>NC_064843.1:41834406-43195031 GCF_024166365.1 Elephas maximus indicus
CAAGCCAGAGACCTGTGACAGTGTGAACTCTTCTAAAACAAGCATCTTACTGACTTAAACAAAATGTGGTGTTAATACTTGACAATTGCAGTATGCTGAGTGAAATAAGTCAATCACAAAAGGACAAATATTGTATGAGACCACAACTGTTAAAACCCTCATGAAAAGGTTTACATACAAAAAGAAACAATCTTGGATGGTTACGAGGGAGGGGAGAGGTGGGATGGAAAACACTCAATAGACAATAGATAGGTGGAAACTTTGCTGAAGGGTGAAACAGTACACAACTGGGGAAGCCAGCACAACCTGTACAAGGCAAGGTCATGGTAGCTCCACAGACACATCCAAACTCCCTGAGGGACCGAATCGCTGGGCTCAGGGCTGTGGGGACCGTGATAAAATAGTTTATAAAGAACATATTCTACATTCTACTTTGGTGAGTAGCATCTGGAGTCTCAAAGCCTATGAGCGGCCATCTAGGATACTCCACTGTCTCACCCCTTTGGGAGCAAGGAAGAATGAAGAAACTAAAGATACAAGGGAAAGGTTAGTCCAAAGGACTAATGGACCACATCTACCATGGCCTCCACCAGACCGAGTCCAGTATAACTGGATGGTGCCTGGCTACCACCACTCACTGCTCTGACAGGGATCACAATAGAGGGTCCCAGACAGAGCTGGAGAAACATGTAGAACAAAATTCTGACTCAAAAAGAAAGACCAGGCTTGCTGGCCTCATAGAGACTGAAGAAACCCTGAAAAACCCTGAGAGTGTAGCCCCTGGACACCCTTTCAGCTCAGTAATGAGGTCACTCCTGAGGTTCACCCTTCAACCAAAGATTGAACAGGCCCACGGAACAAAACAAGACTTAAGGGGTGTACCGGACCTGGGGTAGGGACTGGAAGGCAGGAGGGAAAAGGAAAGCTGGTAATAGGGAACCCAGGGTTGAGAAGAAAGAGTGTTGACATGTTGTGGGGCTGTTAACTAATGTCATAGAACAATGAATGTGTTTACTAACTGATGAGAAACTAGTTTGTTCTGTAAACCTTCATCTAAAGTACAATAAAAAAAAAAAAAACTGGAGGAAAAAAAAATGCTTGACAACTTTGGGCTAATTATCTCCAGAGTACAGATTATCTCCTTTGCCCCTCTCTGGCAATCTGGCATGGTGAGTGGTTATGGTTGAGGCCCTGCATAGCGCCAGTTGAGCTGGTGTGCCCACACAGGAAGGTTGGCCTGAAACCCCTTGGCAACACTATGGGTTTCTGATTCTTGGTTGATTTCATTTCTCTTGCCTTCTACTTCCCCAATGGCACTGGCTACCTGCAAACTAGCAGCACTGAAATGACTGCGTTGGCCCTTTTAGAAGCCAAGACCCCTGTGTTACATAACACATGTCATCCTGCAGGACAGCACACACACAAAGCTTAGGGAAGCAAGCATAAACACTGGAGGCAGCCACTTACAATCTCCTTTGTTCCACAGATAATCCATCTTCCTGGATCACTTTTAAAGAGAGCCCTGAGTTAGCCTGCTGTTGCCAGGGGGAGAAGACCTAAACAAAACAGAATTTGAGCAAAGAACACTTTAAAGCCAACAACAGGATATGGAACCCACATGGGGATTTGATGGTTGTTGAAAGGCTAGACTGTCAGTGCAGAGAAAACCTATTGTAACAAACAAGTTTGCTCCGAAAACAGGGGCTAGGAGCAATTTTGTTCTGCCTTTTTCAAAACCAGAATTTCTTTCTGGGCTCCTCTCCTCAGGAATCCTGCTCCTTCTGAGGTCAGGAGACACAGAGGAAGGTGTCAGGTAACAATGTTTTGGCAACAGGGGAATTCTCTACCCTGGAGATAGGGCTAAACAGTCAGAAATGGTTCAAACAGCACCTGCCAACAGGGGAATGGCTGAAAAGAACCTACAGGGCTGTTCTCTAGGTTACCACATTGGAAGGACAACCACAAGGAGTTACGAAGTACCAGCAGACAGTAAGGGGAGGAAGACACAGACTGGGCTGAGAAGTCACTTTGCCCCCAAGGGCAGCTCTTGTCTCCTCCACTGTCCTGAGGGAGGGGCACCGTTCCCTCACAAGCAGTGCAGGAGCGGCTGTAATCACACCTTTCCAAGCACTTCCACCAGTTACCAGGCTGGCCACCCTTTTAAGTTTGTCTACTGCTTGGTCTCTAAGGGTCTAATTCTTAGTCATCTCCCACACTTATGCAAAACTGTGCTGAGTGCCTATAAAGTGCAGCCTGCCAGGTGGAACCATCCATGAGCGCAGGTGTGAACCATAGGGAAGGACCAAGGGCATGGGGTGTGGTGCAGAGCTCTGCTCCAGTGGGTAAAAAAAAAAAAAAAAAATTGGGGCCCAACAATTCAATAAAGCAACTAGAAGGGAAAAGGAAGGGAAGTAAGTCTAAATAGGATTTAA
Organism: Elephas maximus indicus; assembly: GCF_024166365.1. Taxonomy (NCBI): domain Eukaryota; kingdom Metazoa; phylum Chordata; class Mammalia; order Proboscidea; family Elephantidae; genus Elephas; species Elephas maximus. The sequence continues at coordinate 41,836,839 of NC_064843.1, forward strand.
AGGGGACCAAGGAGAATTTTCTTAGACGTTAAAAAGCCTTTTGTTCAGTTCCTTTAGGCTCTTACCCCTCCCTGACAAGCGCACAATTCTAGGACCTGAAGGGATCAGAAGCAGAGCCTCCCCCACCAACCCTCCCAACTCTGCCTCTCAGCACCTCAGTGCTAGCCCTAAGACATTGCCTCGCCATCTAAATTACTAGGGAAAAAAAGTGGTAGTTGTCTTGCTGAATAATGACTGATGTTACCTCTGAGTAAAATGTTTGGTATATCTTTGATCTGGGGAAAAGGGCAATCATTAGAAAATTGCTTGATCCATGGAAATGAACTGGAAGATGAGGCAGCAATGAGCTTCTGAAGTCTATCAGAAGGGCAGCAACAACACTGGTGGAGTCCTAAAGAGAAAGAGAGGGAGCGTTAGTGAGAAAAGCCATTTGCACGGAATCAGCCCTCATAGCTTGAGTGCAATTATTTTCATGGCATGTGGTTTTCTGGGGTTTGACAGTAGAAGACATTTCCTAATACGTAGTTACAGGAAATGCAGGAAGTACAAAGGTCTTTTCTCCTAAATGGAAAACGTCACCTTAAAATTCTTTCTAGGGCAATGAAATTCAATTTATGCTCAGATTTAGTCAACAATGTTGAAGATACTCTTCAGCCTTCCAGGTTATTCATTCATTCAACTGATACTTAACGAGTACCTATTACAGAGCAGGCATTGTCTTGGAAACAAAGCAGCTGCAGTTACTACTCTATGCAGTAACTAATCTGTTCAGCAATAACCAGAGGTTAAAATTTCTTTCTTTCATTCACTTATTCATTCAACAAATATTCAACATAGCGCTTGCTATATGCCAACCACTGTTTTAGAAACTCAGGATCCAGCACTGACCAAAGCAGATAAAGATCCCTGTCTTTTTGGGAGTGGTAGTGGGTGGGGAGGGGACAAAGACAATAATCAATGAACATAATAAGTAACTGAATTATGTAGTATGTTAGAAGATGGTAAGTGCTATGGAAAGAAGAAGAAAGTAGATCGATAAAAGGGAAAATGGAAGTATGGGGGAGCGGTCAAGGCAGGCCTTGTTGACAAAGTGAGAATTCAGCAAAGACTTGAAATTATGGCCACCAAGTCATGGATTGCTATGAGTCGGAATCGACTTGACGGCAGTGGGTTTGGTGGGTTTTTTGGTAAGTCATGGATATGAGAAGACCTTTGTACTCTGATGGGATAACCATTATCTGCCCTTCCATGGAAAAAGGGCATTTAGAATTCCACTTTCATCTCTAACTCCTGAATTAGTATCAAATCGATAATGAGCAAAAAGCAAAAGAGAATGTGTGTTTATGTGTACTCTTGCATAGACATATGTGTGTGTAGAGGAAGAGATGAAAGTGACCTCAGGGCTCATCTGAAATGATGGTCTTGAAGCTTTCCAGCCCTGGGTTTTCCAACACAAGCTAAAGGTAAGCTCAGCTCTCAGGGTACTGAGCTCCTAGAGCGGGGCAGTGGGCCAGACCTGCTGCTCCTCTCTGTCTGGATGAGATTCTGGAGCCTCTTAGGACTAGTCTTCCACTTCCCTGTTAGAGTTCTGCACTTCAATGGCCTGAAGAAAATCGGCCAACAGAATGGGAAGAACAGATCACCCTTTTCACTGCAGAGTGGGATAAATTCCAGTAACTCCCTTTACCTAAGCCCCAGGTGGACCAGACTTGTGGTTCAGAGGGAGCAGTGTCAGTATCCCCAGGAGCAAAGACACTCCTTTCTCTCACCCTTCCCCTGGCAGAGTCTGCTTGCCGCCCCCTGCCCCCCTCCAACCGCTCCAGGCAGTCACTCCACTCCCAGCTCCTCAGAGACTAGTGAAGAGGATGGAGCAGCAGACAAGAGCTGGTACTTCTAGCCCCTGCCTGAAGCTCATCCCGATGTCCCCACCAATCAGTACTCCTCTAATACTCAATTGAGGGTTACAGCACTCAGAATTGTCTGAAGGTAACACTGGTTGGCCACTATTCCAGAAGTTACAGAAAAAGCTAACCCTAGATATCAAGCCAGGTCATCTGGGAGCTAGGTACCTTGATCACAACACACACACATACTGCAGAATTGTTCAGAGAATTGTGCTTTCATTTGATGCCAGTCTACAATGAAGACTAGAAAAAAAAAAGAGATTTCTATGACCCTCATTGCTGTGTCTCCTGGAGGGCTGGAGTGCCACAGGTGCCTGGAGGGGGCCTTAGTTCTTGTGATGAACCACAGCTCCTAAAGCAGTTCAGGCGCCCCTCCCCATCAGATTCAGGAAGGCTACCTCCTTTGAGAGCTAGAACCCTCTGCTGAGTACCAAGCACCTAAAAGTGGACATCCTTTAGGGAAGCCAGAATACAAGGCGAAGCAGAATTGGCAGAGCCCTGGGAAAGTCAATGGCCAGTGTGCTTTGCTTCCACTCACCCTAGAAGGCTCACCCCATGCCTGCCCATGCAGCGAGACTGAAGTGTTTTCTCGTGGGAAGGGTGAGAGGGGCTTGCCTGTCCTTCTGGGGCACCCATGTCTAGGCTAAGTCAGGCTTAAGTAACCTGATGGGTTGTTTGCCAGTCGGGGTGGGCTCTGACACAGGAGCACAACCAGCCAGAGGTCAGGTAAGGGGTGCTGACAATCCCAACCCAAGCTTGAGTCAACCGAAGGATGTGATCAGGGTTTAACCTCGGTAAGTGGCTCCTCAAGCCATCAGACAGCGTTCTTCCCTTCCCCTCAGAAGGCGTTTTAGTTTTCTTTTTTAGCATTTAATTTTTCATTATAAGAGTAATATGTTTATTAAATAAAAATTTGAAAAAAATATAAATAGAAGAGAGAAAAAGGGTTTTAAAAAAAATCAATCCAAAGCTCTATCACCTAAACCTAACTATAGCTAATATTTCAATACTCTTCCTTCCAGTCATTCTCCCCATGCGTTCATTGACTTGCCTTTTTCACATAGAGGAAAATTAATTTATTTTTACTGTTACACACGTACTGCAAGGCTGCTTCTGACGTGCTTCCACAGGTTTGTTAACTAGCCTCACGCCCTCTGAACACCCCGACTTGAAACTCAGTGTTTTCAGTTAACATGTGTCCAGCTTGCTCTTCATAGAAGAGAAATTATGATTTGTTTTAATCACCAAAAGTGGTTTTCCCACTTCCGCCTTTTGATTCTCTTTTTGAAATACTTTTTCAGAAGTTTTAAATTATTCAAGGGTCTGATAAATGTTATGGTATATCCATACAGTGGAATCCTACTCAGCAGTAAAAAGGAACAAACTATTGATACATACAACAACATGGATGAAAAAAAAATCATCATGCTGAGTGAAAAATGCCAGACTCAAAAGGGTATATAATGCATGCTTTCCATTTCCGTAACATTTTAGAAAATGCAAACTAATCTAGAGCCACAGAAAGTTAAACAGTGGTTGCCTTAAGGGTGGAGGGGAAGATGGACAGCAAAGGGCATGAGGCAACTCTTGGGGATGATGAAAATCTTCTGTATCTTGACTGGGATAGTGGGGTCACAGGTGGATACATCTGCCAAATCTTTAAAAGAATACAGTTCATTGTATTTAAATTATACTTTGATAAAGTAAATTATTATCAAAAAATTATATTCATTAAATTATTAAGTGGTCATATTTGCTGAACTTTTCCTTTAGAATTGCCTCTATCGTTGCTAAGCTTAGAAAGTCCTCCTGCTCCTACAGGTTTAATACTCATTTTTAATCCTTCTTTCTATAGTGGGAAATATAAAAATACTTAATTTTACTCTGTCAGAAGTTTATGCTGATTTCTAATGTGAGTTAAGAACCTATTCCCATTCCTCTCCTCCCCTGCCACCGCAATGAGCTAAACTATTATCCTAGCAAAGGACCCCTGATGTCACAATGGCTAAGCCCTAGGCTGCTAACTGAAAGGTCAGTGGTTTGAACCCACTAGTGGCTCCTTGGGAGAAAAGACCTGGTGATCTGCTCCTGTAAAGATTACAGCCTAAGAAATCCCACAGGGCAGTTCTTCTCTGTCCTGTGGGTCGTTATAAGTCAGAGCTGACTCTATGGTACACAACAACAACAACGTTGTCATAGCATTGTTTCTTGAATGATTTGTCCTTTCCTGATGTTGGAAGACACCTTAGCCTACTATTAAAGCTTCTTTCTATCTCATGGGACAACCAATATGTCAGATTGCTTGGCTTGCCTTTTTGAACAGTCTTTAAGGCAGCAGGCTCTAAGCGGAAGAAAGACTTGCTCACGGAATTTGTTTTCTGGGCCCTCTGACCATACCACCTCACCTAGTCTCTGTCCTGGCTCCCAGACAGGCTGATTAGGAGGCTGAGACCAGGCAGAGTAGGGGGCTGTCCACAAGCTGTGCCCTGGACAGGGGGTGAAGGTGAAGGGAAACTCATAGCCCCCCTCCCCCTACTTAAGGGCAAGTGCTGGTACAGATTGGTTAAGTTAAAGGGTAGTTCTGGGGGATGGGGCTTTCATAGAGCTGAAGGTTAAAGCTAAGTGGGTGAAGGAGGTGGGGCTAAGCCCCCAAGAGAAAAGCTAGTCATTTCTCTCCCTCTTTGGCTCACTTATAATTCTTCCCCATACTGTTGGGTAAGTGCCCATACTGATGGGTAAGTGGATTCCCAACAATGCAGCTTCCTTTTAGTTGTTAAGTGGGTGAGTCTTTGTGTCTTTGGGTTGGAGGTTATCTACAAGGGGCCACTGGAGGCCGTCTTCATCCTTCTTCCTAGTCCCATTTAGGATAAGTGAATTGGGCATGGGTAGCTACTGGCCCTCCTGACCCAGAAGCCCTTTCTGGCTAAGCCCTTGGCAGAGCAGACAGGTTGACAAAGTTTGAGGATGCTCAGGCCTGTCCACGACCTCCCTGCCTGCCTGCCTCAAGTGCAATGCTGGCTTCTGACATCCTGCCCCATGGTGGTGGTGGGGAGATGGGGAGTCATCTGGTTTTCCCCCTCAGAAGTGTGAGTATCTTAACTTTCACCTAAAGCACAATTAAAAAAAAAAAAAAAAAAAAGTGTGCATATCTTTCTGAACACCAAAGCCATGGACTGGTGAAACACCTACCCCATCATAGAATGAAATGGAATTCATGTGATTCTTGGAAATGATGATACTTCCATGATGACGGTGAAAAAACAGAAGGCCACCAGAGAAGAAATGCACTTTCCCTGCAAGGCAAAGAGAACTGGTCAGAGATGGAGGGCTCAATCCTGGAATCCAGATCCCAGTGTCCTTCTCACAGGTACCAGGACATGCCAGAGGGGTAACTAGAGACCAACATCAGTAGCGCTTAAGTTACATGATTATCTGCGCTGCGCCCTGTGCTCTGGGGAAGCCAGTGTACCCTCTCAGGGCTTCAGAGAGAAATGAGGCACCAGGCACAGTCTTTGCATAAGAACTAGAAAAAGTAATGCATGAATAAACTGTCAGTTGATGGGGAGAGGCAAAATTTACACACTCTTATCGGTGCCTTCCAGGGAAACATGCTAAAAATGGCTTAAGCATGCCTGCTCCATTCCTGAGTTTATAGATGCTCCTTTATCCTGACTTGGCAGATGCTGGCTCAGCCCTAAAGAGAGCACATCCCTCATTAGGGCTCAACAAGGGGCTCTAAGGTCTCAGTGGGAAGGAATGGTGAAAGGAGCCTATGGGTCCCTGTGGAAGACAGAGACCAGCAAAGGTACATTTACATTAGGCAACAAGAAGGGTCTACAAAGTGGGTGGGAGGTAGACATTGGACATGGGCTCCTCAGGACAAGGACTCAGTCCAATGACAGCTTCTGTTTTTTGGTAGCCAAAGTTGTACAGGGCAGCTTAGTATGGGCCCTAGGGAGCAAACTACAGAAAAGATGGACAACTAAGATGACAAGGACTCATGCTGGGCCTAGGCTTGCTTTGGGGACTCAAATGAAGCACTCAGAGCCATAAGGCACATGGGTGAAGCTGCTCTCTGGAGCTGGTCCAAGCTGGATACTTTGTGTCCCTGTTTCTTTTCATGTTTTCATATATAAAGAAGAGATAAAGTAGCCTGGGATCTCAAGGTACAGGCTTGAGAACGTTGTCATTAATACCTTACTGCTAAGGCAAAGGACAGGAGACAAAGAAGCAGGCTGGTTCCTCAAGCTGTAGCTCTAGAGGTTGTAGTGACATGAAGATAAAAGGCAAGGAGTCTGAGAGCTGCCTTTTCATCATGGGTGAGGAATCCTGGAGACTCTAAGTTTTGAAGACTTCTGAGAAAGTGGGATTTCAGAAGAAAGGGAGTCTGTGTGCATGTTAATGCGGGTTGGGAAGACTGGGGGAGGTGGAGGCGATTTCTAGATACAAAAAGATGGTCTGGAGTCTAAATATCAATGGAAGAACCAGATGTTTAGTCGGAGGTAACTAGTGCCACAACCTCACAATCTGGGGTAGCAACAGCCAGTGACCGGCCAGCCCAACCCAAGGCATCCAGGTTCCAGCCCTGTGAATCTTCCACCTCTCAACAAGTAAAGCCTGGCTTTCCCTGCACACAGCTTTGCCATGGGGTCCTCTTGAGAAGAGGCTACTCATGCTCCAGCCTCGTTCTGTAGGCTCCTCACTGTTGCTCTCAGACCATTCCCCTTCACCCTGGCACAATCACACATCTACTGCCCTCCTGATCATGCCACAATATCCTGGATAACTTCTGAACATGTTCACAGTCTTCCCTTCCAGAGCCAACACTACCATCCCTTCTGAGAGGAGGGGGGAAGGCGCATCCACGCACTGTTCTCACTTCTCCTCAGTCACAACTCTGCTGCAGTAAAGCAGCTACCAGAGTGTTTTTACCTCTGAAAGCTTAGCTATAGCACCTACTTTTTGACTACAGCATCTGTTATAGATTTAATTGTGTCCCCCATGATTCCCAGTATTGTATGATTGTAAAGTAGGCTAAAGGTCCAAATTCAGGGCATCAGTTCCAGGGGAGGGCTTTTTCTCTCTCAGTTGGCCTTCTCATCAATCTTCTCCTGGACTAGGAGCTACCCCGCACAGGGACCCCAAGTCCAAAAGACACACTCTGCTTCTGGCACTGCTTTCTTGCTGGTATGAGGTCCCCAACTCTCTGCTTGCTTCCCTTTCCTTTTATCTCTTGTAAGATAAAAGGTGGTGCAGGCCGCAACCCAGGGAAACTCCCTTTACATTGGATCAGGGCTATGACCTTAGTAAGGGTGTTACAATCTCACCTTATTCCTCTGTAACATAAAATTACAATCACAAAATGGAGGACAACCACACAATACTGGGGATCATGGCCCAGCCAAACTGATATACACATTTTTGGAGGGGGACATAATTGAATCTATGACATCTACCTCTATGATGTTGATGAGACGGGATTAGCCCAGTTATGTTAATGAGGCAAGATTCAATCTACAAGATGAGATTGTGTCTTGAGCCAATCTCCTTTGAGATATAAAAGAGAGAAGCGAGCAGAGAGATGGGGGACCTTATACCACCAAGAATGCAGTGCCGGGAGCAGCACGTGTCCTTTGGATCCTGGGTCCCTGTGCTAAGAAGCTCCTCAACCGAGGAAGACTGATGACAAGGATTTTCCCCTAGAGTCAATAGACAGAGAAAGCCTTTCCCTGGAGCTGGCACTTTGAATTTGGACTTCTGGCCTCCTAGACCATGAGAGAATAAATTTCTCTTTGTTAGAGCCATCCTTTTAGCTATCTCACTCCCAATACCCAGTCCTCTGATGTCACTGAGCTTTTGAAACTGTTGGCCCTCCATTCGCCCCTACTGATAAAAAATTTCTGACTTTCTTCTCATCCATATCTAGTACAGATCCCCTGGAACACTGTTTAATCTCTGTTCTGTCAAAGAAGCAGAAACAGGTTTTACTCAGTATTTACTAAGCACCAAGCATGTCACATACATCATAGTTTTCCATCTTCACAATAATCCTAAGAGGTGGTATTATTATTCTTATAGAACTGCTGGGGAAACAAGCTCAGAGGTTTCTGCCAAAGTCACACATCTATTTGGTGGTGGAGCCAGGTACAGGACCCAGATTTGTCTGATGCCAAAATGCTGTTAATTCAGCCTGAGAAATGCTGAGTGTGTTCTTCCCTTTTGGTTTTCTATCTCCAGGTCTTTGCGAATGTCATCATAATACATTACTTTGTCTTTTCGAGCCGCCCTTTGAAGTCTCCTGTTCAGCTTTTTTACTTCATCATTTTTTCCTTTTGCTTAGCTACTCAACATTCAAAAGCAAGTTGCAGAGTCTCTTCTGACATCCATTTAGGTCTTTTCTTTCTCTCCTGTCTTTTTAATGACCTCTTGCTTTCTTCATGTATGATGTCCTTTCACAACTTGTCTGGTCTTCGGTCATTAATGTTCAACATGTCAAATCTATTCTTGAGGTGGTCTCTAAATTCAGGTGGGATATGCTTTGGCTCTCATGGACTTGCTCTAATTTTCTTCAGTTTCATCTTGAACTTGCATACGAGCAATTGATGGTCTGATCTGCAGTCGGCTCCTGGCCTTGTTCTAACTGATATTGAGCTTTTCCATCGTCTCTTTCCACAGATGTTGTCGATTTGATTCCTGTGTATTCCATCTGGCAAGGTCCATGTGTGCAGTCACTGTTTATGTTGGTGAAAAAAGGTATTTGGAATGAAGAAGTCGTTGGTCTTGCAAAATTCAATCATGTGATCTCTGGCATCGTTTCTATCACCAAGGCCATATTTTCCAGCTACTAATCCTTCTTTGTTTTCAACTTTTGAGTTCCAAACATCAATAATTATCAGGGCATCCTGATTGCATGTTTGATTAATTTCAGACTGCATAAGCTGGTAAAAATCTTCAATTTCTTCAACTTTGGCCTTAGTGGCTGGTGCATAAATTTGAATAATAGTCATATTAACTGGTCTTCCTTATAGGGGTATGGATATTATCCTATCACTGACCGCATTGTACTTCAGGACAGATCTTGAAATGTTCTTTTTGAGGATGAATGCAATGCCATTCCTCTTCAAGTTGTCATTCCTGGCAAAATACACCATATGATTGTCCAATTCAAAATGACCAATACTAGTACACTTCAGCTCACTAATGCCTAGAATATCAATCTTTATGTGTTCCATTTCATTTTTGATGATTTCCAATTTTCCTAGATTCATACTTCATATATTCCAGGTTCTGATTATTAATGGATGTTTTCAGCTGTTTCTTCTCATTTTGAGTTGTGCCACATTAGCAAATGAAGGTCTTGAAAGCTTGATTCCATTCATGTCATTAAGGTTGACTCTATTTTTAGGGGGAAGAAAAAATTTAAGCCTCAAGTTGCAATACTGAAGGATTCTATAGGGAAAATTTTTATTAAATAGTGCAGGAAGCATCAAAAGAAGATGGAAGGAATACACAGAGTCACTATACCAAAAAGAATTGGTGGATGTTTAACGATTTCGGGAGATAACATACGATCAGGAACCGATAGTAATGAACGAAGAAGTCCAAGCTGCACTGAAGGCACTGGTGGAAAACAAGGCTCCGGGAATTGATGGAATACCAACTGAGATATTTCAACAGTTGGATGCAGCCCTGGAAGTGGCTCACTTGTCTTTGCCAAGAAATTTGGAAGACAGCAACCTGGCCAACCAACTGGAAGAGATCCACCTTTATGCCTATTCCCAAGAAAGGTGATCCAACCGAATGTGGAAATTCTTGATCAATATCATTAATATCACAAGCAAGCAAAATTTTGCTAAAGATCATTCAAAAGTAGCTACAGCAATATATAGACAAAGAGTTGGCAGAAATTCAAGCCAGATTTAGAGAGGACATGGAACCAGGGATATCACTGCTGATGTCAGATGGATCCTGGCTGAAAGCAGAGAATACCAGAAAGATGTTTACCTGTTTTATTGACTATGCTAAGGCATTCGACTGTGTGGATCATAACAAATTATGGATAACATTATGCAGAATGGGAATTCTGGAACACTTAATTGTGCTCATGAGGAATCTGTACATACATCAAGAAGTAGTTTGAACAGAACAAGAGGATACCGTGTGGTTTAAAGTCAGAAAAGTTGTCCGTCAGGGTTGTATTCTTTCCCCATACCTATTCAATCTGTATACTGAGCAAATAATCTGAGAAGCTGGACTATATGAAGAAGAATGGGACATCAGGACTGGAGGAAGGCTCTTTAACAACCTGTGTTATACAGATGATACAACCTTGCTTGCTGAAAGTGAAGTGGACTTGAAGCACTTACTGATAAAGATCAAAGACAACAGCCTTCAGTAGGGATTACACCTCAAAAGAGAGAAAACAAAAATCCTCACAACTGGACCAATAAGCAACATCATGATTAATGGAGAAAAGATTGAGGTTGTCAAGGATTTCATTTTACTTGGTTCCACAATCAACAGCCATGGAAGCAGCAGTCAAGAATTCAAAAGACGCACTGCATTGGGCAAAAGACCTCTTTAAAGTATTGAAAAGCAAAGATGTCTTGAGGACTAAGGTGCGCCTGACCCAAGCCATGGTGTTTTCAACTGCCTCATATGCATGCAAAAGCTGGACGATGAATAAAGAAGATAGAAGAAGAATTGACGCCTTTGAATTGTGGTATTGGCGAAGAATATTGAATATACCGTGGACTGCCAAAAGAATGAACAAATCTGTCTTGGGGGAAGTACAACCAGAATGCTCCTTAGAGCAAGGATGGCGAGACTACATCTCACATACTTTGGATATGTTTATCAGGAGGGATCAGTCCCTGGAGAAGGATATCATGCTTGGTAGTGTGTCAGCAAAAAAGACCCTCAACAAGATGGACTGATACAGTGGCTGCAACAACGGGCTTAAGCACAGCAATAATTCTGAGGATGGCGCAGGACTGGGCAGTGTTTCATTCGGTTGTACACAAGGTTGCTGTAAGTCAGTACTGACTCGATGGCACCTAACAACAACATAGGATAAGAATGCAACAAAGTTGTAGCTAGGAGCACTGACAGTGGAGTCAGGAGTCTGTCTGACTTAAATCCCATCTCCTCTACTTACTAGCTGTATGGCTTCAGGTTAATCACCTGCTTTGTACCTCAACTAACTCCTTTGTAAATGGGGACAATTAACAGTACTTTCTAATACGGTTACGAGGATAAAATAAGACAGTGCATGTAAATAGCATAGAACAGTGCCTGGATATAGAAAATACTATATGATGTTGCCTATTATTATTATCATTACCTGGGTGGCCTAAAAAATTTAACCAGAGAATTAAGTTTAGAGGAATTCTAGGTTGGTAGTGCCCCCAGATGTCTGGCAAGTAAAAACATAAATTCTTGCTGGGGAAAACTAACTTCAGTGCAGACATAAAAGAATTTCCACAAATAAAGCTCCAAAGAATACATCACAAATAATAAAGCACTCAAGTAAAGAAAGTACTATGAGTGAGATCCAGCAGCAACTACGAAGAGCAGGATCAGATACAGAAAAGAAAACTCATTGAAATTATCACAAGAAACTACAAACATGATTAAGGTATAAGAGACAAACAAACAAAAAGCACAAATAGATGTAGGAAAAAAATCAAATGGAAATAACAGAAAAGAAAAAAAATTGCAATGTGATGGACTGCTTTTGTGTGGCCTTTCTAGCCATGGTCTTGTAGCTCCCACTCAGGTGACCGGGCAGCACTGTGCAGACATGATAATGGTAGCCCACCAAAGGGACTGGTTAGTGTTGCCACCTTGCTGGGCTTGAAATAAGCCATCCCAGAGGCAGGAAAGAGAAGATTTCACTACTACCAATGAAAAATAGCCAGGAGCAGAGAGTGTTTTGAGAAGCTCATGGAACCAGGAGACTGAGACAGAGAGTGAGCTGTAACCTTGAAGATGGTGAGACCCGACAGCAGGAGGCCTGAGGTGAGCTTCCCAGCCCATGGAGAGAGAAAGCTGAGTGCCTTTGGGCAGTAGCATACGGCCAGGGAGAGGTGTGCCTGTGAGCATGGCTGAGAAGAGGCTGTGCAGATAAAAGAACTGTATCCTTGAGTGTTCCTGAGCCTGAATTGTAACCTGTTACTTCCCTAAAAAAATTTTTTTTTTCCCCCTAATTAACCCCATAATCGTGAGTACGGTTTGTGTGTTCTGCGTGGCCACTCCAATGACTTACTGAACCCAACAGAGAAGGAGAGGGTGTGATGGGAGGGAAGGCTGGTGTCAGAATTAGTAAAGATGGCAGAGAGAGGAGGTGTGTCTGACCTCTTCCTCACAGTAATCAAACTTGGGCTGTTGATCTTCATTTTCCTTTCCCCTTATGAAGTTAGAGGAGGTCAGACACTGCTCCCACGTCGTTTTTTACAGAAATATAATAATTAAAATTAAAAACTAATTGACAAATTTAAAAGTAGATTAGTCATAGGTGTGTAAAGAATTAGTGAGCTGGAACAGAGAGCTGAAGAGATTATCATGAATGTGGCATAGAAAACAAGAAGATGGAAAATATGAAAAAGAGGGAGAGAGTCACCTAGTAAAGAATGAATAGGTGTAACACATCTAATTGGAGTTATAAAAGCAGAGGAGAAAGAGAAAATGGAGAAGAGGCAATATTTATAGCTGTTGTTAGTTGCCACTGAGTGGATTCCATCCGACTCATGGAGATCCCATACGTGAAGAGTAGAACTCTGTAAGAAGAGGCAATATTTGAAGAGATACAATAAGACAGATAATTTTCAAGGACTGTTGAAAGACACCAAATCTCAGGTTCAGGAAGCCCAACAAATCTCAATAAGGGTGAACGAAAAGGAATTCATAACTAGAAAGATCGTAGTAGAGTGTAGAAAATTTAAGACAATGATGAGAAAGGCAGCCAGAGAAAAGAGATGAACTACAAAAGAACAATCAGTCTGACGGTGACTTCTCAGAAGCAATCATAGAACCCAGAAACTGGAATACTATCTTCACAGTGCTGAGAAAAATTAACTGTCAGTCTGGAATAATACACCCACTGACATTATGCTTTTAAAAAAGGCAGGGGAAGGGGGGAGCAAAATTCAGATATTAACAAATACATAAAAACTGAGAGGTACCTTCATTTTAGTGAATTGCGAAGAATGTATTTCAAATCAAGCAAAAGGAAAAAATAACCTCAGATGGAAGATTTGAGATTCAGGTGAGAAGATAGGCCCCGAAAAGGAGTAAAAATGTGTGCATATCTAGAGAAATACCGAACGGATATAACTAATAATGTCTTGGGGGGTTAAAAAAAAAAAAAAGAGAGAGAACTGTAATTGAATACAATAACACTGTCTTGAAAGTTGGGGGAAGGAAGGACCTTTGTCCTGTTCAGGAAGAGAATAAAGACATGGATAAAGTTGTTTTTCAGATTTCCATAGGGATTTACTATTCATTATTTTCTCAGAGGATGATTCACATATTTTGAAATTTTCTTAATCACTGAAAAGGAATTACCACTTAAAATAATGGACACTTTACCAACATAGTTATGAGCACCAACATAACTGCCAGAAATTCCATCTTCTTGTAAAATAACATTTGATCTAATAGAAGTAAATTCTCTTCTTTGTGAAGGTTAAGAATGTCTATTGCCCCATACATCTATGGCTAATTGATTTTTAAAAAAATTTTACTATGGTAAAACATATATATATATATATAACCCAAACCCAGTGCCCTCGAGTTTATATATATATATATATACACGTTTTTGCCATTTTAGCCTTTTTTGAGTGTACCATTCAGTGACATTAATTACTTTCACATGTTGTGCTAACATCACCATTATCCATTTCCAAAAGTAACAGAAACTCAGTACCCCTTCAAAATTACTCCCATTCTTCCTCCCCTGCAGCCTCTGGTAACCATTAATAAACCTCTATCTCTAAGCATTTGTCTATCCTATCTATTTCAAATAAGTGGGATCATATAATACTTGTCCTTTTGTGCATGATTTATTTCCTCAGCACACTGTCTTCAAGGTTCATCCATGCTTAGCATGAATCAGAAGTTCACTTCTCTTTACGGCTGAGTAATATTCCATTGTACAGATGTATCACATTTTTCTACCCACTCATCTGTTGACGATACTTGGGTTGTTTCCACCTTTTGGGTGCTGTGAATAATGCTGCAATGAACACTGGTGTACAAGCATCTGCTTGAGTCCCTGCTTGCAAGTCTCTTGGGTACATACCCAGAAGTGGAATTGCTGGATCATAAGGTAATTCTATGTTTAACTTTTTGAGGAACTGCTGTACTGTTTACCACAGTGGCTGCACCGCTTCACATTCTCACCAATGATGCACAAGGGTTCCAATTTCTCCACATCCTTGCTGACACTTGTTAATTTCCATTTTTCCGATTGTAGCCATCCTAGTGACTGTGAAATGATATCTTGTTGTAGTTTTGAGTTGCATTTCCCTAAGGACTAATGATGTTGACCGTCTTTTCAAATGCTTATTGGTCATCTGTATATCTTCTTTGGAAAAATGTCTATTCAACTCCTTTGTCCATTTTTTAATTGTTTGTCTTTTTGCTGTTGAGTTGTATATGGCCGACTGATACTTGACAAGGGAAGCAAGTCAGTTCAATGAGGAAAGAACAGTCTCTTAAACACATGGGGCTGGAACAACTGGATCCCCAAATGTACAAGAATGAAGTTGGACCACTACCTCACATCATACGTGAAAATTATCTACAAAATGTATCAAGGACCTAAATATAAGAACGTTTTAAAACCATAAAACTCTTAGAAGAAAACATAGAGGTAAATCTTTAGGATCTTATTCTTGACAGTGGATTCTTAGATATGACACCAAAACCATGAGCAACAAAAGAAAAAATAAATCAGGCTTCATCAAAATTAAAAACTTTTGTGCATCAAAGAACATTAGCAAGAAAGTGAAGAGACAATTTACAGAACAGGAGAAAATATCTGCAAATCATAGATCTGCTAAGGGTTTAATATCCAGAATACATAAAGGGCTCCTACAACTGAACAACAAAAAGACAAACAGCCCCGGACATGGAAAGTGGGGTAAGGACTGTCAGGAGGAAGGCATGAAGAAACTTTCGTGGAGGATGGACATTTTCATTATTTTGAATGCAGTGATGGCTTCATGTGTGCATACTTATGTCAAAACTTATCAGTGATATACTGTAAACTTCTGCAATTTACTATGTGTCAACTATACCACAATAAAGCTGTTTAAAGAGCTCTACTGACTCAAAAAAATTGGGGAAGGGAGTACCAAACACTCCCTTCCTTATGAGATATGTTTCATCAGATTGACCAAAAAAAAAAAAAAAAGTTGTGGGGGGAAAAAGGCAATGAAGTAATATTCAACCTGAAAGAAAACAAATATAGACAAGGCAAAACAAGTAGATATTACAAAATAAAATATAAAAATAAATACCAAATACATTTTAAATTTCAGTAAATGTAAATAGCCAAAATGTTCTAATTAAAAAACTAAGGTCATCAGGCATAGGGAAAAAAACCATAAAACCCCACAAAAACCATAATCCAGCACTATGATGTTAGACCAAAACCAAAAAAAATCCAAACCTGTTGCCATTGAGTCAATTCTGACTCATAGCAACCCTAAAGGACAGAGTGGAACTGCCCCATAGTTTCCAAGGAGAGCCTGGTGGATTCGAACTGCCAACCTTCTGGTTAGCAGCTCTTTACCACTATGCCAGCAGGGTTTCCATGATTTATTTTATTGTCATAAAAAGTGGAGGTCAGTGTGATAGCAATCCATTAAAATTTTTTGAGACTTGCTTTTCAGCCCCTTTGTAGCCAGTTTTCATAAGTATTCTGTGTATGCTTGATATAGGTTCTCTGTTTGTTGGCTATAGTGTTCTATATTTGTCCATTAGATCAAGCTTGTTTGTTGTGTTCTCTTTATTGATTTTTTGTGGGTATGTGTTCTGTTTTGTCTTTGGTCTGTTGTATTTAACAATTACTGAAAAGAGGGTGTTAGTTATGGTGGATTTTTCCAGTTCTCCTTATAAGTGTCATCTTTTGGTTTATATTTTAAGGCTACGTTATTATGTGCATTCAGGTTTAGAAGTGTTATAAGGAAACAGGTATAAAGTAGTAAGGAATAAAGCTAATAAGGAGAAAATTACAAAATTATATTTAAAGACATTAAAGATGACCTAATTAGATAACATGTTCATGGCTTGAAAATCTCAGATCTACTTAGCTGACATAGTAAAAATGTCAAATTTCCCCAAAAATGATCTTTAAATTTTAGGAAAAAAATTCCAACAGGTTTTTGATAATTCTGACAAACCTATTTCAAATGTCAATAAATGCAAAGGGTCAAGAATGGTCAAGATATTCCTGAGTAAGAAAAACAAGGTATGGGAACTTGCTTACCACATATAAATATACTATAAATCTATATTAACTAATGAGAGTGTGGTATTTGCTCAGGGACAAATTGACTAATGGAACAGAATAGAGAGTCTATTAATAGCTGCACACATTAAGGGACGCTTGATTATAACAGTTGGCGTTATAGGTAAGTGATTTTTCAATAACTTGCCTAAGTTATTGGTTATCTATCTTTTAAAAAAAAAAAAAAAGCTCATCACTTTCAAAGATCAATCCACGTGAATTCTGGAAAAACTAATAATTTTAGACATTAACATAGGAGAATATCTTTGAGACCTCATGATGAAGTATTTCTTAAACAAGTCCAAAATACATGGACTTCATATGAAGAGATCAATTATTTTGCCTACATTAAAATTAAGAATTTTTATTCATTAAAAAAATCATAAATAAAATAAAAAGGCAAGTCACAAAGTAGAAGAAAATATTTATGATATGCATAACTGACCAAGGATTGGTACCCCAAATTTATATAGAACTTTTACAAATCTAGCAGGAAAAAAAAAATAATCCAAAAGAAACATGAATAACATGAAAAGGCATTTCACAGAACAATCTGGAACATAACATCAAGCAGAAAAGCAAGTCCCAGGAGAATACGCACAGCATAACTCCATTTGTATTAATTAAGTTAAAAAACGAGACATTGTTTGGGGATATAGGCCCATGTGGTAAAACTTGAAAGTGGGCTCCTAAGGCTCAGGTACTGGACAGTCTGCCTGGCCAAGGCCAGCAGGGCAGAGAAGGGCAAATGAAGGACATGAGTGAATGGGAAGCCACATTACAAGAAACCTCGTGATAGAAGAAGCCACTAACCAGTGCAGTGAAAACTGTTGCAGAGCTGGAACCATTTCAAGGTCAAGGAAGCACCATTCTTCTCATCCATAAGTAGTGTAGCGAAACATCTCTGGATTGAACATCAGAAGACCTGAACTCCCTCCAGATGTTGCCATTAACTTGGCTATAACCTCGGGCATGTTCTCAACTTCTATGGGGCTCATGGTATAAAAGATCAATTGAGAGCTTTCAAGGTAAATGCCCTCAGTGGATGGGGACAGATCAATTTCAAGCTCAGCAGAGTTTCAATTAGACGCAGATTTACCAAGGCCCCTCCTCTTGCCCAGGCCTCCTTCTAACACCATGAGAAGAGCTCTAACAATTTTGTATTATTTTTCTTTAAGAGAGCCCTCAAATTGTATAAACTTCAAGCCCCACAGATCAGCTCCTGGCCTGAACTCCAAAGTTAACACACAGCCAGGGGAGAACTCCTTTGTAAATTTTCTGCTTCTACTGAATTTTCCTGCCTCAGAAAACCATCTCCCAATTCAAACTAGATTTCCCTCAGGAACTAAGGAAGTTTGAAATGTAAGCTCTCAAAATAGTGACTGGCCAGGCCCTGAAAGTCCCTGGCTGCGCCCTTTATTCTTCCTCAGAGACCTCAGGACACACGGAATCTTGCTGGATAACTCAATACAATGCAAGATTATTTTTCTAACAAGGGCCTTTGCTATGAAGGTACAAACAAATTTTGGCAAATATCCATGTTAAATATTATAATTGGCTCCCTTATACCAAAGCACAATCACGTCTGTGTTGTGCCCACAACCTGCTTTTAAAGCATTAGGCAATCTTGATCCAAGGCTGGTAGCACTGTCACACCCCATGTCTTCAGCAAATGTTCCTAACTCTCTAGTCTTTTGCACTAGGACCTGGAGAGGCAGAAATGCAGGAGCTGTACGCATGTACATACGGACCACAGGCTTGATAACAAATTCTATTATCACTCCAGAATTACGTGGATGGAAAACCAGAACTCCTTGAGCTTTGTCTTCTACGTGAACGGAGCAGCAGAAGCTGAACTGGTGATCCAAAAACAAGTAGAGGAATTTGCCACCAGACAGAATATTTTCAACAGAAGAACAAATTATCCAGAAAGAGGATTTGCTTAGTAGAGGCTGAGGAATTTGTGAAGTAGGTCAGAACTCTGCCTCCATAAGAAGGCTACATCCAACCGGGGAAGAATAGGGCTCATAAGAAAATGTTATTTTGAGGGAATCAAAAAAGAGCACGGAGCGAATCCCTGTGAAACCCACCCAAGACCCACAAGGTTCTTGAGAATTTTATATCAGCAGAAACACTGCCACTGTGGAATGAAAGAGCTTAGAATGAAAGTATATCGTTGGACCGCCCCCCATCACCAAATTTTACTGGTAGGAAGCAGGCTGATAAAACTACTCAGCTGCAAAGGTGCTATGTTTTCGTGAAAAAAGAATGACAGTGTGTACCCCACAAGCCCAAAGTCCAGAGCCACGAGCTCAGAAGGCAAATCCAAAAGCTCAGAAGAGTGAAACCAAGAGCCCTGAGAGCCGAGAGCCAGGAAAAATTTTATTAAGGAACTCTACCTGGAGTATGCCCTGTTGAAATTTCAAAGCTGCTTTGGACTGATGGCTCCTTTTTACCTTTCATTTTCCCTGCTTTTGAACCTGAATGCCCACAACTGTTATCTTATGCCAGTCCCACATTGTATGCTACGAGCAGATAATTTTGCTCTTTAGTTTCACAGATGGAGGGGAATTGTGCTCAGGTGCTGTAGTTAATGGATCACACTCAGGAACCTTATCTACATTTGATTTAGAAGATATAGATGATGAGATTTTGGATTTTTGATCTGATGAGATTGAGAACTTTGAACGGATGCTATCTGTAATGCAATAAGACCCTTGGGAGGAGGTGATAGTATTTTGCATGTGGAAAGGACATGAATCATGGGGCTCAGAGGATAGACTGTGATAGGCAGAAATTTAAGATGGCCCCCATAACCTTCACCCCCTGGTGTTACTCCTGTGATCATGTTACATTATATGGCAAAAGAGAGATTATCCTGGTGGGTCTACTCGAATCACATGAGCCTTTTTCAAGCACAGAGTTTTTTATGGCTGGTAGCAGAAGAGGAAGTCAGAGAGATTCAAAGTGTGACAGGGATTCGATACAAGGGAGGTTCTCCATTGCTGGGATGTAGGGGGTGATTGGGCAAAGACCTCTGGGAAGAGGAGCTGGGAGAGGTGCCCATGCAGCAAGAAAATGGGGACCTCAGTTCTACAACCATGAGGAACTGGATTCTGCCAACAACCTGGATGCATCTGGAAGCAGATTCTTCTCCACAGCCTCCAGACCAAGAGCCCAGTCTGGCTAAGACCTTGACTTGAACCATGTGACACCCTGAGCAGAGAATACAGCCAAGTCCGCCTGGAGTCCTGACTTAAAGAACTGTGAGATAATAAACGGGTACGGTTTTAAGCTGCTATGTTTGTTATAATTTGTTACACAGCAATAGGAAACCAATGCAGATTTTTGTCTGGGTCCACAGATTCTATTCCTGGACATGTTGCCACTTTCTCCCATCATGAGAGGAATGCTCAGGCAGCAGCAAGAGGACCAGGTGCAGTACTGGGGCCAGCCCTTCCTAGCACAAGTTTCCTCATCTGCAAAGTGGGTGGATCAAAGGAGGGAAGCTCTAAGAAAACTTGTTTATACCAACAAGCCTTTTCAAATATCAGGTGTATTATTAATCACAACACCCGTGCTGATACCTGCAAGAAAGGGGACCCAGACAGTCATGAACAGAAAAGTCAGAGCCGCTTACCTTCCTCAGGCCAGGGCTGTGGATTGCTGGGATAAAGATATGCTCCCTCTCCTCCTGTTAGAAAAGTGCCCAGGAAACACTCATCTTCCTTTTAAACAGAACAAAACAAAACCGACAGGTGATTTTCAGCATAAACACAGAATCAAAATTCTTGCCCAATTTTGCCTGTCTACAAAAGCTGTTGAGTCAGATTCAGATATACTCTACTTCTTCCGTGGTCTCTGGTATTGCCTGGCTGTCTAGCATGTTACTGGCATCCTTGACTTGTGCTGAGAAAGGGAGTGTTAAGTTCTCTGTGAATCCACACGCTGAAGTCTGCAGCGCTTGTCCATGTTATAGTGGGGTTTTATATCCTGACTGAAAATTGGACGCTGCTTTTCCTTGGCCTGAAGCCTTGGCCTCTCACCTCTACCTGCCTAGGCCAGTCTGGGATCTGCTTTTAAACAGAATTAGGTGATCTTTAAAAAAACAACAAGAGGCCTAAATGGCAAAAAGAATTCCTCTAATTGTGCTCCCCATAAATGGTTATTTCTAGAACTTTGCTGGGAATGGGAAGAGTGGAAATAGGGAAGAGTGGAACTGAAGACAAAGACATACAAATCCTTTAATTAGCAGTAAGATGAAATAGTTTGAATTTTTTCTAAATAATTTACTTTCTATGTTAACATTGAGAATAAGAAGGTTGCTTACCCTTACTGCTTGCTGGGTTTTCTCAGACAATTTTACTTCATCGTCTTCTACCTGCGTCCAAAAGGAATGCAGATTTTCAGTTTACTACGTCAAAGCCAAAATCCTGCTGGGTTTCTCCATGTTCACATATTTCCAGGAGACTGACGGGGCAGCCTCTCTGCCAAGTCCTGTGCTCTTAGGCCCTAGTGTAGCTGGCAGAACTGGCTGTTGGTCATCAGGGATCAAAGTTCAAGGCCATAGAGGGCTCTCTCATGGGGACCCAAAGTACAGCTTAACAGGCCTGTGATATCTAGAGAGGATGTGTAAGTCTTGACTTAAGCATTTTACTTCAGAGAAACACAACTGTTTTTAGGGATGAAGGAAAGAGAACATATTAAAATATTTTTAGTGTGTTTTTATTTCAATATGTTCATGTTAGAGGATGCCTCCTGTCCTTCCCTATCCATAGCAGAACCATAGAAACAAAATATAAGCAGATTCTAAAACAAGTCTTTAGAGCATTCCAGACCCACTGCTATCATGCTTTCTGTGTCCCCAAGCACCAGAGTTTCAGACTAATCCCCACTGAGGAAGATGGGCCTTTTCCACAAGTAGAGACGAATGCTGTAAAAACTCCGCAGCAGCCACTCTGACCAGAGACGGGAGCCACATGTCTCACTTCTCACTATCTGTGTGACCTTGGACAGGATTTTCAGCTTCTAAGCCTCAATCTCCTCAGTTGTAAAATGAGAGTGTTAATTTCTTCCTTCCACAATTAAACAGGGACCCAGATAACCAAGTTCCTTTCTTTTAAAGCCTTTCCAAGATTATGAAAAAGTTAAATAGATTAGTTTGTATAAAGAGAAAGCTGAGATAGAAACTTCCATTCCTGAACAATAGCTAGTTCAGCATCTGACATCCTACCAGGGACCCAACGGGGAGGTTCTTCCTTAAATATCCCTGGTTTCTCTACATTTATACCGCTTCCATCAGATGAATGATACTAACCAGCCAGGAGCAGAATCGGGGTACGGCCGCTGTCAGGACTATGGAGCTGGTTTCTGTGGTAAGAGTGCCATCTGTAGGAAGACGAGGACATGCCAGTTACTCCTCACCACTGAGCCCACCTGCAGGCTCCAGAATACTAATACCCTTGGCTTTCTCAGGAGCGAGGGCTCCTCTTGTTAGTATAAGGAGTCTGATGCCCTTAAAAACTGAAAACTCCCTTATCTCAGGACAGGGAGAGTGATGGGGGGATGAAGAAAGGTTTGCCCATGTGGTAAACTTTATTATTTTTCACAACAAATAGACATACATATTTCAATGAACAGTCCTGGGAATTAGTTCTTTTTAGTTTTAATTTTTAACAAAGTAGTACATGTATACATATTAAAACTCAAACAGTATGAGGGTCATCCTACCAACACTGGGTATCATCATTCTTTAAAATTTTTTTGCCAACATAATGGGTGAAAAATGGTATCTAACTATTGGTTCAAAATGCTGCTTCTTGACTACCAATGCGGTCAACCAAAACCAAACCCACTGTGACGAGTCGACTCCGACTCACAGCAACCCTACAGGACGGAGCAGAACTGCCCCACAGGGTTTTCAAGGCTGCAAGTCTTCACAGCAGCGGAGTGCCACGTCCTTCTCACGCAGAGCAGCTGGATTTGAACCACAGGCCTTTCGGTTAACACCTGAGTGCTTTAATCACCGAGCCACCAGGGCTCATACTAGCGAGGCTGCACATTGGTAAATACATTTTACCATTGGGTAGCTTGTGTTTTTCTGATTAATTATTAAAAGCTCTTCATAAATCAGGATATGTACCTTTTATCACAAACGTTCTAATATTATTACCAGTTTGTTCCAATATTTTTACCAGTTTATTGCTGGTCTTTTGACTTAGTTTGTGGTTTGTTTTGCCTCCCTACACCTCCCACCCCCTAAAAAGGTTCAAGTTTTGCTTTCCAAAGACCATACACACTTACCCTTTTCTTTAACCAAGATCTGAGATGTCAAAAATGATTCTGAGAAGACCACAGATCCTAAGCACCCCGTTCCTCCTAGCAAGTCGGGAATGTCATAAATGGTCATACAAGCCTGTAGCAAATGAGAAAGCAGAGTCACCCAGAGTTGGGCCAGTTACCAGCCCTAAGTCTTCAGGAAGAGACTTAGAAGAAGCAGATCGTAGACTACTGCAGAGAAACCAGTGGGGACGGCTTCAAGGAGAAGGCAGAGCTTCTCCTCTGCTGGGAAGAGAGGACAGGAGTTGGCAGAAGGCACCAACTTCCTACCTCTTCTTTCCTATTTCATTTGCTGCTGCTGAATGCATTCCTTAGCTCAATAGTATGAGTCTACTGGGGTCCATTAATGATTTCCTAATCAGGTACTATTGTACAAGGCACCTTCCAAAGCAATGCACAAGAATTGGAGAAGTCAGGACGTTTAAAGTTGAGTAAGGAGACACAATGTTCTTGCCTAAATATAAGCATTTCCCAATGTCTTGATGTCACACAAAAAAAAACTAAACCGATTCTAAAAGAACATCAACACAAAATGCCGACAGATACGGGGGCACACCTATTACAAAAACGTGAACTGCAACCTTAAGGATTCGCCTTTGTTGCACCGTAGTCTGCGGATGAGAGGACACTGCGCACAGGGGCTCTGAGCTGGTTCCCACCGTGATGGTGGTGGGATGCATTTGCAGTGAGCCATCCACACCTGCTTACCAGCTCCTACGACCAGAAGCTCACTAGAATTAAGGCTCAGGCTGTGACCACAGAACAGACTCAAGGCACAACGTGCGGCCACACATATGACAACCAGAACCTTGGCTGGACGTTCACTGTCCTCTCACGCACTGCTTTGCCAACCTTCTTCACACAAGGAGCACTGGGGTAAATGGAGGCCCTGGCTTGTGGCTGGGAGCAGCTGGCTGGGACACTCCGGTTCCCCTAGGCCGTGCCAGCCCAGCGGGGGCTGCGGAGGCCAATATCTCAGTGCACCTTGAAACCACTTCCCTGGACTATCAGTGGGCACCAGCACATAGGAAGTTCTACTCCGACTACCCCACTTAGCTGGAGAGCTAGGCCCTTGTGCAGGGCATCAATGAAGGCCTCGAACACAGAGAAACCACTGAGAACTTGCTAGTCTGTGTTGAGGTGGGCTCCTCTGTCCTCAGTTTATATTTTCATATGGTATCAGGGCAATGTCAGCCACGTGGAGAAAGTCTTCACAAACTCACAAAGAGGTACCCCCCTGAGTGAAAACTCTGGGCCCTGAGGCAGCCTAAGCACGGGCATGTGGATGTGGTTGGGCCTGGCACAGCTGCCTGGGCACCCTCAGAAAGCACAGGTCCACCACTGCTGTGGCTGGGATGGTCCTGAGAACAGACCAGTTTCTTCTGGCTAAGGGCTGAGCTGCCCAAGACCCCCGCTCACCCGTCCACCCACTATCCCATCCCCTGTAAACGCCCCTCTATGAGCCATTTCCAGCCACCTGACCTGCAACAACTCTGCTTACCGTCTTCACAAAGTATAAGCTATCTTCACTGTCCAGAGGTACAATTCTAAAAGAGGAAAAAGATGGGAGATGTATACATTAAAGACTTATTTAGTGCGCTGAAATTTATGATGTTCTCTTTCGCATTGGCGATGTTAACCCATAGACCCCGATTTCCCTCAGGGACTTTCAAAACACTGGGTTGCAAGTATGCAGAAATGATATGTAGGCCACTTGTAGTGAATTATGTCCAGCACCCCACCCTTTGGGCTTTCAGTAGGAAGTACGCAGGCTAGAGGGTCTCAGGGGAGCAGAGACAGGCCCAAGCCCAAGCCCAGAGTGATGTCACTGCCAGGTATGCGACTATGAGAGCACCCACGTCAGCAGTTACAAGGCAGCCTCTCCTCTCTTTCTACTCCTAAAACTTGCCCCAAATGAGAACGAACCACAGCCACACACTTACCTTCCCTGATTAGTCACAGCGTGTATATGAAAAGCCATCTTGGAGCTGCAGACCAAAAACAAAACAGAACAAAGTCAGTCTGCTCTTGCTGATTCCTGGGTTGGTATCCTTCCCAGATGCTTGCCTCTGTAGCAAACCTGCTCTGGACCCTCACGGCCACCCAGCAAGGTATGTGTCATCCTTGCCTTTCATAGATGTACCTTAGATACATCAGGCATCTTTCCTGGGGTCTCATACCACCTGCAGGGGTAAGGCAAGCATTTAGCTCCAGTCACGGCCCTGCCTCTGTGCAGATTCTCAGGGCTGTCTTGACTTTTAGATCAGAGCAGGAGAGAATTGTGTGACAGGATTGATGTCCACCTTTAGGTCAAGCTGCCATTCCTGCTCTGAGGCTAGGCAGAAACCATGTCTCTGCTACCCACAGTCAACTGCTATGGGGTAATGGCCACAGTCAGGGCTCCAGAGTTGAGCATACTGAGGAATAACTAGAAAACCCTTCTGGCTTCAACATATTTTGTTAAGACAAAGTTTCTAAACTGTATAAGTTTAATTTCTTGCTTTAACAGGTACTGGTCAATTGCACACTTAATTCTTACGTAAATTCACGGTTTCCCCCTCCTTCCCTTCTCAGGAAAAGATCTGCTAACTGGATGGAGTTTGAGGGTACTCAGTGAAGTAACCCCTGTGGAGAGAAGAAAGTGGGCCTCTAGGCAGATGCCTGGCTGTGAGAGACTCTCCTCTCATTGCCTGGTGTTTCTCCTTGTTCCTTCCTCCAACTAGGTGGGTACGCCCATGCCAGGGGGGCCTTGGATTGAGAGGAGGCCTGCCCTAGGAGGTGAGTGGGCCTAGGCAAACCCCAAAGAAAGGAGTGGAATGACTATATCAGCCATGTCTACGGCAACAGAGACGACCCCTGCTGTAACAGCAGCTAACACTTACATGCCAGACACTGAACTCCCAATCACTCTACCAGGAGAGTACACCCTCATTTTCCAGACGAAGAAAGAGATGCACTCTGTAGAGCTCCCTGACTTGCCCAGGGTCACACAGATGAAAGGCAAAAGAGCTTTCTCAAACCCAGGTTTTTCAGGAATAGACAGTACAGGTCTTTAGGGAACAAAGTTCCCCTATCCCTCTCCTTTCCTGACCAGAGAAACAAGATCCAGAAGACCCAGAGGAAAGGAAGCCTGAAGCAAGCCCTAAGCCTTGCACCAAAGGGGCTATTAGAGGTTATCAAGGGTAGGAGACCAGTGCGACTCAGGAACAATGCTTCAATGGGCAGAGGGTGTGGGAACTTCCTGGAATAGCCCCATGGCAGGGTTGGGAGCCTTTGGGGTTCTGGCTCTTTATTCCATTCCTGGAGCTGCAGCAATAGAACTCTTCACGGTAGATCAACTGACTGACACCTTTCTAGATCAACTGACTGACATCTTTCTAAATGTTCCTTCTCAGTATGCAGGGCTGTAGTTGTAAGAAAATGTGGGGCATGGAGATGGGGTAACCCAAGGCACTTCCCAGTAGTGTCCTTAAAGAAACTCCCCAGTATTGGTATCTTCTGTCTCCTTTGAATAAAGGTGCACAAAGTGGTCCTAATGTGGGGTAGTCAGTTGAGTGGACTGGGCTTGTGAAGGTTTAGCTACAGAAGGAGACCATACAGAGACCTGCTGTGATGTGCTTGCTGGGAGATGTGTCACCTTGGGAGGACTGCGAGGAAGCCAGATTCCCAGACTGTCTAGACCCCGAGACACCTCCAGGCTCAGGGTTCCTATGACTTGAGAGGCAGAAGAGGCCCAGGGCAAGTCTCTTCTAAGCGTGACTATCTTCATGTGCCCAGGCCTCTGCCCCTAGCAAACCCCATCACTCACCTCCTTAGCTTCACCTTTGTAATCTCTGAAACCACAGGTCTCCTATGGTTTTGGTATTAATCTGCCTCACATTCAGCCTTAGAACATGTATGGGGCTTTTTCTTATATAGTTCTTCTATCTTTGGCTTCTCAGATAAAGCCCTGATCATGAATGATCCTCCTTCATACCAAAAACCAAACCCATTGCCGTAGAATCGATTTCGACTCATAGCGACCCTACAGGACAGAGAAGTGGTGCCCCATAGGGTTTCCAAGGAGCCGACATTTTGGTCAGCAGCCTAATGCCTAACCACACTGGAACTTTTCTCAAAGAGGAGAATGAATATAAAATACAAAAGTTTTTTTTTTTTAAACAAATATCCAGAAAAGTGCCTTATAGAAAATATCAACCGTTGCCTACCGTAGGGCTGCCTTAAATTGCATCAGCTCATAAGAATCTAACCCAGATCCCAGGGTTTGCTCTGCTACCTCCTTGGCCTGTAAAACCAATAACACAAACAAAGGCAATTAGCTTTCACAGCAGGAAGAAGTACACACATGACTCATAGGGAGAGCAGGCGAGCCCTTCTAACGTGTCTGGGAGAAGGCTATGCCGCTCCCTGCTACGTGACTACTTTGTACACATTGACAGACTACGATGAAAGCATACTGTTAAGGGAAACAGGTGCCTGCTTTCTTCAGGCTGGGTTCACAGGAAAAAAAACTTCATTCAAGCAGGTGGGCACTGGAACTTGATCCACCTGAGAGGTGTAAGCAGCTGGGCTGGTGCCAGTGGATCCCGGAGGCACTGTGCATCAGAATGTGAGGTCTGGAAAAGTGCTCTGGGTGACTTTAGTACCTGTTTTCTCCTCCTTTCTCCCCTGGCCCTGGGGAGGACCACTGCCCTGAGAGTTTCTGCCAGAGGCTAAGAATATTCAAAGAGCTAGAATTAAAAAAGATCAGTTACAAAACAAAGATGTAAATAATGATATTGAAGGACAACCCGTTGCATGGCATAAGCTTTCTGCCACACAGCCGCTAAAGGGCAGAGAAGTCCCAAGTCAGCACCAGGGATTTGAGTTCAGTGAGGAGGGGAGACGGTAGGGAGCTGGTGACTACGGCTACAGTCTCTCTGGTATCTACATCATACACAACCTTTCCAATGTCAAATGGCTTCCTTCAGGAAAGGTCCTATTGGCATTGGGAGGCATCATGCCGACTCTTCTCATCTCCTTACTGGGTCAGATATAGGAATCCAACTCAGCAGGGCAGGTTAACCGCAAGACAGCAAGGAAGATAATGGTCAGAGGATAAGAACACACGTGAATGTCTAGAAAAGGCAAGTCAGATCTTCTGTTCTTTAGGCTTTTTTTTTTTTTTTAAACACCGACTTACAGGAACTCAAATTACATAGCTCAAAAAAAAAACTTACCTAACTTTATTAGAGTTCATAGTAGAATAATTTACATTTTTTTATTTTTTAACTTTTAAAAGCCTTATTAAAACTATTAGACAGAACAACATGTTACAGCATGATTTTTCTTTAATACAACCAGAGGTCTACTAAATAAGTGCTGTTTAGCTGTCACTCATAAGACAACAGCACTATCACAGGCGGTAGGAGCTTGGCACTCTAAAGGCATCTCTGCCTGATGCCAGCTCCACCAAGGCCCAACTTCACACAAAATTGAGCACCACAAGGTATCCAGAAAATGAACAGATGGATAGCAAGTTTTACACCAACATAGCTACTAAGGAAAGAGGACCATGGTATTTAAATTACCTTTGTTAGACTGGAGCTTTTAGCATAACATGCAATGCCAGCCAGAACTGCCTCAACAACTGCGGCGTATACCTGGGATAAGAGCCTACTTTAAAAACAAAAAATAAAGGTTAACTACAGCATCACAGAGTTCCAACAAAAGCTGCAAGCACGCAAGTGACATTCTCCAAGGAACTGATTTTTAAACAAAAGGAAAAAAGTGTAAACATGGAAATCATTGATTTCTAAACCTTCTAAAAATCATGTGCTCCAACTGATTTGTACTTTGCTCTTATTAAACCATCTTAAGAAAAGCCAGCTCCTCTGAGTTCTGCTCCAAAGACCAATCCTCCCTGTTTATAACCCAATAGGAGAAAACTATGCGGGTGCCCTGACCCCTCTTTGTGCAGGTGCGTCAAGATAGACTTGCTGCTTTTTCAGGGCAACCACACCACACCTTCATGACATCTCCTCATCAGGCCTGCTGAAGGTGGCTGCTCCTGGAGCCTCAGGGGGCAAGAGAGATTACCCAGCTGAGCAGAGACTGGGCTCCACTTACATAAAAATTAAACAGCTGCAGTCCACTCTCCAGGCAGCGCGCCTGATCTAAACAACAGAGAACGCTTCTGAGGGGCTCTATCACCTCCCTTCTACCCCAAACCTTGCTCTTCCCCTCTGACTTCTTACTTCCCAAGGTCATTATATGGAGGCTTTTTCTTTGGTAGAACTGGGACTGAAGACTGCCAGAAAGGCTCTCAGAAAATCCAAGTCTGCTTTCCTTCAGGGCAGGGTTTTTCAACCTCGGCATTTTGGGCCCCACGATTCTTTGTTGTAGGGGGTGGGCTGTCTGTCCTGTGCATCACAGAATGTTTAGCAGCATCTTTGGCCTCTATCCACTAGATGCCAGGAGCACCCCCAGTTGGGACAACCAAAAATGTCTTCAGATAGACATTGCTGAATGTCCCCTGGGGAGGATGCGTGGCAAAACTGAGTTGAGAACTACTACTTTAGGGAAAGGAGGCCCAGATTTACAGAGAGAGGGCTCATCCATGAGGTTCTAGAAGGGAAGGAGGGGTGCCTGGCTTGCCTGGCAGAGAAATGATAAACCTTACCTAACGATTTCTATTTTAAGCCTGTGAGAATCTTTTAATAGGTAAAGGAAGGTGATAGGAGTTTGAGGGCTGGAAGGAAACACAGAAATGATCTGGTCCAATCCTCTCATTTTACAGATGAAGCAAATGAGGCCTAAAGAGTTGGAGTAAGTGGTCCAAGGCCACAGCAAATTAATAGCAGACCCAAACTCAGGTCTGCTCTCAGCCTGGTGCTTTTTCCATGTGCTACATCACATTACCATCTCCTCCCATTTTCTTCTTGGCACCTGCACCACACCTCCACACTTTAGGTAAAGATCTGAACTGGGAAGGAGAAGAAAAAGGGAAATATAAAATACTTAGACTAAAATGACAGCTCCAAAGGTCTACAATATATCCTGAAGATTAATGGCCATGTAAGGACAGATGGCCCTAGTAGGAAGGGGCCTGGCAGGGACACTGACAATGAGCTTGGTCACTTTCAGGTGTTGGAATCCTCTACACTTTGACACTAAGGGTGAGGTTTCATAGAAGCCAACCCCAAAGATATGTGACGATAACTCCCAGCTTGATTAAACCTTCCCGAAGTACCAACACTGGTCAGGCCTCCTCCTGCTTGACCTTCTCCTACACAGACCCTCAGACAAGAGCTCAGCTCACAAGCCACCTGGCTACCGACATATACAGTGGTCTAGATGGGAGGCATACAACCCATGACAGGGAGGGACAGCTCTCTGCCTGGATGGTGTTGCTGTTGCCTTCACTAGGTCTCTACAAGGCCCAGTTCCACTAGTCCTGAGGTCTGGCAAGTCTTCTGACGTAGGCCCAGGCACTCTTCCATATTAGTCCCTGAAACTGGGCACCAATGGGGCTCATCCATGAGGCCCTAAAAGGCAAGGGGAGGTGCCTGGCAGGACTGACAAAGCCTTACCTAAGTGTAAGACAAAATGTCTAGGGTACAGAATGAGGGTCCAAGGAAGTGGCTAAGCATAGCTCGCAAGGGAAGCACGAGCAGCTATAAAGCAAGACTGCATCCATCAACATGAGGAAATAGCTGACTTGCTGCTAAGTGAAGAAAACCCTCAAAAAAACTACACACACCACTATGATTCAAAACCCCAAAACCAAACCCACTGCCGTCAAGTTGATTCCGACGCATAGCGACCCTACAGGACAGAGCAGAACCGCCCCATACGGTTTTCAAGGAGCGCCTGGTGGATTCGAACCGCTGACCGTTTGGTTAGCAGCCGTAGCTCTTAACCACTATGCTACCAAGGGTTTCCCCACTATGATTAGAGCTACATAAAACCTAAATGCATAATAATAAAAGAATAACATTAAGAAGTGCCAGAAAGGAGGAATTATGGCTGATTTTCTTTTCTCTATTTTTTCACATTTTCTGGAGTGTGATTATATTACTTGTATTATATACATATTTTTCCAATATAGCTTCATGGGTCTTAACCCTAGAAATTTTGGACTCAGTAGCGGTGGAATTGGGCCTGGGGTACTCATATCTTTGAGAAGTTCCTTAGGTGCTTATTTGTGGCCTGTCATTGCTGGCCTGTGGAAGCCCTGGTCTGGGCCTTGCCAGTTTATACTGAGACATTTATTTAAGTAATAATAAAACTATATGACATTCGTATTTCGGAAGGAGAATGCTTTTTGGAATTCAGCAGCTTCAGCATTAATGAGTTTATTTCCTGTCTTTGGCTTCCTGCTGCATGTGGGGGAGAGAAGTCAACACTAGGACCTTTCTAAGGGTGCACAGCTTGAGTTCAGATCCCAGCTCTGCTCCCTAAGCCTGGGTGTCAAATCCTGAGCAAATACTCCTCAGACCAGATGGGGTTTCACACAGATTCACTCAATGAGTTTCAGGATGTTTTATTTTTAGGGAGGCCCCCAATAAAAACTACACTATGTAGAAAACATTAAGGAGAGCTACATCGTTTATAAGCATGGGTGCTCAAAGTAGGAAGTTCTGTAGCGAGGAGCAGGTGGCAAAGCTGGCAGGGTCCTCTGGCCTGGGCTCCAAGCTGAGAGACAGGGGTTGGGGACCTCCTTGGAAGCTACAAAGCTCTGTGTACCTCTTAAACCAGGTGTCCTAACCACTGCTGATCTCAAAAAGGGAGTAGATGGGACGGCCACAACTTCTGGATAAACTCAACTTTAGAAACCCATAATCAAAACAAACCTTTTGCCATCAAGTCAATTCTGAATCATAGTGACCCTATAGGACAGAGTAGGACTGCCCCATAGAGTTTCCAAGGTGCTCCTGGTGGATTTGGACTGCTGACCTTTTGGTTAGCTGCCTTAGCTCTTAACCACTACGCCACCAGGGATTCCCAACTTCAGAAAAGAAAAAATAAAAAATAAATGAAGACTTACATTTGCTCAGTTTTCTTGGGCAGCTTATTGTCATCACCTGTGATGTATTAAGAATGTGACAAGATCACAGGACATGCAAACATTTCGCAAGGAAGCTAGACTTTCTTAAACTTAATTACAAAGAGATGTCAAGAGCTACATTATTATTTAAGTTAAATCCAGTACAAGCACAAACAACAGCAAAACCAAGCTACTCCTGGAATCTTCCTGGACCTCCACCCTTTGTCTGACGTTTCCTCTTTCACCACCCACCCAACATCACCACTGAACACCAGAGGACGTGTGAAATCTGAAACTCTGCAATGTTTTTGCTTTCATTTTTAGTATTTTAAAATAGGAGGTATAAGCAAGCAAGCTGTGTACTGCCTTTTTCTTCATCTTCTTAATCGTCTGACCTAAGTCATGCTTCTTTCTAGAGTTTACTGGCCTATGTAACACCCAGGAGAAAAACCTGCCTCTGACACACTGTGTAGTGGTGCTGAGATCCTCATCATTCTAGAGGTTCTCCTCCCCATCTCTTTGGATATCTGCAGTTTCCAGTTATCTTCGCAAGACAGGAGGCCTGGTCAGCCCAGCCTTTTTGGATGGCCCCGCAGCATGGAGCCCTTGCTCCTGTGAGTGTTCACAGCTCCGGGGCATCCTTCTCCCATGGCCCTTCCCCACTTTTCCTCACAAACAGTCAGGCAGGCACCTGGCTGAGTTTTCAAACTCTCTTGCAGCCCATACCCCCTGTAATCGTCTTTGCCTTTCTTCTGATACTGAGCACATGATCTTACACATGGTTAGACTTAGTATATATTGAACTGATTGGTTTTTTTCTCCTGAAATGCATTCTGTGAGAAATGGTTAGGTACATCCACTACCCAGCTGTACTAAGAGAGGGAGTGAGAGGCCCACAAACTGGGAATCATGGGCTTCTGTGCAAAGTGGTAATCATGAGTCAACTTCTAACTTATGGGAGAAGCCATAATATGGGAGAAACGACTATGGGGACTTACCCAAGTAAGGAATGTGAGTAGCTCCAAAAAAGTATGTTCTAGAGCAAGCAAGGGGTCCCTTTGGGGAGATGCACTGTGCCACCTGGATGTCAGAAAAAAAAAAAGGAACAGGAATTAGGTGTGTCAGGAGTGTGACTTACTGCTATAGAAACAAAAAGTGTATAGTTAATGGAAACCAATTTTATTTTACAAACAGCTGATTTATGATTTCATACAGGCATGGTGAAAAAAAATCTCCTTTTTCTTCCCAAAGGTACCTTTTTTGTGTTTTTTTTTTTTTTTAATAACTGTGGATATATTCTGTGGTTACTGTTGGGTACTCAAGTCAGCCCAGGATGCTAAAGAATTCACAACTTAGAAGACAGAAAAGAGGAATCGCACTTGGGTTTTGAATTCCATTAATATTCAGTGCAGAGCTTGGGTGAAATGGCAGGGAGATGTGCCGGGCACACCTATGCAGGAAAGGGTGGTGCTACCCAGGTCCTCACCTCCATGTGTATTTCACCTCCGCACATTAAGGCTTGCGGAGGAGAAGGTGGTTTTTATGTGCTTATTCTTCTCCCCTACTCAGTTGTTGACTGACACAGAGATGGGAATAGATGCCATTCTCTTTGGGAAATCTAACATTCTCTCGTTAGGGGTTGCAAAATGCCACCACAAGAGCTAACAGAAAAGAAATTAGCACTACATAGAAAAAGTAGCTAAATGTGATACACATATTCATTCCTACTTTGCTACATTGCTTAAGGAAGCCAAACCAGAATATATGGCACTTTTCTATGATATTGTGAAATCCAAGGTACAGGTTTGAAATGAGGACTTACTCTAATCTATAATTTAGTAAACATGGATCCATATTACCATGACCCTGAATGAAAACTCTCTTATTTCTAATTGTCAGTTAATATATGTATCTTCTCGATTAAAACATGATCCTTGGGTTTCCAAATTTTCCTTTTTTTTTTAAGTGCTAAAAAATAAATTTGGGTAAGCACACATTAAAGTCAAATCTATTGCCGTTTACTTTAGACAATAAATTGGTACAACAGAATTTGCAAATGTAACATAAAACCTGTTTCAATAACCTGAGCTTCCATGCTTTATACGGCACTTACCATTTAGTAAATTATTCACAAATGGCACAGAAATGGAAAGGGTGGGCATGTTACCTAGGACTAGAGCTGAAGACGAAGGGTCACAATTTGGGGCCCGCCAGCCCCAGGACCAGATTTGTGATCTCATGGAAGTCCTTGACTACACTGAATTTCTGTGTTTGTAAAATAAAGATCTGACGACAACATTATTATTATAGAAAGCTGTATAAAGACCCCAGCTACACTTTCAAAGATTTCACAGCACCATCCTCACTGACGCTCCTACTAATCTGTGAGATTCTTGGAGGCAAACACCATGCCTATATATTCCCTGCATCTAGCACAGTGATTGGCATAGAAGAGACACTTAATACGGATTGTTAAATTAACGAACGAAAGCCCGTTGGCTTTGCAGTCACACAGCTCTAAGAACAGAAACCGGTTATACTGTTCACAACCTAGGCGAGCATTTCTTTTTCTGTTTAATTTTTTTTGAGCTAAAATAACATAAAATTAATCATTCTAAAGTTTAGAGTTCAGTGGTGCATTGGTTTTATCCTCATATTTTCTCTCTTTCTTCCTGATGTTCTAAGATTCCTTATCATTTCCTCTCTGTTTAGACAGAACTTCTTTAGTCATTCTTTTAGGGTAGGTTTGTTGCCAACAAATTCTCTTAGTTTTCCTTAATCTGAGAATGTCTTGATTTCCCCTTCATTCCTGAAGGATATTTTCACTAGATATAGAAATCCAGGCTGACAGTTCTTCTCTTTTAGCACTTGAAAAATATTGTACCACTTCCTTCTGGCCTCCATGGCTTCTGATGAGAAATCCAATGTCATTTGAATTATTTTTTTTTATAGGTAAGTGCTGTTTCTCTCTGGCTGTTCTCAACACTTTTTGTCTATAGTTTCCAGAAGTTTGACTATGATGTGTCTTAGTGTGGATATCTTTGAGTTTATCCTATCTGGGCTTCACTCAGCTTTTTGTCTTTTGACACTCAGGTTCATGTCTTCTGACAAATTTGGGAAATTTTCAGCCATTACTTCTTTGAATACTTTTACAGCCCCACCCTCTTTTTTCCCTCCTTCTGGTACTCAGATGACAAGACTACTGCTTTGCGATAGTCCCACAGATCTGAGGCTCTGTTCCTTTTCTATCAGTCTATTTACTTCCTCTACGGCTGGGAAATTTCTTATGTTCTGTTAAGTTCACTGATTTTTTTCCTCTGTTCTCTCCATTTTGCTACTGAGCCCATTCATTAGGGTTTTATTTTAGTTATTGTATTTTTTAGTTCTAAAATTTCCATTTGGTTCCTTTTTGCATCTTCTATTTCATTGCTGACACTTCTTTTTTTCCATTTATTTCAAGGGTATTCTTAACTGTTCACTGAAGCATTTTTATGATGGCTTGTCTAAAATCCTTGTCAGATCATTCTAACATCTGTGTTATCTCAGTGTTTTCATCTGATGACTGTCCTTTTTCACACAGTTTGAGATCTTCAGTGATTTTTTTCAATTGAAACCTAGATATTTTTTGTGGTTTCCCTAGAGTTTGCAATTACGTATTTATAACTAATCTAAGTTCACCTTTGAATTACCCTATATCTCTTCATCTGTAGCACAGGTAGCCTGGAACAGAGTACTCCGATTTCTTCCCTCTTGTCCCTTATGACATTGCTGTCATTCATTTCGCTTGTCCCCATGCTATAATAACCCAACACATTGTTACTATTTATTACGTTAAACAGTTATCTTTTAGATAATTAAGAATAGGAAAAAAATGTTTATTTTACCTTAATTTATTCCCTCTATGATGCTTTTCTCTATGTAGATCCAAGTTTCTGACCTATATAATTTTCTTTTTACCTGAAGAATTTCTTTTAACATTTCTTGAAAGGTAGGTCTTCTGTCAATAAATTCCCTAAATTTTTGTTTGTTTGATAAAGTCTTTATCTCTCCTTTACTTTTTAAAAAAAAATTTTACATAATATATATAACGTATGCCATCTCAACAATTTCTACAATTCAGTGACATTGATTACAGTCTTCATTCTCCTTTGCTTTTGTTTTATTACGGTAATATATACATGACAACACATACAACATTTTACTGGTTTCAACGTGGACACTTCAATCACATTGATTACGTTCTTCAACCTGTGCATGCATTTTTGCTCTCTTTTTCTAAATTATCCCACCACATAACATATCTTCAATGGACTCTAAGCAAAAACTCTCTTGCCCCCTCCCTCTTGCCCCGGTAACCACTACTTACTTTTGGTTTCCTGTATCTGCTTATTTCATATCAGTGATATCACACAGTATTTGTCCTTTTGTGTCTGACTTATTTCACTCAGCATAATGTCCTTGTTATGGACTGAATTGTGCCCCCCCCCCCAAAAAATGCATTTTGTAAATCCTAACCCCTATACCTGTGGTTTAGAGCTGACCCTCTACTTTACCAAGCATGAGGTCCTTCTCCACAGACTGGTCCCTCCTGATAACATGTTCAAAGTACTTGAGACTATGAGGACTTGCCATCCTCACTTCTAAGGAACATTCTGGCCGTCCTTCTTCCAAGACAGATTTGTTCTTTCTTCTGACAGACCACGGTAAATTCAATATTCTTTACCAACACCATAATTCAAAGGCATCAATTCTTCTTCGGTCTTCCTTATTCATTTCCAGCTTTTGCGTGCACACATGAGGCGACTGCAAATATCATGGATTGGGTCAGGTGCACCCTAGCCCTCAAAGTGACACCTTTGCTTTTGAACACTTTAAAGAGGTCTTTCACAGCAGATCTACCCAATGCAATACATTGTTTGATTTCTTGACTGCTGTTTCCATGGTGTTGACTGTGGATCCAGGTAAAATGAAATGCTTGGCAATTTCAATCTTTTCTCCATTTATCATGTTGCTTATTGGTCCAGTTGTGAGGATTTTTGTTTTCTTTATGTTGACGTGTAATCCATACTGAAGGCTGTAGTCTTTGATCTTCATCAGTAAGTGCTTCAAGTCCTCTTTGCTTTCAGCCAGCAACCAGCAAGGTTGTGTCATCTGCTTATTATAGAATGTTAAGGAGTCTTAAGTCAAGGTTGGTGAGCATTTTTTCTTTCAATCCTTTAAATATTTCACTCCATTCTCCTCTAATTTGCGTGGTTTCTAATGAGAATTCTGCTGTAATTCTTATCCTTGTTCCTAGAGGGTAAGGTGTTTTTACCCTCTAGCTTCTAGATTTTCTCTGTCTTTGGTTTTCCGCAGTTTGAATAAGATATCCCTGGACGTAGAGTTTTTGGTATTTACGCTGCTTAGTGTTCTCTGAGCTTTTTGGATCTGTGGTTTAGTGTCAGTCATTGTCTAAAAGTTTTCTGTCTTGCTAGACTGTCCCTTTCCTGGTCCTTTGGCTAGAGAGAACAAGCTTTCCTTGGGGCTTCTTTGTCTACAACCATTGGCATTTCTGAGTTGTTGGCTTCTTCAACTCCAAGTATGGTATATATGAGGCAAAAAGAAAACCCAGTGAACTCACCACCATCTTGTTCCTTTGGTCCTGAGGTCTATAGTAAGTCTGCCTTCTTTTTCCCAACTTTTAGAGTTTTCTTTTGTTCGTTTTGTATGTAATGTCCAGGGTCTTTAGTGGGAAGAATAGGGAAAATCTGTCTACTTCATCTTGCCAGAAGCGGCAGCCAGATAGTATCCTCTAGTTTTGAGTTACTACGTGTAGACAGCAAGTTAAGATTATACAAAGAGGCCTGTGCCATTTGGCATTTTCTACATATTCTAAGAGTGCTCTGGGGGTTAAAACAGGGCCCAAACCTTCAATTTACAGGGCAGCAAGATTCTGACGACACACCTATTCTTATAGTCCTTCCTCCTGGACTAGCCTGGAGGCAGGTCTGGGGTCCCAGCTCAGAGATATCAAGCTACATTCTTTTAGGTCACATGTTCTCCAAATCCAAATTAGAAAATAATAATATCTACCTCCCCAGCTTTCCTGATTGTCAGAAAATTTTAAAAACTTAAAATTTCATTAAGATAGCATAGACTTTTACAATTACTGCACTCCTATATTCTAGTCTAATGTTTTCTTTAAAAGAATGTGGCTGACAATACCATCGAGTGCAAAAATCTCCTCTCTGGCATTCTTAATAAAAGAAGATTGATCTATAAGGTTTATGTCCTTAAATATTAACAGTCAAGACATAACAAACTCAGGTTAGTAAAGCTATCTATTTTCAATTTAATTTAAAAATATTATTCTACTACTCTCTCTGACAACCTAAAGAGTTTGGGTTGTGAAAGTTTTCCCTTTTTCCTTCAAATATTTCAAAACTGAATATGATGTTTTCAAATTATGCCCAGTACCGATACAAAAATGGAGCCCTGGTGGTGAAGTCGTTAAGAACTCAGGCTGCTAACCAAAAGGTCCGCAGTTTGAATCCACCAGCCATTCCTTGGAAACCCTATGGAGCGGTTCTACTCTGTCCTATAGGGTTGCTATGAGTTGGAATCGACTCAACGGCACACAACAACACACAAAGATACATGCGGCAAGTTTCCAATTCTTTTCATCCTTAAAAAACTTCAAGTTCAGGCTTAAATCAACACAGTAACTGGTAAAGTCTCTCCCCCTCCCCTCTATTTGATAATAAACCTAATTAAGCACCGGGTAGTCAAGCCACTCACCATGTGTTTGGCAAAGCTCCCACCAGGGCCAGTGCTGCGTACCAGGTGCCCTTCTGAAGGGAAGTTAAAGTTGCCAGCATTCAGGTTTTCTCGTGTGGAGTGATTACCAAAGAGAACAAATGGCTGCCTATTAGGGCTAGAGATGCAAGTCAAAAACATGTGATTAGAAAAGTGTCTCTTGGCCAGGGTGGCAACTTCGCATGTCCTGAGTAAATTCTCGGGCTTTTTTGAGTGGTATCATGCAGTTTGAGGAAAGGGGACAGGAAAGTCCACCTAAAACTCTTGGCTGGCTGGGTAGGAATCCCAGGTGTCTCCAACTCCCCCTACTGACCCATAGGAACAAGCCATTTTGGGACATAACTAAACTCAAGCCAGGTTTATATTTTTGGCTTGTCCTACTTCTTGAGGAGTAAGTTCTACACGTTTGCTGTCCATGATGCAGCGAGAGAGCAAAGTCCCAGTTTTATAAAATAGCATTTTAATAGATATACAAATTTTAAAAAAGGATACTAATTGTGTACTCAGACTACAGAATAGTTATCAATTCCTGAATAACTTTCAGGAGGAAAGGGGGAGAGGATGGTTGAAATGTTCTCACCAACACATTTACCTGCCCTTGTACCTGCCTCCTCCTCTTCCTTCCTCTCTTGGCTATACTTTTTTCTGTCACTTTTTGCACGCTCCTCAGCCCACTCTAATCTATCTTCTCAATCATTTCACTCCAAAAAGCTCTTGCAAACATCACCCAATGACTTCCATGTAGCTAATCCAATGGAAGTCTTCAGCCTTTGCTTCCTTGCTCTCAGAAGCATCTGACACCCTCCCAGCTCAAGAGCTGTCGCCTCTCAGTTTCCCTTATCAATCATCTTCCTCTTCTACCTGGCCTTTGAATATTATTAGCGTTTTACCTTCGGCTTCTGCTCTCTCCTCTCCTCTCTCACGATCTACTCCCTAAACCTGTTTGCCCTCCATAAACAGTACCACTGTTCATCCAGGGACCGAGCCAGGCCTGAGAGGCCTCCTTGAATTATCCTGTTTTCGCATCACCTAAATCCAATCAGTCTACGGAGTTTCATTGCTATTTGTCCATTTACCTCCATTCACATGGCCACTGCCCTAGTCCATGACACCATCATTTCTTTCCTGGACAACTACAATGTTTTCTCACTATTTACCTTCCCAACACAGCCGTGCATTGTGGAACCTGGAGTGAGACCTGGCTGCCTCTTCAAAACTTTTTTCTTTGGAAAAAGAAATTAGCAATCAGCTATTCCAACTGCCAGGTGAATTTAGATAATTATGTATGGAAAATGGTGCCGTCAAGTCCTCTTACTTGAGGACTAGTAACGGGTTTTATCTGCTTGACTGTATAAAAGGATAAAATTTGTGTCTTTGCCATCTCTTTAGTGGACTGCCTGTGATGTGCGTCACATTCTGGTTTAATGTTTATTAAATGTTTTAAAAGCTCATTTACTATAAAATTATAGGAAAACAAAATAGGAGACTGAAAAAGCACTGAAACAGAAAAGTTTACAGAACAAGGATTTCTTATCTTCTGATGACTAAACTTGAATTGTAGATTCTCCTGACTCACAGCTTCTGGACTTACAGACTCCCCCATGTCCACCCCACATCCTTTGTCTCCTCCATTTTCTCTATTAATATTGACCCTTCTTCTCTGAGAACTTTACCTGTTTTCAGTTATATGGCTGGAGATCATTCCATGACTGAAATAACTTCTGAATGGCTAAAAAGAAGCCAATATTGTATACATTAGAATCACAATTTTGTAAAACAATCATTAAAAATCCTCATATACATATGTATATACACACACAAACATATATCCACACAATACATGTGATTATATATGACTTCATCTAAAAAATCAGCAACCAATAGGAATCCAAGGAACTTAGAAGGACATTAATAGAAACTTTCTGGGAAACCAAAGAAGTAATTCTTAGCTTTTGTGCTAGGCTAAATGCTAATCAAAAATTAATATCCAAGGTCTATTGTCAAAAGAGTCCAAAATTTCAAAAGGCAAATTTAACCTCCTAATTAATATCTATTGTATTTTTTCCAATTATGCAAGTAATACATATTTATTATCCAAAAAACCTGCTGCCGTCGAGTCGATTCTGACTTATAGCGACCCTATAGAACAGAGCATAACTGCCCCATAGAGTTTCCAAGGAGTGCCTGGTGGATTTCAACTGCCGACCTTTTGGTTCGCAGCCTTAGCACTTAACCACTACGCCACCAGGGTTTCCATAGGACACGATAAAAACCACCTACAATCTCTAAGAACTGTTTGGGTACATTTTCTTCCTATCTTTCTTCTAAGGTAGAATGTGTGTGATTATACTAAAGTTTATTAAATAGTCCTCTATTCTTGGAAGTTGATATTGTTACTAATTCTTCCATATCATGAATAATACTGTAATGAATGACTTTTCATAAATTTTATCTGCAGCTTTGATTATTTTCTTAAGGAGGATCTGGAAATAAAATTATAGGATAAAAAGACAGAAATATATTGCCAAACTGTTTTCCAAGAAAGTTTTATCAACTTACATTCCCATTTACAGTATATGTGTGCCTATCTTATTATATCATCATAAGCACTATTACATGTTTTAAATATATTGCCAAGTTGAAAAATGAAAATTGGTACCTCATTATTGTTTTATTTTATATCTTTTTGATTTTTAATGATATAGAATATTTTACATATGGTCAGTAGCCATTTGGGTTTTCTCCTTAGTTCACTTTACCTGTTTACTTACATCCTTTGGATGTTTATCAACTGAAGTATTGGTGTTTGTCTTATTGATTTGTAAAAACTCTTTACATATTAAAATAAGAGCTAAAGTTTACTGAGGGCCTATGTGTGAACTGTGATAGGCACTTAAATGCATCATCTCAAATACTCCTAGTTATAATCTATGAGGTACATTCTATCATTATCCCCTCTCTACAGATGACTTTCCTAAGACATAAAGATAAACTTGTCCAAGACACAGAGCTAGTAAATTACATAGCTGGAGTTCTAGTTGGGTAGTCATTTGGGAAAAAAAAAAAAGATAAAATTAGATCCATATCTCACATCATACATAAGAAAAAACTTCAGATGGATTAGGAATCCAAATATAAAAAAAATTAAACCACACCAAGTACTAGAAGGGTGAATTTTTCTTTAACCTTAGTTTAAAGCTTTTCCCTACACAATGACTCAAGATCCAGAGGCAATAAAGGAAAAGACTGATAAATTTAACTACATAAAAAAAAATTTTATATGGCAAAACAGCAAGTCCAAAGACAACTGACAAACTTTCAAGAAATACTTGCCATATATACAACAGACAGAAAGATAACGGCCCCCCAAAAAGAACTTTTAAAAACTGAAGGGACAAAGGACCTAAAACTATGCTCTGTGGTTCAGTTAATAATACTGTACCAATATTAAAATGGGAAAAGGACATCAAAGCAAAATGTAAAAATAACCCTCAAACACATGACAAATGTTCAAATTTACACCTAATTAGAGAAATGCAAATTAAAATAACACTGAGATACCATTTCTCACCTGTGAGACTATCCAAAATTTAAAAAATGACAACACAATCTATTAGTGAGGCTGTGATGAAACACATCCTCCTATATTTTGCTGATGGAAATGCAAATGGGTAAAGCCCTTCTGAAGAGAAATTAGGCAACAGCTAACAAACTGCATATACACTTACCT
The DNA here is from genome assembly GCF_024166365.1 of Elephas maximus indicus. Taxonomy (NCBI): domain Eukaryota; kingdom Metazoa; phylum Chordata; class Mammalia; order Proboscidea; family Elephantidae; genus Elephas; species Elephas maximus. The sequence continues at coordinate 41,879,153 of NC_064843.1, forward strand.
TTTGACCCAGCAATTCTATTCCTACATCTATATACTTCCAATGGGAACTCTGGTGGGATAGTGGTTAAGTGCTACAGCTGCTAACCAAAAGGTCAGCAGTTCAGATCCACCAGGTGCTCCTTGGCAACTCTATGGGGCAGTTCTACTCTGTCCTATAGGGTCAGACGGCAATGAGTTTTGTTTTTTGTTTTTTAATAGGGTCACTATGAGTCAGAATCAACTTGACAGCAACGGGTTTGGTTTTGGTTTTTATGGAGAGGGGACTTCTTTGTAGCATATAATAAAGGAAATGATATCTAAAACAAATTAGGATGATAGCTTTATATTTTTAAAAATAAAAACAAAAACAAAAAAAATTTCTTCTTTCTTTCTGACCCTTCCCTTACATACCTCACCCGCTTGAGATTCAGAAAGTTCCAAGAGGAAAGGAATTTCTGTGTCGAAATTAGCAAAGAAGCTAGTCCACTGGTGTTCAAAAGTCACTAAATCCTAGGAAGAAAATGAGAAAGATCATCTGTTTGGTCATATAATGAGGGTACTTTAGAAAAACAGAATCAATCATGAAACTGCATCTGATCTCAAAATACCAGAACATTTAAATACATTGTTTTAAAAGGTAGAAGTGAATTACTGATACATGCTACCACATGGGTAAACTAAAAGACATTATGCCAAGTCAAAGAAGCTAGACCCAAAAGACCACTTGGGACATGATTCCAGTTATATGAAATATCTAGAAAAGGCAAATCTATGGAGACAGGAAGTAGATTAGTGTTTGCCTGGGGCTGGAAGTGGGAATGGAGACTGATGGCAAGTGGGCACGAGAGATCTTTTTGGGTTGATAGAAATATTCTAAAACTGAATTGTGGTGATGGCTTTACAACTCTGTAATTTTTACAAAAAATCATTGAATAGTACACTTAAAACAAGTGAGTTTTACGGTACGTAAATTATACCTCAATAAAACTGTTTTTTAAAAAGGAGCAATAGCCCCCAAACGCCTTACTTTAGCGGTCCTTATTAGAGGAAGGGAGTTATTTATGAGGCACCCAAAGGATAGTACTACATCCAGTGCCAAAAGGGACACGTCACTGAAGTGCAATTCAAGGGGGCCAGAGAAGTACTGAGGTGCTCTGCACCCTTCCCACCTGACTCCTCTACCTGCGGCCTCTACTCCCTCCCCATCCCAGCTGTGTTTCAGCCTCCTCACTGAACTCTGCTGCTCCTGATCACCATCACTACCTTTTGCTACCAGCTTTTCTTTAAGGCATCATCAGTTACCCCCAAAGCACTAGCTCTGGTTTGCTTGATTTAGATACTCCTGAAATAATATCTTTGTCCTTGTCTTGAAGCTGCTGATAATTTGTACTCAAATTGGACAGTCAGCTTCACTATCCATCTCGTGCTAAGTTTAAAAGGTCGGGCTCCCAGCCTAGTGCCTCACTCACAGCAGGCATCCTGTTTGCTGCACCAAAACTGACCAACCAGACCTATGCTGCTTCATTCTTCTCTCCCAATCGAGCTTGCACAGGCACTCAGAACTGTGGGTTCTGCACTCATCATGTATTGACTCTATTTCTGGTCCTGGGCATAAAGCACAAATGGACCTCTGCTGGGAATAACTGACAGCGTAAACCACATTCTCACTAATGGCTTCTCTACTTGTTGTCTAGGCTATCTCTCTCTCTATCTGTATCTTCATATATATATATATGTATTATTATAAATATTATGAATTATATATAACCGTTTTCAATAATCATGTAGGTGTCAGTACTCATATTGTTTTCTACACTTCATGTATAACGTGGGATAAGACAAACCAATTAATTATGACATAGTCCAAGTCTATCATCCCAGTGTCCTTGCAAAACAGGATTTTGTTATGGGAAAAAGAAATAAATGTAAAATAGAAGCAGTTAAGAAAACATTCAGTGGTTCTGAATTTGTACTAGAGGTATAAGAACAAACTCATGAGGTGTGTGTGTACACCTGTATGTGTGTGTATATATACGTATGTGTGTGTGTGTGTGCACATATATATGTACACACATACTTACACTATGGAAAGAAAGATAGAGACAGAAGCACACAGAGAGAGAGATCACTGAATAGATCCAGAAACAATCCAATAGCAATGAGCATTCCTAAGGCCACCCAGGCTGTGGTGATGAACTATCACTTCTTAGTCACAGAAACCACACTTATTAAAGAAATGATGGATTCTAGGTCTGGGACAGGAAATGTATAAGATAAGCCTGGAACATTTTGTCATAGTAAATAGCAAGGAAGTTGGCAAGGTGTATTAAAATTGTGTTAAAAGAATTTGTGAACCATCTTGAGGGGAGCCCACTGCATAAAGAGGGAACAATCTGAGCATACAATAAAGATAATAACTGCAATGGACAGAAACACATCAAACATGTTTAAATTTATGAGTCCAAAATTATATATATACACACACACATATATTCACATAAATGAATTGATCACTTTTGGAGAATAGTTGGGAATCAACTACATTTTGTAAACATAAAGAGAAGGAAGAATTCAAGCATTTATCCTGCTTTTCCCATATGAACTTTACCACTGTGTAATCAAATAGCAAGTTGAAAGTTTTTTTTAGAAAAGTATAATATAAATGAAGAAGGAATGATAGAATTGAAATATCACCATTTTGTAATAGCAAATTAAGTGTTTAATGATCTAAGGATTATAAGCAATGACTGCTCACAAAATAAAAAGAATCAATCAGATATTATGTGCCTCTTGACAGAGATACAGCACTCTCTAGGAAGTAGTCTTTTCCCCAAAAATCAATCCTGAAACTTATTAAACCTCTAGATCCAATTACCAATGCTCACAAAATACAGAAAGACAAGGAAAATGTTAAACTACACCATGGAAATGCAGTCAACAAAATCCCAACTGAGGGCAACTGTACGACAAATTATTTGGTTTCTTCGACAAATAGCAAGGAGGGTATGGAGATGCAGGGAACCTAGAGATTAAAAAAAAAACAAACCAAAGAAAACATTTGAAAAAAAAAAAAAAAGCAGGCAAATCTAAACTACAGTGTTTATGGAAGCACATTTGGATGATAAAATTGCAAAGAAAAGGAAGCGGGTAGTTACCACAGAATTCCTGACAGTTCTATTCTTTTGCGAGTGCGAAGGAGGGGTTGGGTTTGGCAGAAAACACTCAGATTGCTTTTCGAGTGGCTGGCAAGGTTCTGTTGCTTTGCTTCATAATAATTCATTTAGTTGTATACTAGTTTTCTGATTTTTTAAAAAATAACAGATTTTTAATACTTCAAAAATACCTAATATATGTTTATTACAGAAAACTCAGGAAATACAGAATAAAAATCACTGTGACATTCTGGGAAATAATCCCTCATTCTAATTTTACGTATGTATTTTATAAATACAAATACGTATATCTATTTGTTTAACTGGTCATCTGCAATTGCCTGGGTCAGACTGTCCTGTCATTTCACCTTTGTGCCTTGGCCCTGTAAGCCAGTCCTTCTGGGTTTGGGTTCCTGGCCCACTGCTATCAGGTGCTACAGTACCCACGGGTCCAGTATAGTCTTCCCACTTTGGTACTAGGTTACACCACACGTCCTCCTAGGCTCTGGAGAAATGTATATTCCTTGCTTTTCTAACCAACATTCTAACCACTGACCCTCAATGTCTGTCTGACTCCTCGGATCCCCCAACCACTCCCCATCTGGAGCTAGCTGCCACCCACATTTTGGCACTAACAGTATGTTTAGAATCAGCAAGACCTGTGCTGCAACCTCTGCTCTGCCTCTTATTGGCTGTGTGACCATAGGAGAGGATGTAACCTCTCTGAAACTCAAATGCCTCATTTGTGTAATGGCAGGAATACTATCTACCTGACAGGGATATTATAGGAATTAAATGAAATAATCTTTTATCAAGTGCTTATTCCCAGGCCTCACACGCTGGATGTCCTCAGTACTTGTTAGTCTCTCTGCCTCTACTGTAGGCCTGCCTGAGGTTGGCTGTGGGAGCACATGGGCCTCCCCTTGACTTCCTGACCTCTGTCTGCTCTCTCTCATCCACTGTGCACATCACTGGCCATGAGGAAGCTCTGAGGCTGTCCACCCAAGTGGTGGCTCTGTTTCACCTCTGCTTGGCTCTGTCCAATCTCTTGGGTTATACCTGAATGCTTCACTTTGTGAGACTTAAGAAACCAAAAAGAACCAATATAGCTATTACTACAGAATACACTTTATGTTGTTTTTCAATCCCATTTAGAAACTGGAAGTCAGTTTCTAATTTTTAATAGCCTACCTTGCTTTGGGTCTGTGACAGAAGTCACAGAGCTGCACAGTAGAATTCTCCTGCTACCTTCTAGGTGAAAAACACTGTGTGCTTTGGGGGATATGCATGAGAAGATAGGCACTCTGTTCTCAAAAAATTTCCTCAAGGAAGGTGGTTATGTCAGTACTAACTATAGTACCATATAGTATAGTCAGAATGAATTGTTAAATACTGCTTTCAGGTCTACGCTATGAGCAAAATGGCAGATACAATGAATTCTCATTACTGAAAATAACTGGCATTAGATATGAAAATTTTTTTATATATATACTGCTCTTTTTAATCTTCCTAACATCCTTGTGTAATTCTCTATGCCCATTTTATAGATGAGGAGACTGAGGCACCAAGTAGTAAAGTGATCTGCTTGAGGATACAATGCTAACAAGCACAGAACAGGGAAATATACCTAGGTAGGAGATATTCAGAGCCTGCATACTTTCCACCAGACACACTATCCTCTGACTTTTCCCCGCACACAAGCCCTGCATTTGTGGAAACAGATACTGTGTATGTAGTTGGAGCTGGTCAGGTGTATCTAATGATGAAGAGAGGAAACATATCCACTCAGACTCTTCAAAGCCAAATCCAGAAGGCGAGCCTAGATAGATATCAAGGTCAGATATACAGAAAAAATTTGAAAACCCCAAGGACCATGCCAGTATACTTTGGCCCTAGGCCAGTGGGCAAAGACACTGAACTTTGGACAGAACTCCTGGCTCTGGGCTGGCACCCAGTAGAAGTAGCTCTTAGGATGGCTTAAAGTCCATATTCAAGACACTATCACCAAGTCAGGGGAGGTGGCTGGCTTAAGAACTAGGTGAGGGGAAGAGAGCTTCATTTGAGCAGCTTCTTGCAATGTTCAAAAGGGATGATTCTGAGGCTTTCAGGCAGGCCCCTTCAAAGCCCAGAAAGTCCCTGATCACCACACAGGACTCCCCTGGGAAGCATTCCTGAGCACCCTCAGGCAGTTACTCCTTATCCTCGATGCTCCTACCGCTACTGTAGCAGTTACTAAATTATGTTGTTATTATTGGTCTAAAAGTCCATCTTATCCACCAAACAGCATGAGCCGGGACAGTGTCTCTTCATCTTTGTGATTTCAGCACAAGCATAGTTTCTGAGAAACAGAATAGGGATTCAAGAACTGGGTATTTGTTTAGTAAACCAACAATCAAAAACAAGACAAAACAAAAAACCCAAAGGCACTATACTGACTGACCAAGGGGAAAAAGGTGCTTAATCTCAGTATTTAAAAATTACACAATAAAAATGTGAAAATGCAAATAAGTAAAAATATAAACATGGCTAAAAAGAATACCACCTGAAGTTTCTTAGACACAGAAACACAAATTGCTTTACAAAGATGGAGACATAACTCTGCTTTTTTACCTTTTCCACCTAACATATTTTGAACATCTTTCCAAACCCAATACAATTCTAAAATCCCATTTTTAAGGGCAGTGTAATGGGCCACTGAATGGATTTATTTAATCAAGTTACTATTGTTGGAAACTTAAACGTTGTTTTGTTTTTATCAGGGCTTTGAACCAGTCTGGAATGGTTCAGTAACTGCCACTGTAAATGAGGGCAGCATACAAGCTGCATAGCAACCAAATCTGTTGCCTGTCAGATTGTGACCCAAGTAGGAAACAAACACTGTTACCAACTCATTTTTTTTTTGACTCATTTTATCTCTCTCTCCTTCTGCGACTCCATTTATACTATGTTAGATCATTTGACATTGTCTGACAGATACTGGGTGTTCTGTGTCTCAGTCATCTAGTGCTGCTATAACAGAAACACCACAAGTGGATGGTTTAACAAAGAGAAATTTATTCTCTCACAGTCTAGTAGGCACAAGTCCAAATTCAGCTGTTAGCTCCAGGCGAAGCCTTTCTCCCTCTGCTGGCTCTGGAGGAAGATTCCTTGTCATCAACCTTCCCCTGGTAGAGGGGCTTCTCAGGTGCAGTGACCCGCTCTCCTCCGGGTACTGCTTTTCTTGGTGGTACGAGGTCCCCAACTCTCTGCTTGCTTCCCTTTCCTTTTTATCTCTTGAAGAGATAAAAGATGGTGCAGGCCACACCCCAGGGAAACTCCCTTTACATTGGATCAGGAATGTGATCTGGGTAAGGGTGTTACAATCTCACCCTAATCCTCTTTAACATAAAATTACAATCACAAAATGGAGGACAACCACACAATACTGGAAATCATGGCCTGGCCAAATAGATACACACATTTTTGGTGGGGTCATAATTCAATCCATGACACTCCGTTTCCCCCTTATCTTTTCTCTTTGCCCTACAGTTTAGACTTTTTCTACCCATCTGTGTTTGAGTTCACTGAACATTTTGTTCAGTATGTCTAATCTTCTGCAAGCCCAATCTAATGAATTCATTTCTGAAATAATATTTTTTATTTCTCCCATTTCTACTTGGTTTTTTATAGTTTTCATGTCTCTGCTGAAATTCTCTCTCTCTTCATGCATACAGTTTTCTTCCAGATTATTCAGAAATTTTATTATAATTATTTAAAAGTTTCCCTCTGCTAATTCCAACATCTGGGTCTGCTTCTATTGATGGTTTCCTTTTAACCAAATAAAAGAATAAAATAAAAAGCAAGAATAAAATTTTCTAGCTTCTGCAGGAGAGCAGTGGGATGCAGACCCCAAATTCTCATAAGACCAGACTTAATGGTCTGACTGAGACTGGAAGGACCCCGGTGGTCATGGCCCCCAGACCTTCTGTTGGCCCAGGACAGGAACCATTCCCAAAGCCAACTCTTCAGACATGGATTGGACTGGACAATGGGTTGGAGAGGGATGCTGGTGAGGAGTGAGCTTCTTGGATCAGGTGGACATTTGAGACTATGTTGGCATCTCCTGCCTGGAGGGGAGATGAGAGGGTGGAGGGGGTTAGAAGTTGGTGAAATAGACCCGAAAAGAGAGAGTGGAGGGAGAGAGAGGGCTGTCTCATTAGGGGGAGAGTAATTGGGAATGTGTAACAAGGTATATATGGGTTTTTGTGTGAGAGACTGACTTGATTTGTAAACTTTCACTCAAAGCACAATAAAAATTATAAAAAAAAATTTTTTTTTCTGGCTTCTTCAAGTCTTACAATTTTTTATTATATAGCCAGACATATAGTCAGGGCACTAGAGTCAGGGCCAAAGTCAATCTGATCTGTAATTGATCTGGGTGTGGGTTTCATTGCACTATAATTTGTCCATCATTAAATTCAAATATTTTGAGGGTGGGATCCGGACTTTCCCTTCAGCAAAGACTTGGCTCAGATCATTGGCAAGGTTCTGGAAATCTCTTTGTGTTTTACAGTTGATTCACCAGTTTTCTGAATCTCTTTGCCTTACAAAACCACTACCAGCTTTTTGGGTTGCTAAGGATTTCTCTTTGTTCTCCAGTCCCCTAGCCTCAGTCTACCTAGGAAGATCTCTCTGTCCTGCTGTCTTGCCTCCAGCCATAAGATGGCAGCTGCTCATACTCTGTTAGGCCTGTAGTGCCTCCAAAAGGTTTCTCTCAGCTTTCCTGCTCCCAATAGGCTACAGTAGCTGGGTATCAAATGCCTCAGGGAGAATGTCTGTTGGCTCTCCCGCCTGGCCTCTAGCCTTTGGTGTATTACTGTGAGCACTCATGAGACCTGTGAACAGAGCTGAAGGGCAGGCGTCTACTCACTCACACACAACCACTAAAAGGTCTTTAGAAGCTCAGCTGGTTTCCCTTTACCCCGGCCACGGCGGGTTCCTCTTTCTCCTGCTGTTTCACCAGCATCCTACGGGAGGCCCTGCCTTTTCTGGAACTGAGTTCAACTCTTATGGGTTTAAAAACAAAATGAAACAAACAAACAAACAACAAAACTAGGATTCTATTGCTTATCCAGATTGTTCTGCTTGTTAGGGTGGGAACAACAATCTCTTTGGACTTCCTGCATCCTTAATGGGAAGCAGAAATCCATAATCATTTTTATTTTTTTATTTTGTGGGTAGCCAACTCCCGCAGTCCCTGAGGAGACACAAACAGTTAAGTTCTTGACTATTAGCCGAAAGGCTGGCTTTTCAAACCCACCCAGAGGTGCCTCAGAAGAAAGGCCTGGCGATCTGCTTCCAAAAGGTCGCAGCCTTAAAACCGCTATGGAGCACAGTTCTGCTCTGTACACACGGGGTCACCACGAGTGGGAATCAACTCAGGCAACTAAAACAACAAGCTGTTCCTCAATTCTCCGTTGGCGTATTTTCTTACTGATTTAAAAAAAAAAAAAAAAGCTCTCTGTAAAAATGGCATGGGGGGGCATATGACCTCCTCTAACCTCAGAAGGGGAGAGAAGCATTATCAGCATCAATAGCCCGAGGCTGATTCCTATGAAGTGGAGGTCAGACATACCTCCCATCCCCAGCCTTTTTTACCAATTCTGACACCAGTGGTTTCCCTCCTGCGGTACTCTCTACCTCTCTGCTGAGTTCAATAGTTCTCTTCAATGGCCACACAGAACTCACAGACCATACTCACAGTTATGGGGTTTATTAGGGAAGTAACAGGTTACAATTCAGGATCAGAAATGACTCAGGATACTATTCTTTGCTCAGGACAGCCTCTTTTCAGCCATGTCTGCAGGCAGGCCTCTCTCTGGCTCTTGGCCCCTCGGCCTGGCCTCTGCCCTGCTTGGAAAAGTGTTACAAAGCTCTTTAGCTCCAATATGTACCCAGATGCGCCCCACTCTGCCAGCAAGCCTCCTGGCTGAAGGCACTCAGCTCTCTCACTTCATGGGCTGGGAAGGGCACTGTGCCATCTTCTGCAGGTCTCCTGGTTCTGCTGCCTCTGCTGCTGCCATTTCTCTGCTGCTGACTCTCACCATCTCTGGTGTTACAGATCTCTCTCTCTGTCTCTTTCCTGAGTCCAAGAGGCTCTCAGCGTAGGCATCCCGGGTCCTAAAGACATGCTCCACTTCAGCTCTTTTTTCTTGGTCGTAGTGAAGTCCCTCTTCTTTGCCTCTGGGATGGCAAAACTGACCAATCCCCTCATTAGGGCTCCATACACCTTATTTGCATGGTTTTACCCCCACAAGGGTGCCATGCACCTTATTTGCATAGTCTCACCCAATCATTTTTTTTAGGAGTCACAAGACCATGGCAAGAAGGCCATATAAAAGAGATCCATTGCACCAAACTTTCCACAATGTAAAAAATATCATCTTACTTTATTATTTCTAAAACAAATTAAATCTGGCTCAGAGCCTCTACTCTTCAGGATAGATGACAAGTCCAGTATGAGGGATTAGAAAGATTTCCTTCCCTTCATCATGGGATCACCTACGAATACCAAGTTCATGGGAAGTCAGAAAACCAGGAAAGGGACCTGGCCTACAGCCAGTGGTGATTACTACTGTTGCTTCTTCAGCTACATGATGTCACTGTTATTCCAGGTGCACTTAAAGATGTCCTCTTGAATGGTCCCTCTCCACTGACTCCAGAGACTCTTGCAATGTTCTCAAAATTATGGTGCTACGTCTAGCCTTCACATGTGATCTGCAGACACCCCCACATTTAGGGCGCTGCACGCAACTGAGGAATAGGTCTTAGTCACTTGCAGAAACTCCTGAAATACCTCTCTCTCTTCACCTGTGGTTAAATTTGCTTTATCATCCTTAATACTGTATGTTCTGCATTTTTCTCTTTTCCATAGTTATACTAGCCATGGGTTTCTTTTATTATTACTCCTTTTCAAAAAACAAAAAAACTTCAGATTTTATTTTCCTTTTATATGCTTATTGTAACTAGAAATGTTTAAATAAATGAATTTTAAATTTTATCAAATGCCTTTTCAGCATCTATGGGATCATAAAGTGGATTAAAGGAAACAAAAATAATATAATGATTACATTATTAGAGCTCCTGATATTGAACTTAATATTGAACCCTTAAAAAAATCCTACTTCATCCTGGAATATTCTTTTAACATGATATTAGATTCTGTTGGCTAATATTTTACTTAAAATATAAGCATCGATATTCATAAGTGACACCAGTCTGTAGTTTTCATTTTTGAGTTATTTTTGCTGGGTTTTGATATCATAGCTAATTTCATTAAAAAATTTCAAGCTGTGCTTTTCCCACACTCTGAAACAGTTTAAATGGCTCCAGAATTGTATTTTATGTTAAAGCTTTGATAGAATTCACCTATAAAACCATCTGTTCCTGGTGTTTTCTCTGTCTTTTTCAATTGGTTACTTTGTATTTTCTATCTATTTTGGAGTATAGTTTGATTAAAAAAATGTTTTAAGAGAAAATTATTCCCTTTAACCAGGTTTTCAAATGTATTTGCATTGAAATGAGGCCACTACTTTTTAATTAACTTCCTTTGTATCTATCATTTCCCTCCTTTTTCTTATTTTGTAAATTTGTGCTTTCTCCTCTTTTTCTCTTATTAGATTAATTTATTAGTCAGGTTTTGCTGCAATAATACTGTGTAGCAAACAGCCTTCACATACCAGTGTCTCATAACAAAAAACATTTATATATTGCTCACAGGTCTGCAGGTTGGTTGTGGCTCAGCTCGGCTTGTTTTAGTCTTTCTAGATCTCTCTCCTTTCAGGACTGAGACTTGAAGCAGCAGCTACCTGGAGCAAGTTCTTCTCATTGTAGCTGGCAGGAGAGTAACAGGGCAAGACAGACCACACAAGCACACATACAGCCTCTAGTGGGACATGATGTCATGGCCACTCACATTACACTTGCCGAAGCGAGGACACATGACCGAGGACAACATCAGTGTGGAAGGAAAGAAAGAATACCCACTGTCAACTATGGTAGGATGTGAAGAAGGGAAGAATTATAAACAAGCAATATAATCTACCACAATTAAGCTAATAGTTTATCTATTTCATTGTTCTTGGTTTCAAAGTCCCAGCTCTGGCCTTATTTATGAGTTCTAACATTTTCCTGTTTTTTAATTCATTGATTTCTGTTATTTATTTATTTAATTGTGGTTTAAATATATATATAACATAAAACTTGCTGTTTTAATCACTGTTAAGTGTACAATTCAGTGGCATTAATTACACTCACGATGTTGCACAACCATCACTACTATCTATTTCCAAAACTTTCTCGTCACCCCAAACAGAAACTCAAGCAGTAATTCCTCATTCTCCCTCTCCCCAACCCCTGGTAACTACTAATAAACTTTTGTCTTTAAGCATTTGCCTATTCTAGATTTGTCATGTAAGTAGGATCACGTATTTGTCCTTTTGTGTCTGACTTCCTTCACCTGGCACAATGTTTTCAAGGCTCATCTACGTTGTAGCATGTATCAGATCTTCATTTCTCTCATGGCTAATTAACATTCCATTGTACGTATATACCACATTTTGTTTATCCATTCACTTGTTGATGAATGCTTGAGTTGCTTCCACCTTTTAGCTATTGTGAACAATGCAGCTATGAACATTGGTGTACAAGTACCTGTTTTGAGTCCCTGCTTCCAAGTTTTTTGGGTATATTCCTAGAAGTGGAATTGCTGGCACAGTGGTTAAGAGCTAGGCTGCTAACCAAAAGGTTGGCAGTTCGAATCCACCAGCTGCTCCCTGGAAACCCTACGGGGCAGTTCTATTCTGTAGTATAGGGTTGTTGTGAGTCAGAATCGACCGGACAGCAACGGGTTTTTTCGGGCAGTAATTCTAGAAGTCCTTGGATGGTGCAAATGGTTAAGGGTTCAGCTATTAATTGAAAGGCTGGCAGTTTGAATCTACCCAGAGGCACCTCGAAAGAAAGCCCTGAAGATCTACTTCCAAAAGATCACAGCCATTGAAAACCCTATCAAGAGCAGTTCTACTCTGAAACACATAGGGTCGCCATGAGTTGGAATCACGTCAATGGAACTGGTTGGTTATGGTAATTCTATGTTTAACTTTTTGAGGAGCCACCAAACTGTTTTCCACAGTGGCTGTTCCATTTCATATTCCTACCAGCAATTCCCCAGTGTTTTGAGCAGCGTTAACGCCTGCCAGCTGACCAGCAACAATTCAGGTGGGTGGCTTCAGCAAACGTCCCACTTGCAGGTGAAGAAAACACAGCAGCTGTGTGGTGCCACGTATACCGGGGGTCCTATCTTAGCCTTATCACTTCCTAGCTGGGTCTGAGACATTGGGCAAAGTGGCTTTTTAGCCATCCTAAATCCATTCTTCTCATCACTTTTTTTTCTGCTGTGGAGAAATGCGAGGCCAGCCTGAATTTCTGCCTTTATATGTACCTGTTGCCAAAGTATTGTCTGGGGTTTTTGTTTGTTTTTTTTGGTTTGTTTGGAAGACAGTAACTTTACTGGGACATGACTCAGTGTTGACTACTCTGGGACAATTTTCTCTGGGACACGGTATGCCCTTTTCAACATGTAGACTCAAGCCTTCTGCTATTTCAGGGAAATACAATTTTTGAAACTTCATCATTTTCTTTCTTTACTATCCTTTTACTTCATTTCTGTGCTCTGCCCACTGAAAGGGCTTAGAACCAATGTCCCCATAATAGCAAGAAAGACACCTAGTACCCAGATCCTGGTCTCTAAATACTATCCCTTACTAAAAAAGAATCACAGCAGCTTAGAGAAATGGCTGATTTCCAGAAATGGTAAAGCAAGTTCAAGATGATCCTGGAATATCATCCAGGAAATATTCCTGGAAGTGCCCAAAGACTGATGGATACATGTCAAAAGGAGACAGGGCAATCTGAAGGGGTTCCCACTGAACAAACATGGGGCAATCTGAGCATCAAAAAGAATAATGATGGCGACAGATTATAACACACTGAATTTTTTTTTTAAATGGGTCCATAATGATACTTAAAAAGAGAAAACAAGGGAAAAGGAAGGGAAGAAGGAAGGAAAGGAGTGCTCTTCTTTATAGAGTAATGATAGATAAAACATGGAGAAAGAGTAATAGTACTGGAAAATTGTAACGTGCGACCCCCAACATAATAATTTATCAGAAAGGATTGCCCAAGAACATTAAAATCCTTGGACAAAAGTTGTAGGTGTTTTCTAATTTCTCTTATCATACACCATTATCAGTAAAAATGTTTCAGCAGTACCCTCAATATATGAATTCTTATTTATAAATTATATACACATATACTCATACTTCTTTACTTTGCTGTGAGACAAAATCATTGAACATCTGAGTGGTACAAAAGATTTTCATGGTTATTCTCTATTTCAAGCATGTTTTTTTGAAAATTAACCACATTACAGCCATCCTGCAGCATGAAAATCACAAGACCTTGTACTACATTATACGCCCAACGGAAAAGGATGAGGGAAGGTTACTGCTGGAAACCCCTCCCTCACTGTGGATCAGCCACAGTACATGACACGTGACCATCTGCATGTGGACTGAGCCAAGATGCCAGTGGTAGTCTGTGTTTTAAACATCAACAAAGCTTAACTTCTTTCTTTACTAAGATAAAAATAAACATACAGGTAGTGCCTAACTCAGTTGTAAGTCCATTTTGACGTAAGTCAAATGCCTCATTTTTTTAAGGTTTCATTATTATTGCCTTTTATTAACAGTATCTTTATAAATCCAATCTTTATTTGTCTTTGGGGGTTGGAAACATCATTACATACGAACTTACAGATATATTTTAACATCGTATGTAGCACATATTACTAACAATAAGATGTAAAAAAAAAAAAAATCAACAGACGGTCGTAAGTGTATTTTGTTGTAACTCAAATACAACAGAAATTGAGGATTACCTGTACATAGACATTCTAATTTTCTTCTGCACCTTCCAATGGGTCTGTTTTAGGCATCCTTCTTTGGGGACTATAGCTGGTTATAAAAAATGTCAGTAAATGCTACCTACTCTAAAGTGAAACATCACAGGTAGATTCGGCAAGTAAACCTTGATTAATTTTTAAAAAGTCAAACACATTTAATACTCAAGTCCATGACCATGCATACCCATCCATGGCCACTGGGAGGCACCACTGAGATGCTTAACCAGTACCTGTTCTGAGGCTTTAGTTTTGTTTGTTGTTCCTTATTGCTAAGCACTCCCCTAACACCACCAACTTTTTCTTCAAAGGTCAGATGAACAATTAATGCCTGACCCTCTAATCCTGGAGTTGGCAAATTTTAGCTATGGGCTGGCTGCCTACATTTGTAAATAAGGTTTTCTTGAAACACAGACATACCCATTCACTTAAGCAGTCTACGGTTGCTTTCGCACTCTAATGGCACTGTTGAGTAGCTGCAGCAGAGACCATATGGCACGCAAGCCTAAAATATTACTATCCAGCTCTTTACAAAAAAAGTCTGCCAAACCCTGCTCTAACCCTTGCTTCCTTTAAGCCATATCCCATCCTTTTTTATCTTTGTATACTGTTCCACAAAGAGAGAGCAAAAAGACACCTGTATTTTTTTTCCCTAGTGTCCAACCCAAAACCTAAACCCTGAAGCAGGCAGGGGGCCGACTCGGTCTGGCCTCAAACAGAGGCTTCCTGAGAGTGGAAGAGGAAACATCACTTTTTCAGGCTCCGTTCTGCTCCAGGGAGTCCAATAAACAATCAAGGAAGACACTGTTCTATTCTTCGACTAAAGCTAGCTAAAATATATCTTGCGTTTCTTCAAGTTAAATGGTCTTAGTGGATAATGGAACTGGCCGTAATTTGCGAGTTAAATACAGTTTGGCTCCTTACTTCTGAAAGCAAATTCTCCAGAGACAGGGGATCCATCTTGCTGTAGACATTCCATAGATTCAAACTCACATCCTGCAACTGCAATGCAAGGGCAAAACATTGAAATGATTCGTGAATCAGTATTATTAAGAAAATTAGAACTATTTTCTGATGTTCGGAACTTATTATGTTGGTGAAAACTAGTGTGATTAGAATAATAAAAATATCAATTTTAGAACTTGTACATATTAATAAATGCTGTCCCAATCAATACAGTTATCTTTTTTAGAACCTTTGAATATCTTCAACGGCATACACATACAAACACACATGTATATATGCTTATTTTTGCCTTTGTTTAAAATATTAAAGTAATACATGCCCCTGGTTAGAAAATCAAATGTACTAAAAGCTTACAATGATAAAAAAAAATTAGCCCCTTCCTGTAAAAAATTGTGATAGATATATTTGGTGACAAAAAAAAAAAGAGTAGCTGCCGAGGCTGCTTATGTACAACCAAACACCTCATGGGATTTGGTTCTTTGATTTGGAGGTTTAGGGTCATGGTTTCATGGGACATCCCAGTTAATTAGCCTAACAACTTGTTTAGTGCTTCTGTTCTACCTCCTAGTTCATTGTGTTATGCCTGGGGTCTTAAAGGCTTGCAAGCAGCCATTCAAGGAACAACGATTGCTCTCTATTCGCACGGAGCAACAGAGGACGGAAGAGAGTCAGGAACAGAAGGAGGATGTGGAATGTGTGGCTAATTCTGTCCATGAACAGCTGCCTCCTGTGCCATGCGACCAGAAGAACGGGATGGTGCCCGGCCACCACTAGTGAACTTTTTATCCAAGATTTTGTCCCATTATTTACCTCCATATTTTGATATGCTTCTACCACTATTTCTTGATTTATTGATTTAGAAATTAAACATTGACTTCTTAAGCCCTTCCCAATTCTCATACTTCTTTTCTACAAATGTCCCCTGCCACCTCTAACCTCATCTAATACCATAATATGATTTTTTTGTTATATCAGTCATTGTTTTAATATTAAGACCATGTACATATTATTTACTGCAGGCTCAGTACGTATTATACTCCCTTGTGCTTGCTTAAACAAATTTTTGTTTTTCCTAGAGTTACTAAACCCCCCAAAAACAAAACAAAACAAAACCCATTGCCATCGAGTCACTTCCAACTCATAGCGACCCTATAGGACAGAGTAAAACAGCCCCATAGAGTTTCCAAGGAGCGGCTGGTGGATTCAAACTGCTGAGCTTTTGGTTAGCAGCCGTAGCTCTTAACCACTACACTACCAGCCTCATTTTTTCACTTACGTAATTTTTCTACAAATCAATCTTTCATTTTTTTTTTTTTAACTGCCCCATCAGATTTGCCAGTATGCTTACACTAGGGTTCCTCAAGAACAAAACTACTGTTATTTGGGGCCAGATATTTCTTTGTTGTGGTGGGAGGCCCTATACCAGGGCGCTTAGCAACATTTCTAGCCTTACTGACTAAAGGCCTATAGTTTCTTTAGAGAATCCCTCCCTCCTGGTTCTTTGTTTTCTAGGGTAGAAGTGGCAAACAGTAAATAAATGCCTGGGGGAAAGAGGGAGGCATAGACTAGTATATAAAAACCTTCAATTAATTCCTTCATTTTCAGTATCATCAATTTCCATTCTCTAGCTTCCATTTATCATCTTCTTTCTCATGGCTTCAATCTCTTCCTCTGTATTCTGGAACAGCTTTTCAAGTGTATCAACTGATTAGATTTTTGGGTATTGAATGTGAGTTCTATTTTTTAACGCACGTTTCAATTCTATAATGAATTCTGAGACTTCTTAGAATCTTTCCAAACGTGTCATCCATCTCCCTTTTCGTTTCTGCTTGTTCTACCTGCTGTACCTTATTTTTTGTTTTACGACTTGAAGAGATATTTTCCTCAATTTTTATTTTGTTTCCTGGAGAAAATTTTTGTTAAAAGCCTGCACATCTATCCCTGCATCTTTCTTATATTTTGTTGAATCTTTTCACAAGTCTTCTCCACCTTTCCATATGAAGATCCTATGTTTGTCCATAAACAGGTGAATGGATGCTCTATGGTTATTCTCATTGTTCGAGAAGTTTGCTATCAGTAACCTCCCCACCAGAGCTAGCTGGTGTAAATTTACATGGCCAAGTCACAGTTCAGCAGATGGAGAGTAAGAAGAAGGAAGCTGGGCGCAGGGAAAGCCCTAGCAGAGGAGCTTCTCCAGGCTGCGAGGAAAAAGTTCTCTATATCCATGACTCAGTTTGGCCCAGCCTACAGGCTAAGTAAAAGCTATGCTGGGCACAGCTTCCTTTCTCATGCTGTCATCTGCCACATCACATACACCCTCTGGGTTAATGACTTTCTTCTGGGTATGGCCATGCAATAAAGCAGAAGTTTAAGAATTTAAGTTCTAAGTATCTGTAGTTTTCCTTCTCTTAGCCTTCAAAGCAGGCCAGAGCCCTTCTGCCTCAGGCCGTTATCGGAGCCAAACTGCTCCACTCCTCAAGGACCAGGAAGGGCAGGGCAAAGAAGAGATCTCAGGAAGGGGGGACTGAGGTGTGGGTGGAGGGAAAATGTTAGAGAGAATTAAAATTAGCAGGTACAGAAAGATTTACAGTAACTCTTACTACATGTTGTGTGCTGTTTCCTCCTTACTGTCTACCCTACCCCTTAAAAAAAACACCCACAGTAAAGAGCTACATTACCTTTCAAAGGTTTTTGGAAGGGGATTTTTCTCCTTTTGGATGTGACTTCACGGTGTGATGCACCATAAGGCAGGAGCCAGAAGGCCATCTCACTTGGGCTGCATCACCTGTGCAGTCTCCCAGGGCACTGCCTTCCAGGGCTCCACTACCTGCAGCCCAGGGGCTAGGAGCACAGGCTCTGAAGCCAGGCTGCCTGCACCTGGCCACAGCCTGCCATTCTCTAGCTTTGTAACTGTGGGAAATTCATTTAACCTCCCTACAAAATAGGGGCAATAATGATATCTACCTCAGAGGGTTATTCTAAGAATTGAACCAGTCAATTCACATAAGTTCCTGGCATAATATATATAGTAACAATATAGTTATTTAAATACATAAATATATATATGTAATGTAATTATATAATAAATTAAAAATAAGTATTAAAAACCAAAAAACCAAACCCAGTGCTGTCGAGTTGATTCCGACTCACAGACTTCCTATCAGGGGCAGCTCCCTTGGCCTTGTTGATATTCTGCTACTTGTAGCCAATGTGAAAATACTGTGGTTTCTGAGCAGGAAAAGTCGAGTCCAAGTGGTACGCTTCCCTTCTGTCCCATGGGCATGTTCTTCCACATTAGAGGGTGTGATATGATTCTGCCAGGCAAGCTCCACTCATTTCCTAGGGATACTACTACTTCTGTTGCAAAAGCCGTCTTTAAAGTGTTGAAAAGCAAAGATGTCACTTTGAGGACTAAGGTGCGCCTGACCCAAGCCATGGTGTTTTCAAACTCCTCATATGCATGTGAAAGCTGGATGATGAATAAGGAAGACCCAAGAAAAATTGATGCCTTTGAATTATGGTGTTGGCGAAGAATATTGAAAATATCATGGACTGCCAGAAAAACCAACAAATCTGTCTTGGAAGTACAACCAGAATGCTCTTTAGAAGCAATGATGACGAGACTACAACTCACATACTTTGGACATGTTATCAGGAGGGATCAGCCCCTGGAGAAGGACATTGCGCTTGGTAACGTAGAGGGTCAGTGAAAAAGAGGAAGACCCTCAATGAGATGGATTGACACAGTGGCTGCAACAATGGGCTCAAGCATAGCAAGGATCGTTCAGGATGGTGCAGGATCAAGCAGTTTCGTTCTGTTATACATAAGGTCGCTATGAGTTGGAATTAACTCGACAACACCTGACAACAACTATTACTTCTCAGGAGGGGTAGGAACTGACCCCTGCATTGCTCAAAAGGTCCTACTTGCTCTATTCTTAACAGAATGCCCAGACTTCTAGTATGACAACACTCCCCACTCCCTGGTTTCTTGTGATTTCGGTGGGGACCATTTCAGTGGAGCAGGTCATTTCAGTGGGGATCCTTTGGGGGCACTTAGATACCTACGGGCGCACTATTAACCTACAAGGCCATCCTCCCTAAGCTGTACTCTTGGTGACCCCTCTCCCGGACTCATTCATTATCTCACTTAAAAAACATTTATTGATCATCTCCTAAATGCAAGGAATACTGAAATAAAAGACACGTTCTTACCACAGAAGCTAACCTTTTTTTCCTTGAGTATACTGTCCTTACACAAAATTCTATTCGTCTCTTTCAATGCTCTTAAACAGCTTTCAAATTATATGAATTTCTGACATACAAACAGCAACAAGACGGTTTTTGTTCTCAAGGAGCTTCCAGTCCAAAGACCAGGGCTGGGTAAGTGGTGAATGTGGGTGTGTGACAAATCTCAAGCAACATAAAAGCTCTGAGAAGAGTTGGCCTAGGGTCCTATGGGAGTAGAGAGGAAGAACAGTTCATTCAGAATGGGGAAAGGAGAGGAGGGAGGACAGAGTATAAATCCAAGAAGAGAGGTCACAGGAACTCAGTTTGGGGAGCAGGCCTTAAAACAGCAACTGCTTTCCACTTCAAGTCTTTGCCTAACTTGTTCCATGCCCTTGGGAGTTCACTGCCAGCTTTCTGAGGTGTTATAATGATGCACACCCACACTGGGGGCCCTTCAGAAAAACAGCCCAGTGGCACACAAAAACTGGGCATGTTGCTTTTCATACCTACCTTGTATTTCATGGTAAAAAATCCATCCCCTCCAATGCCCTCAAGTGCAAAGGCCTGTACAATCGGCCATTTTTCCACCACAAACATATCAAATATCTGCAGGTGACCTAGAGGAATTAAAAAAAAAAAAAAAAAGCACGTATCAAATACCATTCTGGATATAAGAGTCTAAACCTGACCTAATGTGGTTAGATGGGCATCATTTCTCACAAGCTGACCGAGGCCTTCATCAAGCAAAATAAAATTGGAACAGATAGAACCGTTAGATATTGAAACTAGAAATACAAAATAGAAGCCAAGGGAAATTTCAAATCATAAACAAGTTACATAAATTCAGATTTCCTCACAGTATATTTTTACATTCTGGTTTCCTAAGAAAGTAAATAGAGGCTTATTACATCTGACTTGCATCATTTAGTAGATATAATTATTAACAGACCCAAACTTGGCTCCTCTCCCTCAAGAAACAAAGCCAATCAATTTCCTCAAGGGAAAATTACCAAAAGTTTTCCTTTTTTATAACAATAGCTTCACTGTGAAAAGTGCTTTTTTTTTTTTAAAGATATAAGCACTGCTAAAATTGTTGATTTTTTCATTTTTAAACCTCACTATGTCAGCTGTTTTTAAATAACAGATACCCAAATTATTCTAATTACCTAGAGGCCCTATATCTAGACTTCACATACAGTAAGTGCTACAGACTAGATGTCAAGTGTGGGAAATCCTCTATCAGTTCTACCTGACCATGGCCTGCTGTGTTGCTACAGAAACTTCACAGTGATGAATATATACCTGGATAGGCAGATCCCCAAATTTCACCCTGTTTGACCCCTTTGCTTTAGTACAAATAGGTCAATGGGTTTCCCAGATGAATTCCTCCACTGAAACCATAAGAAGGACATTCGATTTGCACATAACCCAAGCAAGGTTCTAAAATGGCTTACTGTCAGATACTCACCTTGGGAGCTGTAAGGAATGCCAATTCTACTACAGTCTCGAACCATGTCCACAAAGCTGGCGATTTTAAATTCTTCTGCCGCTTCCTCATCTTCATACTAAAGAGGGAAATTGAAAGGAAAACAGGCCCAGATAAGCGATCATGTAAAGTCCCATATTTTCTCTGCATTTTATCAATCAGGGTTATCTCAAATGAAATTCTAGAGAACCCACCCAAAGAGGTGTTTCTAAAACCATCTGTTTCTGGCTGCTCGTCAGAAACACTTGTAATTCCCTTACCTTGTACAATACACAAAAATCAACTGAAAATAGCTCAGAGACCTAAATATAAGAGATCAAACTTGTCTTAAAAAATCCTCAAAAGTTTACATAGAAAGGGGTCTTGAGATCAATATCGGGTCACAACTTCCATGAAATCCCAAATCTCAATTTGATTTCCAGCCAAACCCTTGAAAAGAGCCCAAAAGGAAGCAAAAGCATATATCAAGAAATTCCAAACTTGAGAACATCATAACACTTATAAAATTGTCTTGGGACAGTTCCTAGGCACTAGTCCCCTAGAAAGTGGGCTCAGGCTGGTGATTAAAGAAGCAGGGCAGGTAGGGAGCAGGCAGGTACTTACCATTGTTAGTTGCCATCAAGTTGATTCTGACTTACGGCGATCCCACGTGTGCAGAGTAGAACTGCTCCATAGGTTCTCAAGTCTGATCTTTCAGAAGCAGGTCAACAGACCTGGCTTCCTAGAAGCTTCTGGGTGAATTCCAACCTTCAGCCTTTTGAGCTAGTAGTCTAGGGCTTAATCGTATGCACGACTTTGAACGGCCCCTTGTGCCTCCCTCAGGCATACAATTTATTCATAGCCTCATAATGAAATACGAAACGTTTCACTGAAAACAAGTAACCATTTTTCATATAGCCACACTCTGTAATTTGATTATTTTAGGGACTTCCTGTTCCAGATGAATATTTTCTGGAAAGAGTAGTCTTAGAGCATCTCTAAGTGCCTATTCTATCTTTTCTTCTCACCTCATTTTCAGTCATGCAGTGGAAATGCAGATTTCTCCAATGTGCCACATAGGGTAAGAGATAGCGATAGTTTACAGGATTACAGTACAGATGGACACTATCTGATTTAATCAATATAATTATATCTGCAAGAAAAAATCAAAACACAAGAAAGATGATCAAAGGCATTTCCTTTAGACATTTTCTGCCCACATAAGCAGTAAAGCTATTAAAACTACTTCAGGGACAATGTAACAAAAACTCTAACCCTAATATTACTTAACTAGGAAACATGTGACTGTAGAACTCTAAAGTGCTGACAGCAAAGAATTTCCTAGTCCCCCTGAGATGTTCCTATGGCCCTCTGGTTACGGCAACACAGCCACAAATAAGCCAAAAGAAGAGCCTTCAGCTACTTAAGCATTGTATTTTGCAAAGTTCAACACAGGCACTAAACTTAGCTGTGTACTTCAGTGCAGAGATAAATACTACATGGAAACCCCATAGCCTAAAGCCACTGAGCAGGAAAACAGCACCAAGTATGGCCAGTGGCTGGTTCAGCCTGTGGGCTCATCGTGTGTGTTGAATTCTGCACACAGGAAAGGTTGGGAGGGAGGAAGTAAGAGGCAAGTGGGAAGGGCTTCTATAAATGGATCAGCAGCTCACAGATTTAAGGAATAACCATCAATTGTTGGTGAGGCAAGTGACTAAAGCAATCCTAAGTGTTTTTTTAAACTAACAAGAGAGCCGTGGAATGGGGCAGAAGAGCACAGCAGTATGAACACTGAAAAAGAAGGCAGTAGTCCTTCCACAAGAAAATCTGAGGATTCACTCCCTGGTGCCTCAGGAGTCAGTCATTAGCCTTCCCTTTAAAAAAAAAAAAAATTTTTTTTTTTTTTAATAACAAAACCTAGGGAAGCTGCTAGAGGAGGGGGCTGGAGCTGAGAAAGGTGCATGGGGACAGGGAGCAGCTGATGCAGCAGGTTTAGAGCAGGACCGACACAGAACACAGTGTGAGGGATCACACTCTAGGAAAACATTATAAGCCCAATAAGTACTGACCACACTCAACCACACAGCTAGGTGGTCTCCTAGAATAAAGCTCCACGATGCTGGCTTTTTAAGCCACTCTAAGCTCCACAACTGGCCGCGCCCAAGGTATTCTAGGGAAGCCAGCATGGAGCAGTCTCTTCATTGCAGATTTTTGAGTCAGTCCTAGAGTTAAAGGGGAGCAAGAGGTGGGAAAGGGGGCGCCTCTCATCTCTTAGCACATTGTCCCTCACCACACACCCTCCAGAGTCCTATCTTGAACCTTGTAGACCACCTGCTGAGGAGTCAGAGTTTGATGTCAGAGAGCGAGGGCTTCCTAGTATATTGTACTCTACACTAATGCCTAACGTATCTTGAAGAAATAGGATTCAATAAAAGGTATAACAACATCTACTAAACTTAATCATTCTCAGGATCTCATAGGACTTTGATGCCACCACTATGAACAACATTTTAACAAAGCACACAGTCAAGTAAATGAACAAAGTGTTAAGAGAGTTGAGACGAATATGTAAACTACTGTAAAAATTTCTTTTAAAAATAAATCCCTGATGTTGGCCCTTTTTCTCTCACGTAATTACAGATCGAAATGTAGACGCATAATCTGGTGATCTCAGCTTTCCGACTACTTGGATTTAAAAAATGGAGTTCATTAATTTGGAGAAAAATGCTCATTTCCTAAGCACCCAGGTGACAGGGTAAAGTTAAAGATAAGCACAAAAGCACACCAGGACTGTCTGTCATGTCCTAGCAGAGAAATGTGTGGCTGGTACAAACATCTGTCTATACGTTTATTTTTATAACTCTTTAAAATGAACTGGCAAGAACAATTCTTTTCAGACCAGTAGAGTGTGAGGAAAAAAAAAATTTTTTTTAAGAAACATTTTTTAAAATTCAAAATCTGAAACCAAATTTGGGTTGAAAAAAATTTAAAGCAAGGAATCTGCATTTCCTAATAAAAAGGAAATCTTTAACCAGCCTAAAAGAGGAAGGACTTTACCGCAGAAGAACTTTCATATACACTAGGCCAGGGTTTCTCAATCTCTGCACTACTCACAGTTTAGACCAGGTAATTCTGTGCCGTTGGGAGCTGTCCTGTGTGTCCTAGGATGTTTAGCAGCATCCGTGGCCTCTTCTCACTGGATGCCAGTAGCACTCCTCCCCTCCCCCCCAGTGGTGACAATAAAAAATGTCTCTAGACACTGCCAAATGTCCCCTGGGGGCAAGATATCCCCCATTTGAAAACCCCTGCCCTCCATTATTTCAACATCAGCTGTTGGCTTTCATGGCACCCCCAGCTGCTTCACAAGCGCTGTCTGTCTTCTGCCCAGTCTTATTTGTCTATTCCTGTGTCTCCTGACCCATCTGGCAGACAAGTCATGACGCTAAGTATGTGATATCAGAGATAGCTCCTGGGCAACAGCCCACAGCAGCATTAACACAGGACAAGTGTCTCAGAGCTGAGGAAAGGGGAATGCAAGCAGAAAGCCTGCATTGTAGTCACAGGCGACGTCATGAATTAAAGTCACATAGAAAACAACTCCCAAAGACACAGCAGGACAAAGAGCCTTTGTTCCTAGGCCGAGGATCCACATGAAGTCTTCCTTACAGGCGCAGCGCAGCGCGCAGCCTGCAGGCTCATCTTTGACTCACCACTAAAAGTGCTTTCAAAGGGCAACAGCCCACAATCTGAGCCTCCCAGCACGTAGAAAAAAAAAAAGGCAGTGGGCAATTAAGAGAAAAGCTAGTACCTTGCCAAGAAAATATTAAGCCAAACACTGACATTTACTTTTTTTCCCTAAAGCGTATTTATCCAGTAAATCTATTCTGAATACTACTTGTCCTTACTCTCTTATCATCTAACATGTGACCAGTGGGAGGATGTTACTCAAAATACCAACAAAGAAGAAATGTTTTTATTATTAAAAAGGCAAAAGAAAGAAAGAAAAGACTGGGGCTTTGGGCTGTTTTAAATTTGATCACATATTCCCAGAAAAAGACTATGAAATAAGGACCAGAAGAAATAAACCACCCTTTCCTTCCCCACACACTGTGTTTGCCAATCTATACTTACCGTCTAAAACGTCTTCCGAAAACCCTGTTTTCTCAAAATCATTGCTATTCTGATTGTACAAACCAAACAGAAGATAATTTGCCAGCTCTCTGCAGCCTTCATTGTACCTGCTATCGATTCCTGCAAAGCAAAGAAGGCTCTGATCAGCTGTACGGTACCATGGTGTCATGGATTGAATTATGTCCCCCCAAAAATGTGTGTATCAACTTGGTTAGGCCATGATTCCCAGTACTCTGTGGTAGTCCTCTATTTTGTGATTGTAATTTTATGTTAAAGAGGATTAGGGTGGGATTGTAACACCCTTACCAGGTCACATCCCTGATTCTATGTAAAGGGAGTTATCCTGGTGTGGCCTGCACCACGTTTTATCTCTCAAGAGATAAAAAGGAAAGGGAAGCAAGCAGAGAGTTGGGGACCTCATGCCACCAAGAAAGCAGTGCTGAGAGCAGAGTGTGTCCTTTGGACCTGAGGTTCCTGCGCTGACATGCTTCCAGACCAAGGGAAGACTGATGACAAGGACTTTCCTCCAGAGCCAAGAGAGAGAAAAAGCCTTTCCCTGGGGCCAGCGCCCTGAATTTACACTTCTAGCCTACTGAACTATGTTAAAGCCATCCACTTGTGGTAGCACTAGATGACTAACACACATGGAAAGCAAATGAGCCCCAATAATTTGACCCTGCTCAGCAAAACCCTCATGGTCAACCCTGCAGGCAGCAGCTCAGATCTTTGATTTCATACCCGACATCAAACCAGGCAACTCTCTAAAGGCAACAGGTCTCAGCATCAAATGCCCTTACATAGATTCCAAGATTGATATAGTTAAGACAATCAAAAGGTATAGATTGCTGAAACTGTTAATTTTCAAAGAGCAATTCTTGAGGATAGAAAGAACCAAAAAATATGGTTCAATTCCTGCCATGACTAATTAAAGATCTTAGAATATGGTACTCTCGGTTGTGCTAGGAATAAACCAAAAAAAAAAAAAAAAAAACCCCAAATCCATTGCCATCAAGTTGATTCTGACTCATAATGACCCTAAAGGACAGAGCAGAACTGACTTAATAGGGTTTCCAAGGCTGTAAATCTTTATGCAAGCAGACTGCCACATCTTTCTCCTATGGCACAGCTACTGGGTTTGAACTGCTGACCTTCTAGTTAGCAGCCAAGTACTTAACCACTGTGCAACCAGGGCTCCTTGGAATGGGGGGTCAGAAAAATTTTAATTTCTCAAAGAGATCTTTACCAAAATGTATGTGATGAAATAACAGCAGATTAAGATGGCCTGAATCCCCCCAAAAAGAATGGAACCACAAATACCCATCATTTCACAAACTGTGAGGCTTGAGGCCTAGCACTGTGTTGGATGCTGGTGCAGTGGGGAACATGCCTGCAAATGGTCCTCAGAGTCCAGTGGGACTGGGTTAGAGACAAATAAAAAGGAAATTAAATAATACTGTCTTCACTGCTGCCTCTCGATGCCTCAGGCATACATACTACCTGGTTCCTAGGTGTCTGTGAAGGCCCAGAGCTATAGCTAAGGGCAACAGAGATGTGTCAAGGGCAGTAGGTAGCTATCTATGTGAGGCTAAGAGGAAGGGGTTGAGGCAGAACGAGCTCCAAGAATGGAAATATAGCTGGAGCCTGGGAGAGAACTGGTGCTAGTCATTGAGACCAGAGAAAACTGAGGGAGAAGCCTAAGGGCTGCTTGTGACAGGGGACTTCTAATACGGAGGACTCCTTTCTCAGCTAAGATCATACCAGCACAGCCCTGTTCTATCCCATGAAGGAGGGATGAAAAAGAATCAAAAGCAGGAATGGCCTGGTTCTACTTCGGGCCCAAAGTTTAAAGGGCTACAGAATTATATAATCAGTGGACTGGGCACGCCTAGCCTCAGCATGCCCCCTTCTAAGGAGTGTAGCTACATAAACAGCCACACTGGTATCACCTGACCCTTCTACCCTGGCCACAGCTGACTGAACCCAGGCTAGGCATCTGACCCTAGGGTGGTTGTTGTTAGCTGCTGTCCAGTCAATTCTGACTCTTGGCAACCGCGTGTCTGCACAGTCAAACTGCTCCATATGGTTTTCAAATCTGTGACCTTTCAGAAGCGGATCGCTAGGCCTGTCTTTCAAGGTGCCTCCAGGTGGGTTCAAACGGCCAACCTTTCCTCTAGTAGTTGAGTGCTTAATTGTTTGCGCCACCTAAATATATAACTTGGCCAGTAATCCCCGAGGTGAACTGGCACAAAAATTCCTTGAGACAGCAAAAGTAGTTTGCAACAGGAAGCAGTACTGAAAAACAGAGGCGGAAGCACGTCGAGGCTGTGAATCAGCAAATGCCCAGAGAAAACAGGAGATTCCGGTTGAAGCCTATTGAAGGCTGAGCCCTTTGCCAGACTTCAAATATGTTATTATATGTCAATTACACCACCATAAAGCAGTTTTTTCAAAAAAAAAAAAAAAAAGAAGAGCAGATAATTGGGCTCTCATCAGTTGGAACATTCTCTACGCCATAATAACTAAATGACAGGTGCTGAAGTGGAGGCAAGTTGGGTCTCAGTTGCCAGAATCTGGGGTTTGGAGGCTAGATTAAACAAACAGTGAGATGCTAAAGTAATCCTTATTACCTAAAAAAAAAAAAAAAAAAAATAGGAAAGTAGAATTCACTAAATCTCAGAAGCAGTTTTAAAATATACATGTCTGTCATGGAGTGAATTATGTCCCCCCCAAAAATATGTGTATTAACTTGGTTAGGCCATGATTCCCAGTATTCTGTGGTTGCCCTTCATTTTGTGATTGTAATTTTATGATAAAGAGGATTAGGATGAAACTGTAACACCATTACCAGGTCACATCCCTGATCCAGTGTAAAGGGAGTTTCCCTGGAGTGTGGCTTGCACTACCTTTTCCTCTCTCTGGAGATAAAAAAGAAAAGGAAGCAGAGAGTGGGGGGGCCTCATACCACCAAGAAAGCAGTGCTAGAAGCGCAGCGTGTCCTTTGGACCTGGGGTCCCTGTGCAGAGAAGCTCCTAGTCCGGGGGAAGATTGACGAGAATGCCGACAGAGAGAGAAAGCCTTCCCCTGGAGCTGACGCCCTGAATTTGGACTTTTGGCCTACTTTACTGTGAAGAAATAAATTTCTCTTTGTTAAAGCCATCCACTTGGGGTATCTCTGTTACAGCAGCACTAGAAGACTAATACAAAGTCCCTCATTAGTTTCTTGCTTTACTTTCATATAAAACTCTCTTTGTCTTGCAGATTTATTAACTTTTTACCTGCATCCTCACGTCCAACCATGACCACATCTGTTTCTACAACATTAGCGTTTGTATTAAAACGATAAATCTTTGGTCCTGTGATATTCTTGTTAATTGAAATTTTTCTCTTCTAAAATTTTTATTGTGCTTTAAGTGAAAGTTTACAAATCAAGTCAGTCTCTCATACACAAACTTATATACACCTTGCTAAAAACCTTGCTACATACTCCCAATTGCTCTCTCCCTAATGAGACAGCTCGCTCCCGCCGTCCACTCTCTCTTTTCGTGTCCATTTTGCCAGCTTCTAACCCCCTCTACCCTCTCATCTCCCCTCCAGGCAGGAGATGCCAACATAGTGTCAACCGAACTTTTTCAATTCTTTGGAATTCTAATTAATTTTATGCTGCCTATTTTTATTAAGTTGGACTTTAGATAAAAGAAATAAGTATGGTAACAAACAGGTTTTTTTTTTTAAGTTTTCATTTTGACTTTTTTTCCAACCCTAAGCCCTACTTCATAATATATTAAATACAGCTATTTGCTCAGCATAAATTTAGATGTCATTTATTCCTGTGCAGAAATTTATTTATTTTTTTGAGATTGATGGTGCTTTCTAAAAAAATTTTTTGTTGAGAATATACACAGCAAAACATACACCAATTCAAAAGTTTCTACAGGTACAATTCAGTGACATTGATTACATTCTTCAAGTTGTGCAACCATTCTCATCCTCCTTTTCTGAGTTGTTCCTCTTCCATGAACATAAACTCACTGCCCCCACTAAGGTTCTATCTAATCTTTTGAACTGCTGTTATCAATTTGATCTCATATAGATAGTTCTTAAAAGAGCATAATGCTCAAGGCAGACCTTTTTTTTTTACTAGTTAAGCTAAACTACTGTTTGGTTTTAAGAAGACTTTAGGGGCTATTTTTGGTTCAAGGTTTAAAGATGACCTCAGGGCAATAGTTTGGGGGTTCAACCACCCTCCATAGCAACAGGAAGTCTGGAGTCCATGAGAATTTGAAATCCAGATCTGCATTTTCCCCCTTTTGATTAGGATTCTTCTATAGAATCTCTGATCAAAATGTTCAGTAATGGTAGCCAGGCACCATCCAGTTCTTCTGGTCTCATGGCAAAGATGGCAGTTGTTCATGGAGGCTATCAGCCACACATTCCACTTCCTCCTCCTGTTCCTGACTCTCCTTCTTCCTCTGTTGCTCCAGGCAAATTGAGACCAATTGTTGTGCCTTGGGTGGCCACCTGTAAGCTTTTAAGACCCCAGGCACTATGCAACAAACTAGGAGGTAGAACAAAAGCACTAAATACATTATTAGGCCAACAAACCGGGATGTCCCATGAAACCATGACCTTAAACCTCCAAATCAAGGAACCAAATCCCTTGAGGTATCTGCCTGTACATAAGCAGCCTCAGCTTCTTCTTTTTTTGTCATTGTTGTAAATACATCTATCACACAACTTTTGCCAGTTCGACTTTTCACAAGAGTGTAACTTACTAAAAGCAATTATAATAATCAGCTTTGCAATGCTACCTTAATCGATGCAATTATTCCATCACTGTTAACCCCGCTTAACCCCCTCCCTTCCACCCCAAGTGACCTCTAATAAACTTTGGTCTCTATACATTTGCCTTTTCTTGTCTTTTTATATAAGTGAGGTGTCATAGATTGAATTGTGCCCCCCCCGCAATATGTGTTAACTTGGCTAGGCCATGATTCCCAGTATTGTATGACTGTCCTCCATTTTGTGGTCTGATATAATTGTCCTATGTATTGTAAATCCTAGTCTCTGTCCCCAGTTAAAGAGGCAAGATTAGGTTATGTTAAAGAGGATTAGGATGGTATGCAAAACCCTTACTAAGGTCACAGTGCTGATGTGCTGTAAGGGGAGTTTCCTTGGTGTGTGGTCTGCATCACCTTTTATCTTACAAGAGATAAAAGGACAGAGGAGTGAGCACTGAGGGACCTCATACTACCAAGAAAGGAGAGCCAGGAGCAGAGCACATCCTTTGGACCTGGGGTCCAGCGCTGACAGCCTCCTAGACCCAGGGGAAGATTGATGCCAAGACAGATGGAGATTTCCAAGGAACACCAGGCCCACAGATGTTGAAAGATGAAAAGACCTTCCCCCAGAGCTGACACACAGAGAAAGTCTTCCCTTCAAGTTGGCACCCTGAATTCGGACTTCTAGCTTCCTAAATTGTGAGAGAAGAAATCTGTTTGTTACAGCCATCCACTTGTGTTATTTCTATTATAGCAGCAATAGATATCTAAGACACAATGTTACACAGTATTTGTCCTTTTGTGATTGGCTTATTTTGCTCAGCATAATTTTTTCAAGCTCCATCCATACTGTAGTCTGTATCAAGACTTCATTTCTCCTACTGTCTGAGTAGTATTCCATTGTACGTATGTGCCACGTTTTGTTTATCCATTCATCTGTTGATGGGTATTTTGGTTGTTTCTATCTTTTGACCATTGCAAATAGTGCTATAACTAACACTGGCGTACAAATCTCTTTAAGTTTCTGCTTCAAGCCTTTAGGGTATATACCTATGAGTGGAATTGCCAGCAGCCCTGGTGGAACAGTGATTAAAGTGATCAACTGCTAACTGAAAGGTCGACTGTTTGAAACCACAAGCGGCTCCATAGGAGAAAGATATGGCAGTCTGCTTCCGCAGAGTTACAGCCTTGGAAGCTCTACGGGGTCACTGTGAGTCGGAATCGACTCAATGGCAGTGGATATGGTAGTTGTATTTTTAGTTTTTTGAGGAACCACCACACTTTTCCACACACAAAAAAAGAAAACAATTTTTTTTTTTTTCCACAAGGGGTGTACCATTTTGTATTCCCACCAGTAATGGATAAGGGTTCCAATTTCCCACATCTCTGCCAACATTTGTAATTTTATTTCTTTTTAATCCTAGCCATTCTAGTGGAAGAGAAATGGTATCTTGTTGCATTTTGATTTGCATCTCTCTGATGGCTAATGACACTGCGCATCTTTTCATGTGTTTGGTGGATATTTGAATGTCCTCTTTGGTGAAATGTCTATTTAAGTCCTTTACCCATTTTATGATTGGGTTATTTGTCTTTTTGTTCTTAACTTGTTGAGGCTTTATATATATTTTAGTTAGTAGATTCTTATGGGATATATGGTTTCTGAAGATACTCTCCTAGTTAGTAGCTCATCTTTTCACTTTTTTGGTCAAGTCTTTTGATTGAACAAAGTTTTTAATTTTTATGTAAAAAAAAGTTATGAGGTCCCATTTATTTATTTTGTCTTTTGCTGTTTGTGCTTTTGTTATTATATTAGATAATCCATTGTTGAAAGGTAGGCCTAATAGCATTGCCCATTTTTTCTTTTAAGAATTTTACGGTTTTAGTTTGCACATTTAGGTCTTTAATGCATTTTGAATTAATTTTTATGTATAGTGTGAGGCATGGATCCTGTTTCATTTTTCTTCATATGGAAATCTAATTTTACCAGCACCATTTATTGAAGAGACTCTTCTGTCCCCATTGAATGAACTTAGCACCTTTGTAAAAAATCAGTTGACCATAGATGTATGGGTTTATTTCTGGACTCTCAATTCTATTCCATTGGTCTATGTGTCTATTGCTATATCGGTACCAGGCTGTTTTGATTACTATAGCTGTATAGTATGTTTTTAAATTAGGAAGTGTTAGTCCTCCTACTTTGTTCTTCTCTTCCAACATCGTTTTAGCTATTCAGGCCCTCTTGCCATTTCACATAAAATTGAGGATTTGTTTTTCTATTTCTGTAAAGGAAGCTGTTAGAATTTTGATTGGGATTACACTGAATTTATAGATCGCTTTGAGTAGTATTGACATCTTAACAATATTAAATCTTACAACTCATAAACATGGGACATCTTTCCATTTATTTAAGTCTTCTTTAACCTCTTTCAGCAGTGTTTTACAGTTTTCATTGTTTAAGTCCTTCACGTCACTGGTTAGATATACTCCTAGGTATTTTACTCTCTTAGATACTATTGTAAATGGAATTGTTTCCCTAATTTCTCTTTCAGATTTCTCATTGCTGGTGTATAGAAACCCAACTGATTTTTGTTCACCTTCTACCGTGAAACTTTGCTAAATTCCTCTATAGCTCTAGAAGTTTTCTTGTAGACCCTTTGGGGTTATCTACTATGGGATCATATCATCTGCGAATAGAAATAATTTTACTTCTTCTTTTCCAATCTGTATACCTTTTATTTCTTTTACCTGTCTTATTACCTTGGCTAGGACTTCTAATACAATACTGAATAGAAGGGTGAGAGTAGGCACCCTTGTCTTGTTCCCGATTTCAAGGGGAAAAGTCAGTTTTCTCCATTAAGTATAATATTGGCTGTTGGCTTTTCATATATGCCCTGATTCATATTCAGGAATTTTCCTTCTATTCCAATCTTCTTGAGGGTTTTCATCAAGAAAGGATGTTGGATTTTATCAAATGATTTTTATGCATTCATAGAGATGATCATGTGATTCTTATATTTTGTTCTACTGACGTGGCGTTTTAAATTGATTTGCTAATGTTGAACCATCGCCGCATTCCTGGGATAAATCCCACTTGGTCATGGTGCATGACTCTTTCAATATGCTGGTCATAGTGCATGACTCTTTTAATATGCTGTTGGATTCTGTTTGCTAGTATTTTGCTGAGGATTTTTGTATCTATATTTATAAAAGATATTGGCCTGTAGTTTTCTTCTCTTGTGGTGTCTGGTTTTGGTATCAGGGTTATGTTTGTTTCATAGAATGAATTAGAAAGTATCTAATCCTTCTCTATCTTTTGGTAGAGTTTAAACAGTATTGGTGTCAATTCTTCTCTAAATGTTTAGAAGAATTCTCCAGTGAAGGCATCTGGTCCAGGACTTTATTTGCTGGAAGGTTTCTGATCACTGATTCAATCTCTTCACTTGTTCTGGGTCTGTTGAGGCTTTCTATTTCCACTTGAATCAAAAACAGGTGATTTTATTCATGGG
The DNA here is from genome assembly GCF_024166365.1 of Elephas maximus indicus. Lineage (NCBI taxonomy): Eukaryota > Metazoa > Chordata > Mammalia > Proboscidea > Elephantidae > Elephas > Elephas maximus. The sequence goes on from NC_064843.1 coordinate 41,912,356, forward strand.
TAAATTCATGGCAAAGAGAGCCCCCACCCTCCTGATGGCTATAGCTGGAAAGGGAATCCTGTGAGTTGGAAAGCCACTTGTTTAAGCATTTGAAGCCTCTGGCTTGAATTTCAGCTCTACCACTGTCTCTCTAAGAAGACTCACCAACTTCTGGGCTAAGGGAGTAATGGCACAGGGATTCAAACCCAACATCTGCCTGGCTCCAGAGTCCATGTTTTTAACCACTCTGTACACTGCCTCTTATAAATTTAAATGCAAATGCTGTTAAGTGAAAAAACAAAATTATGCATAGAACATCTGAGGAAGGACAGACGAGGAACTAATAGTAGCATTGGCTCCCGGGAAGGAAATTGGGTGGTTGAAAACAAACCAGCTGACCTAACAATTGCACTTCTATTACTCAATACTAAGAATATATATGAAAAGAATTTAAGAATGAGATCAATCATAGAAAAGTCTCCAAGATACACTGTCAGAGTGGGGGAAAAAAATAACCAAAAACATAAGGTTAACAACAGTATATAGAACATGTTCCCAGTGATGTAAAAAAAAAAAAAAAAAGATGTGTTAGACAATGTCATCTCTGAGGAGCAAATGGGTGTGATGGTTAAGGTTAAGTGTTAACCTGGGTAGGCCGTGATTCTCAGTAATTTGGCAGATATCATGTAATCATCCTCCATTTTGCGATAAAGGCCAATCAACTGAAAGCCCTTGGGGGTTTGGCCTGCAACCAATGTATTTATATGAACGTTCTGGCAAAGCTCTCTCAGGATCCTGCATTAAACTTGTCAACCTGTGACCTCTGGTTCTCGGGATGTGAGCCAGCAGCCTACCACTTGACCTGCAGATCTTTGAATTCACAAGCTCCTGCAACCCCATGAGTCAGCAGCCTTTGGCCTAAGTTGCCAGTTTTAGGTTCGTCAGCCCCTGCAACCATGTGAGTCAGGATAAGCCTCCAGTCTGATGCCTGACCCATGGATTGGGGACTTGCCACCCTCCTCAACTGTGTGAGTTGTTTCCTTGAGAAATCTCTCTCTCTCAATAGATACGTAGACAGATATGCTTCACTGGTTTTGCTTCTCTAGAGAATTCAGCCTAAGACATTCGCTACTGAGAGTGATTCTAGAGGAACAAAATCTTAAGGGTGAGTTTTCTGAACTGGCTCCTAAATCTGGCCATTCTTAAAGTGCTGATGATTCTACCTTCAGTAGTAAAAAATTCACGGTGTGAGGCAGCAACAGAAATATGCAAAATATCACCACCACTGGATCAAATATTCGTGAGAGACAAGGCTCTGGGTGATGACATACTTGGTACTTCTCTACAATTCTGTCAGAATGAAAAGTATAAGGAAGCTGGTTTGCTAGACAAAGTGGTGAAAGAAAGGGATGACCTCAAAGCTTCAGAGAAACATTTCAAGCGCTGCATACAAAATCTGAAAGTTGCCACCTGAGGGGCTCATCTTCTGGCACTATTATCAGACAATGTTCCGCTGCTACTTACTATTTACAAGGTTTTCACTGACCGGTTTTTTTTGGAAGTACGATGCCAGGTCCTTTTTCCTAGTCTGCAGTAACAGAGCTGATATTGCTGAAGACCCAATAGCATATACTTATCAAAGAGTGGCTGAATTACAATGCCAATTGAATTCCTAACCTTAAATGGTGTCTGAAGTTAAAGTGAGGGCACTAATTCGGAAGAAATGGGATCTTCAAACTTGGTGGGGACACATGGGCAGAAAATAGGTAGCTAAAAACACTGAGCCCCTAAATTCCATCGAGTCACTCCTGCCAACAGAACCAGCTCTCTACCCCCATCAGAACAGATTACTACATCTTTGTCAGCTAAGCCACCTTCCGCAGTAAAACCGTTATCCCTTCCACCCCCATCTGATAAGATTAACCCAGCTAAACCTGAAAAGTCTTTGAGATATCAAGGGCATGGCCTGAGGCACATGCCTCACAAAACATTGCTTAATGTCCTCAGGATCCACCCCCACCACTAATTTTTGCTTCTAGGCCTATTAACTGGCCTTAAATCCCAGTGAGCTCCGAGAGGTGAAGTACAAACTGTGACCCATGAAAAGGTACACTACACTCCAAAAGAACTGCTTGATTATTCTAATATACACAAACAGGCCATCATTAGTCTGTCAGTTTGTCATACTGTGGCGGCTTGCGTGTTGCTGTGATGCTGTAAGCTATGCCACTAGTATTTTAAATACCAGTAGGGTTACCATGGTGAACAGATTCCAGACTAAGACAGACTAGGAAGAAGGGCCCAGGGGTCTACTTCTGAAAAGAATTAGCCAGTGAAAATCTTACGGCTAGCAGCAGAACATTGTCTGATATACTGCCGGAAGATGAGCCCCTCAGGTTGGAAGGCGCTCAAAAGGTGACTGGGGAAGAGCTGTCTCCTCAAAGTAGAGTCGACCTTCATGATGTGGATGGAATAAAGCTTTTGGGACCTTCATCTGCTGATGAGGTATGATTCAAAATGAGAAAAAACAGCTGTAAACATCCACTAGTAATTGGAACATGGAATGTACGAAGTACGAATGTAGGAAAATTGGAAGTCGTCAGAAATGAAACGGAACGCATAAAGATCGATATCCTAGACATCAGTGAGCTGAAATGGACTGATACTGGCCATTTTGAATCAAACAATCATATGTCTACTATGCCAGGAATGACAAATTGAAGAGGAATGGCATCGCACTAATCATCAAAAAGAATATTTCAAGATGTATCTTGAAGTACTACCTTGTCAGTGAAAGGATAATATCCATACACCTATAAGGAAGACCTGGAAACCCTGGTGGCATAGTGGTTAAGTGCTATGGCTGCTAACCAAAGGGTCAGCAGTTCCAATCCACCAGGCGCTCCTTGGAAACTCTATGGGGCAGTTCTACTCTGTCCTATAGGGTTGCTATGAGTCGGAATCAACTTGACGGCACTGGGTTTGGTTTCGGTTTTTGGTATAAGGAAGATCAGTCCACATGACATTACTCAAATTTACCCACCAACCACTAATGCCGAAGATGAAGAAACTGAAGATATTTACCAAGTTCTACATTCTGAAACTGATCAAACATACAATCAAGATGCACTGATAATTACTAATAATTGGAATGCAAAAGCTGGAAACAAATAAGGATTGGTAATTGGAAAATATGGCCTTAACAACAGAAATGACGTTGGAGATCAAACGATAGAATTTTGTTAAGGCCAGCGACTTATTCATTGCAAATACCTTTTTACAAGAACATGAATGGTGACTATACATGCGGACCTCACCAGATGCAATACACAGGAATTGAACTGACTACATCTGTGGAAAAAAGACGATGCAGAAGCTTAATATCATCAGTCAGAACAATTCCAGAGGCCAACTGCTGAACAGACCATCAATTGCTCATATGCAAGTTCAAGCTGAAGCTGAAGAAAATTAAAACAAGTCCACGAGAGCCAAAGTACAAGCCCTGAGTATATCCCATCTGAATTTGGAGACCATCTCAAAAATAGATTTGACGCATTGAACGCTAATGACTGAAGACTAGACGAGTTGTGTAATGACATCTAGGATATCAAACGTGAAGAAAGCAAAATGTCACTAAAAAGACAGAAAAGAAGGAAAGACTAAAATGGTTGTCAGAAGGGACTGAAAATTGCTCTTGAACACAGAGTAGCATCAGGCGATAAATTGCATTGGGCAAAGCTGCTGCAAAAGACCTCTTTAAAGTGTTAAAAAGCAAAGATGCCAGTTTGAGGACTAAGGTGCACCTGACCCAAGCCATGGTGTTTCCAATCACCTCATCTACATGCAAAAGCTGGACAATGAATAAGGAAGACCAAAGAAGAATTGATGCCTTTGAATTATGGTGTTAGCGAATAGTGAATACTGAATATACCACCAAAAGAAGGAATAAATCTGTCTTTGAAGAAATACAGCCAGAATGCCCCCTACAAGCAAGGATGGTGAGATTTCATTTCATGTACTTGGGACGTGTTATCAGGAGGGACCAGTCCCTGGAAAAGGACATCATGCTTGGTGGAGTGTCACTGAAAAAGAAGAAGACTCTCAATGAGATGATGGATTGCCACAGCGGCTGCAACAATGGACCCAAACACAGAACAACTATGAGGAAGGCGCAGTGTTTTGTTCTGTTGTACACAGGGTAGCTATGAGAGGGAACCAAACCGAAAGCACCTAACAGTAACAACAACATACAAACAGAAATCTGGGGAATGTATGTGGATATGGCTATTAAGGGTGCTGGATAATGGTGCAAGGAACATAAAGATAGATCATATGAGTTTACTGATATGGGCCCACTAAGTACAGACTCTTCATTCAGTGCTTTGGCTGGAAAGGCTACAAAAGGATCTAATACTTTATTTGGTTGGTTTAGTGAAGCACGGATTAATCGGTGGCCTACACTAAATCAAGCTGAAATGCCAGCCCTGCCTTGATATACTATAGAAGAAGGTATCCAAAGATTCAGGGAAATTGGCATGTTAGAGTGGATTTATCAGGTTGGACCCGCCGACCAACCATGGATTTTCCAGAAGACACATTCTTCACCACAGTGGTGAGGAACACGTTTATGAAGGGAGCCCCAGCATCCCTGAAGACTGCTATGATTGCTATTTTATGTAAGCCAGATTTGACAGTAGGAACTGCCCTAACTGAATTAAGACATGTAACTACAATGCGGCAACTGGACCCTATGGCGGTAGGGGCTAAGTGGTAGTACTTAATAGCCAAAGTGAGTATGGTTACTATAATGGACAGCAGAGTCAAAGCAGTAACCAGCATACTGTATTTTTATGCAAATAAGGTACATTTTCTATGTTCGTTTGCCAACTGAGCCCTTCCCCATGAAATATTTTCATAAGCTGCACTATGCCGATTTTTTACATGTAATGTAAAAAATCGGCATAGTGTACATACGAGAATACCTTGTGGGGGGAGGGTACAGTTGGCAAACAAACCTAGAAGGCATGCATTATATGCATTAAAAACAGTAGTCTGACTCCCATGGACTTGTGGTACTGGTTACTTAGACTTAGTGTACCTATGAGCGAAATAGATGGGAAATCTACTAAATGTTTACTTGATCTGCACAAGAATACTAGGTTAAGTAAATGGCAGTGTAACTCAAATCCCCAGAATAGTCATATACCCTCAATCAATTCCCAGAGCTGAGCCAGCTTAGAGACCCACAACCCCTTGAATGAAGGGAGAGTCAGGATCCTTTGAGGAAGGGCCCCACTACACTGTCAAAAATTTATACTGTTAATCCTTCTTCCAGCCTTCCCCAAAGGGATTTATGGCCTTTTTTTTTTTTTTTTAAACAAGAGTAAATGTTTATTGGAAGAAAGGAAATAATCAGACTTTTGGGGGATTACTGGACACTTACTCTGAACTGACACTAATTCCAGAAGACCCAAAACGTCACTGTGGTCTACCATCAGGGTGGGGGCATATGGAGGTCAAGTTATTAATGGAGTCTTAGCTCAAGTCAGTCTCACAGTGGGTCCAATGGATCCTTGAACCCCTTCTGTAGTAATTTCCCCCGTTCCAGAATGCATAATTGAAATAGACATACTCAGCGGTTGGCAGAGCCCCCACACTGGATCTCTGACATATGGAGTAAGGGCTAGTATGGTAGGAAAGGTCAAGTGGAAGCCATTAGAACTGCCCCTACCTAGGAAAACAGTAAACCAAAAGAAATACTGCATTTCTGAAGGGACTGCAGAGATTACTACCACCATGAAGAACTTGAAGGACGCAGGGTGGTGATTCCCACCACATCCCCATTCAACTTGCCTCTTTGGCCTGTGCAAAAAACTGATGAATCTTGGAGAATGACAGTATATTATCGTAAATTCAACCAGGTGGTGACTCCAGTTGCAGCTGCTGTTCCAAATGAAGTTGTGTTGATTTAGCAAATCGTTACATCTCCTGGTACCTGGTGTGCAACTATTGATCTGGCTAGTGCCTTTTTCTCCATACCTGTTTCAAAAGACCTCCAAATGCAGTTTGCCTTCAGCTGGCAGGGCCAGCAATATACTTTCACTGTCCTACCTCAGGGTATATCATCTCTCCAACCCTATGTCATAATTTAATCTGCAGAAAACTTGATCGCCTTTCCGTTCCAAAAGACATCACACTGGTCCATTACGTTGATGACATTATACTTATTGGACCTAGTAAGGAAGAACCATCAATGACTCTAGGCCTACTTGTAACACATTTGTGTGCTGAAAACCTGTTGCTGTCGAGTTGATTCTGACTCATAGTGATCCTATAGGATGGGGTAGAACTTCCCCATCAGAGTTTCCACGGAGTGGCTGGACCTTCTGACTAGCAGCCAAGCTCTTAACCACTGCACCACTAGGGCTCCATTTCCATGCTAGAGCATTAGAAATTAACCCTACAAAAATTCAGGTGCTTTTCACCTCAGTGAAATTCCTAGGGGCCCAGTAGTGCAGGGCATGTTGAGATATTCCTCCTAAAGTGAAGGATAAGTTGTGTATCTGGCCCCTCCTACAACTAAAAAGGAGGCACAATGCCTGGTGAGTCTCTTTGGAATTTGGAAGCAATAGAGCCTTCATTTGGGTGTGCTACTCCAGCTTATTTACCAAGTGACTCAAATAGCTGCTAGTTTTGAGTGGGGCCCAGAGTAGGAGAAGGCTCTGCAACAGGTTCAGGCTGCCACGCAAGGCACTCTGCTACTTGAGCGATATGATCTGGCTGATCCAATGGTGTCAGTGGCAGATAGAGATGCTGTTTGGAGTTTCTGGCAGGTCTCTGTTGATGAGTCACAGCACAGACCCTTAGGGTTTTGCAGTAAGCCTGCCATCCTCTGCAGATAACTACTCTTCTTTTGAAAAACATCCTTTCTTTTGGCTTGTTACTGGGCCTTAGTAGAGACTGAACACTTAACAATCAGCCACCAAGTCATCATGTGGCCTGACCTATCCATCATGAGCTGGATGCTGTCTGAACCACAGAGCCATAAAGTTGGACATGCAGAGTAGCACTTCATCATTAAATGGAAGTGGTATATACAAGATCAGACTTGAGAAAGACCTGAAGGCAAAAGTAAGTTACATGAGGCAGTGGCCCAAATGCCCGTGGTCTCCACTCCTGTCACATTACCTCTTCTCTCTCAGTGAGCACCTATGGCCTCATGGGGTGTTCATTATGGTCAGTTGACTAAGGAAGAGAAAACTTGCGCCTGGTTTACAGTTGGTTCTGTGTGATATGCAGGCACCTCTCAAAAGTAGACAGTGTACTACTGCAGCCCCTTTCTGGAACCTCCCTGAAGGACAGTTGCAAAGGGAAATCCTCCCGCTGGGCAGAACTTCAGGCAGCGCACCTGGTTATTCACTTCACTTGGAAGGAAAATTGCCCAGATGTGTGAATGTATACTGATTCATGGGCTATGGCTAATGGTTTGGCTGGATGGTCACGGACTTGGAAGGAACATGATTGGAAAATTGATGACAAGAAGATATAAGGAAGAGGTATGTGGATAGACTTCTCTGAATAGGCCAAAGAAGTGAAGATATTTGTGTCTTATGTGAATGCTCAACAAAGGGCTAAGGAGGATTTTAACAATCAAGTGGATAGGATGATGCGTTCTGTGGAAACCAGTCACCTTCCTTCCCCAGCCACTCCTGTCATTGCCCAATGGGCTCATGAATGAAGTGGCCATGGTGGCAGAGATGGAGGTTATACATGGGCACAGCAACATGGACTTCCACTCACCAAGGCTGAGTTGGCTACAGACACTGATGAGTGCTCAATCTGCTAGCAGCAGAACCCAGCACTACGTCCCTGACATGGCACTATTCCTTGAGGCAACCAGTCAGCAATTTCCTTGAGTCATTTCCTTGAGATAAATCTCTCTCTCTCTAAATATATATATACACACACATACGTCTGTGTGTGTGTATATGTGTGTACACACACACACACACACACACACACACACACACACACACGTCACTGCTTTTGCTCCTCTAGAGAATCCATCCTAAGACACTGGATTTTTGGCATGGTCAGATACTCTTTTCATTATATATTATATATTGTCTGAATTTTTTCATTTAAATTTTTAATTTTTAAAATAGGTGATATATTTTCATAATAATAAAAAATTCTAAGAACAAATAAATCCCCAATTCTTCCATTCTGTGATCCTGAGCAAGTTCATTTCACCTCCCAGTATTTCAGTTTCCTCACTGTGAAACAGGAATAATAACTGCATTCTTGTAAGGTCACTGTGAGAAGAAATGAGATACCATGTATGAAGTGCTTGCCCCATGGTAGAGGCCCCCTATCTCACTGAAATCTCATGCAACTTCATTAAAATAGCAAGAGATTTCAGGGGAACAAGAGCAGGGAAAGGGACACTAACTCACCATTTATCTCACAATGACACTACTATTAATATTTCTCTGTCAATGTGAAGCAGGCGGCCCCAGCCCTGAGTCCCATGTCGTGTGAAAGCACTGACCTAGGATGCACAGGATCCCGTCCGGCCGAGACTTGCTGCTCTGGGTCAGTATGCTCTGGACCCAGCGGAGTCGGCTGCAGCTGCAATGAGAACAGAAGAGAGCTCTCTGAGTGATAGCATAGCCCTACAAGAAGAGCAGTGGCCTAGTCCTGCGTGAGGGATGCACAGTGATAGCACTAGGAAGAAGATTTACCTCGAGAGGGACAGAACCTAGTCCTGGTCTGGTTTTGGTATCAGAACCATGAACGAACTGGGAATTGTTCTCTTTTGTTTTCTGGAAGAGATTGTGCAGAACTGATCTGAGACTAAGTCTGTGGACTGCTGATCACAAAGCAAATGGTCAGTGGTTTCCTGGCCCAACAGAGAATGGAACCAAAGACCTCTTGGGGTCAATGCTGGGCAAGAGTGGAAGTCATTACCAGGCCTCAGGGACCACCAACATCTCATTTTTGAGGACTATCAAAGAAGAGCTTCCACACTGATTTGCCCTAACTGGGGTCCTCATTGGTCTATCTCAAAAAAAAACAACAAACAAAAACAGACAATAAACAAAAATTGGTCTAAGGACCTAAATGAAGCCCTGATTCATTACCACAACTACTCCCTTAGAGAGTGTCAGCAGAGAGTACTTTCTCCCATTTCTGTGCAGATCTAGTATTCCTTCAACCCTAGGTATATGGCCCCTCCTCCCAAGCAAAGTTTGAGGAAAGGCACTTCCAGACATTAATGTCATTTCTAAGGCTCCCTGTCCTTTCTACACCAACCCCTCCTCCTGCTCAGCAGGTCCAGAGAGAGGTGGCCAATTTCCTGCTCAAGACTGACCTTTCCACTGGGTCTCTTGCTGTCACCTCCAGGCCCAGGATCTGCCTCTACTATTCATTCCCTAATATTTCTATATTTAATTTTTTCCCTCCAGTCAACATATTCCCAGGCCCATCACATCATTATTAACTAAGATCTTCGACAAAACAACTATATTAACCGTTCCAGCCACCACAATCAGACTTTGTCCCCATGCCTCACCAAAACTGCTCTGGTACCCTGCTCTACAGTCAGCCAAACAACAGTATTTCCAGCCAAACAACACTATTTCTCTTCCCAGGATTCGTCCCCTCACCCCCATGAATTCTTTTTGATGTTCCTCAAGTCATTCACTCATGATTTAGTCGTCCTTATCATTGTCTTACTTCAAGACTTCCTCAAGCTTGCACCTGATACAAAAACCAAAGAGAGAGTATTAAAAAAAAGAAATGTACAGACCAATACTCATCACGAATATAGATGTAAAAATCCCTAATAAAATATTAGCCAATAGAATTCGGCAACATAGGAACAGAATTATACATCAGGGATGCAAGGCTGGTTCAATAATCATAAATCAATCAACACGATCCATCATATTAACAGGTCAAAGAAGAAAAATCACACAACCATAAAATCGATGCAGAAAAATTGCTTGACAAAATGCAACTCTCATGATAAAAATGTTCAGTAAGCTAGGAATAGTAGGAAATTTCCTCAATTTTATTAAAAAAAAAAAAAAACTATGAAAATCTGTAGTTAACATCCTGGTTAATGGTGAAAGGTTGAATGTTTTTCACCTAAGATCAAAAATAAGACAAAGAAGTCACTTTCACCACTCCTATTCAACACAGTACTAGAAGTTCTAGCCAGTGAAATAAGGCAAGAAAATAAAATAAAAGGCATGCAGATAGAAAAGAAATCTGTCCCTATTTGCAGATGACACAATGGTCTACTTAGGGAATCTCAAGGCATCTATGAGAGACTCCTAGAACTAATAAATCAGTTCAACAAGATCACAGGATACTAAAAATACAAAAATAAATTGCATTTCTATAGAACAGCAATGAAATGTGGAAAATAATAAAAAATACCATACCATTTATAATCTCTCAAAAAGATAAAATACTTAGCTTTAAACATAAAAAAAATACATACAACTTATATGCCAAAAACTACAAAACACTCATGAATGAAATCAAAGAAAATCTAAATAAATGGACAGATATACTGTATTCATGGACTGAAAGACTCAACACAGTAACCCAGTGCTGTTGAGTCGATTCCGACTCATAGCAACTCCATAGGACAGAGTAGAACTGCCCCATAAGAGTTTCCAAGGAGCGCCTGGTGGATTCGAACTGCCGACCCCTTGGTTAGCAGCGGTAGCACTTAACCACTACTCCACCAGGGTTTCCACTCAATACAGTACATATGTCAATTCTCCCCAAATTGATATACAGGTTTAATGCAATTCCTAGCAAAATCCCCACGAGATTTTTTGTACACACAGACGCAATTATTCTAAAATTTATATGGAAAGGCAAAGGAACTAGAATAGCTAAAATGATTTTAAAAAAGAAGAATAAAGTGGGAGGAATAAGTCTACCTGATTTCAACATTTATAATTAAAGTAATTAATACTGAGTGGTATTAGCTGATGCCTAGATCAACAGAGCAGAATAGAGAAGTCAGAAATAGACCCACCGAAGTACAGCCAACTAATTTTTGACAAAGGTCCAAAAGCAATTCAATGGAGGACGGATAGTCTTTTCAGTATAATAGTGCTGGAGCAACTGGATATCCTAGGCCAAAAAAATGAACCTCAACCTAAACCTTATACCTTATATAAATTTAACTCAAAATAGATTATAGATTTAATGTAAAACTAAAACTATAAAACTTTAAGGTATTATTTGAGACCTATGGCTTGGTAAAGAGTTCTTAGATGACACCAAAGAGCACATAAAAGAAGAAATTGATAATTGGACTTCAAAAAAATTTAAAACTTTTGTTCTGTGAAAAAGAATGAAAAGACAACCTACAGACTAGAATAAAATATTTGCAAATCATTATCTGACAAAGGACTCAATGGCAAATACATAAAGAACTCTGAAAACACAGCAGTAAAAAAACTAAACAATCCAATTAGAAAATGGGTGAAAGACATGAAAAAACACTTTGTCAAAGAGGATACACAGATGGTAAATAAGCACATGATATAACGTATATCACTAGCCACTAAACCAAAAACCAAACCTGTTGCCATCACGTCGATTCTGACTCATAGCAACACTACAGGACAGCGTGGAACTGCCCCATAGGGTTTCTGAGGCGGAAGCTTCCTGAAGAAAGAAGACCGAAGAAGAATTTGACAAGGTGGGCTGACACAGTGGCTGCAATAATGGGCTCAAACACAGCAATGACTGTGAGGATGGAGCAAAACTGGGCAGTGTTTTGTTCTACTGTACATAGGGTGGCTATGGGTAAATCTGCTGCAAAAGACCCCTTTAAAGTGTTAAAAAGCAAAGATGTCACCTTGAAGACTAAGGTGGGCCATGGTAATCTCAATTGCCTCATATGCATGTGAAAGCAGGACAATGAATGAGGAAGACCAAAGAAGATCTGACACCTTTGAATTAAGGTGCTGGCAAAGAATATTGAATATAACATGGACTACCAGAATAACAGATCTGTCTTGGAAGAAGTACAGACAGGATACTTCTTAAAAATGAGGATGGTGACACTCCATCTCACATATTTTGGACATGTTATCAGGAGGGACCAGTCCCTGGAGAAGAACATCATGCTTGGTAAAGCAGAGGGTCAGTGAAAAATGAGAAGAACCTCAACGAGATGGAGTACCTATATAGATCTGAAATATAGATATACTTCATATCTATATTCTCACCATCCTCGCTCCTAAGGAGCATCCTAGCTGCAGCAGATTTGCCCAGTGCAATCGTGTCATTTGATTTCTTGACTGCCACTGCCATGGCTGGATGGATAAACACGTGATAAAACAAGTACAGTAAAATGTTGATGGAAGAATCTAGGTGGTGGATATATGCATGTTCACTGGAAAATTCTTTCAATTTTGTTGCATATTTGAAAATGTTTGTAATAAAATGTTGGGGAAAAAAAGAGTTGATGGTCCCAACTCAACAGCATATTAGTCAGATCACAACTGAAACTCTGTGTACAATTCTGCACGTCACATCAAAACAGAGACATAAAGAAATCAGCAGACAGGCAGAGGAGATCTGTTGGGACAGTGAAGGAGAAATAAAACTAGTATTTATTGGAAAAAAAAGCTGTATACTGTGCATTATACTAACAGCATCTGTACCTGTAAGACAGGTACTAGCCTGAGGCATGCATCTGGTAGATGGAAGATCCAGATTTTGATCCCGAGTCTATCTGATGCCAAAGCTCATACTCCTTTCTATACGTCAAGTCATGTCAAATGAGGGCGAAGATGGAAATGGGGATGTTGAGTCTGGAGAAAAGACACAGAGCACAGTGCTCAAACTAAAGGATATGAAATAACTGAAAGGTTATCATGTAAAAGAGGGACATGATCAAGTCCAAGGAACAGAAACAGGACCAGCAGATGGACATTAAGAAAACAGTCCACACCTTGGTGTAAGGGAGGAGGTGCTAGTGACTAGAGCTCTGACTACAGAGAAAAAGGGGCTGCCTCTGAAGGAGATGCACTGCCATCATTTGTCAGGTAGAGATGTGTGCCCTGTCCCAGCACTAGGCACCAAATGGTTGACATTCATTTCAACCCATTTCTCAAGTAAAGATGACTATACTAATCTCCAACAAATTTTATTTTAATTTAGGAAATAACATTAGAGACATTATTCCCTGTCCTTGAGCATGGAGAAGGTGACCCAGCTGGAGCTGGACTCAAAAGGACATATCAATTGGGCCCTGAGGTATAAAGACAATAGCTAAGATAATCCTGGAAAGTATTTTTTAGGGAACCTTTCACTTAAGTCAGAACACAAAAGATTTTCCACTTTTATCTTTTTCTATTAACATTTAGTAAATAGAAATTTGTTGGACCAATGAAGACCCTCCTGACTGTCAGTTACTGAAACCTGTACCAATGATCATTAAGAAAGACAATTCAAAATGTAGGATGACAGTTTCTAGCAATCTGTGAAAAGGTGAAGTTTTCAATGGCTTTGCCCATTTGTACTGTTAATATATACTGATGACTCTGTAACCTTCCTTGGACTCAGGCAGACATGGCTGTGGCAGCATGCTTGTCCATTTTCCCATTCTTGCTTACTCTGTAATATCTCCTTGGACTCAGGCAGACATGGCTGTGGCAGCATGCTTGTCCGTTTTCCCATTTTTGCTTACTCTGTAATATTTCCTTGGATTCAGGCAGACATTAGCTCTGGCAGCATGCTTGTCTGCTTCTCAGCTTTTGTCTTTTTGAACATATGCTGAAAAAAACTTTCTTTTTGCTTTACTAAACTTTGTGATTTTTTTCCCCAATAACAATTTCCACTAAATTTGAAAATCAAAACTTATTCCCCATAGCAGTAGTAAAAGACCCTATTCTTATTTACTAGGAGCAAGACAATCAGTGGCTTAGATCAGTAAACATTACTGAATGGAATACTGTGCTAGGTGCTAAAACAGGACATGGTCCCTGACCTCAAAGAATTCCAAAAGATCTGAGATCCAACTATAACAGGAAAAAGAAAGACAGCTCATCTCTGACCCAAGTCAGGAATTTTCCTTCTCTCACACAAGACCTTAATTTAAACAGGAAATGTAAGCTATATGTTCTCTCCATTGAATCAGTATCATTACCACCGATTGTAAAATATAATTAAACCAAAATAAACTCTTATCTACTCACATTAGAATTTTTTTTTTAAAGGAAGAGGGGTAAATCAACTCACTGCTTCAGAATGACATACTGATGCCTCCTAAGGTTATACAATTTGACATCTATCACTTATGAAGTATTTCTGTCAAGAATGTTTGCCTTGAAACAAGTCAAGCCTTTAGACCAATGTCCAATTTACAGGAGCTACAGAAGAACAAGGGAAATGACAGCATGAGAAAAGTTATCAGATAAATGCAGAACGTGTGGCATTCTTCAAAACAACTGGCTTGGTCTCTTCAATGTCCTATAAAACAAAAATAACAACAGGGAGGAAGAACTCTAAAGTAAACGAGATCAATGAATCAGAATAACAAAATGCAATGTATGAAACTGTATTTGATCCTTTAAAAAAAAAAAAAAACAGGAAACCATCTGGGAGACATCCGGGAAAATTTTAATATAGACTCAGTATTAGATGACATTAGGGAATTACCGTTAATTTTCTTAGGTGAGATAATGTTATTGTGGTTATGTAATAAAATGTTCTCTTTCTTAGCAGATGCATGATGAAGGACTTAGGCATGAAGTATCAAGACGGCTATTACTTCAAAAAGCTTTAGCAGAAGAGAAGAAAAAGAAAGGAAAGCAAAGAATAAGCACGTAAGGCAAAATATTAACTGATGAATCTAACTGGTGGATATAACAAGTATTCATCATATTATTCTTTCAACTTTTCTGTATTGTTTGAACATTTTCATAGTAAAAATTTGGGCTTGCGGGGAGAGGGGCATGTGGAGTAACTGAAGGAGCAGAAAAAGCAAGGTCAAGATTAAAGCAGAAAAACTTCTTCCTTGGAAATGATGACTGTTTGAATCTCCCCACTTCTTCTTGCAGGCATTCTCTGTACTAGAAATATCTCATCATGTTGGTCCTTTGGCCCATTTCCCAATCTGTCTGGACAGAGGCTGACTGACTGCCAAGGTTGCCAAGAGCTCTCTGATTTTCGAACTTACAACCAGCCAGTGAGAAAGGCAAGAATAGATCATGTGATCAAGGAAACAACTGCCTGCCCCTCTCCTGCTAGGGAAAGCCAAGGTAATGTTAAAAAAGGAGCAAAAAGAGAGTTTCTTTTCCAAAAATGTCTTGGTTAAATAAAGCGGAAGCATATAAAATATAGAAAGACCTTCCTCTTGACACGGTAAAACATTATCTTAATTAGTGTTTCTTATTTTCTTGTCAAATGGGTAAAACTAAATTCAGTTCTTTTTTCCTTTGTACATTTTCTTGCTTCCCAAATTTAATTTTTAACCAGAAAATTGACTATTTGTCACTAAACCACTAAACTTGTTATTTGCTTACAGAATTTATTTTTTTAATTAAGAAAAAAAATACGCAGAAGTATAAAGAAAACTATAATCATTCATATTCCCAATACCCAGAACTAACCACTGTTC
This sequence comes from Elephas maximus indicus, assembly GCF_024166365.1. NCBI lineage: Eukaryota > Metazoa > Chordata > Mammalia > Proboscidea > Elephantidae > Elephas > Elephas maximus. Next base: position 41,927,996 of record NC_064843.1, read on the forward strand.
ACATTTTGGCATTTTTTTTTCTGATTGGCTTTTATCTACATTCGTACTTTTTAAAATTATGCACATAGAATATTAATTTATTATACTTTGCTAAAAAAAAAAAAGGAATATTACATATAAAACTAAAGTCTTCATTGATCCTTACTCCCAGAGGGCACCATTATGAGTTTGTTGTGTATCCGTCCAACCTTCTTTTTTCTTTTTTAGTAGAAACTCTCAAATACACATCAATCCCAGCAACAGCACTACCTTCCAGCTTGTAGGTCTACCTGAGCACAGCTGGCATAGGGTGGGTAGATGGCTTGTGGTCACCCATGACTTCACAAAGTTCCTCGTTTAGAAGGCATTTAGACTCAGCAGATCCAATAATGCAGCTTATTGTGCCAAATATGCTGCTTTCATACTAAAATGTATTTCTGACATTATCAGGAATTCAGATTCAGAATTTTAGACATGGACAGATGACAAAATGAAGAAACTAAGACCTAAACCTATGTAGTTTGCCAAAGATCACAAGGCTGTGTGAGGATTAACAGCACCAGCACCTAAGCAATCAGGTACCCTGAACTTTTTCTTCCTGCTACTTCTCACTGTTTTCTTAGCAATAAAGTTGGCCACAGGTACAATATTTAGGAATGTGAAGTAATCGCCTCTGTTCTCTCCTCTTCCATTTTATATGTAATAGTTAATTTACTGACCACTGTTTTTATGACACTGTGCAAACAACCAGGTGTGTTTGTTTGTTCATTATCCTGAGATAAATGGGAAATTTTATTTTTGTCTCACTGTCTTTTTCCTCCATAATTAATGCAAGACAGGATAAATCCCTAACTTAAATTATTACTGTCAAGTGTCTATTACCAGCAGCCAAATATGATTTCTGATAGGCAACCTTACTTAAAATGGCTAAAACTAATGCCCAATTACAATTCACATCTACAAATGAATAAGAAACATAAGGCATTCTAGAAACTAAATTCAACAACTTCAGAAATGCTACCTACAACAAAGGTAAAATGTTTGGAAGTCTGTTCATTATATTCCAATGTAGTAATAATACCTGTTACGGATTACAACCAAGTCTCACCTTAAATTTACGGCTATAGACATTAAATAGGCCCTTGGTGCTGTCTGGCAATCCTACTATATTTCCTTATCCAACTGATTCTTCCCCACTCTTCTGATGAATTTTATACCTTCTTTCTCCTGAAACTTCCAACATCTTCTTTCCACTCTTTATTTTTAGATGAAGACCTTCCTTCTCACCTAAGAACACAGAAGTAATCAGAAGAGAACTTCCACTTTCTCCCACCACTAAACTACCAACATACAAACACTAAAGCCAAAAAAAATCCACACCCCTTGCTGTCGAGTCGATTCCAACTCATAGTGACCAGAGCAGAACTGCCCCACAGAGTTTCCAAGGAGTGCCTGGTGGATCTGAACTGCCAATCTTTTGATTAACAGCTGTAGCTCTTAACCACTATGCCACCAGGGTTTCCCCACTAGTGTTAAAAAAAAAAAAAAAAAAATTATTATTATTTTTTTTTAGTGTTAGGATCCATATAATCTGCCACATATGAACTATTCACATACCTATCTAACCTGTTTTTATTGACTATGCAAAGGCATTTGACTGTGTGGATCATAACAAATTATGGATAACATTGCAAAGAATAGAAATTTCAAAACACTTAATTGTGCTCATAAGGAACCTGTACATAGATGAAGAGGCAGTCATTTGAACAGAACAAGGGGATGTTTCATGGTTTAAAGTCAGGAAAGGTGTGCGTCAGGGTTGTATCCTTTCACCATACCTATTCAATCTGTATGCCGAGCAAATAATCTGAGAAGCTGGACTATACGAGGAAGAACATGGCATCAGGATTGGAGGAAGACTCATTACCAACCTGCATTACGCATATGACACAACCTTGCTTGCTGAAAGTGAAGAGGACTTGAAGCACTTACCGACGAAGATTAAACACCACAGCCTTCAGTATGGATTACAGCTCAACATAAAGAAAACAAAAATCCTCACAACTGGACCAATAAGCAACCTCATGATAAATGGGTTAAATATTGAAGTTGTCAAGGATTTCATTTTACTTGGATCTGCAAAATCAACACCCATGGAAGGAGCATCCAAGAAATCAAAAGACTCATTGCATTGGACGAATCTACTGCAAAAGATCTCTTTAAAGTGCTGAAAAGCAAAGATGTCAGGCTTGAAGACTAAGGTAGGCCTGACCCAAACCATGGTGTTTTCAATCGCCTCCTACGCATATGAAAGCTGGACCATGAATAAAGAAGACAGGAGAAGAATTGCCGGCTTTGAATTGTGGTGTTGGAGAAAAAGAAGAATACTGAATATACCACGGACTGCCAAAAGAACGGGCAAATCTGTCTGGGAAGAAGTACAACCGGAATAATCCTTAGAGGCAAAGATGGCGAGACTACGTCGCATATACTTTGGACACGTTGTCAGGAGGGATCAGTCCCTGGAGAAGGACATTACGCTTGATAAAGTAGAGGGTCAGCGAAAAAGAGGAAGACCCTCAATAAGACAGAATGACACAGTGGCTACAAAAATGGCCTTAAGGATAACAACAATTACGAGGATGGCGCGGGACTGGGCAGTGTTTCGTTCTATTGTATACAGGGTAGCTATGAGTTGGAACCAACTCAATGGCACCTAACAACAACAACATCTAACCTGAGCCAAAACATCTACTTGTGCACTAGATCCCATTCTCTCTCACCTACTCAAGAACTTCACTCCTCAAACTGTCTCTTTTCTCTCCTCTATCATCAATTTTCCCCTTCCTACTGCATCATTATAAACACGTTATCATGTCTGCTATCCTTAAAAAAAAAAAAAAGAACTGTCTTAACACTTCATGCCTTTCCAGCTATAGCACCATCATTGCTCTCCCTGTAACAATCCTTCAAAGAGGTATTTATACTAATGGTCTTCAATTCTCCTCTCATTTTCTCTTTTACTGCACCAAAACTGATCTTGTCAAGGCCACTAATAATCTCCACATTATCAAATCTAATACTTTATTCTTAGACCTTATCAGTCTGGTAAGAATATTTATCATTTGACTTTCCATGGCTATCCTTTGTACTCCTCCTACCTCAAAAGTAGAAAATCATTTTCCTTCAGAATTTGGAAGACATTGCTCCACTATTTTTTCTGGTACCTTCTCACCATCCTCTAAATATAGGATGCCTCAGGGCTTGGAGATAGGTCCTCTTTTCTGTCTACAATCATTCCCTGGATCTCCATTTAGTTTCGCGGCTTCAAATAAAAATTGGGCATACTACATACAAAAAATGAACTCAGAATGATCAATGATCTAAATATAAAAACTAAAATCATAAAATTCTTAGAAGAAAACAAAGATAATGCATCAGATCTAATGTTTGACAATGGATTCTTAGAAATGACACCAAAAGCATACGCAAAAAATGACAAAATAGATAAAATGGACTTCATCAAAATTAAAAACTCTTGTGCATCAAAGGACTTTACCAAGAAAGTAAAGAAACAACTACAGAACAGGAGAAAATATTGGTAACCATATATTTGATAAGGGTTTAATATCCAGAATACATTAAGAACTTATTTATACAACTCAACAACAAAAAGACAACCCAGTTAAAAAATGGGCAAAGGATGTTTCTCCAAAGAAAATGTACAAATGGCCAAGAAGTGCATGAAAAGATGCTCAATGTCATTAGTCATTGTTATTGTTGTTAGGTGCGGGCAAGTTGATTTTCAACTCATAGAGACTCCATGTGACAAAGCAGAACTGCCCCATAGCATTTCCTAGGCTGTAATCTTATTACCAGGTCTTTCACCCACGGAGTGACTGGTAGGTTCAGACTGCCAACCTTTCAGTTAGCAATTCAGCATTTAACCATTGTACCACCAAGGCTCCTTCATTAGTCATTTGTTGTTAGGTGTCCCTGAATTGATTTTCAACTCACAATGACCCCATGCGACACAGTAAAACTGACCCATAGGGTTATCTAGGCTGTAAATCTTTAAGGGAGCAGATCGCCAAATCTTTATCTGGGGGAGCCACTTCTTTCATTAGTCATTACGGAAATGTAAATCAAAACCACAATGAGATATTACTTCATTCCTACTAGGCTGGCTATTATCAGAAAAACAGAAAGTAACAAGTGTTTGAGAGGATGTGGAGAAACTGGAACCCTCATTCACCACTGGCAGGAATGTGAAATGGTATAGCTCCTGTAGAAAACAGTTTGGCAGCTCCTCGAAATATTAAACATAGACCTACCATATGACCCAGTAATCCCACTCCTATGTATATACTCAAAAGACTTTAAAGTAGGGACTCAAACAGATAATTGTATACCAGTGTTCACCGTAGCATTGTTCACAACAGCCAAGAGGTAGAAACAACTCAAATGTCCATCAATAGAAGAATAGATAAACAAAAGGTGGTAGGTATGTCCATACAATGGAATATTCAGCCATAAAGAGAGATGAAGTTCTGATACATGCTACTATATGGACGAACCTTTAGAACATTATACGAAGTTAAATAAGTCAGACTCAAAAGGAGAAATATCATATGATTCCACTTATATGAAATATCTAGAGCAGGAAATACAGACAGACAAAGTTTATCTTTGGTTACCAGGGGAGAGTGGGAGGGTAGAAGGGGAAGTTATTGCATAAGGGGTACAGAGTTTCTATTCAGGGTGATGAAAACATTTTGGAAATGGACAGTGGTGACGGATGCACAGCATGGAATGTGATTAACGTCACTGAATTGTATACTGAAGAGCAGTCAAAAGAGCAACGTTTTTTATGATACGTATTTTACTGCAATTAAAAAAACTGGGGAGTCAACATATGGATGGTGTCATGGATTGAACTGTGTCCCCCCAAAATATGTGTTGTAAATTCTAACCACTATGCCTATGGTTATAATACCATTTGGGAATGGGTGGTTGTCTTTGTTATGTTAATGAGATGGGATCAGTGTAGGGTGTGTCTTGGAGTCAACCTCTTTTGAGATATAAAAAGAGATTAAACAAGCACGTGGAGAAGCAGAGATGGGGGAAGAGATGCTAAGCCACAGGAAAATCACCAAGGAACATAAGCTCAAAGAGATAAGGACAAGAGCCGACAGAGAGAGAAAGCCTTCCCCTAGAGCCAGCACCCTGGATTCAAACTTCTAGCCTCCTTTAACTGTGAGAAAATAAATTTGTTTGTTAAAAACACCCATTTGTGGTATTTGGTATAGCAGCACTAGATAACCAAGGCAGATGGTATCTCTAGCCCCAACTTCTCTCCTGAATTCCAAACTCATACATCCAACTGTTGGCAGATTTAGTATCTCCATTTGGATTATCTACTAGGCAACTCAAAATGAACAAGGCCAAAACTGAACTTTCTATTCTGCCCACCCACCTGTTCTTCTTCCACTATTCCCAATATCAGTAAATGACAACCCCATTCTAGCGGCTGAGGACAACACCAACCATGCTCTGTTGTATTTTTGCTCGTCCAACCCTATTTCTTCCTTAGCATGTATCTCTCTTTCTGAAGTATTAAGATCGTTACTCTTTTTGTCTCTTCCCACTTACATAAGAGCTCTTTAAAGCAGGGGCCTGTCTTATTTGTCTGAATCCATGGTACACAGCACAGAGTACCTGGATTATATGTCCAAAGAGGCAGTGACATTTAAACTGTTAAGCAAATTCCAAAGGGGAATGGATGGATCCCTATGCAGAAAGATTTTTAAATAGGAAAGTGGACTTCAGCTAGATTTTCAATGGTTGCTTAGTGCTAGTCAAGACAGGTTATTACCTCGCTAATAACTTCAAAATTCCAGGGGTTTGAAACAACAAAGGCTTACTTCTTGCTCTCTCTACATGTCAAACACAGGTAACCTAGGAACTTGTGCTAGGTCCCAGGCTGATGGAGGAGCCACCACCTGGAGCACTGATGACAAAGGGAAAAAGAGTGGCAAATCACACACAAGAAGCTCTTACCATGAAGGGGTATGCAATCACTCCTGCTCATTTCACTGACCAAGAGCAACTCACATGGCCATACCCCAACTGCTGGGTGGCAAGCAAATACAATCCTACCACATGACTGGGAGACAGGAACCAAAAATACTTGATAGATAGCACTAACAACTACCATACCATTAAAAGGAAGCCTCTAGTTCTAGGCAGCAGTATTTTAACTCCTGCTCTCCATTCCCCATCTGTGAAAATGAACTCCACTGCTAAGCCCTATCTATGGGTCTTCAGGAATGTAACTTCACCAGTTAGGCCTGCCTTTCATCACCCAGAGTAAGAATGCAGCAGAATGCAGCAAAGAGGCCAAGCTGAGCCCAAGCTTGCTAGAAAGTTCAATGTCAAAATAAACGGAAAGGCTTGAAAAGAACAGGTAAGAAAAATATGTTACATGGTCATGGGGAAAGCAGGGGAATCTTCACCAAATTTCTTTTACCAAAGGTATGGAACAGCCAGGACTTGGAGTTCCTTGCACTACCTCTTCTCTGAAGTCTAAGTTTCACTCAATCACTTGATGGAAGTATGATTAGTAAAGGCAGCCTACATACTACTTTTTAACATAAAAACAATTAAAAAAAAGAAACAAAAAACCCCAAACATGCTACTAAAAAAAAAAAAAAAAAAATAGAACAAGGAAAAACAAAATGAAACCTGTTGCTGCCTAGTCCAACTCATGGAGACCCCATGTCTTACAGAGTAGAACTGCTCTATAGGGTTTTCTTGGCCATAATCTTTATGGAAGCAGATTGTCAGGCCTTTCTTCTGTGGTACCACTGGGTGGGTTCGAACCACCAACCGTTAGGTTAGTAGTTCAGAATAAACTGTTTGTGCCACCCAGGGACCTAGAGACAAAGAAGGCAGCAGTTATTTTAGAGATGGATTTTACTGCAGTAAAGCTGATTTTTTTCTAAAAGTCTCAAAGATCTGTTGAAGGAGAACGGCCTCAAGATTTCTAAACTCAAGATGATCTGGTATGAACCCCAAATCTACAGGGAGCCTACATTTAACGGATGGGTGCCCCAAGTTCTAAAGTCCCCTCGGTAATTTCAATACAAAGTTCAAATGTTGCTGTGAAATTGTCTGCCAGAAACACAGGGACTGATTAAAAAAAAACAAACAAAAAAACCAAATGCACTGCATCGAGTTGATTTTGACTCATAGCAACCCTACAGGGGAGAGAAGAGCTGCCCCACAGGGTTTCCAAGGTGCAGTTGTTGGTTAGCAGTTGAGCTCTTAGCCACTGCACCATCAGGGCTCCTAGGCACTGACTGGAGAGGCTAAACGCTCGGAACTGGAAAGCCCCCAAGGCATCCCATTGAAGGGCCAAGTAGCAGTTCAAATGCGGTCACCTGTCAAATAAGAAGCAAATTAACCCCTAACCTGCTGCGGTGGAACTGATGAAGCAGCATATTAATCCTCCTGAACAAACGGTTTCATCAGTATCTAGTCCCATCTACCCTATCTTTATTCATTCGACAAACATGTATTAATTACGAGGGCGGGGGTGGGGGTGGGGGAGATGGGGGAAATAAGAGACGCTGGCAAAAAGCTAAAATACAATGCCCTAAGTACTGTAAAGAATATAGGAAAAGCCGTCCTAACATGTAAGTGGACAATCTCCTTTCAAGGGAAAAGTACCATACTTCCCTTACTAAGTGGTTAGAATAAACAAAAAGCGAACAAAAGGCCTCTTTTGGTCTAATGACAGTTTAGCAAACCAAAGCTCCTTTCTTTCTTTCTCTCTCTCTCTCCCCTCCCTCTCAACGGTTTCCGCCGCAACCCCTCCATCATTCCAGCCTCCACAACCCGCTGGCAGCCACACACCACTTCCAATCACAAACAATGCCCAGACTATCAAGGTCAGACCCAAAGGCACTGGGAGCAGAAATTGGAAACCGATCTTCTTACATCGAAGAGGAGAAAGGGGACGAGGGTGGAGCCCTCCCCAGTACCCTCCCTATCCTGAAGCCACCGGGGGCTCTGTCTCTAGGATTAGGGACCAGGCGCCCGCCACCTTCGGGGGTGCTGTATCTCCTTCCCATCTCCATTCAGATGGCTTTTTTGCGTCCCTAATGACCTCCACCTCCCCTTAACCTGAGGTCTCCATTATGAAGAGAGGGGGCGTCGCGAAGCAGGCTGGGGAACCGAGAGGTGGGGAAACGCGCAGTAGGGGAGCTGCTATCAGGGTATATGTGTGTGCGGGAGGGGGGTGGGGGTGGTATTATTTAGGGAAGCTTCAGTCAAGGGTAATCCTCTAGAGGGGATCTGCTGTAGGGGGTCTTTATAGGTAAGCCGTTTCTGGGGAAACCCACTTGGGGTTCTACACCGGGGATCTATTGTGTGTGGTGGGTCTCTATAGGAAGCCGTTCCTGGGAGAAACATACTATGGGGAAAGCAAGTGGGGTATCTATATGGCAGCCACTGTGTTGGTTCGTTACAGGGAATTCTTTCCTGGGGAAAACGATCTATGAGATGAAGATGTCATAGGAGGGGGTCTCCACAAGGGAGTCGTTGCGAGATGGTGTAGAGAGGAGCCATTGTGAGAGTCTCCACAGAGGGCCCCGTTCCTGGGTAAATGTTCCCCAGAGAGCCGTTCTGGGGAGAACAGCCCGCGAGGAAGCCATGTCGGGCCACGCCCTGCCTCAGGAGGCGTCTCCGGACCCCACCAGCCCGCAACCCCCGGTCCGGCCGCCGCTCTTCGGCCAGGGCCCCGCGTACCTGACGAAGGGCAACCCGCGGCTGGAGCCGCCAGGCGGCCGCATGCGAGGCATCCCCAGCCGGCGCGGAGGGTACACGTCCATGGCGGCGGGCGGGGGACGAAGGCCGTGCCGCTGCGAGGGGCTCTCAGGCCGGCCGGCGGCTGCAGGCCCGCTACAGCGGGCGGGGCGGCAGGGCTGACGGGGTGGGCGGGGGTGCGCGGCGCGCGGGGGGGACGTAGGGGCGGGGCGGGGCCGGGCGCGCGCACTGAGCGCGGAGAGGGGCTTCGGGGCGGGCGCGCGGCCGCGCCCCCTTACGCTGCGGAGCCACTCGGTCAGGCGACGGGAGCGCGGGCCTCGAAGGTGCGGGCCCCCGCACAGGCGCTCGGCCCCTCCGTCAGGTCCCGCATCGTGGCGGGGGACTCTGCGGCGCCCCCAGCCAAGCATAGGGACGCGCCCGGGGGCGTGGCCTCGCTCAAGCCCCGCCCGGCCCATCCGGCTTTGGCCTTCAGGGCAGCCTTGTGTAGGGGAGGGCCTCTCCGGTACCCGGCTTGCTTCCCCAGGTCTCCCCGGAGAGTACCTCGCTGCCGTCTCCTCACCCGCTGCTAATCAATTGAGCGTCCTTTCTTAAAAAAAATCCAGCGATTTCTGCAGCCCTCAGGTTAGCAGTGTGTGCCCAGCCGTTTACGGTTCAGATCCTGGCTCGACCCATTTCCGACCGTGGGGCCTTGGACAAGAAATTTAATTCCACAGATCCTCAGTCTTTTCGTCTGTCGAACGGGAAAATAGCTCATTGATAGGTTTGCCAGGCGTATTTAATGATTTTGCCCTGCATCCTGTAATTGACTTTGTCCCATCCCCTGCCAATTCCGACTCATAGTAACCGTGTAGGACAGAGTAGAGCTTCCCGATAGGGTTTCCAAGGCTGTATTTTTTTTTACGAAGCAGACTGCAACATCTTTCCCCAAGAGCAGCAGGTGGGTTAGCAGTAAGCGCTTTAACCACTGTGCCACCAGGATTCCATTGACTTTGTTAAAAAAAAAAAAAAAAGCGAAACCAAACCCAGTGCCATCGAGTCGATTCCGAGTCATAGCGACCCTACAGGACAGAGTAGAACTGCCCCATAGAGTTTCCAAAGAGACCCTGGCGGATCTGAACTGCTGACCCTTTGGTTAGAAGCCATAGCACTTATCCACTACACCACCAGGTTTTCCTTTTGTCAGGATGCCCTAAATGACCTATACTCATTTTTAAAATAAATTACAAAAATTAGCGCTATTTTTCCAGTATTATTAGAAATTGGCGCCTAAATTACTTAAGTGGCAATGCTTGCTGAAAACTCTACCTCCATAAATAAAGATCTGGACAACCCTGTGATGTCTCCTGCAGGCTTAGCTAAGGAAAGACCAAAAGAGAGGGATAGATACTTATTTTCGTACTCAAGAGAGGAAAAGACTGGCTTTTGGCTAAAATCCCAAGTCGTGAACAAAAAAAAAAAAAAAAAAAACCCACCATTATTTGAAGGTAACTTCTTTTGGGTTCAGCTCAGCACACACGCTCTGAAAATCAGCCTATCAGGGACCCTTGCTTCCGAAAACCAGCCATTCAACGACAACTTCGCTCTGGTAACTATGCTTCTCAAAGTTAGTAAATCAATGACTGCGCCAAGCTTGTAAAAGTCAGCCAATCAGCGACAGCGCCATCATCTAAACAACAGCCAATCAGCACGGGTCCAGTGACCAAGCTTCTGAAAGTCAGCCGTTACATAAACGCCCTACTCCAGAGACCACGCTATCACAGCGGAAAGGTCTGTCAATCGCGGAGCCCTTAAAGGTTCTGAAAGACCACCAACCCCTGAACGCCAAGTTTCCCAAAACCTTATATGAGATCCGCTCTGGCTTTGTTCAGAGTGACTGGTGCCTTACAAGTACTGTCTCCTTTGCATGCAGTCGAGAAAGTAATCTTTTTTTTTTTTTACATCAGATAATTGAGTTCAATGTATTGCTAGTACGCAAGTTCGAAACCCTTTCAAAGGTTCAACTCCTGATTACAGTTAGCTATGAGTTTAGATGGACGCAATTAGCAGCCATGAGATTATCAAATATTTTCAATCGTTATTACTATTACTTTTTTTTTTTTTTTACTAACATATCAGCGGTTGTGCAGCCATCACCACAATCAGTTTTGGAACGTATTTATCACCCCAACAGTAAACTCCATAGCCATCAGCAGTCATTTCTCCCCAGTCACTATGGATTTGCCTAGTCTAGACATTGCATATAAATGAAATCGTTGTATATGTCATGTGGTCTTTGGTGACTGGCTTCTTAGCAACCATGTTGTATTATGCATCAACATTTCATTTCTTTTTATTATCAAATAATTTTCCATTATGTGGCTGTCCCATGTTTTATTTGTTCATTTATCAATTGATTTGGGTTGTTTCCACTTTTTCATTATTATGAATGATGCTGCTATGAACATTCATATATAAGATTTTCTGTGGCTATGTTTTCATTTCTCTTGTTATATACCTAGGAATGGAATTTCTGGGTCATATGCTAAGTCTATGTTTAACCTTTTAAGGAATTGCCAACCTGTTTTCCAAAGAAGCTACACCATTTTACATTCCCACTAGCATTGTATAAGGATTCCAATTTCTCCACATCCTCATTAACATCTTTATCTGTCTTTTTTATTATAGACTTCCTGTTGGATGGGGAGTGGTATCTCATAGTTTTGGTTTGCATTTCCCTCATGGCTAATGATGTTGAGCATCTTTTCACTTGCTTATTGGCCATTTGTATATCTTCTTTGGAGAAAGTCTGTTCAGATTTTTTGCCCATTTTTTCATTGCATTGTTTATCTTTTTTATTATCGAGTTGTTGTAATTCTTTATATATTCTAGATACGAGTCTTTTTTCAGCTATATGATTTGGGAAAATTTTCTCTCATTCTGTGGGTTTTCATTTTCCTCATAGTGTCCTTTGAAGCACAAAACTTCCCATTTTTGATGATGTCCAATTTATTTTTTCTTTTGTTTCTTCTGTTTGGGTGTCATATCTAAGAAACAATTGCCTAATCCTAGGTCGTGAAGATTTATGTTATTTTCTAAGAGTTTAATAGTTTTAGCTCTTACCTTTAGATCTGTGATCTGTTATATTTTTTGTATAAGGTATGAGTTATGGGTCTTCGTTCTTTTGAATGTGGAAATCCTGTTGTTCCAGCAGTATTTGCTGAACTGACTATCCTTTCCCCATCGAATGATCTTGGCACCCTTTTGAAAATCAATTGTACTACAAAGCAAGTGTAAATTTCATGACAAACTCTCTGAACTAACCCCAAAAACCCATTGCTGTCAAGTCAAGAACAGTAGGCATTTATTAAACAAGGAATAAGTCCTTTTGAAGCTCTTTGTGCAGTATGCACTTGTTCATTGAGTTTTGAAAATAGTGGAAAGTTAGGTATGAATCAGCATATACTAACAGCTAAGTATAAAAGATGTGTGATTTCTTCAACTTGTACCAAGGAAAGTGTCAAAATGACAAATTTTGATTCAGAGAAATTCCAATGAAGAAGGTAAAATATTCATATCAGAAATTGTAATGGCCTTCCACATTGTACGTTGTCATCATTCATTCAGCTCAAATACTGCTACCAGATGTATTTACTGATTTCCAAATATTGCAAGCAAAATTTTAAAATGCCAGGACAAAATCTACAGCAATAAAAAAAAAAAATGTCTTAGTTATCTAGTGCTGCTGTAATAAAAATACTGCAATTGGATGACTTTAACAAACAGAAATTTATTCTCTCACAGTCTAGAAGGCTAGAAGTCCAAATTCAGGGCACCAGCTCCAGGAAAAGGCTTTCTCTGTCAGCTCTGGGGGAAGGTCCTTGTCATTAATCTTCCCCTGGTGTAGGAGCTTCTAAGTGCAGGGACCCTGGGTCCAAAGGGTGCGCTCTGCTCCTGGCACATAGCTATTGGTGGTAGGTGGTCACCCTGTCTCTCTGCTTGATTTTCTCTTTTATATCTCAAAAGAGATTGACTCAAGATACAATGTAATCCTATGGATTGAGTCCTGCCTCATTAACATAACTGCTTCTAATCCTGCTGCATTAACAGCATAGAGGTTAGGATTTACAACACATAGGATAATCACATCAGATCACAAAATGATGGACAACCACACAGTACTGGGGATCATGGCCTAGCCAGGTTGATACACATTTTAGGGGGACACAATTTAATCCATTTAATTAAATTTAATCAATTTAATCCACCTGAATTTAGAGACCATCTCAAGAATAGAGTTGACGCATTGAACACTAATGACCGAAGACCAGAAAAGTTGTGGAATGACATCAAGGACATCATACATGAAGAAAGCAAGAGGTCATTAAAAAGACAGGAGAGAAAGAAAAGACCTAAATGGATGTCAGAAGAGACTCTGAGACTTGTTCTTGAACGTCGAGTAGCTAAAGCAAAAGGGAAAAATGATGAAATAAAAGAGCTGAATAGAAGATTTCAAAGGGTGGCTCCAGAAGACAAAGTAAAGTATTATGATTACATGTACAAAGACCTGAGATAGGAAACCAAAAGGGAAGAACATGCTCAGCATTTCTCCAGCTGAAAGAACTGGAGAAAAAATTCAAGCCTTGAGTTGCAATACTGAATGATTCTACGGGGAAAATACTAAATGATGCAGGAAGCATAAAAATAAGATAGAATACACAGAGTCACTATATCAAAAAGAATTGGTCAACATTCAGCCATTTCAAGAGGTAACATATGATCAGGAACCTATGATACTGAAGGAAGAAGTCCAAGCTGCACTGAAGGCATTGGCGGAAAACAAGGCTCCAGGAATTGACAAAATACCAATTGAGATGTTTCAACAAACGGACGCAGCACTGGAAGTGCTTACTCGTCTATGCCAAGAAATTTGGAAGACAGCTACCTGGCCAGCCAACTGAAAGAGATCCATACTTATGCCTATTCCCAAGAAAGGCTATCCAACTGAATGTGGAAATTATCAAACAATATCATTAAAAATCACATGCAAGCAAAATTTTGCTGAAGATCATCCAAAAGCGGCTGCAGCAGTATATCGACAGGGAACTGACAGAAATTCAATCTGGATTTAGAAGAAGACGTGGAACCAGGAATGTCATTGGTGATGTCAGATGGATCCTGGGTGAAAGCAGAGAATACCAGAAAGATGTTTACCTGTGTTTTATTGACTGTGCAAAGGCGCTGGACTGTGTGGAACATAACAAATTATGGACAACATTGTGAAGAATGGGAATTCTGGAACACTTAAGTGTGCTCATGAGGAATCTGTGCATGGATCAGGAGGCAGTCCTTCGAACAGAACAAGGGGATACTGCATGGCTTAAAGTCAGGAAAGGTGTGCGTCAGGGTTGTATGCTTTCACTGTACCTATTCAATCTGCATGCTGAGCAAATAATCTGAGAAGCTGGACTATCTGAAGAAGAACAGGGCATCAGGATTGGAGGAAAACTCGTAAACAACCTGCGTTATGCAGGTGACACAACCTTCCTTGCTGAAAGTGGAGAGGACTTGAAGCATTTACTGATAAAGATCAGAGACCACAGCCTTCAGAATGGATTACACCTCAACATAAAGAAAACAAAAATCCTCACGACTGGACCAATAAGCAACATCATGATTAATTGAGAAAATATTGAAGTTGTCAAGGATTTCATTTTACTTGGATCTACAATCAACACCTATGGAAGCAGCAGTCAAGAAATCAAAAGAAGCATTGCATTGGGCACATCTGCTGTAAAAGACCTCTTTAAAGTGTTGAAAAGCAAAGGTGTCACCTTGAGGACTAAGGTGCACCTGACCCAAGCCATGGTGCTTTCAATTGTTTCATATGCGTGCGAAAGCTGGGCAACGAATAAGGAAGACCGAAGAAGAATTGATGCCTTTGAATTGTGGTGTTGGCGAAGAATATTGAATTTACCATGGACTGCCAAAAGAGCAAGCAAATCTGTCTTGGAAGAAGTACAACCAGAATGTTGCTTAGAAGCAAGAATGGCGAGACTACATCTCATATACTTTGGACATTTTGTCAGGAGGGACGAGTCCCTGGAGAAGGACATCATGCTTGGTAAAGGAAAGGGTCAGCAAAAAAGAGGAAGACCCTCAATGAGATGGATTGACACAGTGGCTACAACAAATGGCTCAAGCTTGGCAACGATTGTGAGAATGGCGCGGGACTGGGCAGTGTTTCGTTCTGTTGTGCTTAGTGTCGCTATGAGTTGGAACCAACTCGTCGGCACCTAACAAAAACAACAACAATTTAGTCCATAACAAACGTAATAGCTCCATTTACTATTGTAATGATTATCAAAGACTGTAAATGTCTCACCTTTTTATGACGAGTCATAGATGCAAATAATCACAACACAGAAAAAATTTCCTTTTGGTGGTGCAAAATTTTTCTCACGAAAAAGACTTGCTTGTAAGGCTACTATGAGTAATAGGCCTTCCTAAGGAGACTTCAAAAATGAGCAAATTTTTGCAGCGATTCTATTATTGAGTTAGGAGTTAATGAGAAAAATTGCTGTGCTTTTGGTGGCGAAAATACAAATAAATTTTGTAGATGTTTGCATAAAGCTCCAAATAATGTTTATTCAAAGGTGAAGTAAAGCATGAATTCTATGGAAGCTCTTGGCAATTCTGCCCACATTCTGCATAATGCTGCTCAAATAATATCTTATGTCCTTTTCATTGACTTTGAAATCATTGTCGTGAAATTGTTCTCTTACATCAGCATTTATAATGTTCATACTGGACAATTAAGGGATTTTTGTGATTTTGCTGGCGTTCACTGTTCTCCAGTTCTCTCACATTTAAAAACCTATTAGCTCTCTTTAACAAATGCAGTCAAGAGAATCTTCAGTTTATTAAAAGCACTGAGATTATACTTAATTCTGAAGAAAAAAAAATTTTTTTTTTTTTTGAAGAAAAGGCCCCCAAAATTCTTATCTACTTTTAAAATAAACCATTGAGGGAAACTTATTTATTTCTTCTTCATAGTTGACAATATCTCTTTAGCAATAGGATTATGCAAATCGAAAGAGGAGCTGCAAGTGTTATGGAAGTACTCTATTGCTTAAAAGAACTTGCTGAACACACTGAGGAAATGTTGACAAATTTATCCTTTTAAGTGTCAAGGTTGTTTTTAAAAGGGACACTATTACTTATGAACAGGAAAAGAAATTCTGGCCTGAAGTGGGTAATTATTACAGCACTTTCCAAACCTATCTTTTGAAATGGATTTTATCCAATGAAGAATTTAATTTTTTTACATGGATGTTACCAAATACTTACCCAGCATAAGAACAAGTGGAATTGTGATATGTAATATTGAAGACCACCGCCTGTCTGTCAGTTTGTCATACTGTGGTGTCTTCTGTGTTGCTATGATGCTGGAAGCTATGCCACCAGTATTTCAAATATCAACAGAGTCACCCATGATTGACAAGTTTCAATGGAGCTTCCGGACTAAGATAGATTAGGAAGAAAGGACTAGCTGTCTACTTCCAAAAATTAGCCAATGAAAACCTTATGGATCACAACAAAATATTGTTCAATACAGTGCTGGAAGAAGAGCCCCATAGGTTGGAAAGCACTCAAAATATAGTGTGGCCGCAACAATGGGCTTGAGCATGCTAGTGCTCATGAAGATGGCACAGGACTAGGGAACATTTTGTTCTGTTGTACGTGGGGTTGAAGTTGACTCTGCGGCAACTAACAGCAACAGCAAGACATGTTGAAGAGAAAAGGCATACAAATTGACGACAATGTTCTTTTTGTCAGTGGACATTTTAAAAAGTCATTGATTAAGAAATCCAACATAATTCTGAAGAATAGAAAACAAAATTATGCCATAAAAGATGGTATTTGCTTCAACAAATCAAATTTGAAGAGCAAATCTCAAATGTGAAGATCAATTTTCAATTCTCAAAAGCAATTCAATTCATTACATCAATGCCAGAGTTGTTAACTCTGTGCCAGCACATGGTCAGTATACTGGTTCATAATGCTAATATTGAGTGTATTTTCTCATTAATTAATGTTCAGTGGACAAAAGAACAAAATAAGTTAGATGTCACCACAGTAGAAGCTATGTTACCTTGTAAATGGAACATAGACTGTCTCTGAAAGGAGTTTTATAAGCAAATTTTGCAAAATGATGAACTGTTAAGGAGAACAGAATGGTCAGAGGACTATAATTACAGAAGAATGTAATTTAGGTACTTATAATTTATTTCCTATAAATAATATTTTTAGTATAAGTATGTCCCATGCAATATTTTCTTTTAAATTAATGTACATATACATAAGCAATTATATCTAAAGAAAAAAATTTTTTTTCATCTAATTTACATTTAATTAGGCTTCTTGTATTTTTATTTGCTATTTCTGGGAACTCTACTCATGGATAATCTGAAATAAAGTTCCCTGGTGCCCCTTTGAAGTCCACGCAACTACCCCAGCCCCAGGCAACCACTGATTTGATTTTAATGGCCATAGATTAGTTTTTTCTGTTCTTGAAATTAATATGAATTCAGTCAGCAATGTGATTTTGAGATTCATTTACTTTGTTGTGTGTATCAGTAGTTTGCTCCCTTTTATTGATGAGTAGTGGTTTGGACATAATATAATTTGTTATCCATTAATGGATATTTGGATTGCTTCGATTTCAAGGCTGTTATGTATAAACTAGAAGACCAGGGGAAGACTACAGAACACACCATCAATTGCTCATATGCAAGTTCAAGTTGAATCTGAAGAAAATCAAAACAAGTCCACAAGAGCCAAAATACGACCTTGAGTATGTCCCACCTGAATTTGGAGACCATCTCAAGAATAGATTTGACACGTTGAATACTAATGACTGAAGACCAGACAAGTTGTAGGATGACATCAAGGACATCATACATGAAGAAAACAAAAAGTCCTTAAGAAGACAAGAAAGAAAGAAAAGATCAAACTGGACATCAGAAGAGACTCTGAAAGTTGAAAGTAAAGTAGCTAAAGTGAATGGAAGAAATGATGAAGTAATAGCTGAACAGAAGATTTCAAAGGGTGGCTGGAAAAGACAAAGTAAAGTATTATAATGACATGCGCAAAGACCTGGAGATAGAAAACCAAAAAGGTTTTTGGCATTTCTCAAGATGAAAGAACTGAAGAAAAAACTCAAGCCTCGTGTTGCAATTTTGAAGGATTGTATGGGCAAAATACTGAACGGTGCAGGACGCATTAAAAGAAGATGGAAGTTCACTTGAAGCTCAATAAAAGTTAAAAAAAAAAAAAAGAAGAAGATGGAAGTAATATACAGAGTCACTGTACCAAAAAATTCGTCAACATTCAACCATTTCAGGAGGTAGCATATGATCCAGAACCAATGGTATTGAAGGAAGAAGTCCAAGCTGCACTGAAGGCACTGGCAAAAAACAAGGCTCCAGGAATTGACAAAATACCAGTTGAGATGTTTCAACAAACAGATGCAGCCCTGGAGGTGCTCACTCATCTATGCCAAGAAATTTGGAAGACAGCTACCTGGCCAATTGACTGTAAGGAACATATATTTATGCCCATTTCAAAGAAAGGTGATGCAACAGAATGCAGAAATTATCAAACAATATCATTAATATCACACACAAGTAAAATTTTGCTGAAGGTCATTCAAAAATGGTTGCAGCAGTACATTGACAGGGAACTGCCAGGAATTCAAGCCAGATTCGGAGGATGTGGAATGAGCAATATCACTGCTGATGTAGGATGGATCCTGGCAGAAAGCAAAGAATACCGGAAAGATGTTTACCTGTGTTTGACTGTGTGGATCATAACAAATTATGGATAACAATGCAAAGAATGGGAATTGCAGAACACTTAATTGTGCTCACGTGGAACCTGTGCATAGATCAAGAGGCAGTAGTTTGGACAGAACAAGGGGATACTATGTGGATTAAAATCAGGAAAGGTGTGCATCAGGGTTGTATCCTTTCACCATACTTAGTCGATCTATATGCTGAGTAAGTAATCAGAGAAGCTGGACTATATGAAGAAGCTGGACTGAAGGAAGGTTCATTAACAACCTGCGATATGCAGATGACGCAACTTTGTTTGCTGAAAGTGAAGAGGACTTGAAGTATTCACTGATGAAGATCAAAGACTACATACAGCCTTCAGTATGGATTACACTTCAACATAAAGAAAAAAAAAATCTTCACAACTGGACGCATAAGCAACATCATGATACATGTAGAAGACACTGAGGTTGTCAAGGATTGCATTTTACTTGGATCCACAATCAACAGTCATGGAAGCAGTAGTCAAGAGATCAAACCATGTATTGCATTGGACAAATCTGCAAAAAACCTTTCAAGTGTTGAAAGAGCTGTGCCTGACCCAAGCCATGATATTTTCAATCGCCTCATATGCATGCGAAAGGTGGACAATGATTAAGGAAGACTGAAAAATTGATGCCTTTGAATTATGGTATTGGTGAAGAATATTGAATATGTCCCAGACTGCCAGAAAAATGAACAAATCTGTCTTGAAAGAAATACAGCCAGAATGCTCCTTGGAAGTGTGGATGGCGAGACTTCCTGTCACATTCTTTGAACATGTCATCAGGAGGGACCAGTCCCTGGAGAAAGACATCATGCTTGGTATGGTAGAGGGTCAATGAAAAGAAGGAAGACCCTCAATGAGATGGATTGACACAGTGGCTGCAACGATGGGCTCAAACATAGCAATGATTGCAAGGATGGTGCAGGGTGGGACAGTGTTTCGTTCTGTTGTACATAGGGTTGCTATGAGTCGGAACCAAATCAACAGCACCCGACAACAACAACAATATATAAACTCAGGAGCCCTGGTTGCACAATGGTTAAGCACTAGGCTGCCAACTGAGTGGTTCGAACCCACTATTGGCTCCATGGGAGAAAAGACCTGGTGATCTGCTTCTGTAAAGATTTACGACCTAAGAAACCCAGTGGGGCAGTTCTACCCTGTCATATAGGGTTGCTGTTGAGTTGGATCGACTTGATAGTACACAACAACATGTATAAATGCCTATGAAAATTCATGAATAAGTCTTTGTAGGGCCATATGTTTAATTTTTCTTGGGTAAATCCTTAACAATAGAATTGCTAGGTCTTATGGTATTCATGGAAACCCTGGTGGCGTAACGTTTAAGAGCTACAGCTGCTAACCAAAAGGTCGGCAGTTCGAATCCGCCAGGTGCTCCTTGAAAACCCTGTGGGGCAGGTCTACTCTGTTGTATAGGGTTGCTATGAGTTGGAATTGGTTCGACAGCAATGGGTTTGGTTTTTTGGTTTTATGGTATTCTGTACGTTTATAAGAAGCCATCAAATAGGTTTACAAAGTGGTTGTACCATTTTGTCCTCCCATCAGCAGTATATGAGATTCCCAGTTGCTCTACATCCTCACCAATACTTGAATAAAATACTTTAATTCTCTTGGGTATGCAGTGGTATCCCATTGTGGTTTTATTTTGCATTTCCCTAATGATTAAGCCTGTTGGATGCCTTTTCATGCTCTTATTAGCTGTCAGAATACCTTTTGTTGTTAAATGCTTTTCAAGTGGTTTGCTCAGTTTTTAAATTGAGTTGTCTTTTATTACGAGTGAAGGCATTTTTTATATATTTTGGATATGAATCCTTTCCTGGGTATACGTATTGAGAACGTTTTCTTCCAGTTTGTGTGTTGTTTTCATTTTCTTACAAATGTCTTTTGTAGAGCAGAATGGTTTAATATTGATGAAGTCTAATTTACCTTTTTCCCCTCTTTTACTTAAGAGGTGAATATGGTCGGCTACGGTATTCGGAGATATGAGGACAGTGAGAGGTAGGAAGCCCTGGACCAGCCAAGAGGCTTTCCTTGAGGTAATAATCCCCCTCCCCACAATTCCCCAACTCAGAATCTTGAAGATGCAAAATAATAAAAGCTTGATCCAATTCAGTTTTGATCTTTTTTGGCAAGGCTACTTCATAGGTGGAGGGATGTTTGCCATCGAGAGGCGCACGGTGTCTGGTTGTTTTTGTGATGTAAGTAGTCAGTGATGCTGGATTCCTAGATTCATTGATTCTATATACGAGAAAAGAGAAAATATCCTAATTCCATAATTTTTCTGCATGTATTTGGTGGAATTCTTCTAAAATGAGAAACATTCTCTTATTAATTATGTGGTTTCCCTGAGGTATAGATTGTAGAGGAAGGGCAGCATAAATGCTCTCTTCTTTCCCTTTTCATTTAATTATCAATTTTTAAAATAATGCATTGGTTCCCTAGAATTCCCCAAAGGCAACCAGTGAGTTTTTTTTTTTTTTTTTTTTGGTGCTTGTTTGTTTTATTATGAACTCATGGATTTAAATATGAGTATAATGATATGTTTCAATCCACTGCGGCTGTTATTCTTATTGAATATTTTCTTCTCTCACAACTAAACAAAATCGGAGGCTATAGACTCCAAGGAACTTATTCTTTAATTTTTTTCTTTTTCTTAGATTTTGTACTATCATGAGAAAAAAACAAAACAAACATACAGAATCTCCAAAGATTCTGTTATTTGCTGTTGAGAAACATTATCAGGGCCATTTCAGAGCCAAAGAAACCTAAGTGTACAGAATGTTAGAGCCATGGAGCCTGGAAGAACTGAAGGGAAATCAGAATGTCAATCTTGTGGGAGGTGTGCAACCTGAAGCCAGAGCCTGGCCCTGATGCTGGCCACCTCACGTCAAGTTCAGAGTCAGGATGCTGAGCCATGGGAGTATCTGGGCTGAAGTCTTCAGCTAAGGGGTACTCACACCTACCCTTAGGCCCTGATGCTGTCTCTCCTCTTGTCATCTGCCTTCTTCAGTTCTAAGTGCTGTGTGAGAATATCACTGCCCATCCATCCATGTATCCATTCATGCATCTATCCATCCATCAGTCATCATGAATCGAGCTTGTCCTGTGTTTGAGGCACTGTGTTAAGCAATATGGACAACAATACAAACAAATGAAGGTCCCATTAATTACAACAAATAATTACTGGATGCTCAGCCATGGCATTTTCAATCGCGTCGTATGCATACGAAAGCTGGACAATGAATAAAGAAGACAGAAGAAGAACAGACGCCTTTGATTTGTGCTGTTGGCGAAGAATGTTGAATATACCATAGACTGCCAAAAGTAAAAACAAATCCGTCTTGGAAGAAGTACAACCAGAATGCTCCTTAGAAGCAAGGATGGCAAGACTGCATCTAACATGCTTTGGACATGTTGTCAGGAGAGATCAGTCCCATTCTTGGTAAAGTACAGGGTCAGTAGAAAAGAGGAAGACCCTCAGTGAGATGGGATGACACAGTGGCCGCAACATGGGCTCAAGAACGACAATGATTGTAAGGATGGCGCAAGACCAGGCAGTGTTTCGTTCTGTTGTGCATAGGGCCGCTATGAGTCGGAACCAACTAGATGGCACCTAACAACAACAGCAATAACAGTATTAATAATGCACCAGATAGTGTTCTGAACACTTTACGTGTGTTAACTCTTTCAATCCTCATACGCACTCCATATGGCCTGTGCTATTATGATTATTCTGCATTTTACACATGCGAAACAGGGGCAGAGGGGATTATACACAGTCCAAGGGCACACAGCTGGCAAGTGACAGAGGCTGGATTCAACCGAGTCTGTATGCTTAACCCCATACTTTATAAAATGATATATACCATATACTAGATTCTATTGGAGTGCTAGAAGGGAAAGAGCAACTGCCTGTTGTGGTCTGGAAGGTCTCTCAAAAGGAGCGACATTTGTGTATGGGATCTAGAAGGTAAGTGACAATAAAAGCTATTGTTTAAAAACATAGTATTTCTTTTTTTTCTTTTTATAATTTTTATAAGTTTTTTTTTTAAGTGAAAGTTTACAAATCAAGTCAGTCTCTCACACAAAAACTTATATACACCTTGCTGCATACTCCCAATTACTCTCCTAATGAGACAGCCCACTCTCTCCCTCCACTCTCTCTTTTCGTGTCCCCTCTACCCTCTCATCTTCCCTCCAGGCAGGAGATGCCAACATAGTCTCAAGTGTCCACCTGATCCAGGAAGCTCACTCCTCACCAGCATCCCTCTCCAACCCATTGTCCAGTCCAATCCATGTCTGAAGAGTTGGCTTCGGGAATGGTTCCTGTCTTGGGCCAACAGAAGGTCTGGGGACCATGACCACCGGGGTCCTTCTAGTCTCAGTCAGACCATTAAGTCTGGTCTTTTTATGACAATTTCGGCTCTGCATCCCACTGCTCTCCTGCTCCCTCAGGGGCTCTCTGTTGTGTTGCCTGTCAGAGCAGACATCGGTTGTAGCCGGGCACCATCTAGTTCTTCTGGTCTCAGGATGATGTAGTCTCTGGTTCACGTGGCCCTTTCTGTCTCTTGGGCTCGTAATTACCTTGTGTCCTTGGTTGCTCTCCTTTGATCCAGGTGGGTTGAGACCAATTGATGCATCTTAGATGGCTGCTTGTTAGCGTTTAAGACCCCAGATGCCACTCTTCAAAGTAAGATGCAGAATGTTTTCTTAATAGATTTTATTATGCCAATTGACTTAGATGTCCCCTGAAACCATGGTCCCCAAACCCCTGCCCCTGCTACACTGGCCTTCGAAGCATTCAGTTTATTCTGGAAACTTCTTTGCTTTTGGTCAGTTGTGCTGACCTTGCCTGTATTGTGTGTTGACTTTCCCTTTACCTAAAGTAGTTCTTATCTACTATCTACTTAGTGTATACCCCTCTCCCACCCTCCCTCCCTCCCCGCTTTCTTAACCACAAAAGAATGTGTTCTTCTCAGTTTAAACTACTTCTCAAGCTCTTATAATAGTGGTCTTATACAGTATTTGTCCTTTTGCAACCGACTAATTTCACTCAGCATTATGCCTTTCAGGTTCCTCCATGTTATGAAATGTTTCACAGATTCCTCGCTGTTCTTTATCAATGCGTAGTGTTCCATTGTGTGAATATACCATAATTTATTTATCCATTCATCTGTTGATGGGCACCTTGGTTGCATCCATCTTTTTGCTATTGTAAAGAGTGCTGCAATAAACATGGGTATGCATATATCTCTTCGTGTAAAGGCTCTTATTTCTCTTGGATATATTCCGAGGAGTGGGATTGCTGGATCCTATGGTAGTTCTATTTCTAGCTTTTTAAGTAAGTGCCAAATCAATTTCCAAAGTGGTTGTACCATTTAACATTCCCACCAGCAGTGTATAAATGTTCCATTCTCTCCATAACCTCTCCAACATTTATTATTTTGTGTTTTTTGGATTAATGCCAGCCTTGTTGGAGTGAGATGAAATCTCATTGTAGTTTTGATCTGCATTTCTCTAATGGCTAATGATCATGAACATTTCCTCATGTATATGTTAGCTACCTGAATGTCTTCTTTAGTGAAGTGTCTTTTCATATCTTTTGCCCATTTTTTAATTGGGATATTTGTCTTTTTGTCGTTGAGCTTTCACACTATCATGTAGATTTTGGAGATCAGGTGCTGATCGGAAATGTCATAGCCAAAAATTTTTTCCCAGCCTGTAGGTAGTCTTTTTAGTCTTTTGGTGAAGTCTTTGGATGAGCATAGGTGTTTGATTTTTAGGAGCTCCCAGTTATCTAGTTTTTCTTCTGCATTCTTAATAATGTTTTGTATTCTGTTTATGCCATGTATTAGGGCTCCTAATGTTGTCCCTATTTTTTCTTCCATAATCTTTATTGTTTTAGATTTTATATTCAGGTCTTAGATCCATTTTGAGCTCATTTTTGTGCATGGAGTGAGGTATGGATCTTGTTTCGATTTTTTGCAGATGGATATCCAGTTATGCCAGCACCATTTGTTAAAAAGACTGTCTTTTCCCCATTTAACTGTTTTGGGGCCTTTGTCAAATATCACCTGCTCATATGTGGATGGATTTACGTCTGGATTCTCAATTCTGTTCCATTGGTCTATGTATCTGTCATTGTACGAGTACCAGGCTGTTTTGACTACTGTGGAGGTATAATAGGTTCTAAAATCAGGTAAAGTAAGGCTTCCCACTTTGTTCTTCTTTTTCAGTAATGCCTTATTTATCCGGGGCCTTTTTCCCTTCCATATGAAGTTGGTGATTTGTTTCTCCATCTCATTAAAGAATGTCGTTGGGATTTGGATTGGAACTGCATTAAATGTATAGATCGCTTTGGGTAGAATAGACATTTTTATAATGTTAAGTCTTCCTATCCATGAGCAAGGTACGTTCTTCCACTTATGTAAGTCTCTTTTGGTTTCTTGCAGAAGCGTACTGTAGTTTTCTTTGTATAAGTCTTTTACATCTCTGGTAAGATTTATTCCTAAGTATTTTATCTTCTTGGGGGCTACTGTAAATGGCATAGATTTGGTGATTTCCTCTTTGATATTCTTTCTGTTGGTGTAGAGGAATCCAACTGATTTTTGTATGTTTATCTTGTATCCTGATACTCTGCTGAACTCTTCATTAGTTTCGGTAGTTTTCTTGAGGATTCCTTAGGGTTTTCTGTGTATAAGATCATGTCATCTGCAAATAGAGATACTTTTACTTCTTCCTTGCCAATCTGGGTGCCTTTTATTTCTTTATCTAGCCTAGTTGCCCTGGCTAGGATCTCCAACACAATGTTGAATAAGAGCGGTGATAAAGGGCATCCTTGCCTGGTTCCCAAGCTCAGTGGGAATGTTTTCAGGCTCTCTCCATTTAGGGTGTTGTTGGCTGTTGGCTTTGTATAAGTCCCCTTTATTATGTTGAGGAACTTTCCTTCTATTCCTATTTTGCTGAGAGTTTTTATCATGAATGAGTGTTGAACTTTGTCAAATGCCTTTTCTACATCAATTGATAAGATCATGTGATTCTTGTCTTTCGTTTTATTTATGTGGTGGATTATATTAATTGTTTTTCTAATGTTGAACCATCCCTGCATGACTGGTATGAATCCCACTTGGTCATGGTGAATTATTTTTTTGATATGTTGTTGAATTATACTGGCTAGAATTTTGTTGAGGATTTTTGCATCTAAGTTCATGAGGGATATAGGTCTATAATTTTCTTTTCTTGTGGTGTCTTTACCTGGTTTTGGTATCAGGGATATGGTGGCTTCATAGAATGAGTTTGGGGGTATTCCCTGCTTTTCTATGCCCTGAAATACCGTTAGTAGTAGTGGTGTTAACTCTTCCGTGAAAGTTTGGTAGAACTCTGCAGTGAAGCTGTCCGGACGAGGGCTTTTTTTTTGTTGGGAGTTTTTTGATTACCTTTTCAATCTCTTCTTTTGTTATGGGTCTATTTAGTTGTTCTACCTCTGTTTGTGTTAGTTTAGGTAGGTAGTGAAAACCACACTACTTCTAAGTACCTTTCAGTTAATCCTTTGTGGTAGCCAACTTCCGAGATGGCCTCCAGTGACTCTCACCTCCTGTATTCATGCTTTCATGTGGTGTCTTCTCACATTGATTCATTTCTGGCCTGTGACCAATAGAGGCCACATGGAGTCCCATATGGAGTACCAAAGTGTGACTTCCAAAGCTTGCTCATAGAAGATATTGCAGCTTTCACTTTGCTCCTACTTGGATGACCTTCTCTGGAGAACAGCAATTGTCATTTTATGAGGACATTCAGGCAGCTCTGTTGAGAGAGAGGCCTAGTGAGAGAATAAGGACTCCTGCCAAAAACCAGCACCAACCTGCCAGCCATGTGACTGAGTCATCTTGGAAGCAGATCCTCCAGCTCTAGTCAAGCCTTCAGATGACTGTAGCCTCTTGGGAGTCCCTGAGCTAGAACTAATCAGCTGAGCTCCTCCTGAATTCCTGATGCACAAAATCTGTGTAAGGTAATAAATAAATGTGTTTTGTTGTTATTCCAAGTCACTAAGTTCAGGGAAAATTCATTGTGCTGCAATAGATAACTAACAGATTCTCACAACAGTTCTTTAAGGTAGAAATTAGGTATATCCCCACTGTACAAACAAGGAAACTGGGACTTGGAAGGGTTAAATGACTTTCTCCAGTAAGTGGCAGAGCAGATTTTTTTTTTCTCTTGATAAACAATCTAAATTTTATTGCAATTTTTATGGAGAAACGATAAAGAGAAACATCATATTTCAGAGAGTAGATCTTCCCAGACTTCCCCGATCCTCTCATATTTTCCCCCAATGTTCTGTTCTTTTCTCTCAAAAAATCTCAGGCCTCCTTCACTTTACACTCCTCTCTATATAGTCTATCATCTTACATTTCCCACTTAGCAAAACAAAACTTGGCTATCTGTGTCAGAAATGAGTTTTGATTCTAGCTCTCTTCCTCCAATAGCCAGATTCCTAATCACTCTGCCTTCTGAGAAGGATTTATTCAGGAAGAGAATAAGGGAAGGACATTAGAAGCAGATGGAACAGCAAACACAAAGAAGCAAGAGTTTGACAGAATCTGGCTGTTTCTGAGGTAACAGATGGAGAGTGGTTCATCTTCCTGGGAAAGGAGGTGACAGGGTGAGGCAGGAAAGAAGTTGGGAGCTAGTGTGTGGAAATCTGTAGGGTATACCAGCAAGTTTGGACTTCTTTACAGCAAAAGTCAGGGGAGAGAGATGATTACACCCGAGTTTTCAAAAGACCCTTTTGGTGATTTAGCAAATACCCTTGATGCCCCATCCATATTTCCTTGGCATTTACCATTCCTTTGTATGTTGGCTCACCTTTCATCATCAGAAGAGCTGGAGATTACTGCCTCCTGGGAGCTCTCAATCAGTGACCAAAGGGAATTTTGTTATATAAATACCTCAGGGATAACTCTGGAGACACATGTTCCACAGTGTTTCTCAGGGTTCCTCAGCAGGTCTAAGCTCCAGTTGCCCACAGTAGTAACTTGCTTGATAACGTGCACTTCATCAGCTGTCTGCTCTTCCCTGAATCTCTTCCCCACTCTCCTGCTGTTTTTTCCTAGGATTATCTCCCAAATAAGCTACCTGCCCTCAAATCCTGATCTCAGGGTCTATTTCTAGTGGAAAGGAGGAGGTAGGAGGAAACAACAAGATAAAATGGCTCTGTATGGGCTGAAAGAAATAGTGAAATTACTGAGATAGGGAGGCCAGTTAGGAGCCTCAAGTAAGAGCCCAAGTAAAAGCTGCTGATGGCCTGAACCAAGGAAATGGCAGCACAGGAGAAGATGTGGAAGAATGGAAAAGACATTGTGAAGGAAGAACTGACAGGACACAGTGGGGAAAAGCTGATAAAGGGAGCATGGAGAAATTAAGAAATTGCTAAGATTTGGACTTATGTCAATTGGTGTGGTCCCTCGAAAAATGCTCCCAATTCTCTGCCCCTCCTGGTCTCCATGCCCATTGCAATGTGACTCTGCAGGTTCCCCATAAAAAAGTGGAATCTGTTTTCCCCCTTATTCCTGGGCTGGCCTTTTGTAAAATGGTGGCATAAAACTTCATCCAGCTTCAGGAGGAGAAGAGAGAATCAAGATCAGCCCAAACTGATTCGTGTAAGGTGAAAGTCAGACATACCACTATTCTCCAACCTTTTTTATTTTATTATGAATTCTGATACCAGCTGTCCCTCCCGCAGCACTCACTGCTTCTCTGCTGAGTTCAATAATTTGTTTCAGTGGCCACACAGAACTCACAAACCATACTCAGGATTATGGGGCTTATTAGGGAAGTAACAGGTTACAATTCAGGATCAGGATCAGTTTGGAAGTAACAGGAACAACTCAGGATACAGTTCTTGATCAGGACAGCTTCTCGGCCTCTGCCGCCAGGCCCTCCCTGGGTGTGGCCTCTGCCCTGCTCAGGCAAGTGTTACAACTCTAGCTTTCTAATAAGTACCTGGAGGCACCCCACTCCACTAGGAAGCCTACTACACAAAGGCGCTCAGCTCACTTCACTCAGTGGGTTCTGCTCATCCAGCGCTGCCGCTGTCTCAGGCAGCTGCTGCCTCCAGTATTATAGCCGTCTCCTGGGTCTAGGAGGTTCTCAGTGCAGGGAGCTGGGTCCAAAGAACATGCTCTGCTCCTGGCTATTCTTGATAATGGTACGGTCCCTCCTCAACCTCTGGTATTGGCTCTTTTTAATCCTAGCAGGATGCCAAAACCGACCAATCCCCTTTGTGGGCCATACGTACCTTATTTGCATATCCTGGCAAGAGTTTTACATACCTTATTTGTATAGTCCCACCCAATCATTTTGTGGGCGTTACAAGACCATGGCCAGAAAGGCTATATAAAAAGAGAAACCCCTTGCCCTGAACCTTCTAACTTGTTTTGGCTGATAGAATGAGGCAAAAGCAACAGTGTGCCAGTTTTCAGCCTGGGCATTAAGAGGTTTTGCACACATCTACTCTCTCTTGAAACCTTGTTCACCATGTGAACAAGTCCAGGCTAGCCTGCTGGAGGATAAGAGACCACAAGGAGCAGAGCCAAGTTGGCCTAGTTATCTAAGCTGAGGCCCCATGTAGGGGAGCCCAGCCATGATCAGCAAAGTCATCTGTTTGGCCCTCAACTGACCGCAGCTGCATGAGAAAGCCCAGTCAAGGCCACCATAGCACCAAGCTACTCCAATGGAAATTGCTGATCTAGAGTCATGAGTGAAATAAATGGCTGTTTTAAACCACTAAGTTTTGGAGAAGTTTGTTACACAGCAATAACTAACTGATACAATTGGTTATTCTCAACTAATTTCATTAAAAAAAAAGAAAAAGAAATGTCACAGGAGAGGATGGTTTGCAGAAAAAGATGGTGAGCTGAACTTTGGACACATTACTTGTAGGGTATCTACCAGGCATCGGGTAGGAAAACCCCATAGGCTGGGATTCAGAGGGAAGCTGCAATCCTTGTCAGAATTCCTCTTTGGTCACGCCTGCTTATCTCTGTGGGCTACCCCAAGACCATGCTACCATATAATGGTTAAAAGGCAACCTAGATATTCACCAAAGATTTATGTTCCCACCTGAAAGAGTAGAATTACTGCTTAGGAAGTGGCTTCCCAGAGTTCTTTCCATGTAAGTGTGGCCATGCGGCTAATTCTAGTCAATGAAATATTGGCAGAAGGATGCATGCCACTTCCCGTATCACCCTCCTCCCTTCTCTCTCTTCCCCTGCCAAGGCAACCTAGGAGGCCATGTGTCCCAGATGGTGTGGTGGCTATGATACAGAGGAACTTCTCCTGATCCACTGTATAAAGGACAAAGTTTTATTGTGTTAAGCCACTGATATTTCAGGGTTTAACAATTATGGTGCATTCAAACTGTAGTGTTGCCATACAGGGGAAGTCAGAACAACTGGACTAAACCAAAAGCTAAGAAGTTTTCCAAACACAACCAAACACTTTGAGGGACAGAGTAGCAGGAGTAGGGGTCTGGGGACCGTGGTTTCAGGGACCGTCTAGGTCAATTGGCATAACAAAGCTTATTAAGAAAATATTCTGCATCCCACTTTGGTGAGTGGCATCGGGGGTCTTAAAAGCTAGCAAGTGGCCATCTAAGATGTATCAATTGGTCCCAAACCACCTGGAGCAAAGGGAATGAAGAACATCAAAGACGTAAGAAACATATGAGCCCAAGAGACAGAAAGGGCCACATAAACTAGAGGCTCTGTCAGCCTGAGATCAGAAGAACTAGATGATCCCTGGCTACCAACCAGTGACCACCCAGACAGGGAACACAACAGAGAGTACCCGATGGAACAGGAGAAAAGTGGGGTATAGAACTCAAATTCTAGTAAAAAGACCAGACTTAGTGATGTCACTGAGACTGGAGGGACCCCAGAAGACATAGCCCCCAGACTCTCTGTTAGCCCAAAACTAAAACCATTCCCGAAGCCAGCTCTTCAGACAAAAATTTGTCTGGACTATGAGACATAAAATGATTGTCTTAGTCATCTAGTGCTGCTATGACAGAAATACCACAAGCGGATGTTTTTAACAAAGAGCAATTTATCTTCTCACAGTCTAGTAGGATAGAAGACCAAATTCAGGGTGTTGGCTTCAGGAGAAGACTTTCTCTCTCTGTTGGCTCTGGAGGAAGGTCCTTCTCATCAGTCTTCCCTTGGTTTGGGAGCATCTCAGCACAGGAACCTCAGGTCCAAAGGACTCGCTCCGCTCCCGCCACAGCTTTCTTGGTGGTATAAAGTCCCCCCTTCTCTGCTTTCTTCATTTTCCTTTTATCTCTTGTAAGATTAAAGGTGGTGCAGGCCAAACTCAGGGAAACTCCCTTTACATTGGATTAGGGATGTGACCTAAGAAAGGGTATTACATCCCACCCTAATCCTCTTTAACCACAGAGATTATGATTTATAACACACAGGAAAATCACAAAATGGAGGACAACCACACAATACTGGGAATCGTGACCTAACCAATTTGACACATAGTTTTGGGGAACACAATTCGATCCATGACAATGATACTTGCGAAGAGGGTCCTTCTTAGCTCAAGTACATCCATGAGCCTAAATGGGCAGCTCCTGTCTGGAGGCGAGATGAGAAGGTGGAGAGGGATAGGAGCTGGTTGAATGGACATGGGAAATACAGGGTGGAAAAGAGGAGTGTGCTGTCACATTACAGGAAGAGCAACTACAGTCACATAACTGTGTGTAAAAATTTTTGTATGAGAAACTGACTTGAACTATAAAATTTCACTTAAAGCTCAATTAAAAAAAGAAAAAAAACTGTAGCGTTAGTGAAGAATGCTGGATATACCGTGGACTTCCAGAAGAACAAACCAGTCTTAGAAGAAATATAACCAGAATGCTCCTCAGAAGTGATGATGGCGAGACTTGAGCTTGCTTACTTTGGACACATTGTTTGGGAAGACCAATCACTAGAAAATGACATCATGTTTGGTAAAGTAGAGGATCAGCAAAAATGAGGGAAACACTTGATAAGATGGATTGATGCAATAACCACAACAATGGACTTAAGCATGCAGTGATCGTGAAGATGGCCAAGGACCGGGGAAATCTTTTATTCTTTCATACATAAGGTCATCATGGGTCTGAGTTGAGTCAACAGCAACTAACAACAATAACAAAATCAATCGTGGAGCTCATGTGAGTTACTGTTATCCTTCCTCTTTGCATTTTGTCCTGACTGGAGGTCAAGCCTGCTGCCTACCACCTTCACTTCTTGTTTTCCTGTTTCTTTGTTTTGTTTGATCTTTATATTTTGCCACTTGGCTTCTATGCTGTGTCCTCAGGTCCTTTAATAGACTTTCCTTCTTCATGTAAGCATTGCTGCTTCACACCTCTTGGAAGATGTACTGTCTGGTTTATTCTGGTCCTTGGGACCCTGCTACTTGGGCTTGTACAAACTAAAACATTTATAAAATATATAATTAAAAAAGGGTCATTTGCCACATATTAGGTCATAAAGCAAGCCTTAGCAGAACCCAAAACATCGAAATATTACAAAGCATCTTCTCTGATCATACGGCAATAAAAGTAGAAATCAATAACAGAAAAAGCAGGGAAAAGAAATCAAACACTTGGAAACTGAACAATACCCTGCTCAAAAATGACTGGGTTATAGAAGACATGAAGGATGGAATAAAGAAATCCATAGAATCCAATAAGAATGAAAACACTTCCTATCAGAACCTTTGAGACACAGCTAAAGCAGTGCTCAGAGGTCAATTTATATCAAAAAATGCATACATCCAAAAAGAAGAAAGGGCCAAAATCAAAGAATTATCCCTACAACTTAAACAAATAGAAAGACAGCAACAAAATAAACCCTCAGGCACCAGAAGAAAGAAAATAATAAAAATTTTAGCAGTATTAAATGAAATAGAGAACAGAAAAACATTTGAAAGAGTTAACAAGACAAAAACCTCGTTCTTTGAAAAAATTAACAAAATTGATAAACCACTGGCCAAAATGACAAAAGAAAAATGGGAGAAGAAGCAAATAACTCGAATAAGAAATGAAATGGGTGATATCATAACAGCCCCAACTGAAATTAAAAGAATCGTATCAGACTACTACGAAAAATTGTACTCTAACAAATTTGAAAACCTAGAAGAAATGGATGAATTCCTAAAAACACAGCACCTACCTAAGCTGACACAAACAGAGGTAGAACAACTAAATAGACCCATAACAAAAGAAGAGATTGAAAAGGTAATCAAAAAACTCCCAACAAAAAAAAACCCTGGCCCGGATGGCTTCACTGGAGAGTTGTACCAAACACCCAGAGAAGAGTTAATACCACTACTACTAAAGGTATTTCTGAGCATAGAAAGGGACGGAATACCCCCAAACTCATTCTATGAAGCCACCATATCCCTGATACCAAAACCAGGTAAAGACACCACAAGAAAAGAAAATTATAGACATATATCCCTCATGAACTTAGATGCAAAAATCCTCAACAAAATTCTAGCCAATAGAATTCAACAAAATATCAAAAAAATAATTCACCATGACCAAGTGGGATTCATACCAGGTATCCAGGGATGGTTCAACATTAGAAAAACAATTAATGTAATCCATCATATAAATAAAACAAAAAACAAGAATCACATGATCTTATTAATTGATGTAGAAAAGGCATTTGACAAAGTTCAACACCTATTCATGATAAAAACTCTCAGCAAAATAGAAATAGAAGGAAAATCACTCAACATAATAAAGGGCATTTACACAAAGCCAACATCATCCTAAATAGAGAGAGTCTGAAGGCATTCCCCCTGAGAATAGGAAACAGACAAGGATGCCCTTTATCACCACTCTTACTCAACATTGTGCTGGAGGTCCTAGCCAGAGCAATTAGGCTAGATAAAGAAATAAAGGGCATTCAGATTGGCAAGGAAGAAGTAAAAGTATCTCTATTTGCAGATGACATGATCTTATACACAGAAAACGCTAAAGAATCCTCAAGAAAACTACTGAAACTAATAGAAGAGTTCAGCAGAGTATTGGGTTACAAGATAAACATACAAAAATCAGTTGGATTCCTCTACACCAACAAAAAGAACATCAATGAGGAAATCACCAAATCAATACTATTTACAGTAGCCCCCAAGAAGATAAAATACTTAGGAATAAATCTTACCAGAGACATAAAAGACCTATACAAAGAAAACTATAAGACACTACTGCAAGAAACCGAAAGAGACCTACATACATGGAAAAACATACCTTGCTCATGGATAGGAAGACTTAACATTGTACAAATGTCTAGTCTACCAAAAGCGATCCATAGATACAATGCAATTCCGGTCCAAATTCCAATGACATTTTTTAATGAGATGGAGAGACAAATCACCAACTTCATATGGAAGGGAAAGAGGCCCTGGATAAATAAATCATTACTGAAAAAGAAGAACAAAGCTGAAGGCCTGACTCTACCTGATTTTAGAACCTGTTATACTGCCACAGTAGTCAAAACTGCCTGGTACTGGTATAACAACAGATATATAGACCAATGGGACAAACTTGAGAATCCAGACATAAACCCATCCACATATGAGCAGCTGATATTTGACAAAGGCCCAAAGTCCATTAAATGGGGAAAAGACAGTCTCTTTAACAAATGGTGCTGGCATAACTGTATATCCACCTGCAAAAAAATGAAACAAGACCCATACCTCACACCATGCACAAAAACTAACTCAAAATGGATCAAAGACCTAAATATAAAATCTAAAACGAAAAAGATGGTGGAAGAAAAAATAGAGACAACGCTAACCCAGCGTGGTCGAGTCGATTCCGACTCATAGCAACCCTATAGGACAGAGCAGAAAACTCTAGGAGCCCTAATACATGGCATAAACAGTATACAAAACATTGCTAACAATGCACAAACACCAGAAGAGAAACTAGATAACTGGGAGCTCCTAAAAATCAAACACCTATGCTTGTCCAAAGACTTCACCAAAAGAATAAAAAGATTACCTACAGACAGGGGAAAAAGTTTATAGCCATGACATTTCTGATCAGAATCTGATCTCTAAAATCTACATGAAACTGCAAAAACTCAATAACAAAAAGACAACCAAATTAAAAAATGGGGAAAGGATATGAACAGGCACTTCACTAAAGAAGACATTCAGGTAGCTAATGGATATATGAGGAAATGCTCACGATCATTAGCCCTTAAAGAAATGCAAATCAAAACTACAACGAGATTCCATCTCACTCCAGCAAGGCTAGGATTAATCCAAAAAACACAAACTAATAAATGTTGGAGAGGTTGTGGAGAGACTAGAGCACTTATATACTGCTGGTGGGAATGCAAAATGGTGCAACCACTTTGGAAATTGATTTGGCGCTTCCTTAAAAAGCTAGAAATAGGACTACGATACGATCCAGCAATCCCACTCCTTGGAATATATCCAAGAGAAATAAGAGCCTTTACATGAACAGATATGCACACCCATGTTCACTGCAGCACTGTTTACAATAGCAAAAAGATAGAAGCAACCAAGGTCCCCATCAACAGATGAATGGATAAATAAATTATGGTATATTCACACAATGGAATACTACACATAGATAAAGAACAGTGATGAATCTGTGAAACATTTCATAACATGGAGCAACCTGGAAGGCATTATGTGGAGTGAAATTAGTTGCAAAAGGACAAATATTGTATGAGATCACTATTATAAGAACTCGAAAAATAGTTAAACAGAGAAGAAAATATTCTTTGACGGTTACAGAGAGTGAGGAGGGAGGGAGGGTGGGAAAGGGGTATTCACTAATTAGATAGTAGACAAGAACTATTTTAGGTGAAGGGAAAGACAACACGCAATACAGGAGAGGTCAGCACAACTGGACTAAACCAAAAGCAAAGAAGTTTCCTGAATAAACCGAATACTTTGAAGGCCAGGGTAGCAGGGCCAGGGGTTTGGGGACCATGGTTTCAGGGGACATCTAAGTCAATTGGCTAATAAAATCTAGTAAGAAAATCGTCTGCATCCCACTTTGGAGAGTGGCAACTGGGGTCTTAAATGCTAGCAAGGGGCCATCTAAGATGCATCAATTGGTCTCAACCCACCTGGAGCAAGGAAGAATGAAGAACACCAAAGACACAAGGTAATTATGAGTTCAAGAGACAGAAAGGACCACATAAACCAGAAAATACATCAGCCTGCGACCAGAAGAACTAGATGGTGCCTGACCACAAGTGAGGACTGCCCTGACAGGGAACACAACAGAGAGCCCCTGATGGAGCAGGAAAGCAGTGGGATGCAGACCTCAAATCCTTCTAAAAAGACCACATTTAATAGTCTGACCGAGACAAGAAGGACCCCCGAGGTCATGATCCTCAGACCTGTTAGCCCAAGACAGGACCCATTCCCAAAGCCAACTCTTCAGACAGGGATTGAACTGGACCGTAGGATAGAAAATGATACTGATAAGGACTGAGCTTCTTGAATCAAGTAAACACACGAACTATGTGTGCAGCTCTTGTCTGGAGGGGAGATGAGAAGGCCGAGTGGGACAGAAGCTGGCTGAATGGACACGAAAATAGAGGGCAGAGACAAGGAGTATGCTGTCTCATTACTGGGAGAGCAACTAGGGGTATATAGGAAGGTGTGTATAAATTTTTGTATAAGAGATTGACTTGATTTGTAAACTTTCACATAAAGCACGATAAAAATTAAAAGAATAAAAGAGAAAAAAAGGGTCATTTGCCCTTAATATAGAAAACATATAGCAATTATACATTATTCTTAAAAATAGAATAACCAACCAGTCACCATTGAGTCAATTTCAACTTATGGTGGCCCTATGTGTGTCAGAGTACAGCTGTGGTCCATAGGTTTTTCAATGGCTGGTTTTTAGGAAGAAGATCACCAGGCCATTCTTCCGAGGTGCTTCGGGGTAGACTCAAACCTCCAACCTTTCAGTTAGCAGCCAAGCTTGTTAATCATTTGCACCACCCAGGGACTACAAAAATATAATAGCTGTGCCCCAAAGCAAGAAAAACATCTCAGTTAGCCAGAAAAGCAATAGAAATACACAGTGGTTAATGGATACTGATACCACAGCTCTGCTGGGCTACAGGTCTTTATGGAGACAGAAGCAGCTAGGAGTTTGACTCCTAGAGAAAGAGGAGAAGTTTGCAAGAACCACTGTGAGCCAGGCTCACTGCGTGGATTAGGAGCTCTGTGAGGGCTGGAGGAGTGGGGCCTCTCATGCCTATGAAGGAAGCTCAATATTAAGTTTTAATATTATGGTTTTTAAATTTGTCACATACCAGTAGTTTATTGTTTTTTTGATGAATAGTATTTAATTACATGAATATATCATGGATTGTCCATTCTGTTGACTGACCTTTGGATTATTTCCAGTTTTTGACTATAAGGAATAAAACTGTTATAAACTTTCTTTTGCCAGCCTTCTTGTGGACATATGTGCACATTTTTTTTCAGTATACACTTAAGAGTAAAATTGCTGGGTCATAGAGTAGGCATATTTTAACTTTATTAGAAACAGACAGTTTCACAAAATAGTTGTTATGGATTATGTTGTGTCACCCTAAAATATGTGTTAGAATTCTAACCTGCTCTACCTGTGGATGTAATCCTGCTGGAAAATAGAGTTTTCTGTGTTGTATTATTTAGACCATACCTGAATAGGGTGGATTTTATTTTATTACTGTCTTTAGATGAAAGCTTACAGCTCAAGTTAATTTCTCATACAACATTTATACACATATTGTTATGTGACACTAGTTGCAATCCCCACAATGTGACAGCACAATCCCCTTTTCCACCCCAGGTTTCTCGTGCCCATTCAACCAGTTCCTGTCCCTTTCTGCCTCTTCATCCTGCCTCCAGGCAGGAGCCACACGCATTGGGTCTCATTTATCTGATTGAACTAAGAAGCACACTCCTCACGAGTATTATTTTTTGTTTTATAGTCCAGTCCAATCTTTGCCTGAAGAGTGGACTTCTGAAATGATTTTAGTTCTGGTTAAAAGAGCATCTGGGGCCATAGTTTTGGGGGTTCCTCCAGTTTCTATCAGGCCATTAAGTCTGGCCTTTTTACGTGAATTTGAGTTCTGCTCTGTGCTTTTCTCCCGCTCCATCCGGGACTCTGCTGTGTTGCCTGTCAGGGCAGTCACTGATGGTAGCGAGGCACCGTCTAGTTCTTCTGGTCTCAGAATGATGGAGTCTTTGGTTTATGTGGACCTTTTGTCTCTTGGGCTAATATTTTCCTATGTCTTTGGTATTCTTCATTCTCCTTTGCTCCAAGTGGGTTGGGATCAATTGATGCATCTTGGATGGCTGCTTGCAGGCTTTTAAGACCCCAGATGCCACTCACCAAAGTGGGATGCAGAACATTCTCTTAATAAACTTTGTTATGCCAACTGACCTAGGTGTCCCCTGAAACTATGATCCCCAGCCCTCAGCCCCAGTTACTCTGCCCCTCAAAGTGTTTGGTTGTATTCAGGAAACTTCTTAGCTTTTGCTTTGGTCCAGTTCTGCTGACTTCCCCTGTATTGTGTATTGCCCTTCCTTTCACTGAAGGTGATCCTTGTCTACTATTTAATTAGTGAATTCCTCTCCCCATCCCTCCCCACCCTTGTAACCATCAAAGAATATTTTTTTCTGTGTTTAAACCTTTTCTTGAGTTGTATAATAGTAGTCTCATACAATATTTGTCCTTTTGCGACTGACTAATCCAGATTTATCTGTGTTGTGAGATATTTTGTGGATTTGTCATTGTTTTTTATTGTTGCATAGTATTCTATTGTGTGTATCTACCATAATTCATTTATCCAGTTGTCTGTTGATGGGCACCCAGGTTGTTTTCATCTTTTTGCTATTGTGAACAGTGCTGCAATGAACTTGGGTGTGCATATACCCATTCACGTGAGGGCTCTTATTTCTCTAGGATATAGTCCAAAGAGTGGGATTGCTGGATCGTATGGTACTTCTGGAAACCCTGGTGGTGTAGTGGTTAAAAGGTACGGCTGCTAACCAAAAGGTCAACAGTTCAAATCCACAGGTGCTCCTGGGAAACTCTATGGGGCAGTTCTACTCTGTCCTATAGGGTCGCTATGAGTCGGAATCGACTCATCGGCAGTGGATTTTTTTTTTTTTTTTGGATGGGACCTCTATTTCTAACTTTTTAAGGAAACTCCAAATCGTTTTCCAAAGTGGTCGTACCATTTTACATTCCCACCATCAGGGTATAAATGTGCCAGTCTCTCCACAACCTCTCCAACATTTATTATTTTGGTTTTTTTTTGGATTGGTGCCAGCATTGTTGGGGTGAGATGGTATTTCATGGTAGTTTTGATTTGCATTTCTCTAATGGCTAATGATCGTGGGCATTTCCTGATGCATCTGTTAGCTGCCTGAATGTCTACTTTGTTGAAGTGTCTGTTCATATACTTTGCCCATTTTTTAATTGGGTTGCTTGTCTTTTTGTTGTTGAAGTTTTCCAGTATCTTGTAGATTTTGGAGATTAGACCCTTATCAGATATGCCGTAGCCAAATTTTTTTCCCCCAGTCTATAGGTTGTGTTTTTACTCTTCTGGTGAAGTCTTTTGATGAGCGTAAGTGTTCGATTTTTAGAGCTCCCGGTCATCTAGTTTCTCTTCTGGCATTTGTGCATTGTTAGTTATGGTTTGTATTCTCTTTATGCCATGCATTGGGGCTCCCAGCATTGTCCCTATTTTTTCTTCCATGATCTTTATCATTTTAGATTTTATATTTAGGTCTTGATCCATTTTGAGTTGATTTTTGTACATGATGTGAGGTATGGGTCTTGTTTCATTTTTTTGCAGATGGATACCCAGTTATGCCAGCACCATTTGTTAAAGAGACTGTCTTTTCCCCATTTAGTGGACTTTGGGCCTTTATCAAAAATCAGCTGCTCATAAGTGGATGAATTTACATTTGGGTTCTCAGTTCTGTTCCACTGGTCCATGTATCTGTTGTTGTACCAGTACAATGCTGTTTTGAGTTCTATGACAGTATACTAAACCAAACCAAACCCACTGCCATCAAGTCAATTCCAACTCATAGTGACCCTATCAGACAGAGTAGAACTGCCCTATAGAGTTTCCAAGGAGCACCTGGTGGATTCGAGCTGCAGACCTTTTGGTTAGCAGCTGTAGCTCTTAATCACTCCACTACCAGTGTTTCCCATGACAGTATAATAGGTTCTAAAATCAGGTAGTGTGAGGTCTTCCACTCTGTTCTTCTTTTTCAGTAATGCTTTACTTATCCAGGGCCTTTTTAGGGTTGGTTTTAAATATTATCATTTCTGAGTAATAAGAAGAGTAGGTTAGGCACAGAGACAAGCACACACAGAGGAAGACAGATGCCATGTAAGGATCTCCAGGAACCAAGGAATGTCTGAGACTATCAGTAAGAAAGGAATCTACATGGCCAAGACACTGGTTTGAACTTTTAGCTTTCAGAACTGTGAGAAAATAAATTTCTATTGTTTAAAGCCACCCACTTATGGTATTTTGGTTACAATTGCTGTTGTTGGGTGGTGCTGTTGAGTTGGTTCCAACTCATAGTGACTCTATGTACAGCAGAACAAAACACTGCCCGGTCTTGCATCCTCACATCGTTGCTATGCTTGAATCCATTGTTGCAGCTACTGCGTCAATCCAT
Source organism: Elephas maximus indicus (assembly GCF_024166365.1). NCBI lineage: Eukaryota > Metazoa > Chordata > Mammalia > Proboscidea > Elephantidae > Elephas > Elephas maximus. The sequence goes on from NC_064843.1 coordinate 41,968,436, forward strand.
TTCATTGAGGGTCTTCCTCTCTTTCGCTGATCCTCTACTTTACCAAGCATGATATCCTTCTGCAGGGACTAGTCGCTTGTGGTAACATATCCTAAGAACTTGAGATGAAATCTTGCCATTGTTGCTACTAAGGAGTATTCTGCTGTACTTTTTCTAAGACAGATTTGTTTGTTTTTCTGGCAGCCCACGGTATATTCAATATTCTTCACCCACACCGTGATTTAAAGGCATCAATTCTTCTTTGGTCTTCCTTATTAATATGCTTTTACGTGCATATGCTGCGATTGAGAATACCATGGCTTGAGTCAGGTGCACCTTAGTCCACAAAGTGACATCTTTGCTTTTTAACACTTGAAAGAGGTCTTTTGCAGCAGATTTGCCTGATGTAATACATCGTTTGATTTCTTGACTGCTGCTTCCATGGGTGTTGATTGTGGATCCAAGTAAACTGAAATCCTTGACAACTTCCATTTTTCTCAGTTTATCATGATTTTGCTTATTGGTCCAGTTGTGAGGATTTTTGTTTTCTTTACTTTGAGGTGTAATTCATACTGAAGGCTATAGTCTTTGATTTTCATCAGTAAGTGCTTTAAGTCCTCTTTGCTTTCAGCAAGCAAGGTTGTGTGATCTACATATTCAGGTTGTTAATGAGTCTTCCTCCAATCCTGATGCAGTGGACCTCTTCATGTAGTCTAATTTCTTGGATTATTTGCTCAGTAGACAGTTTGAATAGGTATGGTGAAAAGATACAACCCTGACACACACCTTTCTTGATTTTAAACCATGCAGTATCCCTTCATTCTATCTGAATGACTGCCTCTTGGTCTATGTTCAGGTTCCTTATAGCACAATTAAGTGTTTTGGAATTTCCATTCTTTGCAATGTTATTTGTAATTTGTTATGATCCACACAGTTGAATACCTTTGCATAGTCAATAAACACAGATAAACATCTTTCTGGTGTTCTCTGCTGTCAGCCAAGATTCACCAGATATCTGTAATAATATCCTTCTTTCCATGTCCTCTTCTGAACCTGGCTTGAAATTCTGGCAGTTACCTGTCAATGTACTGCTGCAAATTTCAGCAAAATTTTACTTGCATGTGATATTAATGATACTGTTTGATAATTTCTACATTCTGTTGGATCACTTCTCTTTGGAATGGGAGCAAATATGGATCTCTTCCAGTTGGTTGGCCAGGTAGCTGCCTTCCAAATTTCTTGGCATAGACGTGTGAAAGCCTCCAGTGTTGCATCTGTTCATTGAAACATCTCAACTGGTATTCCATCAACATCTGGAGCCTTGTTTTTCACCAATGCCTTAGTGCAGCTTGGACTTCTTCCTTCAATACCATTGATTCTTGATCATATGCTACCTCCTGGAATGGTTAAACGTAGACCAAATCTTTTGTTATAATGACTCTGTGTGTTCCTTCCATCTTCTTTTGATGCTTCCTGCATTGTTCAATATTTTGACCATAAAAATCCTTTTGACCATAGAATCCTTCAATTTTGCAATTCGAGGCTTGAATTTTTTCTTCAGTTCAGCTTGAAAAATACTGAGTGTGTTCTTCCCTTTTGGTTTTCTATCTCCAGGTCTTTGCACATTTCATTATACTACTTTACTTTGTCTTCTCCAGCTGCTCTTAGAAATCTTCTGTTCAGCTCTTTTACTTTATCATTTCTTCCATTGGCTTTAGCTACTTTACATTCAAGAGCAAGTTTCAGAGTCTCTTCTGACATCCAGTTTGGTCTTTTCTTTCTTTTCCTTTTAATGACCTCTTGCTTTCTCTGTGTATGGTGTCCTTGATGTCATCCCACAACTCGTCTGGTTTTCTGTCGTTAGTGTTCAATGTGTCAAATCTATTCTTGAGATAGTTTCTAAATTCAGGTGGTATACACTAAAGATTGTACTTTGGCTCTCGTGGACTTGGTTTTTTCTTCAGCTTCAACTAGAGCTTGCATGCAAGCAGTTGAGGGTCTGTTCCCTAGTCAGCCCCTGGCTTTTTTTTTGACTGATGATATTGAGCTTCTCCATCATCTCTTTCCACAGATGTAGTCAGTTTGATTCCTGTGTATTTCATCAGGCAAAGTCCACGTGTATAGTCACTATTTATGAAAAAAGGTATTTCCAATTAAGAAGTCATTGGTATCGCAAAATTCTATCATGTGATCACCAGCATCATTTCTATAACCAAGGCCATATTTTCCAGCCACTGATCCTTGTTCTTTGTTTCCAACTTTTGTGTTCCAATCACCGATGATTATCAATGCGTCTCAATTGCATGCTTGATTAATTTCAGATTGCAGAAATTGGTAAAAATCTTCATCTTTGGCCTTAGCGGTTGGTGCGTGAATTTGAATAATAGTCATATTAACTGGACTTCCTTGGAGGTGTATGGATATTTTCCTATCACTGACAGCATTGTACTTCAGGATACATCTTGAAATGTTCTTTTTGATGATGAATGCAACACCATTCCTCTTCAACTTGTCATTCCCGGCATAGTAGAACGTATGATTGTCCGATTCAAAATGGCCAATACCAGTCCATTTCAGCTTACTAATGCCTAGGATGGAGCCCTGGTGGTGCACTGATTAAATGCTTGGCTGCTAACCAAAAAGGTCGCAGTTTGAATCCACTAGCCACTCCTCAGAAATACTATGGGGCAATTCTACTCTGTTCTATAGTTCCCTATCAGTCAAAATCGACTCAACGGCAATGAGTTTTAATGCCTAGGATATTGATATTTGTGCATTCCATTTCATTTTTGATGACTTCCAATTTTCCTATATTCATACTTTGTACATTCTACATTCCAATTATTAATGGACTTTTGCAACTGTTTCTCCTCATCTTGAGTCCTGCTACCTCAGCAAATGCAAATCAAGGTCCTGAATGCTTTACTTCAGCCACATCACCAAGGTTGACTCTACTTTGAGGAGGTAGCTCCTTTCCACTCTTGTTTTGAGTGCCTTCCAACCTGAGTGGCTCATCTTCTGGCACTGTATCAGGCAATGTTCAGCTGCTATTCATAAGGTTTTCACTGGCCAATTTTTCAGCAATAGACTACCAAGTCCTTCTTCTTAGTCTGTCTTAGTCTGGAAGCTCTGCTGAAACCTGTCCTCCATGGATGACCCTGCTGGTATTGGAAATACTGGTGGCATAGCTTCCAGCATCAGAGCAACACGAAAGCTACCATAGTACGACAAACTGACAGACAAGTGGTGGTCTGTTAGAATAGCTCTAGGAAACTAAGACAGTAGTTATATCATTTTACAGTCTCACCAGCAATTCGTGAGTGCTTCAGTTGTTCCATATCCTTATGTCAATACCATACTGTCTTATATACTGTTGTTTATAGTTAGCCTTGAAGAAGATATTGTAAATCCTTTAGCTTTGTTATTTTTTTTCAATATTGTTTTGTCTATTCTAGATTCTTTGCATTTCCATATAAATTTTAGGATCACCTTGTCTATTTCTAAAAAGGAAAAAAAACTTGCTGAAATTTTGATCGAAATTGCATTGAATCAGTAGACCAATTTGGGGAGAATTGACATCTTAATAACATTTAGTCTTCTGATCTGTGAATATGACATATCTTTCCATTTATTCAAGTCTACTTAAACTCTTCTTAGCAATATTTTCTGAAGCTCGACTGCTAACTCAAAGGTCGGCAGTTCAAATCCACCAGCTGCTCCTTGGAAACCCTATGGAGCAGTTCTACTCTGTCCTGTAGGGTTGCTATGAGTTGGAATTGACTCAATGGTAATGGGTTTGTTTTTTTGTTTTGTTTTCATCCATTAATTGCAGTTTTGATACCAAAACTGATGCTCACATTGACTGGTTCAGACAATGTCATCAAACAAAAGCCTTCTCAGTATTCTGCTTACATTTTTTGAGTTCTTTCCTTCACTTAGTCCAGGGCCAGAGTGTTCCTTATTTTCCTGTCAGTTCACTGATGCATTTAAAAAAATTAAAAAATATTTTGCTCAGGCATTTTTTGTTGTTTTCAGCAGGAGGATTGTCTAGGCATCTCTCTGCTATGTTGCCAGAAAGAGAAATCCCAAGAGATTCACAGCTCATAAACCAGAAGGAGAAGAAAATATGGGTAGACTAAAAAAAAAAGTTACCATTTCAAAAAAAAGCAGGAAAGAAGGGAAAAAAGAAGCAAAGGAAAGACGTGGTCTATAGAAAACACAAAATAGGATGGAATAAATAAATTTAAAAGCGATGCTACACACAAAAAATGTAAAGAGCTTAAACTCACCCATTGAAAGACAGGCAGTTAATTTGGATCAAAACATATTTAAGCCAAATGCTGATTAAAATGATTTGATTGATTACATAGAAAATCCAAGAGACTAGTCAAATGGTTCAGTCTAATAGGAAGGATCAGAAGCATTGCTAAATATAAGGTCAACACTCAAAAGCCAATTGAATTCTTATAGTACAAGCAATCAACTAAGAAATGAAACAAGGCGATATTGAAGGTATAGGATAGCTAGGAATTAAATTTTATTAAAAAATGTCAGTCATTTTTTTAGAGTTAAAAATGTTACTGAATGTCACAACAGGAATCAGGAATAAGAAGTAATATATAGCAGGTTTATTTAAATGTTTATTAAAACATCAATTCCAAATTATGAATAAAATTCTATTTCCAACAAAATCCAAATGGAATTTTTTTTTTTTTTTGCTTAAGAAGGTTTTTATTGAGGTAACATGAAATTTGCCATTTTAACCACTTTTAAGTGTACAGTGGAATTAATAACGTTCACAGTGTTGTACAACCGTCACCACTATTTCCAAAACATTTTCATCATTCCAGACAGAAACTCTGTACCCACTAGAAGTAATGCCTCATTCCCGCCATGCCATTCAGCCCCTAGTAACCTCTAATCTACTTTCTGCCTCTATGAATTTGCCTGTTTCAGATATTTCATAAAGGTGGAATAATACAATATTTGTCCTTTTGTGTTTGGTTTATTTCACTTAACATGTTTTCAAGGTTCATCAACATTATAGCATGTATTAGAACTTAATTCCTTTTTTACGGCAGAATATTATTCCATTACATATATATACCACATTTTGTTTATCCATTTATTAGTTGAGATGGACACTTGTATTGTTTCCACGTTTTGGCTGTTGTGAATATTGCTGCTCTGAACATTGGTGCACAGATATCAGTTTGAGTCCTTGGTTTCAGGTCTTTGGTTATAGACACAGGAGTGGAATTGCTGGGTCATGTGGTAATTCTGTGTTTAATATTTTGAGGGACTGCAAGCAGCTTATTTTTAATGGAACATAAAAAAACTGATTCTTAAGTTAATTAATATTCTAGTCACTTCTGGAAAATATATATTATTATTATAGCATTACAGTAAATCTTAATTACTCTAGCTTTAGATTAAATTCTGTTATTTGGTGGTGTAAGTTCCCTCTCCTTGTTCTTTTTTAGAATGCTATCAGGCCCTGGCGGCTCATTGGTTAAGTATTTGACTGCTAACTGAAAGGCTGGCAGTTCAAATCTACCAGTCGCTCCTTGGAAACCCTGTGGGACAGTTCTACTCCATCCTATAGAGTCAATATGAGTTGGAATCGACTCGATTCAATGAGTTTGTGTTTCTGGTTTTTTTTTTTTTTTTGGTATAACGCTACAGTAATGGCAGAGGGGTGGTAAGCAGACCCAAACATATAGGGAACCTTGTATAATAGATACAAAAAAAAAAAAAAAAACAAACCCACTGCCGTCAAGTCGATTCCGACTCATAGTGACCCTATAGGACAGAGTAGAACTGCCCCGTAGAGTTTCCAAGGAGCACTTGGCAGATTTGAACTGCCGATCTCTTGATTAGCAGCTGTAGCATTTAACCACTATGCCACCAGGGTTTCCGCCCTAAATATAGAGAAAATTAAAACAATTTGTTACTGTAGAAGAAAATGAGACTGTGTCACGGAGCTTCCTTGCCCTTCCGCATGAAAGGAACCAGGCCCAGATGGTTTTACAGGAGCATTCTAACAAACCTTCAAGAAAATAAAAACTTTGATGTTTTAAACATTTTCCAGAGAACAGAAAGAATACGAAAGCTTCCAAGGCAAATGAAACACTGATGCCAAAAACTCAAAGATAGGACAAAAAATAAATTTATAGACTAATATCATTTTTGCACATAAACGCAAAAATCTGGCACAAAATATTAGTAAAAATAAATATCCATTCATGAATCAAAGAATTAAATAGTTAGGCCAAGTTTATGGAATTCAGGATGGTTAAACACTAAGAAATACATTTACATAATCATGCTAACAATACAAGAAAGAAAAACCATCTAACCACATTCATAGATGTTGATAAAATTTACCACCAATTCCTGATAACATTTTTCATTAAGAAGCTATAGATTAATTCATCACAGTATGATTAATAATCTACATCTAAAAACAGAACCCAGCAGTGTGCTTAGTAATGGTAAAACATTTAAAGCATTCCCGTTAAACTACTAAACACCCATTATTACCACCATTATTTAACATTGTTCTTGAATAACTAGACAATAAATTAAACCTGAAGTATAAAATTAGAAAAAAGAAAGTAAAATTATCTGTTTTCAGGTGACATTAATATATACTTGGAAACTCTGAGAGAACCTCTATGGAAGGTTGAAGACACTGATTTCTACTCTGTCTAGAAACCTTATTAAAATATCCATAAAGAGTTTTTGCTTTTCTTTTTTTTAAGGTGCTAAACAGAAAGATAAAGGAAAGTAGCAATAAATTAAAAATAGCAGTAAATTTTTTTAAATGGAGAATATCCACAAGGACAAAAAGAACAGGCATTAAGGCAAGGCTGGGCTAGTGATGTCAAGAATTTTTTAAAAAGCCCCTCCTGACGTAAGTGAGGAAGAGAAAATGATCTCGAACTTGGACAAAAGCAAAATTATGATTGCCTGATTCCTGATAACACCTGGGAATATGTTCTCACAGCCCTGTTTGAATAAATGCAGAACATTGTGTATCAGGAATTTACCCTCATCTGTCACTGCTGAGGAATGTAATTCCATCACCACAATATATCTAATTAATCCACAACTGATGAAGGAGGAGACAGTTTTATGGCCCTATAAAGTTATAGTTTAACTTTAGAAACCAATAAAGTGCTATGATTTTATAGCCTGGTTTAGTAGTTAAACACAAAGATCTTATGATTTTCTTGCCCTGTAGAAAGTTAACCAGTTTTGAATCTTACCTAGAAAATCGTCTTTGGAATTCCTTTCATTAACTCTAACTCTATGTGTGCTTGTATATTCACACACACACAATCTGTTCTTTAAGCACCAACAAACCAGCTTCTTTTGTCTACCTTCTGGTTCCTTCCTTAACGAATTAAATAAAATTTTGATAAATGTTCAAAATCTCTTGGTTTGCTTTAACACTGGCTTCAGTTTTTCTCAGTTCTGCCAAGTAGATGGGGGTGAGCCAACGAGAAGAAAGCCAATTTGTGCTTTAGAACTTTAGAAAGATTCAGAGATTGGAGATAACCACATACCTCCAAAATCAGGGGTATGTTCTGGTGCTGAAACAGGAGGATATAAACCAGGACAGGAAACAAGGGATTGTCACCTGGGAAGAGATTTTGGGAATTAAAATTTTACAGCAGAAAATTAAAAAAAATAAGTTAAAAGATGACATTGAAAGAATCTCCCCCAAAAGGACAAAAAGACAAAGAAATGAAAAATAGGAAAGAAATAATAAGATAATTTAGAGGAACAGTCAGTAGGTTCAGTTCCCCTCATTCCTTTATATGAGAGTTTAGACAGGAAAATCTCAGGCAGTGTAGTTTAATAAAAGAAAATGAATTCAGGGAATTAAATACAACAGAGGCAGAGGAGTTGCAAGATCTAAGCAAAGAAGATGAGATTAGCTGAAATGACCCAGAAATTGGCTGTGGCAAGAAGCTGCTACCATCCCTAGCAGTGGATGAGAAAGGTATGAGGTGATGTTACTTGAGCCCAGGAGCTGGAGGCCCCTATCAGAAGTTGAAATCATGGAGGCAGAATTGGAGGTTTAGGGCCTGCTTAATGTGAGTAGCCTAAAAAGGGACCTTCTTCAAGTGAAGCTGGGACCCCCAAGGGCCTACCCTCAGGGTAAGTGCAAATCACAACTAAACCAGCTCCCTCTCCCCAGCCCCAGGGAATTGTAGAGAAGTCTGTATTGGTGCTGAACAAAGTCAGAGAAAAAAATATGAGGAAAATCTCTTGGTACACAAGAAAATAAGGCAATATGAGAAAGAAACAGCAGAAATAACCAATTCCAGAAACAGACTCACACATACTTCAGATTTTGAATTATCAGAGGCAGATCATAAAAAGCATGCTTACAATATTTAAAAAAATAAACAATGAGCCTGAAAAACATCTGAAGGGTTAGTAATCTCTACAAATTTATCTGTAAGTTTTTGAAAAATGACCAACTAAAGTTTCTAGTAATAAAAAATAGAATAACTGAAAATAAAAGCTCAATATATATGTTTGCTATCAGATGGAAACAGCAAAACAGATAAATAGTTGAACTGGAAGATAAATAAAAGTAATTATCAAGAATGCAGCAGGCAGAGAGAAAAAGATGGAAAATATAGGACAGAGGATATTTGAGAAGCTCTAACACATGTTTAATCAAAGTCCCAGGATGAAAAGAGAGAGAATGGGGCAGAGGTGAAAAGATAATAGCTAAAAAATTCCAGAAGTAATGAGAGACATCAGTCACAGTGATGCAAGAAATAAAGGTATGAAAGAGATGAACAGAAGATTTCAAAGGGCAGCTTGAGAAGACAAAGTATTATAATGAAACATACAAAGACCTGGAGTTAGAAAACCAAAAGGGAAGAACACACTTGGCATTTCTCAAGCTGAAAGAACTGAAGAAAAAATTCAAGCCTTGAGTTGTAATTTTGAAGGATTCTATAGACTAAGATGTGCCTGACCCAAGCCATGGTATTTTCAATCGCATCATATGCATATGAAAGCTGGACAATGAATAAGGAAGACCGAAGAAGAAATGACGCCTTTAAACTGTGGTGTTGGCGAAGAATATTGAATATACCATGGACTGCCAAAAGAATGAACAAATCTGTCTTGGAAGAAGTACAACCAGAATGCTCCTTGGAAGCAAGAATGGCAAGACTACAACTCACATATTTTGGACATGTTGTCAGGGGGGATCAGTCCCTGGAGAAGGACATCATGTTTGGCAAAGTACAGGGTCAGTGGAAAAGAGGAAGAGTCTCAACGAGGTGGACTGACACAGTGGCTGCAACAATGAACTCAAGTACAATGATTGTAGGGGTGGCGCAGGACTGGGCAGTGTTTCGTTTTGTTGTGCATAGGGTCGCTATGAGTCGAAACAAACTTGACAGCACCTAACAACAACAACACAGTCAAAATGGAGCCCTGGTGGTACAATGGTTAAGACCTTGGCTGCTAACCAAAAGGTCAGCAGTTTGAATTCACCAACTGCTTCTTGGAAGCCCTATGGAGCAGTTGTACTCTGTCCTACAGTGTCGCTATGTGTTAGAATTAACTCAACGGCAATGGGTTTTTAAATGGGTGTGGGCAAAATATTGAACAACGCAGGAAGCATCAAAAGAGGATGGAAGGAATTGGCATAATAAAATCTATTAAGAAAACATTTTGCAACCAGCCATCTAAGATGCATCAATTGGTCTCAACCCACCTGGATCAAAGGAGAATGAAGAACACCAAGGACACAAGGTAATTACGAGCCCAAGAGACAGAAAGGACCACATAAACCAGAGACTACATCAGCCTGAGACCAGAAGAGCTAGATGGTGTCCAGCTACAACTAGACTGCCCTGACAGGAACACAGCACAGAACCCCTGAGGGAGCAGGAGAGCAGTGGGATGCAGACCCCAAATTCTCATAAAAAGACCAGACTTAATGGTCTGACTGAGACTAGAGGGACCCCGGTGGTCATGGCTTCCAGGACAGGAACCATTCTGTTGACCCAGGACAGGAACCATTCCCAAAGCCAACTCTTCAGACAGGAACTGGGCTGGACAATGGGTTGGAGAAGGACGCTGGTGAGGAGCTTCTTGGATCAGGTAAACAGTTGTGACTATGTTGGCATCTCCTGCCTGGAGGGGAGATGAGAGGGTAGAGGGAGTTAGAAGCTGGCGAAATGGACTCAAAAAGAGAGAGTAGAGGGAGACAGCGGGCTGTCTCATTACAGGGTGAACAATTTGGAGTATGTTTTTTTTTTTTTAGCAAGGTGTACATAAGTTTTTGTGTGAGAGACTGACTTGATTTGTAAACTTTCACTTAACGCACAATAAAAAAAAAAAAAAAAAAAGAAGATGGAAGGAATACACAGTCACTGTACCAAAAAGAATTCATCGACGTTCAACCATGTCAGGAGGTAGCGTGGGATGAAGAACCAATGATATTGAAGGAAGAAGTCTATGCGCTGAAGGCACTGGTGAAAAACAAGTCTTCAGGAATTGACAGAAGATCAAATGAGATGTTTCAATAAACAGATGCAGCGCTGGAGGTGCTCACTCATCTACAACAAGAAATTTGGAAGACAGCTACCTGGCCAACTGGCTAGAAGAGATCTGTATTTGTGCCCATTCCAAAGAAAGGCTACCCAACAGAATGTGGAAATTATCAAACAATATCATTAATATCACACACAAGTAAAATTTTGCTGAAGATCACTCAAAAGTGGTTGCAGCAGTACATCGACGGAACTGTCAGGATTCGAGGAAGACTTGTTGGTAACCTTCAATATGCAGATGACACAACCTTGCTTGCTGAAAGCTAAGAGCACTTGAAGCACTTACTAATGAAGATCAAAGACTACAGTCTTCGGTATGCATTATTGGGGACAGATGTAATTAGGGGTAACATGGCAGGGAGTTTGATCTGCATGTGGTTTCAGGAGTATTTAAATTATAACTATTTTCAAAAACTGTTAATATATTTTATGTCATTTTCCCTAAGTACCTAACACTACACAATAGAAATTTTATTAAAAAGGCAAGAATTAGCACTATAAGCATGCTACAAAAATGTAGAGGTAAATACACGGAGAAATAATTTTAAAAATGAATCAGCTCTTGAGTAGGAGACCCAGGGACTGGGTGGGATCAAGGAAGGGAGTGCTGCTTTTCATTATAAGCCTTACAATACTGTTTTTTACTTTTTAAATAGTTTTCATATGTTGCTTTGACAAAAAGTAACAATTACAAATAAATATTTTACAAATAAAGGACATTTTACAGAATCAGTTTAATGGAGAACAGGTTCAAAGAGAACCATAGCTCAAAACATTCCTGCTAGAAGACCTCAGGACCAAGTACAGAGCAGTCTTCCCAGTGAGGTCAACTGTTATTTGAACAATATGGAATTGTTACAGGAATAGAATACTAGAGCAATGGAGCAAACTGCATAGTCAAGAAACAGACCCATGTACATGCAGAATTTTGTTTGTAATAAATGTGGCATTTCCAGCTGGTAGGGAAAAGATAGACTACTCAACATGTGGTTTTGAGACAATTGGTTATACATATGGACATACAATTAACTCAGCTTTCTACCTCATGCCATAAATAAAAACACATTCCAGATGGCATACTGATCTGAAATAAAATACAAAATTGTTAAAAAGTAAAAATAAATGGGAGAATTAAAAGTATATATAATTTAGGGAGAGAAAGGTTTTCATAAGCAACACATAAAAGGCAGTGATAAGAATGGTAGCCATCATATGCTTACCAGGTTTTCCCTTTCTCCAGTTTTCTATAACAAAATTCTTTTGTCCTGTGTGAGCACATTCTGAGTACTTTGCTCAGATGAGTGACCCAACCACCAGGCACAGGTGTCGATATATGATACACATTGGTCAGAGTCCATGCTGGGCTATATGATACACATTGGTCAGAGTCCATGCTGGGCTAACAGACTCTTCCAGGATTCCTATGCCCAATCCATCAGGAAAAGCTCTGTCTCTCTGGAATCATGGACTGCAAGAATATGGGCCATGGAGTTTCAACAAAAAGGAAGCCCAGAGAACTGACAGAATGAGAGAGAAATGGTACTCATGACCTGGTTGCTGTTATATGATTCTAGCTGTGGATTAGGACCAAATATCTCTAGAATTCTCAATTTTGTTAGCCAATAAACTGTCTTTTTATTTTAACTAGGTTAAGTTGGGTTTCTGTTACCTTCATCCAAAAAAAATCATGTCTAGTAATCAAAAAATGGTCAAGGTTAAGCTTGTCTATTTAAAAAAAAAAAATGTCTATTTAGAACTTATAAAATGATAACCTTCTCAACAATAAAAGCATGAACAAATAGAAAAGACAAATGATGGAGTGGAAGAAATTACAGCAAACAATGGACAAAAAAATGAATGTCCAGAATATATAAAGAGTGCTTCAATTCAATAACAAAAAATAAAACAACTCAAAGGAAAATTGAGAAAAGGGTACTGTATTACTCGAAGCTCTTTCTTTTGGAAGTGATAAAACTTACTATTGTAAGCAAAAAAAAAAAAAAAAAAAAGTTGGTTCAAACAACTGAGACACCCAATTCAGTAATATGCTTCAGGTATAGCAGGACCTTGGTGCTCAGACAACACCTATGTCAATTGTTTACTCTCTCTCCCTCTCTCCATCTCTTGGTTCTAATTCTTTCTTTTTTATGTGTTGGTTTTATCATCACCAGGTTCTCTTCACATGATAGCAATGTGTTTTCCAGGAGTTGCAGGCTTCCCATAATTGTATCTGTCAGAAATGTTTTGGTTGCGGATGTGTAAAACCCAACCCAAACTAGACTAAACAAAAAGGAGAACCCAATGGCCTGTGTAATAAACCAAAAAAAACCAAACCCAGTGACATTGAGTCGATAGCAACCCTATAGGACAGAGTAGAACTGCCCCATAGAGTTTCCAAGGAGAGCCTGGCAGATTCGAACTGCTGACCCTTTGGTTAGCAGTCGTAGCGCTTAACCACTACACCACCAGGGTTTCGACCCTGTGTAATGGAGAGGTGTAATCTGAGATAGGGCTGGCATTGGGCGCGGCTTAAACCACAGGCTCCAAAAGTGTCAGCTAGGGCTCATTTCACTCTCTCGACAATATCCTGTGGGCTGGTCTGTTAGCTTCATTCTGAGGCTCCTCACAAGGACTTCTAGCAACCGTAGATCCCCCTCATCATGGATGCTCTTTCCCCAATTCCAGTTGCCTTTGAGTCAGCTCCAACTCATGTCATTACCTTGCGTGTCAGAGTAGAACTGTGGTTCATAGGGTTCACTTTTTTTTTAATTTTATTTATTCTCTTGGTGTTGAGAATATACACAACAAAATGTACACCAACTCAACTGTTTCTACTCCTACCATTTAGTGACATTGATTACATTCTTCGAGTTGTGCAACCATTCTCACCTTCCTCCTTTGAGTTGTTTACTCCCCCATTAACATAAATTCACTGCCCCCTAAGGTTCTTATCTGATCTTTCAAATTGCTGTTGTAAATCTGATCCCATAAAGGTAGTTCTTAAAAGAGCGTAATGCTCAAGGCAGACACCCTTTTCTAGTTTAGTTAAACTATTGTTTGGTTTTAAGATGACTTCAGGGGATATTTTGGTTTAAGATTTAAGATTATCTCAGGGTAATAGTTTCAGGGGTTTGTCCAATTTTCATGTATCCAGGATGTCTGGAGTCCATGAGAATTTGAAATTCAGTTCTGTATTTCCCACCCCCCGCCCTTTGATCAGGATTCTTCTATGGAATCTTTGATCAAAACGTTCAGTAATGGTAACCAGACACCATCCACTTCTTCTGGTCTCATGGCAAAGGAGGCAGTTGTTCATGGAGGAAACTAGTGACACATTACATATTCTCCTCCTATTCCTGACTCTCCTTCTTCCACTGCTGTTCCAGGTGAATAGAAACCAATTGTTGTGCCTTGGACCGCCACTTGTAAGCTTTTAAGACCCCAGGCACTACACAATGAACTAGGAGGTAGAACAGAAGCACTAAGCATGTTATTAGGCCAGTTAACTGAGATGTCCCATGAAACCATGACCCTAAACCACCAAACCAATGAACCAAATCCCAAGAGGTGTTTGGTTGTACATAAGCAGCATCAGCAGCTACTCTTTGTTTTTTGTCAGGGTTGTAAATATATCTATCACACAACTTTCCCAATTCAACTTTTTACAGGTGTATAACTTATTGACAACAATTACAATAATCAGTTGTGCAACCTTACCCTTAAACAACGAGACATTTGCACCACTATTAACCCTGTCTTTCCCCCTCCCTCCTACTCTTGGTAACCACTAATAAACTTTGTTCTCTATACATTTGCCTTTTCTTGTCTTTTTATGTAAGTAAGGTTATACAGTATTTGTCCTTTTTCGATTGACTTATTTCATTCAGCATAATGTCTTCCATTTCCATCCATATTGTAGCATGTATCAAGATTTCATTTCTCCTACTGGCTAAGTAGCATAGGGTTTTCAATGGCTTAATTTTTTGAAGTAGATCACCAGGCCTTTCCTCCAAGGAGTCTCTGGGTGGATGTGAACCCCCAGTGTTTTGGTTAGCAGCCAAGCATGTTAACCATTTGTACCACCCAGGGACTCCAGATGCTCTTAGTCCAGAGAAAAAGAGAATTTCTTTCCCCTGTTGTTGTTGTTAGGTACCATCTGATTCATGGCGACTCTATGCACGATAGAATGAAACACTGCCTGATAGTAGGCCATTCTCGCAATTGCTGCTATGCTTGTGCCCATTGTTGCAGCCCTGTGTCAGTCCATTTCATTGAGGGTATTCCTGTTTTTCGCTGACCCTCTGCTTTACCAAGCATGATGTCCTTCTCCAGTGACTGATCCCTCCTGATAACATGTCCAGAGTTAACGATCCGTATTTCAATGGTTCTGACTGGGTCCTATGGCCACCTCAAACAATCTCTGAGGTCATGGGAATGTGATGCTCTTATTGGTCACATCTGGGTCACATGACCACCTATGGACTCAGAGAAAAGTCACCTCTGCTCAAAGTAGAGGAACTGAGGTTGAGAGGAAGGGGTAATTCCCTTTCCCTCTTCAGTAGACTCAGTGTACTATTACCAGAAATAGAGTGAAACAGATGGTAGGGTGTAAAAATAACACAGTGATTCTCACTATTTGCAGTCATTATAAAGTCACTTTATGAAGTCACCACAAACACTGACTTAGTGAATATTGAACCAATGTGCCTAGGTAAAATACAGGGTTAAGACCCTGCAAACTGCTGGTGAAAATATTTTAGTCAACCAATGAATACATACCTTGCTTTATGTGTGTTTTCTGTTGAAGGATGCCTGATTTAATTCATGTTGTTGATTCATTAACACTGAACTCAACCAATAGCACTCATGCCTGAATGAAATGTCTCTAACACATATTTTTTTCCCCATAAGGCACACCGCAGCCTCTCTGCACTTATGAACACTTGACAGCACTTCAGCACTACACTTGAGGGCCACTTTAAACAGTGAAATCACCAACAAAAAGCACCAAAATGCACCAAACACACGAAAAGATGTTCAGCATCATTAGCCATCAGAGAGATGCAAATCAAAATTACAATGAAGTATCATTACACTAACCACAAGAATGGCTAAGATTTAAAAAAGAAAATAACAAATGTTTAGCAAGGGTGTGGGGAAATTGGAACCCTTGTGGTTAAGTGCTACAGTTGCTAACCAAAGGGTCGGCAGTTCAAATCCGCCAGGTTCTCCTTGGAAGCTCTATGGGGCAGTTCTACTCTGTCCCATAAGGTCGCTATGAGTCGGAATCGACTCGATGGCAGTGCGTTTTGGGATCCACTGCTGGTGGAAATGCAAAAGGGTACAGCTGCTATGGAAAACAATGTGGCGGTTCTTCAAAAAACTAAAAATAGAATTACTGTATAACCCAGCAATCCCACTCCTAGGTATATACCCCAAAGGCTTGAAAGCAGAGGCTCAAAAAGAGACTTGTATACCAATATTTATTGCAGCACTATTCACAATAGCCAACAGGTGGAAACAGCCTGAGTGCCAATCAGCTCACAAACTGATAAACAAAATGTATTCCATACAATGGAATACTACTCAACAAGTAGGAGAGATGAAATCTTTATATATGCTACAATACGGATGGAACTTGAAGACATTGTGCTGAGTGAAATAAGCCAATCACAAAAGGACTAAATATTGTGTGACCTCACTTATATAAAAAGACAAAAAAAGTCAAACGTATACAGACGAAAGTTTATTAGTGATTACCAGGGGTGGGATGACCACTCATCTGTCAGTTTGTGTATTGTGGTGGCTTGCATGTTGCTGTGGTGCTGGAGGCTATGCCACCGGTATTTCAAATACCAGCAGGGTCACCCATGGTGCACAGGTTTCAGTGGAGTTTCCAGACTAATACAGACTAGGAACAAGGATCTGGTAGTCTACTACTGAAAAAACTGGCCAATGAAAACCTTATGAATAACAAAGGAACACTGTCTGATACAGTGCCAGAAGATGAGCCCCTCAAATTGGAAGACACTCAAAATACCACTGGGGAAGAACTGCCTCCTCAAAGTAGAGTCGAATGGCATTGCATTCATTATCAAAAAGAAAATTTCAACATCTGTCTTGAAGTACAATGTTGGCAGTGATAGGATAACCATACATCTACAAGGAAGACCAGTTAATACAACTATTATTCAAATTTATACACCAACTACTAATGCTAAAGATGAAGAAATTGAATATTTTTGCTAACTTCTGCAGTTTGAAATTGATCAAACATGCAATCAAGACGCATTGATAATTACAGACAATTGGAATGCAAAAGTTGGAAACAAGAATTCGTAGTTGGAAAATACAGCCTTGGTGATAGAAATGATACAAGAGATCACAGGATAGACTTTTGCAAGACCAACAACTTCTTCATTGCAAATACCTTTTTTCAGCAACATAAATGGTAACTATATACATGGACCTCTTTGGATTGAGTATACAGAAATCAAATTGACTATATCTATAGAAAGAGATGATGGAGAAGCTCAACATCATCAATCAGAACAAGGCCAGGGGCCAATTGCAGAACAGACCATCAATTGCTCCTATGAAAGTTCAAGTTGAAGGTGAAGAAAATTAAAACAAGTCCATGAGAGCCAAAGCACAGCCTTGAGTGTATCTCACCTTAATTTAGAGAACATCTTAAGAATAGAGTTGACATATTGAACACTAACGACCAAAGACCAGAAGAGTTGTGGGATATGACATCAAGGACATCATACATGAAGAAAGAAAAAATCATTAAAAAAATAGGAAAGAAAGAAAAGACCAAAATGGATGTCAGAGGAGACTCTGAAACTTGCTTTTGAATATACAGCAGCTAAAGCCAATGGACAAAAATGATGAAGTAAAAGAGCTGAACAGAAGATCTCAAAGGGTGTTTCCACAAGACAAAGTGAAGTTGTATAATGCAATGTGCAAAGATGTGGAGATAGAAAACCAAAAAGGAAGAACACACTCAGCATTTCTCAAGCTGAAAGAACTGAAGAAAAAATTCAAACCTTGAGTTGCAATATTGAAGGATTCTATGGGCAAAATATTGAATGATACAGGGAAGCATCAAAAGAAGATGGAAGGAATATACAGAGTCACTGTATCAAAAAAAAATTGTTCGACTTTCAGCCATTTCAGGAGGTAGCAAATGATCAAGAATCGATGGTGCTGAAGGAAGAAATCCAAGCTGCACTGAAGGCATTGGCAAAAAAACAAAAGGAATTGACAGAATGCCAATTGAAACGTTTCAACAAATGGATGCAGCGCTTGAGGTGCTCACTCATCTATGCCAAAAAATTTGGAAGACAGCTACCTGGCTAAATGACTGAAAGAGATCCATATTTGTGCCCATTCCAAAGAAAGGTGATGCAACAGAATATGGAAATTATCAAACAATGTCAGTAATATCACACGCAAGTAAAATTTTGCTGAAGATTCTTCAAAAGCAGCTGCAGCAGTATATCGACAGGGAACTGCCAGAAATTCAAGCCAGATTCAGAAGAGGACTTGGAACCAGGGCTATCATTGCTGATATCAGATGGATCCTGGCTGAAAGCAGAGAATACTAGAAAGATGTTTACCTGTGTTTTATTGACTATACTAAAGTATTCGACGGTGTGGATCACAACAAATTATGGATAACATTGGGAAGAATGGGAATTCTGGAACACTTAATTGTGCTCATGAGGAGTCTGCACATGGATCAAGAGGCAGTCCTTTGAACAGAACAAGGGAGTACTGTGTGGTTTAAAATCAGGAAAGGTGTTCATCCTTTCCCCATACTTATTTAATCTGTATGCTGAGCAAATAATCCGAGAAGCTAGACTATATGAAGAACAGGGCATCGAGATTAGAGGAAGGCTCATTAACAACCTGCAATATGCAGATGACACAGCCTTGAAAGTGAAGAGGACTTGAAGCACTTACTGATGAAAATCAAAGACTACAGCATTTGAACAAGGAAGAATGAAAAAACCCAAAGGCACAAGGAAAAGATTAGTCCAAAGGACTAATGGACCACAACTACCACAGCCTCCGCCAGACTGAGTCCAGCACAACTAGATAGTGCCTGGCTACCACTACTGACTGTTCTGGTAAGGCTCACAATAGAGGGTCCCGGACAGAGCTGGAGAAAAATGTAGAACAAAATTCTAACTCAAAAAAAAAAAAAGACCAGACTTACTGATCTGACAGAGACTGGAGAAACCCCAAGAGTATGGCCCCCGGACACCCTTATAAAAAAAAAAAAAAATTTTTTTTTTTTTTTTTTTATAGCTCAATAATAAAGTCACTCCTGAGGTTCACACTTCAGCCAAAGATTAGACAGGCCTGTAAAACAAAACAAGACTAAATGGGCACAGCAGCCCAGGGGCGAGAGCAAGAAGGCAGAAGGGAACAGGCAAGCTGGTAATGGGGAGCCCAAGGTCAAGAAGGGGAGAGCGTTAACATGTTGTGGGGTTGGCAACCAATGTCACAAAACAATATGTGTGTTTTTTAATGAGAAACTAGTTTGCTCAGTAAACCTTCAACTAAAGTACAATGAAAAAAAAAAAAGACTACAGTCTTCGCTATGTATTACCCCTCAGCATAAAGAAAACAAAAATACTTACAACTGGACCAATAAGCAACACCATGATACAAAGAGAAAACACTGAAGTTGTCCAGGATTTCATTTTACTTGGAACCACAATCAACGCCCATGGAAGCAAGCAGTCAAGAAATCAAATGACAAAGTGCATTGGCCAAATCTGCTGCAAAGGACCTCTTAAAAGTGTTAAAAAGCAAAGATGTCACTTTGAGGACTGAGGAGCGCCTGACCCAAAAAAAAAAAAAATGACCCAAGCCATGCTAATTTCAATCATCTCATATGCATGTGAAAGCTAGACAATGAATAAGGAAGACCGAACAAGAATTGGTGCCTTTGAATTATGGTGTGGCAAAGAATATTGAATATACCATGGGCTGCCAGAAGAAGGGACAGATCCGTCTTGGAAAAAGTACAGACAGAATGATCTTTATAAGCAAGGATGCTGAGACTTCATCTCAAGTACTTTGGATATGTTATCAGGAGGGACCACTCCCTGGAGAAGTACACCATGCTTGGTAAAGTAGAAGGTCAGAAAAAGAGAGGAAGACCCTCAATGAAGTGGACTGACACAGTGGCTGCAAGGATGGGCTCAAGCATAGTGATGATTGTGAGGATGGCTTAGGATTGGGCAGTGTTTCATTCTGTTGTACATAGGGTCACTATGAGTAGGAACCAACTTGTGGCCACCTAACAACAACAACATGGGGCAGAAATGGGTGGGAGGAGGAGAAGATAGTAAAATTGCATTGATTAACAGTAGGGTTGCAGAGTCATTTCTTGTAATTGTTGTCAGTATGTTGTATACCTGTAAAAAGCTGAATTGGAAAAGTGTGATAGATATATTTACAACAATGACCAAAAAAAAAAAAAGAGAGAGAGAGAACAGCTGCTGAGGCTGCTTATTTGTAACCAAACACCTCATGGGATTTGAGCCCTTTGTTTAGTGGTTTAGGGTCATGGTTTCATGGGACATCCCAGTTAATTGGCTTAATAACATGTTTAGTCCTTCTGTTCTACCTCCTAGTTCATTGCATAGTTCCTAGGGTCTTAAAAGTTTGCAAGCGGCCATCCAAGGCACAACAATTGGTCTCTCTCCACCTGTAACAAGAGCAGAAGAAGAAGGGTCAGGAATAGGAGGATATGGAAGGTGTGACTAATTTCCTCCATGAACGACTGCCTCCTTTGCCATGAGACCAGAAGAACTGGATGGTGCCTGGTTACCGTTACTGAACATTTTGATCAAAAATTCCATAGAAGAATCCTGATCAAAGGGGAGGAAGTACAGAACCGAATTTCAAATTCTCATGGACTCCAGACATCCTAGATACATAAAGATTGGACAAACCCCTGAAACTATTGCCCTGAGATAATCTTTAAATCTTAAACCAAAAATATCCCCTGAAGTCATCCTAAAGACAAACAGCAGTTTAGTTTAACTGGTAAAGAATGTCTGCCTTGAGCATCGTGCTCTTTTAAGAACTACCTATATGGGATCAAATTGACAATGTTAATTTGAAAGATCAGATAAGAACGTTAGGGGACAGTGAATTTATGTTAATGAGGGAGTAAAAACTCAGAAAAAGAGGGTGAGAATGGTTGCACAGTTGAAGAATACAATCTATGTCACTAAATGGTGGAAATATAAACTGTTGAAATGGCGTACATTTTGCTGCATATATTCTCAACAAAAGCAAAATAAATAAAATTTAAAGAAAAAAAACACAAAAATATGAAAACCATGGCACTAAATTATCCACTTAAAATCCTTTGTTTACAGTATGAGAGCTGAAACACGGAAGCAGAGCGTCATGTTGTTTGACTTCAGCTGGGAAGGTGAGTGCCAGGCTACTCACATATTTTGTCGCCCTGAGCACGTCCTCAAATGATTGCAAAAGCACTTTAAGTATTGATTTTGGGGATACAAATAAATCTTAACGAGTACGTGAATTCGCAGATGCAAAATCTGCAAATAGTGAGGCTTGACTTTGTCTTTTGCTATTTTCTTACATGTAGCTCAAACTTCAGAGGCAGATATACGTGCTTTTTCCCAGTTGGTATCAATGTCCTTGAAGGCTCTAGCTCTACTAGTGCCATGTGTCTTTCACCAGGTTAATCCTCATTGTGTCCCCCTGAATGGGTGCCTTAGACTGGCATCCTAGAAGCAGAGCCTGAGGCAGGGATTCGACAACACCTGATTTATTGAGGGAGGGCTCTCAGAAAAAACATAAAAGGAAGAGAGGGAAGTGAATATGGCAGGGGAAGAAGCTAGACAAAGTTGAAGGTCCAGCTGAAGCCTAGGCTTAGCCTCATCCCTTGGAGAACTCCAAAGCATAAATCTCATTGTGGAATTGTCCCCCAGTGAGGCAAGGGGCTGCCTTTTGTACCCCCTCATTTTTTGTTGAAGGAGCCCTGGTGGCGCAGTGGTTAAGCACTTGGCTGCTAACCTAAAGGTCGGCGGTTTAAGCCCTCCAGCTTTATGGAAGAAAGATGTGGCAATCTGCTTCCATAAAGACTTAATAGCCTTGGAAACCCTATGGGGCAGTTTTACTCTGACTATAAATCAGAGCCAACTTGATGGCAATGGGTTTTGGTTTATCTTTTGTCCTTGGCAGGTCCAAACAATTAACACGCTCAGCTGCTGACTGAAAGGTTGAAGATTCGAGTCCACCCCAAGGCATTTTCAGAGAAAGTCCTGGTGATCCACTTCCAAAAATCAGCCGTAGAAAACCCTATGGAACGCAGTTCTACACTGACACACATGGTGTCACCTATGAGTTGAAATGGACTTGATGGCGACTGGTTTTTGGTATCCTTCCATGTAGTGTATTTCCTGGAGGGACTCCAACTCCCAGGCAAAATGCTCCCCTCCTGCTGAGGACAACACCCTGAAGAAAGGTGGAGCTCTGAGCCTTTACTAGTAACACTTACCTGAGCTGGGGATAGGTGCACTGGCCAGTAAAGGGAATCTGCCTGGGTACTGATAGTGTCTACTACAATTAATTAGCATTATTGGCCTGAATGGGTCATTTGTCTGCCCCGTGACAGGAGAGGCGGGCCTTTTGAGTAACAGTCCCACCAGAATCATACAAAATGGGAGAATTGGCAATTCTGAAAAGCAGAATCAGATACACTCTGCATTCTACTTCTCTCACCTCCCAACACTCATACATGCATACCTACAGTTTTAAAGATGCTCCCTTTGATGATAATGCAACAGGCTCACAACTGAAGAAAAATCCTTCCCCTTTTTGCAATAGACACTGTAGTGCCCTGCCCCATCCTTTTGTGGCCTGACTTCCAACCTCCACATGTGTACTTCTTAGCCTAAAGGCTTTCTCTGAGTGTTGGAGCCTCCTTTTTCACCCGCACAGCAGGTTAGAAGTGCAGAGGAATCAATATGTCTCTCTCCCTGAAAACTACTCTCAACCAGTGACTGATGGGAGTTGATGTGTGAGTACCCCAGTACTCTCTCTACTTGTAGTGGGATAACACTATGTGCGTCTTCTATGCTGGCTCCCAGAGCTTGCCATGGGATTAAGCCCCAACTGCACACAATGGTAACTGACTTGATAATGTACCCTGTATTGGCTGTCTTCCCTTCCCTGTCTCACATCCCTACCCCACCCCCACCCCGCCATGAGTATTTTCCTTTATTTACCAAATAAACTGCAGTCAATTCCTTATCTCAGAGTATGCTTCTAGGGGGCATGCAAATTAAAATATCCCCTTCCCAAACAGAAATAGTTCAAGTCATGTCATGTCTGCTACTGGGGGTGAACAGGTTTTCCTTTGATTGTAAGCTAGTTGCATTCTTCTGATTTAGGTTCAGATGTAGCTCCCCATGATCCTGCAAAATATAAATGTAACTATCCTCAAAAAATATTCAATTGTTGGGGGTGTCGGAAAAACTATAATAAAAACTCACATTTGGAATAAGAGAGAGGGAGGACATCAAAATATGGTCACCAATTCATAGAACACCAAGTTCTCTTTGCCTTGGCAGCAGACAACTTTCCTTGGTCAGTCCATCTTGCTGCCTCTGGGCTGCTCTCTATGCTGATCCTCCTTGTCCATTGTCTTCCGTGACCACATCTAAAGGGTTCCTGGGATGATTACCCTTCTGAAGTCTACACAGCTTTAGCAGCTCATTTTCTGTTGATGTGAGATCTGAGGCCTGAGGATGCCTTAGGGCAATGTTGACCACACTTGCCTGATCATAACAATCACTTGGAGTTCTTATTAATACACAAATTCCCAGCCCCACTCTTCAGCCCTTTGAAGGAGAGGATCCTGAGAAACTGTCTTTATCTAAATTCCCGGGAGAACACAGCGTGAGGCAAAGCTTTCACAGTAACGTCCTATTGGGAGGTACAATCCTAGGGCAATAAAAGTTAGGGATAAGGGAAGGAAGAAAGCAAATGCAAGATCGTGGCCACAGCTTCAAAGGGGAACATAGCTGGTTGTCTAGTTACATAGGAGTATTACAGAAAAGTTATGCAAAACCCATCATTTTTTGGAATGGCCCACTGAGGCATGACAGGTAAAGGAGATTATTTGCTGGCTCCTTCTCTTTTTTTTTTTTCTCATCTCTCATCTCCTACTGGTCAAAGTTCACCCATGGGGTATTAATTCTGCTGTAACCTTGGGTTCTTGTCTACTCCTACTGAAAGGGAGGCCAAGTTCCTTGGCACACAGATTCACTGAGTCATGGGTGGTAGGAGAAGAGCAATCCACCAAACGAGGAAATGAAGGCAGAAAATAATTCACAAAATTTCAAAGTCATAGGGCAAAAGGGGATATGCATATTTAACAATCAATATATTATGGGCACAGCTTAATAAGAATTTATTATAGATATTGTAGGACAATGAGTACTTGTGTTGATGACACTAGGAACCAAGATTCTCAGTCTAGGACAAAAGAGATACAAATATAAAAGAAAGAAGTTAGGTAAAGCTTCATGGACATAAATTTGAATTTGGAATATCAGTATGAACTTAAGATATATTTTCTTTAAAAAAAATATTATTTTTTAGCTCTGTGTACTGAAAACATTCAATGATCAAGCCAGTAGAAATTAGCACCCCTAGCACCAGATTTCAGTCTCTAAATGCAGTTTTTCTTGAAAAGTAACCAGGACTAACTGAAGAAACATCTGAATCCTGTCCGGGGCAGGAAATGTACAGAATGAGATGAAAATATCTTTCACTAGAAATTAAAGCAAACAAACAAAAACCTATAAAATACTACTATAGAAGACAACCTGAAGCCAAAGATGGGACAACTTGAGAATCAAAATAAAATAATTGCTGCAATGAACTATAAGACATCAAATATTTTTAAATTCATGAGTTCATAAAGATATTCAAAACAACAAAAACAAAAAAATGCTTTGATTAACTTTGGAGGATAGCAGGGAATCACCTCATTATTCTGAATACAGGTAAAGTCAAAGAACCAAGCACTATCATGCTTTTTTTGTATTAACTATGCCTCAGAGTAACTAAGTAGTTGGTGAGGGGATGTTATTATTATAGAACAATTCTAGCTAATAAATGAATAAGGGATGATAGAATTAGAATGAAATATTAGAAATCAGAAATATCAGAATTAAAATTAAATAATAGTTCTAGGCCAGCACTGTCTGATAGAGCATTCTGTGATGATGGAAAAGGCCTATATCTCTCAGGGGACATCTAGGTCAATTGGCGTAATATAGTTCATAAAGATAATGTTCTATGTCCTAGTTTGGTGAGTACTGTCTGGGGTCTTAAAAGCTTGCAAATGACAACCTAAGATTCAATATTGGTCTCTTCCTGTCTGGAGCAAAGGAGAGTGAAGGAAACCAAAGACCAAGCAAGCAATTAGTCCATAGGACCGGTGGCCCGCATGAACTGCAGGCTTCTCTAGCCTGAGGTCAGAAGAACTAGACGGTGCCCAGCTACCACTACTGACTGCTCTAACCAGGGACACAACAGAAGGTCCTGGTTAGAATAGGAGAAAAGTGTAGAATGAAACTCAAATTCATTAAAAAAAACCCCAGACTTACTGGACTGATAGAGACTGGAGGAACCCCGAAGACTATCACCCTAAGACACTCTTTTAATCTGGAACTGAAGCCCTCCTTGAGGTCACCTTTCAGCCAAATAAAAGATTAGCCTATAAAATAAACAGCAACACCCATGAGGAATGTGGTCTTTAGAACAATTGACTATATGAGACCAAATGGGCAATATTTGCCCAAAAGCAAAGATGAGAAGGCAAGGAGGGGCAGGGAAACTAAAGGGATGGAAATGGGGAGGGGAGGGTGGAAATGAGGAGTATGTTCACACATTCCAGGGATAGCAGCCAATTTGGTAGGACAATTTGTGTATGAATTGTTGAATGGGAAACTAATTTGCTGTGTAAACTTTCACCTGAAACACAATAAAATGTTTAAAAATAAAAAAAGAATCGATGCATTTGCATTGTGGCGTCGGCGAAGAATATTGAATATACTGTGGGCTGCTAGAAAAACGAACAAATCGGTCTTAGAAGAAACACAACCAGAATGCTCCTTAGAAGCAAGGATGGTGCAACTTCAACTTGCTTACTTTGGACACATCATCAGGAAACAACAATTGCTAGAGAAGGACATCATGTTTGGTAAAGTAGGCAGTCAGCAAAAAAGAGAAAACCCTCGGTGAAATGGATTGACACAATGCCTTCAACGATGGGTTCAAACATATTAAAGATCATGAAGCTGGCACAAGACTGGGCAATGTTTTGTTCTGTGGTTCATTCCCATAGGGTAGCCATGAGTTGGAGCCTCCTCAATGGCGACTAACAACAACTACCTCACTGGCGATATTTTGAGGATTAAGTAAGTTAATACTTGTAATATGTCTCTTCAAGAGTACCTGGTACTTAGTAAACAACATATAGTGTTTATAAGTTATTATTTTTTAAACGTTAAAAATCTGACATTTTCCTTAGTATCATTCATAAATACCAATATTAATTGTGAACATACCGAAATATGTTATTGGTGTCAATCGCTCTAAACTCTTGTTTAGAATGAGGTATTTTATATGAATGAGTTTAGCAGATCCAGTAAAATCGTTGAATGAAGTTAAGAAACCAGAATTTCAGTAGGAAATTACTGTCATGGGATCAAAAGTATTTCAAGTTCCTTTGATCAGCACATTCTCCCTTTGTATATACAAACCTATAGGGAAAGCCTCAAGGTGTCACCTTGAAGACTAAGGTGTACCTGACCCAAGCCATGGTGTTTTCAACTGCCGCATAAGCATGCGAAAGCTGGACAATGAATAAGGAAGACTGAAGAATATGCCTTTGAATTGTGGTGTTGGCAAAGAATATCGAATATACCATGGACTGCCAAAAAAATGAACCCAAGTTTCTCTTGGAAGAAGTACAACCAGAATGCTCCTTGGAAGCAAGAATGGCAAGACTACATCTCACACACTTTGGACATGTTATCAGGAGGGACCAGTCCCTGGAGAAGGACATCATGCTTGGTAAAGTGGAGGGTGAGAGAAGGAGAGGAAGACCCTTAACGAGATGGATTGACATAGTGGCTGCAACATTGCACTCGAGCATAGCAACAACCGTGAGGATGGCGTAGGACAGGGAAGTGTTTCGTTCTGTTGTACACAGGGTCACTATGAGTCGGAACCAACTCGATGGCACCTAACAACAACCACAACATAGGGAAAGCCAGGTCTAAATCAGAAGGTTGCTTGATGGTCATGAAATCAGAAGATGGAGAACTAAATCAATCAAAAGTTTTGTCAGGACATGGCTACCTGCAACAATTCTCACAATAAATATTCACATCAAAGGCCAATTTTTTATACAAGATAATCTTCCTGGGACAATGTTTTAAGAGGCCCAGGTGACACTTACCTCCCTTATTTCATGCTTTCTTGTTTGACCAATCTCTTGAAGTCAATATTTCTTCATATCTCTGAAGGACTTTATTCAAGTTATCTCAAGAGATTACTGAACTAGGGCTGTCCTCGGAGTATTCTTTCTTTCCAAGGTGACTTTGCAAATTTCTTTTCTGACTCATTATGTGTTTATTTCAAGGACTTATATTTCAGAGACCTTGTTAATTTTTAAGTTCTTAAAGAAAAACCCTCACTTTTTAACCCCAGTGCACATCAAGTAAACTCACTTAGCTAAGGAAGTAAGATTGTAAAAATAAGTTGAATTTTGAAATATTATTTAAGAGAGGGTGACCATTTGTTCGGTAAAGCTGAAATTTATTCTAATTGCCATTTTTAGCAAAATAGTATTGTTAAGAGTTGCATTAAAATAAGCCAACATGAGTTTGGTAGAAATACACTCTTTCATGCCAGCTTCTGCCATTGTCTTTGTACAGTAAAGAGAATTCCTGGGGTAACACATGCCTAAATCTGGAAGACAGTCAGCGATAACTCCCCTTTCTTCTCTACACAGTTGCTAAAGCTAACCTAACTAACACGTTCCTTTGCAGAGTGCTTTTCCAGGTGGGACAGGAATCCTTTCTAAAATAATGGCCGTGAATACTGAATAGTTTTCATCATATTTATATACTTGTGTATTGTTTCAAGAAAGAAACTTTGTTTTTCTATGCACGCTCTTTGCACAGAAAACTGTAGCTTGCACTAAGGCCACAATAAACATTGTTTTACTTGAGCAAAAAAAAAAAAAAGGTATATCTCTACACTCTTTAATATACTAACCACTAGTCACGTGTAGCTACTGAGCATTTGAAATGTGGCTAGTTTGAGGGATTTAATTTTTAATTTTACTTAATTAAATTTAAGTGGCCACATGTGGCTCCACCCACCAAAAACACATGTGGCTAGCTGCTATTATATTGGAGGGTGCAGTTTTAGGTCATTATCATCTTTGGTTGCTGAAAACCATTAAGTGAAAGACTAGTGGGGATGTTTATAATGGATGGATCAGAATGACTACCCCTAAACTTACTAATCAGTTTTAAAGATAAACAGACATTGTGTCCCCTAGTGTGATGCAATAAGAAGTACACTATACCACCCATGAAGTAGTCTTGCTGAAAAAATCAAACCTGAATCTGGTCAAGTTTTAGATCTAACTACCAGTTTAGGCAATACAGGGTAACAGAGAAATGTGACAATCAACACCACAGGAAGAGAGTCAGTAAAACCTGGAATATGGTAAGCTCTTCAGAACAAATAATACAATCTATTCATCAAATAATTGCAAGGGAAAAGAAGAGAGGAGGGAACAGAACCTGTAGATTAGAGAAGATAGATTAAAGGACAGCGGTGGCTCAGTGGTAGAATTCTCGCCTTCCACGTAGGAGACTCAGGTTCAATCCCCAGCCGATGCACCTCATGTGGAGCCACCACCGATCTGTGAGTGGAGGCTTGTGTGGTGCTGTGATGCTGAACAGGCGTCAGCAGAGCTTCCAGAGTAAAATGGACTCGAAAAAAAGGCTTGGCAATCTACTCCCGAAAATCAGCCAATGAAAACCTTATGGATCACAACAGTCTGATCTGAAACCAATCATGGGGATGGCACAGGATTTGACCGTGTTTCATTCCATTCTGCATGGGGTCACCATGAGTCAGAGGCTGACTCAATGACAACTAACAACAACAACAAAAGATGGATGAACCAAATGCATGTTGACCTTGTTTGAAGCCAACTGTGTCTTGGCCTATCTGATACAAAGGCTGTGTGCAAAGACTTTAATGAGGACTGAAATATCAGGGAACAGGGATGGAGGATGGTGTTATGGATTAAACTGTGTCCCCCAAAAATGTGTGTCAACTTGGCTAGGTTAGATTCCCAGTATTGTGTGATTGTCCACCATTTTGTCATCTGATGTGATTTTCCTACGTGTTGTAAATCCTACCTCTACGATATTAATGAGGTAGGACTCAATCTACAAGATCAAGTTGTATCTTGAGTCAATGTCTTTTGAGATGCAAAAGAGAGAAGTGAACAGAGAGACAGGGGGATCTCCTACTGCCAAGAAAGCAGAGCCAGGAGCCGAGTATGTCCTTTGGGCTTAGGCTGCCTGCACTGAGAAGCTCCTAGACGAGGGGAAGATTGATGACAAGGACCTTCCTCCAGAGCCAACAGAGAGAAAAAGCCTTCCCCTGGAGCTGACACCCTGAAGTGAACTTCTAGCCTACTAGACTGTGAGATAATAAAATTTCTCTTTGCTAAAGCCATCCACTTGTGGCACTTCTGTTATAGCAGCATTAGATAACTAAGACAGATGGTGAGTGAAACAGGGAAGCAAGGGAAGCTGACACAACAAAGCATTATCAAGTTGACCACCACCAAGGGTGACTCCTCGATCCCATAGGACCGCCTGAAAAGCTGTATGTACTGTATCTTAGGGCTGTTGATATGGGAATACAAGTGAAGCAGTTATACATTGGCTCTCATCTCCTATTGCTCAAAGTTTGGTTCAAGGATTGTTAAATCCTGGCACTTCTGGATTGTGCACTACACCTGTTGGAAGCTAGTTGCAGCCTGTGCAGAACTGACCTTGGCAACAAAAGTCAAATTGTTTAAAAGACGGGAGAGCCCAAGAGGATCACAAGTTGTGCATGAGGGGTGCCTGCTACAAACTGTAAAAAAGAAAAAATGAGAGAGAGGGAGAAAGACAATCAAAGAAATTAGAATGCTGCCTGGATATATGATGATATTAAGCAATTATTGTTAACTTCTTAGGTGTGGTAATGGCATAGTGGTTATGCTATAAAAAGTTTTTATCTTTTAGAAATTCATCTGAAGTACTCACAGATGAAATGTTACGATGTCTGGAATTTTCTTCAAAATAATCCACTTGGTAAGGGAGAATGGATAGAGGCATAGCTCCAGTAAGATTTGCAATGAGTTATGTGCTGGTTTTGAAAATGTCCACTAACTTCAGCGCTCCTCTCTTCAAAAGGTGAAGGCTAAATTCCCTACCCTTGAATGTGCACTGGACTTATTTTCCAAGACTAGATCACAAAAGGCATTGCAATGTCTACTGTGCTCTCTTGGCTCATTCTCTCTGCTGGAAGCCAGACATCATATCGTGAGTTCATTGCAGCAGCTCTACATGGCAAGAAACTGATGCCTCCTACCAATAACTTGCCAACCATAGGAATAAACCACATTGGAAATGGATTCTTTAACCCCAGGTAAGACTTCTGAACGTTACAGCCCAGGTCAACAACTTAACTGCAGCCTCATAAGAGATCCTGGGCCGGAATCACGCAACTAAGGCACTCCTGAATTCCTGACCCATAGAAAGTGTGTGAGATATTATAATACACGCTTATTACTGTTTTAATTTGCTAGATTTTGGGGTAATTTGTTACACAGCAATGTTGTTTTTGTTAGGTACTGTTGGGTCAATTCCAATTCAGAGCAACCCCAGGTGAGTGAGTAGAATTGCCCCATAGGATTTTCTAGGCTGTAATCTTTACAGATGCAGATTGCCACCTCTTTTTCCATGGAGTTGCTGGGTGGGTTTGAACTGCCAACCTTTTGGATAGCAGCCAAGTGCTTAACAGTTGCCACCAGAGCTCCTTCTATATAGCAATAGTCAATTAAAATAAAATAATCAACTAAAGTAAGTTAAGTGTTAACACTGGGTGTTGAGTTCATTGTACTATTCTTTTTACTTTTGTGCATTTTGACATTTTCCATAGTAAAAATTAAAAATCGGATTCCTATACCACACCACCATATAAATGATTTCCAGATGGACTAAAGACTCTCGGCAAAAACGCTAAAGTTTAAAATTCCTATTAAACCGTCATCTTTGTAAGCGGTAACTTTGGTGAAGGGTAAGACAGTACACTATACTGGGGAAGCCAGCACAACATGTACAAGGTAGGGCCATGGTAGCTCCACAGACACACCCAAACTCCCTGAGGGACTGAATTGCTGGGCTGAGGGCTGTGGGGACCGTGGTCTGAGGGAACATCCAGCTCTATTGGCATAACGGAGTTTATAAAGAAAATGTTTTACATTCTGCTTTGGTGAGTAGCGTCTGGGGTCTTAAAAGCCTATGAGTGGCCATCTAGGACATTCCACTGGTCTCATCCCTTTGGGAGCAAGGAAGAATGAAGAAAACTAAAGACACAAGGGGAAGATTAGTCCAAAGGACTAATGGACCACATCTACCACGGCCTCCACCAGACTGAGTCCAGTACAACAAGATGGTGCCCGACTACCACCACTGAATGGTCTGACAGGAATCACAATAGAGGGTCCCAGACAGAGCTGGAGAAAAATGTAGAACAGAATTCTAACTCAAAAATAAAGACCAGTCTTGCTGGCCTGACAGATATTGGAGAAACCCTGAGAGCATGGCCCCTGGACACTCTTTCAGCTCAGTAATGAAGGTACTCCTGGGGTTCACCCTTCAACCAAAGATTGAACAGGCCCATAAACAAAATAAGACTAAAGGGGCACACCAGCCCTGGGGCAGGACTAGGAGGCAGGAGGGGACAGGAAAGCTGGTAATAGAGAACCCAGGGTTGAGAAGGGAGAGTGTTCACATGTAATGGGACTGTTAACCAATGTCATACAACAATGTGTGTACTAACTCTTTGATAAGAAACTAGTTTGTTCTGTAAACCTTCATCTAAAATTCAATTAAAAAAAAAATTGTCATCTTTGTGACCCCAAGGTAAGAAAAGATTTCTTAAACATGAAACAGAAAGCATGGACTGTAAAGAAAAGATTGATAAATGTATCTACATTAAAAATAAAAACTAAATGGATAATGGTGATGGTTGCACAACACAATGAATACTAGTAATGTCACTAAATTGCACATGTGAAGAACCTTGAAATGGCAAATATTTTGTTACAAACGTATTTACCACAATAAAAAATGCATAAGTAAAACAACAAGGAAAAAAAACAAACTATGCATCAAACAATACCATGAAGAAAGTGAAAAAAATAAACCACATTGAGAAAGGATTGTCGTTGTTAGGTGCTGTCAAGTCGGTTCCGACTCATAACCCTACATACAACACAATGAAACACTGTCTGGTTCTGTGCTTGAGCCCATTGCTGCAGCCACTGTGTCAATTCATCTTGTTGAGGAACTCCTATTAATCAATAAGAAAAAGATAAGCAACCCAATAGCAAAATGATCAAAAGATATGAATGTACAATTAAAAGACAGGGAAACCCAAATGACCAATAAACATATTGGTTTGATCAGCCAATATCCGCATCTTTGCGTCTGCCGCACAGTAATTAATGTCCACTCCACAAGCAACCCCCAACCATGACTAACCACTGCTGATGTATAAATATCCATATACTGCAGCTCCCTCACCTCTCTGAGGCATGTGTCCTACGCCACATCCCAGAATTTCCCATGCTATTAAGCTGCAATGGCCGACAATGATAAATGAGTTGATAATGCATCCTGTATGGCCACCTTCCCTTTTCTGTCTCATTTGCCTAGGACTCTATGGGTGCTTCCTGGGACCAAGTCCTACATGTATTTGTACTTGAATCCTTTCTCAGAACTTCTTTCTGAGAGAATCTAAACTAATATAAGCTTGTTCAAGCTTTCTAGCCAGCATAGGACAAAGGCTGAGCCCTGGCGACTCTGTGGGAATTTTTCCGAAAGTACAAAAAAAGCTACAGTGTCCTTTAAGGTGCATAAGCCAAACCTGATGCCTGGGGGCCAGACCATGGCCACAGGCACAGACTTCAAAGCTGCCCCAAGTCCTGGACTCTCATTCTTAGACCTATTGCAAGTCTGTTTTCCTTTTGTCCTCTTTGAACCTTGTCCACAATCAACGCCCTTGGCCTGACCTGCTTGGGATCATAGCAAAGCTCTCCCTGTTCCTTGAATCATTGTGAACCTGGGTTCAGTTTCTTTAACTTGGTAAACAATGCAATCTGGACCACACCTCTACTCACAGGCAAGACTCCTAGTCTGCAGGTTCTGCACACAGAGTTGCCTGCCACCTCTCCCCTACCATGGGGTTCCTGCCGTAGTCACAGTGCAAGCGAATGCAAGAACAGTTTCACTGTAATGAAGGCTGCATTCATTACTGCCAGTGACTTCTCAGATGATGGGAGTTGGTGCCAATGGGCTTCAGCAGTAACACGAGATAGGGGCCTCTGTGCAACCATAGAGGCCTTGATCACAACCCTGACAGCAGTCTATATCAGAGCCTTGCGCAAGCACTAGAAATAGTGCTTCTGGTGGCACCGACACAGTAGGCTTTGATGGCATTCCGCTTGGAGAGGAAACGGTTTCTCTGTGAGCCAAAGTAGAATATGAGGAAATGGATATTTACCATGGATTTGTTATACTGTCTCAGTGGTAATATCTCTTGCTACGGGCTTAGGGTATGTGTAGGGGGACTTCCAAAATTTTGTTGCCTGTATTTGTTATCTATTGCTGTGAAAAATTACCCCCAAACTTAATGGATAACAAATGGTGCTGGGAAAACTGGATTTCCACATGTGGAAGAATGAAGTTGGAACCCCTACCTTACACCATATACAAAAATTAACCCAGAAGATGTAGTCTACAGGTGTCAGAAGTACTCTAAATTCAAGAAGAGGAAAGAGAATCAAGACCGGCTGAAGGCTGATTCCTGCGAGGTGGATGTCAGACATACCTCCATTCTCCAACCTTTTTACCAATTCTGATACTAGCCATTCCTTCCATGGCACTCTCTACTTCTCTGCTGGGTTCAATAATTTGTTGAAATGGCCACACAGAACTCACAGACCATAATCACAATCGTGGGGTTTATTAGGGAAATAAGGTTACAACTGTGAATCTGGATCAACTTGGAAGTAACAGGAACAACTCAGTAGACAGGGTATAGTTCATCAATCACGACAGCTTCCAATCAAGATAGCTACTAGCTCCTTCTCAACCATGCCTGCAGGTGCACCCTTCACTTAGGCCTGGCCTTTGCCCTGCTTGGACAAATGTTACAACTTTTTAGCTCTGCCAACAAGTGCCTGGAATCACCCCAGCCCACCAATAATCCTCCTGCCTGAAGGCGCTCAGCCGTCTCTCTCTGTAGGCTGGTGAGCAGGGTCTCAAACAGATATTTGTACACCAATGTTCAATGAAGCATTATTCACAGTAGCCAAAAGGTAGAAACAACCCAACTGTCCATCAACAGATGAATAGATAAACAAAAAGTGGTATAACAGTAGAATATTATTCTGCCATAAAAAGGAATGAAGTTCTGGTTCATGCTACAACATGGATGAATTTGGAAAACATTACGTTAATGAAATAAACTAGACCCAAAATGACAAATATTGTATGATCCCATTTATATGAAATATCTAGAATAGACAGATACATAAAGACAGAATGTAGAATAGAGGTTACCAGGGGTTAGGGGTAAGGAATAATGGATACAGAGTTTCTGTTTAAGATGATTAAAAAAAAGGTCTGGAAATAGGTAGTAGTGATGGTTACACAACATTGTGACTGTATTGTTGTTGTTGGTAGGGGCCATTGAGTCGGCTTGACTCATAGCGACCTTACGTACAACAAAACGAAACTTTGCCCAGTCCTACACCATCCACACAATTGATGCAATGTTTGAGTCCATTGTTACAGCCACTGTGTCAATCCATCTCATTGAGGGTTTCCCTCTTTTTCACTGACCCTCTACTTTAACAAGCATGGTGTCTTTCTCCAGTAAATTTCTCCAGTAATTGGTCCCTCCTGATGATGTGTCCAAAGTAAGCAAGACAAAGCCTTGCCACCCTTGCTTCTGGCTGTACTTCCTCCAAGATAGATTTGTTTGTTCTTCTGGCAGCCCATGGTATATTCAGTATTCTTCTCCAATATCACAATTCAAATGCATCAATTCTCCTTTTGTCTTCCTTTTTCATCATCCATCTTTTGCATGCATATGTCATTGTTGTTAGGTGCTGTTGTATTGGTTCTGACTCGTTGCGACCCTCTGCACAGCAGAACGAAACAATGCTTGAAACCATTATTGCAGCCACTGTGTCAGTGCATCTTGTTGAGGGTCTTCCTCTTTTTCACTGACCTTCTACTTTACTAAACATGATGTCCTTCTCCAGGGACTAATCCCTCCTGACCACATGTCCAAAGTATGTGAGATGCAGTCTTGCCATCCTTGTTTTCAAGGAGCATTCTGGTTTTACTTCTTCCAAGACAGGTTTGTTCACTGTTTGGCAGACTATGGTATATTCAATATTCTTCGCCAATGCTACAATTCAAAGGTGTCAATTCTTCTTCCATCTTCCTAATTCATTGTTCAGCTTTTGCATGCCTGTGAGGCAATTGAAAACACTGAGGCTTGGGTCAGGCCCATCATAGTCCTCGGGATGACACCTTTGCTTTTTAACACTTTAAAGAGATCTTTTGCAGCTGATTTGCCCAAGGTAATGTGTCTTTTGATTCCTTGACTGTTGTTTCCATAGGTGTTGAATGTGGGTCCAAGTAAAATGAAAGCCTTGACAACCTCAATCTTTTCTCCCTTTATCATGATGTTGCTTATCGGTCCAGTTGTGAAGATTTTTGTTTTCTTTATGTCGAGGTGTAATGCATACTGAAGGCTGTAGTCTTTGATCAATCATCAGTAAGTATTTCAAGTCCTCTTCACTTTCAGCAAGCAAGGTTGTGTCATTTGTATATCGCAGGTTGTTAATGCTGATGCCCCGTTCTTCTTCATACAGTCCAGCTTTTTGGATTATTTGCTCAGCATACAGATCGAATATGTATGGTGAAAGGGTACAACCCTGATGCACACCTTTCCTGACTTTAAACTGTGGAGTATCCACTTGAAGAAATTGGAGATTTTTATCAGCTTCTGCAGTCTGAAATTAATCAAACATACAATCAGGATGCTTTAATAATTACTGGTAATTGGAATGAGAAAGTTGGAAGCAAAGAAGAAGGATTGGTAGTTGGAAAATATGGCCTTGGTGATAGAAACAATGCCAGAGATCAAATGATAGAATTTCGTAAGACCAATGACTTCTTCATTGCAAATACCTTTTTTCACCAACATGAACAAAGATTATACACATGGACCTCACCAGATGGAATACACAGGAATCAAACTGACTACATCTGTGGAAACAGACGATGGAAAAGCTCAATATCATCAGTCAGAATAAGGCCACAGGCCAACTGTGGAATGGACTATCAATCGCTCATATGCAAGTTCAAGTTGAAACCGAAGAAAATCAGAGGAAGTCCACAAGAACCAAAATATGACCTTGAGTATATCCCACCTGAATTTAGAGACATCTCAAGAATAGATTTGACTCATTGAACACTAATGACCCAAGACCAGACGAGTTGTGCAAGGACATCGTACGAATAAAGCAAGAGGTCACTGAGAAGACAGGAAAGAAAGAAAAGGCCAAGATGGATGTCGGAGGAGACTCTGAAACTTGCTCTCGCACATCGAGCATCTAAAGCAAGAGGAAGAAATGATGAAGTAAAAGAACTGAACAGAAGATTTCAAAGGGTGGCTCGAGAAGACAAAGTAAAGTATTACAATGACATGTGCAAAGAGCTGGAGAAGGAAAACCAAAAGGGAAAAACATGCTTGGTGTTTCTCAAGCTGAAAGTACTGAAGAAAAAATTTAAGGCTGGAGCTGCAATAGTGAAGGATACTATGGGGAAAATATTAAACGATGCAGGAAGCATCAAAAGAAGATGGAAGGAATACACAGAGCCATCATACCAAAAAAATTTAGTTGATGTTCAACCATTTCAAGAGGTAACATATAATCAGGAACCAATGGTACTGAAGGAAGAAGTCCAAGCTGCACTGAAGGTATTGGAGAAAAACAAGACTCCAGGAATTGATGGAATATCAATTAACACATTTCAACAAATGGACACAGTGCTAGAACTGCTCACTCATCTATGCCAAGAATTTGGAAGACAGCTACCTTGCCAAACGACAGGAAGAGATCCATATTTATGCCTATTTCTAAGAAAGGTGATCCAACCAAATGTGAAAATTATCAAACAATATCATTAATATCACAGGCAAGCAAGATTTTGCTGAAGATCGTTCAAAAGTGGCTGCAGCAGTATATCAACAGGGAACTGCCAGAAATTCAGGCCCGTTTCAGAAGAGGCCGTGGAACCAGGGATATCATTGCTGATGTCAGATGGATTCTGGCTGAAAGCAGACAATACCAGAAGGATGTTTACCTGTTTTATTGACTATGCAAAGGCATTCGACTGTGTGGATCATAACAAATTATGGATAACATTGCAAAGAATGGGAATTCCCGAACACTTAATTGTGCTCATGAGGCACCTGTACATAGACTAAGAAGCAGTTCTTTGGACAGAACAAGGGGATACTGAGTGGTTTAAAGTCAGGAAAGATGTGCATCAGGGTTGTATCCTTTCACCATACCTATTCAATCTGTATGATGAGCAAATAATCTGAGAAGCTGGACTATATGAAGAAGAACGGGGCATGAGGATTGAAGGATGACTCATTGTTGTTGTTAGGTGCCATCGAGTTGGTTCTGACTCATAGCGACCCTATGCACAACAGAACGAAACACTGCCTGGTCCTGCGCCATCCTCACAATCGTTGTTATGCTCGAGCCCATTGTTGCAGCCACCATGTCAATCCACCTCGTTGAAGGTCTTCCTCTTTTCCACCTGACCCTGTACTTTGCCAAGCATGATGCCCTTCTCCAGAGACTGATCCCTCCTGACAACATATCCAAAGTATGTAAGACGCAGTCTCACCATCTTTGCTTCTAAGGAGCATTCTTGTTGTACTTCTTCCAAGACAGATTTATTCGTTCTTCTGGCAGCCCATGGTATATTCAATATTCTTTCCCAACACCACAATTCAAAGGCTCATTAACAACCTGAATTATGCAGATAACACAACCTTGCTTGCTGAAAGTGAAGAAGACTTGAAGCACTTACTGATGAAGATCAAAAACTACAGTCTTCAGTATGGGTTACACTTCAACAAAAAGAAAACAGAAATCTTCACAACTGGACCAGTAAGCCACTTCATGATAAATGGAGAAAAGTTTAAAGTTGTCAAGGATTTAATTTTATTTGGATACACAATCAACACCCATGGAAGCATCACTCAAGAAATCAAAAGATACGTTGCATTGGGCAAATCTGTTGCAAAGGACCTCTTTAAAGTGTTGAAAAACAAAGATGTCACCTCGAAGACTAAGGGGCACCTGACCCAAGCTGTGGTATTTTCAATCACATCATATGCATGTGAAGGCTGGACAACGAATAAGGAAGATGGAAGAAGAACTGACGCCTTTGAATTGTGGTGTTGGATAATAATATTGAATATACCATGGACTGCCAAAAGAATGAACAAATCTGTCTTGGAAGAAGTACAACCAGAATGCCCCTTAGAAGCAAGGAGCGCGAGATTGCGTCTTACATACTTTGGACATGTTGTCAGGAGGGATCAGTCCTCGAAGAAGGATATTATGCTTGATAAAGTACAGGGTCAGCAGAAAAGAGGAAGACCCTCAACGAGGTGGATTGACGTGGTGGCTGCAACAATGGGTTCAAGCATAACAACTGCAAGGGTGGCACAGGATCAGGCAATGTTTTGTTCTGTGGTACACGGGGCCGCTATGAGTCGGAACCGATTCAATGGCATCTAACAACAGCAACATCTCCTTGTTCTGTTGGAACGACTGCCTCTTGATCCATGTAGATTCCTCATGCATATGAGGTTATTGAAAATACCATGGCTTGGGTCAGGTGCACCTTAGCCTTCCAGGTGACATCTTTGCTGGGGTCTTTTGCAGCAGATTTGTCTAATGCAATACATCACTTGATATCTTCAATGCTGATTCCATGGAGATTGATCATTGATTCAAGCAGAATGAAATCCTACAGAACTTAAAATTTCTTTGCAGTTCATTAAATTGTTTATTGGTTCAGTTGTAGGAATTTTCTTTCTTTTTTTTTTTT
The DNA here is from genome assembly GCF_024166365.1 of Elephas maximus indicus. NCBI lineage: Eukaryota > Metazoa > Chordata > Mammalia > Proboscidea > Elephantidae > Elephas > Elephas maximus. The sequence continues at coordinate 42,007,611 of NC_064843.1, forward strand.
AATGTGCCGGTATAATCCATACTTTTATCTTCATTAGTAAATTCTTCAAATCTTAGCTTTCTGCAAGCAATGTTGTGTCATCTGCATAACTCAGGTTGTTCTTTCTCCAATCCCAATGCCGAGTTCTTCATATGGCCCAGCTTCTCAGGTTTTACTTAACGTCACTTAATTGTGCACTCAAAAATAGTTAAAAATGGTAAATTTTATGTTACATATATTTTACCACAATTAAAAAATATGTATAAAAAAATTAAAGCACTAATGTGTGAATTCCAAACACCAGGAAAGGAAAATCGCCTATTTTTGATAGTACAAAACAGTCAAATTCAATCTGTTTTCATATACATTAAATCCCAAAATTAAACATCATTTTTTATTGTCTACAAATCATGCTTTTCCTTACACAAGTAAAGTATGTTAAACAGCATGCACCACATGTTAAACAAGGAAAAGGTCAAAATTTTCTTTTTACGTGACGAATATCATTAGAAATTGCACTGCAACGTACATTATCACCTTTGTTAACAAATGATTTTTTACTCTATTAAAAATAATAAAACGGCTAAATTTTCAAAAAGATTATTTTTTTTAATTTTTAAGAGAGTCCACAAGATTACACATTACTGTGAAATGGTTTGTGAATCCCAAAATTCAGGAAACATTGGTCTAGAGAGGTGATTTTGTGCCTCTAACAGTGCCTGATACAATTCCAGAGACCCTAATGCTTATTGGCTTACTAATAAATTAGGAAATTCTTACTAAAATGCAAAAAAAGCCCAAGAAGAATTAATTAGAAAATTCATTCACTTAATAAACGTATACTGGTAATGTCAAATTCTAAAAACATAAGTAGGCAATTCAGCCATGACCAAAATTACCTTATGTAAGTGAAAGACACAGAATTCTATATGAGTAAACACGTAAATATTTAACACTGAAGTTCACTCAATATATAATTAAAAAAATAGAAAACTTAAATAATTAAAAATTGAAAGCCCCTCCTAGGTATATATCCTAGAGAAATAAAAGCTATCACACGAATAGACATATGCACACACTTGTTCATTACAGTATTATTCACAATAACAAAAAGATGGAAACAACCTAAACATCCATCAATGGATGAATGGATAAACTGTCATACACACACAGAATGGAATACTACACAATAATGAAGAATAATGATGAATCCTGGAAATATCTCACGACATGAATGAACCTGGAGGACATTATGCTGAGTGAAATAAGTCAATCACAAAACGACAAACATCATATGAGACCACTATTATAAGAAATCAAGAATAGGTTTACATGCTAGCAAGTGGCCATCTAAGATGCATCAATTGCTCTCAACCCACCTGGACCAAAGGAGAATGAAGAACACCAAGGACACAAGGTAACTAAGAGCCCAAGAGACAGAAAGGGCCACATAAACCAGGCTATATCAGCCTGAGACCAGAAAAACTAGATGGTGTCTGGCTACAACCGATGACTGCCCTGACAGGGAACACAACAGAGAACCCCTGAGGGAGCACGAGAGCAGTGGGATGCAGACCCCAAATTGTCATAAAAAGACCAGACTTAATGGTCTGACTGAGACCAGAAGGACTCTGGAGGTCGTGGTCCCCAGACTTTCTGTTAGCCAAACTCTTCGGACAGCGAATGGACTGGACAATGGGATGCAGAGGGATGCTGGAGAGGAGTGAGCTTCTTGGATCAGGCAGACACCTGAGACTATGTTTGCATCTCCTGTCTGGAAGGGAGATGAGAGGGTAGAGGGGGTTAGAAGCTGGCGAAATGGACATGAAAAGACAGTGTGTAAGGAGGGAGCGGGCTGTCTCATTAGGGGGAGAGCAATTGGGAGTATGTAGCAAGGTGTATATAAGTTTTTGTGTGAGAGACTGACTTGATTTGTAAACTTTCACTTAAAGCACAATAAAAATTAAAAAAAAGAATAGGTTTACACACAGGAAGAAACATTCTTTGATGATTACCAGGGATGGGAGGGGGAGGGAGGGAGGGAGACTCATTAACTAGGTAGTAGGCAAAGGTTACCTTTGGTGAAGGGAAAAGCAATACACAATATGGGGGAAGTCAGCTTAACTGTGATGAAGGCAAAGGAAGATACTGAGAGGTATAAAAAAATAAAGGGTAACTATGGTAAATGCTATAACATGTAATTCTGCAACACCAGTAATAACAAACAATTTGTGAGCAGAAACACAGGCTAATAGGTGAGGGAGGTCACAGTGGAGTACATCTGTATACATATATAGGTATGGTTGTGGATATTTCTATATACATATTTGTAAATTCTTTTTTATAGGTATACTAGGAAACCCTGGTGGCATAGTGGTTAAGTGCTATGGCTGCTAACCAAAAGGTTAGCAGTTCAAATCCACCAGGCACTCCTTGGAAACTCTATGGGGCAGTTCTACTCTGTCCTATAGGGTTGCTATGAGGCGGAATCGACTTGATGGCAACAGGTTTGCTTTTGGTTTCAGTATGTATACTCATATATATAACAGAGTGTGTAAGGGGCACAGTTATAGAAACTACTTAGACATTGGGGCTGAATTACTGTACTTGAAGCCTAAGGACCATAGTCTTGGGGACATCTAGGTCAATTGGCATAACATAGTTCATAAGATAATGTTCTACATCCTAGCCTGGTCTTAAAAGCTTGCGAGTAGCCATCTAAGAAGCAACTACTGGTCTCTTGCCGCCTGGAGCAAAGGAGAACGAAGAAAACCGAAGATTCGATTAGTCCAAAAGACTAATGGTCCACATGAACCACAGCCTCCTCTGACCTGAGACCAGAAGAACCAGATGGTGGCCACCTACCGCTACCGACTGCTCTGACCAGGATCACAATAGAAGGTCCTGGTTAGGATGGGTAAAAATCGTAGAACAAATTGAAAAAAAAAAAGACCAGACTTACTGACCTGAAAAGAGGCTGGAGGAATCCTTGAGACTATTGCCCTAAGACAACCTTCTAACTTAAAACTGAAGACACTCCCCGGGGCCACCTTTCAGCGAAATAATAGACAGCATTATAAAATAAACAATAACACTTGTAAGAATGTGCTCCTTAGAACAATCAAGTATACGAGGCCAAAAGGGCAACATTTGTTGAAAACCAAAGATAAGAAGGCAGGAAGGAAAGGGGAAACTAGACGAATGGAAACGGGGAGCCCAGGAAAGAAACGAGGAAACGAGGAGAGTGCTGATATGTTGTAGGGATTGCAACCAATGTCACAGAACAATTTGTGTAAGAATCATTGATTGGAAAACTAATTTGCTATGTAAACTATCACCTAATGCCCAATACAATGTTAAAAAAAAAAAAAATTGAAAGGCTGAAATTGAATCGTGGTCTCAAATGTTAAAAGAAAAGCAGTTAAAGAGATAAGACATTGATAAAATGAGAAACAAAAATAAAGCGAGAGAAATATAAGGTCACTGTAAGGAGGGAAAACTAAAGTCAGGGTAATAATATAGGACTTGTTTGAAAGCATAGGGAGAAAAGACAGAATGGAGGGAAGAAAGTAGCAAAATGAAGCATTAGAATAGTTTATAACATATGGATGGGAGTCATTATTGCCACAATGCATTTGGGAAAGAAAGACAAAAAATAAATCACAGGAAATAGTAAAGAGTATTATTTTACTCTTTAAGGTTTTTGTATTTAATATTTTACCAAAAAAAAAAAAAAAAGCAATAGTTTTAGACTGCAGCACAGTTCCAAGAAAGGCTTGGCCAGGCCAATGGAGAGTTCTGGAGCCAAAGTTGCCAGCTGGAGTAGCCCTGCATCTCAAAGGAATAAGCCTGCATTAGCACAAACAAAGTGGTAGAGTCAGAGGGCAGCAGATGGGGCTGTCAGTCAGTTATGCGCCCACAGCAGATCTGAGCAGTGCATCTTCATAGCCACCACATCTGGTGATATTCCTTCTCACCATCATTGTGTAGAAGTGGGTGGCTTCTCAGTCAGTGTCAACTACAGATATTTTACTTTTCACAAGTTAGGTGCACAACTCTGGCTTGGCTAACTTTTTTGTAAGCTAGGCTGACTTATTTATTTGGACTGACCACTTTTGACTGAATAAGTCTCAGGGTTCTTGGGTAATTCCGTGGAAAACAGAGAGAGGCTCAAGAGGGAGACACTGTATTTCCTCCTGATAAGGACAGATAAGTGTTCTTATTGTTAATTAAGGAAATAGATGTTGACCATATCCCCAAATGATGATTTGTACCTTACTGATTGCATAAGGAGAATATAGAAAAAGAGCTAATAGGTCAGATATAAAAGCTGGAAAAGACCTCATAACCCAAGCTACAGCTAGCTATTGAACTAAAAACAATGTGGTGCTTTTAAAATAGGTCCACAAATTCTTTCTCGTTCCCTTCAAAAGGTAGAACGTGAATTCCCTCCCCATTGAATATGGGCCAGACTTAGTGCCTCACTTCTAACAAATATGATGTGGCAGAAGCTATGTTCTGTGACCTCTGAAGTTAGGTCAAACAAAGGATAGTGTCTTAGACTTGATTCCCTAAAGAAGCATAACCAGTAAAGTGTATAAATACATATATAGAGAGAGATTTATATCGAGGAAATGGCTCAAGCAGTTGTGGAGGCTGGACAGTCCCAATTCCGTGGGTCAGACTGGAGGCTTCTTCTGGCTCACAGGCTACAGAGACCGATGAATCCCAAGATTGGCAGGCAAGACGGCAGGTAAGCTGCTAGCTCAAGTCCCAAGAACTAGAGGTCAGACGAACAGGAGCCAGCTGCAGGATTCTGAGTGAGCAAAAGCCTGCGAGACTTGCCAGAAAGTCTAACTTTATTGGATGCAGGCCACACCCCCAAGGAAAATCCCCTTCAACTGATTGGCTGCTCACAGCAGATCTCGTCATGGAGGTGATTACACTGTATCAGATCTCATCATGGAAATGACTACATCATTATACAACTGCCAAACTATATCATAACTGCCAAACCACTGAGAACCATGGCCCAGTCGAATTGACACACAACCTTAACTATCACAGTCCTCCCCTTGTCAACTTGGCACCTGTTCACATCTTTTTAAACCATAAATAATCTCTGAATAAAGATAATTATAAAATCATACTTGTACCTAACATGATACAACTAATATTTGTAAAACCAAAAATGCAGTAGCTCTGCTTACATCTTGTTTTACTCATCTAGTGCTGCTATAACAGAAATACAACAAGTGGATGGCTTGAACAAAGAAAAGTTTATTTTCTCACAGTAAAGTAGACTAAAAGTCCAAATTCAGGGTGTCAACTTCAGGGGAAGTCCTTCTCTCCCTGTTGGCCTTCTCATCAATCTTCCCCTAGACTAGAGCTTCTCTGCTCAGGAACCCTGGATCCAAAGGATACACTCTACTCCCAGCACTACTTTCTTGGTGGTATGAGGTCCCCCTTCTTTCTTTTATATCTCAAGAGATTGCCTCAAGACACAATCCAATCTTGTAGATTGAGTCCTGCCTCACTAGCACGACTGCAGCCCATCCTCCCTCATTAACATCATAGAGGCAGGATTTACAACGTATAGGAAAATCACACAATATCAGGAATCATGGCCCAGCCCAATTGATACACACATTTTTTGGGGGGACATAATTCAATGTATGACACATCTTATATCTTATAGATGAATACAACAAAAATATTTGATGCGCACACACAAGGCAGAAATACTAATAACAATTACAGTCTTTGTTTCTGCAACTGGTCACTTGGCAGTAACTGGTATTTAGAACTACCTTCTTCTACCGCCTCTTCATATTCCCTTTGCCTCGTAAAGCACCTCAGCTGGTCATGGTTCTTTGCCTGGTGGGGTGACACAAACTTTCATTCCTGAAGGGTCTGGGCCATTAGTAATCATATCAGAATTTGGTTGCTGTAGTTCCATTGACTTTAATCACAGGGCAAGTTAGTACCAAGAGACACCCTAAGGGATCTCCTGCATTCCAGACATACTCTCCTTTGCCTCCATATTATGTAATATCACTCTGATTTCCTCTTGGTAATCAGGATCAATCACACCAGCCAATATGGTAACTCCCTTCTTTGCCTGTTGATCGAAAGGCATGAAGAGCCCAAAGTGGCCAGGTGGCATTCTTAACTTCCAGTTCAATAGAATCAGTGATAGGAATCCCGGTGGGAGCATTCCTCCCTTTGAACCTAAGCCTCTAGACCTGCAGAGCATAGGGTCATGGAGGCAGGAAGTAAAAATTTTGCAAATGAGTCACTACAGGTAATAGTGAGTGGTGCCACTCCCACTTCTCCCCCCTTTCCCTCCTTGATTCCTGGACCCATGAATCCTGGCTATGAGGCAACAGCACCATATATTGGATGCTAGTTTAGAGCATACACAGTCTCCTAGAGAACGCTGCCCCAACCCTGCAAGGTATTGCCACCTAGCTGGTGCCATAATCATGTCTTTAGAAGGCCATTCCATGGTTCTATCAAGCCAACTGCTTGGGATGACGGAGAATATGGTAAGACAATGAATTACATGAGCACAGGCCCATTGCCGCCCTTCATGTGCTGTGAAGTGAGTCCCTTGATCTGAGGTGATGCTGTATGAGATAACATGATGGTGGATAAGGCATTCTGTGAATCTATGGATAGTAGTTTTGGCAGAAGCATTTCGTACAGGGAAGGCAAATCTGTATCCAGGGTAAGTGTTTATTCCAGTAGGAACAAAAAGCTACCCATCCATAATGGAAGTAGTCCAATGTAATCAACCTGCCACCAAGTCGTTGGGTGATCACCTCAAGGAATGGTGCCACTGGGGACTCAGCTTTGGTCTCTCCTGCACATAGATTGGACATTTAGCAGTGGCTGTAGCCAAGTTGGCCTTGGTGAGTGGAAGTCTATGTTGCTCAGCACATGCATAACCTCAATCCCTGCCACCTTGGCCACTTTGTTCATGAGCTCATTGGGCAATGATGGGAGTGGCTAGGGGAAGAGGATGACTGGTTTCCACAGAACACATCATATTGTCCACTTGATTGTTAAAATCCTCCTCTGATGAGGTCATTCTTTTTTGAGCATTCACATGAGACACAAATATCTTCACTTCTCTGGACCATTCAGAGAGGTCTATCCATGTACCTTTTCCCCATACCCCCTTGTCTCCAATTTTGCAATGTTCCTTCCAGTCCCTGACCATCCAGCCAAACCACTGGTCACAGCCCATGAATCAGTATACAATTGCACATATGGCCATTTCTCCTTTCAAGCAAAATGAACAACCAGGTGCATTGCTCGAAGTTCTGCTAATTGGGAGGATTTCTCTTCGCTATTGTTCTTCAGGGAGGTCCTGGAAAGGGCCCATAGTGCTGCTGCTGTCCATTTCTAGTGGTGCCTGCATATCGCACAGAACCATCTGTAAACCAGGCACGGTTTTCTCTTTCTCAGTCAACTGATCATAAGGAACTCCCTTTAAGGCCATAATTCATAATGGGAGATGGAAGGTAATATGACAGGAGTGGAGACCATGGGCATTTGGGCCACTTCCTCATGTAACTTACTTGTGCCTTCAGGTCCTACTTGGACGCGATCTCGTATATACCACTTCCGTTTAATGATAAAGTGTTCCTGTGCATGCCCAAATTTATGGCTCTGTGGGTCAGACAATACCCAGTTCATGATGGGTAGCTCAGGCTGCATGGTGACTTGGTGTCCCATGGTTAAGCGTTCAGTCTCTACTAAGGCCCCGTAACAGACCAAAAGCTGTTTCTCAAAAGGAGGGTAGTTATCTGCAGAGGATGACAGGACTTTGCTCAAAAATCCTAAGGGTCTGCACTGTGATTCACTAAGGGGGGCCTGCCAAAGTCTCCAAACCGTGTCTTCATCTGCCACTGACACTTCAAGCACCATTGGATCAGCTGGATCATACGGCCTAAGTGGCAGAACTGCTTGCACGACAGCCTGAACCTGTTGCAGAGCCTTCTCTTGTTCTGGGCCGCAGTCAAAACTAGCAGCTTTTTGAGTTGCTGGATAAATAGGCTGGAGTAGTTCACCTAAATGAGGGATACGTTGCTTCCAAAATCCAAAGACGCCCACTAGGCATTATTTCTCCTTTTTAACTGTGGGAGGGGCTGGTGTAATAACTTATCCTTCACTTTAGAAGAAATATCTCAACTTGCCCCACAACATTGGACCTCTAGAAATTTCACTGAAGTGGAAACCACCTGAATTTTTGTGGCATCAATTTCCCACCCTCTAGCATGCAAATGTCGAGAGCTATTGATACTTTCCCTTCCTAGGTCCAATCGGCATAATAGGTCTTGTACTTCAACTTGATTTACGTGTCATGAATGGGAAAGGTGATCAAGGTCCCTGCAGACTAAATTATGACATAGGGCTGGAGAGTTGATATAGCTATAAGGTAGAACACTGAAGGTGTATTGTCGGCCTTGCCAGCTGAAGGAAAACTGCTTCTGGTGGTGCTTCGAAACAGGTATGGAGGAAAAAGCATTAGCCAGATCAATGGCAGCACACCAGGTACCAGGAGATGTATTAATTTGCTCAAGCAATGAAACTGCATCTGAAACAGCAGCTGCAGTTAGAGTAACCATGTGGTTAAGTTTTTGATAATTCACTGTCATTCTTCAAGATTCATCTCTCTTTTGCATAGGCCAAATAGGTGAGTTGAATGGGGATGTGGTGGAAATCACCACTCCTGCATCCCTCAAGTTCTTCATTGTGGCAGTAATCTCTGCAATCGCTCCAGGAATGTGGTATTTCTTTTGGTTTATTATTTTCCTAGGTGGGGCAGTTCTAATGGCTTCCACTTGGCTTTTCCTACCATAATAGCTCTTACTCCACTTGTCAGGGATCCAGTGTGGGAGTTTCACCAGTTGCTGAGTATATCCATTCCAATTATGCATTCTGGAACTGGAGAAATCACTACAGGATGGGGTTGGTGACGCATTGGACCTACTGTGAGATGTACATGAGCTAAGACTCCGTTAATAACCTGATCTCTAGAAGGCCCCCCCTCTAACTGGTGGGCCACAGTGATATTTGCAGTCTCCTGGAATTAGTGTCAATTCATAGCCAGTAGCAAGTAATCCCTGAAGAGTCTGATTATTTCTTTTTCTGCAATGAACCGTCTCTCTAGTAAAAGGTTAAAGCTTTCTTTGAGGAAGGCTAGGAGAAAGATCAACAGTATAAGTTTTTGACAGTATGATGGAGTCCTTCACCAAGGGGACGTGGTTTCCCCTTCATTCAAGGGTTGTGGTCTGCAAGCTCGGTCAAGTCTGGGAATTGATTGCATGTACATGACTTTCTATTCTGGCGATTCAAGTTAGACTGCTGTTCACTTGACCTAGCATTCTTCTGCTTGCACAGTTCCAGTAAATATTTAGTAGACTTCCTATCTATTTCCACTCCTAGGAACATCATGACTAAGTAGCCATTGCCATTAGTCCATACAAATCGGACCATTCTGATTACTGCTTTGAGTCTGTTGTCCGTAACAGTAACCACATCCACCTTGTCTTTGTTGATTGCGCACTGTCACTCGGCCCCTACCACCACAGGGTCTGATCAGTCCCTTTGTAGTCAGGTGTCTTAATTCAGTTAGGGCAGTTACCACTGTCAAATCTTACAGAAAACAGCAATCACAGCAGTCTTCAAGGATGTTGGGACTCTCTTCACAAATTTGTTCCTCATTGTTGTGGTAAAAGGTTTGTTCTCTAGCCGCTCCATGTGTGGCACTGTGGGTCTAACCTGATAAACTCACTCTTACATGCCCATTTCCCTAAGCCATTGGATACCTTCTTCTACAGTATACCAAGGCAGGTCTTGTACTTTAACTTGATTTAGTGTAGGCTGCCACATAATCCATGTCTCAGGGACCCAATCAAATAAACTATTAGATCCTTTCCTAACCTCTTGAGCTGAAACATTGAATGAAGAATCTGTGCTTAGTGGGCCCAGATCAATAAACTTAGACTGATCCATCTTTATGTTACTTGCACCATTATCCCATACCGTTAATAGCAATCCCTACACATATTCCCCAGGTTTCTATTTGTACATATTAGAAAAGTCAAGCAGTTCTTTTGGAGTGTAGCGTACCTCCTCTTGGATTACACTTTGTACTTGACCTTTTGGGGTTTGCAAGGACTTAAGTCTAGTTACAGGCTAAATGGGTGGTGGGGATGTGTTTTGAGGATATTCAGCATTGTCTTGTGAGGCATCTGCCTCAGGCAATGCCACAGGCAATGGCTCAGACAAAGGCTCTTCAGACACAGCTGAGTTAATCTCATCAGATGGAGATGTAAAAAACCCCAAAACCAAATTCATTGCTGTCGAGTTGATTCTGACTCATAGTGGCCCTATTGAATACAGTAGAACTGCCCCATAGGGTTTCCCAGAAGCGCCTGGTGGATTCCAACTGCTGACCTTTTGGTTAGCAGCCATAATTCTTAACCACTAAGCCACCAGGGTTTCCAATAGAGATGCAGGGGTTAATTTTTTACTGGGAGAGTGGTTTAGCAGACAAAGATTGAGAAATCTCTTCAGATGGGAATGAGAAGGCTTGTTCTGTTGGCAGGAGTGATTCAACAGAATTTAGGGGCTCAACATCCCCAGCTTCCTGATTGTCTGCCCATATGTCCCTATTCCAAGTTTTGGGATCCCATTTCTTCCCAATCAATGCCCTCACTTTAACTTCAGACACCATTCAAGGGTGTGGATTCATTTAGAATCGTAATTCAGCCACCCTTATGAAAAGACTTGGGGTTTGGTTTTTGGCAATATCAGCTCTGTTATTACGAGAAATAAGGCTTTCTTTCAAGACACAGGAGCCCTGATGGCACAGCGGCTTAAGAGTTTACCATCTAACCAAGACAGGGAGCAAAGGCCTTGAGATTGGAGGGTGCTCATTTGAGAAACAGCAAAGAGACTGGTGTGGTTAGAGGAGAAGCAAGTAAAAAAGAAATAGGCTATACTATAAGGGAGGTGGAAATTATAGAACAATATCATTAATATCACATGAAAGCAAAATTTTGCTGAAGATCATTCAAAAACGGCTGCAGCACTATATGGACAGGGAACTGCCAGAAATTCAGGCCGGTTTCAGAAGAGAATGTGGAACCAGAGATATCATTGCTTATGTCATATGGATCCTGGCTGAAAGCAGACAATACCAGAAGGATGTTTACCTGTGTTTTATTGACTATGCAAAGGCATTCGACTGTGTGGATCATAACAAACTATGGATAACATTGCGAAGAATGGGAATTCCAGAACACTTAATTGTGCTCATGAGGAACCTGTACATAGATCAAGAGGCAGTTGTTCGGACAGAGCAAGGGGATACTGATTGGTTTAAAGTCAGGAAAGGTGTGCGTCAGGGTTGTATTCTTTCACCATACCTATTTAATGTGTATCCTGAACAAATAATCCGAGAAGCTGGACTAGATGAAGAAGAATGGGCCATCAGGATTGGAGGAAGACTCATTAACAACCTGCATTATGCAGATAACACAACCTTGCTTGCTGAAAGCGAAGAGGACTTGAAGCACTTACTAATGAAGATCAAAGACCACAGCCTTCAGTATGGATTACACCTCAACATAAAGAAAACAAAAATCCACAACTGGACCAATAAGCAACATCGTGATAAACGGAGAAATGATTGAAGTTGTCAAGGATTTCATTTTACTTGGGTCAACAATCAACAGCCATGGAAGTAGTAGTCAAGAAATCAAAAGACGCATTGCATTGGGTAAATCTGCTACAAAGGACCTCTTCAAAGTATTGAAGAGCAAAGATGTCACCTTGAAGACTATGGTGCAGCTGACCCAAGCCATAGTATTTTTGATGGCATCATGTGCAGGTGAAAGCTGGACATTGAATAAGGATGACCGAAGAAGAGTTGATCCCTTTGAATTGTGGTTTTGACGAAGAATATTGAATATACCACGGACTGGCAAAAGAACGAACAAATCCGTCTTGGAAGAAGTACAGCCAGGATGCTCCTTAAAGGCAAGGATGGCGAGACTGCATCTTACATACTTTGGACATGTTGTCAGGAGTGATCGGTCCCTGGAGAAGGACATCATGCTTGGCAGTGGAAAAGAGGAAGAACCTCAACGAGGTGGATTGACACAGTGGCTGCAACAATGAGCTCAAGCATAACAACAATTGTAAGGATGGCGCAGGACCGGGCAATGTTTCGTTCTGTTGTGCGTAGGATCGCTATGAGTCGGAACCGACTCGATGGCACCTATCAACAACAACAATAAGGGAGGTAATAGGGGGTTGAATGGGGAAACTGGAGACTTAATAAGACAGAGAACAGAGGGGTCCCCAAATCTGGAAACAAAGTAACAAGAAATGGGCCAGGGCACAGAAACAAAGACATTCCCCAGAACAATAGGGCAGGGTATCTAAAAATAGCATGCAAACTTCTTTAAAGTTGCCTTTCAGAAACAGCTGCGGAAAACCAGGCCCAGGGACATGCACAGAACATCCATCTGTGACCACTGTGTGACCTTCCACCAGGGACATTGAGAGGCTACAGACCCAGCCGGAGAATCAAACCTGAGGAGTGGGAGACTGCGCAGGCGCGACACCCCATAATAAGCCCTGCTACGAATCCCAGAGGCCTCCTGGACAGGAGTCATCTTGGAAAGCTGCTGTGTGGGCACCTTAGTTAACATATCCCCACCTGTGTCTATGAATAAACATGAATGTTTTCCCATCCAAGAACTTTTAAAAACTCTGGCCCATTTTTTGTTCTGTGAGATGAGGGTATGCGTTGCTGTAGGCCTTACTTCTCTCCGCTTGCAAGCCTCTTCAATAAAGCTTCGCTTGTGTGGAAAACTACATGCCTTACCTGCTCATTCTTGATCAGTGAGAGGCAAGAACCTTATTCCGGTAACATAACTAAAAGGTTGGCAGTTTGAATCCACCAGCTGCTCCTTGGAAACCCTACAGGGCAGTTGTACTCTGTCCTATAGGGTACCTATAGGTCAGAATCAACTCAATGGCAACGGGTTTTTTTGTTTTGTTTTGTTTCAAGGCACAAGTGGAAACTTTGAGGTCCTTTATGCAGCCCTTGAGCTTCACACTGAAGCCCTGAGATCATCTTTTTTCATCACTTTGTTTAGCAAAAGTAGGAACAACCAATCAGCTTTCTTATGACTCTCATTATGAGAAAATTTTAGAAAGGTATCAAACATGCTGTCACCCAGAGCCTTGCCTCTCACTGATACCTGACCTATTGGTGATGATATTTTGCATATTTCAACTGTCACCTCATGTCATGGATTAGCAGTGCCCTATTTACTACTGAAAGCGGAGTCATCAACATCTTTAAGACTAACCACACTTGAAAATCAATTTAGAAAACTTATTCTTAAAATTTTGTTTCTCTAGAAACATTCTTGGTTCTTAGGCTAGGTTCTCTAGAGAAACATAACCAGTAAAGCGTATAAATATATAGAGAGATTTATATCAAGGAAATAGCTCAAGCGGTTGTAAAGGCTGGAAAGTCCCAAACCCTTGGGTCAGACTGGAGGCTTCTCCCGGCCCACAGGCTGTGGAGACCAACGAATCCCAAGATTGGTAGGCAAGACGGCAGGTATGCTGCTAGTTCAAGTCCCAAGAACTAGAGGTCAGACAAACAGGAGCCAGCTTCAGGATCCCTAGTGAGCAAAAGCCCATGAGTTTTGCCACAAAGTCCATCTATATTGGATGCAGATCACACCCCCAAAGAAACTCCCTTTCAACTGATTGGCTCCTCACAGAAGATCCCATCATGGAAGTGGTCGCATTATATAAGATCTCATCATGGAGGTGATCCCCTCATTATATGCCTGCCACACTACGTCACAACTGCCAAATCACTGAGAATCATTGCCCACCCAAGCTGACAGACAAACTTAATGATCACAGATAGCTTCTTCCTGAATAAATCAATCTGTCTGTGGCTCTCTCTGTCTGTCTTTCTCTCCCTGGATCACTTGCTGTAGGGGAAGCCAGCAACCATGTCATGAAGGCACTCAAGCAGCCTAGGGAGAAGCCCAAGTGGGGAAGATGTGAGGCCTCCCACCAAGAGGCAGAACCGATTTGTTGGACATATGTGTGAGCTAACCTGGAAGTGAATCCTTTAGGCCCTAACAAGCCTTCAGATGACCACAGCACTGGCCAACATCTTGAGTACAACCTCATGAGACAGAGGTGCCCAGCATAGCTGCCCTCCAAATCCTGACCCACACAAACTCTGAGGATGATAAATTGTTGTTTTAAGCTATTAGATTTTTTTCTGCCTGTATATAGATGTTAGGGTGCTACCTACTAGCTCATAAAAGTCAACTGTTTGCCTTTCTTTCCAATTTTGCATTTAGTGACATTGTGTTGGCAGATGGAAAGAGCTCATGGTGGAAGTATTTACACCACAGAAATCAACAAGTGGTATATGTAAGGGTTTCATCCCCTCCTTGGAGAGCTGATTCTTAAACATTTACCAGCATACTTCAGGTGTACCCCCATAGAAATGTGTACATATGTTCTCCAAGAGGCCTGTACTAGATTCCTAGACTGTTCATAGCATCATTACTCATTGTTGTTATTAGGTGTCATTGAGTTGGTTCCGACTCATACTGACCCTATGTACAACAGAACAGAAGACTGCCTGGTCCTGTGCCATACTCAAAATCGTTATGCTTGAGCCTGTTGTTGCAGATGCTGTGTAAATCCATCTCATTGAGGGTTTTCCTCTTTTTTGATGGTCCTTTACTTTACCAGGCATGATGTTCTTCTCCAGGGACTGATCCCTCCTGATAATACATCCGAAGTATGCGATGCATAATCTTGCCATCCTTGCTTTTTTTTAAATCATTACTCATAGCAGCCTCAAATTAGAACTTATGCAAATATCCATCAGCAGTAAAATAGATGAATAGTCATATTATGATATATATACGCACATATACAAATGCATACATACATATACATATGCCTATACACACATACACATACATGTGTATTTATACATTGGAATATGGCAATGAAAATCAACTACTGTATACAATAATTGGATCAAGCTAACAAACATAATGTTGAGTAAAAAAAGACTCAAAAGAGTCCAGACAGTAGCATTCCATTTATATAAGATAAAAAATTGGTAAAAGTAATCTATATGCTGTAAGACATTGGCAAAGTGTGACTGGGAGTGGGGAAAGAAAGGTCCTTGTAATGTTCTATTTTTTAAATTTGATGCTGGTTACATGGGTATATTTACTTCATTGAGCTGAACACTTATGATCTGTGTACTTTTCTGTAAATGTGTTACTTCAACAAAGAGTTAAAAAAAAAAAAAAAGCACACCCTGTTAGTTGCTCTGCTTCTTCACTGCTGACCCCCTAGATCAGTCTCTCTGGTACATAGCAGGCACTCAGTAAATATTCAGTGAGCAGCCATATCAAGTACTCTGTGGATGCAAATCCTTTGTTATTCTTGCGTGCTGGTAAAATCATGTAACGCTTCATAGCTCATTTTTGCTGTGAGGAGGGAAGGGAAGGGGTGATACCACTTCTGGGCTAGAAGTACAGGGGGAGTAGTGTCCCCTGAAGCCAGGGCATGGCCTATGGCATCCTCTCCCACCTGACTGGGGCCTCGTTTGTCTTCCCTGCCTCATCCCTACAAAGTACCACGCAGGACACTGCAGCAAAACATATTCCGCAAACCAAAACGCCAGTGGCAGGGCCTAGGCCAAACGATAGGGTTCCTACAGGAACAGGAGGGATATGTGGGTGGAGAGTTAGGGGATGAGGCTGTCGTGCCCTTGACCTTCATCAGGCTTGAAGGGGATGCAGAGTGAGGAAGGTCAGCAGCTGGGTTTGAGTGTGGGGTCGAATCTTAGAGTTCTGTGCTCTGAAAAAAAGCTGAGAGGCTCCACAGGAGAATGAGCCATTTTCTTTGTTTCCCAGGGACTGCAGAGTATCAAAATTCCGAGGTAGTTGCCCTAAGAATATTCCCTACATCACAAGGCTTATGCTAGACAATGTTCTGGTTATCTATTGCTGAGTGACGAACCTCTCTACAACTTAGTGGCTTAAAACAGCAACCATTTTTATCATTTCTCAGGATTTTGGATAAGGCACAATAGAAAAGGCCTGTCTCTGCTCTACACAGTGTGAGCAGGAGCAGGAACAAGCCAGAGGACTTCTTTACTCAATGACTGAACCCTCAGCTAGGATGAGTTGACTGGGTTCATGTGTCCGGGGCCTCAGTTCTTTTTTTTTTTTTTTTAATTTTTATTGTGCTTTAAGTTAAAGTTCAGTCTCTCATACAAAAATCTATATACACCTTGCTATATACCCCTAGCTGCTCTCCCCTGATGAGACAGCACACTCCTTCTCTCCAACCTATATTCCCGTGTCCATTCAGCCAGCTTCTGTCCCCCTCTGCTTTCTCATCTCCCTTCCAGACAGGAGCTGCCCACATAGTCTCATGTGTCTACTTGATCCAAGAAGCTCATTCCTCACCACTATTATTTTCTATTTTATAGTCCAGTCCAATCCCTGTCTGAAGAGTTGGCTTGGGGAATGGTACCAGTCTTGGGCTAACAGGTCTGGGGACCATGACCTCTGGAGTCCTTCTAGTCCCAGTCCGACCATTAAGTCTGGTCTTTTTATGAGAATTTGGGGTCTGCACCCACTGTTCTCCTGCTCCATCAGGGATTCTCTGTTGTGTTCCCTGTTAGGGCAGTCTTCGGTTGTAGCCGGCTACCATCTAGTTTTTCTGGTCTCAGGCTGATGTAGTCTCTGGTTTATGTGGCCCTTTCTCTCTCTTGGGCTCATATTTTCCTTGTGTCTTTGGTGTTTTTCATTCTCCTTGGATCCAGGTGGGTTGAGACCAATTGATGCATCTTAGATGGCTGCTTGCTAGTGTTTAAGACCCCAGACACTACTCACCAAAATGGGATGCAGAATGTTTTCTTAATAGATTTTATTATGCCAATTGACCTAGATGTCCCCTGAAACCATGGTCCCCAAACTCTCACCCCTGCTACTCTGGCTTTCACATCATTTGGTTAATTCAGGAAACTTCTTTGCTTTTGGTTTAGTCCAGTTGTGCTGACCTCTCCTGTATTGCCCGTTGTCTTTCCCTTCACCTAAAATAGTTGTCTACTAATTAGTGAATATGGGGCCTCGGTTCTTACTGGTAACTAGGTTCCTCATTCTCCACCATGGATCTCAGGGTCATTCCCTCTCCATGCAGTCTTTTCCCAGCAGGGTGGAGGAGGGGTTGCAGCTCAGGACTACCAGGAGCTCAAAATCAAGGCTTCCAGGTCTTAAGGCTCAGACCTGAAAGGGGCAACATCTTATGTGTCACATTCTTCTGTTGGTCAAAGGGAGTCACAGGCCCAGCCCAGATTCCAGGGTTGAGGCCCACACAAGGTTATAATTCCAGGAGGGATGTTTCATGGGGGCTGGGGCGGGGGGGAGGAACAGGGTCACCAAAGTAACAAACTACCAGACAAGAAGGACTCCAGGGCAAACATGTGCAGCCTGAGAATGCTCTAGTTAGCAATTTTATGCTTGCTGCCCTCTCTTCACGGGTGGTTGGACAGCAAATGGTGGGAAGCAAGATAACCACAAACTTTGACAGTGAAAGTGGCGGGTCTGGGCTACCACTGGACTAGTCTGTGTCGAGGCCAGGCTGTGCGTCTTCATTAAGTTTATCATGCATTTACTGAGCACGGTCCCGGGTTCTTAACACGAGTGATTGAATTTCGTTATGCCTACTTTAAGGTTTGGAAAGCAGCACTCCATCTACCGTGCCCTACCTAGCACCACGCCACGACGCAGTCTCCTAGACCCTTTCCGGCCGGCAGCTAGGGTTGGGGCAGGGTACTGAAAGGAACGCGGGGTCTCACTCAGGACCGCACTCAGCACGGCCGGCCGCCCCTCGGTCCTCTGTGGGCCGCCTGTCTCAGTGGCCCTTGGCTACCAGGGCGACTGGTTCCCGGGCAGCCAATCGGGGTAGGGGGACACTTTAGGGCTGTTACCCTGCCGCAGCCGTCCGGGGCGAAAGGCGAAAACCTGACCTAGGGCGTCTTGGACCAAGTGGGGTTCAGCTCTTCCCAGAACGAGGGTCACAGACTGGAGTACAGCGCCGAGCACTCCGGGACATCGAAGCCAGCGCGCTGCGCCCCGCCCACGCACGCACCGGCGCGTCGGCACCGCCTCCGGCGGGGCTCTGGCCCCGCCCCCAGGACTGACCGTGCGAGCCACCGTCCGCCCAGCTCCGCCGCTCACGGCCAGGCGAAGCGGAGCCGGCCGTGCTCTGTGTGTGTATGTGTTCGCGGGGCGCCGTCTCAGCCCCGGGAAGATGGTGGCGGTGGCGGCGGCGACTGAGGCGAGACTGAGGAGGAGGACGGTGGTGACGACAGCGCCCGCGGGCAGGAACGGCAGGCGGCGCCGGGACTGGGACGTGACCGGGGCTGGGAGGCCAGGTCTGGGGGCCGGGCTGCGCCTCCCGCGGCTACTGTCGCCACCTCTGCCGCCGCGTCTGCTGCTGCTGCTGCTACTCCCGCCGCTGCTGCTGCTGCTGCCCTGGGCGGCCGAGGCCGCGGCGGCAGCGGCGATTGTGTCGGGCACAGCGGCAGCCGAGGCCAGGGAATGCGACCGGCCTTGTGTCAACGGCGGGCGCTGCAACCCTGGTACCGGCCAGTGCGTCTGCCCCGCCGGCTGGGTGGGCGAGCAATGCCAGCACTGCGGGGGCCGCTTCAGGTGAGTGGGGGTGGTGTCGGAGGGTCGGGCCCAGCCAGAGGCTGGGTTGGGGGGCGCTCGAGACGGCTCCAGGCCAGAGGCGGATGCCGGACAGAATGTGGGGAGGTGAGGGCCCTCCTCAGTGGTTGAAGACCATTTGCTTCCGGGGAGATCATCCTCTTTGACCTGGGGAATTTCACCGGTGGGAGGTGAGAAGGTGCGAGGTAAAGGTAGGGGCACACCGAAGGCATTTGGATGGGCAGCCTAGGTCAGAAGAAAGCTTAGGGTCTCAAAGAGTATCAAAGTCAATCTCTGAAACTGGGCCTATTTCAGAAAAAAGAGGTATCAGAGAAAAGACGAGTGAGCCAGTTTTAACATCCCTTGATGGCTCTGGGTTTTTTTTGTTATGCCTTTAGGGTCTCATGAGCTCCCCGACCCAGTGGGGCAGTTCTACTCTGTCCTGTAGGGTCGCTATGAGTCAGAATTGACTCGACGGCAGTGGGTTTGGTTTTTTGGTTTTAAGCTCCCCGACTAATTGGAAATGTGGGATACTCTGAAGGAACAGGGCCTTGGAAGTGATTTGTTGGCTGGAGAGTAGGGAGAAAGGCAGGATTGTGAAATGCTAGGGATAGAACAGTGGTTGTTGGCTGAAAGAAAGTGAGGAAACTAGCCTTTTGAAGCTCAGTGGCGGCTGCACATTGGAACAGGGTCTGTCCTAGAGAAGGGTTGGAAGGAGGTTCCTGTTTGTCCTGGTTTCTGGAGAATATGGAGTTGGCCTGGTTCAATTAGCACTTATCTATTATTTGCTTCATTTGTGCAAGGATTTCCAGGTAACACACAAATAAGTACCACATTAGCCAGACTTTGGCCTAGTCCAAAAGGAGTTTGGAATATAGTAAGAGATCGATATGTACATAACCCTAGTTATTAGGGTTAGAGAGTCATTCTTGCATGCCTTTGGTAGATATTTACTGAACACCTATGATGTCTGCCATGGGGGAAGGAAGAAATAAGGTGAACAAGGGAGGGTCATGTTCTTGTATCTTACATTCTAGTGTGGGTGACAGGCAGTTAACAATAGTGAAATACATGAACAATTTCAGATAACGGTAAATGATATGAAGAAAATAAAACAGGGTGGTCTGATAAGAGAGTGATAACCAGCAGGAGAACATGTGGGAATTCAGAGGTGGAGAGGTTATGACTATTTAGGGGGATCCAAGGAAGACTTTGAGGACGAGGTGGCATTGGATTCTAGCATTTGAGGCTAAGTAAGTACTTGGAAAGGTAGAGCTGGGAAAAAAATATTCCACATGGAAGGAAAGATGCAAACAAAGTTGTGGAGGCCAGAAAATAAAGTTTTGCTGGTGCCAGGCTATGTAGAAGAGAGCTGTGAGAGAGAAGTTTGGAACGGCAGAATTACACACTCATGTGATGTCAGAGCTCCAAGAGAACTCAGAATATTGAGGAGATGAGCTCCTGTGGATAGAGAAATGAAGTGACTTTGCAGCCAATGTGTAGTGGGGCTGGCCTTATAATTTAGATCGTTCTGATTTACGAACTCAATCTACAAGTATGTGTGGAGAGCTCCTTTGTATTAGGTTATGAGATACGGTGGTAAACAAGATAGACACAGTTTTGCTATTGTGGAGCTTATATTCTAGTTTGGGAATAAAAAAATCCGGTAATCACTGTTGTAATTCTGCTTAATGCTATGGAGGGGAAGGGCAGGGACCAAGTAAGGGACTTGGCTTAGTTTGGAAATGAGGATGAGGTTAGTTACTGAGTAAATGACTTGTGCTTTGAGATCCAGGGGGTGAGAATGCACTGTCTATGTGAGAGATGGGGTGTCGAGGGACCAGCATGTGCTTGGGGATCAGAGGAATCATGGCAGGCTGGATCAAAGGCCAGATAGCTGGAGCAGAGAAGGCAAAGAAGAGATTGGCAAGACTGGAGAAGTAGGCAGGGGTCAGGCCATGTGGGGACCTTTCAGATGGGCTGAGAATTTTGACCTTTAGCCCAAGAACAGAAGAATGGCATAGTTCACTCTTTTTTTCATGAAATTATAGGCTTTTAGATTGGAGCCAGAGCAGGAATGGACTTGAAGGAGAGACCAGTGCATTTTGAATTTGAGGACCTTCCAAGGTAGTTGGGTCAGACGAGGGTCCTTCAAGTTTTGAAAATCTGGGCTGCTGTGGTAGGCAGTGGGGGACCACAGGGCTCAAGACACATTCATAGCAAGGTTAACCTGTCTGTAATGTTTAGAGTAGGTAGACTCCTTTTGGGCATGAGGGATTGTGGACAATTAGGTGGGAGCTGTTGATACGGGTCAGGCCAACGGTAATGAGAGTTTGAGCTAGGCAGTGGGAAAGGAGGCAGGAATAGATGCTAGGTGGTGGCATAGAGGTAAAATGGACAAGTCTCTCTTTGGAGGAGCAGGCCTGAGAGAAAAGATTAGTTTTGGACACACTGACTTTGGGGTGCTCTTAGGGTATCCACACGGCAGGACAGATATGAGAGTTGGAATCATCAATGTAGGAGGGAGATTACCAGGGAGAGAGAACAGGTCTGAGCGTCCACATGGGTGGTCCAGAGAATTCAAGATGAGCCAGCTGATGTGGGGAGCAGGCAGTCCTGACACTGGTTTTCTCAAATGGTGTCACAAACTGGTGTCATGCGTGAGTGAAGGAGCTCCCCTGGTTACTGTAGACACTATTTGAGCCAATCCTAGTTGATGTCAGTGCTCTTTCCAGGACAGAGAGTTCAGACTTGCGTCCTGATGATACCACTTACATTTTGTGGGTTTCTGGAATTTGCATTTCTTGAAAATGAGAATAGAAGGAATTTATGTCTGACTTTTTTTTTTTTTTTTAACTTTTCGTTAAATTTTTACTTGGGGGGAGAGTGAAATGTTGATTTTTGATTGCAGTGGTATTTATCTTGATTTAACTTACAAAACTTTTTAAAATTAGTTAAAAGATATTAAATAAATACCTTTTTGGTTTGGAATGGCATCAAATCAATGTTTTTTAAGCTTTTTAGTTCCTAAGTCTTGTGTTAGAATTGTAGTCATATGAGGTCTTTTACATGGATTGGTAGAAATGTAAGATAATAAGTGAATTGGATTTCACTAAAGCTATCACTGAGTGCCTACTCTGTGCCAGGGACTTGGCCAAGCATTTTCATATGCATTGTACCGTTTAATCCTCAGGACAACTGTGAGGGTGTTTTTTTTTTTCTTTAATTTTTGTTGTGCTTTAAGTGAAAATTTACAAATCAAGTCAGTCTCTCATACAAAAATTTATATACACCTTGCTTTGTACTCCTAATTGCTCTCCCCCTCATGAGACAGCACACTTCTTCTCTCCACTCTCTATTTTTGTGTCCATTCAGCCAGCTTCTGACCCCCTCTGCCCTCTCATCTCCCCTCCAGACAGGAGCTGGCCACATAGTCTCATGTGTCTACTTGAGCCAAGGAGCTCACTCCTCATCAGTATCATTTTCTATCCTGTAGTCCAGTCCAATCCCTGTCTGAAGAGTTGGCTTTGGGAATGGTTCCTGTCTTGGGCTAACAGAAGGTCTGGGGACCATGACCTCCGGGGCCCTTCTAGTCTCAGTCGGACCATTAAGTCTGGTCTTTTATGATAATTTGGGGTCTGCATCCCACTGCTCTCCTGCTCCTTCAGGAGTTCTCTGTTTTCCCTGTCAGGGCAGTTATCGGTTATAGCCGGGCACCATCTAGTTCTTCTGGTCTTGGGCTGTGTCAGGGTGCTTTATTATTGTATGGTTGTAATTAGAAAAACGTTTAATTTTTTTTTCCAAATGAAATGCTACAAAAAAAAAAAAAAATTGTCGTCAAGTCAGTTCCAACTCATAGTGACCCTATAGGACAGAGTAGAACTGTCTCGGAGGGTTTCCAAGGCTGTAATCTTTAGGGAAGCAGACTGCTACATCGTTCTCCTGTGGAACGACGGCTGGTGGGTTCGAACAGTCATCCTCTCAGTTAGCAGCCAAGCACCTTAATCACTATGCCGTAGTGCTTCTGAACGTGCTACAGAAATGATTACTTACAAAGGATAATGTTAATGGTGTCAGTTCAGTGAAGATAACTGTAGGATCTTTGGTGGATAATTTCTAAAGTGGTACCACTTTTGTGGGAATTTTCATAATTCGGTGATCATTTTTTTCTGTCCGTAACTTCACTGTTGAAATTTTTCTTTGGAGGATAAATAAGCTCCATCAAGTCAGAAAATAGAGATATTAAGCCCATTTATGAAACTGATATGCATTTAGTACTTCTAAGTTCCTGTTATACAGAATTTTTGGGAGGGTGGAGTAGAATAACTCAGTGAATTGAGCTTTCTTGTTACCCATAATGTTAAGACTTACCTTTTGTAGTACAAAAGGAAAGGAAGAAAGCATTTATTGAGCATCTGTTATGTGCCAGCACATGCAGTACTGTAGCAGGAGTCCCAGCCGCAGCTGCTGCCTCCATTTCTCTGGTATTTCTGCATTTTTCCTGTGCAGTGTGCTAAGTGCCTTTTGGAAATTAGCCCTTTTAATCCTTGGCATGATTTAACTTATGTTCATGAGTCAAATTAGGCTTGTCTGTTTCTCCCAGTAGAGTATAAGCTCCACGAGGGCAGGGAGATTTATACATTTTGGTCACTGTTATATTCCCAGAGCCTACAATAGTCCCTGAGAGAGACTCCGTGCTCAATATGTATTTGTTGAATGAAGGAATGAATTTCTACAAGATACTTTTTATGACTTATTAAAAAGTCATCCATACCGATATGATTGCCATATCTGTCTTTTGTCCTCATATTTCTCCTGCACTTCATTGCCTTTTTCTGTTTGTTGGATGTCTTTATTGGGGTGTTTTCCTGGCATGACGCACTGAGCCATGACTAAGACCAAACTTCTCACCCTCACTCAAAGAAAGTCTTTTCCTTTGTACTTCCTTATTTCAGTTGTGAATTCTATAATGAAGAGTCGAAACTTCGAAGTGATCTTTGGTCCTTTCTATTTGTTTATTATCTTTGCTCTAAAGTCTTAGGAATTTGTCTTTTTCTATTCTTCCAGCTGCCATCTGGTGCACCTGGCCCTTCACCTCATTGTTGACCTGGCTGTTGCCCCCTAACTGGTGTCTTTCAACTCAGTCTCGTCTATATTTTGTCATAAAAATTCCTGGAAAACGTGTCACTACCTTGCTCAGAACCCCCACCCCCTTTTTTTAAAGCTCTTAATTATCCTCGGTGGAAGGCTCCCGCTCTTCACATACATTCCTTTTTTCCCTAACCAAATCTTTCTACTTTATAGTCATTCTTTTTACATCTTTGCTAAATTTAGCACCCTCCCTCCTCACTACCCCACATACTTCTTTTCTTCTCTGCTTATCTGGGTTTTACCCGCTAAGCCCCATCTTCAGTTCTCTGTATATAATCTATAATAGCCAATTCTCCCTAATAGCATATCTGTTATCTTCTCTTGAGATGACTCATCAGCCTGTTCAAATCATAGCTATTTTCTGAATGATTATTATGTGTTACGTACTGTGCCCTGTCTTGAGGATATGAAGGGTGAGAATCAGGCCTTGCTTTCTCCGTGGGGAGTTCATAATTCGGAAGGGAAGACAGCTATGTGCACAAGTAATTAGAATTTAATAATAAAAATATAGGCACTATGTGGTGCTGTAGTCTCTTGGTGCAGTTAGTTAGTGCATTTGGCTGTTAACCGAAAGGTTGATGGTTTAAGCCCAGCCAAGGACAGATCTCAGATTTTGGAAACCCTGGTGGTATAGTGGTTAAGGGCTAGGGCTGCTAACTAAAAGGTCGGCAGTTCGAATCTACCAGGTGCTCCTTGGAAATCCTATAGGGCAGTTCTCCTCTGGTCTGTAGGGTTGCTATGAGTTGGAATTGACTCGATGGCAGTGGGTTTTTTTTTTTTTTTATGTGGTGCTAGGGTAACATGATAGAGAGACTTCCTGGGATTCTGGTGGAAGGCATCACAGAGGAAAGGACATTTGAGCAAGTCTGAGAGGTTACATGTGAATAGATCATCTGGGGAGAAAGGCATTCCAGAAGGAGTGAAGAACTTGTGCAAAGGCAAGAAACCATGGACTGTCATACTTAGAGAACTGAATGTAGATGGGTGTTATCGTAACATAAGTTTTGAGGGGGTGCAGTGAAAGGGGCTACAACTGGAATGTGACAGTGGCCTTCCCCTTCATTTCCCAACAGCATACAGGTCCAGGGTTTATCCTCCTCTGGAAAGAGTGATGCTTTCTAAGGAACTTGTAGCAAATGAGGAGAAGTGAGAGTCTCATTGGCTTCCCTGTCCTTTACTGAAGCAGTCACTGTGGCTAGGGTCATGGGAATGTTCTGACTGGTCAGACCTGAATTGAGTACCTGCTTTGCAACTGGGGGTGGGGGGAGGAGGTCAGCTCCATTAGATGGCATGGACTGTGGACAAGGTTCCCAAAGGAAAACATGTAATGTTACCAGAAATTGGGGCCAGTGCTGGGCAGGTGGAAGCAGCAGACTTCCCCGCCTATTCTCAGTGCTTGCCATTTGTTGAATACTCTGTGAATGTTGATGATGAAAAGTGGTAATGATTTAGAAAATACTGTATTGAGTAATGAAATCCTGGCTCGCCAGTTTATCGGGAATCCACTTAGTCATTTAAGGTGGAGTTACGGGGCGGTTCTCCTATGTTCTGTAGGGTTGCCGTGAGTTGGAATTGACTTGATGGCAGCAGGTTTGGCTTTTGGTTTTGTGGGGACTCTGCTGGCTCTTTGAGGTTATTGCATTGGAGTTTGGGCCCTTGTTGAGTCTCAGTCTAGTGGAGCCTAGTTACTGAATGAGAGTTATAAATCCTCACATTTTGTGATGGGGGAAATAGAGAGGATTGTGAGAGGAACCACAAAAATACTTGTTTTTACTGAGTGAAATTATATCATATTGGGTGAAAACTTATCTTTATGTAAAATATTACTTATATAATAGACATTTAAAGTTTTTGCCTGATTCCTGGAAGATTTCATTTACGTCATTGAAAAGGTGAAAATATGTTTATTGAGCAAAAACAATTGAGCATGAATGGCTTAATATAATTACATAAGTTATGATATGTTTGAAAGCAGACATTTTAACTTCATCTTCTGTGAAAGATTCCCAAGATAGGCGAATGCTTTTTTATTTATTACAGTAAGTGTATAGGGACCAGGTAAGTATATAGGGGAAAAGCAAAGTATGTTTATGATCAAAACAATTTTTACTAAGTATGGTTAACTTATTTAATATATTTGTAGCATTACTTTTATATTGAGAATTAAATATAGAAGTGTATACCGAGTATTATGAACAGAAATCTTATATTGATTTTTCTTTTTAACACTTTTTGTTTCCAAAACTGGAATGAAATTGCAGTTATACTCTTTGAAATACTTGTGTCTGGGAATTTGTCAGCCACTGTGATGGTTAAGATTATGTGTCAGCTTGGCTGGGCCATGATTCTTAGTGTTTTGGCAGTTGTATAACGTGATCACTTTCTTATTGAAATTTGATATGTGGTCACCCCCATGGTGGAATCTGCTGAGGAGTACCGGCAGGGGCGGGGCCCCTGGCAGCTCACCACCCCCTCAGCCCTCATCTCTCTGCCCTCCACCACCTACTTCCTTCCTGCTCACCTTGCCAAGGCTTGTGGTTTGTTCTGGATCCTGCAGCTGCCTCTTGTCATCTGGCCTCCAGTTCGTGGGACTTGAGCTATGAGCTTATCTGCCTATCTTTGGTTTCATAGATCTTCACAGCCTGTGAGCAGAGCCCTGCTTTGCAGCCTGCTGATCTTAGGTTCGCCAGCTGCTGCTACGTGAATCAGGAGAAACCTTTTGGTCTTACCTGCCAATCTTGGGATTCCTAGATATTCATAGCCTGTGAGCAAGAGCCCTGCTTTCTGACCTACCAATCTTGGGTTTGCCAGTCCCTGCGGGTGTGATTCAGGAGAAGCCTCTGTCTTAATCTACGGACTTAGGACATTCCAGCCTATACAATAGCTATACAATAGCCGTTTCTTTGATTTAAATCTCTCTGTATACGTATTTATACACTTCACTGGTTTTGCTTCTGTAGAGAACCCAGACTAAGACAGCCACTAACTTGTTATGAAAATCGTTTCCCACTTAAATAATGCTCTTTACTACTTTCTGTGATTTAATTATTTTTTGTCTTCCTTTCCCAAATGGGAAACCCTGGTGGCGTAGTGGCTGAGTGCTACAGCTGCTAACCAAAGGGTCGGCAGTTCAAATCTGCCAGGCGCTCCTTGGAAACTCTATGAGGTAGTTCTACTCTGTCCTATAGGGTCGCTACGAGTCGGAATCGACTTGACGGCACTGGGTTTGGTTTGGGTTTCTCAAATGTATTGTGACAAGAGTGACTTTCGTTCATATATTATATACTATCCTAATCCTTCATTTTCCTACTTCCTGTCTTCCGTTTTGACTTTTCCTTATACTTTTAAACCAGTACTTTGTTATTATCATGACTTTTTCTAGTTTTCCCTTCTCAGGGCCTGTCTTGCTTTTTTCTTTATTCTTATTTTATTGCTGTGATCTCTCTTTAACTGCCTTTGTTTTAGCACTTGAGACCTTGCTTTGATTTTATTCTTCCAATTTTTAATTCTTGAAGTTTTCTGTGTTCTTAAATTATATTTGAGTGAACTTCAGTTTTTGCTGTTTAATTACATGTTTATTCATCTGGAATTATCTGTTTCTTGTTTGTAGATGTTAATTTTCATCACGGCCGAATTGCCTGCTTATTTTTTTTTTTAATTTGACATTACCAGTATACATTAAATGAATGAATTTTTCATTCCAACTTGGTCTTTTTTGCATCCCAGCTAGGAATTTTCTGATTTGTTTATTAGTAAGCCAATAAGCATTAGGTCTGGAATGGTGTCAGGCACTTTTAAAAGGCACAAATTTGTCTCTTGACCAGTATTTCCTAAATTTTTGGATTCACAAACCGTTTCACAATTGTACATAATCTTGTAGACTCTCTTAGGAATTAAAAATAATATTAAAAACTTTAGCTTTTTGATAAAATGATTTTAAATAGAGTAAAAAGTCATTTGTTAAAGTTGATAATGTACACTTTAAATACAATTTCTAATGATATTCATAATACAAAAAGAAAAATTTGACCTTTTCTCTATTTAGCATGTGGTACATCTGTTTAGTGTACTTTAATTGTGTAAGAAAAAGCATGGTTTTAGACAAATAAAAATGACATTTAATTTTGGGATTGGATGTATATTAAAATAGAAATTGAATTGGACTCTGTTTTGTGCTATCAGAAATAATTTTCTTGTCCTGTTGTTTGGAATTCATGTATTTGTGCTTTAAAAATTATTTTAAGAATATTTTTGTGTGTCTTGTTTCTAAATGATGAAACGAGAGAGAGCTTTTCAGCTATTTGTAAGCATTTCTCTGCAAATAGCACATTTCCTGTATGAAGACTTTTTTTTTTTCTTTCTGTTGAATGAAAAGCCTGGGCTGGAATAATTGTCGCTTAATTTTCCCTTTTTAACATTGGTTTTTGAAGTACTACTGATATCTTGCAAAGCTATACAAGAAATTTTGTTCAGAAAATGATCAGATAATCTTGAGGGAAATGGGCAGAATTAGTATCGTTTTATGCCCTGTTATAACTTGTACTTAATATCATTGTATGTTATGCTTGTCTTTAAACAGCTGCCATTACTCTCTTTTATTTATTGAACTTCTGGAACAGTTTGGACCACTTGTTGAGAAACACTGACCAACTAACTGATGGCTTTAAAGCAGTCTTGTCTTTGGTGCTGATTTAGTCCTTGGGTTACCTTTAACTTCCTTTTTTTTGAAAAATATAAATTATCTTATTTTTTGTTGTTGTTGAAAATATACACAGCAGAACATACACCAGTTCTACAGTTTCTACATGTACAATTCAGTGATACTGATTCCATCCTTCAAGCTGTGTAACCGTTCTCATCCTCCTCTTCTGATTGTTCCTCCTCCGTTGACATAAACTTGCTTGCTCATATGCAAGTTCAACTTGAAGTAGAAGAAAATTAGAACAAGTCCAGGAGCGCCAAAGAACAACCGTGAGTATATCCCACCTGAATTTAGACACCATCTCAAGAATAAATTTGATACATCGAACACTAAAGACTGAAGACCAGACGAGTTATGGAATGACATCAAAGATATCACACATGAAGAAAGCAAGAGGTCATTAAAAAGACAGGAAAGAAAGAAAAGACCAAAATGGATGTCAGAAGAGACTCTGGAAGTTGCTCTAGAATGTAGAGTAACTACAGCAACAGGAAGAAATGATGAAGTAAAAAGCTGAACAGATTTCAAAGGGAATCTTGAAAAGACAAAGTATTATCATGGCATGTGCAAAGAC
Source organism: Elephas maximus indicus (assembly GCF_024166365.1). NCBI lineage: Eukaryota > Metazoa > Chordata > Mammalia > Proboscidea > Elephantidae > Elephas > Elephas maximus. Next base: position 42,036,829 of record NC_064843.1, read on the forward strand.
CTGGAGGTGGAAAACCAAAAGGGAGAACACACTTGGCGTTTCTCAGACTGAAAGAGCTGAAGGAAAAATTCAAGCCTCTGGTTGAAATATTGAAGGATTCTACAGGGAAAATATTAAACAATGCAGAAGCATCAAAAGAAGATGGAAGGAATATACAGAGTCACCATACCAAAAAAGAAGTGGTCGATATATGGGTATGTCTCTTGACTATAAACTTAGGAGTGGCATTCGTGGGCCATATGGTAACTCTACGTTTTACTTTTTGAGGAGCTGCCAAACTTTTCCACACAGACTGCATCTGTTTACATTCCCACCTCCAGTGTATGAGGTTTCAGTTTCTCTACGTTCTCGCCAACACTAGTTATTTCACTTAAAAAAAAAAAAAAAAAAGCCATCATAGTAAGTGTGAAGAAGTGGTATCTCATTGTGGTTTTGATTTGCGTTTCCCGAATTCTGTTGATTTTGAGCATCGTTTCATGTACTCACTGGCCATATCTGTCTAGCTTTTTTTTTTTTAGCGATACTTTATTGTGTTTTTGGTGACGATTTACAAAGCAGTTGAGGTTCCCATTCAGCAGTTTCTACACAAGTTGTTCAGTGGCATTGGTTACATTCTTCATAATGTGTGAACATTCTTATTATTTCCGTTCTGGTTGTTCCATTTCCATTAATCTAGTTTCCCCGTCCCTTACATTCTCATCTTTGTTTTAAAGTAATTGTTGCCTGTTTGGTCTCACATAGGCGATTTTTTTGAAAGAGCACGGTACTTATGAGCGATATTCATTATTTTTTGAGACAATTTGTTATTTGGGTACAAGGTGACCTTGGGTTAGTTTTGGTTTAAGGTTTGACGGTATCTCTGGGCAGTAGTCTTGAGGAGTCTCCAGTCTCAACTAGTCCAGTAGGTCTGGTCTTCGTTTTTGTTTTTTTTTTTGGTAGGAGTTTTTCTGTTCTACATTTTTCTCTCATTTTATCAGGGTCCATCTCTTGTGGCCCAGACAAGGATGGTTGGTAGTGGTAGCCAGACACCATCTAGTTCTTCTGGTCTCAGATTAGATGAGGCTGTGTAGACGTTTCGTCCTGTAGGCTGGTTTCTTCTTTGAGTCTTTGGTGCTTTTCTTTCTTTTTTGCTTTGAATGAGTACAGATATGTCTGTCTTTTTTTGAGAGGAAAAAACACCTAGCTGCCAGTGAGTCGATTTTGACTCATGGTGATTCCATGTGTGTCAGGGTAGAAGTGTGCTCCAGTGGCTCTTCAATGGCTCAGTTTTCAGAAGTAGATTGTAAGCCTTTGTCCTGAAGTGCCTGTGGGTAGACTGGAACTTCCAACCATTCTGTTAGCAGCCGAGCATGGTGTAACCGTTTGTATCATCCAAGGACTCCTTTATGGGAGAAACATCTATTTAAAACTTTTGTTCATTTTTAAATGAGGTTATTTGTCTTTATTGTTGAGTTGTAAGAGTTTTGTATTAAAATATTCTGCATATTAAACCCTTATGAGATACATGATTTGCAAGTAATTTTCCCGTTCTGTGGCTTTTTTTCTACTTAATAATGTCTTTTGACGTACAAAAGTTTTTTATTTTAATAAAGTTCAGTTTATCTAACCAAGAACATGAAGATTATACCTGCGTTTTCTCTTAAGAGTTTTTTAAGTTTAGCTCTTACATTTAGGTCTTTGATCCATTTTGAGTTAATTTTTTTTAGGATGTGCTCCCACCTCCTTTTTTTTTTTAAATTATGGTAAATGTGTGTGTAACAAAACAGTTGCTATTTCAACAATCTTCACATGTACAGTTCAGTGACATCAATTATGTTCAACATGTTGTTTAACCAAATTAATTTTTATATATGATTTCAGATAGGAGTCCAGCTTTCTCGTTCGCACGTGGATATCTAATTGTTTCAGCAGTAGTTGTTGAAAAAACTGTTCTTTCCTCATTGATTGATCTTGCCACTCTTGTCAAAAATCAGTGGACCCTAGATGTATGGGTTTATTTCTGTATTCTTACTTATATTCTGTTGATCTATATGTCTATCCTTATTCCGGTACCACCATACTGTCTTGATTACTGTATCTACATAGTAACTTTTGAAATCCTCCGCGTATATTTTTTAAAAATGTTTTATTTTGAGGTAATTTTAGATTCACATATAGTTGTAAGAAATAATACAGAGAGATCTTCTGTACCAATGTCCCATTTCCTTCAGTGGTAACATCTTGTGTAACTATAGCAAAAGAGCATAACTAGGAAATTGACATTAACGTTATTCAGATTTCACCAGTTTTACATACACGAATTTATATTTGTGTGTGTATTTCTCCATAGGATTTTATTCTAGTATATAGTAGAAATATATGTATAAATGCTATGCATTTCTCAAGCTGAAAAAACTGAAGAAAAAATTCAAGCCTCGAGTTGCAACATTGAAGGATTCTACGGGGAAAATATTAACCGATGCGGGAAGCATCAAAAGAAAATGGAAGGAATACACAGAGTAACTATACCAAAAAGAATTTGTCAGTGTTCAGCCATTTCAGGAGGTACCATATAAGCAGGAACCAGTGGTACTGAAGGAAGAAGTCCAAGCTGCACAGAAGGCATTGGTGAAAAACAAGGCTCCAGGAATTGACGAAAGACCAATTGAGATGTTTTAACAAACGGATGCAGTGCTGGAAGTACTTACTCGTCTATGCCAAGAAATTTGGAAGACAGCTACCTGGCCAACCGACTGGAAGAGATCTTTATTTGTACCTATTCCCAAGAAAGGTAATCCCACCGAATACGGAAATTATTGAACAATATTATTAATATCACATGCAAGTAAAATTTTGCTGAAGATCATTCGAAAGCATCTGCAGCAGTGTATCAACAGGGAACTACCAGAAATTCAAGCTGGATTCAGAAGAGGATGCAGAACCAGGGATATCATTGCTGATGTCTGATGATCCTGGTTGAAAGCAGAGAATGCCAGAGAAAGCAGAAAATGTGTTTTATTGACTGAGCGGAGGCATTCGAATGTGTGGATCATAACAAATTATGGATAACATCATGAAGAATGGGGATTCCAGAACACTTAATTGAGCTCATGAGGAACCTGTACATAGATCAAGAGGCAGTTCAAACAGAACAAGGGAATACTGTGTGGTTTAAAGTCAGGAAAGGGGTGTGTCAGGATTGTATCCTTTCACTATACCTGTTCAATCTGTATGCTGAGCACATAATCCAAGAAGCTGGACTACATGAAGAACGGGGCATCAGGATTGGAGGAAGACTCATTAACAACCTGGGTTATGCAGATGACAAAACCTTGCTTGTTGACAGTGAAGAGGACTTGAAGCACTTATTGATGAAGATTAAAGACCACACAGCCTTCAGTATGGGTTACAGCTGAACATAAAGTAAACAAAAATCCTCACAACTGGACCGATAAGCAATGCCATAATAAACGTGGAAAAGATGGAAATTGTCAAGGATCTCGTTTTACTTGGATCCAGAATCAACACTCATGGAAGCAGAAGTCAAGAAATAAAAGACTAACTGCACTGGGCAAATCTGCTGCAAAAGACGTCTTTGAAGTGTCGAAAAGCAAAGATGTCATGTTGAGGACTAAGGTGCACCTGACTCAAGCCATGGTGTTTTCAGTCGCCTCCTGTGCATGTGAAAGCTGAAAAAAGAAGACCGAAGAATTGACACCTTTGTATTGTGGTGTTGGAGAAGAATACTGAATATATCATGGACTGCCAAAAGAAGGAACAAATCTTAGAAGAAGTACAACCGAATGCTCCTTAGAAGCAAGGATGGCGAGACTGTATCTCATATACTTTGGACATGTTGTCAGGAGGGATCAGTCCTTGGAGAAGGACGTCATGCTTGGTAAAGTGGAGAATCAGCGAAAAAGAGGAAGACCCTCAATGAGATGGATTGATACAGTGGCTGCAACAATGGGCTAAAGCATAAAGACAATTGTGAGGATGGCGTAGGACCTGGCAGTGTTTCATTCTTTGGTACACAGGGTCACTGTGAGTCGGAACCAACTCCATGGCACCTAACAACAACAACAGCAGCAGCATATTTCTATGAGTGTTATACTTCTGTATAACAAAGATTTCTATAGAAATGATTTTTTTCAGCTTTCTATGACCATGTGACTCCAAGTGTTGAAAATTTTCTTATGGATGAATTAATCATTGTGGTTATTATTAATAAACAACTGAAGAAACCACATAAATCTAATACCTATTTTTATAAATAAATTTAAAACTTAATAGGTAAAATTTTGTTGGAAAAAATCTTAATGAGATGGATGGTACTTTTTTTTTTTTAAGTCTGGAGATGATATAATGTACTACTAGAATGAGACAAGTTTCAGTATAAATTTTTCTTTTTTGGTAAGTGAAACCTTGTTGTTATAAATAAATATATTTACGTGGAAGAAATTTTGTTGAAGCAGTGTCTCTTAACTCCTTCTGAGTCATATGCTAGAAGTCAAATGGCGATCTTTCATAAAAATTTTTTCTTAAGTATCTTCTTTCAATTTTATTGTGAGAAAAAATTGAAAACCACTTGACTTCCAAAAGAATTTCTTACCCAGCCATTGTGGTCATTTCGTTTCTCAAGATGGACACTGATACTTTGAATAATTCTTTGTTTGGGGCCTTGGAAGTTTTTGCATTCTGCAGGTATGCCTTTTCTTTTGCCAGGTGGGAAAATCTTCCATAAGATTGTGAAGGAAGTCCAGCAAGACCTTGTACTTCTCCTCAGGCCGATTAATTTTAGGAGAGAGAGTATGTGGAAGGTATCGTTTGGAAATCTATTCTGTTTGAACTCTCCAGACCTTGAGTCTCTTGGAAAGTTTTCACATATGAACCCAGGTCAGTTTGAGGGCTGTTCTCTTCGGTATATACTTAGTAGCAAAATTGTTGGGTCAAAACACTTCAACTTTGGATATTACCAAATTGTTTTTAAAAGAGATTGATTCAGTGTTCACTCCTATCATTCATGGTTGGCGTTCTAGTTATTTTCTCACTCCTGTCTGGTTAGTATGAAATGGTATGTGATTGCCTTATTTTACATTTCCTTAATTACTAGTGAGGGTGAGCATCTTTTCGTGTTTAAAGGCTATTTCTTTTATTTGAGTTGCTTTTTCTTACCTTTTCCCCATTTGTCTATTGGGTTATCTGCCTCCGTCCCCCCCTTTTCAAATGATTTACGGGAGTTCTCCATATATTTTGGATATTAATCCTGGGGTTATATATGCTGCAGTGATCTCTTTGTGAATGACTTGCCTTATTTTATTTCACAATTAAAAATTTTTTTCTATAAATGATTGGATAAATAAATGTTGCGAAGAGACAAATCTTCCATACAGAAGAACTCTGAATAAGTAGATACTGCCTACTCTAGGAGGTAGAGCTTGGTTTCTCTCCCTTGTTGCCCTTGAGTGGCTGGATTTAGTCATTCTCATGCAAAGAATAGAGGGGGGAGAAATAGTAACTTTACAGGGAAGAAACTTGGCAAACACTGCTTTAACCAAATGATTAAGGTTAACAGTACAATGATAGTATATATTGATAACATGCACCTTGATATGATAGGAGGGGTTGTCACATCTGTGGTAGTTTTCCCCAAAGCCAGTAACTCCAATCTGATCGTGAGAAAAACGTCAGACAAACCCAAATTGAGAAACGTTCTACAAAATGCTGACAGTACTCCTCAAAACTGTCAGGGCCATGAAAAACGGAAAAGATTGAGAAACTGTCACAGTCCAGAGGAGCCTAATGATGAATAAATACAATGTGGTATCCTGGATTGGATCCTGGAACAGAAAAAGGACCTTAGCGTAAATACTGAGAAATTTGAATAATCTGAAGTTTAGTTAATAATAATATATCAATATTGGAGTCTTAGTTTTGAGAAATGTACAGTGGTAGTCTAATATGTTAACATTAGGAGACACTGGGTGAGGAGTATATGAGAAATCTCTGAATACTTCTGCAATTTTTCTAGAAGCTGAAAATTATTCCAAAATATAAAAGTTTATTAAGATTTTTTAAGATTTTCTTTTAATGAATCTAAGTTGCTGTTGGTTATAAGATACACCATTATTTTCTATACTGTAAAGAAAGAAAAATGCTGCTAGTAAAATTAAGATTTGACATCAGTTCTAAGAAGTAACTTGATGTACAAGTATATAAAAAAATTGTACATCTGAAAAGTTTTTCTTCCCTTCCTTGGGAGTAGGCAGTGTTAACAGTTTCTTGTGTAATCTTTCAGGTATGTTATCTGCATAGATAAGGAATTGTATATGTTTTATCTTCTCTCTTCTTTGTTTTTATGTAAGTGACATACTCTGTTCACTGATCTGTACTTTCCCTCCTGCACCCTCACTGCACAGTATCCTGGAGGTAGTTTTACATCAGTACGTTCTTTCTTTCTTTCTTTTGAGTAGCTGTCTTTGGTATTTCCATTGTATGTTATTGTCGTTGTTAGGTGCCATCCAGTTGGTTGTGACTCATAGTGACCTCATGTACAACAAAATGAAACACTGCCCGATCCTGCACCACCCTTACAGTCATTGTTATGCTTGAGCCCATTGTTGCAGCCACTGTGTCAATCCATCTCATTGAGAGTCTTCTTCTTTTTCACTGACCCTCTACTTTACCAAGCATGATGTCCTTCTCCAGGGACTGGTCCCTCCTGACAACATATCCATTCTTGCTTTAAGGAGCGTTCTGGCTGTACTTCTTCCAAGACAGATTTGTGTGTTCTTCTGGTAGTCCACGGTATATTCAGTATTCTTCTCCAGCAGCATAACTCAAAGGCATCAATTCTTCTTTGGTCTTTGTCATTGATTGTCCAGCTTTTGCATGCATATGAGGTGTTTGAAAACACCATGGCTTGGGTCAAGTGCACCTCAGTCCTTAAAGTGACATATTTGCTTTTCAGCACTTTAAAGAGGTCTTTTGCAGCAGATTTGCCCAATGCAGTGAGTTTGATTTCTTGACTGCTGTTTCTGTGGGTGTTGATCGTGAAGCCAAGTAAAATGAAATCCTTGACAACTTCAATCATTTCTTCATTTATCATGAGCCTGGAGTTGCAATATTGAAGGATCCTCTGGGGAAAATATTGGATGATGCAGGAAGCATCAAAAGAAGATGGAAGGAATACACAGAGTCATGGTACAAAAAAGAATTGGTCAACATTCAACCATTTCAGGAGGTAGCATATGATCAAGGACCAGTGGTACTGGAGGAAGACTTTCAAGCTGCCCTAAGACACTGCTGAAAAACAAGGTTCCAGGAATTGACGGAATACCAACTGAGATGTTTCAATAAACGGATGCAGTGCTGGAAGTGCTCACTTGTCGGTGCCAAGATATTTGGAAGACAGCTACCTGGCCAACCAACTGGAAGAGATCCATATTTATTTATGTTCCCAAGAAAGGTGATCCAACAGAACGAAGAAATTATCGAACAATATCATTAAGATCACACACAAGTAAAATTTTGCTGAAGATCATTCAAAAACGGTTGTAGCAGTATAGTGACAGGGAACTACCAGAAATTCAAGCCACATTCAGAAGAGGATGTGTGGAACAAAGGATATCATTGCTGATGTCAGATGGATCCTGGCTGAATGCAAATATCAGAAAGATGTTTACCTGTATTTTATGGACTATGCAAAGGTATTTGACTATGTGGATCATAACAACTTATGGATAACATAAGAATGGAAATTCCAGAACACTTCATTATGCTTCTGAGGAACGTGTACCCAGACCAAGAGGCAGTTATTCGAACAGAACAAGGGGATACTGTGTGGTTTAAAGTCAGGAGAGGTATGTGTCAGGGTTGTATCCTTTTCATCATACTTATTTAATTGGTGTCCTAAGTAGATAATCCGAGAAGCTGGACTATATGAAGAAGAATGGGGCATCAGTATTGGAGGAAAACTCATTAACAGCCTGTGTTATGCAGATGATACAACAGCGAAGAATACTTGAAGCACTTACTGATCAAAGATCAAAGAACACATGTAGCCTTCAGGATGGATTATACCTCAACATAAAGAAAAATCTCGTTGTATATAGGTACTTTATGTAAAATTGTTGCTGTGAATAACATTGTACACGTGTCATTTCACACATTTATGGATCTATCTATCTTTAGGGTTAGTTTCCAGAAGTGAAATTGTTGGGTCCGAGGATATGTGCATTAAAAATTTTGTGGTATTGCCAAATATCTTCCCGTAGAGATTGTCCCAGTTTACCTTTCCAGCAGCAATGAGTTATGGCTTATCTTTGAGTTTATGGTGTCTTTTTAACAGAAATTAAAAAATTTTAATGTAGCCAGTTTTACCACTTTTTACTTTATGGCTTGTGCTTACAATGTCATATTTAAAAATTCCTTCCATATACTGACCTTTGTCTGGGAAGTTGTACAACCAGAATGCTCCTTGGAAGCAGGGATGGCGAGACTGTGTTGTTAGGAGGGATCAGTCCCTAGAGAAGGACATCATGCTTGGTAAAGTAGAGGGCCAGTGAAAAAGAGGAAGACCCTCAACAAGATGGATTGACACAGTGGCTGCAACAATGGGCTCAAGCCTAGCAACAATTGTGAGGACGGTGTAGCACCAGGCAGTGTTTCATTCTGTTGTGCATAGGGTCACTGTGAGTTAGAACTGATTCAACAGCACCTAACAACAACAACAACGACAACATACTGACCTTGTAAAGATGTTCTGTATTTCTTCCTCAAAGATTTAAGCTTTGCTTTTTTACATTCTGATCTTTTATCCACCTGGAATTTATTTTTATATTCGGTTTGTTGTAGTGACCTAATTGTTTTTTATATGGTAAGTTGTTGTTCCAGTCCCAGTTATAGAATAATAAGCTTTTACCCCACAGATTTGAGATACACCTTAGCCATATAAATCTTCTTTACATGCTTAGGTGTGATTGTAGGCCGTTTGTTTTGTTCTGTTGATCTGTTTGTCTGTCCTCATATCAATACCACACTGTCTTAATTACCATATTTGGTACCTCACATTTCCCCTTTTCCCCATGCTCTTCTTCAGATTTGTCTTGGTGGCTCTTGGCTGCAATCTAGCGGCCTTAGAAGTAGCTTAACTTCAAGAGGTGGGAGGAGAATCAGCATCAGCCCAAAGCTGATTCCGAATAGGTGGATGTCAGACATACCTCCACTCTCCAACCTTTTTACCAGTTCTGACACCAGCTGTCCCTCCTACAGCACACTCTACTTCTCTGCTGGGTTTGATAATTTGTTGCAGTGGCCACACAGAACTCACAGAGCATACTCACAGTTATGGGGTTTATTAGGGAAGTAACGGGCTGCACAACTGAGGATCAGGATCAACTTGGAGGTAGTTAGGACAGCTCAGGAGAAGGGATACAGTTCATCAATCAGGATGGCTTCCAACCAAGACAGTGCTCAGCTTTCTCTTGGCTGTGCCTGCATGCAAGCCTCGTTTTCAGCTTGGTCTTGCTCTCTTCCTGGCCTCCGCCGCCAGGCCTTGTTCTCTTGGGCATGCTAGCTTCCTTTTGACCTCTGCCCTTCTCAAGCAAATGTTACATATGTTTAGTTGCATCGACAAGTGCCTCCTCACTCCACCAGCTAGCCTCCTGCCTGAAGGCACTCAGCTCTCTAGCTCCATGGGTCAGCAAGCCCACTGCAGGCATCTCATGCTGGTCTTCTGGTTTGCCTCACTACTGCTGCTGTCTTGCATCATCTCAGTGTTACAGCACTCTCTGTTTCCTGGGTCTAGGAGGTTCTTAGTGCAGGGATCCTGGGTCCAAAGCATGCACTCTGCTCCTGGCTCTTCTTAATGGTAGTGAGGTCCCCCTCAACCTCTGTGGGATTTTTATAAGCCTATTCCTCCCACCAGGAAACCCTGGTGGCGTAGTGGTTAAGTGCTACGACTGCTAACTAAAGAGTTGGCAGTTCGAATCTGCCAGGCGCTCCTTGGAAACTGTGGGGCAGTTCTGCTCTGTCCTGTGGTGTCGCTGTAAGTCGGAATTGACTTGACAGCACCGGGTTTGGTTTTGGTTGGATTCCTCCCACCAAGACCACAAACCGACCAATCCTTTTGGTAGGTCACAGTCACCCAATTTGCATACCAATTGACCATTTCCTGCAGGGGTTCCATGTACCTTATTTGCATAGTAAGTTGTCTAATCCCTTTGCAGGATTGTGGCCAAGCAAATCATTTTGGCAGAACTACAAAACCCAAGGCTAGAAAGGCCATATATAAAGAAAAACTCGTTGCGCTGCATTGACCCTTTGCTCTTCTAATTTCAACAAAAATCCTGATGAGATTTTGATTGGAATTTTATCTAATACTTACATAATCTGGGGAGTTTGTCATCTGTATGACGTAGGGTCTTCCCATTTGGAACATGCTTTGTATTTCTATTTATTTGTCTTCTTTTATATTTTTTGGTAAATTCTTATAACTTTTTTTACTATTAGTTTTTATCCCTAGGTATATAATTTTGTTGCTATTACTAGAACCCCATGGATTACTATAGTACGTAGGAATATATTGTTGTTGTTATAACACTAAGTAACACTTAGCTTATGGGCCTCTGTGGAGGTTGGCTGTGCTCAGCTGCTGGGGTGGGTGTCGCATCTCTCTCATCCTCAGTGAGCCAGAGGCTAATTAAATCATACCATCATGGTGATGGCAGAGGTGGAAAAGCAGAATTCATTTTTTGTATATTGAATTTGTATCGAGAAACCTTCCTAAACTTTCGTAGTATTGATAGCTTGTCTGTGGGTTTTCTACGTTTTCTGTGTTGATTATTATGCCGCCAATGAATCATGACAGTTTCTTTATTTCTGATTCATATACTTCTTATTGTCTAGTTATTGAGATAGTTAAGACTTATGGGACTGTTGTTGAATAGTTTTATTCCTGACTTTAAAAAATCTTCTACAATAGACACATAATAGGTGGTCAGTGATCATATTGTTTTTGTCCTTGAATCTATTGATGTGATAAATTACACTGATAGACTTTCTAATTGTTAGACCATCCTTGTATTCCTGGCATGAACTCAATTTGGGTATGGTATTTTTTATTTTATTTTATTTTTACAATGCAATTCATTTTTATATTTTTTTTATAACATAAATTTTGCTATTTTAACTTTTTTTGTGTGTCCGTCCTGATTCATCTGTTTAGAAAGAAGCTTTTCATTCCCATGAGCTGGGCTACCCTTCTGGCTAGATGAGGACTCATGACCCACAGGGAAGCTCCGTTTCTGACGCTTTTAGCAAAACAATGCTTATTGTGAAATGTATCATATATACACAAAAAGCCAAAACCAAACCCAGTGCTGTCCAGTCGATTCTGACTCATAGTGACCCTGAAGGACAATGTAGAACTGCCCCGTAGAGTTGCCAAGGAGCACCTGGCGGATTCCACCTGCCGACCTTTGGTTAGCAGCCGTAGCACTTAACCACTGCGCCACCAAGGTTTCCTATAGATACACAAGCGTGTATTAACTGTATATGTACAGTTGAAATAATAATCATTAACGCACAAGTACCCACTCCCAGTTTAAGAATCAGAATGTCATTAGAACCTCAGAAGCCCCTGTGTGCTCCTGGGGATCACTGCTGTGCTGAATTTCAGATTAATCATTCCCTTGCTTTTCTTTAAAACCATCCACGTATGTATTCCTAAATATACTGTTTAGTTTTGCTTGCCTATGACCATAATGGAGGTCTGGCGGCACAGTGGTTAAGAGCTCGGCTGCTAAATAAAAGATCAGCAGTTTGAATCCACCAGCTGCTCCTCGGAAACCCTATGGGGCAGTTCTTCTCTCGTATAGGGTTGCTATGGGTCGGAATCGACTCGATGGCAATGAGTTTGTTTTTTGTTTTTTTTTTTGGTGACCTTAATATAAATAGACTCCTACTGTATCCATTCTTCTGTGACTTTCTTCTTTCACTAAATATTGTTTTGAGATTCATTTACATTGATTTTCATAACTATATTACACTTGTTTTTATTCTCTATTGTACTCCATCAAATGAATATACCACAATTTACATATCCATTGTATTGTTGGTGACAGTTGAGTTTTGTTGCATTACATACATGTTTTCCAGTACATAAGTGCAAGAAAGTCTCCGAGGTATATGACAAGGACTGGAACTGCCAAGTCATAGAGCGAGCACACGTTCAACAGCACTGAGTAATGCCAAACTGTTCACCAGTGTGGTTAGGCTATGTGTATTCCCACCAGCAGTGGATAAAACTTCCCATTGTTCCTCATTCTTGACAATACTTGGTATTGGCCAACTTTAAGGTTTTGCCAGTTTGGTGGATTTGATGTTGTAACTTACTGTGGCTTTAATTTGCATTTCCTTCGTTACTTGATTGAGCTGTTTTTTTCTTTAGGTTTCTGAACTGTTTATTTCTTCTGTGAAGTATCTGCTTATGTCTTTTCCCCATTTGATATTGGGTTGATTGTCTTTTTTAAAGAGTCATATAATTTTAAATTATGGTTACTAATCTTTTGTCAGTTATACGTGTTGTGAATACCTTCTCCCAGTTGATGATTTGTCTCTTGACTCTCTTTATGCTGTACAGTGTTGAACAGATGCTTTACTGTTGTTGAAATGTCTGAATCTTTTCCTTTATGATTTATACTTTGTGAGTATATGTATTATATTCTCCTGTATGGTCTTTTTCAAAGTTTAATTTTCCACATTTTCGATCTTTAATCAACCTGGAATTGATTTTTATGTAGAGCATGAGGTAGGGATCCAATTTTACTTTTTTGCAGGTATTTGAATAACCAAATCCCATGTACTGATTAGTCCATCCTTTCCTCACTGATTTGTATCCTCTGCTCTGATAAACATCAAGTTTTCATAAGTGAGAATTTGTTTCTAGGCTCCCTGTTCTGCCCCATTGGCCCATTTTTCTGTCCCTGCATCGGTATCACCCTATCCTAATCTCAAGATCTTGCAAGGCAAGTCCCCCCAGTTTGTTCTTCTTGGCTATAGCCAAAATCTTGCTATACTTAGTCCCTTGTTTTTCCACATAAAGTTTAATGTCAGCGTTTCAACTTTCATGAAAAGCCCAGTTGAGATTCTAATTGGAGGTATATCAAATCTATAGATTAAATTAGAGAGAATACCTTCACAATATTGAGCCTCCCTAGATTAAAAAAAAAAAAAATTTTTTTTTTTTTTATCTAAGAACATGGTATATCTCTCCATTTATGTAGATCTTTTTAAATGTCTTCAATAACTTTTTTTTTTATGGTGGTGAAAATATACACGACAAGACATTTGTCAGTTCAGTAGTTTCTACATGTACAATTCAGTGACATTTTATAGTCTTCATGCAGTGTGACCCCATCCCTATCTTTTTCCTAATTATAATGGTCGTTATATTTTGATTTCATTTTCCTAATGACTTGATACTGAGCGTCTCTTCATGCGCTTGTTGGTCATTCATATATTTTCTTTGGAGAAATGTCTATTCCAGTCCTTTGCGCATTTTTTACTTGGGTTGTTTGTCTTTTTGTTATTGAGTTATAAGAGTTCTTTATATTCAGTTCTTCTGAATATCGAATATATGATTTGAAAATATTTTCTTCCATTCTGCAGGTTGTCTTTTCACTTTCTTTGTAATGTCCTTTGATGCGCAAAAGTTTTTAATTTTAATGAAGTCCAATTTATCTATTTTTTTTTTTCTTTCGTTGCCCATGCTTTTAGTGTTGGATCCAAGGTCTTGATGTATACATTTCTGTATTTGATTTGGTAATATTTTGTTTTGAACTTTTTGTATGTTCATGAGCTTTTTTTGAGGGGGGCAGGGGTATCAGATTTTGTCTATTTTTATTTTGTCTTCACTCTTGAATGCTGATATAGCTGGTGAACAGAATATAAACTTGCCCATCGTTTTCATTCTTCTGATTTTTATTATTGTTTTTGAGAAATCAGCTGTTAGTCTGTGACTCCTTCATAACCATGCTTTTTTTCTGCATTTTTAAGCTTTTTATTATGGAAATTTCAAGTACACAAAAACGTAAAGTATAATGAACCCTATATATTTGTTACCCAGCTTCAACATTATCAACTCAGATCCATTCTCGTTTTGCTGCTAACCCCTTCTTTTTCTCCCACTGCTCCCAATCCCCAAGCTAGCCTGGATTATTTTGTAGCAAATACCAGGTATCATTTCATTCCTGTTTCTCTTAAGTCCTCTTGGCTTGCACACCTATTCTGTCTCTGTCAATTTGTCTCTTTCTATGTCCTCTTTTGGTTGACGTTGTGTGGTATTATTATAATTTGCCCAAATGTCAATTTGTTTTTATTTATTTTGCTCTCGTATATGCTTTTTTGACCTGAGGATTCAAGTCTGTCACCATTTCTGGAAAATTCCCAGGTATCATTTTTTTTAAAGCTTCCTCGTCCCCATTTTCCCTGTTGTCTCCTTTTAGTACTACTTTTAGACAGATATTGCTCATTCTTACTCTGTTCTCTTTGCCTTCTATTCATAATTTCTTTTTATTTCTCTCTGTTGCATTCAGGGTTAATTTCCTCAGATCTATTTTTTTAGTTCATAAATCTCAGTTGTGTCTAATCTGCTGTTTTCAGCGATTATATTTTTAATTCCTATCATTTTAAAACTGCCCGTTCATTTTCAGTGTCCTTTTCTTTTCGATGCTTTTGATCCTTTTGTGCCTTTAAACATTTTAAGCTTATTAATTTTGTGTTACCTGTTGAATTGTTCTAGTAACTGAACTTTGTTGGGTCTATTGCTATCATTTTTGGGTATTGCTGTTATTTTTATCTGCTCATTTTTGTTCATGGTACATTACTTCCAAGTATTTCTAAATTTTGATTTTAAATTTATCTTTACTGAGACTTTATGTACAGGCAGTGTAAGGTGTGTGTTTATATACCGTATCATCTAATGCTAACATGTAGGGCCTACGTGCAGGGGAGTCTAAACAATGATTAGTGGGATTGTTTTTGTACTAGTTAATGGGTTTCAGTTGACATTACCATGAAGTCAGGTGTTTGGTGTGTTTTTTCCTGGCCCAGGTCACTGCTTGATAAGGTACTCTGGTTCTTTTCCAGAGTCATTTGTGGACAGGATCCATCTTATATTATTCAGAGCCCTCTATATCTCTAGAGAGAGTTTGTGATTGCTTCTGCTAGATATCCTTAGTGTATCCCTGACCTGGGACCACTTTTTAGGAATTTTACTTTCTTGGGGATACCCAGAGCCTACAGATTGTGTAAATCAGAACCCCAAATGGGCACAAGGCTCATGTTTATGAAGTCTTAAGGGAACTTCTGTCCTTACCCCAAGCCTGTGCTGAAACAGACAGCTTTCCTGTTGCCTTCCTATGCCCATGGGCTATGTTTTTGTAGCCTTTAAGAATTCCAACTTTTTTTTTTCTTTAAAAAAATGTTACTGTAAAATATATGTAGCAAAACATTTGCCATTTCAACCATTTTTACATGTTCAATTCAGTGACTTTGATTACACTCATCATGTTTTGCCACTATCGATTTGAAATTGTTTTCATCACCCTTAACAGAAGTTCAGTACCCTGTAAAAAATACCAACTCTCTTGAAGGGATCTCAGTTTCAACACCCTGTGTTATATAGGCCTAGGCCTCAGTGTCTGTCTTGTGGGCATTTAGACCCAAATGTTTGGTTTTAAATACTGACAGGCCCCTGGATTATAGAAAATTACACCCTTTCACATGGTACCTATAGCCTAAGCATGAGTAACATACCACTGTTCTGATTTGCAGGCTCATCTTTATTTTTGACCCTTAATGATTTCCCTTACTTCATTTTTTTTTTTTTTAGGTTCATTTGTGCAGTTAAAATGATGTTATATTGCGCATTACATCCACTTCTTGATTTTAATGTAGTCAAATGTATGATTTTTTTCCTTTATGGTGAGTGTTATTTATGTCCTGTTGAAGAAATCTTTCCCAACCCAAGGTCATGAAGATACTCTTCTGTATTATCTTCTGGACGTTTCATTGTTTTGCCTTTCACATGAAAATCAGCAGTCCACCTGGAATTGTTATTTTTTATGTAGTGTGAGGTAGGATTTTTTTTTTTTAATACATATTGATTTATCAACTTCCATTTATTGACAAGATCTTTCTTTCTCTGTTGCTCTGCAGTGTTTCCTTTGTTACAAATCTGGTATTTATATATGCACAATCTGTTTTGGATTCTCTAGTCTATTCCATTGGTCTATTTGTCTATCTTTATGCTAGTAATACTGCACTATCTTAATAGTATAGGGTTGCTACGAGTTGGAATTGACTTGATGGCAACAGGATTTTTTTTTTTAATCTTAGTAGGAGCTCTGGTGGCACAGTGGTTAAGAGCTTGGCTGCTAACCAGAGGTCAGCAGTTCGAATCCATCAGCTGCTGCTTGGATATCGTATGAGGCAGTTCTACTCTGTCCTGTAGGGTTGCTATGAGTTGGAATTGACTCGATGGCACTGGGCCAGTTTTTTTTTTTTTTTTTTTTTAAATCGTAATTAATATAAACCCAAAACCAAAACCCGTTGCCGTTGAGTTGATTCCGACTCATAGTGACCCTATTTGGACAGAGTAGAACTGCCCCATAGGGTTTTTAAGGAGCACATTGTGGATTCGAACTGCTGATCTTTTGGTTAGCAGCTGTAGCACTTAACAACTACATCACCAGGGTTTCTTTAATTAGCATAATTTTATATTAAATCTAGGTGCCTGGGTAGTGCAAGTGGTTTGCGATCTGCTGCTAACCTAAAGCTTGGTGGTTTGAACTCACCCAAGTGGCTCTGTGGGAGAAAGGCCTAGCGAACTGCTTCCACAAAGGTTGCACAAGAAAACCTTATGGAACAGCTGTACTCTAACACATGGAGTCACCTAAAGTTGGGAGCTGACTCGATGGCAGCTAATGATGTTTTAAACCTTTCTACTTTGTTCTTCTTCCAGTTTGTTGTGGCCATTCTTGGTCCATGGCCTTTGCGTACAGATTTTAGAAATGCCTTGTCAGTTGTTACCAGAAATATATGCTGGGAATTTGATTGGGATAGCACTGTACCTGTAGATTAGTTCAGAGAGAATTGACAACCTTTTATAATGCTGAATTTTCCAATCCAGGAATATGGTGTATATACCTTCATTTATTTAAATCTTTTAAAATTTGTCTTACAACCTTTAAGTCATTCTAGTTAGAATTTATAGGAGCAGCAATGTCCATAGCTTGCCAAATTCAATGGTTAATGCTCTTTTTTCATCTTATTAAACTTCGTAACATTTCACCACTTCCTTTTTGAAAGCTTGCATCTGGGCTGATGGGGACTCCATGCTGTTCTAATTTTACTCCAGACTTGACTTATTTGTAGACTCATCCTTCTTCTGGCCTCTGAAACTTAGAGTGTCTCTGGTACCCTCTCTCTACACCCATTTCTGTTTTCTTTCCTCACTAATTCTGCAGTGACCTTAGTTTCAGGGCTTTACCCAGATTTTTTTATTCCAAGCCTGTTTGTTTCTCAGTTTTCTCAGCCATGTGCAGTACTAAACCCAGTGCTGTCGACTTGATTCCGACTCATAGCAACCCTATAGGACAGAGTGGAACTGCCCCATAGAGTTTCCAAGGAGCGCCTGGTGGATTCGAACTGCCGACCCTTTGGTTAGCAGCCATAGCACTTAACCACTACGCCACCAGGGTTTCCACTACTCAGACAAAAAACCAGGGTATTTCTCTTATATTTTCCCTTTTCCTTACCTCCAAACCGTCGTCAGATCCTGTTTGTCAAACCTCCAAAATTTATGCAAGAATCTGCTGGTTTTCTTTTTTTCTCCATTTGTTAGAAGCTAGGTTATGTAGGCCTTTGGTGGTTCAGGTCCACCCAGAGGCACCTTTTAAGGAAGACCTGGTGATCTACTTTTGAAAAACCAACTATTTCAAGAAGACCTGGTGATCTACTTTTGAAAAACCAACTATTGAAAAGCCATACAGACCACAGTTTTACTCTGACATATTATGGGGTTGCCATGAGTTGGAATCAACTTGATGGTAACTGGTTTGGCTTTTCTTTTTTGGTTTTGTAATCTTAAGTAACAACAACAGCAAAAGATCCTGAAAAGTGTAAGGTGTTGCGTAAATGAAAAGATGGCTAGGAGGAGTTGGGGTTAAATATCAGAGGATCGTTAAGCCTCTTTTGCTTCTTTATCCTTGCTCATTGCTTTTTCTTTTCTTTCATTTACAAGAACTCTTTGAAAGGGATTGTAGTTGCAAAGAGTTAATAGCCAGCAAGGTTGGTCTTTGGTTGAATGTAACTGTTACTTATGGAGCCTTGGTGGCATAGTAGTTAAGTGCTCAGCTGCTTACCAAAAGGTCAGCAGTTCAAACCCACCTGCCCCTCTGCGGGAGAAAGATGTGGCAGTCTGCTTCTGTAAAGATTACAGCCTTGGAAATTCTATGGGACAATCCCACTCTTTCCTGTAAGGTTGCCATGAGTCAGAATTGACTCAATGGCAATGGTTTTTTTTTTTCCCAAAAACCCTTATTTGTGCTTATTTTTGCCTAATATTTAGGGCCCTGTGGGAGATCCTGGTTACTAGATACACAGAAAGGTTGAATGCATGCATTAGAAAGTATATATGGGTGAGTGGATTGGCTTTCCAGGAAGGAAAGGAGGGGGAATATGGCAGGATTAAAGGTATATCATGTTTGATAAAGTAGAGGATCAGGGAGAACGAGGGCAACCCTCAGTGAGATGGATTGACACAATAGCCACAATAATGGACTCAAGCATAGCAAGTATTAGAAGGTGGCACAGGGCTGGGCAGCACTATTCTCTTATACATAAAGTCTCCACGAGCAGAAGCTGACTCAACAGCATCTAACAACAACACAAAGGCGCCAGAGAGGTGAGAATGGGCACAGAGGGTTTGGAGGACAGGGAAGAGAACTGGCTTTCAGGGTGAGGGAAAAGTTTGACATTCTTACAATTCAGAATGTCAGAATCAGAATTTTAGGCTTCATTCTGTAGTCTGTGCGGCACCATGGTAAATACTTGGCAGTGGAGTACCATGGTGACTGGTGCTTTAGGGATGCTGGTGTAGCTGCAGGGTGTTGAGTAGACTTTGTGGCTAGGCTTCAGAAGCTGTGAGGTAAAGGCTGTAGCAGTAAGGCTACTATGAATTGTCTTGGGCCTGGGGTATCGTGTAACAGTGGGAATGGGCATGAAGAGAGAAATCAAAGAAGCTTAGGATGACAAATGTATTATAAATGAGTTATACACTTGGTGAAGGGGATACGTAGAGGAAGAAGTTAACGAAGGTGACACGAGTAGTTGAGCCTCAGAGAATGGAGCTGTTTTATCATTTCAGGTGGAATTTAGTTGAATGGGAAGAGACATTCCCCTCATAATATTAAATTAATATCTCAAATTATTAGCTAAGGATATGTCTAGAAACCTAGAAGAAGCAAGTTGGCTATCCAGAGCAGGAGCCAGATGCAGCCTGTCTCAGAACTGTTTTTTTTCTTGACCCCAGGTTTCTTTGGAGGGTTGAGTTTTGTTGGTTCTAGAACTCTCAATTTTTGCTGTACCAGTATTCTGTACCTTGAGTTTTAATTTCTATATAGAGAAAACATAATACAAGCAATCTCTATATGTCTCTTTAAGGGAATGCTTTACATAAAACACTAGACCCTCCTGGTGAACCCTGGTAGCATAGTGGTTAAGAGCTATGGCTGCCTAACCAAAAAGTTCGGCAGTTTGAATCCACCAGGTGCTCCTTGGAAACCGTATGGGGCAGTTTACTCTGTCCTATAGGGTCGCTGTGAGTCGGAATCAGCTTGGTGGCAGTGGGTTTCTGGTTTGGTTCTTGAACCAAACTAGACATCCGTAAGGCACCTCTTCATCTGAGAGGATAGAGTCGAATCAGTGTTCAGATATCTGTGAACAGCCGTCCCACCTCCAGTTTTTTAGCTTCTGAAATGCTCTTCTCCACAGACTGTCATTGACACTCATGGGAATTTGCCCTGGATTTCTTAGTGAACTTTGCTCGTTGTAAAAGATCAAAATTTTTTATTGTGAAACTTTGTTGGAAGTGATGTTGTTATTCATTAGACAACGAGTATTACATGAGCATCTATGATATTTTAAACATTGGAGACAAAAAGATGAATGAGATATGTCCTTGAGAAAATCATGATAATCTAGTGGTCAGAGTTAGTCACCTATGTCAGTTCAAATCAGACCACATGAAAAATCTGAATACAGAATAGGCGTCAATCACCCCAGCACAAAAAACACTGGACGCAGGTTCTGGTATTCCAGGAGAGATTTAAACTGAAATTTGAAAGGGTGGTTAGGAGTTTGGTAGGTGGGGAAGCAAGAGGGAGGGAAGAAGAAAAGTCATTCTAGGCAGAGAAGTCAAGATATGCTAAGGCACGAGGGCTTAAGGGTAGGGTGAGTTGAGGGAGGAGTTAAGGGCAGGGTGAGTTGAGAGAGGAGAGTGATAGTGTTGCTGTAGTATGAGCTGCTTAGGTTGGGGAGCAGTGGCTAGAGATGGAGCGGTAGGTTGAGGTTTGATTGTTACAGACGTTACATGTTGTGCTAAAACTTTACCTTGTAGGTAAGCAAAGGTTTCCAAGCAGATTGTGACATGATCAGGCCTTTGAGGAAGAGGACAGGTGGCACTGTAGAGAACTGTCTAGATCAGGGAACTGAATTGAGCTACCAGTTAGAGGCTTCTGGCCAAGACAGGATGAGGAGAATTTGAACTAGGCCATTGGCACTGGATGGAACACAATGGAGATAGGACAAAGATGAGAGTGGTTTTGGAGTCTCAATGAATGGGGTGAGGTAAAGAAGAATTGATAAGTTTCCGAAGATAGAGAGGATGATGACAACGTTAAAAGAAGAGGAGCATGTA
This sequence comes from Elephas maximus indicus, assembly GCF_024166365.1. Classification (NCBI taxonomy): domain Eukaryota; kingdom Metazoa; phylum Chordata; class Mammalia; order Proboscidea; family Elephantidae; genus Elephas; species Elephas maximus. The sequence continues at coordinate 42,057,791 of NC_064843.1, forward strand.
GGTAGGGATAAGGGGGAGTTAGTGACTTATTTTTTGACATAGGAAATACGGGCCTGAAAAATGGGTCTAGCTTTGAGTTGGAAATATAGCTTGGGCAGTTATCAACATATAGGTGGTAGATGAAGACATAGATGCAGATGGATTACCTATAGGGGAGTCGTGGAGAATCGGATCCAGGATAACCCCAAGGACAGAGCCTTAGATTTGAGTGAAGGAAGCATCCCCTGCTTTCGTCGAATCTTTGAGTGTAGATGATATATCATTATTTTAAAATATGAGAGAGCCATATTATTTTGCCACCACCTGTCTGTCAGTTTGCCATACTGTGATGGCTTGCATATTGCTATGATGCTGGAAACTATGCCACTGGTATTTCAAACACCAGCAGATTCAGCTGTGGTGGACAGGTCTCAGAGGAGCTTCTAGACTAAGACAGACTAGGAAGAAAGGCCTGGCAACCTACTTCTGAAAATTAGCCAATGAAAACCCTATGATCACAGACTATTGTCTGAGACCGATTCATTTACTTGGACACGTCATCAGGAGGGACCCATGACCAGTGAAAGACATCATGTTTGGTAGAGGGCCAGTGAAGGCGAGGGAAACTCTTGAGATGGATTGACACAGTGGCCACAACAATGGACTCAGACATACCAACTATCATGAAGATGGTATAGGACCAGGCAGTGTTTTATCCTGTTGTATGTGGGGTCAATGTGAGTCAGAGCCGACTCAGCAACAATTAACGATAACATATCTGTAGTAAAAGCTGGAACATAAAGGTAAATAATAAACATCAGTTAGAGAGCACCGGTTTGTAGATGGGCCAATGAAGCACGAGGCAAGGACCATGAAGCAGATCCTGAGAAGTACAGCATTATATCCATGGAGTATGGTAGGTCTTCCTGACCTGGATCCACAGGCTGAATGACTGGGCAGCTGGGAAAGCACTGGGAGACTTGAGAACAGAGAAGATTCCTACAGGTGATCCCACAGGGTATTCACAGCTTGTCTACTTCAATACACAAGGATAAAGACTCTTCGGCTTTCCAAATTAAAAAAAAAAAAGATATCTGTAACAATTAAGGAGATTCAAATGTACTTCATTCAAATAACCTCTTGGAGTTCAAATCTGTGACTTCCTAATTAAACAGTTCAGTAAGTGAATTGAGGGAGAAATAGTGCAAGAACTTTTCAAACACAGCAAATATGTAAAGAGAGAAGTCATAAGGGCAAAGAAACGTGGAGGAGAGATTCAAGATATCCAAAATTTGAATAAGAGGACTTCCAAAAGGAAAAAAGAAACAGATGGAGGAGTGGCAGTAAGCCACTTGGGGGAAAAATTTTCAGATAGGAGTCAGATTTCTCATTTGAAAACAAGCTACAGGGCAATGGATTAGCCTCCATTGATTACTGAGAGAAAAAAGACTGCAATCCAAAATATGACATTGAGCCAGGGGTAGTACTTATCTGTCAAGGCAAAAGAAATATGCTTAGGGATATACAAGAATTCCGAGTCTATCACTCAAGTATCCCATTTTAGGAAAATACTAAGCAAATAAATGAAGTTTAACAAAGGATGTAAGAATAGAAAAGGTAAAGAGGAGAGTGGTGAGCAATGAACTTGGTTTTATATTAAAAATTAAATCTTAATGGATGAGGGCAGCCTGGGAACATGTAACATAAGTACTAAATGAGGACTCTTATAGAAGGGACATACGGTAAGAAGATTTTTTAAGTATTTGTCATGGATCGAATTGTGTCCCCCCAAATATGTCAACTTGGCTAGGCTATGATTCCCAGTATTGCATGATTGTCCACCATTTTGTCACCTGGTGTGATTTTTCTATATGTTGTAAATCCTACCTCTGTGATGTTAATGAGCCAGGATTAGAGGCAGTTATGTTAATGAGACAGGACTCAATCTACAATGTTAAGTTGTGTCTTAATTCAGTCTCTGTTGAGATATAAAAGAAGCAAGCAGAGAGGCAAGAGGACCTCATACCACCAAGAAAGCAGCTCTGGGAGCAGAGTGTGTCCTTTGGACCTGGGGTTCCTGCACAGAGAAGCTCCAAGACTAGGGGAAGATTGATGACAAGGATCTTTCCCCAGAGCCGACAGAGAGAGAAAGGCTTCCCCAGAGCTGGCACCCGGAATTTGGACTTCTAGCATTCTAGACTGTGAGAGAATAAATTTCTCTCTGTTAAAGCCATCCACTTGCGATATTTCTGTTAGAGCAGCACTTGATGTCTAAAACAGTATTGAACTGTATCAGCAAAATATAGGGAGTGGGTATTCTGAAGAAAAAAAAAAAAAATGTGCCAAAGGTCTCATAGAATAGAGGGAAGGGAAAAGAGGAAACCCAAAAAAAAAAAAGGGTAGAAATATCCTAAGAGTCTCATTTTTAGGAGGTCGGAATAGAAAAATCAGAGGAAAGTAGAGTATTTGCACAGGGGAAACACTTGATATCTTGCTTGCAAATTACTGTAGAGACACATGCTTTCAGCAATGAGAGCAGGGAAGGGAAGATAGCCATTGATAGAATGGGAAAGTACAGTAGAATTTCCAAGCAAGGGGGGAAATGGAATGAGTGGCAACTTAATCATACCAAGGAAATAAGAAAAAAGGAAAAAGGGAATATAACAATGTAAAATAAGTAATAAAAAAATAGATGGAAAACATAAAATCATTATTTTAGATTTAAAATCATATACTAAATGTGAAACGATTATATAGGCCCAGTAAAAGAAAGCTGGAGTAGCTATGTTAAGGTCAAAGTATACATTAGGACAGGACTGTTAGGAGAAAGATTTTATAGTGATAAAAGGATAAATTCATCAAGAAGTCAAAACAATTCTAAATTCATAGGTATTTATTATACATGAAGCAGAAATGGTGAGATCTAAAAGGAGAAAAGTACAAATCCACAATTATAGTTGAAGATTTCAGCATTGTCCTCTCAATAATTGACAGAACAAATATACAAAAAATTAGGAAGGACATAGGTGATTTGAATAACACTATCAGTCAACTGAATTAATTGACATTTAGAGAACATTATACCAAGGCAGATTACACATTCAAGTGCCCTTGGAGTATTCACCAAGATAGACCATATGCTGGGTTGTAAAACAAGTCTCAATAAGTTTAAAAGGATTGAAATCATACAGAGATAGGCCCTATCCACAGTGGAATTAAAGTAGAAATCAATAACAAGAAGGTCTCTTGAAAACTGCCCCCAAATTTTGGAAGTTAAACAGTGCACTTGTAAATAACACATAGGTTAAAGAAGAAACAACAAGGGAGGTTAAGAAAACCCCTTGAAATGAATGAAGATGCAAGCACATCTTTTTTTTTAAGTTGTGGTAACTTTCCCAAAAGTTGTGTACTGTCTTCCCCTTCACCTAGGTTACCATTTATCTATTGTCTAGTTAGTGTTTTTCCCTCCCCTCCCCACCCCTCCCCTTCCTAGAAACTATCGAAGATTGTTTCTTTCTGTGTATAAACTTTTTCATGAGTTTTTATAGTAGTGGACTCATACAGTGTTTGTCTTTTTGTGATTGACTTAATACACTCAGCATAATGCCGTCCAGACTCATCTACATCGTGAGATGTTTCGAAGATTCATCATTGTTCTTTATTTTTGCCTAGTGTTCCATTGTGTGTATATTAATATTTGTGAAATGCAACTGAAGCAGCGCATAGAGAGAAACTTATGGCTTTTAAGTGATTATTTTAGAAAAGAAGAAAAGTGTAAAATAAATAAACTTCCACCTCGGAAGCTAGAAAAAAAAAAGCAGATTCGTCTGCAGGCAGCACCCGTGTCCATACCTATATTATCAGTGGTACTGTAGAACTTGACCCAAAATTTTACATAGATATTCCTGGCCTTCCTCTTTCAAATCTCTCTAAATTTTCAGTAACCATTTGTTGGCCTTTCACTAGAACTCAGGGACTTGGAAATTAAAGATTGGCAAATTTTAAAAGAATCAAGAACACCTAATGCAGAGGGGATGTGGAGAAAAGTGTATTTTCATATCTTGTCAGTACAAATGTGAATTGTTACGGTCTTTTGGAATACAGTTTGGCAGCTTAGTTAATAATTAAAATTCGTATTCCTTTTGGCCCAGTAATCCTTTTCCTCAGATTCTATTCTTAGAAATTAAAGCACAAGTCAGTAAGTCCATATGTATAAGGATATTCATGGCAGCAATGTGCATAATACCAACCAACTGAAAACAAAATAAATGTCAGTAGGGGAAAGGCAGAAAAAAATAATGATGGATCCGTAGATTGGAATATCATGAGTGAATTATACTAATGCTTGATGAGTTGGAGCAATTCCCATGTTGTATTGAGTGAGGAAAGGAAAATGCAGAAAAGTTTGTATAATAATTTGTGTAGCCAAAAATGATTTAAGAGGACCATGCATTTACCATAGTCTCATGAGTATGAAGAAAAGAAGAATGTTTGCTAGGTAGTTGAATATTTATCTTGTGGGAGGGAGTGGGAGTAAAGGGAAGCTGGGGAGATAGGTAAAAAAGAGAAATTATTCTTTAACAGTAAAAGCTTGTCTGCGATGGTATGCATTTCTGTATAATTATATAAATGTGGTTGTTTAAAGATATTAATCATTTAAAATAAGAGTGACCTAAAATGAAGTGACTTTGATTTTCAAATATTTGTCCATGTTCTTAGGAACTCTTAGGAACAAACCAAACGTAGTAGAGAGCCATGAAACTTTTTGACCTAGAAGAGTCTATCTAAAGCAAAGAATTAAAGAAATGTATGCTCATGAGCGCAGGTGCTGGTACATGCTCGCATATGCACACACATACACAATAAAACAATAAGCAGAAGGAAATTTATTTACCCATAAAACCAGAAGTTTAAAGGAGGGCAGTCTCTGGTTGGCTGGTACTACTCTTTAGGGACCTTTACTTTCCTTTGATTTGCCATCCTCGTTGGCTTTGTGTTTAGGCTGGTAGCATGATGGCTGTAGTATATCCAGCTGTAAAATTCAACTGTAGCAAAGTCCAGAGGGAGAAGAAAGATGGTCTCTTGGGTGTCTGTCAAGGTTGCGTTTTTTTAGAAGCTGAGACTGAGTTTGGATTAAAAGTTGGTTATTAACACCTATAGGAGGAAGGAACAGGAAGCACAGTTGGGTAAAGGAAGAAATTGAGCTTTGATGCAGACCTGACAAAGGGACATTCTCCAGTGTTGCCTGTCAGAACTATCCCATGTTGGATTGAAATGCTCTGTCCTTTATAGCCCCCATGGTGTGGGCTGCGCTGGGAAGGACATGGCCTTGACAAGACAGCTCCTGAAGGAGCTGACAGCTGGACACTGTCTGATGCTCACTCTTCCTTCACCTGGCAGCAAGTCCTTCCCTTGAAGGGCAGTCTAGATGGCACATCTCCATGTCTGCCATACTGTCTTTCTTAAGAATGAGAAAATATTTCCTCATCAGACCTCCCTCGCATTTAAGTATTAGATCACATGCTGTAACAGAGACTGATAATTACCCGTCATATCCCTTTTTTTTTTAATTAACTTTTATTGAGCTTCAAATGAACGTTTACAAATCAAGTCAGACTGTCACATATAAGTTTATATACACCTTACTCCGTACTCCCACTTGCTCTCCCCCTAATGAGTCAGCCCTTCCAGTCTCTCCTTTCGTGACAATTTTGCCAGCTTCCAACCCTCTCTATCCTCCCATCCCCCCTCCAGACAGGAGATGCCAACACAGTCTCAAGTGTCCACCTGACATAATTAGCTCAATCTTCATCAGCATCTCTCTCCTACCCACTGTCCAGTCCCTTTCATGTCTGATGAGTTGTCTTCGGGAATGGTTCCTGTCCTGGGCCAACAGAAGGTTTGGGGACCATGACCGCCGGGATTCCTCTAGTCTCAGTCAGACCATTAAGTATGGTCTTTTTATGAGAATCTGGGGTCTGCATCCCACTGATCTCCTGCTCCCTCAGGGGTTCTCTGTTGTGCTCCCTGTCAGGGCAGTCATCGATTGTGGCCGGGCACCAACTAGTTCTTCTGGTCTCAGGATGATGTAGGTCTCTGGTTCATGTGGCCCTTTCTGTCTCTTGGGCTCTTAGTTATCGTGTGACCTTGGTGTTCTTCATTCTCCTTTGATCCAGGTGGGTTGAGACCAATTGCCCATCATATCCTTTTACCACTTCTCCCATAAGAGGATCCCTGATTTTTTTTGCTGGGTACGTGGTTATCTGGAATAATGAGTACATTTCTCAGCCTCCCTCTACATGTAGATATGTCAGTACCTCCTGGCTAATGAGATGTAAGTTGAAGTGTCATGTTTGACTTGTGTGTGTGGGGAGGGGGGGAGTGCCTCATTTTCTTTTCCTCCTTCCTGCAGGGTGCAATGTGGGTATAATGACTGGAGGTTGAGTAGCCATCTTGAATTATGAGGTAGAAGCCATACATTGAAGATAACAGCAATAAGGTAGAAGAACACTGGATCTCTGATGATCTTGGAAATGCCTTATGAGCTCTAGATTGCTTGCTTTTGGACTTTATATCTTGGTTAAGCCATCACTATTCAGATCTTTCCATCAGTTGCATTAGAACCTAATCCTAACTGATAAACGTTTCTTTTTCTTTTTTAAACTTGTTATACTTTAAGTGAAAGTTTATAAATCAAGTCAGTCTCTCATACAAAAACTTATACACGCCTTGCTGTGGACTCCTAGCTGCTCTCCCCTTAGTGAGACAGCATACTCCTCTCCATCCTATATTCCCCATGTCCAGTCAACCATCTCCTGTCCGCCTCTGCTTTCTCATCTCGCCTCCAGACAGGAGCTGCCCACATAATCTCATGTGTCTACCTGAGCCAGGAAGCTCACTCCTCATCAGTATCATTTTCTGTCTTATAGTCCAGCCCAATCCCTGTCTGAAGAGTTGGCTTCAGGAATGGTTCCAGTCTTGGGCTAATAGGGGGTCCAGGGGCCATGACCTCTGGGTTCCCCTCCGCCTCAGTCAGACCATTAAGTCTGGTGTTTTTATGAGAGTTTGAGGTCTGCATCCCAGTGCCCTCCTGCTCCATCAGGGATTCTCTGTTGTATTCCCTGTCAGGGCAGTGATTGGTGGTAGCCAGGTACCAACTAGTTCTTCTGGTCGCAGCCTGATGTAGTCTTCGGTTTATGTGGCCCTTTCTGTCTCTCGGGCTCATATTTACCTGGTGTCTTTGGTGTTCTTCATCCTCCTTCGCTATAGATGGGTTGAGACCAATTGATGCATCTTAGATGGCTGCTTGCTAGTGTTTAAGACCCCAGATGCCACTCACCAAAGTGGGATGCAGAATGTTTTTCTTTTCTAACACGCTCCCTTTTCAACCTTGGGTTCCCTATTACCAGCTTTCCTGTTCCCTCCTGCCTTCTACTACTTGCCCCAGGGCTGGTGTGCCCCTTTAGTCTTGTTTTGTTTTATGGGCCTGTTCAGTCTTTGACTAAAGGGTGGGCCTCAGGAATGACTTCATTACTGAGCTGAAAGGGTGTCTAGGGGTCTTGCTCTCAGGGTTTCTCCAGTCTCTGTCAGGCCAGCAAGCCTGATCTTTCTTTCTGAGTTAGAATTTTGTTCTACATTTTTCTCCAGCTCTGTCTGGGACCCTCTATTTTGATCCCTGTCAGAGCATTCGGTGGGTAGCCGGACACCAACTAGTTGTATTGGACTCAGTCTGGTGGAGGCAATGGTAGATGTGGTCCATTAGTCCTTAGGACTAATCTTTCCCTTGCGTCTTTAGTTTTCTTCATTCTTTCTTGTTCCTGAAGGGGTGAGACTAGTGGAGTATCATAGATGGCTGCTCACAGGCTCTTAAGATCTCAGATGCTACTCACCAAAGTAAAATGTAGAACATTTTCTTTATAAACCATGTTATGCCAGTTGATCTAGATGTTCCCGAGACCATGGTCCCCACAGCCCTCAGCTCAGCAGTTCTGTCCCTCAGGGAGTATGGATGTGTCTGTGGAGCTTCCATGACCTTGCCTTGTACAGGTTTTGCTGGCTTCCCTAGTATTGTGTACTGTCTGTCTTACCGTTTACCAAAGTTACCAGTTACGTATTGTCTATTTAGTGTTTTTCCATCCCCACCCTTTCCCGCCCTCATAACCATCAAACATTGTTCCTTTTTGTATGTAAACCTTTTCATGAGTTTTTACCGTAGTGGTCTCATACAATGTTTGTCCTTTTGTGATTGCCTTATTTCACTCAGCATAATGTCCTCCAGATGCATCCATGTTATGAGATGCTTCCACAGATTCATCATTGTTCTTTATTGTTGCATAATACTCCATTGTGTGTATGTACCACAGTTTGTTTATCCATTCATCTGTTGATGGACACCTAGGTTGTTCCATCTTTTTGCTATTGTGAACAATGCTGCAGTGAACATGGGTGTGCAGATACCTATCCAACTCTTATTTTTCTAGGATATATTCCTAGGAATGAGATTGCTGAATCATATGGTATTTCTATTTCTAGCTTTCTAAGGAAGCGCCAAGAACGTTTTCTTAATACATTTTGTTATGCCAGTTGACCTAGATGGCCCCTGAAGCCCTGGTCCCCAGGCCCCTATCCCTGCTACTCTGACCCTTGAAGTTTTTTTGTATTCAGGAAACTTCTTTGCTTTTGGTTTGGTCCAGTCGTGCTGACCTCCCCTGTATTGTGTGTTGTCTTTCCCTTCACCTGAAATAGTTGTTGTCTACTATCTAATTGGTGAATACCTCTCTCCCTCCCTCCCCACCCTCGTAACCATCAAAGAATATTTTCTTCTGTTTAAACTTTTTTTCGAATTCTTATAATAGTGGTCTCATACGATATTCGTCTTTTTGCAACTGACTAATTTCACTCAGCATAATGGCTTCCAGATTTCTCCAGGTTATGAGATGTTTCACAGATTCATCATTGTTCTTAATTATTCCATTATGTGAATATACCATAATTTATTTATCTGTTGATGGGCACCTTCGTTGCTTGCATCTTTTTGCTGTTGTAAACAGTGCTGCAGTGAACATGAGTGTGATTAAAAAAAAAACAAACCCCAGTGCCACACATTTCTAATTAATCACTGGCAAGGAGAACAGGAAACCGTGATTGGCTTAGACTAACATTTTGGGGGTAGAAAGGATGTCGGGGAGTAAAACATGGAAACATCTATATCAGGCAAGTACAACACAGGGAGAGAAGGGCAAGGAAGTTGGAGAATTTTCAGGGGATGATTATTGTAATAGACCATAGAATCTTTATTTTTTTAAATCGTGTGTGTGTATATATATATATATATATACATAAGTGAAGAGAACTTGAAGCACTTCCTAATGAAGATCAAAGACCACAGCCTTCAGTATGGATTGCACCTCAACATAAAGAAAACAAAAATCCTCACAACTGGACCAATGAGCAACATCATGATAAACGGAGAAAAAAGACTGAAGTTGCCAAGGATTTCATTTTACCTGGATCCATAATCAACAGCCGTGGAAGCAACAGTCAAGAAATCAAAAGACGCATTGCATTGGGTAAATCTGCTGCAAAAGACCTCTTTAAAGTGTTGAAGAGCAAAGATGTCACCTTGAAGACTAAGGTGCGCCTGACCCAAGCCATGGTATTTTCAGTCACATCATATGCATGTGAAAGCTGGACAATGAATAAGGAAGACTGAAGAAGAATTGATGCGTTTGAATTGTGGCATTGGCGAAGAATTTTGAATATACCATGGACTGCCAGAAGAACAAACAGATCTGTCTTAGAAGAGGTACAACCAGAATGCTCCTTAGAGGCAAGGATGGCAAGACTGCATCTTACATACTTTGGACGTGTTATCAGGAAGGATCAGTCCCTGGAGAGGGATATCACGCTTGGCAGAGGACAGAGTCAGCAGAAAAGAAGACGACTCTCAACGAGGTGGATTGACACAGTGGCTGCAACAATGAGCTCAAGCATAACGATGATTGTGAGGATGCCTCAGGACCGAGCAGTGTTTCGTTTTGTTGTGCATAGGGTCGCTATGAGTCAGAACCTTCTCAACGGCACCTAACAACAACAAGGCGATAGTCTTGGGAGATCCTGTAGTCTATATTGGTCCAGGAAGTCTGGCCTTGTTTTTTTTTTTTTTAAGGAATTTGAGGTTTGTTCTACATTTTGCTCCCATTCTGCCAAGGACCATCTATTGTGCCCCTGGTCAGAACGGTTGTTGCTGGTAGCTGGGTACCATCTAGTTCTTCTGGTCTCAGGATAGATGAGGCTGTGGTTTGTGCGAGCTCTTAGTCCTGTAGAATAGTTTCTTCTTTGAGTCTTTTGTTTTCTTCTTTCTGTTTTGCTCCAGTTGAGTACAGACCAATAGTTGTATCTTAGATGGCTGCTCGCAAGCTTTTAAGACTCCAGATGCTACTCACCAAACTAGGAGGTAGAACAGCATCTTTATGAACCGTGTTAAGTCAGCTGACCAACTTGTCCCTGAGTCTATGGTCCTAAACCTTCAAACTCAGTAAACCAAACCCATGAGGTATTTAGTTATGTCTAGGAAGTATTTACAATCATGCACCCGTGTGCTTTATTATGTATATGAATATATATGCAGCACACACAAACATGTATTTGCATATGCCTACAGATACACCTGTACATGCATACCTGTATACACATGTGCCTTCCCGTGCACATATATGCATACATATCTACATATCTACTTGGAAACCCTGATGGTGTAGTGGTTAAGTGCTGTGGCTGCTAACCAAAGGGTTGGCAGTTCAAATCTGCCAGGTGCTCCTTGGAAACTCTATGGGGCAGTTCTACTCTGTCCTATAGGGTCGCTATGAGTCGGAATCGACTCAAGGGCACTGGGTTTGGTTTTGGTTTGTCTACTTAAGTAACTACACACACACACACACACACGGTTACATTATATATATGTGTATATATATGTATGCATATATAGATATTTTGGTTGTTATTACTGTTGTTACAAAATTGTGTATGTTATAGCATTTACCAGAGGAGCCCTGGTGGTGCAGAGGTTAAGGCTCTCGGCTGCTAACTAGAAGGTTGCCTTTTCGAACCTACAAGCCGTTTTGCAGGAGAAAGATGTGACAGTCTGCTCCCATAAAGATTTACAGCCTTGGAAACCCTGTGGGGCAGTTCCACTCTGTCCTGTAAGGTCACTCTGAGTTGGAATTGACTTGATGGCAGTGGGTTGGGTTATGGTATTATAGCATTAAACAAAATTGTCCCTTATTCTTGGGTACTTCTTATTGTTATAATTTGTTTTGGTCAGGTTGTGCAGGCTTCACCCATATTGGGAATTGCCTTTCCCATCACTAAAAATAACAAGTATCTTCTATGTAGAAAGTGATTCCTCCTCCCTCACCCTCCTATCCCTGGTAGCCATCGAAGAATGTCGCTTTCAGTGTATATACCTATTCTTGCCTTTTTATAAGAATGAGACTATATAACATTTGTCCTTTTGTGATTACCTTATTTCACTCAGCATAATGTCCTCCAGATTCATCTATGTTATAATATGTTTCAAGAACTCATCATTATTCTTTATAGCTGTATTGTATTCCATTGTATGCATGTACCATAATTTGTTTATCCATTCATCTGTTGATGGGCACTTAGGCTGTTTCCATCCTTTTGCTGTTGTGAATAATGCTGCAGTGAACACAGGTGTGCATATTGTCTATTTGTGTCACTTCCATTAGATCTCTAGAGTATATACCTAGGAGTGGGATTGTTGGATCATAAGGTTTTTCTATTTCTGGTTTTTAGAGGAGGTGTCATACCGTTTTCCATAGTACTTATACCATTTTACAGTTTCACTAGTAATGTGTAAGAGTTCTAGTCTCCCCACACCCTAGCCAGCATTTATTTTCTGTTTTTCTTTTTTTGATCAGTGCCATTTTTGGAGGAGTGAGATGGTATCTCATTATAGTTTTGAGTTGCATCTCTCTCTAATAGCTAATGATTGCAAGGATCTTTTTATGTGTTTGTTAGCCACCTGAATGTCACCTTTGGTGAAGCATCTGTTTATGTTCTTTGCCCATTTTTGATTGGATTGTCTTTTTGTTGCTGAGTGGTCCAAGTTTTCTATATATTTTGAAGATTAGACCCCTATCAGATATGTTGTTCCCAAAGATTTTCCCCCATTCTGTAGGTTTTCATTTTATTCTTTTGATGAAGTCTTTTGATGAGTGTAAGTATTTAATTTTATGAGGTCCCAGTTATCTAATTTGTCTTCTGTTTTTTGTGCATTTTTAGTTATTTGTTAGTCTATTTTCTGTAAAAAATTAGGTCCCACAGTTTTGTCCCTGTGTTATCTTTTGGGAACTTTATAGTTTTAATGTTAACTTTTAGGTCTTTGATCCATTTTGAGTTAGTTTTTGTGTATAGTGTGAGTTACAGATTCTGTTTCATTTTTCTGCAAATGGATATTCACTTTTGCCAGCATCATTTGTTAAAGAGTCTGTTTCTTCCCCACTGAATGGACTTTGACCCCTTGTTCAAAATCAGCTGCCCATAGATGAGTGGCCTTACTTTTGGATTCTCAATTCTATTCCATTGGTCTACATATTTGTCATTGTACCAGTACCAAGCTCTTTTGATTACTGTCACTGTATAGTATGTTTTGAGATCAGAAACTGTGAGGCCTCTACTTTATTCTTCTTCAGTATCACTTTGGCTATTCCAGGGCCTCTTTCCATATAAAATTGGTCATTAATTTTTCCATTTCAGTGAGGAATGTTGTTGGGATTTGAATCGGGATTGCATTAGATGTATCGGTTGCTTTAGGTAGTATTGACATTTTCACAGTGTTAAATCTTCCAGTCCACAAGCATGAAATGTTCTTCCATTTATGTAGGTTTCTTTTATTTTTTGTAGTAGTATTTTTTTTTTTTCAAGTGTCCACCTGATATAATTAGCTCACTCTTCATCAGCGTCTCTCTCCCACCCGCTGACCAGTCCGTTTCATTTCTGATGAGTTGCCTTCGGGGATGGTTCCTGTCCTGTGTCAACAGAAGGTCTGGGGAGCATGGCCGCCGGGATTCCTCCAGTCTCAGTCAGACCATTAAGTTTGGTCTTTTTATGAGAATTTGGGGTCTGTATCCCACTGATCTCCTGCTCCCTCAGGGGTCCTCTGCTGTGCTCCCTGTCAGGGCAGTCATGGATTGTGGCCGGGCACCAACTAGTTCTTCTGGTCTCAGGATGATGTAGGTCTCTGGTTCATGTGGCCCTTTCTGTCTCTTGGGCTCTTAGTTGTCGTGTGGTCTTGGTGTTCTTCATTTTCCTTTGCTCCAGGTGGGTTGAGACCAATTGCTGCATCTTAGATGGCCGCTTGTTAGCATTTAAGACCCCAGACGCCACATTTCAAAGTGGGATGCAGAATGTTTTCATAATAGAATTATTTTGCCAATTGACTTAGAAGTCCCGGCAAACCATGTTCCCCAGACCCCCGCGCTTGCTCCGCTGACCTTTGAAGCATTCATTTTATCCCGGAAACTGCTTTTGGTCCAGTCCAATTGAGCTGACCTTCCATGTATTGAGTGTTGTCTTTCCCTTCACCTAAAGCAGTTCTTATCTACTGATTAATCAATAAAAAACGCTCTCCCACCCTCCCTCCCTCCCCCCCTCGTAACCACAAAAGTATGTGTTCTTCTCAGGTTTACTATTTCTCAAGATCTTATAATAGTGGTCTTATACAATATTTGTCCTTTTGCCTCTGACTCATTTTGCTCAGCATAATGCCTTTCAGATTCCTCCATGTTATGAAATGTTTCAGAGATTCGTCACTGTTCTTTATCGATGCGTAGTATTCCATTGTGTGAATATACCACAATTTATTTACCCATTCATCCGTTGACGGACACCTTGGTTGCTTCCAACTTTTTGCTATTGTAAACAGAGCTGCAATAAACATGGGTGTGCATATATCTGTTTGTATGAAGGCTCTTGTATCTCTAGGGTATATTCCCAGGAGTGGGATTTCTGGGTTGTATGGTAGTTCTATTTCTAACTGTTTAAGATAACGCCAGATAGATTTCCAAAGTGGTTGTACCATTTTACATTCCCACCAGCAGTGTATGAGAGTTCCAATCTCTCCGCAGCCTCTCCAACATTTATTATTTTGTGTTTTTTGGATTAATGCCAGCCTTGCTGGTGTGAGATGGAATCTCATGGTAGTTTTAATTTGCATTTCTTTAATGGCTAATGATCGAGAGCATTTTCTCATGTATCTGTTGGCTGCCTGAATATCTTCTTTAGTGAAATGTGTGTTCATATCCTTTGCCCACTTCTTGATTGGGTTGTTTGTCTTTTTCTGGTTGAGTTTTGACAGAATCATGTAGATTTTAGAGATCAGGCGCTGGTCGGAGATGTCGTAGCTGAAAATTCTTTCCCAATCTGTAGGTGGTCTTTTTACTCTTTTGGAGAAGTCTTTAGATGCGCATAGGTGTTTGATTTTTAGGAGCTCCCAGTTATCGGGTTTCTCTTCATCATTTTTGGTAATGTTTTGTATTCTGTTTATGCCTTGTATTAGGGCTCCTAGGGTTGTCCCAATTTTTTCTTCCATGATCTTTATCGTTTTAGTCTTTATGTTTAGGTCTTTGATCCACTTGGAGTTAGTTTTTGTGCATGGTGTGAGGTATGGGTCCTGTTTCATTTTTTTGCAAATGGTTATCCAGTTATGCCAGCACCATTTGTTAAAAAGGCTATCTTTTCCCCAGTTAATTGAAACTGGTCCTTTGTCAAATATCAGCTGCTCATACGTGGATGGATCTATGTCTGGGTCCTCAATTCTGTTCCATTGGTCTATGTGCCTGTTGTTGTACCAATACCAGGCTGTTTTGACTACTGTGGCTGTATAATAGGTTCTGAAGTCAGGTAAGGTGAGGCCTCCCACTTTCTTCTTCTTTTTCAGTAGTGCTTTGCTTATCCGGGGCTTCTTTCCCTTCCATATGAAATTGGTGATTTGTTTCTCTATCCCCTTAAAATATGACATTGGAATTTGGATCGGAAGTGCGTTAAATGTATAGATGGCTTTTGGTAGAATACACATTTTTACTATGTTAAGTCTTCCTATCCATGAGCAGGGTATGTTTTTCCACTTAAGTATGTCCTTTTGAATTTCTTGTAGTAGAGCTTTGTAGTTTTCTTTGTATAGGTCTTTTACATCCTTGGTAAGATTTATTCCTAAGTATCTTATCTTCTTGGGGGCTACTGTGAATGGTATTGATTTGGTGATTTCCTCTTCGGTGTTCTTTTTGTTGATGTAGAGGAATCCAAGTGATTTTTGTATGTCTATCTTATAACCTGAGACTCTGCCAAACTCTTCTATTAGTTTCAGTAGTTTTCTGGAGGATTCCTTAGGGTTTTCTGTGTATATAATCATGTCATCTGCAAATAGTGATAACTTTACTTCTTCGTTGCCAATCCGGATACCTTTTATTTCTTTGTCTAGCCTAATTGCCCTGGCTAAGACTTCCAACACGATGTTGAATAAGAGCAGGGATAAAGGGCATCCTTGTCTGGTTCCCGTTCTCAAGGGAAATGCTTTCAGGTTCTCTCCATTTAGAGTGATATTGGCTGTTGGCTTTGCATAGATGCCCTTTATTATGTTGAGGAATTTTCCTTCAATTCCTATTTTGGTAAGAGTTTTTATCATGAATGGGTGTTGGACTTTGTCAAATGCCTTTTCTGCATCAATTGATAAGATCATGTGGTTTTTGTCTTTTGTTTTATTTATGTGATGGATTACATTAATGGTTTTTCTGATATTAAACCAGCCTTGCATACCTGGTATAAATCCCACTTGATCAGGGTGAATTATTTTTTTGATGTGTTGTTGGATTCTATTGGCTAGAATTTTGTTCAGGATTTTTGCATCAGTGTTCATCAGGGATATAGGTCTATAATTTTCTTTTTTTGTAATGTCTTTACCTGGTTTTGGTATCAGGGAGATGGTGGCTTCATAGAATGAGTTGGGTAGTATTCCGTCATTTTCTATGCTTTGGAATACCTTTAGTAGTAGTGGTGTTAACTCTTCTCTGAAAATTTGGTAGAACTCTGCAGTGAAGCCATCCGGGCTGTAGTAGTGTTTTATAGTTTTCCTTGTATAGGCCTTTTATATCCCTGGTTAGGGTTATTCCTAGGTATTTTATCATTTTGGGGGCAGTTGCAAATGGTATTATTTTCTTGATTTCCTTTTTGGAGCTCTCCTTGTTAGTGTAAAGGAACCCAACTGATTTTTGTGTGTTGATCTTGTGCCCTGAAACTTTGCTGAATTCTTCCATTAGATCTAGTAGCTTTCTTGTGGAATCTCTGGGATTTTCTATGTATAGAATCATGCCATCTACAAATAGGGATAGTTTTACTTCTTCATTACTAATTTGTATACCCTTTATTTCCCTTTCTTGCCTTATTGCTCTGGCTAGAACTTCCAGTACAACATTGCATAGGAGTGGTGATAAAGGGCATCCTTGTCTCATGCCTGTTCTCAAGGGGAACGCTCTCAGTCTTTATCCATTGAGAATAATGTTGGCATATGCCCTTAAATTATATTTTATTGTGTTTTCCATGAAAATTTACACAGCAGATTGTAGTTGTTGTTAGGTACCATCGAGTTTGTTCTGACTCACAGCGACCATGTGTACCACAGAATGAAACATCGCCCAGTCCTGCACCGTCCTCACAGTTGTGGCTATGTTTGAGCCCATTGTTGCAGCCGTTGTATCAGTCTGTCTTGTTGAGGGTCTTCCTCTTTTTTGCTGACTCTCTGCTTTACCAAGCACGATGTCCTTTTCCAGGGACTGGAGATTAGGTTTCCATTAAACAATTTTTACACAAATTATTCAGTGACCTTTTTTACATTCTTTACAATGTGTGAACATTCTTGTTGTTTCCATTCTGTTTGTTCGGTTTTCAGTAATCTAGTTTCCCTGCCCCCTTACCTTCTGATTTTTTTTTTTTTAAATAATTGTTGACCATTTGGTCTCATATAGATGATTTTTTAAAGGAGCACAGTACTTACAGGTGATATTCTTTATTTTGTGGCGCCCATCTGTTATTTAGCTAAAAGGTTAGCCTCAGGAGATAGTTTCTGTTCAAGATTTAAAGATTATCTCAGGGCAGTAGTCTTGGGGAGTCCTCTGGTCTCAAATGGTCCAATAATCTGGGTTTTTTAAGAATTTGAGGTTTTGTTTCACTTTTTCTCCCATTCTGTCAGGATCCATCTATTGTGACCCTGATCAGAACGATTGGTATTGGTAGACGAGTGCCATCTTGAACTTCTGGTCCTAGGGTAGATGAGGCAATGGTTTGTGTGGACAGTTAGTCTTGTAGACTAGTTTCTTCTCTGAGTCTTGGGTTTCCTTCTGGACCATGAAATCTTAACTAGGTAAGTGGGAAAGTGAAATGTGTGGGTGGTGAGTGGTGAACAGTGAAAAAGCGATGGTCCTATGAACTGAAGGTTCCATAGGCTGAAAACGCACTGGACAGAGGGAACTAGGCTAATCAGCTAGGGAGTTAGGAAATGGTGATCAGAGGGTAGGATGCTCCAATGGAGGTTCTGGTGATTGTGCTGTTACTGTTAATGGGTAAGGAGCGGGTGGCGAAAGTGGAATGGAAGAAAAGATTATGAGTGGTAAGGTTAAGAGACTGAGAGGAGGCTGAGTTTTGGATGCAATGTCTTGAATGTTAATGCAGATGAATGGAAGACAGTGAACTAGGTGCTGATATCTTCAGTGCGTGAGAAGTAATTGGGATGTGAATAGATGACTTAGAAAGTAAGGCAGGCAAATCCAGAAGAAGCATCTGCTTTAGGGAGGCTGACATTGTTGATGCAAGAGGGAAAAATGATCTGGAAACAGCAAGGAGGAAGGAAATAGCATCCTTCTTAAAAGCTAAAAAATTCTATGTATCAATACTAGGCACAAAGGACAGAGATAAAAGTTAACAGAAAATATATTTATAGTACATTTAACATACAAATAAGAAGTGTTTTTAATATTAAAAAAAGCCCTTACCCTAAATATTAATTCGAAAAAGACAACTTGGTAGCAAAATGGGCAAAGAATATGAATTCTTAGTTCACAAAGGAGGAAATGCAAATGACCAAAACATACAAAAGGAGACTCAAACATCATGGTTAGCATCAGTCAGAATATTAGTGAGATACCAGCATGTGCCCCTTGTAACCTAGCGTCTGAACCTGCCTGAATTCAGGAGGAGGAATAAGAATCAGCATCAGCGCAAAGCGGGTTCTAATGAGGTGGAGGTCAGACATACCTCCACTATCCAACTTTTTCACCATTTCTGACAGCAGCTGGCCCCCCAAGGCACTCTCTACTTCTCTGCTGGGTTTGATAATTCATTACAGTGGCCACACAGAACTCACAGACCATACTTAGAGTTATGTGGTTTATTAGGGAAGTAACAGGCTACAACTCGGGGTCAGGATCAACTTGGAAGTAACAGGATACAACTCAGGAGAGAGAGTCAACTTTGTCAATTAGGACAGCTTCCAACCAGGACAGCACTCAGCTCCTTCTCTAGGCCATGCCAGCCAGCGGCCCTTCTGTTGACCACTGGGCCTCGCTGGGTCTCTGCGGGCCTTGCCTTTGCCACCGGCTTCTCTGGACCTTGCCTGTGCCCTGCTTGGGCAAGTGTTATAGCTCTTTTGGCCCTGACAACAAGTGCCTAGAGGCACCCCATTCTGCCAGCAAACCTCCTGCCTGAAGATGCTCAGCTCTCTCTCTTTCTCTGGGCTGGTAATCCCCAGCGCAATGGTTTGCAGGTCTGGTGGTACCCTCCAGTGGTACTGCTGCCACCATCTCATGCCATTTCGTGCAGTCTTCAGTGTTACAGCTCTTGACCTGTATTACAGTTCTTTTAGGAGGTTCCCTCTCTCTCTAAAAACCTCTGTTGGATTCACTGCTTATATATGAGCAAGCTGCTTATCAATTTCAAGGCATGGCCCTCCCAGCTGGGCCACAAACTGACCAATCCCCGCAAGGTCACTTAATTCTATTAGGTAGTTTTATGTACCCTATTTGCGTAGTAAACTGACGAGTCCCTGCAAGGTGCATAAAATAGATCAATCACAGGGCAGGCTGTGTCCCAACCATTTTTGGCAGAATTATAACCCAAGGCCAGAATGGCCAGATATATGAGAAACCCATTGCACTGCACCCATTATGTTAGCAAAATCTAAAAATATTACTAAACTTAAGGCTTGCATGAGCGTGGGAAGATAGGTGCGTGGTAGGTGGCCAATTCAGAAGCAGGAGCTAAATGACTGCAGTGAGTCTGTTATGTGTTGTGGCTTGATATGCCTGCCTACCACAGTTACACTGTAAATAGTAGTATGTTTTTTTATTAAATATACTCTACTTGTTAGTTTCCACTTTTAAGGGGGGAGAAAGATGTGGCAGCCTGCTTGCATCAAGATTACAGCCCTGGGGCAGTTCTCTGCAGTCCTATAGGGATGCTATGAGTCAGAATCAAGTTGACACAGTGAGTTTACTTGTAACTGCAACTGTGTGATCTTAATTTTAAAAAAACCAATTTGTATTTATAAATGAGTTCTCATGGCCGTTTTCATGGTACAAAGTATGACCTTCCAGTCTTAGAATGATTTCAAAATAATGTTTTTGTTTATTCCTGTTGGTTTTAATATTTTTGTATCCTCTTATTTTATGTGTGTGGCGAGGGTTTTTTTTTGTTCAAATTCATGCAATTTTGTATATAACTGTCTAGTCATTTTCTGATTATAGTATGCATTCATGTACCCACTATACTTAATTTGGGATTATATGGAAGATTAAGAAAGCTGCTATCAATATATGAACTTCTGAAGGACTTAAGTTTTTATTTTTATTTAAATTACAGGCTAACTGGATCTTCAGGGTTTATAACAGATGGACCTGGAAATTATAAATATAAAACGAAGTGCACATGGCTGATTGAAGGACAGTAAGTAGTAATGGCTTCATTTTTCTTTAGGATAGAGCTCAGTATGACATTACTTTTCCTAGAAGTGAAATTAACCATCAGTAGCATAAAGTACTTAAAACATTTTTTTATTTTATAACTTTTCATTTGACAAATGAATTTGGTTTTCTTATTTCCTTGATCTTTATTGTTAATTAAAAAGAAATTTCACGTTTTGATTTAGTGTCACAAATGAATTGTATACATGTGAAATTTGTGTGTTTTCAACTGTACTAGTTAAAAAGCTGTTATTTTTTAAAAATGATGTGTTTTCGGTGAAGTTTTACATGACAGAATTTCCATACAAGTGTTTCAGTGACATTGGTTACATTCCTCGTAATGTGTGAACATTCTCATTTCCATTCTGGTTGTTCCATTTCCATTGATCTAGTTTCCCTGGCCCCTTACATTCTTATCTTTGTTTTAAAGTAACTGTTGACTATTTGGACTCGTATAGGTGATTTTTTTTAAAGGAACACAGACTTACGGGTGGTATTCATTATTTTTTGAACCAAGGTGACCCTCAGGGGTTAGTTTCAGTTCAAAGTCTGAAGAGTTTCTGTAGGCATTAGTCTCAAGGAGTCCCTCACTCTCAACTAGTCCAGTAGGTCTGTGTTTTTTTTTTTTAAAGAAATTTGAGGTTCTGTTCCACATTTTTTCCCATTCTATCATAGTCCACGTATTGTTGTCCTGATTGGAAGGTCGGTCGTGGTAGCCAGGCATGATCTAGTTCTTCTGGTCTCAGGTTAGATGAGGCCGTGGTTTGTGTATACACTATCGAGTATTTTTCATGGTTTACTTAAAGCATTAGCAAATTACAATATTATGTCATTTTTCTAAGTACCTGTTTTTATTGTGGGCAAGAAAATCAGAATAAATCTGTATCACCCAAGCAGCATCTTCTCTGGACCCCTGTTTCTCCTCCAGCTATTGCCTTCTTTTTCTCCTTCCCTTTACAGAAAACCTTTAAATCAGTGTTTCTCAAACTTTTTGGTCTTAGGACCTCTTTATACTCTTAAACTTTGAGGAACCGAAGTAGTAGTTGCTTTTGTGAGTTATATCTATCTGTGTTTACCGTAACAGAAATTAAAACCAGGAAATATTTTTAATTCATTTAAAAGCAACAATAATAAACCTACTACATGTTAGTACAAATGACGTTGTTATGAAAAAAAAAACAAACAAAACAATTTTTAAAAAAATTTAGTGAGAAGAATAGCAGTGTTTTACATTTTTGCAAATCTCTTCAGGAGGGCTGAATTATCATATCTTCCCATTTACTTTGTTGGGATATACTATTGTGGTTGAAGTAGATGAAGAAAAGTAAACCTCACTTGAATATGTAGTAGGAAAAGGGAGAAGATTTTAATAGTCTGTTTAAATAATTGTGGTTAGTCTTCTTTGATGCTATGCTAAAACTTGACAAGTAATTTCTTAAGAGTAAATTGCAGTGTGGATTCTGAGACAATATCAGTGAACTTTTTTTTTTTTTTAAATTCATTGGTTTTCTTGCACATGGATCTTTTACCCTTGCATGATTTTGTAATATTATGCATGGGGTCACTTGGGGAATATTGGTTCACTGAATTATGTAGATTTACCGAATGTTGATAAATTTTATTATATAAAAAAAATCATGCTGGGGGGCGGAGCCAAGATGGCGGACTAGACAGACGCTTCTGGCAAGCCCTCTTTACAACAAAGACCTGAAAAAACAAGTGAAACGAGTATATTTGTGAAAAGCTGGGAGCTCTGAGCATCAAAGGCAAGCTTATACAGCGAACTGAGGGCCAGGGGAAGGAAGAGACCATTCAGAAGCGGACAGGAGTTACTGTATCTGAATCGCGGGGAGCCCTCAGGCACCATTCCCAGAGCGGCAGTGGTGTCTGGTGGGCTGGTACTAGCGTTCGGCCGCAGTTTCCTCAGGGAGAAGCAACCAGCCGCACAGTCTACTCACACCTCTGGAACCTGAGGAGAATGGCGCTCTCGGCAAAAGCTAAGTACTTGCATATATTTTACCGCGCCTCCCACACCCCCAAGCCGGCCTCAGCGGCTGAATCCCGGGGCCTCAGATAGACCCTGATGAGCACTTAGAGCCATCCTCCCGGCCTTGGGGAAGGAAAAAATTTGAAACTGGGGGCAAAAGATAATTTGCTAGCTCCATTAACCAGGGGAGCTCAGGACAGAAGTGTCTCCTGTCCAAGCATAAACCGTCCGTGGACCTTGAGCACCTTTCCCTTCTGCATGGACCTGTGTGGGCCTATTTCGGGACAAGAGGCCCTTGTTGGCAGACTCCAACCATTTCAGCTGTGCTTTGGAGAGGTGGGTGTTTGATGTTTGCCATTGCTTTGCTTATTAAACAAGGACCTCACCTACCCACATCAGGGACCAAAGGACTGGAAGCTCCACTCAGGTCATCCAGCCACTCACGACAGGGGTCCAAAGATAACTGGTACCTCCTAGTCCTTACAACCAAAAATTCTGGGTGCCCATAGTCCCTCTGCAGAACCCACCCACCAGCACGCTCTAGGAAACATAGATGCGTTTTCCTCAGAGACACTTGGGAGTCGGTTCTCAGCCCCCTGCCTTGTTCAGAGTGTGACCCCCTGCTGCAATCAGATAACGGTGTATACGCCAACCACCCCTGCCCCTCTAAGACTGTAGGACAGAGCCTGTACCACACACTTGATGATCAGCTACCTGGACACCTGAGCTGAATTCATACAAAAAAGCTGAATGGACTCCTAGACTGATATACCTGATAACAGCTCTAGCCAGCTGGGGACAGGACACCAGAGCTCCAAAGGCGAAATTAATCAAGCAAGCTCACTCAAGCAAGCCATAGGGGTATACCAAAACAAAACAAAGCAAGTGACTATGACACAGTAAGCAAGCATAAACTAATACAGAAACTTATAGATGGCTCGGAGACAACAGTCAATATCAAGTCACATAAAGAAACAGACCATGATCACCTCAACAGGCTCTCAAAACAAAGAACCCAGGGATGTTCTAGGTGAAAGTGCATTCCTGGAATTACCAGATGCAGAATACAAAAGTTTAATATACAGAACCCTTCAAGACATCAGGAAGGAAATGAGGCAATACGCAGAACAAGCCAAGGAACACACAGATAAAGCAACTGAAGAAATTTGAAAGATTATTCAGGAACATACTGAAAAGTTTAATAAGCTGGAAAAATCCATGGACAGACAGCAATCAGAAATTCAAAAGATTAACAATAAAATTACAGAATTAGACAATTCAATAGAAAGTCAGAGGAGAAGAATTGAGCAAGTAGAAGCTAGAATTTCTGAACTTGAAGATAAATCACTTGGTACTAATATATTTGAAGAAAAATCAGATAAAGGAATTTAAAAAAATGAAGAAATCTTAAGAATCATGTGGGACTCTATCAAGAGAAATAACCTACGAGTGATTGGAATACCAGAACAGGGAGGGATAACAGAAAATACAGAGGAAATTGTTGAAGATTTGTTGGCAGAAAACTTCCCAGATATTGTGAAAGATGAGAAGATATCTATCCAAGATGCTCATCGAACTCCACATAAGGTAGATGCTAAAAGAAAGTCACCAAGACATTTTATAATCAAGCTTGCCAAAACCAAAGATAAAGAGAGAATTACAAGAGCAGCGAGGGATAAATGAAAAGTCACATACAAAGGAGAGCCAATAAGAATAAGCTTGGACTACTTGGCAGAAACCATGCAGGCAAGAAGGCAATGGGATGACATATTTAAAAAAATTGAAGGAAAAAAAATTGCCTGCCAAGAATCATATATCCAGCAAAACTGTCTCTTAAATGTGAAGGTGAAATTAAGACATTTCCAGATAAACAGAAGTTCAGGAAATTGGTAAAAACCAAACCAAAACTACATGAAATACTAAAGGGAGTTCTTTGGTTAGAAAATCAGTAATATCAGGTATCAACCCAAGACTAGAACACTGGGCAGAGCAACCAGAAGTCAACCCAGACAGGGAAATCCAAAAAACAAAGCAAGATTATTTAAAACAAAAAAGAACCCAAAACACGGTAACAGTGATGTTACCATAGAAAAGAAGACAACATTAAAATAATAAAGAGGGACTAAGAAATGTAATCATACACCTTTCATATGGAGAGGAAGATATGGCGATACAAACAAATAAAAGCTAGTTTTAAATTTAGAAAAATAGGGGTAAATAATAAAGTAACCACAAAGGAGAAAAACTATCATACTCATCAAAATAAAATACAAGGGAAAAATACAGACTCAGCAGAAACAAAATTAACAACAACAAATATGAGGAAAGAACAATATATAAAGAAAATCTACTCAGCACATACAATAAAGTGGGAAAAAGAAACTGTCAACACACAAAAAAAGACATCAAAATGATAGAACTAAATTCATAAAAAAATTCATACCTATCCATAATTATCCTGAATGTAAATGGACTAAATGCATCAATAAAAAGACGGAGAGTGGCAGAATGGATTAAAAAACAAGATCCATCTATATGCTGCCTACAAGAGACACACCTTAGAGACACAAACGAACTAAAACTCAAAGGATGGAAAAAATATATCAAGTAAACAACAATCAAAAAAGAGCAGGAGTGGCAATGTTAATTTCTGACAAAATAGACTTTAAAGTTAAATCCATCATAAAGGATAAGGAAGGACACTATATAATGATTAAAGGGACAATACACAAAGAAGATATAACCATATTAAACATTTATGCACCCAGTGACAGGGCTGCAAGATACATAAAACAAACTCTTATCAGTATTGAAAAGTGAGATAGACAGCTGCACAATAATAGTAGGAGACTTCAACACACCACTTTCGGTGAAGGACAGGACATCCAGAAAGAAGCTCAATAAAGACACGGAAGATCTAAATGCCACAGTCAACCAACTTGACCTCATAAACATATACAGAAGACTCCACCCAAAAGCAGTCAAGTATACTTTCTTTTCTCGTGCACGTGGAACATTCTGTAGAATAGACCACATATTAGGGCATAAAGCAAGCCTTAGCAGAATCCAGAACATTGAAATATTACAAAGCATCTTTTCTGACCCTAAGGCCATAAAAGCAGAAATCAATAACAGGAAAAGCAGGGAAAAGAAATCCAACACTTGGAAACTGAACAATACCCTGCTCAAAAAAGACTGGATTATAGAAGACATGAAGGATGGAATAAAGAAATTCAGAGAATCCAGTGAGAATGAAAACACTTCGTAGCAGAGCCTTTGGGACACAGCAAAAGTGGTGCTCAGAGGCCAATTTATATAAATAAATGCACACATCCAAAAAAGAAGAAAGGGCCAAAATCAAAGAATTATCCCTACAACTTGAGCAAATAGAAAGAGAGCAACAAAAGAGACCCACAGGCACCAGAAGAAAACAAATAATAAGAATTACAGCTGAACTAAATGAAATAGAAAACAGAAAAACAATTGAAAGAATTAATAAGACCAAAAGCTGGTTTTTGGAAAAAATCAACAAAATTGATAAACCACTGGCCAAACTGACAAAAGAAAAACAGGAGAGGAAGCAAATAACCCGAATAAGAAATGAGATGGGCGATATTACAACAGACCCAACTGAAATTAAAAGAATCATATCAGATTACTATGAAAAACTATACTCAAACAAATTTGAAAACCTAGAAGAAATGGATAAATTCCTAGAAACATACAACCTACCTAAACTAACACAAACAGAGGTAGAACAACTAAATAGACCCATAACAAAAGAAGTGATTGAAAAGATAATCAAAAATCTCCCAACAGAAAAAAGCCCTGGTCCTGATGGCTTCACTGCAGAGTTCTACCAAACTTTCAGAGAGGAGTTAACACCACTACTACTAAAGGTATTTCAGAGCATACAAAAGGACAGAATACTACGAAACTCATTCTATGAAGCCACCATATCCCTGATACCAAAACCAGGTAAAGACACCACAAGAAAAGAAAATTATAAACCTATATGCCTCATGAATGTAGATGCAAAAATCCTCAACAAAATTCTAGCCAATAGATTTCAACAACATATAAAAAAAATAATTCACCATGACCAAGTGGGATTTATATAAGGTATGCAGGGATGGTTCAACATTAGAAAAACAGTTAATGTATTCCACCACTTAAATAAAGCAAAAGACAAGAATCACATGATTTTATCATTTGATACACAAAAGGCATTTGACAAAGTTCAACACTCATTCATGATAAAAACTCTCAGCAAAATAGGAATAGGAGGAAAATTCCTCAACATAATAACGGGGATTTATATAAAGCCAACAGCGAACATCACCCTAAATGGAGAGAGCCTTAAAACATTCGCATTGAGATCAGGAACCAGACAAGGATGCCCTTTATCACCACTCTTATTCAACATTGTGCTTGAGGTCCTAGGCAGAGCAATTAGGCTAGATAAAGAAATAAAGGGTGTCCAGATTGGCGAGGAAGAAGTAAAAGTATCTCTATTTGCAGATGACATTATCCTATACACAGAAAACCCTAAGGAATCCTCCAGAAAACTACTGAAACTAATAGAAGAGTTCAGCAGAGTATTGGGATACAAGATAAACATACAAAAATCAGTTGGATTCTTCTACACCAACAAAAAGAACATCGAAGAGGAAATCACCAAATCAATGCCATTTACAGTAGCCCCCAAGAAGATAAAATACTTAGGAATAAATCTTAGGAGAGATGTAAAAGACTTATACAAAGAAAACTACAGTACACTTCTGCAAGAAACCAAAAAGACTTACATAAGGGGAAGAACATACCTTGCTCGTGGATAGGAAGACTTAACATTATAAAAATGTCTATTGTACCAGAAGCAATCCATACATTTAATGCAATTCCGATCCAAATCCTAAGGACATTCTTTAATGAGATGGAGAAACAAATCACCAACTTCATGTGAAAGGGAAAGAGGCCCCGGATAAATAAGGCATTACTGAAAAAGAACAAACTGGAAGACCTTACTTTACCTGATTTTAGAACCTGTTATACCACCACAGTAGTCAAAACAGCCTGTTACTGGTACAACAACAGATACATGGACCAGTGGAACAGAATTGAGAATCCAGACATAAATCCATCCACATATGAGCAGTTGATATTTGACAAAGGCCCCAAAACAGTTAAATGGGGAAGAGACAGTCTTTTGAACAAATGGTGCTGGCATAACTGGATATCCATCTGCAAAAAAATGAAACAAGACCCATACCTCACTCCATGCACAAAAACTAACTCAAAATGGATCAAAGACCTAAATATAAAATCTAAAACGGTAACGATCCTGGAAGAAAAAATAGGGACAACATTAGGAGCCCTAATACATGGCATAAACAGTATACAAAACATTATAAAGAATGTAGAAGAAAAACTAGATAACTGGGAGCTCCTAAAAATCAAGCACCTGTGCTCATCCAAAGACTTCACCAAAAGAGTAAAAAGACTACCTACAGACTGGGAAAAAGTTTTTAGCTTTGACATTTTTGATCAGTGCCTGATCTCTAAAATCTACATGATACTGCAAAAACTCAACTGCAGAAAGACAAATAACCCAATTAAAAAATGGGCAAAAGATATGAATAGACACTTCACTAAAGAAGACATTCAGGTAGCTAGCAGATATATGAGGGAATGTTCACGAGTATTAACTATTAGAGAAATGCAGATCAAAACTACAATGAGATTTCATCTCACTCCAACAAGGCTGGCATTAATCCAAAAAACACAAAATAATAAATGTTGGAGAGGCTGTGGAGAGATTGGAACACTTATACACTGCTGGTGGGAATGTAAGATGGTACAACCACTTTGGAAATCGATTTGGCGCTTCCTTAAAAAGCTAGAAATAGAACTACCATACGATCCAGCAATCCCACTCCTTGGAATATATCCTAGATAAATAAGAGCTTTTACACGAAGAGAGATATGCGCACCCATGTTTATTGGAGCAGTGTTTACAATAGCAAAAAGATGGCAGCAATCAAGGTGCTCATCAACGGATGAATGGATAAATAAATTATGGTGTATTCACACAATGGAATACTACACATTGATAAAGAGCAATGAGGAATCTGTGAAACATTTTATAACACGGAGGAACCTGGAAGGCATTCTGCTGAGTGAAATTAGTTAGTTGCAAAAGGGCAAATATTGCATAAGACCACTATTATAAGAGCTTGAGAAATAGTTTAAACTGAGAAGAAAACATTCTTTTGTGGTTACAAGACGGGGGAGGGAGGGAGGGTGGGAGAGGGGCATTCACTAATTAGATTGTAGGTAAGAACTACTTTAGGTGAAGGGAAAGACAGCACACAATACAGGGGAGGTCAGCACAGTTGGACTAAACCAAAAGCAAAGAAGTTTCCTGAATAAACTGAATGCTTCGAAGGCCAGCGTAGCAGGGGCAGGGGTTTGGGGACCATGGTTTTAAGGGACATCTAAGTCAAGTGGCATAATAAAATCTATTAAGAAAACATTCCTCATCCCACTTTGAAGAGTGACTTCTGGGGTCTTAAATGCTAGCAAGCAGCCATCTATGATGCATCAATTGGTCTCAACCCACCTAGATCAAAGGAGAATGAAGAACACTAAGGACAGAGGGTGATTAGGAGCCCAAGAGACAGAAAGGGCCACATGAACCAGAGACTACATCAGCCTGGACCAGAAGAACTAGATGGTGCCCGGCTACAACCGATGACTGCCCTGACAGGGAACACAACAGAGAACCCCTGAGGGATCAGGAGAGCAGTGGGATGCAGAACCCAGAGTCTCATAAGACCAGACTTAATGGTTTGACTGAGACTAGAAGGACCACGGTGGTCATGGCCCCCAGACCTTCTGTTGGCCCAGGACAGGAACCATTCCCAAAGCCAACTCTTCAGACATGGATTGGACTGGACAATGGGTTGGAGAGGGATGCTGGTGAGGAGTGAGCTTCTTGGATCAGGTGGACACTTGAGACTATATTGGCATCTCCTGCCTGGAGGGGAGATGAGAGGGTGGAGGGGGTTAGAAGGTGGTGAAATGGACATGAAAAAAGAGAGTGGAGGGAGAGGGCAGGCTGTCTCATTAGGGGGAGATTAATTGGGAGTGTATAACAAGGTGTATATGGGTTTTTGTGTGAGAGACTGACTTGAGTTGTAAACTTTCACTTTAAGCATAATAAAAAGTATATTAAAAAATCATATTGGTTATTAATATTACCACCAATCTCATCAGAAAATTCTAAGTGTTGGAAAGTTGTATCTGGATGGCAGATACGAATTTTCCAAATTTTTAATTCTTTTGAAATCTTGTATTTT
This sequence comes from Elephas maximus indicus, assembly GCF_024166365.1. Taxonomy (NCBI): domain Eukaryota; kingdom Metazoa; phylum Chordata; class Mammalia; order Proboscidea; family Elephantidae; genus Elephas; species Elephas maximus. The sequence continues at coordinate 42,087,148 of NC_064843.1, forward strand.
ATCATTGACAACAAATACTGTCAGTTTTCTTTGAAGTGACAGGCTTGTTCTTTTTGTAGAAAATATCTGCTAAATTTCCAAGTCTTGAATAACCATAGTTTGTTAGTTGTTCTTTCAAGTAAAATGGTATGCCGAGAAAAAAGTGCCCAGTTCAGCTTACAGCTGAAACAGTTAAAAAAGTGATTTTCTTTGAGATAGCTACTACTATACTTTCATTAGGCAGTAGAAGTGCCTTATGCATACTTCCCATCTTCTCACACAAAATATTAAAAAGATATGTACTCATGGGTCAAGATTTATAGTTTTTTTACTGTTTCATCAAAATATCTATAAGTGAAATTCGCTTTTTTCTTCTTTTTTTCTGCAAGTGAATGGTGGTGAGGAATGCAGTGATCACTGGTACAGCTTGTTGCTGCTGCCTTGATTTGTTCTCAGGCACCAGCAGTTTCGCTTATCGTTGTTCTTGCGCCATTAGTAAATGTCAACATAGTGATAAAGGCACCTGATATGTTAGTATAATTGTGAAAATAGTTTTGACTGCTTGGACCTCCTAAAAGAATCCCAGGGCCCCTAGGGGTCTGTGGTCTACCCTTTGAGAACTGCTACTCTAAGGAGTTTTCTGCCCTTGCCCTTTCTATCAGGTCATTCCCATCTGATGTCCTTCTCCACTGTTGCTCTGAATGTGCTCTCGGTGGTTGCCTTTCCTCAGTATCTAAACAAAAAACACAAAAAACTTTAATCCCTTCTTTTCTCTAGCCCTTCATATTAAGTGTCAGTAAATTCTGTCAGTTTTCCCTTAAGGATATCTCCCAAATCCATCTACAGACTCCCTTTTGTCTCTATCTCTACTATCATTTTAAAAGCCACCATCTTCTCTAGCCTGGGCCTATCTAATAGCCTTGAAATTGGCCTCCCGATTTTTGCTTTTGCCCCTTTTCCACCTCTCACTTCTCATTTCCTCTGTTCGTAGTGTTTCAGATATGCTGATTTTCTTCATGTTGCTTCTTTCATTGTGTTGCTTGGACACATCAGCTTTTCCCTTTAGAACCTTGCCACACTGTTCCCTCTGCCTAGAACACTGTTCCCCAGGCTTTTCACTTGGCTTGCCCATCCTCATTCTAAACTCCGGAGCATTCTGGTGAAAGCCCTCACCTGTTGAAGTACCATATCATAGTCCTGTAATTTCTTCACAGCACTGATCACCATTGAGTTAACTTGTTTATTTATTTACTTAGTTGTTTACTTAGAGATGTTAGTTAGACAAGTAAGTGTGGGGTAGAGGAGAGGTCTAGGATGGAGAAATATATTTAAGCATCAAGAAGATATACATGGTGTTAAAAGCCCTCCATAGACTCTTAAGTGCTGTGAGGGCAGCAGAGATGTTGTTTGTCCTTCTCATTCACCATTGTAACCAGAGAACCTATAACGTGTTAATCGATGCTTGTTTTTAACACTAAAATCCAGCAAGCCACTTTCAGAATTAAAGGTTTGAATTTTTGCTATTGTGTTCATGATTGGTAGATTCATTAGGTATTTTTTGATGAGATGAGGCATAGGTTTTTTTGTTTTCTTTCTTTAGTTATGGATTATTTTTGATCACTGTATTCGCTGTGGGGAGAAGTAAAAATGAAAGATGAAGTACTACTGTTTCCTGAATAGTAGTTGTTTATTCATTCAATTAAATCAGTACACCTATCCTTTGCTTAATGTTTTTAATTTGTTCCTGAAAACCTTGCTGCTAAAGAAAAACTGTTAAGTGAAAAAATGTTTTTATTAATTTTAATGGCAAAAATTATGTATTCCGTCTCAACCCAAGATACTCAAACAATTTTCATATATAGAAAAATATATCAGTTGAACAGTGAAAGCATGTTAAAAAAACAGCAGCAGCAACCATTTGAAACTAAATACAATTTGCACATAAAATATAAAGAAAGCTTATTTTTCTCATAAAAGGAGGAGGAAAAGACTTGGTGGTAACTGGTAGAGGGGGCCATGAGGGAGTCATTTTCTAGAAGATACAGTCTTCTGTCTGTATAATGTTTTGATTATTCTTTTAACCTCTTGGGGGCTGGTAGCTATCTTGCTCTCAAACTAGAGTTAAAGTTACAGCATAGAAAAACTCCATTAGGGAAAAATAAAGGCTAAATATGCAAGTGTTCAAAGCGTGTACCACATACGTACGGCCACCTGAAAAGTCCAAGAAGATGCTACCTCTTCATCCGAGGCAAAATGTTTGGGTTAACCTGAATGCTATGTGGAAGTCAAATGTGTCCTATAGGGTATCCTCTGACTAGAAGCCATTGTGTTGAATAAATTGGTGAATGTGTCTTTGCCTGAAATTAATCTTGAAATACATATGGTTTATATATATATATATACGTTTTTTTTCATTTTGAGTGAAAAAATCTTTATGCATTAATAAAACAAAACAGTAAAAAAGAGTCATCCCAAAATTGGTATCACTTTTTAAGAGCTGTTATGGGGGAAAGTTAAGTAAGATCATGTAGAATAAGTCTTTATTTATTGAATGCCACCTTGTGCCAAACATGAGCTGTATTGTGTGCTGGGCATACAGTGGTGTTCGAAAACAGACCCAGTTCCTTCCATCAGGTAACTTACCATCCATTTGGTAGGGGCATGAGGCCTGGTTTAAGAGTCAGATGTCTTCTTTGAGGAAGTGACATTGAGCTGAGGTATGAAGGAAGGGAAGGAGCCAGTCAGGTGAGGAGTGGCTGGAAGAGTGTTCTGTAAGCATCTTCACAACTAAAAGAAGGTGAGGGAGGTTAGACATGGGAGCATAGGAGGGGAATACATGATGAAGCTGGAGAGGTGGGCAGAGAGTGACCACGAAGGCCTTGCTGGCAGTGGTAAGAATTTAGACGTTTGTCCTAAGAGCAGTGGGGAGCCACCAATTGATTTTAAGTAGGCGATAACATCAAATTTTCGTTTTGCCTGTGTTGTTCTAGCTATAGTACAGAGACTGGATTAGATGTGGGAATGGTAGATTGTTTAGTAGGCCAGCCTAGAGATTATGCTAACTTGGACTAGAGTGGTAGTGGTGAAGGCAGAGAAAAATAGACAGGCTTGAGATACATTTTGAAAATAGAACAGACAGAATTTAATGATGGATTAGAATGTTGGACTAAGTAAAAAAATCAAAGATGACTCCCGGGTTTCTGTCACTAGCTAGATGTGTGGCCCATATTCAGGAGAAACAACAAGTTTAGAGGAGGAATTGAGGACTTAGTTTAGGGCATGTTCCTGTGTGATGCTGGAGAGACATTCTAAGTGATATGCCTGGAAGTCAGTTATATAACTGAGACTGGAGTTTAGAGGGAAGGACTGAGCTGGATATTAAAATTCAAGACTAAGTAGATGGTACTTAACATCTTGGAATGCACAGAAATCAGCCAAGTCTAGAAGGTGAGGAAGTCTATAGGACAAATGATCTGGTTTCTTTACAAAAAAAAAAAGTAAAAAGTGCAGGGAGGGGTGGAGAAGGAAGTATTATGGAATAAAAGAATTGAAGTGCCATTTGAAGTTGATGAGCAATGACTAGTACTAGAACCAGTTTACCCAGTGGTGTGATTGTCCAACGCTGCTTAGTTGTCTTTGGGTACAATCTAAGTCAAAGCAGATACTTGGTTTTCTCTAGACCAGGGCTTTTGCCAGGCAGTGCTTTGAAAAAGCAGAAAGTAGGAGAGTTTAGAGAATTGGCAGTTTGTGAAATGATGAAGTATGAAATCTTAAGTTGAGTAAGGAAGTGCAGAAATGAAAGGGCTAATGTATTGGTCCAGAGGCTGTTAAAGAGAGCCACTGAACAGACTGTAAGGCCCAAAAAGACAGACCATGTCCATTTTGTTTAACATTTGCATGTTTGTTTAGTGGTCTGTTGCACATCCCCATTGCTGCTGAGTCGGTTCCAACTCATAGTGACTGTATAGGACAGAGTAGAACTGCCCTATAGGGTTTCCAAGGCTGTAGTCTTTACGAGAGTAGATTGCCAGGTCTTTTCTCCCTAAGAGCTGTGGGTAGGTTCAAACCACTGACCTTTCAGTTAGCAGCTGAATATGTAACCATTGCACCACCAAGGCACCTTCTCTTGCACGTAGTAAGTGCTAAATAAATAAACAAATGAAGGAATACTGTTTATATACTATCAATTTCTTCTGTCCCTGTAAATTCTTAAAATATATATATATTTCTCAATGGTTGATGGTTATGATGATTAGTTTGTTATAAATTGCTTTTTTATTCTTTTCAGGCCAAACAGAATAATGAGACTTCGTTTCAAACATTTTGCTACAGAGTGTAGTTGGGACCATTTATACGTTTATGATGGGGACTCCATTTATGCACCATTAGTTGCTGCCTTTAGGTAAGCTTGGTAAATGTAAATGCTAGTTAAACATTATTTGATTTCTGAGTTTAAACTTATTTCTTAGATTGCATTCTTAATGGACTTATCTTTATTATCACTTAATATATTTATTTTGTGGAAAGAGTAGTAGGCCTGGAGTCCAGTCACTTGTGTGCTGGGCATGGTTTCCTCTAGCTACTATACTAGCTAAGTTCCAAGGCACAGTACTTGACTTCTCTTTTCAGTTACCTGACATGTAAAATTGTGATAATAGTATCAAGTTTACCTCCTCATGGTAATGATGAAGTTTACATTTTTAAATGTTTTGCGAGTAATTTATTGAATAATATTATTGTATTTTTATGGGAAGATGTGTGCCTTTTACATTTGTTTGCCAACCGAGCCCTCCCCGCCGTGAGGTATTTTCATAAGCACCATATGCCATTTTTTTTTAAACATGTTGCTGTAAAAAAAAAAAAGAGATAACATAGTGCACTTACAAAAATACCTCCTGGGAGAAGGGCACGGTTGGCAAACATATGTAGAAGGCACACACTGTTTGCATAAAGTATGGCATTTCTATGAAAAATTTAAATGGGGAACCATACCCATCCTGTTCCTTGCTGAATCCCTCATTTGTAGGCCATCAGGAATTACTTGCTGAAATCAGATACTGTGTATTTGTGTGTATGCATTAACATGGGTGAGGGAAACTTTTTGGAAGGATTCATATAAAATGGAGAGTAGTTAACTTGCAGAGAATGAGGAACATACCGTTATGTATTGTGATTTTTTTTTCCAACAAGTATATTCTATATTAGTAATTAAAACAAAGTAATTTAATACCAAATATATGGGGTGTTCTGAATTGTTTTGGTATTTTAGTTTTCATTAACAAGAATTGGCTCTGTTACATATTGTTCTTGACCACTTCGGAGTTCAGAACTGTCTCCTTTACTTGTTAGGGGACTTTGTTTTGAACATTTTATTGTGTTTTAGGTGAAAGTTTACACACCAAATTAGCTTCCCCTTCAGTAATTCGTATACAAACTGTTCCGTGACATTGGTTGCCATCCCCACAGTGTCAGCACTCTCCCCATTTCTACCCTGACTTCCCCTTTTCTATCCCTCCGGTCTTGCTGCCCCTCCTTGCCTTGTCATCTTTGCTTTTGGGGAAACGTTGCTGGTTTGGTTTCATACAGCTAATTATTCTAAGGAACACATTCCTCACGGGTGTTACTGTTTATTTTGTAGGCCAGTCTTTTATTTGGCTGAAAGGTGACCTCTGGGAGTGGCTTCAGTTCCAAGTTAGAAGGGCGTCGTAGGGTTATAGTCTCAGGAGTTTCTCCAGTCTCTATCAGTCCAGTAAATCTGGTCTTTTTTTTATGAATTTGAGTTTTGTTCTACGTTTTTCTCCTATTCTAACTGGGACCTTGTATTGTGTCCCCGGTCAGAGCAGTCAGTAGTGGTAGCTGGGGGCCATCTAGTTCTTCTGGTCGCAGACTGGAGGAGGCTGTGGTTCGTGTGGGCCGTCAGCCCTATTGACTAATTGCTTCCTTGAGTCTTTGGTTTCCTTCACTTTCCTTTGCTCCAGACAGGAAGAGAACAGTAGGTGTATCTCAGATGGTTGCTGTCAAGCTTTTAAGACCCCAGACACTGCTCCCCAAACTAGGATACAGAACATTATCTTTATGAACTGTGTTATGCCAGTTGACCTAGATGTTCCCTGAGACTGTGGTCCTTAGCCTTCAAACCAAGGAACACATATTTGGATATGTCTAAGAAGTTTCCATAAGTGTTCCCTGTATGTGCTCTATTATATATATATGAATATGTATGTAGCACATACAAATATGTTTATGCAGATGCCCACAGCAATACATATATATGCACACACGTACTCCCCTATGCCTTCCTTCACCTATATGGCATACATATCTACCTGTGTAACTACTCACAAATCTTTGGTTATTATTAATGTTGTCACAGAATTGTATGTTATAGCATTTACCGTGGTTGTCCTTTATTCACATGTCTTCGTTTACCTTGATCATGTCAGTGTTGACTTCTCCCATATTGTATATTGCCTTTCCCTTCACCAGAATTAACACAGGTCTACTCTCTAGTAGGAAACACTGGTGGCATAGTGGTTAAGTGCTACGGCTGCCAACCAAAGGGTCGGCAGTTCAAATCCGCCAGGTGCTCCTTGAAAACTCTATGGGGCAGTTCTACTCTGTCTTATAGGGTCACTATGAGTCGGAATCAACTCAATGGCACTGGGTTTGGTTTGGTTTTTGGTTATTCTCTAGTAAGTGATTCTTCCTTCCTCCCCTCCCATCCCTGGTAACCATCAAAGAATGTTTCTTTCTGTGTGTAAACCTATTCTTAACTTGTCTTTTTTTTTTATACTTGTTATTGTGCTTTAAGTGAAAGTTTACAAATCAAGTCAGCGTCTTACACAAAAACCCATATACGCCTTGCTAGAAAAAAAATTTTTTTTTTTCCAGCACACTCCCAATTACTCTCCCCCAAATGAGACAGCCCGCTCTCTCTCCCTCCTATTCTTGACTTTTTATAAAAGTGGTATCATACAATATTTGTCCTTTTGTATTTGACTTATTTCACTGAGCATAACGTCCTCCAGATTCATCCAAGTTGTAAGATGTTTCGCAAACTCATTATTCTTTATTATTGCGTAGTATTCTGTTATATGTATGTACAATATTTTGTTTATCTGTTCATCTGTTGATGGACACTTAGGTTGTTTCCATTTTTTTGCTGTTGTGAATAATGCAGCAGTGAAAATGTGTGCACGTATGTCTATCTGTGTCACTGCTCTTATTTCTTTAGGATGGAGAACTTATTTAAAATAAATTTTTTCTAAAATGTACATTCCCTTAGGGAACCAGCATTGTCAGTTTGATTTTCGTCTGCAGCTGGCTTTCTAGATTTCTTTCCCTAAAACCTTTTATTTCCCTGACTTTAAAAAGAAATCAATTCAACAAATATTTTTGTGTTCCTCACATGGGCTAGTCTGGTCCGTGTCCCATGTGGGTGAGAGAGGTAGCCGGGAGTAAATAGTACTTTATGAGCCAAAGGACATAAGAGATTGTTTTCTCTTCACTCTCTTTGGCTTAGAAATCTCTCTGACGTATCTTTGAACAGAGAACCAAGACCATTTTCTGGGTTTCAAAGTTCACATACGGGACCAAAGAGTAGGTGGATAGGCCATGCTAGACATTTTAAATGGCATTGGTAAAGTGTTTGGAGCTTGTATATTTTTATGCTAGCATTTGAAGCATATCTTGTCTTATAGCAAGAGGTAGCCAGAACTTTAACACAGTACAAAAAGTATGTGTTAAAAAAAAAAAAAAGTTGCCATTGAGTTGATTCCGACTCATAGCAACCCTATAGGACAGAGTAGAACTGCCCCATGGGGTTTCCAAGGAACGGGTGGTAGATTTGAACTGTTGAACTACCACCATTTAGGTTAGCAGCCAAGCTCTTAATCGCTGCGCCACCACAGCTCCAGATACCTAAAACTTTAACAGAAGTACAAAAAGTATGTATAGTATGATGTTATCATGGTGGTATTTGTTGGGGATTCACCTGCACCTTAGTGGTGTATTTGATGAGTGGACGTGTGAATTCCATATCAACAGCAACAAAACCAGAAAACAAGCAGAAGGCTATAGTTATTTTTATCAGTGGTTTTTGAGAGAAGTCAAAGTATATGTACAGAGGTAACAGGATAATCCTTAGATTCCTATTAAAAATTTGGTTAACTGATAGTATAAATTAATACATTGCTTATGTTAAAATTTAGGACATATTTGAGTGCACATTTTCTAAAATTATATTTTCTAAAAGTCTTTTCTAAAATTTGTGAAAATAGCTATTTAAAAATTGAAATTCACCTAAAACACAAAAAATCCCTAAAGCACTGATAGGCAGAATGATTGAAAACCACAGCTTCAGGCTGGAAGGAAGGCAAGGAGTGCTGTCTCAGGATTGCTTTGGATAGAGGTGTTTTGCTGAGTGCCCAGAGTAGAGAAAGCCAGGGACTAATGACAAGGAAGAAAAGACCCAAAGATGACTCAGAAGATGTGGACTTTTAAAAAAATTTTTACTGTGCCTTATGTGAAAGTTTATAAATCAAGTCAGTCTCTCATACAAAAATTTATGTACACCTTGCTGTATACTCCTAGTTGCTCTCCCCTCATGAGACTGCACACTCCTTCCCTCCACTATCTATTTTAGTGTCCATCTGGCCAGCTTCTGACCCACTCTGCCCTCTCATCTACCCTCCAGACAGGAGCTTCCCACATAGTCTCATGTGTCTACTTGATCCAGGAAGCTTACTCTTCACCAGTATTGTTTTCTCTCCGATAGTCCAGTCCAATCCCTGTCTGAAGAGTTGGCTTTGGGAATGGTTCCTGTCTTGGACTAACAGAAGGTCTGGGGACCGTGACCTACAGGGTCCTTCCAGTCTCAGCCAGACCATTAAGTCCGGTTTTTTTTGCAAGAATTTGAGGTCTTCATCTCACTGCTCTCCTGCTCCCTCAGGGGTTCTCTGTTGTGCCCCTGTCAGGGCAGTCACCGTTGTAGCCGGGCACCATCTAGTTCTTCTGGTCTCAGGCTGATGTAGTCTCTGATTATGTGGCGCTTTCTGTCTTTTGGGCTCATAATTCCCTCGTGTCTTTGGTGTTCTTCATTCCCCTTTGCCCCAGGTAGGTTGAGACTAATTGATGCATCTTAGATGGCTGCTTACTAGAGTTTAAGACCCCAGATGCCACACTCCAAAGTGGGATGCAGAATGTTTTTTTTAATAGATTTTATTATGCCAGTTTATGTAGATGTTCACTGAAACCACGGTCCCCAAAACCCCGCCACTATTACGCTGGCCTTCAAAGTGTTCAGTATATTCAGGAAACTTCTTTGCTTTTGGTTTAGTACAGTTGTGCTGATCTCTCGTGTATTGTGTGTTGTCTTTCCCTTCACCTAAAATAGTTCTTATCTACTATCTAATTAGTGAAAACTCCTCTTACTCCCTTCCTCCCTCCCCAGTCTCGTAACCATCAAAGAATATTTTCTTCTCTGTTTAAACTATATTTCGAGTTCTTATAATAGTGATCTCATACAATATTTGTCCTTTTGCAACTGACTAATTTCACTCAGCATAATGCCTTCCAGATTCCTCTGTATTATGAAATGTTTCACAGATTCATCGTTGTTCTTTATCGACACGTAGTATTCCATTGTGTAAATATACCATAATTTATTTATCCATTCATCCATTGATGGGCGCCTTGGTTCCTTCCATCTTTTTGCTATTGTAAACGGTGCTGTAGTGAACATGGGTGTGCATATACCTGTTCATGTAAAGGCTCTCATTTCTTTAGGATATATTCCAAGGAGTGGGATTGCTGGATCATATGGTAGCTCTATTTCTAGTTTTTTAAGGAAGCGCCAAATCGATTTCCAAAGTGGCTGTACCATTTTCATTCCCACCAGCAGGGTATAAGTGTTCCAGTGTCTCCACAACCTCTCCAACATTTATTATTTTGTGTTTTTTGGATTAATGCCAGCCTTGTTGGAGTGAGATGGAATCTCATTGTAGTTTTGATTTACATTTCCCTGATGGCTTATGATCGTGAACATTTCCTCATTTATCTGTTAGCTACCAGAATGTCTTCTTTAGTGAAGTGTCTGTTCATATCCTTTGCCCATTTTTTAATTTGGTTGTCTTTTCGTTGTTGAGTTTTTGCAGTATCGTGTAGATTTTAGAGATCAGACACTGATCGGAAATGTCATAGCTAAAAACTTTTTCCCAGTCCGTAGGTAATCTTTTTAGTCTTTTGGTGAGGTCTTTGGATGAGCACAGGTGCTTGATTTTTAGGAGCTCCCAGTTATCTAGTTTCTCTTCTGCATTGTTAGCAATGTTTTGTATACTGTTTATGCCATGGATTAGGACTTCTAGCGTTGTCAGTATTTTTTCTTCCATGATCTTTATCGTTTTAGATTTTATATTTAGGTCTTCCTCCACGTGTCTGTCAGTTTGTCGTACTCTGGGGGCTTGTGTGTTGCTGTGATGCTGGAGGCTCTGCCACAGTATTCGGATACCAGCAGGGTCACCCATGGAGGACAGGTTTCAGCTGAGCTTCCAGACTAAGACAGACTAGGAAGAAGGACCCAGCAGTCTACTTCTGAAAAGCATAAGCCAGTGAAAACCTTATGAATAGCAGCAGAACATTGTCTGATATAGTGCTGGAAGATGAGCCCTCCAGGTTGGAAGGCGCTCAAAAGATGACTGGGGAAGAGCTGCTTCCTCAAAGTAGTGTCGACCTTAATGACGTGGATGGAGTAAAGCTTTCAGGACCTTCATCTGCTGATGTGGCACAATTCAAAATGAGAAGAAACAGCTGTAAACATCCATTAATAATTGGAACCTGGGATGTACGAAGTATGAATCTAGGAAAATTGGAAATTGTCAAAAATGAAATGGAACACATAAACATTGATATCCTAGGCATTAGTGAGCTGACATGGACTGGTATTGGCCATTTTGAATCAGACAATCATATAGCTTACTATGCTGGGAGTGATAACTCGAAGAGGAATGGTGTTGCATTCATCGTCAAAAGGAACGTTTCAAGATCTATCCTGAAGTGCAGTGCTGTCAGTGATAGGATAATATCCGTACACCTACAACGAAGATCAGTTAATACGACTATTATTCAAATTTATGCACCAACCACTAGGGCCAAAGATGAAGAAATAGAAGATTTTTATCAGCTGCTACAGCCTGAAATGGATCAAACATGCAATCAAGATGCATTGATAATTACTGGCGATTGGAATGCAAAAGTTGGAAACAAAGAAGAAGGATCGGTAGTTGGAAAATATGGCCTCGGTGATAGAAACAATGCCGGAGATCGAATGATAGAATTTTGCAAGACCAACGACTTCTTCATTGCAAATACCTTCTTTCACCAACATAAACGGCGACTACACACATGGACCTCGCCAGATGGAACACACAGAAATCAAATTGACTACCTCTGTGGAAAGAGACGATGGAAAAGCTGAATATCATCAGTCAGAACAAGGCCAGGGGCCGACTGTGGAACAGACCATAACTGCTCATATGCAAGTTTAAGCTGAAACTAAAGAAAATCAGAGCAAGTACACGAGAGCCAAAATATGACCTTGAGTATATCCCACCTGAATTTAGAGACCATCTGAAGAATACACTTGACACGTTGAACACTAATGACCGAAGGCCAGACGAGTTGTGGAATGACATCAAGGACATCATCCATGAAGAAAGCAAGAGGTCACTGAAAAGATAGGAAAGAAAGAAAAGACCAATATGGATGTCAGAGGAGACTCTGAAACTTGCTCTTGAGCGTCAAGCAGCTAAAGCAAAAGGAAGAATTGATGACGTAAAAGAACTGAACAGAAGATTTCAAAGGGCTTCTCGAGAAGACAAAGTAAAGTATTATAATGACATGTGCAAAGAGCTGGAGATGGAAAACCAAAAGGGAAGAACATGCTTGGCTTTTCTCAAGCTGAAAGAACTGAAGAAAAAATTCAAGCCTCAAGTTGCAATAGTGAAGGATTCCATGGGGAAAATATTAAACGACACAGGAAGCATCAAAAGAAGATGGAAGGAATACACAGAGTCATTATACCAAAAACAATTAGTCGATATTCAACCGTTTCAAGAGGTGGCATATGATCAGGAACCGATGGTACTGAAAGGAAGAAGTCCAAGCTGCTCTGAAGGCATTAGCGAAAAACAAGACTCCAGGAATTGATGGAATGTCAGTTGAGATGTTTCAACAAACAGATGCAGCGCTGGAGGTGCTCACTCGTCTATGCCAAGAAATATGGAAGACAGCTTCCTGGCCAACTAACTGGAAGAGATCCATATTTATGCCTATTCCTAGGAAAGGTGATCCAACCGAATGTGGAAATTATAGAACGATATCATTAATATCACACGCAAGCAAAATTTTGCTGAACATCATTCAAAAACGGCTGCAGCAGTATATCGACAGGGAACTGCCAGAAATTCAGGCCGGTTTCAGAAGAGGACGTGGAACCAGGGATATCATTGCTAATGTCAGATGGATCCTGGCTGAAAGCAGACAATACCAGAAGGATGTTTACCTGTGTTTTATTGACTATGCAAAGGCATTCGACTATGTGGATCGTAACAAACTATGGATAACACTGCGAAGAATGGGAATTCCAGAACACTTAATTGTGCTTATGAGGAGCCTTTACATAGATGAAGAGGCAGTTGTTCAGACAGAACAAGGGGATACTGATTGTTTTAAAGTCAGGAAAGGTGTGTGTCAGGGTTGTATTCTTTCACCATACCTATTTAATGTGTATCCTGAACAAATAATCCGAGAAGCTGGACTCTATGAAGAAGAACGGGGCATCAGAATTGAAGGAAGACTCATTAACAACCTGTGTTATGCAGATGACACAACCTTGCTTGCTGAAAGTGAGGAGGACTTGAAGCACTTACTAATGAAGATCAAAGACCACAGCCTTCAGTATGGATTACACCTCAACATAAAGAAAACAAAAATCCTCACAACTGGACCAATGAGCAACATCATGATAAACGGAGAAAAGAATGAAGTTGTCAAGGATTTCATTTTGCTTCGATCCACAATCAACAGCCATGGAAGCAGCAGTCAAGAAATCAAAAGACGCATTGCATTGGGCAAACCTGCTGCAAAAGACCTCTTCAAAGTGTTGAAGAGCAAAGATGTCACCCTGAAGACTAAGGTGCACCTGACCCAAGCCATGGTATTTTCTGTCTCATGATATGCATGTGAAAGCTGGACAGTGAATAAGGAAGACAGAAGAAGAGTTGGCGCCTTTGAATTGTGGTGTTGGCGAAGAACATTGAATGTGCTACGGACTGCCAAAAGAACGAACAAATCTATCTTGGAAGACGTGTGGCCAGAATGCTCCTCAGAGGCAAGGATGGTGAGACTGCGTCTTACATACTTTGGACATGTTGTCAGGAGGGATGAGTCCCTGGAGAAGGACATCATGCTTGGCAGAGTACAGGGTCAGCAGAAAAGAGGAAGACACTCAACAAGGTGGATTGACACAGTGGCTGCAACAATGAGCTCAAGTATAACGGGATTGTAAGGGTGGTGCAGGACCGGGCAGTGTTTGGTTCTGTTGTATATAGGGCTGCTTTGAGTCGGAGCTAACTCGATGGCACCTAACAACAACACAACACAACATTTAGGTCTTTGATCCATTTTGATTTAGTTTTTGTGCATGCTGTGAGGTATGGGTCTTGTTTCATTTTTTTTGCAGATGGATATCCAATTATGCCAGCACCATGTGTTAAAGAGGCAGTCTTTTCCCCATTTAACTGACTTTGAGCCTTTTGTCAAATTTCAACTGCTCACATGTGGATGGATTCGTGTCTGGATTCTCAATTCTGTTCCAATGGTCTGTGTATCTGTTGTACCAGCACCAGGTTGTTTTGACTATTGTGGCAGTATAATAGGTTCTAAAATCATGTAGAGTCAGGCCTCCCACTTTATTCTTCTTTTTCAGTAATGCTTTACTTATCCAGGGCCTCTTTCCCTTCCATGTGAAGTTGGTGATTTGTTTCTCCATCTCATTAAAAAATGTCATTGGAATTTGAATGGGAATTGGATTGTACCTATAGATCGCTTTTGTTAGACTAGACATTTGTACAATGTTAAGTCTTCCTATCCATGAGCAAGGTATGTTTTTCCACGTATGTAGGTCTCTTTTGGTTTCTTGCAGTAGTATCTTGTAGTTTTCTTTGTATGGGTCTTTTACATCTCTGGTAAGATTTATTTCTAAGTATTTTATCTTCTTGGGGGCTACTGTAAATGGTATTGATTTGGTGATTTCCTCTTCGATGCTCTTTTTGTTGGTGTAGAGGAATCCAACTGATTTTTGTACGTTTATCTTGTATCCTGATTCTCTGCTGAACTCTTCTGTTAGTTTCAGTAGTTTTCTTGAGGATTCTTCAGGGTTTGCTGTGTATAAGATCGTGTCATCTGCAAATAGAGATACTTTATTTCTTCCTCGCCAATCTGGATGCCCTTTATTTCTTTATCTAGCCTAATTGCTCTGGCTAGGACTTTCAGCACAATGTTGAATAAGAGTGGTGATAAAGGACATCCTTATCTGGTTGCTATTCTCAAGGGGAATGGTTTCAGACTGTCTCCATTTAGGATGATGTTGGCTGTTGGCTTTGTATAAATGCCCTTTATTATGTTGAGGAATTTTCCTTTTATTCCTATTTTGCTGAGAGTTTTTATCATGAATGGGTGTTGAACTTTGTCAAATGCTTTTTCTGCATCCATTGATAAAATTATGTGGTTATTTATATGATGGATTACATTAATTGTTTTTCTAATGTTGAACCATCCCTGCATACCTGGTATGAATCCCACTTGGTCATGGTGAATTACTTTTTTCATAGGTTGGTGAATTCTATTTTCTAGAATTTTGTTGAGAATTTTTGCATCTAAGTTTGTGAGGGAAGTTTGTGAGGGATATAGGTCTGTAATTTTCTTTTTTTTGTGGTGTCTTTACCTGTCTTTGGTTTCAGGGATATGCTGGCGTCATACAGTGAGTTTGGGAGTATTCCGTCCTTTTCTATGCTGTGAAATACGTTTAGTAGCAGTGGTGTAACTCTTCTCTGAAAGTTTCGTCAAACTCCGCAATGAAGCCTTCCGGGCCAGGGCTTTTTTTGTTGTTGGGAATTTTTTGATTACCTTTTCAATTTTTTCTTTTGGTATGGGTTTATTTAGTTGTTCAACCTCTGTTTGTGTTAGTTTAGGTAGGTAGTGTGTTTCTAGAAATTCATCCATTTCTTCTAGGTTTTCAAATTTGTTAGAGTACAATTTTTCATAGTAATCTGATTTGATTCTTTTAATTTCAGTTGGGTCTGTTGTAATATCACCCATCTCATTTCTTATTCGGGTTATTTGCTTCCTTTCTGTTTTTCTTTTGTCGGTTTGGCTAATGGTTTATCAATTTTGTAAATTTTTTCAAAGAACCAGCTTTTTGTCTTGTTAACCCTTTCAATTGTTTTTCTGTTCTCTATTTCATTTAATTCTGCTCTGATTTTTATTATTTTCTTTCTTCTGGTGCCTGAGGGTTTCTTTTGCTCTCTTTCTATTTGTTCAAGTCATAGGGATAATTCTTTGATTTTGGCCCTTTTTTCTTTTTGTATGTGTACATTTATTGATATAAATAAACCTCCGAGCACTGCTTTCGCTGTGTCCCAAAGGTTCTGATAGGAAGTGTTTTCTTTCTCACTGGATTCTATGAATTTTTTCATTCCATCCTTCATGTCTATAACCCAGTCTTTTTTGAGCAGAGTATTGTTCATTTTCAAAAGTGTTTGATTTCTTTTCCCTGTTCTGGTACTGCAATCACTTAGGTTATTTCTCTTGATAGAGTCCCAAGATGTGGACTTTTAATCTGGGTCCTCTTCATGTCTCTGTGTGAACTTGAGTAATTCAAGTGCTCTAGATCTCAGCTTCTAAAACCTACAGTGAAGGAATTTTGTGCTAGTTCAGCTTATTTTGTATCTGGCTGTATTGTACGCCATGAAGTTTAATCTGACTTCAAATTGATTGATTACATTTGACTGTGTAATATATTGAAGTTCTGATAAAATTTGTTTAAAAACAGAGTTCCATTACCAGGCAAGTTTGAGAACCACCAGCTTAGTTAATCTCTGAAGTGCCTCCTAGCTCTACAACATTACAGTTTTTGTGGTGAATTCAACAAATGCATTTGTGGAGCTCTTTCGTGGAGCGAGTGCTCTGCAAGGGTTTCTTGGTAAGGAGATACAGAGGTGGTGGTAGTGGTGATGGAGCCGGGGGAGCAGCTTTCCCCCTGAGAACATTCTTCCAAAGAGTTAGAGTATAATTTTTTAAGAAGATTATGTATTGATGTGGCAGTTGTTTAGACCTTGAAAAAGAGCTGTTAGAGGAAGCCATGTGAAAGCAGCAGTCAGTCAGTCTGTTCAGCACCCTGTTGAAACCATCATAGCCAGACCATGAGAAGGTAGTCAAAGGGAGGCAATTCTGTTTTGTACTTGGACCCACCTTCATCAGTTGACAGTATAGACCCTGTCTGGCCCCATCACCAGGTTCTACCCTCTGATTTTAAGCATCTGGCTTAGTCTCTGCCAGTCTTGCAAGGAGAAAGGTATGCCAAATTGAAGCTTACTAGTAAGTTTATATAGTGTTGTTGGTAAAGTTAGGTTGCACCCCAAGTGAGCCTGTGTCTACCTGGGACAGTTAGGTTGAATTTCGGATTCATTAAGAGATTATCTTAGTTCGGTGATTTTCTGAAATGTTTTTTTTTACTGTATGTTTAAAATGTATGATTTTGAAGAACCCCAGGACAGGTAGTTCAAGTTGAACAACTTGCTGCAGCCTAAGCTGCGACTGCATTTATTTATCTAGCTGGGGGCAGAGGATAGGGAGGTGGGGGCCAGGTCAGGGTGACAGCGAATGGCACGTCTGCAGCATCTCTTCTTCACCAACACGCTTTCCATTGCCTTGCATGCTGGGTTCACACTGTGTTTGTGTTCACTTACTCTGTAAAAGTTTATTTTTGTCATAAACCAGTTGTTTTGTTTGCACACTAAATTCTACTGGGAGAAGTGAGCACACTGCAAAGCTATCACAATTTCAGGTTTTTGAAGTGAAGAAGCAAACACCTAAGCGTTTCTAATGGTGGGGAAGCTGATCCACTTTCTCTGGCCTTGTGGTTGGTCCCCTAGTGTAGATGACTCTTCTTCCCCTTCTTGACTCTCCGTCCTTTGTGTCTCTGCCAGTTCTACCATTCATCTTATTATTTGTTTATGCCATATAAGTAATCGCATTAGCTATCACTTATTGAGCACCTACTAGTGTGAGGCACTGCACATTACATGCTTTCAAGTCTGATCCTGATCACATTGCTGTGAGGTAGATAGGATATTTCTTATTGTGCAGACGAGAAAAATTGAGGCTCAGAGCTGTCAGTGACATGGCCAGGTATATGGAACCAGGATTGGAGCACTCATCTCTGTGATCCTGAAGCTCATGCTAGGATAGGAGAGTATGCAGGGTCTCCCACATGTGACTGAAGCCCCCAAACCTTTCCTGTGCCAGTATTTTATGGAGAGATTACTTTTGACATACCTGTTCTAGGTGGCCCTGCTCTTTCAGGTATTTACCCCTTCAGTACTTCAAAAACCAAGACCAGTTATCTTTTAGTCGACTCTGCCTCATGGGGAGCCCATGTGTGTCAGAGTAGAATTGTGCACCGTTGGGCTTTCAATGGCTGATTTTTTGGAAGTAGATCACCAGGCCTTTCTTCTAAGTATTTCTGAGTGGACTCAAATTTCCAACTTTTCTGTTAATAGCCCAGTACATTAACCATTTGCACTACCCAGGGACCCCTTCACTATTTCAAGGTATGCTGGTATATAAAACTGATAAAAGCATAAGGATGGTTCGTACCTTCATTTAGGTCTCTGATCAAACCTCACCTCTTCCAAAAGGCCTTCCCCAACTGCCCTTTCTACAGTAGCATCTTCTGTTCTTTTACTGTTACCCATCATAGCATTTATCTCTGCCTGGCAGAAGGGCATTTGTCTGGATTCACTTGTTGTTTCTCTAGTGTGAACTCCATGAGGGCAGGGACTTTGTCTTCTTCACTGTTGTATTCCAGGGACCTAGAACAATGCCTCACACATAGGAGGTGCTTACTAAATATTTGTTGGGTGAATAAATGATAGAAAATGCTTCACTGTTTTATAACCCCTGAAACACCTTCAGAGCGCTAGGGTTTCTAGAGTTCTGTTTCATATTAAAAACTCTCATCAGATGAAAATCCCCTTCCCTTTTCTTTCCTTCCGGAGTGGTACCTGCTCATCGTTTTTATATGCACTTATATAAATACGTGTAAATGTACACAAATATTAGGCCCAGTCTTTTGCAGCTTGCTTTTTGTTCCCTTATCAGAACGCCTTGCTGAACTCCCCATGTTAGTCCTGCAGACCTACAGATACGTAACGACTCCTTTAACCAGCTCCCTGTGGATGAGCATGTAGGCAGCTTTCTACCTCTTGTCATTCTGAATAGTGCTGCAGTGAGGACTCTTGTATACATAGGCGCAGATGTGTCTTCTACAAAATAAAATAAAAAAAAAGAATTGCCAGGTCAAAGCAAGTGAGCATTTAAGATTATTGTAGGCCTGGAGGTGGGTGTCTACCTGGTGTGTGCTCCAGAAAGCAAGGAGGCCTGCATGGCTGGGGTTGAGTGAATGAAGGGAAGAGAGTAGTAAGACACGAGGTGTTTGTTCATTGGGCGAGGTGTACGTGTGTGGAGTAGATTGCATAGGGCCTGGTAAAATAGGCTCTTACTGAATGAGATGGTGGTGGTGGTGATAGTGAATTTAAAAGCTAATTAATAATTGGGCAAAAGTCATGAACATGTAATTCGCAAAAGAGGAAATGCAAATGCAAGTAAACATAGTAAATGCGATCAACCTCAGAAGTACAGTGTTGTTCTTGGGTGCCATCAAGTCGATTTTTGACTGATAGCTACCCCATGTGACAGAGTAGAACTACCCGATAGGGTTTTCTCGCCTGTAATCTTTACGGAAGCAGATCACCAGGTCTTTTCTCCCTTGGAGCTGTGGGGTGGGCTTGAACTGCCAACCTTTCAATTAGCAGCCAAGCACTTAACCATTGCACCACCAGGGTTCCTCGAAGTATAGTAGAAACCCAAAATAAAACCACAGTTAAAAATTACCTTTCACTTACCGTAGCAAAGCTAAAACAGGTCTGGTAATCCTCATTATTGGAAGGGTGAATTAGGATGGACCCTTTCTGTGTTGATGGGCATTGCATATCGATATTATCTCTTCTAGAAAACACAGTGGTATTGTGTCTCAGGACCCCTAAAGCCACTATTTAGACCCTTTGACTAATTCTTTTCCTTAACATTCACCCAACAAATACTTAGTATCTATTGTGTAGTAACTAGGGAGAGCTTAGGGAGATTTTAGTGACATAGGAAATGCTTATGGTGTATTAATTATAAAATAGAATTTAGCATGTGTGTGTAATATTTTTTTTTCTATGTAATATGAGATCAGTTAGGCAAAGGAAATGTGTCAGATTGCTAATAATGTGGGATTATGGCTGTTTAGCTTCTTAATTTTTATTTTGAATTTTCATTAGAAATTAAAAATATGTTTTTTAATAGTATGTATTTGATATTCGTCAACTCCTGGTTTGTTTTACTCAGTTTTTCAAAGGAACATTATAAGAAGTTTTATAAAAAAAAAAAGAATAAGGCCACAGATTTCAGATATCATTAGAAATACAACCCAGTGTAAAGAAGAGCCTGACAGAAGATTCAGATCCAGAGAGCGGGGTACAGTTGCCACTGAGTGGTTCTGACTAATGGCCACCCCGTGGTGTCAGAGTGGATACCGAAGATTCAGATCCAGAGAGCGGGGTACAGTTGCCACTGAGTGGTTCTGACTAATGTCCACCCCGTGGTGTCAGAGTGGATACCGAAGATTCAGATCCAGAGAGCGGGGTACAGTTGCCACTGAGTGGTTCTGACTAATGGCCACCCCGTGGTGTCAGAGTGGATACCACGGGGTTTTCGATGGCTGATCTTTTGGTGAGTAGATCACCAGGGCTCTCTTCCAAAGTGCCTCTTGGTCGACTCAAACCTCCAGCCTTTCAGCTAGCAGCCAAGGATGTGAACTGTGCCGCCCAGGCCTCCGGAGAGTAGGGTAGCGCTCTTTATTTGTCACAGGACTTTGCCCTTCCTCCGGGATGTGGTTTTTAACGTTGCGAGGATGAAGCCCGATTTTGAATTGGTGCCTGCCACCGTGTCATGTGTCTGTGATTGTGCCTATCACCTTTATGAGAAATGTGTTTTCATTTCAGCGGCCTCATCGTTCCTGAGAGAGATGGCAATGAGACTGTCCCCGAGGTTGTTGCCACATCAGGTTATGCCCTCCTGCATTTTTTTAGTGATGCTGCTTATAACTTGACTGGATTTAATATCACTTACAAGTAAGATATTTTAAGTTGAATATTTATGATTTTATTCAAAAGATTATACTTTGTTTCAACAATAATAATGACTAACCTATACTGAGGGTGTACTGTGTGCCAGGCTTGTGCTAAGCAGGGCAGTGCCAGTGGGTGGTGGTGTCACAGAAGCCCAGAAAAGAAAGTCTTAGGAAGGAGGGAGTTGACATCTATAAGGCTGAGCAACCAGAGGAGGCCCTGGGAGGTCAGTGGCCTGGTGGGGTCACAATTTATGATTTGGAAGTTTAGGAAATCCTGGCAATGAGGGTGGGACAATGTGTGAAGCATGGCTCTGTAAGGGAGGGAGAAATGAGAGATGTGGGCCTAGTCCAGGGCGTTTCAAACTTCAGAATGCACAAGGATCTCCTGAGGGCTTGTTAAGACACAGATTCGAGGGCTCTAGCCCCAGAAAATCTGGTTCAGCAAGACCAGGGCCCTAGAATCTGTATCTCTAATAAGCTCTTGACTGATACCGCTGCTGATGCCTATCCATGATCCACATTCTAAGTAGCATTGGTCGAGCCATTCATCCTGGCCCAATTCTGGGTTCCCTGTAGGTTCCCAGGTCAGGAGCTGGAGGGTGCACTGCAGCAGCAGGCTTCACTGTTGCAGGGCTCCTCACTGTAGCTGCCTTGGGGGAGAAGAGAAACTCCAGGAAGGGAGCACCCCAGGAGAGGGGAATTTAGACGCCTCTCATCCTTGGCAGCGCTTTACCCCATCACTGGAAAGGTCTTCTTTGAGTTCCCTGGCCTGTGGTGTTCCCCAGAATGCATGTTCTTCTTACCCTGGTTTGTCCTTTCTTTCTGGGAGATGGTGTAGAGGGAAGCCCTGAGCTCCTGAGAGACCAAAATTAGTATTTGTTAAATGAAGGAATGGTGAGATTATCCTTAACTTTTATGAGCTCCTGGGTTCCCTGTTTACTACAAGGGAGTCAGTCCTAAGGTATTTTGGGGTAGCAGACCCTTTGAAAAGTAAATAAAACAATGGTATTAATGGTATTTATTCCCAGAAAAATCCTCAGAAGGTGGCGTGTGCATTAAAATTATCACTCCGTGTCCAGAGTGTCCTCAGGTTGCACAGAAGCCTGTCTCTGGACTGACCCCAGCTGGAGGAGTCTTGAGGCTTTTACCCCAGCGTTTTTTACTCAAGTGTTCCCTAGTTTTCTTTTAAAGGAAGAAAAAAACATTTTTTTATTTTCACACAAATTGAAACTTCATTTTTCTTTCTCATTCTGATTCATATTTTAAGAGTAGAAAATTAGACTCATTTTCTCATTACCCAATTTCACCAAATTAGAATAATTTTCTCATTACCCAATTTAGATAGACATACAAGCAGATGTTCTTACCTGCCATTTTCAGTTCTTAGAGGTTTAAAAAATATTTTTGTGTTTTGAGATTTTTATGCAACTTGTTGGTCTAAAAAGCGTTAAAAATTATACATAATGGCACTTGACTAGAGAAGTTGAAGTTTAAGGAGAAGTTGAAGTTATGCCGTCCCTCCTCGTTGTCTCTCAGTAGCATTAAGTTTTGGCTGTGTACCCTTTCCTCATGTGATTAATAAGTGTGTCTGTAGGGAATGATAGTTGGATATTATTACTGGTGCAAGGCATAGGTTTTGAGCACATAATGGGAATATTTTACCTCAGTTTTCTTTTGGGCCTTTTAAAAACTGAAGTGTGATTGTTGTAGCCATTTCAACATAAACACCTCAAATATGAAATAACTTAGACTTTTTTTTTGTGAACTATTGTCTCGCACAGGACTTTTTCTTAAGGTGGAATTTGCCTTTATTGAAGTTTCACTTCTGAGCATGAATGAATATAGAGGCTCTACATACTGCTTTCTAGAGGCCCACAGGAGTATAGTTCAGCTTTTCTACCTAATAATTTACTTACAGTAATAAGGTTTTTTAAACGTTATTTTAGGAATAAAGAATTATTCTTTTTCATTTAATTCTTACTGGAAAAGTAGGCATAAGTATTTACTATAGCTATAAATATAGATTATAAAAATAGTATACAAATTTTATATAATCCGATGATTATGAATGTATCATAACTGATATTTGGATGTAGGCATTAACATTAATTTGCTTGTTTTTATTATTGTTTCCCAATTTTCGGACATGCCTTAATAACAAAATTTCTTTGGAGTTTTTTTTCAGGCCTTAGAAGAAACCTGTACTCTTAAAATATCTTGACAGTCCAGTTAGCCTCCCTTTAAAAAATATGAATCATGTCATTTCAGGGTGTTATCCATACAGTTATCTTGAGTCACATTATTATGGCCACAGTAGAGTTAAACTGCTGCATTAAGTTAAACTGGCCCTCCCTTTTCTTCCATCTGAAATGAGCAGATGAACTTATTAAGGAAATTAAAATACACCAACGTGGGCAGTAATCTCACACAAATTCTACACGTTTTTAGAGACTATCCAGAGGGAGGAGTGCCCTGAGAGCAGTGGTGTATTGCTGGTAGTTTGTTTTCATCTTTTCTTCCCCAAACCAGCAAGCATGCATTGGACAGTTTTGTAATGCTTGTAATTTTCACTTAGATTAGTGTAGTTCTCTCCCCCTTGGAAAGCTAAGTCTGGATAGTTTTGCACAAACCTCTTTGATTCTTGTCTTCTAATTTCTTTAACTTTTCTCATACTGTAAAAATTCAGCAGGATCGATTTGATTTCAGTATTTGCACCTGTGTCGCTAGCTTTGCAGTGTTGGGTGACCCCATTTGGGCTGAATGGAAGTGCTGCGATTATGGTTGTGAATGAGCTGGAGAAACAGTGAGTGAGACCTTGTGCTAAATTAATTGAAGTGTTGTTTTGTTTTGACTTAATTTTCCCCCCTGTTTTTGTAGTTTTGACATGTGTCCAAATAATTGCTCAGGCCGAGGAGAATGTAAGATCAATAACACCAGCAACACAGCTCAGTGTGAATGTTCTGAAAACTGGAAAGGTGAAGCGTGTGATATCCCTCACTGTGTGCATACCTGTGGATTTCCGCATCGAGGCATCTGCAACTCAAGTGACGTCACAGGATGCTCATGCCTCTCAGGGTGGCAGGGTAGGAGTCGTCCGTTTGTGTTCTCCTTTCGATTTATAGGATATTCCCAGCTAAATAAATTCTAGATTGATTTTATTTTTAGCATATATACTATTTATATTAATCGGTTATCAGGTAGCATTAAAGCTTTCCCATCCCTTTATTCAGCTTCTTATAAATCTTTGTTTCACAGGTTTGTGGTTGTGACCTTGTTAGAATTGTGGAGGGCTTTAACGTTCTTTGCTACTCATTCCTGAAGATGGGAGAACTCCGTGTCATCCCTAAGAGGGTTTAGCAAAGGACCAAGCTGGGGGGTTGGATGAGAGCCAACAATAATGGTATTTCCTTAGAAACTTAGTTCAGAAAAAATTGGAGTCAGTTATACATTACAACAGGAGCCCTGGTGGCACAGTGGTTAAAGTGTTCAGTTGCCACCCAAATGGTTGGTGGTTTGAACCCACCAGCTGCTCTGTGGGAGAAAGGTGTAGCAGTCTGCTTCCGTAAGGATTACAGCCTTAGAAACCGTATGGGGCAGTTCTGCTGTGTCCTCCAGGATCACTGTGAGTTGGAATTGACTCAATGGCAGTGAGTTTGGTTTGGTTTTGAGTACGTTAGAATCCCGTTTAATCAGCTAATGTATTATCTACAGAAATAGATTATTACAGAAGCTTCAGGGAATCTTATTAAGGAGTGAATGATGACAGCTGTTACCGATTTGGTGGTTTTCTTTACACACTTACCCTTCCTCAAAACCCTTTTATTTTGGAAGGAATTGCATTTGTTTAAATCCTACTCTCAAGTTATTCTTAAACCACTGTCTGATTGTCCTTCCTAATAGTTTGCTGGGTTTGGCTGACACTAAGGAATTAAATAATTGAAGTATTTGACTATCTACCACTGTGCAAATGTTTCAGTAGAAGCCAAACCTCCCCCAAATAATTCTTTTGTCCACTCTTGCCCTTGACAGCTGCTTAAGCAAGTGCTTCACTACTAAGAAAACTTAAACCGGATGTGGTCAGCTCCTTATTAGAAAGCATGTGATTTTGAATTTTATTAGGGATTAACCTCGGTCAGCTGGCTTTAGCAAAATTGAAAGGATTTGTTTGATGTGTAGATGCTAAGGGAAAGACTAGTCTTCAAATTTTTGTTACATTTAGAAGATTAAAACTTGAAATGGCAATAATTTTAAAGCTACATTTTGTGAACCTATTTATTATACGTTATTAGGTCCTGGATGTTCAATTCCTGTACCAGCTAACCAGTCATTTTGGACTCAAGAGGAATATTCTAACCTAAAGCTCCCCAGAGCATCTCACAAAGCTGTGGTCAATGGAAATATAATGTGGGTTGTTGGAGGATATATGTTCAACCACTCAGATTACACCATGGTTCTAGCGTAAGTTGTTCCAAACATTTTTGCAAGAAGCTTAGTTCTTCATTTTGAAAATTTGCAAAGTGCAGATAAGCAAAAAGGAAAGAAGTAATCATCTGTCATTCCACCACCTGAGAAAAATGGAGGTGGAGGGAATGGAGGTTGGGGGTTAGGGGTATTGGGTAGAGGAGGGAATGTACTTCGTAATTCCTAAAATTTCTTTTCTGGCTTAATTTTAGGAATTTTTGCACCAAAAATATGACCAAAAATACCTACACATTAGATGGGAACATATATTACATTTCTTTAATAGTCTCCATTTCAAAAAGATTTGAAAGCATACCCCATGTTCTCAATATATCCATGTAATCCTTTCAAAATACACATACTTTAGGGGAAAATAAGCTGTATACTGTAAGACTGTCACTTTCAATAGTATGATGCTTAATATCTACATATTTGACAAAGGCTTCACGCAGCATGACACACCCTGAACTGTCTTCTGAGCTCCAGACTCATTGTTTGACTTATCCTGGCTGTCTCCAACTAGATACTCTGAAATCATCTTAGATTTATTTCTCTTTTTAATTCTGTAGTCAGTAGGTCACCAAGGCCAGTTGATTCACTTTCAAAATGTCTGTCACATAAAACTGGCCCATTCTCTCTATTCCCATTGCCGATGCTGCGAAATAGCCTCAAACCCTGCTGCAATGGTCAGGTCAGGTTATTTTTTTCTCCCGTTCGCCATCTTCCTCCGTACTTTGAATTCAAGCTGTTTTCTTTATCTGGAACACAAATGCTTTCCTTCATGTGAACTTAAAGTCCCAGCTTATGTCAATCTTTATGCACAAAGATTTAAGGTGATTTCATGTTTTTCTTTATATTTAGGTTAATTAATAATAGGACCTTTCGCATCCTAAATCTTTTCTTAGCGGTGATGGTAATTGATGATAAATGATGACTTCACCTTTTAATTTGGAAATAATAGGAAATTCTAGGAGTTAAGACTGGTAATACTCTGTGCAAAGATTTTAAATATGGATTGTGTTTTTAACAAGAAGAATTTGTTTTGTAAATAAAATATGTATAGTATAAGCAGACAAAACTTTTTAATTTATAAATCATTTAGAAATATTTGAGCTGAAAGTTGCTTTCATTTATCTAATCATTCACTTTCAGTGTAAACAAGATTATAGGTAGGATGCTTAGACTTACAAGAAAACTATCTTCAAGGACTTCAGAAGCACCAACATAGTGATATAATTACAAGTTCAATGTATTCATTAAAGCAGTTTCCCTGTAGCTCTTACCTAAACACACAAAAAAATTATAGCACGATTTATTATGGGGGGAAAAATCTAAATGTCCTTTAATAATGCATTGGTTAATTAAATTGTGGCTTATCTGTGTGAAGTTTCTCAGTCTCGATACAATTGACATTTTGGGCCAGATAATTCTTTGTTGTGGGGGGCTGTCCTGCGCATTGTAGGATCTGGGAATTAGTTATATAATATAATGGAAGTATAGCCAGAATGCTTCTTAGAAGCAAGGATGGTGAGACTTCATCTCACATACTTTAGACATATTGTCAGGAGGCACCAGTCTCTGGAGAAGGACGTCATGCTTGGTAAAGTAGAAGGCCAGCAAAAAAAGAGGAAGACCCTCAACGAAATGGATTCACACAGTGACTACAACGATGGGCTCAAGCATAGCACTGATAGTAAGGATGGCAAAGGACCAGGCAGTGTTTTGTTCTGTTGTACATAGGGTCACTGTGAGTCAGAACTGACACAACGGCGTTTAACAACAATGAAAAGTGAATGTTATGAACCTGGATAATGTAAAAATTATATAACAAAAATTGGGAGAAGAAATGAGAGGAATTATGAGTGCTAGATTACAGCCTTGGAAACCCTATGGGGCAGTTTTGCTCTGTCCTTTTGGGTTCTAAGTCAGAATCAGCTAGACAGCAACGGGTTTTGGTTGGTTTATGAGTGCTAAGGTTTTCAACTTTCAAAGCAGGAAGTTAGTGGATCCTGCCCTAAGTTAAATTGTGTGTAATTAAAAAACTAAAGTATATTTAGCCTCTAAATGATTTTTATGTATTTAAAAAATAGGAAATATTTGAAAAATAATGTAAAATAGGTGAAACCAGTTTATATACTATTCATATTTAATGAATATCTCCATTTTCTTATATTTGCTTTAGATCATGCATAAAATATTTAAGACGAAGGAAAAGTTTAGGAAAAAAATAACGAGTATCAGTGCATCCACTACCCAGGTTAAAGGGAAAAAAAAAAAATTACTAATAAAATTGAAGACCATGCATGCCCCTCCAAAATTCCATTCCCTCTTCTTTCCCATAGATAATCGATATCCTCAATTTGGTGTCAGTTGTTCGAAAACTATCTTTACTCTTTTATTATATATGAATACACAGAAATAATAATTTTCTGTTGTTAGTCTTTATAGAAATAGTATTCAGCGGTTTGCTTTTTTAGCTTAACATTGTTTTGAGATGTACTTGCTATATGTTGCTTGAGTAGTTTATTATTCTGTTACATGGATGTACTGTAATAATTCATTGAGCTATTTTCTATTGATGGATATTTGTTTCCTTTTTTGCTATATATTAAAAAAAAAAAAAACCTTACCTACATCTTCTTGTTTACATATAATGTGTTTATCATTTTTTTTTAACTTAGGGGAGTTGTTCAGGGAAAATCTTATAGTTAAACATAAACATTGACCTTAAAACCATTGCCAACCAGACTTAATGGTTGACAGAGACTGGAGGAACCTCCGAAACTATGGCCCCCAGATGCTCTCTTAACCCAGAACTAAAACCATACCCAAAGCCTACTCTTCACACAGAGATTAGGCAGGACTATAAAACAAAAATAATACCCATGAGGAGTGTCCTCCTTAGTTCAGTCAGATACACGAGACCAAATGGGCTACTCCTGTCTGGAGGCAGGATGAGAAGGCAGGAAGGGACAGGAACTGGTTGAATGGACACAGGTGACGCGGGGTAGAAAGGGACAGAATGCTGTCACATTGTAGGGATTACAACCAGTGTCATAAAACAATTTGTATGAGAAATTAGCTGGAGCTGTAAACTTTGACCTAAAACACACACACACAAACTTAAACTAAAAATATCCCCTGAAGTCATCTTAAAACCGAATAATTTTTTAGCTTAACTAGTAGAAAAGATCTGCCTTGAGCATTACACTCTGTGAAGAACTATCTGTATGGATCAAATTGTTAACAGCAACTTAAAAGATTAGATAGGAACCTTAGAGGGTAGTGAGTTCATGTTAATGAGGGAGGAACAACTCAGAAACGGAAGATGAGAATGGTTGCACAACTCAAAGACGATGATCAGTGTCACTAAATTGTACATGTAGAAACTGTTAAATTGGTGTACATTTTGCTGTGTATATTATATTCTCAACAACAACAAAATAAATAAAATTAATTCAAGGGACAACAAAAAATCCGTTGCCATTGAGTCGATTCCGACTCATAGCGACCTTATAGACAGAATAGAGCTGCCCCATAGGGTTTCCAAGGAGTGGCTGGTGGATTTGAATTGCCATCCTTTTGGTTAGCAGCTGTAGCTCTTAACTGCAGCACCACCAGGGCTCCAACGTTGACATAAAGGGACATAAACACTGACTTAATATTATCTGTGCAAACATACAGAAAAATGTCTGGAATGATGTTTACTTAATATTTATTTTCAGGTGATGGGATGCAGGGTCATTTTTTTAAACTTTTAGTTTTGTATTCTTATTTCTCATTGATTACAGTCTTTATAATGAGCATGTATGACTTTTATAATAGCAATAAAGTGATATTTTCCTTAAAAAAAGCTAAAAGAAAATATTCTGAAATGTTAATTATGTAATTTATTCTGTGTGGTGAGAGATTAAATTATTTACTTTTTGTTTTTTGTATTTTAAAGGTCTTTAAGTATATTCATACTATAATTGAAATGTTACGATATTACAGCTTTTTTGAAAATATGATTTTTTTTTTGTCAGAAGAAAAAAGGAAAGGTTAGGGATTTTCTTTAACTATCATCCCCTTTTCAATACTTATCTTCAATATTACATGAATAAATGAAAGAAGAATTATTATAATAAAAGTTTAAGTCCTTTGAGTATAATGCAACTTTCAAATGATGGCATTTAGACTGTGTGTAGAAGAGGTTTTCAGGAATTCTTAGAAACTTCCAGTAGATTTCATTTCTTTCTTTTTTCCAGAGCTGTACAGCTCAGTCCCCTGTCCTGAGTTCTGACATGCCCAGTGGGCCCAGGTGTTAGGCTTGTTCACCAAGGTAGCAGGTGATCTCCATGGCAGATTTAATGAGTATCTCTAAACTGGAGTTTATCACGAAAAGAGTACAAGATATCCTGTTTTATCATTGGGTTAAAATATGACTTGTTTGTTTTGTAGATATGACCTTGCTTCTAGGGAGTGGCTTACACTGAACCAGTCTGTGAACAATGTTGTTGTTAGATACGGTCATTCTTTGGCATTATACGAGGTAAAGTGTTTTCACTCTGTACTAAGTACTCAATTCTTTCTTAGCTATTAAATTGTGTAGTTGAAAAGCTATTCAGTGTTGGCTTTTAACTGGGGAAAGCTTTCTGCTTTGGGTGGGGTTATAATTGACTAAATTATAAGTAGATGTTAAAGTTGAAACTATTTTACCTGAGAGATTTTAATGGATTCAGATTGTACTGGGGTGTTATGATTGTGATACTGTAAAAGATCTCATGTGAGAGGGTCCAGGAAAGTGGCGAAATGTTAAGAGATACAGACCATGATTAATTTTATTTTGTTCCTTTCTCCATCCTTTTCCTAATAATTCACTGAAAGATGTATTTCACTAACACTTTTTAAGCTAAGAATAATATTGAAGCTTTGAATGGATCCTTTTCTGCTCTTAGATCTTTTTTCAATGTTTTTAGAATTTTGTTTACATTTTTTCCTAGGATAAAATTTACATGTACGGAGGAAAAATTGATTCAACAGGGAATGTGACCAGTGAGTTGAGAGTATTTCATATTCATAATGAATCATGGGTATTGTTGACCCCTAAAGCAAAGGAGCAGTATGCGGTGGTTGGACACTCGGCACACATTGTTACACTGACAACTGGCCGAGTGGTCATGCTGGTCATCTTTGGTCACTGCCCTCTCTATGGATATATAAGCAATGTACAGGAATATGACTTGGGTAGGTATATTTTTTCCAGTGTATGTTTTATGAATGTCCAGGTTGAAACTTTTATCTCAGGGGACAACTTAAGGGCATAACGTAGTTCACAAAGATAATGTTCTGCATCCTAGACTGGTGAGTAGCCTCTGGTACCTTAAAAGCTTGTGAGCGGTCGTCTAAGATATGACCGTTGGTCTCTACTCGTATGGAGCAGAAGACAATGAAGGGAAACAAGGGCCCAATGAAGAAACTAGTCCTTAAGACAGCTCACACAAACCACAGCCTCCTCTAACCTGAGACCAGAAGAACTCGATAATGCCTGGCTACCACTACCGACTGTTCTGACCAGGGTTACAGTAGAAGGTCCTGGATAGAATGGGAGAAAAATGTAGAACAAAACTCAAATTCATAACAACAACAACAACAAAAAAAGCCAGACCTACTGGACTGACAGAGACGAGAGGAACCCCTAAGACTATCACCCTACGATAACCTTTGTACTTGGATTTGAAGCTATTTCTGCAGGTCACCTTTCAGCCAAATAATAGACTGGCTTATAAAATAAACAGTATCACCTGTGATTAACGTGCTTCCTTAAACAATTAACTGTATGAGACCAAATGGGCAACATTTGCCCAAAAGCAAAGATGAGAAGGCAAGGAGGGAAAGAGAAGCTAGACCAATAGAAACAGAACAAACAGAATGGAAATAATGAGAATGGTGACACTTTGTAAAAATTGTAACCATTTGTATAAATATTGTTAAATTGGAACCTACTCAAAAAAAAAAGTTGAAACATTTACCCTTATTGTTACGACTGCTTAACAAGGTTCATCCTAACCTTGGTCCAGTACTTACCTTGAAACTCAATTAACATTGGTGTGTTACCAGTAAATTCAGATTATTGATGCTCCTATGTGATATATATTTGTTACTGTCAGCTTGGCAAGGAGTCAGACGATGCATCATGCTCTGGGCAGTAAAACCTTACACGGCAAACATACGGAAACTGAGTTTTTTTTAATTTGGAGAAGAGAGACTAAGGTGAAGATTGGATAAAATTCTTTAATCCAGCCCAGGGCAAAAAATTTATTTGCCTGAAAAACTTTAGGATGAACTGAAGCTTTCTAATTAGAAAATAAACACAAGCTTATTGTTATCAAGAAAATGTCAAGTTGTACCAAAATGTTTTTGGATCCTTGATTGCACGGTGCATGGTACATAGTTGTTGCTCAATAAATGTTTGTTGAATGATTGAAAATATTTGGGAAAGAATCGTCCTGTTGAATATCTATAACAACAGTGCTTCTAAAATTTGGATACAATAATAAATACTATAAGACTTTTAAAAACAGCAGGCTTCCTTTACAAGAGAATGAGTGGGTGAGAAGATACTGGATGGAATAGAGACATCTCAAGTGAAGACACAAAGTTAGAATCACTCAAATTCCGCATCCGAGTGATGTCTGTTTCTGGGCCTCTGAACCTGTTTATGTTTAAGTTGGACTAAGAGGTATATTCTTAGGTTAACCACTTGCTTTCTTTGTACATTGAACTTTAGATGATGCAAGAGTGGGTTTATGTTTTGGAATTTTCATAAGGTTTTCAAATTCTTTAAAAATTAACAAGTTTTATAAAATATTTGCTTTGGTACAGCATTTTTAGTAATGCACAGAACTTTCTTGTAACAAATATGGTTTTTAAACAGTAAGTATTCAAAAAAAATTTTGGCTAGCTCTTTAGAGCTTGGCTTAATGAGTTGTCATTTCCCCTTAATATATAATCTTTCCTTTGGTTGAATTTTATTATATCCATTGTTATGGAGTAGGAATATTAACTGTAATTGATAATTTGAGAAAGCAGGCCTATAAAATTTAGAGGAATAACAGTTTTTTGTTTTAAGGGAAAAAAGCAAAATTCCATTGATACGCTTCTTTTATTCTTTAGGTACGTCTGTTTATTTGTCACTAGATGTCATGGGGAGTTAAGTTTTAATTTGAGGGAAATCCAAGTCTTTTAAATTTAGTATAATCCCTTCTCTACACAGCATATTACACACACACCCATTGCCATCAATTCAATTCTGACTCATATATATTAGACCAATGAAGATGAACATTGGAATGTTTAATAGCTTGGAACTTAGCTACCTGGCTTTGTTACTAGTCTTAGGTTGCCTTCCTTTAAAAATAAGATGAAACAAAGTTGTATGTATCAAGGCTTCTAAGGCTATTTGGATTTTTTTATTCCTGGAGATGAGCCCTGGTGGTGCAGTGGTTAAGAGCTTGGCTGCTAACCAAAAAGTCAGTGGTCCAAATCTACCAGCCGCTTCTTGGAAACCCTCTGGGGCAGCTCTACTCTGTCCTGTAGGGTCGCTATGAGTTGCAGTGAACTTGATGGCAACAGCTTTGATTTTCTTTTTTTTGGTTAGCGACAAGGAGCCTGCAGCATTTGTTTTAAGCTGTTTTTCCCTTTCCAGATAAGAACACATGGAGTATATTACACACCCAGGGTGCCCTTGTGCAAGGGGGCTACGGCCACAGCAGTGTTTACGACAACAGGACCAAGGCCCTGTACGTCCATGGAGGCTACAAGGCTTTCAGCGCCAATAAATACCGGCTTGCAGATGATCTCTACAGATATGATGTGGACACCCAGATGTGGTGGGTGAACCTTTTTTTTGAGCTTTCACTTTAAAATGTGAGTTCTATAGAGGCAATTTTTGGGAAAATACTGTACTGTATTTTTGTTTTCAAGCCTGGCAGGTAATTCAGTTCAGCTAATATTTATTTTATTGCATTATTCTATAATTCTGTAGTAGTGTTTTTTGACTGGCTCTCAATTTTCATATACTTACTTAGTACCACTGTAAAAGTTAAGCTCTTCAGCATTATAAGGAGTAAGTTATTCTGTTTAGCTGAGTTGGTGTAAATGTTTAAAATTAAGCAAAATACATCTATTTTGTTGCCTTTTTATTGATGACCAAGTTATCATCATTGGGGTCAGTAACCAGCATCATTCCATCAAATCACCAACAGAAGCAGTGTGTCAGTACCTCATAGTTTGAGGTCTCCTCTGAAATACGTATTAGCCTACAAATATAAAAATATGCTAACTTAAACATATAAAAGGCAAATTTGAATTGTAAAATAATGATTTCTTCTTTTCATATTTTCTCACATATTAGAGGCTATGCTCTAGATACCATTTTATATTCTGTCTCTCATTAAAAACAATCATTACTTAGTGGCTATTAAATAACCTAGCATATGGGTGTACTGTGTCCCATGGTTGGTTTCTAGCTTTTGTCTTGTTAATAAAACATTGTGCGTAAGCTTCTGACTGCACATCACTTGATTTCTACCCAGAATTTGAAGTTATGCTATCATATTTTAAGGTTGTTGATGTATTTTATCAAAATTCTCATAGGTCTTTAAGATTTTGTGTGTTTATTTATTTATTGCCAAGAAGTTATTTACATATAGGGAAAAGTCTGCAAGTATTTGAACATATGGGTCTGAAGTTAATAAAATGGTTATGTTTGCATTAGCAGATGGATAACAAATATTCTAAAAAACTAACTTTGTATTTATTATTTTTAAATAAACTCAAAAGGACCATTCTTAAGGACAGCCGATTTTTCCGTTACTTGCACACAGCTGTGATAGTGAGTGGAACCATGCTGGTGTTTGGAGGAAACACACATAATGACACATCCATGAGCCACGGCGCCAAATGTTTCTCTTCAGATTTTATGGCTTACGACATTGGTAAGTTTCCCAAAGCCATTTTGGCTTCAAGAATCTTTTTTTAAAAGCTACCTGAAAGTATCACCAGTTCGGATCGGTCAGGCCATTTGAAAGAGGGTCCGAATGATATTTTTTATACTTGAGTGTTGTGGTACGTCTCTTTAAAAGCATTGCTTATACAGTTAATTCTCTTTGAAGCCACTCCCTTTAATTGCTTGAATAATAATTTTTGAGACTGAGTTGGTAACTGGACTTCCCTTTGTTACAAAAGCCTTCCATACAAGTGTTCTGTAGTTTTGACTGCAAACATTGTGCTCTCCAAAATGATGGTTATTTCATTCCCTAGAAAACTGATTTCACACATATTCTTGACATACTGTGGCATGAAATTTAAAAAATTTTTGTTGTGGTAATTTACTTTACCAGAAGAGGGCAGTATTTGTTCATAGAAAACAAGTACTTGCCGTTCCCTTGGATAAATATCATAAGATGTTCATTTTTAACAGACATTTATATGCCAGCCAGCCACTGAGCTTGTACATTTAGGGGTGATAAGATGAATAAATTGGAAACCCTGGTGGCATAGTGGTTAAATGCTACGGCTGGTAACCAAAAAGCCGGCAGTTTGAATCCACCAGGCACTCCCTGGAAACTCTACAGGGCGGTTCTACTCTGTCCTATAGGGTCGCAATGAGTCGGAGTCAACTTGATGCCAGTGGGTTTGGTGGGTTTTAAAATGAATAAATTACAGCCCTGGGCCTCATTGTTGGGAAGGCAAAGAAATGAGCAAACATAACTGCAGCTCAGGGTGTATTTGCTCTGAGAGGAATATATGGGAGCATCTGTGAGTACCACTTAACTCATGCTGGGGAAAGGGTAGCGGTCAGGGAAGACCTTCTTGAGGAGGGACCATCCAAACTGGGTTCTGAGGAACAATGAGAAGCCAGTCGGGTGAAGTTAGGTAGGACTTCTCTGGCAGAGGAAGCCCACATACAGAGGTTAAGGTGGAGGGAGATAATGGGCACATAACAGGGACCCATAAGTAGTTAACTCTGGCTGTGTAATAACAGCATATCAGGGAGGAATGGCCTGAAGTGAAACTGGAGTAGCAAGCAGCTGTCAGACCATTCAGATCTTGAGGACCTGGTATGTCACACTGAGGAGTGTGGGCTTTGTGAAGACTTTTGAAGACTCTTATAGAGGCAGTAACAGAATCATATTTGTGTCTTAGGAACATCTCCTTAGTGGCATTGTGGTGAGTGATTGGGAAGGGATAAGACCTGATAAGGTGATGAGGATTTGAACCAAGGCTGTGGAAGGGACAATGAGGACAAAGAGATAAACAGCTTTGAGAATACCAGGAACTTGAAGGTTGTTTGGTATATGTTTTGAATGAAATGAAAGCATCCTTACTCCTAGGTACCTTGTGTGGGCCATGGTAGTTGGTGTCTTTTACCAAGGCTGGAAATAGAAGTGGAGGGACAGGATAAGGTGACAAGTATACATAGTGAATGTTGACTGTTCTACTCAAAAAATTTGTGAGAATAAAAAGGGGTAATTGAGTCCCTCAGTGGGAGGTAGATCTAGGGGAGGTTTTAAAAAAGAGAGAGGGGATAACCTTGAGCATGTTTACATGCAATAGTGAAAATCAGCAGAAAGACTATTAGAGGCTCAAAGGAGAAGGGGTATAAACTGTTGAATCAGGGAGGGGACCAATGGGTGGGAGGAGAGGAAGGGACACTGTGGCTTTAGGGAAGGACAAGGTGGGTGGACAGGAAGCTAGGGCAGTTGATGCCCCATGGCCTCTGTTCTCCTTTTGAGGAAGACCAGAGTTTAGGCTGGGGAGAAGGAAGTGAAAGCTGTTGTTGTCAAGGGAATAAAGGTCTTAATGGAGTGGAAGAAACTTTGCATAAGCAAGTGCAAAAATGTCTGAGTGTCTCAGAGAGTGTAAGATCGGAGTGGTACAGCAGCAGCAGATGCTACCAAGGTCTGGAAGAGAAGTTGCTGGTATGGGTCAGACAGAGGACAAATAGTAGATCCTAGGATAGAGTGCAATGGTTAAGCACTTAGCTGCTAACTGAAAGGTCAGTGATTCGAACCCACCAGCCAGTCCTCAGGAGAAAAGACCTGGTGATCTGTTCCGGTAAAGATTACAGCCTAGAAACTCTATGGGGCAGTTCTGCTTTGTCCTATAGGGCAACTGTGAGCTGGAATCGAGTCAATAACAAGAAAGAACAACAACAGGTGACCTAGGGAAGAACTTTAAAATTTTTAAAGTTTGCATTTTTAGAATTTTAATTTTTCTCCTGTATTTTCTATTTTAGCTAAGTTTGGGCAAAGCAATGTAAAGAAGAATGGAAAAATAATTATGGAACCCACATGTTTCATGCACCCAAGCCTTGTAAAATGTAAAATTTGCTTAAGTTAAAAAAACGTTCTAGTTGGTAAAATTGCTAGATACCAGGGTGGGTGATGTAGAAATCAGGGAGGTTGGATGCATTACCAGTTGGGATGAATTGCCATGTAGTCCTACCTTTCTCCTATTCCCTGTTGCTCAGCTGTGGCAGCATTTTGCCCCAGAAATAATGGTATGGCTAAAAAAATTGAGAGACCCACTTTATGAGGTTATTTTTGTTACAGTATTTTTCCAAAAGAAAATCAGTAATTCCTATTGATTATGAATGACAGTCCCTTCTGAAGTGCACTTTTCTTGCTTCTAGCTTGTGACCGCTGGTCAGTGCTTCCCAGACCTGATCTCCACCATGATGTCAACAGATTCGGCCATTCAGCAGTCTTACACAACGGGTAACTGGAGAAGTGCTTACTCCTTTTCTCTTGTTTTAAAATGAAAATGAAGTAAAATATGAAGAAATGGAATTTGACTTAGATGTTATTCACAGGATTCCCTTATCCTCTTAGCTTTTCACAGAATTATATAGCTGGGAATTTCCTGATTTATACTTAAAGTATTTGATGCATATTTGAATTACTTCCAATGCCATGTTTATTGATCTGGCTTTGTTAGCATGTTCCCCAATATGTTTGGTGTTGTCTGAGTGCATGGGACAAGAGGGATATGCACATGGGTTACTGTCTTATGCCCTCTGCTATTGTTTGTGGTCCTTAGGCTGCCTAAACAGCAAGGAGAGATTTAAAAGAAAGGAGAGCTGGGTCCTGGGGACCATAGTCTTGGGGAAAATCTAGGTCAATTGGCATAACATAATTTATAAATAAAATGTTCTACATCCTTCTTTGGTGAGTGGCATCTGGGATCTTAAAAGCTTGTGAGTAGCCATCTATCTGTTGTTCCCATCCCACCCAGAGCAAAGGAGAATGAAGAAAACCAAAGACACAAGGAAAATACTAGCCCAAAGGACTAAAGGACCACATGAACCAGAGACTCCACCAGCCTGAGACAGAAGAGCTAGATGGCATCCGGGTACCACCGGTGACTACCCTGACAGGGAGCACAACAGAGTCCCAGACAGAGCAAGAGAAAAATGTAGAACAGAATTCAAGTTCATATAAAAAGACCAGACTTAATGGTCTAATAGGGTTAGAGGAACCCCCAAAACCATGGCCCCCAGACCCTCTGCTAACCCAGAACTGAAACCATTCCCAAAGCCCACTTTCCAGACAAAGATTAGACAGACCTATAATAATGTGCTTCTTGGTTCAATCAAATATACGAGATCAAATGGGCATCTTCTGTGCAAAGACAGGATGAGAAAGCAAGAAGGGACAGGAACTGGACGAATGGATATAGGGAACCCAAGGTGGAAAGGGGGAGCATGATGTCATATTTTGGGGATTGCAACCAGTGTCACAATGTGTATAAACTTTTGAATGAGAAGTTAACTTGAGCTGTAAATTTTCACCTAAAGCACGATAAAAACAAAAAGAAAGGCAAGAGAAAAATGGGACTTTATAAATCCTAAAAGTATTTAAATGCTACGATGTTGTATTATGTTAGGATTGCTTTGGTTTCCAAAATTTGTTTTAATGATAAAGGATAGATGAAGATAATTCCGCTTGGATTAGGAAAGGTAAGAAAGGGACCTATCTTGGAGATGTCATGAATTGAGAGAATTTAGAGATTTATATATTGGGAAAAGGTGGCATTTTTTATAAAGTAATGCTTAGCTAAAATTTAGCAATATATATGGTTTTATTGTTAGAACATTTGATAGGTAATTTGATAGGTATAGACTAAAAATGAAGGATTTTTTTATTAACATGTTTATTTGAAATCTTACTTTAAATTGTAACCTGATAACTTCCTCAGTAAGGAAGATCCTTGTACATTTTCTAACAAGTGCCTCTTGATGTTTTCATCTGAGAAACAGTGGAACCATTCTGTCATCACCTTGCTGTGGGTACAAGACCTCAGCTCCCTTCATCTTTGTTTCCCTGGTGTTCTTCTAGCACAGGGTTTGGTACATAAAAGGCATTTGTTAAATGGCAACTTCATTACAGTGTTGACAACTAGCAAATAATTGAATGTTTTTTTAAGACATTCTTAGATTTTACACAAACTCAGAGAAGTTGACAATTTACTATGAGATGTAGTTTAACCATGAATCAAAATTGGGAATGGCTTTCCCTGAATTACAGTGTTTTTATTTTTGTGTATTTCCAGTGGTGTGATTGAGCCTTGATATGTGAGTGTATGTATGGGGTAGGGTTAGTATAGGGATGGATGATGAGGGGGAGGCCGTGTAGTAAAAGAACCATGATTTCAGTTTAATTTTATGAAATAGCTGATTAAAAGGGAAACTTTGAGTCACATCATTGCTTCATATTTTGAGTGGTGGTTCTCTTAGTCAGCAGCATTGGGTCAGTTTTGCCTTACTAGTGGTTGTCATTGTGATTTTTGAGGGATGGAGGAAGAAGAGAGAGTTGTGAGGCGTTGAGGCTGCTCTAGATGGAGCTGTTTCTTTCAGTTGACTGCTCTAAGCCTACTTGAAGGATTTTCCCTGCCCTTGCATAGCCAGTATATGTCTGGATGGATTCAGAATTACTGAAGACACCAATTGTATGACACTTATTAGGTTTAAATAACTAGTTGAATTCAGACTGCTTAGTGTGGTAGTTTGTTTTAATCCATTCTGACAATCTCTGCCTTTTGACTGGAGTCTTTAATCCATTGACACTCCTGAGGTCCACCCTTCAGTGAAAGATTAGACAGGCCCATAAAACAGCAGGAGACTAAATGCGCACATCAGCCCAGGGTCAAGGAGAGAAGGCAGGAGGTGACGGGAAAGCTGGTAATGGGGAACCCAAGGTCAAGAAGGGGAAAGTGTTGACATGTCGTGGGGTTGGCAACCAAGGTCACAAAACAATCTGTGTATTAATTGTTTAATGAGAAGCTAATTTGGTCTGTAATCCTTCATCTAA
This sequence comes from Elephas maximus indicus, assembly GCF_024166365.1. NCBI lineage: Eukaryota > Metazoa > Chordata > Mammalia > Proboscidea > Elephantidae > Elephas > Elephas maximus. The sequence continues at coordinate 42,126,454 of NC_064843.1, forward strand.
AGTACAAGAAAAAACAATTTGTCCTTTTTTGTCTGACTTCTTCCCTTAGCGTAGTGTATCTTCTGAGCATTTTCTGCAGCCTGTGCAAACACACAACCTTCAGGGTCACCGGAGATTTATGAAATCTTATCAAGGCACACTATGATCACCATCTCTCTGAAGGAGAATTGAGCTTGGGTTAAGAGCCTTAATACCTTGACACCAGACCCAAGGTGAACTTTTCATTTCTGGCATCAGCCAACAAGGTCTCCCACTGAAGGCAACTAAAAGTATACAGCAAGAACTTCACAAGACACTGTAGAAATACTGGGCTAAAACCAAGGGATTATTAGAGCTCAAGGTGATGAATGAGCTGCTTTGGCCTGCAGGAGCTTTCTCATCCAATTGAAGCAGCTAAAGGGAGGAGTCAAGCTTTTGGCTGACTCCTGGGGCTGTATGGTTAGAGAGCGGAGATTTTTTTTGTACATAGTAGGTGCTGAGTAGGTGTTTCTGAATGAATTAATAAATGGATAAGATGTTTGGATTTTGTTCTTTTTGGAGACAGATACTATAAATGGTCATATAAAGATTCTTTTTAACCTTTAGATTAAAAATAAAATTAAATGCATTATTACATATTAATATACAAGAGGTTGTAGGCCATTTATAGTGTTAGGGCCAAAAAGTCCCTGAGTGTGGTGCAAATGGTTAAGGGCTCAACTACTAACTGAAAGTTTGGCAGTTTGAACTCAGCCAGAGGCACCTCCGAAACAGGCCTGGTGATCTGCCTCCAAATGGCCACAGCCTTGAAAACTCTATGGACCATAGTTCTTCTCTGCAACACATTGGGTCACCATGAGCTGGAATCAACTCCACAGCAACTAGTCTGATTTGGTTTTGAAATAGAAAAGAGATTTGAAATAGAAAAAAGATCACATAGCGTGCTATTTTTTCCCCAGACTCTTTTAAAAACACAATCACGATATAGTTATCACACAAAATGTGAACACTGTACAATGAATGTTATTAAGGAGTTATTAATTTTTAAATATTAATAATTCCTTAATTACACTCATTGTACAGTGTTCACATTTTCCAACTATCTTATAACTAAAAGAAAAATTAGCTTGTTTAAATCAAGATCCTAGTAAGATATTGCAGTTGGTTGAAATGTCTTTTAAGTTTCTCTATGGGCTCCCTATCCGTCATTTTTCCCCCTTATTTGTTAAAGAAACTGGATTGTTTGTCCTATAAAATTTCCTATAGTCTAGATTTTGATAATTGTATCCCCATGCCGTCAAATAACATATTGGTCTCTCTCCTGAACTTCCTGCAAAAAAAGCAAATTGAGTAGTTAAATCTAGAGTTTTATTAGATTCACTTCAATATTTTGGCAAGATCACTTCCTAGGGTTGATTTTGTTTTCCCCTTTATTTACCAATTTTCAAAGTAATGAGCATTCTCCAAAGGTGACCTATAAGACCTCTCCTCTTTTTTTTTTTTTTTGTCTGAAGGTATCAAGAATGCATGGGTTTAAAAATATTTAAAGTATCTCAACTTCCTGTGGTTTTTCTTCTTACTAAATTTCAAACATTTCCCGTCTTTGGCTAGTGAGAGCCTTCGTGTTAGCTCTTGTGTCTTTTTTATACCAGCTTAGTCTTCCTTTCTTTGTGGTATGATAAGATATTTCAGTCTTCTGCTATACATTTCTTGACTCAAACATGAATTTAGCTTTTAGTTTTTTGGGGGGGAGGGGTTTAGATACCACAATCTAAGCACTAGTTGTGTTGACTGTTACTGGGTTGTTTGTTGCCTCTAGTCTTTTAAGAAGACAGAGGTAAAGAGAAACTTTGTTAATGTTCTTGTTTTTAAGAAGAAAATGAATTTTGTTTATGTCTTTATACCTTTTTCTAAATTGCTTTTTTCCCCACATAACAATATATCCTGCAGATCACTCCATAGCAGTATGTAGAAACATTCCTCATTCTTTTTTTCATCTGCCTGATACTTCATTGTGTGGTTGTACAATATTCATCAAATTCCCCATTGATGGACATTTTGTTATTATGAATGCTGCAACGAATGGCCTTATGTATACTACTTTTTGCATTTTTGCTATTGTATCTTTGTGATAGACTTCTAAAAATGTAATTTCAGGTTCAAAACATAAATGAATAGTTTTATTTGATATTACCTAATTCCTCTCCATAGGTTTGTGCCATTGTAGCCGTCCAGCAGCAGTGTATGAGAGTGCCTGTTTCCTTATAGACTCCCACCAATCCATATATTGTCAAAGTTTTGATTTTTGCCAGTTAAGTGAAAAATGATACCTCATTGTGGTTTTAATTTGCATTTTTCTTATGAGTGAAGTTGAACATCTTTTCATATGCTTAAGAGTCATTTACGTTTTTTCCTGAAGCCCTCTGTATATTAGGGATACACTAACCCTTTTCCGGAAACCCTGGTGGCATAGTGGTTAAGTGCTATGGCTGCTAACCAAGAGGTCGGCAGTTCAAATCCGTGAGGCGCTCTTTGGAAACTCTATGGGGCAGTTCAGTTCTGTCCTATAGGGTCTCTACGAGTCAGAATCGACCCGAAGGCAATGGGTTTGGTTTGGTTTGGTTTTAACCCTTTTCCTTCTTTCTTTTTTTTATTTTAAATAGTATTTGTGTTTTCATTTAGAGTTTACACAGCAAATTAGGTTCCCATTTGACAATTTCTACAGTAATTATTCAGTGACATTGATTACATTTTTCACAGTGTGTCACCATTCTTATTAATTACTTTCTGCTTGTTCCATTTCCAGTGTTCTAGTTTCCCTGCCCCCTTACCGTCTCTACTTTGTTTTAGGGTAATTGCTGACCATTTAGTCTCATATAGATGATTTTTTAAGGGAGCACAGTACTCACGGGTGATATTCTTTATTTTATGAACCACTCTGTTATTTACTTAAAAGGTTACCTCGGGGAATAGCTTCGGTTTAAGGTTTAAAGAGTGTCTCAGGGATTCCTCCAATCTTAACCAGTCCAGTAAATCTACACTTTTTAAAGAATTTGAGTTCTGTTCCACATTTTTCTCCTGTGCTATCAGGATTCATCTAACAAGTGTCTACCATCTGTAGAGTAATTCCACCTCTTCCTGATCCCCATCCCTGGTACCCACCAGTGAATATTGGTCTCTGTATATGTACCTGTGCTTGTCTTCTTATAAAAGTGAGATTATACAGTATTGTTCTTTTGTGATTGAATTATTTCACTCAGCGTAATGACCTCCAGATTCATCCATGTGTGTTTCCAGAGCTCATCATTATTCTTTATGGCTGTGTAGTTTTCCTTTGTATGTATGTACGTTTGGTTTACCCATTCATCTGTGGACGGGCACTTAGGTTGTTTCCATCTTTTTGCTATTGTGACTAGTGCTGCAGTGAACATAGGAGTGCATATGTGTCTTTTATTAGATCTCTGGGGTATATACCTAGGAGTGGGATTGCTGAATCATAAGGTATTTCTGATTTTTTGAGGAAGCACCATACCATTTTCCATAGTAGTTTGTACCATTTTTACAATCCCATCAGCAGCAGATGAGGGTTCTGATCTCCCCATATTCTTGCGGCATTTGTTGTTTTCTGGAATTTGTTGGTTTTATATCAGTGCCATTTTAGCAGAGGTGAAATGGTATCTCACTGTAGTTTTAATTTGTAGCTCTCTTGTGGTTAATGATCACAAACTTTTTTTTTTTCATGCGTTTGCTGGCTGCTTAATGTCCTCTTTGCTGAAGTGTCTGTTCATGTCCTTTGTCCATTTTTTAATTGAGTTGTTTGCCTTTTTGTTGTTGTTAAAGTTTTCTATGTATTTTAGAGTTAGGCCCTTATCAGATATGTTGTTCCTGAAGATTTTTTTCCCCAGTCTGTATGTTGTCCTTCTACTCTTTTGATGAACGTAAGTATTTAATTTTTATGAGGTCCCAGTTACCTCATTTGTCTTCTGCTGTTCGTGGACTTATAGATGGCGTTTGATAATCTTTTTTTTTTTTCATTGGGTCCTGTAGTTTTGTCCCTATGATATCTTCCAGGAACTTTATAGTTTTAGCTTTAACATTTAGGTCTTTGATCCGTTTTGAGTTAGTTTTTGTGTATGGGGTGAGATATGGGTCCTGTTTCATTTATCTGCAAATGGATATCCAGTTTTGCCAGCACCATTTGTTTCTTCCCCATTGAATGGAGTTTTAACCCTTGTCAAAGATCAGTTGTCCATAGATAGATGGATTTATTTCTGGGTTCTCAGCCTCTTCCACTGATCTATGTGTCTATCATTGAACCAGTACCAGGCCATTTTGATTACTGTGGCTATATAGTATTTTTTGAGATCAGGAGATATGAGGCCTCCTACTTTATTCTTCTTCACTATTCCTTTGGCTGTGCGAGACCTCTTCCTTTCCATATAAAGTTGGTCATTAGTTTTTCCATTTCAGTAAAAAATGTTGTTGGAATTTGGATCAGTATTGCATTGTATCTATAGATTGCTTTGGATAGTATGGACATTTTCACAGTGTTAAGCTTTGTAATCCATGATCATGGAATGTTCTTCATTTATGTAGGTATCTATTAGTCTCTTGAAGTAACATTTCATAGTTTTAATTGTGTAGGTCTTTTGTGTCCCTGGTTAAGTTTACTCCTAGATATTTTATCATTCTGGGGATTGTTATAAATGGTATTGTTTTCTTGTTTTCCTTTTGGGATTTCTCCTTTTTAGTGTAGAGGATCCCCACTGATTTTTGTGTGTCGATCTTGTACTGTGCCACTTTTCTGAATTCTTTTAGATCTAGTAGTTTTCTTGTGGAGTCTCTGGGGTTTTCTATTTATAGGTGTCTTGGATTGAATTATGTCCCACAAAAAATGTATTAACTTGGTTAGGCCATGATTCCCAGTGTTCTGTAGTTGTCTTCCATTTTGTGGTTGTAATTTTATGTTAAAGAGGATTAGGGTGAGGTTGTAACACCACCCTTATCCAAGTCACCTCCCTAATCCAAGGTAAAGGGTGTTTTCCTGGGGTGTGGCCTGCACCACCTTTTCTCTCTCAAGAGATAAAAGGAAAGGGAAGCAAGCAGAGAGTTGGGGACCGCATACCACCAAAAAAGCAGCACTAGGAGCAGAGCACATCCTTTGGACACAGGGTCTGTGCACCTGAGAAGCTCCTTGACCCGGGGAAGATTGAGGACAAGGACCTTCCTCCAGAGCCAACAGAGAGAGAAAGCCTTCCCCCGGAGCTGACACCCTGAATTTGAACTTATAACCTACTAGACTGTAAGAAAATAAATTTCGCTTTGTTAAAGCCATCCACTTGTGGTATTTCTGTTACAGCAGCACTAGGTAACTAAAACACCCTCTGAGAACTGCTTTTGCTGCGTCCAGAGATTTTGGTATGTTGTGTTTTCTTTCTTGTTTGATTTTAAGTATGTTCGAATTTCATTTTTGATTTATTTTATGACCCAGTAGTTTTTAGTAGTATGTTATTTAGTTTCCATGTATTTATTTTATGTTCCTTATTCTTGCTGTTATTGATTTCTAGTTTCATACTGTTATGGTCAGATAAGGTGTTTTGTATTATTCACTCTTTTTAGTTTTATTGAGGTTTGCTTTGTGGCCTAAAATACATGGTCTATCCTGGAAAATGTTCCATATGCATTGAAAAGAATGTGTACCGTGCTGCTGTTGGGTGGTATATTCTGTAAATGTCAGCAAGGTCGAGTTGGTTAGTAGTGTTATTCAGATCTTCTGTATCTTTACTGGTTTTCTTTCTAATTGTTCTTCTATTAGTGTGCATCTGCTTTCCTCTCTAGTTCTGTTAAGAGTTTGCTTTATAAGTTTTGAGGCTCTGAATATTTATAACTGTTACGTCTTCTTGGTGAATTGACCCTTTTATCATTATGTCCTTTTTCTCTTGTAATGCATTTTGACCTAATGTCTGTTTTTTTCAGATACTGATATTGGTACTCCTGCTCTCTTTTGGTTACTGTTTGCTTGGTCTGTTTTTTCCATCCTTTGATTTTTAACCTGTTTATGCCCTTGTGTCTGAGGTGTGTCTCTTGTAGACAGCATATTAATGGGTCATTTTTTTAATTCATTCTGCCACTCTGTGTCTCTTGACTGGTGCATTTAATCCATTTATATTCAGTGTGATTATCGATAGGTAAGAATTTATGGCGGTCATTTTGTTACACTTTTTGTGGTGTTAATGGTTTCTTTGTTCTTTACTTTCTGTGCTGTGTCCTTTTTGTATATGGATTTTCTTTTCCTTTTGTGTTTACTGAACCTTTTTTGTTTTCTTCTTTATTTTAATGAGTAGATTTATTTTTTTTATGATTATCATGACATTTACATTTAGTATTCTACATTTAATACAGTCTGTTATATGTTGAAATTGCCTTAACTTTCTCACCATATGAAGGCTTTATAATTACACTATTCATTCCCCCATTTGTCTTGAAGTTGTCTTCAGTTACTTCTTTGTATCTTGGAATCCCTGTAATCATTTTATAACTTTGTATTACTGTTGTGATGTCTTTACCTAGGTTGGTAACAGAGTGATGTTGTCATTTGTTGTCTGCTGTCATTGGTTTTCTATCAGAAGGGCTCTCTTTAATAATTTTTGTAGGGCTGGTCAGGTTGTTACAGATCCCCTTAATTTCTGTTAATCTGAGAATGTCCTAATTTTGCCCTCATTTTTGAATAATTTTGCTGGATATATGATTCTTGGTTGACAGTTCTTTGCTTTCAGAGCTTTGTATATGTCATCCCACTGCCTTCTTGCCTGGATAATTTGACGAGAAATTAGCACTCATACTTACTGAGAACCCTTTGTAGGTGATATTTTGCCGTTCACATGCTGCTCTTAAAATTCTCCATTTCTGTTTGGATCTGAAAAATTTGATTGTGACGTGTCTAGGGGAATTTCTCTTGGGGTCTATCCTATATGGAGTTTGTTGAGCTTCTTGGATGAAAATCTTACCGTCTTACATAATATTTGGGAAGTTTTCTGCCATTATTTCTTTGAAAATTCTCTCTGTACTCTTTTCCCCTCTTTCTCTTCTGAGATTCTTAATATGCTAATATTGTTCTTCTTAATGGTTTCCCACATATTCCTTAGGCTTTCTTCACTTCAGTCTTTTTTCTGTTTGTTCCTCATACAGAGTAATATCAAGAGTTTTGTCCTCTGTTTCACTGATTCTTTCCTCCACTATTTCAGTTCTACTACCATGTCCTTCCATTGAGTTGTTTATTTCTGTTATTTTATTTTTAAGCTTCTGACTTTCTCATTGTTTTTGTAGGGATTCTATTTCTTTATAGTTTGTTGTTTTGCTCTTGTATTGTTTTCCTGAATTCATCCAGAGTTTTTCCCATGGTTTCCTTTATCTCTTTGAGGAACCTCAATACTAGTTTTTGAAGTCTTTTTCAGATAGTTCCTTTATCAGTTTTTTTTCAGAAAGCTTTTCCATCCCCTTTTTTTTTTTTCATTTGCTTGAGCCATGTTATCTTCTTTCTTCATATAATTTGGTATTGACTGCTGTCTTTGAAACATGAAAGTTATATTTGTGTATGTCTTTAGGGATTATATGTATGTCTTTATTTTTATTTTGTGTGTGTGTGTGTTTGTTTTTTCTTTGATATGCCTGGAACTTAGCTTCTTCCTTTTCTCTCTAGATTGTCTATCTTCCTTTGTATTGTTTTAATTGTTTTATAATACTGGTCTGTGTATGACTTTGGTGCTGCCAGTTTGATGAGTGTAATTTTCTGTCACTGATGAGTATGGTGGGTCACACATTCACAGGTATCCTCTGACGTTAGGCGTGTATGTCTTCCCTTACATAGAGGTGCGAGAGCAGGGCTCTTCCCTGACGTGGGCCACTAGGTGTCAGGTGGTTAGGATCCTTCTGCAGTTCTTGTGTGGCCATGTGGTCCTGTTAATGTGGCCTCTGGAGAGTAGGACATGTCATCTTTGCATTCACAAAGAAGCAGTGTTATTCAAATGGGCAAGGCAGGCCCTCTGCTTAGGCACAGATTTGCCTCCCAGTGGAGGAGGAGTCTAGAGGATTTCTGTGTATGTAGGTAGAGTGTGAGAGGGGTGCACAGTGGGTGGGGCACTGTGGGTGCTGCTCTGCATGGGCCAGGTAGGGCATGCAGTTGGTGGGGCACCAGAGGTGCTGCACCATGCAGACCAGATGGGGGCACTTGGTTGGTGGGCCGGGTGGGACTTGTGGGTGGGGTGCCAAGGGCATTGTGCCACGTGGGCGGTTGGGGCAGGGGATGCTTAAACATGAGGGGAAGGGACAGCAGCACAGGGCCCATGGGGGAACTACTTCTAGTTATTACTCTGCTGATTTACTATTCAATGCATGTCTACCATCTAAATGAATGGGCACCATGTCGCTGGTAGGAAATCCCATCATATATCCTAGGTCCCTCCCTTCTCTACGCTCAACAGGGACTCTGGAACTCTTGCCAGCCTTCCTGTACTTACCCTTGTCCTGCTGTAGATGTGCACTTCCTGTCTTATCAGTCCCTTGTCCTGAGGCTCTGGCAGTTAATCCACTTCACTTTGTTCCAGTAGCACTCCCCTGTGTTTCCCTGGTTTCAAAGTTATGGCACTTCATGTTCTCCTCCTAGTACTGATTCAGTCCCAGCATGTGACCTGTCCACCTCATTTCTTTCCAGGTTTGTTTACATGGTATCTCTGCCTCCAACTGTGTTTTCCATAAAGTCACCTTCCTGCGCTCCTCACCTGGAGATGTTGTTTGCTGCCATTTCAAAATGGTTATACTGATCCAGGCTGGCAGGCTGAGTGCAGACGATCTGAGATCTCCTCGTTCCTATTTTCTTTCTCTTTCCAATCAGTGCTCAGTCTAATTCTTCAGCCTTCTGTTTGATGCTCAGATATCCCATGTCGTTATTTGTGTCCGTTACACTTAGTTTCTTGAGTCTTTGTTGTAGGGGGACATTATGGTCCATCTGTCTAAGCTGCCATCTTAAACAGAACTCCATTAACCCTTTTCTTATAACTTGCAAATAACTTTTTTGTAGTGGTTTATTGGTCTTTGTACATTGCTCATGGCACCATTTTCTATGCAAAATGTCCTTTAAATTTTTTTAATCAAATTTTTCAATTCTTTTTTTTTTTTTTGAATGTCATCTGGATTTTAAGTCACAGGAATTTTTTTTCTATTTTCAAAGTACATACAGTCCCTGGATTACAAATGAGTTCTGTTCCTAAGTCTCTCTTTAAGTCGAACTTGTACGTAAGTCAGAGCAGTTAGGTATGGTTTGTAACTTATGTCGGTTAGTCAGATGTTTGTCTTAGTATATAGGGTACCTTTCTGTACATAAAAAACATTAAGAAACACTTCCAGATACACTAAAACATTTTAAGCACAATAACACAGTAATAATAATGTTTTGATGTATGTCTCAAGGTAGCGCCCATTTGTTATCATGAATCATTATATGCACCTCGAACTTTTAATAGGCGTTACGGGGATTGGTTTGTAACTACAGGTTGTACATAAGTCAGACATTTATAACCTGTGTAGCAATTTACCCACACAATCTTCTGGTGCTTGATTTTTTTTTTTTTTTTTTTTTAGGTTGTTCTTTGATCCATTTGGGATTTATCGTACTGTGTAATGAGAAATTAACTCAGTTTTATCTTTTCCATAGGCTTATTTAGTTATCTCAATGCCACTTACTGAAATGTCCATCTTTCCTCACTAATTTAAGATTCCACTTTTACTGTGTACTAATTGCATGCATTTTTATCTGTTTGGTCTATGGGTTCATGTACCAGAATGATAGTTTTAATTATAGAGAGTTTATCTATACTTATACATTTTATTCTTAATGTTTAAAAACATATTAGTGAAGAATTATTTGTTTAGTTTTAAAAGATATTAGCATACCTGACACTAAAATGTTTCAGAGAATCATGGTTAAAAGTCATCAGGTTATCATGGGAAATTTTTAATATACTAGCTGTAAAGAGTAGAGGGATTATTGGAACTGCTCTGGTTGGTCAGAGGCCAAAATGAAAGGATGGAATTAGGGAGCAAAGGGTATGAGAATGTTTTTCACAACTCTGGAAAATAACTTTTTACAGAACTTTTGGTGTATAAGATTTGTCTGAAGATTATAAAAAGTATATCATGCATTTCTTATGTAAGTTTTCAGTAAATTACTTGTCTCTCCTTTTTTCCTCTTAGCACCATGTATGTATTTGGTGGTTTCAACAGTCTCCTCCTCAGTGACATCCTGGCATTCACCTCAGAAAGGTGTGAAGTACACCGAAGTGAAGCTGCTTGTTCAGCAGCAGGACCTGGCATCCGGTGTGTGTGGGACACGGGGTCATCTGAGTGCATCTCCTGGGAGTTGGCAACCGGAGCACAAGAAGAAAAGTTAAAATCAGAATGTTTTTCCAAAAGCAGTATGTTTTTTCTCTACTTAAAATTTAATTAATTTGAGGTCTTACTTCCTGTTGATCAGTTTTTATTTTATTTTATTGTTTTATGTCATATATCTCTTACATTTATTTGGAATCTTTTTCATATCTGAATTATGAGGGAACTTAACATGTGTACGCTTTATGTTCACTTTATTATCCAAAACCGTTTAGTAATAACTTGTTTAAAGCCTTTGTGGGTATTTGAAAATTGATGTATAAGTATCTTTACAATGAATGGAAGCATGGCATATGATTGACAGACCCTGTCTGCAGATGATGGAGATAAACCTTCTTGGTGTTGCCTAAGCTTGGTATACCAGCTTGAGAACCTGGCTGCAGTTGATCTGAGGCAGCACCATCTAAAAGAGGTTTTCTGTGATGATGGAAATGTTCTGTATTTGCACTGTCCCAATATGATAATTTTTTTTTTCAATATGATAACCACTTACCACATGTCCAAACACTTGAAATGTGTCTACTATGACTGAAGAACTCAATTTTAAGTTTTATTTAATTTTAATTAAATTTAGAAGCCACATGTGGCTACCATATTGGATTACCCAGATCTTATATTAGGGATGAGATTAAGAGCATCCCCCCAGAACTTTATTGTAGTAAATTGTTACAGTGGACAGGGGTAGTTTCTGTCCTTGTATTCTTTTCTAGCTTCTCTAGATACGGCAGTGATAGCAAAACAGAGAGTTGTTGCAGATGAGCAGTGCTCCCTGCTTCTAGAACCTTCCTTCTTGTTTTTCAAGTCATTTTATCCTGTCCGTTTAGCTCCTTGGCCTTTTACCCTGACTTACGGCACAGTGCAATACAGTGAGGTAACATGTGAGAAAGTCCTTTAGAAGAAGAATGGATCTGTAAAATACTTGTTTACTTCAATTAATTTAAAGCATGTTGAACTACCCTGGTAGTTCTTCACTAGCAGTGTTCGTATATCAGTTACCATGAGAGTTACTACTGGCATTGGTGTATCAGTTGGTCCATCAGTTACTGTGAGAGTTATAGAGGCAGCTTTCACTTTCCTGGGAAGCTCCAAATAAAGGTATTCAGGAACATAAATCCTCAGTAGGAGCATCCAGAATCCCTCCCAGGTTCACCAGTTGGTTGGTGGGTGCTGGAGAACTGAGATTGTCAGAACCTGGTAGGGTTAGTCACTGTCTCCTGAAAGGGATAAAAACCAGTGAAATAGTTATTTTTTTAGCCAAATTTTAAAAGCTTAAATTAAATGTCAAGTTCATAGGAAATAATATTGAATTAATATTGAATATTGACTTAGGTGGTTCAGTGTGAACCCATTTGCTGTGAACTCATCTCAGATGTTGACTCTACTTTAAAGTGGGTGTTTCACTCCACTTTCTGGATGGGTCCAACCCTCAGGTGATGATCAGGGCAGAAATAGCCAACTAAGGAGCAGACTTCCAGGGTGTTTTGTAAGAATGGGCCCCTGCCTTTTTAAGTCTATAGATTCCATCACGGTGCTGTGTCCCCAGGGTGGTTGAACAGACCAGGCAGCATGGCTATGCAGCTTCTTTTTTATTGTCGGAGACACTTGCACTCTTGGATTTATGCATATGTAGTGCTCCCTGCTTCCTGAGCCCAAATTAGGCTTGCGTTTATAAGTGGGGGGATCGGCTTGGGCTCCTCCTTTGAATCCTGGTGTTTAATTGTTTTTTTTTCCCCATGGGAAGAAAAATATTCAAAGAGCCAGGCCTTACTTTCATTATGTTTTATAGTTGTTAAAACTGACCTCTCCCTGCCCTTTTTCTGTGTATTGTTTTTTGTAGAGGGGTAACAAAACTGTCTCTTCAGATTGTCTACTTATTTCTAAATACTATTTTAGCCTGAACATACTAATATATTTTCTTTCCAGTTTTATTTCTCATTTGTTTCTCATTGTGTTACTTTTTTTTTTTAACTTCAGTCTTAGATTGTACGCAACAGCCTCTGTAATGGCCTGTAACTTTTCCAAGGGGAAGCTGTTACAATTGATAATTTTTTTTTTTCTCTTCACAGCTTTTGACCATGACAGATGTGACCAGCACACAGATTGTTACAGCTGCACAGCCAACACCAATGGCTGCCACTGGTGCAGCGACCACTGCATCCCTATGAACCACAGCTGCACGGAGGGCCAGGTCAGGGGCAGCTCCCCAAGGATTTCAAGGATAGAAAAATCCTAGTTGAGGTTGAATTTAGATGATAGCGTGTTTGGTATAAGGAATGGTTCAGAGTTACTTAAAAAATGGGATGTAGATTTGAATTTTATTTTTGCTTAGGTTTTCGTTTAGAAAGGAATGCTATAAGTGTGTCCTAATTCCAAGGGCCCTACTAGCTACTGGGATTCATGTATGGTGTTTTATAAGAAGGCAGGACAGTTGTTCTGAGTACCCCTGGGTGTTGAGGTGCCTGGGCCTCTGGGGTCTTGAAGGGCTGCAGTGGAGGGGGCATCATTTTTCTCTTTCTTGGATGTTAACTGTTTGACCAAATACTTTGTGAAGCTCCTGAAACCACTTATAAGCTGGGCATAGCTAAGTACTAGATCCTTGGTTTGAAGCTGGTAATTTTGAGCTAACTCTACCTCTGCAAGGTGTGGGGAGCATGTTAGGACTTGAGACTGAAAATGTGTTGGGTGTGTAGGGACTCATTAAATTGCGGAAATGATCAACTTTTCAGAAATCTCCTTGTCTTATCCATAATTCTAGGTTCTCATAATGAAAGCTGAGTTACATCTTGATTCAGGATAACTTAAATTGTCACCATACATGGTTTTTTATTTAGGTTATTATAAAAGGCTAAGAAAAATAAGATGGCTCCATTTTTATAATTTTAGGCAGTTAGTAAGACATTCTTTTTCAATGACTTTGTTGTTTGCGATCAAGTCAATTCTGACTCATCTCAGCAGGTCTGGAATGGGGCCCTATATGGCAGAGTAGAACTGCCCCCTAAGGTTTCCTAGGCTGTAATCTTTACCAGAGCACACCGCCTGGTCTTTTCTCCTATGGAGCTGCTGGTGGGTTTGAACCAGTGACCTTTTGGTTAGCAACCAAGCACTTAGCATTTTGCCACCAGGGCTCCTTATGTCAGTCTATAATGCAGTTTACAAAATAAAAACTTTTAGGCTGTTTGTTTGGGAGGCATTGAAAAGCAGAAAGTTCAACATCCCCATTTTACGGATGAGCAGGCTGTGTCTTTGCCAGGTAAAGGCATGTCCTTGAGCAGAACACTGCACTGCAGTGTTGCCTCATCTGCAGCATATGTGTGTATATGTATTTGCAGTTTGCTTCCTCAGTCAGATTTTGTTGCTCTCGGTATCCTACTGGTCAGTTCGCTCTGTGGATAGAACAGAAAAGCTTTTGTCTACCGTGTTCTAGATCTCCATTTCCATATATGAGAATTGCCCTAAGGATAACCCCATGTACTACTGTAACAAGAAGACCAGCTGCAGGAGCTGTGCCCTGGATCAGAACTGCCAGTGGGAGCCCCGGAACCAGGAGTGCATCGCCCTGCCCGGTAGGCCCCCACAGAGGCAGCTTGGTGTGTATAGGTCCAAGGACTTCATGGCCTCCCTCCCCCATCCCCATTGTGTAGCCAAGGTGTTGAACCCAGCAAAGGGAGAAGCTAATTTTATCCATTCATCTCCTACATCACTATTGTGGTGCTTATTTTTTTAAACAAAAAATGACAACTTTTTACTGTCATCTCCTGCTCTTTGCATTTGCATAGCTCTGGAGGATCGAAAGGCAGCTCAGCTCTGTATCATCAAGCCTGCTCCATTGTCCCTGCCCCACCCCGCTGTGATAACCCAGGAACAGAATGTGGCAGGCTCAGTAGCCCGTCTGCTGGCACTTTATGAAGAATGCTTCTTATGCTTTGACCAGTGGGACTGCGTTTTCAGCATGTGCTGAAGAGAATCGTCTCTGAGGAGGAGAGAACTGCCTTTGTCAGCAGTATCTCCTGGGGTGATCTCCAGCCCCCAGTACCTCAGCTTATGGTGCTCCTGAGGTTTGGGATGATCAGTTGGGAACAGAGGCCAGCCATGACTGAACCCCTTTGATAAACTTGCTCAACTAGGTTGTCGAGGAAATGGGACATGTGGTCTGTGCACCATCTGAGATGTATGTGGGGGTAATTGGGCTGGACCAGGCCCCTTTGAATGTCCTTTGGAAGTACTTGATTTGGCTTGGAGGGATGAGCTGCTTTTTCTTCATCTCAGTGCTTCTCAAACTGTGATGCACAGCAGATCCCCTGGAGTAATTGCCCAAAGACAGATCCTGGGGCAGCAGGCCTGGGATGGGTCCTAGAGGCTGCATTTGAACAAACAGTGATTCCAACGCTATGCAATGAGAAGCAAGTCTTTATCTCCTCTTAAATGTTCCCTTTCCCGTGGTACTGTCCATTTACCTCAGCGACGGTTACTGTTAATGAACACTGTCAATGGTGTCTCCAGGGCACTTTAGTTCTGGCGAAGTTGCTCCACCTGCTCACTGTCTTCCAGCAAGCATTCATAGCTTCTGTGCGGTACCTTGCGTGGGTTCAGGGTCATCCCAGGTAGCAGACTACGAGCTTGCCATGTGAGTTGCAGCCGTATCATTTTGGTTTTTTCCTAAGCAGGATCTTCCCCCCTCATTTTTGGAATGCATCATGCCCTTAGGGCCTGACTAAAGCAGAGCTGTCTTAGTTCAGATATAGCAGTAGTAGCCTACACTTGGGCCTGTGGTTTGATTTCCCTTCTCCTTGAGGTCGTGAAAACGGTGCAGCTTTTGGAGACTGTCAGTTTGTTCATTCCCCACCTCATTTCCATTATTGCTGTTTTCTGCTCCATCCTTCCACAATTTTAGTTTTCCTTCCGATTGTTCTTCAAAAAGAAGTTTACCGATCTAACATTGACACCAAACAGTTTTCCTTTAAGAGGGCAGGTGATCTCAGAATATTCTTTTTGGGATTCAGGAAATACTAGTGATAAACGATTTTTTAATTCTTGTATTCTTTGATCCTTAGTAACGTGTCTGATGCCCTCACCACATCCTAATGAAGTCCCTGAAATTCGAATCACCCAAATCACTTTGGTTTATAGTGATTCGAATGGTAATATAGTAGTTTCGTGTGATTGCTAAACTTTTTTTTTTTTTTCATTTTCTCTTCCCCCTTTATAAAAGAAAATATCTGTGGCTCTGGCTGGCATTTGGTTGGAAACGCATGTTTGAAAATTACTGCCGCCAAGGAGAATTATGACAACGCGAAACTGTCCTGTAGGAACCATAATGCCTTTCTGGCTTCTCTTACGACGCAGAAGAAGGTAGAATTTGTCCTTAAGCAGCTGCGAGTAATGCAGTCATCACAGAGCACGGTGAGCTTGAACCTTCAGAACTCTTAAGTGTCTAGTAGCCCCGCTGGCTAGTGAGGGCACAAATACAGCTTTGGTCTATGAGGCTGCGGATGCATGTGATGTGCTTGGCAGCAGGAGGAATGCTAAGTGTGAGCTGTATGATAGACTGGAACTTCACCAACAGATTCTTTTCTAGTCATACCTTCTTTATCGTGAAAATTTTTTAACACTTGATATATTTTTTAGTCACATTAAGTAAATGATGCTATATATGAATAATTATTTATGAAGTGAATATTAACATGTATGTCCATATGCAAACAGACCTGGGGATAACAATAGATGGTTTTACACCTGTTTTATCCCTCGGTTCTGCTGGGAGGGAAGTAGGGGAAGAGGGAAATCACTGCTAATTAGATAGGTGGAATTAAGCCGCGTGCATCTCTCAGATTTAAGGTATTATTACAGTGCGTAATAATGATTTAATGTTAATCCTCACAAAGAGATGTACATCTTTTTGGGTCCTTCTAGGCCTGGTGAACCCAAAAGGAGAGGCCACCTTCTTGTCAAGAGTTTCTGAGCACAGAAAGGTCCCAAGTTCTCTACACTTCCACCCAGTGTTCTCGGCCAGCTTTTGTCTTTTTGAATCCAGAGCCTTAGACCTGTGATTCTACTCTTAATTAAGCAGATAATCAGTGGACAGAGCTCTTTCAGCAATGTTGTTTTTGGTACAGAGCAGTTTGGGGGAAATGTTTTCACGTCATGCAGGGAGGAGGCGAGGATAGCACTTCCTTGGGTGCAGCGTTCTTCATGTGAGGATACAGGAAGTGTCGCTTGAGTCCTGGCCTCTGTATCACTGCCTAGAGGGCCATTCCAAAGCTGGTGGGAGGTGCCCTGTATTTTACTTTTCTCTAATTAATCTTTCTTTCCGGTGCAACTTTGACATGGCGTGGACACTCAAACATTGGTAATACATCCTTAGTGTGGTTATTTCAGGGGACACTGTGGTCACATTTAACATTATATTTTCAAAGCTTTTTAAATTGCATAATCTACATTAGAGGCTACCCATGTTGTTTGTTTCTGTGTTTCCCTTCACCCTCAAATGTGGGTCTCTCCTTGTCTTCTGTCCTTGGCTGTCAGTTGACCTTACCCATAGTCACTCATTCCCTCAGAGAATTGATGGCTTACAGCTTTGCCCACGACTGCCATGACTCTGGAGTTTCTACTATATCTCTCTGAAGGGATGCCTGGTTAGAAGGGAATCACCCATCCCAGCTGGCCATAGATGTCCCTACTCTTCCACAGGTTTACTAGCTCTAGAAGGCTCTGAGTAATCTAATCCACTGTGGCCACCTTTATTAAAACAGGAATTCACAGGCTCGTGATAAGACTGACAAGAAGAAAGACAATTAGAGTGTAATGTGCTTCTACAGTGATAAGCCTAGGCTTAGAGCTCAGCCTTGTAAGAAAAAATATCAAAGAACACTCCACCTAGCCTGAGGGCAGAGGCTGGCTTTTAGGCAGGAGGAAAGAGGTCACCCCTGAAGATGAGAGAGAACGCATCAGGAAAGGGAAGAGGGAAGGGCTTTCTGAACATTGGTACTCACTGGGGCAAGACCTAGAAACTGAGAGAATGGCTTGTTGGGTAAGCTACAGGTAAGTTTGCGTGGCTGGCCTGCAGACTGGTAGCTGGGCCACAACAAGGGACCAAGGCCAAATCCTGAGAGCCTTGTCTGCGGTGCTAATAGCATTGAATTATATCCAGAAAGCAAAGGGAAATTATGGGGACTTCTTGTAAGTATTAAGTTTAATTTTCTTTCTTAAAAATAATACTATATTTCAAAGGAAATTTAGAAAATATTGACAATAAAGATAACAAATATCACTCATTATTAAAACTAAAAATAATTACCTTTGAGTATTTTTCTTTTTGGTCTTTTCATAAGCATGTCTACTTTTTTCTCTCAAAAACATTGTGCATTTTTTTGGTAACTGCCAAAATTAGGAATATCTTTCTGGACTATACTTTGATTTAGAAAATTTTTTAAAATTGCACTGAGGACATTTCAGGCTTAAAGGACTCAGACTGTCCGAGGGATTTGTTGTCCTATTATTCTTTATTAAATGCAGTGCCAAACGGTACCCCTGGCTGAAGGTAGGAATCTTCTGAGCGTGGCCCAAAGTAGGCTGAGTTAATAATCTGAGGAAGGCATATAAGAGATATTTCATAAATTTATTTCATAAATAAGATGATTTCATGAATGAATGGGCAATTAAACCAAGTTGGGAGGGACATCCTTTCCATAGAATTCATTCATCATAGGGTGTAGAAATTTAGGAACTTGATTATTGCTTTGCTGTTAGTCTTTCCTCTGTGAAAAATTTGATATATTCTCTGAGCTATATTTTTGACCTTTGTAAAATGTTCATGTTGAAGTGCCAGGCATGTTATGTAACACAAAAATGACATCCTGTCCTAAGTGGTGGCCAAGGCAGGGGCAGGGGAGGGCTTCCTGTATCTTTCTGGGAGGTAGCTATAACGTAGTTGTTTTTATCTAGGAGCCTGTTTTGATCAAGAGATTGATTATATTAATAGTTGTGTCTGTTCTGCCTGTAGTCCAAGCTCACCTTGACTCCATGGGTTGGCCTACGAAAGATCAACGTATCCTACTGGTGCTGGGAAGACATGTCTCCATTTACGAATAGTTGGCTTCAGTGGATGCCGTCCGAGCCCAGTGACGCTGGCTTCTGTGGAATCTTGTCAGAACCCAGTACTCGGGGCTTGAAGGCTGCAACCTGCATTAACCCACTCAATGGCAGTGTCTGTGAAAGGCCTGGTGAGTACATGGGTGATTTAGGTGTTACTGGAAGTTCATGGAGAGAGAAATAGTACGAGTTGCAGTTAAGTATTAAGACATGAGAAATATTCACGAAAAACAGATGGGGTATTGACTTCAAGCGTATGAAACAGAACACAACCAAGAATTTAAAAGGCAGAAAGAAGTAGTCTCTAGCTGTGAATAGTTTGAGGCATAAGCAAAAACAAAAAATAGCAAACCCTACTCAAAGAACCTAAAATTCTAATTAGCAGTGAGATTGATTGGTCTGTTGATGACAAAAAGAACTGAGAATGCTCTGAAAGGCAAGCTTCTTGGTGCTGGCAGAGAAATACCGTGAAAGAGAGACCAAAAAATAAAAATAAAAACAAAGAAAAGGGTAGAAAAACAGTGAACTACAGGAACAGTGAATGAAACAATAGGGTCAGCAGGGAGAGAAATGATGAGAGCAGCTCTTGACAGGAAACAGAAACAAACCAGAACCAGGCTAAAGCTGTGGGAGAGTGCTGAAGGAACACTTTGAATAGCATCCCGGGTTTGAATCTCTCTCCTCTGGGCTACATTTAGGCCAGCCCCTTGAGAAGCAGGCCAGGGGCAGCCCTCCTACAGAGGTTACTCACCAACAGTGGGTGGAGTTTCATAGGTACTTTATATCGTGTCCGTTTTCAGAGGCTACTGTAATTTGAGAAATATGAGGGTATCAAAGGAATTCTCAGCATTGTGGGAATCGCCTTAAAATACAGTCTTTAAACTTCTTGTGGGGAGCTTTTCAATATTTTTGGATCCTGAACCCTTTGGAAAATTGAATGAATGCTGTGGTTCTTCCCCCCAAAATATAAACATAAGAATTTGCAGTTTCGAGGGCATCGTAAACCCCTGAAGTTCATCCTGGGCCCTCTGTATTCTAAGGGGCTTAGAACTCCCACTCTAATGGAAAGATTAGCTTATTTCCTCGTCTCTGCCCTTAACGCTCGTTGAAAAAAAAAAAAAACAGGTCCCCCCCCATGTATAAATACATTTGAGTAAACAATGCATGATGGGACTAATGTTTTCTATGTTCTCGTTCATTTAGTGTAGCCCACTAAATTGATTTCATGACGCACTAATAGGTCACAGCCCACATTTGAAAAGCCTTTGGCCTTGTCTGACGTAGTGAGAGCGCTAAGCGTCTGTCTCGTGTTTAACTCCCAGCGAACCACAGCGCCAAGCCATGTCGGCCGCCATGCGCCCTGAGGACTGCGTGCGGGGAGTGTACCAGTGGCAGTTCTGAGTGCATGTGGTGCAGCAACATGAAGCAGTGCGTGGACTCCAATGCCTATGTGGCCTCCTTCCCTTTCGGCCAGTGTATGGAGTGGTACACCATGAGCAGCTGTCCCCGTAAGTGGAAAGTCAGCTTCAGGCACTGCTGAGGGCCCTGTGTGGGGCCACAGCTCTTGCTGTGGGGCAGTGCTGTCAGCCTTCAAATGGTGTAGAGACTAGACTGGACTTGATGTTCTATTCAGGCCTGTCCAGAGGTTGCCATTAAGACAGGCCTGCCTCATGAGAACTTTTCTGCAGAATCAGGCACAATGATGCAAATAAATAAATGTAGGGTAGATTGTAGAGTACAGACGTAATTTGCCAACTTCAGTGTCATGTTGTTCAATTCATGTCATCTCTCACATCTTCACCTCCTAATTCGTAAAGTAAGTACTTTCCAGTAGATGACCTCTAACCTGCCTCCAGACTTTTGGGATTGAGAGAGGAGGGGAGAAGTCCCTGTTATATGTTGGGCATTGTCTCATTTGAAGGATCAAAATAAAATAGGAATTTTGGCTCGCAGAAGTTGCCTAACCTGTTAAAGAAAAAGTTCAATACAATGAGTTAAATCCGCATGTGATGGTGACTTGCAATTTGTGTTGTCTTAATAGCTGAAAATTGTTCAGGCTACTGTACCTGTAGCCATTGTTTGGAGCAGCCAGGCTGTGGTTGGTGTACTGATCCCAGCAATACTGGCAAAGGGAAATGCATAGAGGGCTCCTATAAAGGACCGATGAAGATGCCTCCACAGGCCCCTACAGGAAATTCCTACCCGCAGCCCTATCTCAATTCCAGCATGTGTCTAGAGGACAGCAGATTCAACTGGTCTTTCATTCAGTGTCCAGGTAAGATACCTTGTGTATCCAGAAGTAAGTGTTTCACTGCCTATTTACAAAGAATAAAACGTGGAAAGCTACATTGTTTATAGAGCTCTCCTTTAAGAAAAAAAATAAGTAACATCATTTTAGGAGCAATAGTTTTATGTGAAAAATGTTTTTAATGTCAGTTAAGGAAAATATTTGACAACTTTAAGTGAATTGTTTTTGTAGTTTTTATTACAAAAGTATTATATGCTTGTTATAAAATATTAAATATTACAGATGTATATAAAATAAAAACAAGAATTCATTTTTTTTTATCTCCAGTTCTTCTTCGTAGAGGTAGAAACCTTTAATAGTTTGATATCAGTACCTCCAGACATCAATGTATATTTTTTTAAAATAAAGAATACTGTGCTATATACCATGTATATTAGATTATATTATATATATTGTTTTCTAGTTTATGTCATACTTAAAAATACGTTATGGTGGTTGCTGGGGAAAAAATTAAAAATAAAATCTTCTGTTAACCCAGAAATTTCTCTCCTCAAATGTAGAAAAGAAACAAAAGTTTCTTTGTTGAATAAACATTAAGTCAAATTGCAGTGTGCATCACAGGCAATCCACTGAGATTGAAAACAGAAAGAAATCTCACCATTTTAAATAGCTAGACAAGCAGATGCGCTATTGCATACGTGTTCTTAAGCGATAGCTTGTCTGTATGGGAGAGATTTGACAGCACTGTTGGCTATACATTCTTTCCTAGTTGATGCTAAATTCACCTGGTAATTGGGTGGCCATCTGTGTTAATTGCCTTTATCCAAAGAAAAAACAAAAAATGTCTTCTGTCTCTGTGACAAGCAGGTGGTTACAGCCTGGCACAAGCCACCTCGCCTCAACTCCCAAGGTGACAGGAAAGTGGGCCACTATCTTCCTAAAAAAAAAAAAAAAAAAGATGTTTATATTTCAGAGATGGCTCTTAGGCCCTTTAGAAAAACATTCCTGGTTTGCAGTGCAGACAAGATGTTGATTTAGCTTTTAGAAAGATTTGCATGCATATCAAAGAAATGGAGGGAGAATTTGCAAATACTTGTTTTCTTAATGAAATACTCTAACCATAGGAAGAGGAAAAAAGGCGTATATCCCTTTTGGCAAAAGGAAAAATTCCTTTTTTTTTTTTTTTTTTTTTAACTCTTACACTCTCAATGTGCATCAGTGTGGATCTACTTTTTAATGATTGGTGCAGGAAGGATTAGACTGCGAGGTAGTCTAAAACCTCTGCCTGGACCTGTTAGGGAGAAGGTGCCCTAGGAAACCAACTCTGAGGAGTTGGCCTTTGATACAGACAGGTGAGTAGTCAGAGCCTCCAGAACAATTGAGAGAGGTTAGGTAGAAGAAAAGACTTCCAAGAGATTGGTGGGCCAGGGCTTCTCCAGGGCCTGTCGGGCAGTGCCACTGACAACCGGCTGTCTGTGAGGAAGACCCCTGTTAGGGAAAAGCCGCCGTAAACAAAGGTAAAAGGCAAGAGACAGACTGGGAGAAAGTATCTACAGTCTGTATAACAAATGATTATCATCCAGAGTATGCAATACCTGCCCCCTGGGGGCAAAAGGGGAAAAGTCAACCACAAAAAAAGTGGGCAAAGATGTAAAGAGGCTATTCTTAGAAAAGGAAATAGGGCAGTACAAAATAAAATGAGAAGCCAAATTTTTATCTGCCAAACTGGGTTAAATTTTCTGTGTTCCCTGTTTTCCTCTTCAAGGTTTTGGAGGATCTATAATTTTATTTCTAACCTAGTAATGGTTAACATTTTAATAAAATATTTAAATTTATACATTTCCATTAATATCAAGAATACATCAGGTGAAACAACAACCACAGAATGGGAGAAAATATTTGCATGGCATATATCTGATAAGGGCTTAATGTCCAGAATATATAAAGAACTCTTACAACTCAACAACAAAAAGGTAAACAGCACAATTTTAAAAATGGGCAAAGGACTTAAATAGACATTTCTGCAAAGAAAATATACAAGTGACCAATAAGCACATTGTAAGATGTTCAACATCATTAGTCATTAAAACCAAAAACCAAACCCGTTGCTGTTGAGTCAGTTCCGACTCATAGTGACCCTATAGGACAGAGTACACCTGCCCCATGGAGTTTCCAGGGAGTGCCTGGTGGGTTCAAACTGCCGACCTTTTGGTTAGCAGCTGTAACTCTTAACCACTAAACCATTAGTCATTAGGGAAATGTAAATAAAAATCAATGAGATACTACTTCAAACTCACTAAGATGACTGTAATCAAAAAGATAGATAATGAAAAGTGCTAGCGAGGATGTGAGGATATTGGAACCCTCATATATTGTTAATGGGATGTAAAATTATATAGCTGCTTTAGAAAACAGTCTGACAGTTCCTTAAAAAGCTAAACATAGAGTTAGCATGTGATCCAACAGTTTCGTCCCTACATCCCCAAGAGAAATGAGAACATATGTCCACACAAAAGCTCGTGTGCAAATGTTGGTAGCAGCATTGTTCACTGTAGGCAGAAAGTGGAAACAAGCCAAGCGTTTGTCAGCTGACAAGTAAATGAACAAAATGTGATAAATTCATTCAGTGGAATACTATTTGGCAATAAAAAGAATTGAAGTACTGATGTATTCTGCAATATGTATTAATCTCCAAAACATGCATAAAAGAAGCCAGACGCAAAAGACCACATGTATGATGCTGTTTCCATGAAATGTTCAAAAAAGGCAAATACAGAAGCAGCAAGTAGATTAGTGGTTGCAGGTGTGAAAGAAGGGTAATGGCTATGAAGTTTTTGAAAGCTGCATTATTTTACATTCTTGGCAGCAATGTGTAAAGGTTCAAATTTCTCTGCATCCTCACCAACACTTGTTGTTGTCCATCTATTTTATTATAGCCGCTCTAACCTGTTGGCTGTCAAGTTGATTTTGACTCATAGCTATCCTTCAGGACAGAGTAGAACTGCCCCATAGGGTTTCCAAGGAGTGGCTGGTGGATTTGAACTGCTGACCTTTTGTTTAGAAGCTGTAGCTCTTAACCGTTGTGCCACCAGGGCTCCACAGCCATTCTGAGAAACCCAAACCGATTGCCACTGAGTTGATTTCGATTCATAGCGACCCTATTCTAGCCATTCTAGTGGGTGTGAAATGGTACCTCTTAGTTTTGATTTGCATTTCCCTAATGACTAATGATGTCAGTATAAGGACTGAGGTGCAGTTGACACAAGCCGTGGTGTTTTCAGTCACCTCGTATGTATGTGAAAGCTGGACGATGATTAAGGAAGACCGAAGAATTGATGCCTTTGAATTAGTTTTAGTGAAGAATTTAGAGTATACCATGGACTGCCAAAAGAACAAACAAACTGTCTTGGAAGAAGTACAGAAGTACAGCCAGACTGCTCTTCAGAAGCAAGGATGATGAGATTTTGTCTCACATACTTTGGACATGTTATCAGGAGGGACCAGTCCCTATAGGAGGACATGATGCTTGGTAAAGTGGAGGGTCAGCAAAAAAGAGGAAGAGCCTCAACGAGATGGATTGACACAGTGACTGCAACAGTGGGCTCGAGTGTAGCAAGGATTGTGAGGTTGGTGCAGTGCTTTGTTCTGTCGCGCATAGAGTCACTATGTATCAGAACCGACCTGACAGCACCCAACAACAACAACAACAACGATAATTAATGAAGTTAAGCATCTTATAGGCCATATGTATATCTTTGGAAAAATGTCTGTGCATATTCTTAGCTCAATTTTAAGTTGGGTTATTTTTCTTTTTTTTATTGAATTATAGTATAGGATGCAAGTAATTTATTGGATACATTATTTCCAAATATTTCCTCCTGCTCTTTGGATTTTCTTTTCACTTTCTTTTATGGTCTTTTGAAGTGCAAAAAATTTAAAATTTTGGTTAAACTTCATTTACCAATGTTTTCTTTTATCCTATGTGCTTTTATTGTCATATCTAAGAAATCATTGCCTAACCCAAGATGACAAAGATTTACTCCCGTGTTTTCTGTTGGAAGGTTCATAGGTTTATCTTTTACATCTAATTTTTATATGTGATGTGAGATAGGGTCCAGATTTATCTTCCTGTATGTGGATGTCCAGTTGTCCCTGTACCATTTGATGAAAAG
Source organism: Elephas maximus indicus (assembly GCF_024166365.1). Classification (NCBI taxonomy): domain Eukaryota; kingdom Metazoa; phylum Chordata; class Mammalia; order Proboscidea; family Elephantidae; genus Elephas; species Elephas maximus. The sequence continues at coordinate 42,151,384 of NC_064843.1, forward strand.
ACTGTTTATCGTTGAACTTTGTTGGCACACTCATTGCAAAGCTATTGACTGTGAAAGTAAGAATTTATTTCTGGACTCTTAATTTTATTCCATTGATCTATTTGTCTTTTCTTACGGCAGTACTCCAGTGTATTGCTATGGACCTTCACCTTGCTGTGATATATTTCCACTTTTCCTGGACTAGCTCTTTTTGATGTTTTGAAACTTATTTCTAAAACCAGTTTTTAGTGGGCCAGTTTTGATGACTTTGTATTTAGAGGCAGATAGTTGCAAATAAATCTTGCTGAACTTACTTCACCCAGTTCTGCCATGGGATAGGCTCCTTGACATTCTTTTTCTTTCAGCTTGCCAGTGCAATGGTCACAGCAAATGTATCAATCAGAGCATCTGTGAGAAGTGTGAAAACCTGACCACAGGCAACCACTGCGAGACCTGCATATCAGGCTTCTATGGTGACCCCACCAACGGAGGAAAATGTCAGCGTAAGTCAAATCAGTCAGGTTTACTGACCGCCAATCAGGGGGAGCAGAACGATTCTGTTTGACTTGAGTATCTAGGAGGAAAAAAGCCGTTTTGTTTTGGATGCTGCATGTCTTAAGTCACACTTCTAGCATATTTTAAGAATTTTCAGTAGTCCCATGTTTCCCCACACGTGTCAAATGGAAGCCTGCAAGCAGTAGGACATTTTATTGTTAGAACATAAATTATATTTTTTAGAACTAACAAGTGATAACCTGTGAACTGATTTGATTTGTTCTAGTTTTTAATTGAAAAATATATTAATACTCTCATAGAAAGACCCTTCAAGTTCTGAGCAGAAAAAATAAATAAGAAGGGAAAGTCTCTCCCTACCCCCCAAATCCCACCTTTAACTCCTTAGTGTGGTCTTTCAGAATCTGATCCCTGCTCAGCCAGAAGAGAGGTAGCAGTCTAGCCATAAGTCCGTTAACCTCACTGGGGTTCAGTTCCTTCTCCTGTGAAATGGGGATCTTAGAGAGGTTGTTGAGATTAAAGTAGCCAGAGCACTGCATGACATAGTTAGCACTCAGTAGATGTGAGCAGTTGTTATTATTACCCACCTAATGCGACTTCCCACTACTCTTAAGTAAAATTTCTTATTCACATTAAAAGGTATTCAGTAAGAATATCTTTTTGGTTCCTTAGAAGTACACTTCATCCATTACATAGTAAGGAAAGCACTGACCGTTATCGAGTGGTGAATGTGTACAAGGCATTGTGCTGACAGCCATTTGGGACATCAGTTCTTTTATTATTCTCAAGACCAAGTACCCCGCCCAAGGGCTCACAGCAAGATGTGGCCACCCTGGGAACCCCACCCAGTATGTGCTGACTTTAACATCTGGGCCCTGTTGTGCCTCTAGGAGCTATCACCCTCGTATCCACAGCTGCCATCTGGAAGAGTTACATCCTTCTCTGTGGCATTTGTAGGACCTGTGTACAACTGTCTGGAACTTAGGGCTTGCTTTATTTTTCAAAGTCCCAATCCACAATGGGAAGCACAGTTTTAAATACTGTAAGTGGCACCGAGTCTTTCATATTTTCTTCTTGGAATTGTATAGTCCTTAAGCCTAAACCAAACCCATTGCCATCAAGTCAATTCCGACTCACAGCAACCCTATAGGACAGAATAGAGCTGCCCTATGAGGTCTCCAAGAGCAGCTAGTGTTTTCAAACTGCCAACCTTTTGGTTGGCAGCTGAGCTCTTAACCACCATACCACCAGGGCTCCGTATAGTCCTTAGCTAAGGATAATAGCCACAATTTATTGAATACCTGTTGTGTTCCAGGTATCATACATGTATTTTCTCATTTTATCCTCACAACAATCCTATGAGATAGACACTGTTATAATCCCCATTATAGACAAGAAAACAGACTCAGAAAGGTTAAGTAGCTTGCCCAAGATTACAGAGGAGCTAAGTGGAAGAGGCAAAATTCGCACCCACACAGACTGACTTCAGGACCTTGCTTTTCACCAGTTCACTCTACCCTCTCTCCGTACTCAACAGAGCCACACATATTTCTGACTCTCTTAACCACTGTACTGTTCTGTCTCATGGGTTTCTCTTGGTGATTTTTTTTTTCCTCCATAGGATTTATTTAAAAAGTAAATTTATTCCCAGCCTCATGCCTTGAATTTATTCACTGAGAAACAAGGTATAAAATGAAAAAGTATTGAGCGAAAAGACTTTCATTTATTTCAACTAGAGTATAAAATTTGTCATTACTCACACTTATTGTTGGATGAAAAAAGATAGGGATATAGGGATGGGGGAGGTGGGAAGAATTGTTTTCTGTGAAGGTGAAGGAAAAGGCAAGGCAAAGGTGGTACGTGCTAAAGAACCCCCAACTTCAGCACTGACCTTGTCGCTGGAGTCCCACCCCAGTTCAGAACCCTGGTGTCATTTGGACCGTGGCCATTGTGGAGGAGAAGGCACCTTAACTGAAGTAGAGGACAGCTAAACCAGCCCTCCCCTCAGAGGGAGTCAGCACCCAGAGCATCTCCATGGGGCCAGGGCTATGTCTGGATCCCCACACCCAGCGCCTGGCACATAGGGGATGCTTCATAAATATTTTTTGGATGAATGAAAGAATCAATATCTAGATAGTAAAAAACAAGGTCGACCAAAAAGGCGAAAACAATTGGTGATTGCTTCAGATGGTAGTGGGAACCAACTTCTCTCTCCTCCTGTCCTTCAACTTTGGTTCTTTTAATGTTGTCTTTAAATTATTTGAGAAAAATCATTAGCTGAAAAATATGAATCTTACTCATTAAATGCTTTTATTTTACTCTGTCTTCCCTATCGAACCTAACTTGGATAAAAATACTTGTTTTTAAGTATTCATTGGAGCTCTGGTGGTGCAGTGGTTAAGTGCTCAGCTGCTAACCAAAAGGTCAGCAGCTCAAATCCACCAGGCACACGTTGGAAACCCGATGGGGCAGTTCTGCTCTGTCCTACAGGGTCACTACAAATTGAAATTGACTTGATGGCAACAGGTTTTTCTGACAGTAGTAATCCTTTAAGCCAATTGTGACCTCCATTCCTTCTCATTCTCCCCAGCATGCAAGTGCAATGGACACGCGTCACTGTGCAATACCAACACGGGCAAATGCTTCTGCACCACCAAGGGCGTCAAGGGGGATGAGTGTCAGCTGTGAGTACCATACTTCCAGAGTCCCTGCCATAGGCTAAGCCTGGGTTTAGTGACTGGGTTTAGTTAGCTGTGTCTGCACCGCTGCAGAGGGCTGAGGGGCAGTCAGGCTGCCTGAACTCTGAGAGCCATCCTCTTCTCTGTGCCTTGTGTCCAGGGGTCACAGGGTCTTTCAGCTTGAAATTTTGCTTTTTCTAATTCACACCTGTCTAATTTGGTCAACCCCAAACTGAGGAGGTCATCAGCTTAACCGCAGTTCCTTGATGGGTCTTTAATCCACATTTTGATGTTTGAGTGATACTGACATTTCTCAGCTTCTGATTTGGATTAGTCATTTAGCTTTATCAATGACTCAATTTTTGTCAAGTCAGGGCAGATTGCATCCTTTCCTGAAGGATAGCTATGGAAGAGCTGGCGTTCCAGTTACAGTTTTTCCTTTGGCATTTTGGTTATCTGATAGCGGAGACGACCTTCTTGCTTTTAACAAGCGTCCTTCCCTGCTCTAGCTTGGATTGTCCCCAGTGAAGTTTGTTAGACGTTTTCCACTGGAGGGTCCAGAGTCCTCCTCCATGAGCAGGAGCCCTGCATTCTGTGAGACCAGCAGAGTTGAGAAGGGGTGCAGACTCAGCATCAGACAGACTTGGGAGTTTTAGCCCCAGCTCCAAAAAAACAAAAAAAAAAAATTTTTTTTTTTTTTTTTTTTTTGCCTCCACTTAGCAGGGAGCTCTTGGTAAATCGCTTAACCACTCTGAGCCTCACTTTCTCCATCTATTAGTAGTGGAACTAGCAATAGTTGCTTTTAGTGTTCTGGTGAGTTGAAATGGGAAGGGATTGTTCCTCAATTAATACGTACGTATCTGCCTCACAGGAAGACCCCACAAAACACGTGTGTTTGGTCTACCCATTCTCTCAAGAAGAGTTAAGAGAGAAGGGGAAGTGTTTAGCAGTGTTAAAATACTGAGCTGATACAAGCAGATACATCATTGGCAAAATCTGTTTTTCTTAAATTACAGTAGCAGTGGTATTGCCAGTGATTGAGACCTTGATAGCGCTGTTGAGGAGGGAATTACTCTGTCTACATTTGTATTTTATACCAACATATGCATTTGTTTTTTTTTTTTTTTTTTATGCATTTGTTAGTATAAAATACGAAAGGTAGACAGCAATTCCTAAGAGCCCTAAAGCCCGTGGCTGAAGAAAAGTCTAATCAAAGATTAAATTTAACTTTTGGAACCAGGTTCCTTTAAACAGAAAAATGTGAGTGAGCAAAATTACTCATTCTTAGCCTCTGTGAGGGTACAATAAAGAAATGAGGTGTAGGTCTAAGTGTGAAAGACTTTCTCTTCAAGAGATTGTGGATTTAAACAAATGCTGATCATCACCCTGAATACAAAAGGACAGAATATCCCTATACTATCTTGTCTGGGAAAAGTGTTTAACCAAGCTTTCCCCTCCTTTCCTCAGAGTTAGGTTATGAATGACAGAATTCTAAAATTTCCAAAAACGTTTTCTTTTGTATTTTGCCGAAAGGAGTGCTGATTCATAGCTAAGGTGCCTGTGCTTAAATGGCTTTGTAAGATGGGAGACTGGATTTTGCTCATGTTTAGTATCTATGGGAAAATCAGCAATTCTTTTTGATCAGAACTCATTTTTTTCTCCAGATTAATGAACCCTGATTAAAGGTTTTTTTTAAAAGAAAAAGTGATTCTTGGTATTTAACCTTCTCTTACTGATATTTAAAGAACAGGATCTGTTTAGGGCAGCATAGGAAAAAACTAAGAAATGAATATTTGAAAAATGTTTTAAGTGTACTTTTAGAAGATTATTGAGTTCAGACAGAAGTGAAAATGTGAAATAGGGTCTAGATTTATTGCATTTGCATATATCTCATGTGTTTTGTGGGGCAAATGTTTATCAGTTGTTTTTATATAGTGGGTTGTGTGAACTGCTGAAAAATCTGGGTGGAAAATTAATTCACACACTCATTAATCTGCTTGATCTAAGTAACAGTGAAGAATGTAATTACACTAACTCAAAAACTATAACTTACATAAAAATTTCTGTTTGATTTTTAAATGAGTGTAGATTTTTTTTAAAATAACAAAGAATATAATCTTTGTTGTTTTTACTCCCCTAGATGTGAAGTAGAAAATCGATACCAGGGAAACCCTCTCAAAGGAACATGTTACTGTAAGTGTTTTTATAATTCTTATTTGTATAGAGACAAAACAGTTCAGTAAAATTTACTGTTTCCTTTACCCTGGTTTGAGAATGATACGTGTTATAGGAATATAGCAACCATCCACGGAAGTCCGCAAACTTGATGTGTTCACATTCTAATAACTTTACTATGTGTGTAAACACTATTTTAAGCTGTTTTTTTGGGTTTTTTCATTGTGATATGGTTTATGTTAGTATGTCCATAGCAAATATCACAGGAAAGTAGAAAGGTTTGCATCTCTTGCTCTCCTTGATTATGTAATCTTGGAACTTTATTTGTCATTACCTGGTTGGGGCCACCATATTTCAGAAACTGAATTCTAAAAATGTAGTTGGAGTTATCATTCTTTCTGGAATGATTTGTGTTTACTAATAAATGAAATAGCGAATGATTAATTTACAGTGAATGGTAAATCTGGCAAAGCAACCAAATATGGTTAAGCTTTTTTCCTCCCTGTAGGAGAATCCACATGTTAGGCCAGATTACACTCAAAATGGATCAAAAAATATCACAAAGGAAGTTAGAAAATGTTTTGCACTGAAGAAAACAAAAATGTATCAAAACTTAGAAAATGCAGCTAAAGCAGTACTTAGAAATGGCTTTAGATGCAACTGAAGAGTAAAGACCTGAAGTAAAAATCTAATCTGCATTAAGAAACTAGGGGGAAAATAATGCAAACTAAATCCAAAACAAACAGAAAGAAAGAAATAATAAACATTAGAGCAGAAATCAATAAAATAGAAAAATAATAGAGAAAATCAATGAAACCATAAGTTCTTTGAAAAGATCAGCAGAATTGACTAATTTTTAGTGAGACTAAGCAAGAAAAAAGACAAGACACAAATTAACAAAATCAGAAATGAAGGAAAGGACATCATTACCAACCTTGCAGAGATCATAAAGGGAGTATTATGAACAATTTAATGTCAGCAAATTAGACAACTTAGATTAAATAGTAAAGTTTTTAGCAAGACACAAATTGTCAGAACTGACTCAAGAAAAAAATAGAAAATAGATTGAATTAGCAATTTAAAATCTTCCCACAAAAAAAAAAGCTGATATCCAGATGGTTTCATTGGTGAATTCTACCAAAAATTTAAAGAAGTTATAATACCAATCCTTTACAAATTCATAATAGAAAATAGAGGAAGGAATACTTCCCAATTCATTCTCTGAGTTTAGTATTACGCTGATACGTAAGCCAGACAAAGACATCACAAGAATACTCAATACCAAATTCCTCATGGACCTATACACAAGACTCCTTAATTAAATATTAGTAAATTCAACCCAGCAATATAAAGAATTACACACCACAGCCAAGTGGGATTTATCCGAAGAGCGTAAGGTTTGTTCAACATCAGAAAATCAATTAATGTAATACAGCACAGTAATAAAATAAAGGACAAAAATCATTTGGTTTTCTCAGTAGGTACAGAAAAAGCATTTGGCAAAATCTCATACCCATTCATGGTTAAAAAAAAGAAAAAAGCTCAAATTAAGAATAGGAAAATCCACAGCTAATATTATACTTAATGGTTAAAGACTGAATGCTTTCCGCCAAAGAACAGAAGCAGGGCAAGGGTGTCTGCTCTCTCCACTTCATTTCAGCATTGTACTGGAGGTTCTAGCCAGTACATTCAGGCAAGAAAAAGAAATAAAAAGCATTTAAAGTGGAAAGGGAGAAGAAAAATTGTCATTATTCACAGTGGACTTGATGGTCTATGTAGAAAACCCAGTGGAATTCACAAAAAATGCATACAAGAACAATATTTAAAAATTCAATTGTATTTCTGTGTATTAGCAATGAGCAATCCCAAAATGAACTGCTCCATTGCCCACGGTACTACTAACTTGTTGATAACACACCTTATTGGGCGCCTTTGCTTCCCTGTGTCATTTTGCCACTCCCTGACCAGTGTTTTCTGGGATTATTTTCCAGATAAACTACATGTGTTTGAATTCTTGTTTCAGGTTCCTGCTTTTGGAAAAAACTCAAACTAAGATAATAAGTCAGTAGCATCAAAGTACAGTAGCATCAAAAGAAACAAAATACTCAGGAATAAATTTAACAAAAAAAGTACAAGACTTATATAAAACACTATGGAGAGAAAGTAAAGAAGAGCTAAATAAGTAGACATTTCATGTTCGTAGATTGGAAGACAGCATTATTAGTATTAATGTTAAGATGAAAGCAGTGCAACCTTTATCAAACTCTCAGCAGGCTTTTTTGTAGAAATTGACATGCTGGTCTAAAATTTATATGGAACTACAAACAACCTAGAATTGCAAATACGTTTTTTAAAAAGAACAGATTTGGAAGACTTATATTACCTGACTCTAGAACAAAAAACAAACAAAAAAAACGCATTGCTGTAGAGTTGATTCCAACTCATAGTGACCCTATAGGACAGAGAGTAGAACTGCCCCAGATGGTTTCCAAGGAGTGGCTGATGGATTCGAACTGGTGATCTTTTGGTTAGCAGCCAAACGGTTAACCACTGCACCAACAGGGCTCCTCTAGAACAAAAAGCCCCAGTAATCAAGACAATGTAGTATTGGTACAGAAATAAACATATAGGCTAGTGGGACTGAATTGAGAGTCCAGAAATAAATCCTAACATTTATGGTTAATTGATTTTCAACAAAGGTGCCAAGACAATTCAGTGGGGAGAGGATAATCTTTTCAAGAAATGATGCTGGAATAATTGGAGATCCACCTGTAAAAAATAAATCATCTTAGCCCCTTACCTCACACCATACACAAAAATTATCTCAAAACTCATCATAGACCTAAATGTAAGCACTAAAACTAGAAAACTTCCAGAAGGAAACAGGAGAAAAACTTTGGATAGGGAAAAGAGTTCTTAAATATGGTTCTAAAAGCACCATCCATCAAACGGAAACACAGGTGGCATAGTGGTTAAGTGCCATGGCTGCTAACTAAGAGGTCAGCAGTTCGAATCCACCAGGCGCTCCTTGGAAACTCTATGGGGCAGTTCTACTCTGTTCTATAGGTCGCTATCAGTCGGAATCAACTCAACGGCAGTGGGTGGTTATCAGTGGAAAAGTTGATTAATGGGACTTTATCAACATTAAAAACTTTTGTATTAAAAAAAAAGAATTAAAAAAAATAAAGCCACAGACTAGAGAAAATGCAAATCATATATCTGATAGTTTGTATCCAGAATATATAAAGAACTCTTAATAGCTAGCTGTGCAATTAAAAATGGGCAAAGGTTTGAGTAGACATTTCACCAAAGATGATATACAACTGGCCAGTAAGCTCATTAAAAAATGTTTGACGTGATTAATCATTTGGAATATGCATATTAAAACCACGGTGAGATACACCCACTAGAATGACTATAATCCAAAGCCAGTACCAAGTTTTAGCAAGGAGGCAGAGAAACTGAAACACTCATGCTTTGCTTGTGGGTGTGCGAAATAGTATAGCCACTTTGGAAAACCATTTGGCAGTCTCCCAGGCAATTAAAAGTAAACTTATTATATGACCTAGTAGGTAGAGTCAACAATGGGGTCAAACAGCAGTGATTGTGAGGGTGGCACAGGACCAGGCAGTGTTTTGTTCTGTTGTATGTAGAGTTCGACTCAACAGCACCTAGCAACAACAGGTAGATTTCACTGTAAGTAATCTACCTAGGAAAAATGAAAACATACATCCACACAAAGACATGTATGTAAATCTTCATAGCAGCATTATTCATAATTGCTAAAGACCAGAAACAACCTAAATGTCCATTAACCGGCAAGTAGATAAACGAAATGCAATATATCCATACAATAAAATACTATTAATCATTTAAGAGGAATGAACTTGATAGACGCTACAACATAGATGAGCCTCAAACACATACGACATAAAAGGAGTAGATGCAGCCCATGTGCATGAAATGTCTAGAAAAGGCAATCCTATAAAGATAGAAAGCAGTTAAGTGGTTCCCTGGGTTTGGGGTAGGAATGGTATTTAACTACAAGCAGACATGAGAGAACTTTGTAGGGTGTTGGAAATAGTCTAAACTGGTTTGTGGTAATGGTTGCACAACTTTCTAAATTGACAAGAATTATGGAATTTTATGCTTACGGTGGCATATAAATTATACCTCAATAAAACTTTAAAAATTACTAAAAAAAGTTAACTCAATTTATAAATCAAGAAACTGGTAAGGCAATAATAAAGAGAAGAAAGTAGAAATAAATGAAGTGGGAAAGTACGGGGTAAGGGAATAGATTTAATCAATAAAGCCAAAAACTAGTTACTGAACGACTTGATGAAAAATAGATACATATTTGGGAAGACATTATCTTAGTTGAGTTTCGTCCAAAAGCAAACCATGAAACAAGAATTCAAGCACAGTAGTTTATTTTGGGAGGTGATTCCAGAAAACCATTGTCAGGGAGTGGGAAAATGAAACAGGGACATGAAGGCAGCCAATAAAGGTGTGTTTTCAGCAAGTTACTACTATGGGGGAAACTGGTAGCATAGTGGTTAAGTGCTATGGCTGCTAACCAAAGGGTTGGCAGTTTGAATCCGCCAGGCGCTCCTTGGAAACTCTATGGGGCAGTTCTACTCTGTCCTATAGAGTTGCTATGAGTCAGAATCGACTCGACAGCACTGGGTTTGGTCTGGGTTTTTACTGCTGTGGGTGACTGGGCCTTAATCCTTCTGGGAAACTGTGGGACCTAGTGCAGAAGTACCTCAGAGTTAAACTATCCAAGCAGCGAGGATGCTGGGGTGCCTGAACAACTGACCTCATTCATTTGGTGAGGGCTATTTCTAGGAAGTTAATCCCCCAGCATTTCTGGCCTGCCACACAGGCAAGCACAGTGGACCTTAGCAACCAGAGGACGGTCTCAGGTGAGGAAATATAGGTCCCAGCAGTTGGAAGTTGGGCGACTATACAGTGACATGTTATAGACTGAAGAGCTATGAGCAGGACACTGATGTCTGCTACAGTTCACCCCTGCACTGCTTAGACCCACAATCACCTCACGTTAGGTTCACTCTGTCCTGCCACCAGTCCTTTTAGGTGGTGGTCAGTCACAAGTTCTAAACAAGAGTCACAATAGAAGGGTTAATGGACAAGCTACAGTCTTTGCTACCTCAGGTATTCTTGAGGCTATAATTGTCGTCATCTCACTCCTCTACTATTCATTCTAGACTTCCCTTACCCTTGGAGAAAACTGCTACTGGTCTAGACTTCTTGCTCAATGGAATGGTCCAGACCTCCAGCCTTAAGGAGTCTGAGGTCCTGGTTATTATGCCTTTCTCAGTCCGATTGCTATGATTACTCATGTTTGATTTTCACTGGTCATAAGAGCACCCAGACGTGCCTTAGTGAATCCCCTGAGTTCTAAGCATACTTTTCCCTGCCCCCGTTATATAGCAGTAACTTTACCTCCTCATGATGATCAGCGTGTACCATGTCAGCCCCTGACAGTATAGCAGCAACACTGTCCTTTGCTGCCCTGCTGGCTTGGGGAGTCCACAATGATCAGGTGGCAGCTGTAGCTTTAGACTTAGTTTAAACCTTATAGTATCCCCTGGTAAAAGTATCCCCACGGCAACCAAGACCTCCAGTCCAGCAGAACCTGAAGTTGCAGGGATGGGAAGCACAATTCCCCAAGTAGGTCAATGCAAGTGATGGTGAAAGGGGCCTTCCCTACTCTCAGCCCTTGTTATTCAATCTGCTGGAAATATCGAACCATATCATGGCCATTGGTTCAAAGAACAGTATATATTCCAGGGCAACATCCCAACCTCATAGTATATTTTTCCCAAACTGGTGCCTTTAAGAGGCCGTCATAATGTACTATCAGGCATGCAGCTTCTACATGTAGGAGCTTATGGTAGTATCCTAATTTTTTTTTTTAAGGTCATGTACCCATTGTCACACCTCCTACACCGCAGTGTAGGTCCCTTGGGCCAAGGCGATGTTATGAGAGACTCCATGATGATAAGTCAGATGCTATATGAGCCCTTTAATGGTGGTGTGGGCCAAGGTGCCTGCAAGCAGAAAAGGCAAAAAAAAATGCAAAATTATTCCCGTCAGAAACTCTGAAATGGTAAGATGTGAAGGGATATATGGCTGGAGCACTGACATTGTGTGCTAGGTGGGACAAGGAGAAAAAAAGAAAAAGCAATTCTAAGAATAAAAGAAGGGGCTTACTACAGGCCCAAAGAAGATGAAAAGACTTAGAATAGTCTGTGCCACTTTACATGGAAAAAAAAAACATTTTAGACAGTGTGGCTAATTTTTTTTCTCAGCATAGAGAACCACTAGGTTTCTTCCCTTCCGCACCCCACAAAAGTACTTATAAGTGGCACACCTTTCGTTTTCCTATGTGTACCCATGCCAAGACACACACACACACACGCATGCACGCACGCACTCACGCACGCACACACACAGCTTTCTGGAATCTGAGGCCTCCAAATAGAAGGAGGTAAAGATGAGGCAAGGAGAAGGGTCAGCATTTTGATTTCAAGGGAAAGCAGCACACCATGCGTTTGTGTGAGAATTGCTTGGCTTTCAGGTTGGCACGAACCTTATGTTTCTGTGCCAGGGACCCAGCAATAGTGAGGATAAAGCATCAGTCAGGATGACAGATTTTTCTGTTTTGAATAGCAGAGTTTGCATGGGTCATGGATTATTTCCCTCAGTTCAGTGACCCTGACCTCTTATATTTTCTCTGTGCTTGTTGCTGGGAATTTCAGAAAGCTTGTGCCAAAGTCAGCTCACCCTTTTAAACCTTGGATCTGAGCCCCCATATTTGAAGTGGTATTCTGTGAGCAGAAACCATAACCTTGGAGCAGAATGAGGTTCTGGCACCAGGGGGCATTACCCGAGAGAGTGTAATGGAGGAGCCGGAGTCTGCAAAAACAAATACAAGAACAGGTCAAGAAACCTCAAAAAATCACAGGGAAACGAATGCTAATACACTTCTCTGTTTCACAAGAGCTTGGACTCTGTGGAGCCAGAACCTTGGGTTGAGATGGCGGCCCCACTAGTTTCCCTGATTATAAAATGGACGTAATACTAGTAACTACTGCATAGCATTGTTGTAAGGTCTAAATAAGTTAATCCATGTAAAGTGCTTAGCAGAGTAACTTGTGCCTAATAAGTGGTAGCTAGTCTGATGGAGCCCTGGTGGCACAGTGGTTAAGCAACTGGCTGCTAACAAAAAGGTTGACAGTTTGAATCCACCAGCCGCTCCTACTCTGTCCTATAGGGAGGGTCGCTATGAGGCAGAATCCACTTGATGGCAGTGGATTTGGTTTTGATTTTGTTCTCATTAATAATTTTCTTTTAGTCTTTTGTTTTAAGCATTTTTATAAAGTTTTAATCTTGTTTGTAAGTATATTATTTAATGACTGCCTAATACTTCTTTATAAAAACATCTAATTACCCCTTCCTCAATTTTGAAGTTTAGGTTATTTGCATTTTCCCACTATTATAAGTAATTAAAATGAACATAATTGTGCTTAAATATTTGCATTTGCCATTATTTCCTTGTAGTACTAGAAATTTAACAACTAGTTCAAATTATTATCTAGAAATATTGAAACTAATTTATGGCCTTAAGCAAAGAATTTCTTTCCTAAGAATTAGCACAAGGCTGGCTCCTATGAGGGGAGGTTAAACGTGTCCCAAATGTCTAACTTTTCCAAGCTGCTGTACCACCCCATCATCTCTGACAGCCTTAGTTCTCACGCCTCAGCACTCTCCCTCCGTCTTTGAGTTCTGTGACTTCACTGCAGCGTCTCACAGAATTCATGAGCCATAAAAGGAAATGGCTCACAAGGTTGTAGAGGCTAGCAAGTCCCAAAATCATGGGTCAGGCGTAGACTTCTCCCTGGCCCTCAGTCTCTGCCCAAAGGCGCTCAGCTTTCTCGCTCCGTGGGCCAGGAAGCCCACTGAGCTGTCTCCTGCAGGTCTCTCCTTCTTTGGTGGTGGTGGGCTCTCCTCTCTGCTCTGGAATTGGCTCTCTTTTAAGGCAAAACCTACCAGTCCCCTTGGTGGGCCACAATTATCTTATTTGCACAGGCCGGCTCAGTCACCTGGGTGGGAGTCACAAGACCATGGCTAGAAAGGCCGCACACAAAAGTAATTAATCACACCTCAGGCCTCAGTAATATTGTATAAGTGTGCCCTTCTTATTTTATAACAAAAATTAAGTTCTCACCATTTTATTAAATTGCTAGATAAAATGTGATATATTATTATTTACAGTTTTAGTACTGGTGAATTGAAAACATTTTTATTAGCCTTTTAGTTTTAGCCATGATTTTTTTTTTTTTTTAATGTACAGATACTTAGAAATCATTACCTAAATCCAATTTTTTCCTTTGTGAAATCTTATTCCTTTTAAGATTAAGGTGTCTTCCCTCATCTAGATATCAAATAAGTATTTGCGTATGGTCTTTCCTAATTTTGTTACGGCTTTTTTTTTTTTACACTGTTACTTTGTTGCTTTATAATGTGAAGTTGAGGTGTCAATTAAATTTTTCTTGAAACCATTTGTAGAATAAGTTTTTACACTGATTTGTGATGCCACCTTTGTCATTCATATATTAAGGTCTTATATGATTTGTGGGACAAGGCTATCTGTTTTTCAGGAACATAATGGATTCTTGGACTTTTAGGTATTCAGTATGTTTTACTTTATTGTAACTTACCAAAATGTCTACAATCGGCTTTTAAAAATTAAAGTATACCAACTTTGTCAGCAAGCTCTCTTTCAGGCCGTGTCTTTTAGCTACATCACATTAGTCTTTGAATGCTTTCTTGCTTTCTGGAACAAGACAACCAAAGCACATAGTCCCTGCCCCAGACCTGAATCAGACATTTTTCTGGAACCCTCATTCCTTTTACACCATGAGTTTATGCTTTTGTATCCTTAAGCAACACCTAGCATGTAATAGATGTTCAGTTACTATTTGTAGGTTGAGTTAGGTTGGAGCCTGAAATTTCAGCCAGGGTCATGATCCAAGGTGGGTTCGGTGGGTGAACCCAAATAAAATGGTGCTGCCCACAGACTTGATTTCCTTTGGAAAAACATCCCAGCCCTGGGTAGAGGTGAACCAAAGGGTAGAGGCAGGCTGTTGAATTTATGAGAAACTCAGTCTGTATCTCTTAAGACCTCTTCTGTTTTGTTTTGTATAATTTTTTAAAATGTGCATTTTTCTCTTTCCATAGACACTCTTCTCATTGACTATCAGTTCACCTTTAGCTTGTCCCAGGAAGATGACCGCTATTATACAGCCATCAATTTTGTGGCTACACCTGATGAAGTAAGATTTTAAAAGTCTTCCTATTTTATTTTGAATTTGTATGGATCATTTTCTTGGTCATTATAGATAGAAGTATTGCCTTACCAGTGGTCTCCAGAGTGGAGTACATAAGATAATCTTTAGAGGTGCAGGAAAAAAAACATGTTAGAATCTACTTTGTATCTCCTCTCCATCTAAAAGGCAAGAGCAGTGTCAAGATTTACCAGAATCTGATACACAGCCTGGCATTGACTCCCCACATACTTGCTTTGCCCATCAGCCCGCCATAGCCCTATGAAGGAAAGGAGAAAAAAAACCCCATCGCCACTGAGTTGATTTCGACTCATAGCAACCCTACAGGACAGAGTAGGACTGCCCCTAGAGTTTCCAAGGCTGTAATTTTTACTAAAGCAGACTGCCCCATCTTTCTGCTTCAGAGCAGCTGGTGGATTTGAATTGCCAACCTTTCGGTTAGCAGCCGAGCACTTAAGCACTGTACCAGGAGAGTGAAAGGGGAGCTCCACCATGATAGGGGCAGATGGTGGAGCCTGAATTTACTCTCAGAACATACCGGAGGCTTGAAAAGCACCCCACCAAGAAACTGAAGATTGAAATTAATGCCAGTAATACACTCACAAGCAAGCAATGAAGGAGGACATTTCTGCTCCTAGAATGAGTTAGTCATCCCCCATTATGAGGTAAAATCAGTGAAGATATAGCTGAGTTCAACAGAAAGTGGGCCAGAAATAATTGAAATCATTAAGAACACTAAGTAATAGAACAAAGTCCACATTGTGGGATGCTTACTAAGTGAAAATAAGATTTGTTTTCTATTCTATTTCAATAATAAAATTAAGAAAAGATGAAAAAATTAAGCAACGATGTACTAGAGAAGACGCAAGAGTGAATGATATTTAAAAAAAAATAATTATATGAAAATATTTTTATGGAAAAACTGTTCAGTGTATTATTTGATTGAATGTGTTGGCTGAAATTTTTCTTAAGAAGGGATTTCAGAATAGTGTTTCAGCTAAAGTACCATGACATTTATTCACTACCTCATAAGCAAGTGGTTGAAGCACTCAAAGTCTTTCAGGATTTGTGGTTAATTTTATTTAAAAAAAAAAATAAGTAAACATAATCTTTATAATACTTCTTAG
This sequence comes from Elephas maximus indicus, assembly GCF_024166365.1. Taxonomy (NCBI): domain Eukaryota; kingdom Metazoa; phylum Chordata; class Mammalia; order Proboscidea; family Elephantidae; genus Elephas; species Elephas maximus. Next base: position 42,167,233 of record NC_064843.1, read on the forward strand.
TGAGATGGGACATAACCATGAAAATCTTTGGACCTCTCTCGAGTTCGCTGTTACCTTAACAGGATACTTAACAAGAGTTATCCAATATGTGTGCCCTGTCTTTTACAAAGCAACAAGGATTTCAAGTTCAATCATCCTTTTTGTAAAAGAAATAGTTGTTAGTAGTGTGCTACCAGCAAATAATGAAAGTAAATACATGAACACTTGAGCTGTCCTTTCAAGGTGGAGGTGATATTTTATCAATAAGTGAGAGACTACCTGCTTTGTAAGAGAAATTGTGGTTTGGAGATCACATTTTGAAAATGACTGTTTGGAAATGTCCTTTTTGTGATTTTATGCTATAAAAATTATCATAACATGACCCTTAAAAATTCTAACTTTCCTAAATGTTCTACATTCTACTTTGGGGAGTAGTGTCTAGGGTCTCAAAAGCATGTGAGCGCCCATCTAACATACTCCACTGGTCTCACCCTATCTGGAGCAAGGGAGAATGGAGAAAACCAAAGACACAAGGGAAAGATTAGTCCAAAGGACTAATGGACCACAAATACCACAGCCTCCACCAGACTGAGTCCAACACAACTAGATGGTGCCCAGCTGCCACCACTGACTGCTCTGACAGGGATCACAATAGAGGGTCCCAGACAGAGCTGGAGAAAAATGTAGAACAAAACTCTAACTCACAAAATAAAGACCAGATTTACTAGCCTGACAGAGACTGAAGAAACCCCAAGAATACGACCTCCAAACACCCTTATAGCTCAGTAATGAAGTCATTCCTGTGGTTCACCCTTCAGTCAAAGATTAGACGGGCCCATAAACAAAACAAGACTAAAGGGACACACCAGCCCATGGGCAAGGACTAGAAGGCAGAACGGGACAGGAAAGCTGGTAATAGGAAACCCAAGGTCGAGAAGGGGAGAGTGTTGACATGTTGTGGGGTTGGTAACCAGTGTCACAAAACAAAATGTGTACTGATTGTTTAATGAGAAGGTAGTTTGTTCTGTAAACCTTCATCTAAAGTACAAAAAAAAAAAAATCCTAACTTTCCAATCTGTTTTAAGATCTTCCAAAATAAAGGATTTCAGCAAGATTGAATTCATTTGTAAAATATAAAAATGCAATATTTGATTAGTTTGCAAAAATAATTGTCTGACCTCAAGAGAGAGATTTACTAGCCAAATTTCAGTGAAACTTAAAAATTATAATTTACCCAGCATAGTACACTTCTTCTGTTTGGCTCAACAGGTTTCTTAGAGATACATTTTTCACTCATTAAATTAGACGAGCCCTTCAAATTCCTGTATCTTTAAGTGGTAAATAAGGTTTTCAAAGCTAATAAAACATAAGCAGTCATATTTCTTTTGAAATAATGTTTTTAGTGAGAGAAAAATGTTTTTTGAATCATGAGTGGATACATTCAAATTATTTTTTAAATTTAGTTTATTTCAGCTTTTTTTTTTTTTTTTTTAACCATTTTCCATTTGGGGGAAATTTTACACTGTATACATAACCTATGAGTTCAGAAGTACATGGCTTTAAATTATAAAAATTATAAGTAAATATAAATTGGGGCACTTCGTCAAGTGTTTTACTGAGTTCTACAGATGTTTGGGAACAACTGCCCAGAGGATCCCTGAGAGACTGATCCCCTTAACACAGGTCAGAGGATGTATATTTTTTTATGCTCTGATGAGGGTCTTGTTGTTGTTGAGAATATACACAACAGAACATATACCAGTTCAGCAGTTTCTACATGTACAATTCAGTGACATTGATTACCTTCTTCGAGCTGTGCCACCATCCTCACCCTCCCTTTCTGAGTTGTTCCTCCCTCATTAACGTAAACTCATTGCCCCCTAAAGTTCCTATTTAATCTTTGGAGTTGCTTTCATCAGTTTGACCCCACCCTTATGGATAGTTCTTAAAAGAGCATAATGCTCAAGGCAGACATTAAGCTAAACTACTGTTTGGTTTTAAGAAGACTTCCGGGGATATTTTTGGTTTAAGGTTTAAAGATTATTTCAGGTCAGTAGTTCCAGGGATTCATCCAGCCTTAATGGCTCCAGAAAGTCTGGATTCCATGAAAATTTGAAATTCTGTTTGCATTTTACCCCTTTTGATTAGGATTCTTCTATAGAATCCTTGATCAAAATGTTCAGTAATGGTAGTCTGACACCATCCAGTTCTTCTGGTCTCATGGGAAAGGTTCATGGAGGCTATTAGCCACCCATCCCATATCGCCATCCTCTTCCTGACTCTCGTTTCTCCAGCCCAGTAGAGACCAATTGTGCCTTGGATGGCTGCTCACAAGCTTTTAAGATCCCAAGCACTGCACAATGAACTAGGAGTTAGAACAGAAGCACTAAACACTGTATTAGACCAGTTAACTGGGATGTGCCATGAAACCGTAATCCTAAACCTCCAAACCAAGGAACCAAATCCCAGGAGATGTTTGATTGCACATAAGCAGCCTCAGCAGCTTCTCTTTTTTTTTTTTTTGGTCACTGTTGTAAATATATCACACAACTTTTGCCAATTCAACTTTTTACAGGTGTACGACTTACTGACAGCAATTAAAATAATTGGCTGTGCAACCCTACTCTTAATCATTGCAGTTTTTCCATCACCATAAACAAAAACTCAGTACTCCATAAGCAATAACTTCCTCTTCCTCTCTCCTTCTTACCCCTAGTAACCACTAATAAACTTTGGCCTCTGTACATTTGCCTTTTCTTATGTGATTATGTAAGTAAGGTCATATAGTCTTTGTCCTTTCATAATTGATTTATTTTACTCAGCATGTCTTAAGGTCTCATCCGTATTTATAGCATGGACCAAAACTTCATTTCTCTTGCTGACTGAGGAGTATTCGATTTTATGTGTGTACCACATTTTGTTTATCCATTCATCTGCTGATGGGCATTTAGGTTGTTTCTACCTTTTGGCTATTGTGAGTAGTGCTGCAGTAAACATTGGTATACAAGTCTCTTTTTGAGTCTCTGCTTTCAAGTCTTTTTAGTATATACCTAGAGGTGAATTCCTGGTTCATATGGTAGTTATATTTTTTAGTTTTTTGAGGAACTGCCACATTGTTTACCTCAATGACTATATCATTTTGCATTCCTACCAGCAATAGATAAAGATTTCAGTTTCCGCACACCCTCCCCAGTGTTTGTTTTCTTTTTTTTAATCTTAGCCATCTGTTTTAGTTATCTAGTGCTACTACAATAGAAATACCACAAATACGTGGCTTTAACAGAAGTTTATTTTCTCACAGGAGGCTAAAATTCCAAATTCAGGGCACTGGTTCTAGGGCAGGGCTTTCTCTCTGTTGGCTCTGGGGGAAGGTCCTTATCGCTTGGCTCTTTGGTGGTCTTCATGTGTAACAGCATGTATCCTCTCCCATCTCTTTTGCTCGCTTGCTTGTTTAACCTCTTTTATATCTCAAAAGAGATTGAAAAAATACCCTATACTAATTCTGCCTCATTAATATAACAAAGACAACACATTCTCAAATTGGATTATTATACAGGCATGCATAGAGGTTAGGATTTACAAACACATTTCAGGGGGGAACAATTCAATCCATAATGCCATTCTAACCCTCCCCCCCAAGAAAAAAAATTGTTGTCACTATCCTAATGGTAGTGTAATGGTATCTCATTGTGGCTTTGATTTGCATCTCTCTGATGGCTAATGACGCTGAAAATCTTTTCATGTGTTTGGTGGCCATTTGATTGTCTTCTTTGGTGAAATGTCTGTTCAAGTTCTTTGCCCATTTTGTGATTGGGTTGTCTTTTTGTTGTTAAGTTGTCGAAGTTTTATATATACATTTTGATTATTAGATTTTTGTCAGATATATGGTTTCCGAAGATATTTTCCCAGTCGTTAGCTTGTCTTCACTTTTTTGGTAGTCTTTTGATGAACAAGTCTTTAATTTTTATGAGGTCCCTTTTATTTAATCTTTTGTTTGTGCTTTTGTTTTATATTAGATAATCCACTGTTAAAAGCTAGTTCTGCCAGCATTGTCCCTGCATTTTCTTCTAAGAATTTTAAGGTTTTAGTTTGCACATATAGGTCCTTAATCCATTTTGAATTTGTTTTGTGTATGGTGTAAGTAATGGATCCTGTTTCATTTTTCTGAATGTAGAAATCCAATTTTCTTAGCACCGTTTATTGAAGAGACTCTTTTTTCCCCATCGAATGGACTTAGCACCCTTGTCAAAAATCAATTGACCATAGATGTGCTGAGAGTCTTTTTAAAAGCTGCCTTTTCATGGACTTAGGCATTTGATGGGAACCCTGGTGGCATGGTGGTTAAGTGCTATGGCTGCTAACCAAAAGGTCGGCAGTTCAAATGCACCAGGCACTCCTTAGAAACTATGGGGCAGTTCTACTCTGTCCTGTAGGGTCACTATGAGGTGGACTCGTTAAATTTCATATATTTTTTAATGGGAGGGAAAATAAATTTTGTTTGGTGTATATTCCTTGTATTAAGGAAAACTGATTGGGAATTTTACTAGCTTTTGTAAGTATAAGTTTCTCTTAAGATATTGTAATGTATTATTTATTCTGTAATTAAAGAAGTTGAGAGTAGCAAAGTTTGTTTTATTTTAAATCTAGAAACTGTTATGATTAATTTTCTAATTATTTGCATCTCTCATTAGCAAAACAGGGATTTGGACATGTTTATCAATGCCTCCAAAAACTTCAACCTCAACATCACCTGGGCTGCCAGCTTCTCAGGTAAAGATACACCTAGATAAGACCCTCCAGGTGGAAGTCATAGATTGAGAAATATGATACAGGAGTTGAGAAAGGGCGCTCTGGAGATAGGGAGATGAGTTTGAAAGCCACCTTTGCCATTTATTAGCTATGAGACCTTGAGCTAGTGTCTACACCCCTCTCTAGACCTCAGGATTATTTGTCTGTAAAAGTGAGGATAACGGTACTGCCTCCTAGAATTGTAATATAGATTCAGTTAGGTTATATGTGATGGCGTAGTGGCTAAGAGCTCGACTGCTTAACCAAAGGGTTGGCAGTTTGAATCCACCAGCTGCTCCTTAGAAACCCTATGAGGCAGTTCTGCTCCGTCCTATAGGGCTGCTCCGAGTTGGAATCAACTTGACAGCAGCAAGTTTGTTTTTTTTGGTTACACATGTCAAAGCCTCCTGTGGTATCAGGCCCAGTGCAAAGTTTTCTACCCTACCTGACTACCACCACTAATACTGGTGCTACAGGCCCTGCTCTCCTGCTACCGCCATCATCCACATCCATGCTTCAGAAGGGAAACGTCCAATGAGTCTTAGTTTCAAGAAATGGAAACATTTTAAATAGAATGAGATTTTCCTAACTATAGAGAAATACACTTTGGGAATTATATCAAGCTCTAAGAGCACAGCTTTTGCTGTCTTGTTTATCTCACTATGATTCAAGAAGATCTGCTGGGCAGAAAACCTACTGAAGAAATAAAGGATGGCCCTTATGTAGTGGTTAAAAACATAGCTGGACAGTTAGATAGACATGAGTTTGAATTCTACGTGTTTACTAACTTGCACAGTGCTACTGGGCAAGTTAATTTAACCTTTCTGAGCCAATTGCCTTGCATGTGAAATGGGATAATGAAGACACCTCTCCATGGAGAGTGTTGTGAGGATTAAATGAGGGAATAAATCGAGTGCCCAGTGTAGCCCTTGACACATGGTGAATTCTCACCAAATAGTAACTGTGTTATCATCATCATTACTATTACTGTGTTAGGACATTATTACTATTATGTTTTCTGGTCAAAACACATATCCTTTAGACTGATGCAAAATAAGGATATCACCTTTGTCTGCAGTTCATCACCTTATATTTGTCATGTCTTAAAAGACTGTGTAGAATTTGGAAAATGTTCTGATACTTGAATTGAGGAGAGAGACCTTTAGGAAAAACTCTGACTTGTCAGAGCATATGTTTGGAGAAGGGCAGCATCTCTGAGCATGTGAACAATTTGCAATGACTGTCTCAATGAGCATGTGACAACAGAGGATTTAACTCAGACTTGGGGGAAAAGTCCATTTTATGAATCTTTATAGACACTGGAATTCCTGACTGAGGGAGAATATGGAATGTTAAAGGACTGTTTGGGAATGGGATGGGGTTATACCAAGTTAAAAAAAAAAAAAAAAAGTTAATGGGACTTAAATACTGTAGCTGGTAGGTAAAGGGAGGGCTGAGTGGCCCCTCAAGCCCCTGATTCTCCACTGCTGTTGAGACTTGAGGCCACTGCTAGTTAGGAAATGAGGGGTGGGTTGGTGTCCCTGGTACAGAGGTCTGGAGTACTACCAAGTAGGGATAAATTGAAAAGAAATTGAAGTGTTGTGGGAAGGTTTAATGCAATTGCTTGTTTAATGGGATTCTAGTGGTATCTCTGTTTTCATGGCCACATGTGGCCTGTTTCAGTGTCGGGGAGTTGTAGGAGTTCCTAGCAGAACAACTCTGGTCGGGAGAGCAGCTTATGTATCAGCCTGCCCAGCTTCAAATCCCCACTCCAGTACTTGCTGGCTGTGTGGCCTGAGGCAAGTTATTTCATATCTCTGAACCTTGGTTTCCTAATTTGTAAATGAGGATAACAGAAGGGTTGTGATTCTGTCCAAAAAAAAAAAATCTCTTCTATTTCATTCTTTTCTTCCCAACAGCTGGAACCCAGGCTGGAGAAGAAATGCCTGTTGTTTCAAAAACCAACATTAAGGAGTACAAAGATAGCTTCTCTAATGAGAAGTTTGATTTTCGCAACCACCCAAACATTACTTTCTTTGTTTATGTCAGTAATTTCACCTGGCCCATCAAAATTCAGGTAAGAAGTACTTTTCAGCCCCACATCTACAAAGATGGTGAAAATCTTTAGTAAAGACTAAATTCTCTAATTTGGAACTTGTGGTAAATGAGATCTACAATGTTGCTTTGCCTTTTTAATATCCATGCCAGTGGAGTACAACTAAGCACCTGAGTACCATAAAGAACATTGCAGTGGGGATGGCTTAAATCACTTATGAAGGAAACCTGTATGCCCTTTTGAAAGCAAGTTGGCTATAACAAATTTAATCATTACAGATGTTTTGATTTCTTCATCTGCCATGTAAAAGCCTGTAGGGCTACACAAAAGATCAAGGTAGGTGTAAATGAAACAAGCACACATATAACCAGTATAAGCCTGAGTGTGGAAAGTGCCGCATGAAAAGGTCCCCAAAAATGCTATCAGAGTTTAAAGGAAGGTCGAATGGAGTATAGTAGGAAGCAGTGTCAGAGTGTTTAAGAGCACAGGCCCTGCAGTTGGACAGACCTGAGTGTGAATCCTGGCTCCTGTACTCTTAATTGAGTAGCCTCTGCATGTCTCTGATTTTTTTGTGCATGTGATCCTTCATTTTGGGTGAATGTGGATTCAGGAATGGGTGGGCTTTCAGGGACTGTTTTACTTGTAGGCATAGATGCATGGTCACTGGGCTGAGACTGTTGGTGTTTGGTCAGCTTTTAGGAGCACGATTAACTGAAGCAAGTCATCACTGATAATTAGCATGGGTTTGAAACCCAGTTCTGGTGGTTATGTGTTCATGCCTTAGGACTGTGACCAAAAAACGGCCAGTGCTTTCCTTTCTGGAATGTGGAGGGGCCAGGAAGCATGTTTGTTTTGTTTTTTTCTCACCACCTTCTCTCCTTGTCTGGTCTAGATAGTGTCCAAGTCTGTTCACCCTCCGATCTGCTTCTCCCTTTGCTGCTGCACAGTCTGTGCTTCTCCCTCAGCCAGTCAGCTCACAAGCATTGACCATACTCCCTTTTTCTGTTTTCCTCTATCGGTTCATCTGTCAGCTCACAGTAGTCTGGCTTCTTTCTGCACCACACCCTGAAACTGCCCTGTCACAGTGGCCTCCAATGACGCCCCAGATGCCAAGTACAGGGGGATTCTTCAGTCTCCGTCTCTTCTCCACGTTGCAGGATTTGAATCACTGTCTGTCTTGCTTTCCCAGGCCCTTCTTTTGCTGATTTTTCAGCCAGGCTTCTCAGGGACTCCTCTTACTTAAACGTTGATGTTGTCTAGGACTCAGGCCCTGGTCCTCTTCTGAAGTCTTCAGTCCACTCAACTTCCTCAGGTAGTTCCATCGCATTGGTAGGACTTGTGGTACTACTTCTATGCTGATGATCTGAGTGCCGTGTCGCCAGCCCAGCTTTCACTTGAGCTCCAGACCTCTTTCTTGGTTGCTGCCTAGACATCTCGGCCCAGACACTTCACAAGCTCCTCGTACTGAGCACACTCCTATGCTGTGCCTCCATTTAGCCTGTTGCACAAGCCAGGAGCCTGGAAATAACTTGTATTTCTAGGATCAGCCTAACTAGGGCATGATGTATTTTTTTCTTACTTTTTCATTCTTGGGTTCAGTTTGCTAGTATTATCATTAAAATTTTATATCTATTCCATGAGTGAGAATGTCTGATAATTTTCCTTGCCTATACTGTTCTTGTTATGGCTTTATATCAAGGTTAAACCATTAATAAGTTAAGGAGTTTCCTCTCTTTCTCTTCTCTGAAAGAGATGATGTAAGGTTAGAATTACCTGAACCTCGAATGCTTAGTAGAATTCTCCTGAAAAATCATCTGATTCTGGGTGTTTTACCTACTGGTTCAATTCTTTAATAGTCATAGCGTATTTTGTATTTTCTCTTTCTATTTGAGTCACTCTTGATAATTCTTTCTAGATATTAGTTTTATCTCATATTTTCAAACATATTGACATAAAGTTTTTTGCAGTATCCTATATTTGCAACATGTGTTTAACCCTTCTCCATCCTTAATATTTTTGTGTTTTTTCTTTAGTAATCTTACTTGAGTCTGTGGTTTGTCTTTTCAAAGAAGAAACGTTTATCCTTGTTGAGCTTCTCTACTTGTTGTTTGCTTGTTTTATGTTAGGTTAATTTTTACTCTTACCTTTATTACTTCTTTCCCTCTTTTTTTTCCGGGGCGGCGGGGGGGCGGGGCATTTATTTTGGCTTTTTTTTTTTTCCTCTGACTCCTTAAGTACTTAGCTCATTAATTTTGAGAGTTTTTTTTTTTTTAATGTAAGGCAGGAACTTCCAATTCCAGCCAAGGTAGAGTAACCCCATTTTCCCCAAATCTTTCCTCCTACACCTAAAAAAGCCTGGACATAACACAACAGAGGAAGACTGGAAGATGGAAAGAAAAAAGTGGACTTCTGGGGACTTCAAGACTTGAGGAATAACAGCAGCGAGTTCTCTGGTTTACTTTTTGCCTTTTATATATCCTGGATGGGGTGCCAGAGAAGCCAACAACCTAGAACTGCCAACAGGCACAACCAAAAAAAGAAGCTTCAAGGAAAGCTCACTCCCCTAGCCATTTTTGGCCTCTACTGATTCCTTATTTTTATACCAGCTGAGGTAGATTTTAAAAGATGTTTGTCGTATTTTATCCAGTATTCTAGTTGTTTTCTTCAGGAGGGATTCCAGGGTAGCTAGTCTGCCATACTGCCTGACACCTATCATGGTTTCTCTGCATTTGGTCTTTTTGCTTTTCCACATGCTCTTTACCTGATGGTTTTCATTACTTTTGACCTCAGTAATTTGTCACTGGGGACCTGTATCAGCGAGGCACGGGTTTGGGAGTGAGCAGTAGAAACCTAGAATAACATGGCTTTAATAACTTGCAGGGGTATTTTCTCCCCCATAAAATTCTAAGGGCTGGCAATCCCAGCCATGAATGGCTACTTTGTTCCACAATACCTTCAGGAGCCAGCTTCTTACTGCCTACTACTTCATCATCCATAGGGCAGAGCTCTCACCCTCGTGGTCCAGCTACAGGTGTCACATCTGTGCTCTACGTGAAAGAATCACTACAGGTGACAAGGCAATAGGCCTGTTCTAGATACCTGGGAGCTGCCACAGGCCAGAGCTTAGCACACAGCTACATCTAGAGCAAGGACACCTGGGAAATGTAGCCTTTATTTTGGGTGACCATGGATTTTTCTTTTCTCAGGAAAACGCTTATAACCGACACTTCAGGGTATCCGGTCTCTGTCACGTGGTGTGGGTCTCTGGCGGGAGAGGTCACATGAGGGTCTACCCAGCTTTGCTGTGCACTTACGGAGACTGCATGTCAGAATGTTAGGCATGCGTTTGGGCCCACAGCTCCTTTTGTTCTTTGTCCAACTTTATATAAGCATATTAAGAAATATATTCTCCAGGGGTCTTATCATTTGGCTCTGTTAAGTCCGTGATGAGGCTGATGGGCCATGTTGGGAAAATGCAAACCAAGCTGCTTAGACCTGTAATTTCCTTAATGTTAAGCAATGTTATAATTAGGAATCATAAGCAAAAACACCTGCTTATTGTACATGGTAGACTTTTAAGAAAATGAATAGAAATTACTTAAGGAAGGAATGCTGGTTGAACAAAAGTGATTTTACTCTCACACCCTTCTCCACTGTGCCTCTGCCCCAGATCTCTCCCTACCATATTAACTGTTTTTTCTCTCTGGTTACTCATACTACTGATATGAACAGTTGAGAAGCCGTACTCTATGTTTACCACTTAACAGTGTTCAGATACTTTCACATGCGAGTGATTTGCCAAGAGTGGACCTGGGACTTAGAATGCAGACCTTCGGCATCCTCACCAGGGTTCTTTCCTTGGTGTCGTGTTGTACAGAGCACTGGCCTAGGCTCACAGACCAGCATTCCGGCAAGCTATGGCTCTGCCTTTGTGGTCATTCACTTCGCCTCACCGAGCCTGTTTCTCATCCATGAGATAAGAGTAGTATTGCACCGCCAACTTAATGTACAGACCGGTGTACCATCAAAGAGGATATGATGAAATAACCTATGCCCACACGCTTAAGAAATTCCTCAATAACCATAATGGTTTATATTACACATCATAAAGGTCAGGGTGCTGACACACATGCCTTGTGTTACTTTTTTGTTTTTATTTTTGTATTTTTGGGGGGGGGAGGGGAGGGATTGCGGGTTCAGGGATGAAATGCCTTGAATCACTCCCACAGCCTTTTTTAAAATCCCTTTGGGAAAATGAACTGTGTATTAGTTTTCTATTGCTGCATAACAAATTACCAAAACTTGGCAGCTTAAAACAACACCCACTTACTATCTACCAGCTCTGTAAGTCAGGAGTCCAGGTAGGGCTTAGCAGAGTCCTCTGCTCAGACCTGACCAGGCGGAAATGGTGGTGTCAGCCAGGGCTGTGATCTCATCTGAGGCTCAGGGTCCTCTTCCAAACACACTGGTTTTTGGCAGAATTCAGTTTCTTGAAGTTGTAGGACTGACGTCCTCGTTTTCTTGCTGGTTGTCGTCTAGGAGCCATCTCAGCTCCTACAGGCTGCCCAACATTCCCTGCCATGTAGCTCTAACCACAGCATGGCAGTTTGCTCCTTCGAGGCCAGTAGGAGAACATCTGCTGCTGCTTCAGATCTCTCTGATGTCATCTGTCTCTGATCTCTAGTACTGCCTTTAAAAAGGCCCGCCTGATTACATCAGGCCCACCCACACTCAAGAGGAGGAGATACAGGGCCTGCACAGCAGGGAGTAGGAATCTTGAGGGCCGTCTTAGAATTCTGCATATCATAGGCTGCATTTGAGGTGAGGTTTGCAGGGGCTTTGGTTATTTCTTGACCCCAGAGAGGTTGAGCAGTAGGCTCTAGTCAGTGTAACTTGGTAACATCTAACTACCAAATTATAAATCATTTAAGCTTGTTGGATTATTTTCATGCAGATTATTTGGTTTCCACCAATTTAGGCTCTAGTAAATATATTGGCTTGTTTTAAGCCGAGATTGTTTTCATACTGAGGTACATCATTATATTCTGAATCCAATTGAACCTTAGGCTTTGTTGCTTATAGCTCAAAAATGATTAATATTTTTAAGATTCTTAGTGAAGATCTTGACTTATGCTGCTGCCATTTTTCCCACTTGGAAAGAGGGCTCTGTGCATATAAACAGGCTTTTGTGCTGGAGATAGCCGTGCTGTTGCCAATGCTGAGCTTTAGTTTTTTTTCTCCCTGTGCCCTGTTGCTCCACCCTCTGAAAGTCACTGAAATGCTTTTAGAGCCTTTCCTTGTAGAAGGATCTCTTCCCCAAACTTACTTTAGAAAAGTAGTAATTTTAAGTATAAGAGTCAAAGAGATGTTGGGTTTTTCCCCGGTTTCTTGGTACTCGTTACCTGGGCTGGATCACTAACTTGAATTAGATCCACTTATGAAACCTGCATTCAGAGCACTTTGGAAAATAAACGATGGTGTGCTCACCATTTAGCTTGCCAAGCTTTCCTTGAAAAAGCAGGTAAGTTCTATTGAAAATGTGTCTTTTTGCTCTTTGATACAAACAATGGCTGTATTCACTGACAGTGCGAGTGGACCTGTGGCTTCTGTGTGCTCAGGGTCCTAACAGGAGAGCCCGAGAGACGCTGGTTCTGTATCGGCATGTGTGTTGTGCAGAGGGCGGGATTGGGCAGAGGCAGGGGTGTTCTCAACAGAGGGGGCTCCGTGTTTCCTTATTGCTCTGTTTTCCCCAGAGCTTAGCTTTTCTAGCTGGAGTATAGCTCTTAAACACATATACGTGCTTAAAACTACAAATCAATGAAAAAGGTAGAGTGTTATCTAAGGAAGAGAGTAGGAAAATACCTACATGTTATGGTGTGGACCACTCACTTAAATTTTAGTCTGGCTTTCAGTGTGGACAGAAGCCTTTTGCCTTTGGTTCTCGTTTTTTAAAGCAAAGTAACTGAGGAAATCTAAATCTCTACTCGGAAATTCATGTAAACATTTGTGCTTTAAAAATGGTAATGTTAAACTCAAGTTCCTTCACTCTGAACTGATCCCAGGATTCTTTTCCATAATTAGGAACAGATCAAAACCTATAACCGCTCACTGAGGGAATTTGAAACTAACTATAAAAATCTTTGTAGATGCAGTTAAAAAAAAAAAAAAAAAAAACACCCAGACTGAAAAGGCCTGTGTGTAGGAGAGTGGTGGGTGTGTTGAGGCCAGTTGTGCCTATTTTCTGGTCTATTGGTCTTGTGGGTGAGCACTCCCTCCCCCAGCCTCTACTTTCTGAAAGCTGTCCTCGTTGTCCTCCCCAGTAAGAAGGGGGCTCAGCTGATTTCAGCCTTGCTCATAGTTCGGGAGGGTAAGTACTCAAGATAGAGAATGGACAGGCAGGGGCTGTGTGTGAGGTGGGAAGGTGGTTGGTGGAGCTGGAATTCTGGCCTGTTACTGGCTGTGCAACAGAGGTTGTTATTGTAATGTGGAACTAATATTTAAGCCCTCTCCATGCTGGGTGTTTCATCTGCTATTTTATGTAAGAGGCCAGTGTTTGAGAGCAAAGGCAACACAGCATTTGTATTGAAAGCTGGACATTCATTTAGACCTTGGAGTTATGTTTATAGATGCTAGCAGGATTGCTGTCCTGAGCAAGGGTTGTATGAAACTTGTGTTGACTCAGATAACACTTTTTTTCATAACAGCTTTATTGAGATACAATTTACATGCCATAATTATTTTTTGCATACTCACAGAGTTGTGCAGGCATCACCACAGTCATTTTTAGAACATTTGCATCACCCTGTACCCACTGGCGGTCACTCCCCATTCCCCCCTTCCCTGGCCCCTGCCAACTATCAGTCTGCTTTCTGTCTCTGGATTTGCCTGTTCTGAACATTTCATATAAACTGAATCACACAACATGTGGTCCTTTGTGACTGGCTTCTTTCACTTAGAATAATGTTTTCAAGATTCATTCATGTTGTAGCATGTATCAGTACTTCATTTCTTTTTATTGCCACATATTATCATCGTATGGATATGCCACATTTTATTTACCCATTCGTCACTTGATGGATGTTTGGGTTGTTTCCACCTTTTGGCTGTTATAAGAATAATGTCAGATACAATTTTAACATGTTTATTGTATAATAATAATACACACATACATACCTCCCAGTGTTAGATAGCTGTACTTTCAGCATGTTAAGAATTACAAAGCAGAGGTGGGGCCAAGATGGCAGAGGAGTCAGACGCTTCCAGCGAACCCTCTTACGACAAAGACCCAAAAAAACAAGTAAAACGATTATGACAAGCTAGGAACCGTGAACATTAAAGGCAAGGTTAGAAAATGGAATGAGCAGCAGGCAGAGGGAGAAACGGTTCAGAAACAGAGAGGAGTTGCTGGACCTGAATCGGTGGCATCCCACAGGCACCATTCCCAGGAGCGACAGCAGCGGGCTGGTGGTAGCTTTCAGCCACAGTTTCTTCAGGGAGAAACAGCCAGCCGCACAGCCTACTCACAACTCCAGAAGCAGAGAAGAGCGGCGCTCTCGGCAAAAGCTAAGAACTTGCGTATATTTTACAGCGCCCCCAGCTCCCAAGCCAGCTTCAGTGGCTGTCAGTTTCCCTGGGCCTGAGATAGCTCCTGCTGCACGTCCTGAGCCATTCTCCTGGCCTTGAAGAAGGAATAAATTCACAAGTGGGGGAAAAGATAATCTGCCCGCTACACTGACCTAGGGAGCTCAGGACAGAAGAGACTCCTATCAAGGCATAAACAGTCTGTGGACTTTGAATAACTTTACCCCCTGCATGGACCTGTGTGACCTATTTCAGAAGAAGAGGCCCTTGTAGGCAGACTGCAACTGTTTCAGCTGTGCAGTAGAGAGGTGGGTGTTTGATGTTTGACACCACCTTGCCTGTTAAACAGGGTCCTCACCTACCTACATCAGGGCCCTAAGGACTGGTGGCTTCACTCAGGTCACCCAGCCACCCATGACAGTGGTCCAAGGATAACTGGCACCTCCATGGTCCGTCTGCAGAACCCACCCACCTGTGCACTTCAGGGAACAGGGATGCACTTTCCTCAGATGCTCAGCAGATGGTTGTCAGCTGCCTGTCTTGTTCAAAGTGTGACCCCCTGCTGCAACCAGATACAGGTACCTACACCAATCACCCCAACCCTTCTAAGACTGTAGGACAGGGCCTGTACCATACACTTGATGACCAACTACCTGGACACCTGAGCTGAATCCATACAAGAAAAGTGAATGGACTCCTAGGCTGATATCCCTGATAACAGCTTTAGCCATCTGGTGACAGGACGTTAGAGCCTCAAAGGTGAAAATAATCAAGCTGATTCACTCAAGCAACCTGTTTGAGCAGATCAAAACAAAACAAAGCAAGAAGCTAGGATACAGTAAAAAAAAAAAAATTTTTTTTTACAGTAAGCAAACATTAAAAAAATTAATGCAATAACTTAAAGATGGCTCAGAGACAACAGTCAATATCAAATCACATAAAGAAGCAAACCACGATCGCTTCAACAAGCTCTCAAAACAAAGAATCAAGGGATCTTCTGGATGAAGGTGCATTCCTGGAATTACTGGATGCAGAATACAAAAGATTAATATACAGAAATCTTCCAGAACATCAGGAACAAGATCAAGAAGGAGATCAAGCCAAGGAACGCACAGATAAAGGAGTTAAAGAAATTGAAAAGGTTATTCAAGAACATAATGAAAAATTTAATAAGCTGCAAGAATCCATAGAGAAACAGCAATCAGAAATCCAGAAGATTAACAGTAAAATTACAGAATTAGACAACTCAATAGAAAGTCAGAGGAGAAGAATTGAGGAAGTGGAAGGCAGAATTGGTGAGACTAAAGATAAAGCACTTGGCACCAATATATTTGAAGAAAAATCAGGTAAAAGAATTAAAAAAAATGAAGAAACCTTAAGAATCATGTGGAACTCTTATCAAGAGGAATAATCTATGAGTGACTGGAGTACCTGAACAGGGAGGGATAACAGAAAATACATAGAGAATTGTTGAGGATTTGTTGGCAGAAAACTGGTATCGTGAAAGATGAGAAGATAATCTATCCAAGATGCTCATCACACCCCACATAAGGTAGATTTTAAAAGAAAGTCACCAAGACATATTAGAATCTAACTTGCCAAAACCAAAAATAAAGGGAGAATTATAAGAGCAGTGAGGGATAAATGAAAAGTCACCTACAAAGGAGAGTCAATAAGAATGAGCTCAGACTACTCGGCAGAAACCATGCAGGCAAGAAGACAATGAGATGACTTATATAAAGCATTGAAGGAAAAAAATTGCCAACCAAGAATCATATATCCAGCAAAACTGTCTCTCAAATATGAAGGTGAAACCAGGACATTCCCAGATAAATAGAAGTTTAGGGAATTCATAAAAACCAAACCAAAACTACAAAAAATACTAAAGGGAGTTCTCTGGTTAGAAAATCAATAATATCAGATATCAACCCAAGACTAGAACACTGGACAGAGCAATCAGATGTCAACCCAGATAGTGAAATCCCAAAAATAAATCAAAATAAAAAAACTCTTTAAACAGGAAAACAGCAATGTCATTACATAAAAGAAGACAACATTGAAACAATAAAGAGGCCTAAGAAATATAGATCTTTCATATGGAGAGGAAGACAAGATATAAAGAAATAAAAGTTAGGTTTAAACTTAGAAAAATAGGGGTAAATATTAAGGTGACCACAAAGGAGGCTAAAAATCCTACTCATCAAAACAAAATACAAGAAAAAAATAGAGACTCAGCAAAAACAAAATCAACAGTGAATAAGAGGAAAAGACAATATTAAGATAAATTACTCAGCACAAAAAATTAAGTGGGAAAAAGAAACTGTCAACAACACACACACACAAAAAAAGACATCAAAATGACAGCACTAAACTCATACCTGACCATAATTATGCTGAATGTAAATGGACTAAATGCACCAATAAAGAGACAGAGAGTGGCAGAATGGATAAAAAAAAAAAAAAAATGATCATCTATATGCTGCCTACAGGAGACACTCCTTAGACTTAAAGGCACAAACAAACTACAACTCAAAGGATGGAAAAAAATATATGAAGCAAACAAGAATCAAAAAAGAGCAGGAGTGGCAGTATTAGTTTCTGACAAAATAGACTTTAAAGTTAAATCTACCACAAAGGATAAGGAAGGACACTATTTAATGATTAAAGGGACAATACACCAAGAAGATATAACCATATTAAATATATATGCACCCAATGACAGGGCTGCAAGATACATAAAACAAATTCTAACACTATTGAAAAGTGAGATAGACACAATTATAGTAGGAGGACTTCAACACACCACTTTCAGCAAAGGACAGAACATCCAGAAAGAAGCTCAGTAAACACACAGATCTGAATGCCACAGTCAACCAACTTGGCCTTATAGACATATACAGAACACTCCACCCAACAGTATCCAAGTATACTTTCTTTTCTAGTGTACATGGAACATTCTCTAGAATAGACCACATATTAGGTCATAAAGCAAGCCTTAGCAGAATCCAAAACATCGGAATATTACAAAGCATCTTCTCTGACCATAAGGCCATAAAAGTAGAAATCAATAACAGAAAAAGCAGGGAAAAGAAGTCAGACACTTGGAAACTGAACAAACACCCTGCTCAAAAAAGACTGGGTTATAGAAGACATGAAGGATGGAATAAAGAAATTCGTAGAATCCAGTGAGAATGAAAACACTCCTATCAGAACCTTTGCGACACAGCGAAAGCAGCGTTCAAAGGTCAATTTCTATCAATAAATGCGCACATCCAAAAAGAAAGGGCCAAAACCAAAGAATTATCCCTGCAACTTGAACAAATAGAAAGAGAGCAACAAAATAAACCTTCAGGCATCAGAAGAAAGAAGATAATAAAAATTTAAAGCAGAATTAAATGGAATAGAGAGCAGAAAAACAATTGAAAAAAATTAACAAGACCAAAAACTGGTTCTTTGAAAAAAATTAACAAAATTGATAAACCATTGGCCAAACTGACAAAAGAAAAACAGGAGAGGAAGCAAATAACCCAAATAAGAAATGAGATGGGTCTTATCACAACAGACCCAACTGAAATTAAAAGAATCAAATCAGATTACTATGAAAAATTGTACTCTAACAAATTTGAAAACCTAGAAGAAATGTATAAATTTCTAGAAATACGCTACCTACCTAAACTAACACAAACAGAGGTAGAACAACTAAAGAAATCCATACAAAAAGAAGAAATTGAAAAGGTAATCAAAAAAATTCCCCAAAATGACAAAAAAAAAAAAAAAAGCCTGGGCCTGGACTGCTTCACTGCAGAGTTCTACCACACTTTCAGAGAAAACACCATGTATTTCACAGCATAGAAGAGGACGGAATACTCCCAAACTCATTCTATGAAGCCACCATATCCCTGATACCAAAACCAGGTAAAGATACCACAGAAAAAGAAAATTACAGACCTATATCCCTCATGAACTTAGATGCAGAAATCCTCAACAAAATCCTAGCCCATAGAATTCAACAACATATCAAAAAGGTAATTCTCCATGACTAAGTGGGATTCATACCAGGTATGCAGGGATGGTTCAGCATTAGAAAAACAATATAATTCATCATATAAATAAAACAAAAGACAAAAACCACATGATCTTATCTATTGATGTAGAAAAGACATTTGACAAAGTCCAACACCCATTCATGATAAAAACTCTCAGCAAAATAGGAATAGAAGGAAAATTCCTCAACATAATAAAAAGGATTCATACAAAGCCAACAGCCAACATCATTCTAAATGGAGAGAGCCTAAAAGCATTTCCCTTGAGAACAGGAACCAGACAAAGATGCCTTTTATCACCACTCTTATTCAACGTTGTGCTGGAGGTCCTAGCCAGAGCAATTAGGCTAGATAAAGAAATAAAGGACATCCAGATTGGTAAGAAAGAAGAATTATCTCTATTTGCAGATGACATGATCTTACACACAGAAAACCCTAACGAATCCTCAAGAAAACTACTGAAACTAATCGAAGAGTTCAGCAGAGTATCAGGATACAAGATAAACATACAAAAATCAGTTGGATTCCTCTACACCAACAAAAAGAACATCGAAGAGGAAATCACCAAATCAATACCATTCACAGTAGCCACCAAGAAGATAGAACACTTAGGAGTAAATCTTACCAGAGACATAAAAGACCTATACAAGGAAAACTACAAGACACTACTGCAGGAAACCAAAAGAGACCTACGTAAGTGGAAAAACATACCTTGGTCATGGATAGGAAGACTTAACATTGTAAAAATGTCTATTCTGCTAAAAGAACTAGATGGTGCTCGGCTACAACTGGATGACTGCCCTGACAGGGAACACAACAGAGAACCCCTGAGGGAGCAGGAGAGCAGTGCGATGCAGACCTCAAATTCTGTTAAAAAGACCAGACTTAATGGTCTGACTGAGCCTAGAAGGACCCCAGAGTTCATGGTCCCCAGACCTTCTATTAACCCAAGACAGGAACCATTCCTAAAGCCAACTAACTCTTCAGACAAGGATTGGACTGGACTATGGGATAGAAAATGATACTGGTGAAGAGTGAGCTTCTTGTCTCAAGTAGACACATGAGACTATGTGGGCAGCTCCTGTCTAGAGGGGAGATGGGAGGGCAGAGAGCGTCAGAGGCTGGCTGAATGGACAGAAAAAGAGAGTGGAGGGAAGGAGTGTGCTGTCTCATGAGGGGGAGAGCAAATAGGAGTATATAGCAAAGTGTATATAAATTTTTGTATGAGAGACTTGATTTGTAAACTTTCACTTAAAGCACAGTAAGGATTTTAAAAGAAAGAATTACAAAGCTATGGAAGACATTTTAAACTAAGCTGTATTTAAAGTATAAATCTCTCTTTGTTTAAATTACATTTAAGATTCTTGTACTACCTCATGGTTTTCATCATGATTGTTATTTATTATTCCTTCTCTTGAAAGTCTCCTGTCTTCTGTTTTTCACAGTGGTTTTGACTTTTCTTCTCAGCTCTTTAATGCCGTTATTCCCTTGGGTTTCATCTGGACCTTTCTCCCAGGGCAGCCTCCTCCGCACCATGAGTGACCACCACCTCTGGCTGGGATGGCTTTGTCTCCTGTGATCCCCATAGCCAGGAACCCACTAAACTTCCTGTGACCCACTCACTCAGCAGATTTTCTGGTCCAGAGTAGCTACAGATGAGTGGACAGCAAGAGCCTTGGTGCATGTCAGGTACTGGGTGGTGGGGGTATGCCCACCTGTCCTGGGACCCGAGAGAGGGGAAGGGAGAGGAGTGCTCCGTATCCTCTGTGAGTGAGGAGAAGCAGTACCATCGAGGAACATAGCGTCGAGGGGAGTGTTCATGGTGGAGAGAGGGAATGACAGATCACTTTCAAAAACTACTAAGAGTTCAGCAGAGCTGAGGTGACGGTGCTTGTGAGCAGGGAGCTGGAAAGCAGGGTAGGGGCTATCGTGAAGAGCTTGGGGGTTTCAGCTGAGGGGTTTGCGCTATAACCCAAAAACCACTGAGAGTTGTTGAAATGTTTTAAGCAGAGTGACCAATCTTTCGGAAAGACCTCTCTGGCAGTAGTTGGAAGTGGGCTGGAAGGGACCAGGCCTGAGTCAGGGAGCACAGGTGGAATTCTTGTGTAGAAACTCAGGGAGGGGTTTCTACCTGGATGACCCTTAAGCACACCCCAGAGCAATTTCCCTTCCTCATCCGTGTTTCCACAGCCATAGGCTTTTCAGTTTTTTAACTACACAAAGATTTCCTTAATGGCAAGGACTACATTTCACGTTTCTCTCTTACAGCATAAGGTTTATCAGTTGTAGACACTCCATAAGCGCATTACAGGATAGGCATCAGAACTTTCTTCTTTTTAAAAGTGTAAAATTCTTCATAATAAAAAATGAAAAAGATATACAGATGATGGAACAAGAAATAAAGGTCCATGTGTATCATTTAGGGGCCCAGGTCACACAGTTGTTAAGCGTTCAGCTGCTAAGCAAAAGGTTGGCAGTTCAGACTCAGCAGCAGCTCCGCAGGAGAAAGATACTGCAGTCTGCTTCCATAAAGATTACAGCCTTGGAAACCCTATGGGCAGTTCATCTCTGTCCTATAAAGTCATGGGCAGTTGGGCACATAGCCAGAGTCCCTAAACTATCAGGAAGGGTCGGGGCAAAACCACCTCTCCCTCAGGCCACCCACCCCTAGTGAGAATGGCAAAAGGAGTGTCCCAGAGAGCCTGCTGACTTCAAACTCCCACCCTCCCCAAAGCAGCAGTGTATCTGCTGATTCCCTGAGCCCAGGGAACCTGCCCCCTAGTGGGCCATGGCCGTACCATCTCCTGCTCTCTCAGCGGTTTGTGGACAAGAGATGCTCCCTCTCCCCACATTCAGGGGTGTTGTATCCATTTCCTGTCTCTGCTGGCATCTTTGCATCACCATAAGGATAACAGCAAAGAAACTGAGAGAGGCCCTGAACACAACCATGTAACTATACTGGAAGGTGAGGAAGTAATGACGGGCTGCATCACCTTCCATTAACAGTAGTGATTATAGGCGATGCCTAAAATGGATAAATCAGAAAATAACAATGTTACCACAAAGACAAAGACAAAGAGTTGCAGTAAAAAAGATACTGGTGATAAGAAAGTAACCCCCAGAATAATGGAAAAGAAACCTAGTTAAAAGTGGAGGCCTTTGGCAAGAAGTCTCAGAAAGAGGAGAGGAGGGGCAGGCACCACTGCTTTGTACGATCAGCGCTTCGGTACTTTCTGATATTTCAGCCAGGTATATGTAGTTCTCTGATGATTTTTAAATTCTTAATAAATATGATTAAATGAAATAGGAATTCTGGAGAGCAGTGAAAAGGGACAGCTAGAAGGAAATTTAGGTGAGAAAGCCCAGAGCAATATTGATGCAGGAGACCAACAGTGGATAGATGGTGAGTGTTACCTCGCATGCTGGGAATGAGTGATGCAGTGATCTTAACTGGCCTGGAGGCCCCGACCAGAGCTTCAGTGTACGGTTTCTGTGTCAGCATAAACCACCATTAGGTGGGTGGTGTGTAAGGCCAGGTGACTGTCACTGGGATCCAGTCCAAAGCCTGTGGTCTCAACATAGGAGTTTCATATGGAATATTGGTTTAAAAAAATTTTTTTTAAAGTTGTTTCGTTATAGCAAAACTCAAGGATGTGGCAGCCCTAGACCCAGGTTGGAATATACTCACCCAGCGCTCACAAAGTCTTCCATCCTCAGCAAAGCTGAGGCTTGAGTGGAAAGGTGGTTTGTAGACTGGCCTAAGTTATTATGGGGAAATCAATCCTTTCCTGGTTTCCAGCCTCTCAGTGACCAGAACTGTGTGGCAAGATTGGCATGGTCAAGGCAGGATCCCAGACACCAGCCATGGCCACGTATGCTCTCTCTGGTCCTAATGAGGGGCTAGACATTCACGAGGTCCTCAGCGTCTGCAGAGGGAGAGTCGAGGAACCCACGGGTCCTGGTCTGGATGGGCTCCCAGCTTGGCTGAGCTCAGTCCTAGTGAAGCTGCTGGCTCCAGGGGGCCATGAGAGCAGCCCACAGAACTGTTGCCAGGTATACACACATACCTCGGGTTTCCTCAAAGCCTGATGAGTGCTGCCTCGAAGCTAGAAGGCTTCAACTCACAGAGCAGCCATCTGCCTTTTCCTATCCTTGCCCTTCCTTACATGCTGATAATGATGAAGATAGTTCTTAGGGGAAAGATAAAGGCAAATTAGAACCCTGCCTCTTCTCTCCTTCCAAACCTTTTATATTAAGCAGTGGTCCTCCCCTACTCATTCAACATTCATTAGTTCATTCATTTTCCTTAGTACCTACTTTGTAAATTGCACATCGTTGATGCTTTGGAAAATATAAATGTTAAAAAAGAACTTGTTCCATGGTGGTTAAGTATAAGAAATTTCCTATTTCCTTCTTTTTATAGTAGGCTTGGGCTCAGCCTCTACCCACAGTAAAATTAGTGATGGTAAATTTATTCTCTGCCCCTGTTTCCACAGGGACCCATCCCCTTCTTTCAGGGATTAGCTTAATCTAGAGATTTGGGGGAGGCCCTGCAGCCTTCATTCGCTGACTGCTCCTGCCACTGTCCTGGCCCATACATAGCCATGAGATCACCCTACATTGCCCGGTACTTTCAGAAACTCCAAAACCACCTCTCCGTCCCCTTCCCAGTCTCAAGGAAATGAACCCCATGGATTTGGGCCATGCCTCTCTCTGTTTCAAAGCAGTCTTCTCTCTCTTCTTCCACCCCTTCCCCTGGGGAAGAATCTCAGTTAATTTCTTACGGGGCCAAACCTTCCAAGTAAAGACGAGAATTTTCTTCAGTGCAGTTTCTGAAACGCTAAAGAAATTGTTCAGGGAAAGGAGCAGGGGAAGAGTTTTTTTTCTTTCTTTTTTTTTTAATAATTCCTTAATTCAGGGTTTCCTTAGGTATGACCATGGACATCAACATTAAAATCACCTGAGGAGCCTGAAAATACAGGATATGGATGTGTAGGAGTAGGGGCTGGGATTCTTTGTTGCAAGCTCTCCAGAGTTTGAGAACCATGGCTTAGTTCTTGGTACACAAAAATTTCTTTGCTCTTGTGTGGGAGGTAGGGAATTGCCTTTTCATTCTTCTATAACAATTAAAAAGTCAGAAACTGGTATCTTCATAGACAGAAAAATACCTCTTTTCCAGGATATCTGTACATACACAGCCATAGTATAAGGTAGAATAAGATTATATGATTACCCCATGCCCTGAAAGAAGAGTGGATCAAATTCTGAGAGGGTGTGGAGGGAGAATGCTGACCCCCAGGGGGAGATGGGGGTAGGGGGAGGCTGTATGAGGGAGGAAGTGGAAGTGTTTGGGGTGGACCACGAAGGTCAGGGAGGACCACACTGCAGGTAGCAGGAGAGTACTCTGAAGACAGCAATATCAAGTCCATCAGTACAGCAAACTGAAAACACTTGTTTGGCTGAAGCGTAGAATTAGTGCTTGGGAAGTGCAAGTCTACAGTTTCCTGTCTAAAATCCCTGTGGCTAGCTGGGCTTCTGAGTTTAGAGTTGTTTAGATTTTATGTAACATGCCCAAAGGAGCCTGGGACAAACATACCATAATCAAACATATTACTATTTATGCAGTAAAAGGCATGTATTTTACACTGGGATAAATAAGACTAAATGGGCTCATAACAGATCAGGTCATGTTTTGCCACTAAATGAGTTATGCAAAAAATGTTATTTTACGGAGGTTGCTTTTTCCTTTTTTTGCAATTTTGGAATCTGCAATTCCAAAATAAAAAATAAGACCTAAAATAAAAAATAAGGCTGGAAGTTGAGTTGGAATCAGGTTTTAGAAATGTTGTTGTCATTATTCTGTGCCTTCAAGTTGATTCTGACTCATAACAACCCTATATGACAGAATAGAACTGCCCTGTAATGTTTCCTAGGCTTTAATCTTTATGGGAACAGTTTGCCAGGTCTTTTCTACCATGGACCAGCTGGGTGGATTCAAACCGCTGACTTTTTGGCTAGCAGCCAAACACGTAACTATTATGCCACCAGGGCTCCTATAGAAATGTAGGAGGCCGTAAGTTATAGATTTTTTGGAGAGTGGTATTTACTGTTCGCAAAGGCAGAAGAATGAACACCTAAGTCTTACTGACAAATTACAATGAGATTTTTTTCTTTGCATTAAATAAATTTTAAATAGGAAGTCTTCATTGCCTTCAATATCAGGAAGAGGCCACAAATCTACTTCAACATTTTCATAATGAATTGTGGAAGAAAAGTCTGATTGGGGTATCCTCTGGAAAAGTGAAACCAAAAAGTATGAGAATGTTTATTTCAATATTATAGTTAGCATAATTTAAATTATGATTGTAATCATGAGCTGATGTTTAGAAGAAAGAAAAACCAGGCCTTTTGTGGTTGGTGGTGGTTGTTTTTGGGGAGGTGAGGGGCAGACTCATTTTTTGCCAGTAATCATATTTGTTTATTCAGGAAATATTTATTATGCACCAATCACTGTTTTAGGCACTGGGGATATAGTCAAAATTAAAACCCGTGTCCTCATGGCTCTTATTTTCAAGTGGAGGAAAAAGATCATAAATAGTGTACACATAAGGACTATGAAGAAAATAGAGCAAGGTAAGGAGATGGAGGTGTGGCTTCAGTTGTGTAGAGGGTGCTCAGATGTCCAGTAGCTCGATAACAGGATCCTTCACTTCAGACTTGACTTCATTGCCTGATTTCAAAAACAAGAGTCAGGGGGCCCATCAGTTTTCCCAAGGTCCTTTCTTAATCCTATTCAGAGTGTTTCAAAACACATGTAGGTCTTCATCCTTTATCCCTTCTTCATTTAATAATAGGGCTAAATCTGCCACCTTTTCTTTTGTCAATGGCTTCGTGTGAGCAGTTGTCCAACAGCTTTGATTTTGCAATGAGTTGTATTACATGGCAGTCTTTGAGTTAAGGACAGCACTCTCTCTCACTCTCAGAAGCGTCTTAGTTTGGACAATAAGTTCATCGTCGTATCATTCAAAGACTGACACAGTGGGTAGGGATATATATAAGTATTCCACCACTTGTCTGTGAACCTGTCGTACTGTGGTGGCTTGCATGTTCCTGTGATATTTGTGCCCAAGCCAAAGAAAGGTGTTCCGACAGAATGCGTAAATTATCAAACAGTATCATTAATATTATACGCAAGTAAAATTTTGCTGAAGATAATTCAAAAGTAGTCATAGCAGTATGTTGACAGGGAACTGCCAGAAATTCAGGCCAGTTTCAGAAGAGGACATGGAACAAGGGATATCATTGCTGATATCAGATGGATCCTGGCTGAAAGCAGAGAATACCAGAAAGATGTTCACCTGTGTTTTATTGACTATGCAAAGGCATTTGACTGTGTGGATCATAACAAATTATGGATAACATTGTGAAGAATGGGAATTCCAGAACATTTAATTATGCTCACGAGGAACGTGTACATAGATCAACAGCAGTTGTTCAGACAGAACAAGGGGATACTGTGTTGTTTAAAGTCAGGAAAGGTGTGCATCAGGGTTATATCCTTTCACTATACCAATTCAGTCTGTATACTGAGCAAATAATCCGAGAAGCTGGACCATGTAAAGAAGAACATGGCATTGGGATTGGAGGAAGATGCATTAACATCCCACGTTATGCAAATAACCAACCTTGCTTGCTGAAAGTAAAGAGAACTCAAAGCACTTAAACTGAGGAAGATCAAAGACTACAGCCTTCAGTATACGTTATACCTCAACATAAAGGAAAAAAAAATCCCCACAATTGGACCAATAAGCCACAAACATCATGATAAACAGAGAAAAGATTGAAGTTGTGAAGGATTTCATTTTACTTGGATCCACAAACAATGTATTGCATTGGGCAGATCTGCTGTAAAAGTCCTCTTTAAAGTGTTAAAAAGCAAAGATGTCACTTTGAAGAGTAAGATGCACCTGACCCAAGCCATGGTATTTTCAGTTACCTCATATGCATGCAAAAGCTGGACAATGACTAAGGAGGACTGAAGAATTGATGCCTTTGAATTATGGTGTTGGCGAAGAATATTGAATATACCATGAACTGCCAGAAGAACAAACAAATCTGTCTTGGAAGAAGTACAGCCGGAATGCTCCTTAAAGCAAGAATGGTGAGACTTCGTTTCACATCATATACTTCGGACATGTTGTCAGGAGAGACCAGTCCCTGGAGAAGGACATCATGCTTGGTAAAGTAGAGGGTCAGTGAAAAAGAGAAAGACCCTCCATGAGATGGATTGACACAGTGGCTGCTACGGGCTCAAACAGAGCAACAATTGTGAGAATGGCACAGACAAGTCAGCGTTTTGTTCTGTTGTACATAGGGTCACTATAAGTCAGAACCAATTAGCGGCATCTAGCAACAAAAATATGTGTTAAGCAGGGCTACATGTTTCTAAGTGGTCAGTCCATACTTAAACCCTTCTGCTTTCCTATACAACCTTACAACTGTGGAGACTTAGATAATAAAGATCAGAGTAATGCCTGAGTCTTGGGTACCAGCCATACTGGCAGATTCTTTATGATTAGAAATCGGACATGAACCTGGTGTGGCCTTGCTTTAGCAAGAAATCAGGCTAATGGGTCAGTTAGCATGACAGGCTGGAATCCTAGCACTGAGGGAGGGAGCTGCCCTGATGAGTGCTGTGCGGCACAGGGCACATGGACACTTAATAGGCCTTCAGAAGAGATGCCCTCAGCATCCAGACTTTCTTGGCACCCAGCAGTGAGTAAATAGCTTGTCATGGATTTCTTTAAGTGAACACTGAGGGCATACTAATGTTGTAAAAGATTAAAATGTAAACAGCTGGGACTAGAGTCTGTTTCCTTCTGCCTCTTTACGTGTTGTAATTTTGGAATCTCCATTCTCCAAGGTTGAATAACCTTGTTTACACAATTACCCTTCTCTGATCTTATTAAAAACCTTTTGTGTGAGAACTGTGCCCCATATGCCACAACTTTGCTTCTCTCATAGAGCTTTCCATAACTTGGGACTGTTTATAGCCACTGTAATAAATGAGGGAAGAGCAAAGAATGTGGATTTCTCCTATCTATCATATGAAATCTATGTAACTTTAAAGTTATGATTATAAACGATGCCTAAAGGAGGACCCAAAAACTTCAAATTCCATGCTCCATGGCGTAGATAGTGTTGAATATTTATTTATGGAATGTCAAAAAGAAAATAAGACTTCAAAAAGGGCAAACAGCAGCAGCCTCCCCTTCTGCTGCTTTGAGAGTAAGGCCGTAAAGGAAGCACTGGGCTAGTATTTTCTGGCATTATCAGAGGATGGGAGTCGCTGCAGTGACAGGCGTGGGTGTGGCTGGGATCAGGCAAACAAGATGGCAATCAGAATTTACTTCCGTGATTTTTACTATGCTTATTATCTGCACTTTATTCAGTAATTGTTTATATTACCGTTGTCTTTCTAAGGAGGACTATGTTTCCTAAAAGCAGATCATGACATCTGGCTAGTGTTACATGTATTCTAGGTAATAATAAGAACATAATTAGTTAATAAATTCAGAAGTGCACGTTTTTTCATGTTCTAGTTTCTCTGAAATCACAATGCATCTAATACTCAGTGATAAAAAAGTATTATGTCATAATTTAATTGGCAGTGTTTTTTAGTATGCAAAATACTGCCTCTTTCAGTTGATGCTGTGTTAGATTTGATGAAATACGTTAGGGATTTTTTTGGTAATTTAGATAAAAGACCATTAACTGTATAGTAAAGTATTTAAATTCCAACCGACGACCTGTTGATTGCCAACTAATGGCATATGGATTGCCAAGTGATATTCAATGTAGCAAAACTTCAGATACGATAAAAAATTGGATAGTATCTTGAAGTGAGTACACCCTAAGTACATAAATATTGAAGGAATAAAAGGCACAAAATGCGGCCGCCTGCCTTGAGGTAGATCCAAGAGTTGGAATTTGAAGCAAACAAGGAGAGCATTTTGTCTGGGATGAAGGCAGGGAGGTTAATTGGCTGTCATTAGGGTTTTAATGTAGGAGTTACGTCTTCAAGATCAGACTAAAAGAACTTTGATCAGATCTAAGAACAGAGGGGCCTGTGGGAGCTTGTGCTGAAGCCTCAGAATGTTACTTTTGGGTTAGCCATGAAGCAAGAAAAGTTGAACTGAAACTAAAGATACGAGGCAGTTTTCCTTAAATGAAAAAGCTTCATTAATTTCTTCTTTAAAATGTAAAGTGTGTTTTTCCGTTTAACTCTTGGAATGAGAAGGCTAAGTTAGTGGTGCTATTTCTTAGCCTCTGTAATCATGCTTCATGTTTTCTTCCACAGATTGCCTTCTCCCAGCACAGCAATTTTATGGACCTGGTACAGTTCTTCGTGACTTTCTTCAGGTAATTTCACTTACACCAACTGTATCTGTTCTCTTGATTCAGGTATTGTCTCCATTGAGTGTCAGCTCATAAAAGAATAATTCTCTGTTTCTACAACAGGTCACTCTTACTTTATTTGTGTTCCTGAAAAGAGCTGTCACTTAACATTCCATCAAATCTGATAAAATGAAAACATCTGGTTTATATGGGTTTGTTTTTTTTTTTCTTTGAGGCAGCTTTTCATGTGACCTATACTAAGTTGTGGATGATTTGGCTCTTCGTAGGGGAAGAATTTGGGACTAGAACAACCGTTAATAATGGTTACTGATGTGAGCTTCATATATGCTTCCTCTTGTTCAAGAGATGGTTTGGCTGATTATCCAGAGTCACCTGTTAGTCCCTTGGGCTTTCTCTTCTACACTCATAGTTGTTTCGTTCACTGGTTGGTTTTTAGTTTAATTTTATTTTTTATGAAAATACCATGTTCAGATAATTAAAAAAGACAAGTGCTACAGTGCTTATAACAGAAAGCAGCAGCTTCCTGCCGCATACCTTCCCACCCCGACTCCCCCAATTTAAATTGTTTTATCTGTTTTTCACCACTTTATGCTTATGCTCTGTCTTGGTTTTTTAGTTCAATCTATTGATGTCCTACTGTAGAAGATGAGGACTCAAAACAGTTTCAGCTGAATGATGAAGAAAATATTAACTTGTGGATACAGTTGAAGTTGTATTTAGAGAATTGGAGAGAGAGAGAAAGAAGAGACAGAATGTGTTGGACAGCTGAGGGGATATGAGCATGGCCTCAGCTCCTGGCAGCTTTGTAGTTCCAGTTTCTATGAGAGCTGGGTGCTTTAGGGTTCTGCTAGATGCCTGTGACTATTCTCCCACAGCTATCCACTGACCACCTAGGTAGCAGTTTTCTGGGATTGAAATTCTAGGTTGTAACTTTGGGTTAATTATATAATACAGAAACATTTTTTTAATTGTTACAAGAATGTATGTAACACAGCACTTGCCAGTTCAACATTTTTCAGCTGTACAGTTTAGCGGCATCAATTACGTTAGTCGTGTGCAACCATCACCTGTATTCATTGCCAAATTTCCCATCACCGTAAACAGAAACTCACTGCTTCCTAAACAATGGATCCCCTTTTCCCTATCCCTCCCGCCCCTGGTAACCACTAATAAACTTTAGTCTGTAAACATTTGTCTATTCTTGTTATTCCATATTTGAGTGATAGTGTCCCACCAAGCTAGCCATTGAGGCAATACCAAAATGGAGGGTGGAGTCATGGCCGGTGGAACAGTCCCAAAACTCCCCTGCAAAGGTTCAGATTCCAAAAAAAGAGGCAGTAAAAGCTAGGTTGATTGGACTAAAGGCTTTTAATGAGGGGAAACCTATGTACAGAGGACAGCACTGAGTTCCAGAACTAGCTGAGAAGATTTGACAGTTGCCTATGTTACAGTATTTGTGCGCACCAAGGGGCCTTTATTCTAACACTAGTATACTCAAAGAGTGGGTGAGTTCCAAAGGGGGAAAGGAATATGACACCCGCGCTGCAGGGGAAGCATAGGTGGAAGGGAAAGTGAAGTCCGGGAGTGGGGAGGGAGTGATGGTCCTAGAGAGTTTATTTTACTAATTGATGGCTGGATTTGCACTTAAAGACAGTTAATCAGTAGCTGTAGCTGTGGAGAGTCTGGCTGATGTTCCTGGCTAACTATGGGACAGGGCTACTTACTGTCCAGTCACTCTTGCTCAATCCCAGAGTCCTTAGCGGGGAGGACCCATTTTGAATATGCCTCAGTCCCACAATAAAATCATATAGTAGTTGTCCTTTTGTGACTGACTTATTTCACTCCATGTAATGTTTTCAAGGTTTATTCATGTTGTAGCATGTGTCAGGACTTCATTCCTCTTTGTGGCTGAGTAGTATTCCATTGTATGTGTGTACCATATATTGTATATCGATTAATCTTTTGATGGATATTTAGGTTGTTTCTACCTTTGGTTATTGTGAATAATCCTGCAGTGAACATTGGTGTACATGTATACATGTATCTGTTTGTGTCACTACTTTGAAGTCACTTGGGGATACACCTGGGAGTGGAATTGCTGCGTCATATCATAGAACCATGTATAACTTTTTGAGGAACCGCAAACTCTTTTCCACAGCAGCTGTAACATTTTGCAGCAGTGTATAAGGATTCCAGTATCTCCACATCCTTGTCAGCATTTGTTATTTTCTGGGTTTTGTTTGTTTGTTTGTACATCATAGCCATCCTAGTGGGAGTAAAATGGTATCTCATTGTGGTTTTGATATGAATCTCTCTAATGGCCCCAGCCTCTCGGGAAAAAAGACTAGTGGTGCTATTTGATGGCTCACTTTTAAGGGGATGCAGAGGCCATACGCTAACTCAGTAGTACCAATTAGCACATGTGCTATATTCTTGGAACATGTATGGAATGAGAGAACCCAGCTGCCACATACCAACCCAGAGAGGACTGGCTGCTTCTGTTGATTGGCAGGAGCCTGAATAGCACCATCAGAAATGATCAGAGAAGCATCTTTAGGGACCATGGGCTCTTGTGTAATAAACAAAGATAAAAGGTCTTTTCATCACTTCTCCCTTTTGAAGTTTGAGCCTTTGGAAAAGAATCTGACTTCAGTTTTTCTGGACTGTGTTCAAGAACTAGAAATGATGGACTTTTTAGCTGAGAATATAGAGTTCTTTCCATGAGCTTGGGGAAGAAAATAATTGCCCAGGGGTAAGTTAACCAGATCCAAAAAGATTTAAATGAAACCTATAAGGGAGAGGGGAAAGGTGTCCAGATAATCCTAAGTACTCTAAAGAACAAGCAGCGCATATAACATAGAAAAGAGAATTAGGGGAGGGCGAGGGGAAGCTTAATGATTCAAATGACAAAAATCGTTGTGAGGTGAGTTGGAAACAGTACTTCCAGACTCAGGGCACAGTGAAGTAAACTGCAGCTCCTAATCCATGATTACCTTTGTGTCTTAATGAGATGTTTCTTCATACTCAAATAGGAGCCTTGTGTATAAAAAACGAAATAATGAGACCGACTCACTTGTTTGTCCTGAGAATCAAATGAAGTAATGTATGTGAAAGGGCTTCGTAGTCTGGGAAATGATATGCTACTGTTGGTCTAAATGATGACTTAGTAAGAGGAGGAGAGACAGATTAACACTCTCCAAATCTGTGTAGCTGGGGTTAGAGATGCCTTAGAGGGCAGGACTGGGTGAGGATAAAAAGAAAGAAAAATAGAGGTGATGTTATGAAAGTGTCACACCACCTACCCAGAAGGAAGAAATATGATGAGAATTCCTGACGTAGGCAAGATATACAATGTTTTCCTAAAGTTTTTAGTTATCTGAATTTGCACTGAAAGTCATGCCAAGTTCACAGCAGACATTTTGACAAAACTATGAATTTTTGGCCATTTCCTTTTCCAGAAGGTAGAAGTGATGTGGAATCCTGCCCCTCTGAACCTAATTCTGACCAGGAAGGCTAGTGAAGTGCAAATCACAGGCACTTGGAAAGAGGCAGCTGTTTTTCTGCTTGCAGACTAGCCCGAAGGTCAAGGCTAGGCCAGGACATGTGTACTTAGTTTTAGGAAGGCTAGACTTGGCGGGGGCGGGAAAGTGGAGCCATTCTTTAGTAGGTTCACCCTCTGGAAGGAAAAAAGATGGAGCCAGGTTGGGATGCTCTCAAAAATATAATTCTAGCTTTGCAATTCCAGTTAAGCTGGTGAGAAAAAACAGATACCCCTGAACACTGAGCCCTCAGACACGTTTTCAAAAAACGTATACAACAGTTGGGAAGAAGGACCTAGAATCACAGCATGGATTTTTCAGAATAGTCTCAGGAAAGTGCAGCCCTCAGACAAACATGGACAGGTTTAGAACAAAAAGGCCAAAGGATTCCTGTTTTTCTCCTTAGGTACAGAGCTAAGTTGTCCTAATGTTGAATGACATTGGTAAAATGTCAGTAATTGTTGAGGCTGAGTAAAGGACATATAGGAGTTCACCAGGTTGTTCTCTATTTTTGTGTATGTTTGATAATTTCCGTGTTATAACATGTTTTCTTGAATTACACCTATATTGAGAAGTACAGAAAAGTGATGAGGGGCTACAGTAAGATGAACATTGAGTTTCAGTCCTACCTGTGCCCAAACTATTTGTAGGAAAAGAAGGGAAGGGTATTGGTAAGTGCCACCTTTTTTGAAATAACTGGTAAATTTGTCATTGTATTACCCTAGAAGAATCATGTGCATATTGGCTTTGAGGGAGCAATCGCTGTGTGTTAGCGTGCTGTTGTGTCATTTCTCGTAGCTGGAACAAGTAGAAAGAACTGGGTTGTTGGCTCTTTCAACGGGAAGATGGAAGCCCCACGTAGGCATGGGGATGAGGGTGGTGGTGGAGCACACACCGTCTGAGTATTGTTTTCCAGCTGCATTGAGGTAGTCCCAAGAGAAGCTTCTGAGTAACAACACAGTCCTCACATCCGCCACACCCATGACCAGCTCTGTACTCACCTATATGCAGCAGTCTCTTGACTCCCCAACTTAGAAGCTGTGCACACTGGCTTCGTAGCCTTCCATGCTGATTTGAGTTGACCATAATGATGTGGATAGAGCCAAGCTTTTAGGACCTTCATTTGCTGATGTGGCATGACTCAAAATGAGAAGAAACAGCTGCAAGCATCCATGAATAATCAGAACCTGGAATGTACGAAGTATGAATGTAGGAAAATGGGAAGTCATCAAAAACGAAATGGAATGCATGAATATTGATATCCTAGATATTAGTGAGCTGAAATGGGCTGGTATCGGCCATTTTGAATCGGACAATAATATGATCTAGCTGTGCTGGCAATGGCAAATTGAAGAGGAATGTCATCATTTTCATCATCAAAAAGAACATTTCAAGGTATATCCTGAAGTACAACTCTGTCGGTGATAGGATAATATTCGTACACCTACAAGGGAGACCAGTTAATAAGACTATTATTCAAATTTACATACCAACCTCTAAGGCCAAAGATAAAGAAATTGAAGATTTTTACCAGCTTCTGCAGTCTGAAATTGATCAAACATGTAATCAAAATGCACTGACAATTACCGATGATTGGAATGCGAAAGTTGGACACAAGAAGGATCAGTGGTTGGGAAATAATGGCCTTGGTGATAGAAATGATGCCGGAGATCGCGTCATTTTGCAAGATCAACAACTTCCTCATTGCTAATACCTTTTTTCAACAACATAAACGGTGTCTATACACATGGAAGAAACCCTGGTGGTGTAGTGGTTAAGAACTACGTCTGCTAACCGAAAGGTCGGCAGTTTGAATCCACCAGGCATTCCTTGGAAACTCTATGGGGCAGTTCTCCTCTGTCCTATAGGGTCGCTATGAATCGGAACTGACTTGATGGCAGTGAGTTTGTTTTTGGTATACACGTGGACCTCACCGGATGCAATATATAGGAGTCAAATTGACTACATCTGTGGTGAGAGATGATGGAGAAGCTCGGTATCATCAGTTCAGCTGTGGAACAGACCATCAGCCACTCATGTGCAAGTTCAAGTTGAAGCTGGAGAAAATTAAAACAAGTCCACAAAAGCCAAAGTACCACCTTGAGTATGCCTCACCTGAATTTAGAGACAATCTCAAGAATAGATTCGATGCATTGATAACACCAGTGACCAAAGACCAGTCAAGTTGTGGACATCAAGGACATCATACATAAAGAAAGCAAAAGGTCATTAAAAAGACAGGAAAGAAAGAAAAGACCAAAATGGATGTCAGAAGAGATTCTTGAACTTACTCTTGAACGTAGAGCATCTAAAGCAAATGGAAGAAATGGTGAAGTAAAAGAGCTGAACAGAAGATTTCAAAGGGTAGCTCGAGAAGACAAATTATTATGAGAGACCTGAAATTAAAAAACCAAAACATGCTTGGCATTTCTCAAGTTGAAAGAATTGAAATTTAAAAAAAAAAAAAAGCCTCAAGTTGCAATTTTGAAGAATTTATGGGCAAAATATTGAATGACACAGAAAGCATCAAAAGATGATGGAAGAGATACACAGAGTCACTGTACCAGAAAGAATTGGTCAACGTTCATCCACTTCAGAAGGTAGCATATGATCAAGAACCCAGGGTGTTTTAGTAATCTAGTGCTGCTCTAACAGAAGTACCACAAGCAGATGGCTTTAACAAAGAGAAGTTTATTCTCTCACAGTCTAGTAGGTTACAAGTCCAAATTCAGGGTGTCAGCTCCAGGGGACAGCTTTCTTTGTCTGCTCTAGAGGAAGATTCCTTGTCATCAGTCTTCCCCTGGTCGAGGAGCATTTCAGGCGCAGAGACCCCAGGTCCGAAGGACACCCTCTGCTCGTGGTGCTGCTTTCTTGGTATGAGGTCCCCAACCCTCTGCTTGCTTCCCTTTTATCTCTTGTGAGATAAAAGGCGGTGCAGGCCACACCCCAGGGAAACTCCATTTACATTGGAGCAGGGATGTGACCTTAATAAGGGTGTTGCAATCCCACCCTAATCCTCTTTAACATAAAATTACAATCACAAAATGGAGTACAACCACACAATACTGGGAATCATGGCCCAGCCAAATTGATACATTTTGGGGAGGACATAATCAAGTCCGTGACACAGGGTATTGAAGGAAGAAGTCCATGCTGCACTGAAGGCACTGGCGAAAAACAAGGCTCCAGGATTTGATGGAATACCAATTGAGATGTTTCAGCAAACAGATGCAGTGACTAGAGGTGCTCACTCATGTGTGCCAAGAAATTTGGAAGACAGCTACCAACCAACTGGAAGAGATCCATATTGGCTCATTCCAAAGAAAAGTGATGCAGTCGAGTGCAAAAATTATGGAACAGTATCATTAACATCACACACAAGTAAAATTTTGCTGAAGATAATTCAAAAGCGGTTACAGCAGTACATCGATGGGAAACTGCCAGAAATTCAAGCCAGATTCAGAAGAGGACATGGAATGAGGGATATCATTGCTGATGTCAGATGGATCTTGGCTGAAAGCAGAGAATGCCAGAGAAAGCAGAGAATGTGTTTTATTGGCTATGCAAAGGCATTTGACTGTGTGGATCATAACAAATTATGAATAACATTGCGAAGGAGGGAAATTCCAAAACACTTAATTGTGCTCATAAGGAACCTGTATATAGACCAAGAAGCAGTCGTTCCCGACAGAGCAAGGAGATACTGCGTGGTTTAAAATCAGGAAAGATGTGCATCAGGGTTTTGTCCTTTCACTATACTTACTCAATCTGTATGCTGAGCAAATAATCCAAGAAGCTGGACTATGTGAAGAACGGGGCATCAGAATTGGAGGAAGACTCATGAACAACCTGCATTATGCAGGTGACACACCTTGCTTGCTAAAAGTGAAGAGGACTTGAAGCACTTATTGATGAAAATCAAAGACTAGAGCCTTCAGTATGGATTACACCTTAACATAAAGAAAACAAAAATCCTCCCAACTGTACCAGTAAGCAACATCATGATAAATGGAGAAAAGATTGAAGTTATCAAGGATTTCATTTTATTTCGATCCACAATTAACGCCCATGGAAATGGCAGTCAGGAAATCAAACGACATACTGCATTGGGCAAATCTGCTGCAAAACACCTCTTGAAAGCGTTAAAAAGCAAAGATGTCACTTTCAGGACTAAGGTGCACCTGACCCCAGGCCATGGTATTTTCAGTCACCTCATACCTGTGTGGAAGCTGGACAATGAATAAGGAAGAACAAAGAATTGACACCTTTGAATTATGGTGTTGGCAAGGAATATTGACTGTACCACGGACTGGCAGAAGAACAAACAAATTTGTCATGGAAGTACACCCAGAATGCTCCTTAGGAACAAAGATGGTGAGACTTTGTCTCACATACTTTGGGTATGTTTTCAGGAGCGACCAATCCCTGGAGAAGGACATCATGCTTGGTAAAGTAAAGGGTCAGCAAAAAAGAAGAAGACCCTCAATGAGATGATTTGGCACACAGTGGCTACAACGATGGGCTCAAGCATACCAGTGATTGTGCGGATGGTGTAGGACCTGGCAAGGTTTCATTCTATTGTATGTAGGGTCACTATGAGTCAGAACCAAATGGATGCCACCTAATAATACAATAGCTGTGTTTATCTTTTAAAATAAAAATTACAAAAATCAGGGGTCATGCATGGAAATGAAGAAAGACTGAGAGAGGTTGCTCTTTTCAGACTCCTTTACTGGTTATTGCAGTTCTCCCCAGCTTCTCAGTGTTGGGATGCCTCCCCAGGGGCATTCGTCCCTATCTGTGTTCACTCCCTTGGTGACCTCATCCAGGTTTACTGCTTCAAATACCATCTATATGCTGATGATTCCCCAGTGCAAATCTTCATCCCGAATTTTGTAGCAGCTTCCAGGCTTGTTTATCTGCCCACAGCACCTCCCCTTGGCTGTCTGGAAGATACCTCAGAGCACAGCCTAGCCGAAACTGGACTCTTGATCCGCTATCTCTTTGCACCTGCTATACCAAGAACATTCCATCTAGTGGATGACAAGTCCACCCTTCTAGTCCATCAGGAAAATTCTGTTGCCTTGTCCTTCAAATTATGTCCAATTCCAGAGTGCTTTTCACACCCCCACTACCACCACCCTTGTTTGAGCCACCGTCGTCTTTTACCTGGACTACAGGTCTCCGTGTTTCTGCCATTGCTACCCTAGTGGTTTTCTGAGCCTAAGTTAGACCATGACAGCTCTCTACTCAAAATCCTGCAGTGGTTCCTCCTCTCAGTAAAGTCCATAACCCTCATAATGCCTGCAGGCGTTACATGCTACACGACCTGCTCCTCCCCTCTCTCCCCTTTACCTCCTTACCTCTCTGCCTTCATCTCTGGCACCACTCACATCACTTAGCTTTGCTGGCGCCCTGTGGGTCCTCAAGCATTCCCAGTCAGGTCCTTGCTTCCAGGCTTTGCACTAGCTGGCCCCTTTGCCTAGGTGTATTTCTGCAGACATCAGCTGAGCTGCCTTTCACCATGCCTCCTCCAAGTCTCTGCTCAAATGGCACCTTCTCAGTAAGCCCCATTCTGACCGTTCTGATTTCTGTAGCATTGGCTACTACTGACATGCTCTCTAATTTGCCTATTTGTTTTGCTTCTGTTTGTTTCCACCTGCTGGAATGTAATTCACGGGAACAGGGATGTTCTATTCCTTGATATATTCCATGTGCCTAAAACAGGACCTGGCCCAATCAGTATTGATTCAGTGAAAAGTCTATACTGTTAGCTTGGAGGAAGGCTTGGCAGTGTCAGCGACCGCAGAGGCCCAGCAAGATGGAAACTGAAGGCAATGCACTGAGTGGTGGCCCAGTGGAACCCCTGCCTGTTTTGCCAGGGTACCCATGGAAGGTGTCTGCACTCTTGTGCATCTTAGGGAAGTGGTAACCTGCAGACACCTTGATGTTTCTGCTTGTGAGAGGGCAGAAGTTCAGCCTTCCTAGGACTTCAGAGTGTCTTTCTCCAGCCAGCCTGGGAGGGCTGCCTCGGTGTCTGTGCTGGGTGCACTGAGGCTACCATTCACCAAGCTGACTCTATCCTGCAAATGCAGAGGTCAACAAGACAGTGCCAGTGACACGGGCTAGGGAGCCTCATGTCTGTATGTATGCTTTGGATACATGTTCTGAGGGGAGCTGCCTTTACAATTTAGGTGTAAAAATGCCAGTTTTAAAATTACTTACGAAGTTAGCTAAGAGGTTTATTTGTTAAGCTCTTTCTTCCATTTAAACTGAAGTCAGTCATTCTTTTTGGTCTATTTCAAACGATTGAACATCTGGTTTATAGAATGTTGAAATCATTTGCATTTGTAACACCACTGAGAGTTATTCTCTCCTATTAAGAAAGTTATTGGCTTGAGTTTGGTCATTTTGGATATATTCTATTAAATAAAAAAAAAAATACAATCATGCACCACATAATGTCCATTCAGGCCATGTCTGACCCCATATACGCCTGTGGTCCCATGAGGTTATAATGGAGTTCAGAAATTCCGGTCAGAGAACAGAATGTAACAGACATAACCGGACATAGCAAACACAACAGCTTCCCACACATAACACATGTACAGGCAGTCCCCAGCTTACGAACGAGATCTGTTCCTAAGTCTATCTTGAAGTCAGATTTGTAGGTAAATTAGAACAGGTACATATAGTTCTTATTTAATGTCAGTCAATGTTTGTCATAGTACATATTTCACTGTTCTATGCATATAAAACACTTAAGAAACACTTCCAAACCACACAGTGTTTTCAAGAGCATCACAAAGTAGTACATATGTTCATTATTATGAACCATTATATTTAACTCAAATTTTTAATATAATAGGCTTTATGACAGTCCATACTTAACTATGAGTTGTCCGTAAGTCAGACGTTTGTAACCTGGGCACTGCCTGTAATCTGGTGTTCGCACGATATTCAAATCACATAACATCGTATTTCACAGAACAGATCATGGATGCATCAAAAGAAGATGAAAGGAATACACAGAGTCACTGTACCAAAAAGAATTATTCGACGTTCAACCATTTCAGGAGGTAGCATATGATCAAGAACCGATAGTACTGAAGGAAGAGGTCCAAGCTGCACTGAAGGCATTGGTGAAAAACAAGGCTCCAGGAATTGACGGAATACCAATTGAGATGTTTAAACAAATGGATGCAGTGGCTGGAGGTGCTCACTCATCTATGCCAAGAAAATTGGAAGATAGCTACCTGGCCAACCGACTGGAAGAGATCTCCATATTCATACCCGTTCCAAAGGAAGGAGATCCAGCAGAATGCGGAAATTATCAAACAATATCAATATCACACACGAGATTTTGCTGAAGATCATTCAAAAGCAGTTACAACAGTACATCGACAGGGAACTGCCAGAAGTTCAAGCCAGATTCAGAAGAGGACATGGAATGAGGGATATCACTGCTGATGTCAGATGGATCCTGGCTGAAAGCAGGAATACCAGAAAGATGTTTACTTGTGTTTTATTGACTATGCAAAGGCATTCGACTGTGTGGATCATAACAAATTATGGATAACATTGTGAAAAATGGGAATTCCAGAACACTTAATTGAATTGTGCTCATGAGGCACCTATACATAGACTAAGAGGCAGTCGTTCGAACAGATCAAAAGGATACTGTGTGGTTTAAAGTCAGGAAAGGGTGTGCATCAGGGTTGTGTCATTTCACCGTACTTATTCAGTCTGTATGCTGAGCAAATAACCCGAGAAGCTGGACTATATGAGGAACGGGGCATCAGGATTAGAGGAAGACTCATAAACAACCTGTGTTATGCAGTTGACACAACTTTGCTTGCTGAAAGTGAAGAGGACTTAAAGCACTTATTGATGGAGATCAAAGACCACAGCCTTCAGTATGGATTATGCTTCAACATAAAACAAAAATCCTCACAATTGGACCAATAAGCAACATCACGATAAATGCAGAAAATATTGAAATTGTCAAGGATTTCGTTTTGCTTGGATCCACAATTAACACCCATGGAAGCAGCAGTCAGGAAATCAGGTGGCACATTGCATTGGGTAAATCTGCTGCAAGAGTTCTCTTTAAAGCGTTAAAAAGCAAAGATGTCACCTTGACACGACTAAGATGTGTCTGACCCAAGCCATGTTGTTTTCAGTCACCTCATATGCATGCAGAAGCTGTGCAATGAATAAGGAAGACTGAAGAACAGTTGACATCTTTGAGTTGTGGTGTTGGCAAAGAACATTGAATAATATATCATGGAGTACCAGAAGAACAAACAAACCTGTCTTGGAAGAAGTACAGCCAGAATGCTCATTAGAAGCAAGGATGGCAAGACTTCATCTCACATACTTTGGACATGTTATCAGGAGGGACCAGTCCCTGGAGAAGTCTTTTACCAAGAGACATCATGCTTGGTAAAATGGAGCGTCAGTGAAAAAGAGGAAGACCCTCAACAGAATGGATTGACATAGTGTCTGCAACCGTGGGCTCAAACATAGCAACGACTGTGAGGATGCTTCAGGACTGGCCAGTGTTTCATTCTGTTCTATGGGAAGATATACAGTAAAACCTGCAAAAGCTTTGTAAGGTAGAAACCTGTCAGAGAAGGAAAACGCAAATATTTTCCACTAAGAGAGAGTGGTAGAAAAGTGGTAAGACTGCATCCTGTCAAAGGCAGAAAACTTTGCAAGACCTGGAACAAGAAGTCAGTCGGCTCTCACAAGTTTCACTGTAATTTGTGTGTGTGTGCATGCATATATATATATAATATATATACACACATACATATATATATAATTATATATTATATATATTATATGAAAATGTATTTCTTCTGCATGAAAAGTTAATTGTTACTCTAATAACTTCTCTTTTTTTTTTTTTTTAATTTTACTGTCTGCTGACTGGGTTATGTAGCATGCTTGTTATTTCTTGTAATAGGATTATTTTTCTTATTTGGGATAAACCGTGATAGGCCATTCTGATGAAGGCCCAGAGGAGGTCAGGGCTCTGCGTGCTTTGTAGGGATAACACAGTTTAGAGGTCAGGTCAGCTTACCAAAGACTTGTTACACTTTGCTTCCTGTGAACCATGCCATTGTCGTAATGACTCATCAGAAAGGAGCTTGGAGTTGGTGTTTTGGGATTATTTCCCGGCCTGGCCTGAGGTGTGGAAGACAGTGATCCAGGGCTGGGATAATAACTTGGTACTTTACTTTCTCACAGTTGTTTCCTCTCTTTGCTCCTGGTGGCGGCTGTGGTTTGGAAGATCAAACAAAGTTGTTGGGCCTCCCGGCGTAGAGAGGTAAGCCTCAATGGATGAAGATTAAAGAATTCTTGTAACAGCTTTTTTTCCTTTTCTTTTTCTCTTAAGCAAGTCAGTTTTAGCTATTTTGTGGCAACTGATTGATAGATTTATCCACAGTTAGACTAGTGCTACCCTTTCTGCAGTTTAGAGTCAGTAGACTTTGATTAGTTCTACAGAGTCTAATTAATTCTATAGGATTTTAACTTTTTTTTAAAGGAAATTCTAGTATTGACTTATAGATGCCAGGTGTGTTCTTCCTACCAAAATCCTGAGTCTTGACACTCGAAGTGGGAGCTCTGAGCGCTTATTAACAGGGCCACATCCAGCAC
This sequence comes from Elephas maximus indicus, assembly GCF_024166365.1. Lineage (NCBI taxonomy): Eukaryota > Metazoa > Chordata > Mammalia > Proboscidea > Elephantidae > Elephas > Elephas maximus. Next base: position 42,209,304 of record NC_064843.1, read on the forward strand.
TTGATTTGGCACAGCCTTCCTAAAAGCCTTTCATGAGAAGGTGGCTGGAATCAGCCATTTAGTCACCTGCAAAGCTTCTCATTATTCAAGGAAAGATCAGTGTGTGTCCAGTTAAGTTTTTACTTGAGTTTTATGTTTTAATATGAATCTTGATTTTGTTCCAGAGCTCCATTGCAAAGCGGCATCAATGAGCCAAGCAAACATTTACGATTGAGACAACTTCAAATAAACTTGGTTAAAAGTACAACGTAAAAGCTTAGTCTTTTGAGACTTTCACTTGTGCTTTTACTTTGTCTCTTCCAGTCATGTCAGTTGCATTGTTGCTAAGGGAACACTTCTTGGTTTTCTGTAGAGACTCATGCCTCTTTCTATATAAAATGTATAGACAAATTAAGAGAATGGGAGTATCTAAAAATCACAGCTCTCACACGTTCAGCACCTACTTGTACAACGTTGGTGTCTCTCACAGGGTTACAGGAGGCTGCAGGCCTGGCCGCCCTATAGGCCGTGATGCCACCTTCTCTGACCCACTCAAGGGTGATGTTATCACAGTTGAAATGCCGCATCCTCATTATTATCCTTGTGTTTGAAATTCAGGGGATAAACAACATATTCAGAGGATTTGGGGTTTTTTTTTTTAATTGTGGTGAGTATAGATATAACAAAACAGTTGCCATTTCAATGTTTTTTACATGTAGAATTCAGTGACATTAATCACATTCATAATATTTGCAATCGTCACTCACAGAGGGGTTTTTTTAATAGCTCTGTGTCTGATACATTTGAGAACCCCAATGAATTATACAGAGTCCTAAAAAAAAATAAGTTATCCAAAACCAAACCCAGTGCCTTCAAGTCGATTCCGACTGCTAGCGACCCTGTATGACAGAGTAGAACTGCCCCATAGAGTTTCCAGGGAGCGCCTAGTGGATTCGAACTGCCAACCTTTTGATTAGCAGCCGTAGCACTTAACCACTATGCCACCAGGATTCCCGTAAGCCTGGAAAACTAATAAGTTATCCAGAGGGAGTAAAAAAGAAATTGGAAACTACAATAAACCAATAATCAGGGAAGGAAATTGAATTAGACCCAGACAGTTTCATGACTGAGGTAAGTTTATGAAGATAGTAACAGTCTGTTTCTCCTTGGTTGCTTATGAGAATTAATTATTTCTAAAATATATAAGCCATTCCAGAGTAAGGAAAATATATAAACCTTATAATATTCCTAATTCATTTTATGGACAAGAATGCTGATATGGTTACACAACTTGAAGAATATGATCAATGTAAAGAATGTAATTGTGTAGAAATTGTTAAATTGTTATGTTCTGCTGTTTATATTCTCAATAACAACAAATAAAAAATAAAGGCCAGTCGCGTAATGAATATATGTGCAACAATAAAGGATCATTTAATATTAGAAACCCTACTAGAATACAATATATCAGTAAGTAAAAATAAAACCTAGGGGAGCCGGGGCCAAGATGGCAGAATAGACAGACACCTCCAGCGAGCCCTCTTACAACAAAGACCTGAAAAAACAAGTGAAATGAGTATATTTATGATAAGCTAGGATCCCTGAACATCAAAGGCCAGGTTAGAAAATGACTGATGGGCAGGGGGCAGAAGAGACAGTTCAGAAGCAGAGAGGAGTTACCGGACCTGAATTGCAGGGAGCTCTCAGGCACCATTCCCAGGAGCAGCTGCTGCGGGCTGGTACTAGCATTCGGCTGCAGGTTCCTCAGGGAGAAACAGCCAGCCACACAGCCTGCTTACACCTCCGGAACCATGGAAGAACGGCGCTCTCGGCAAAAGCTAAGTACCTGCATATATTTTACCGCGTCCCCTTCCCTTCAAGCCAGCTTTAGCGGCTGACTTCCCAGGACCTGAGATAGGCCTTGTTCAGCACCTAGAGCCATCCTCCCGGCATTGGAGAAGAAATAAATTGCAACTGTAGGAAAAGATTATTTGCCAGCTCCACTAACCGGGGGAGCTCAGGACAGAAGCGGCTCCTGTACAGGCATAAATGGTCCGTGGACTTTGAGTACCTTTCCCCTCTGCATGGACCTGTGTGGGCCTATTTCAGGAGAATAGGCCCTTGTTGGCAAACCACAGCTGTTTCAGGTGTGTGGCAGAGAGGAGGGTGCTTGATGTTTGACACGGCTTTGCATATTAAACACAGTCCTCACCTACCGACATCAGAGGCCTAAGGACTGATGGCTCAACTCAGGTCACCCAGCCACCCGCAACAGGGGTCTAAGGATAACTGGTACCTCCAAGTCCTTGCAACCGAAAACACTTGGTGCCCATGGTCCATCTGTAGAACCCACCCACGTGTATGCTCTAAGGAACAGGGACATGCTTTCCTCAGAGACACGTGGGGGACGATTCTCAGCCCCCTGCCTTGTTCAGAGTGTGACCCCCTGCTGCAACCATATACCGGTGCGTACACCAATCACCCTTGCCCCTCTAGGACTGTAAGACAGAGCCTGAACCACACACTTGGTGATCACCTACCTGTACACCTCAGCTGAATTCATACAAGACAAGTGAATGGACTCCTAGACTGATATACCTGATAACAGCTCTAGACATCTGGGAACAGGACGTCAGAGCTCCAAAGGCGAAAATAATCAAGCTCTTTCACTCAGGCAACCCATTTGGGCATATCAAAACAAACAAAGCAAGAAGCTGCCACACAGTAAGCAAACATAACATAACTTATGGAAATGGCTCAGAGACAATAGTCAATATCAAGTCACGTAAAGAAACAGACCATGATCGCTTCAACAAGCTCTCAAAACAAGGGACCTTCTAGATAAAAGTGCCTTCCTGGAATTACCAGAAGCAGAATACAAAAGATAATATACAGAACCCTTCAAGACATCGGGAAGGAAATCAGGCAATATGCAGAACAAGCCAAGGAACACACAGGTAAGTTAAAAAGATTATTCAGGAACAAAATGAAAAATTTAATAAGCTGGAAAAATCCATAGACAGACAACAATCAGAAATTCAGAAGATTTACAATAAAATTACCAAAGGAGACAACTCAAAAGAAAGTCAGAGGAGCAGATTTGAGCAAGTAGAAGGCAGAATATCTGAACTTTAAGATAAAGCACTTGGCACTAATATATTTGAAGAAAAATCAAAGGAATTTTTTAAAAATAATTTTTATTGTGCTTTAAGTGAAAGTTTACAAATCAAGTCAGTCTGTCACATATAAGCTTATATACACCTTACTACATACTCCCATTTACTCTCCCCCTAATGAGTCAGCCCACTCCCTCCTTCCAGTCTCTCCTTTCCTGACCGTTTTGCCAGTTTCTAACCCTCTCTACCCTCCCATCTCCCCTCCAGACAGGAGATGCCAATACAGTCTCAAGTGTCCACCTGATACAAGTAGCTCACTCTTCATCAGCATCTCTCTCCAACCCATTGTGCAGTCCCTTCCATGTCTGATGAGTAGTCTTTGGGAATGGTTCCTGTCCTGGGCCAAGAGAAGGTTTGGGGACCATGACCGCCGGGATTCTTCTAGTATCAGTCAGACCATTGAGTCTGGTCTTTTTATAAGAATTTGGGGTCTGCATCCCACTGTTCCCCTGCTCCCTCCGGGGTTCTTTGTTGTGCTCCCTGTCAGGGCAGTCATCGGTTGTGGCCAGGCACCATCTAGTTCTTCTGGTCTCAGGATGATGTAAGTCTCTAGTTCATGTGGCCCTTTCTGTCTCTTGGGCTCATAGTTATCGTGTGACCTTGGTGTTCTTCATTCTCCTTTGATCCAGGTGGGTTGAGACCAATTGATGCATCTTAGATGGCCGCTTGTTAGCGTTTAAGACCCCAGATGCCCCTCTTCAAAGTGGGATGCAGAATGTTTCCTAATAGATTTTTTTATGCCAATTGACTTAGATGTCCCCTGAAACCATGGTCCCCAGACCCCTGCCCCTGCTACGCTGGCCTTCGAACCATTCAGTTTATTCAGGAAACTTCTTTGCTGTTGGCTTAGTCCAGTTGTGCTGACCTCCCCTGTATTGTGTGGTCTTTCCCTTCACCTAAGGTAGTTCCCGTCTACTATCTAATTAGTGAATGCCCCTTTCCCACCCTCCCTCCCTCCCTCCCCCCTCTCGTAACCACAAAAGAATGTCTTCTTCTCAGTTTATACTGTTTCTCAAGAACTTATAAGAGTGGTCTTATACAGTGTTTGTCCTTTTGCATCTGACTACTTTCACTCAGCATAATGCCTTCCAGGTTCCTCCATGTTATGAAATGTTTCACAGATCCCTCACTGTTCTTTATCGATGCGTAGCATTCCACTGTGTGAATATACCGTAATTTATTTAACCATTCATCTGTTGATGGACACCTTGGTTGCTTCCACCTTTTTGCTATTGTAAGCAGTGCTGCAATAAACATGGGTGTGCATATATCTGTTCGTGTAGAGGCTCTTATTTCTTTAGGGTATATTCCGAGGAGTGGAATTTCTGGGTTGTATGGTAGTTCTATTTCTAACTTTTTAAGAAAACGCCAGATAGATTTCCAAAGTGGTTGTACCATTTTACATTCCCACCAGCAGTGTATAAGAGTTCCAGTCTCTCCGCAGCCCCTCCAACATTTATTATTTTGTGTTTTTAGGATTAATGCCAGGCTTGTTGGAGTGAGATGGAATCTCATCGTAGTTTTAATTTGCATTTCTCTAATGGCTAATGATCGAGAGCATTTTCTCATGTGTCTGTTAGCTGCCTGAATATCTTCTTTAGTGAAGTACGGGTTCATATCCTTTGCCCACTTTCTGATTGGGTAGTTTGTCTTTTTGTGGTTGCGTTTTAACAGAATCATATAGATTTTAGAGATCAGGCGCTGGTCAGAGATGTCATAGCTGAAAATTTTTTCCCAATCTGTAGGTGGTCTTTTTACTCTTTGGGTGAAGTCTTTAGATGAGCATAGGTGTTTGATTTTTAGGAGCTCCCAGTTATCTGGTTTCTCTTCGTCATTTTTGGTAATGTTTTGTGTTCTGTTTATGCCTTGTATTAGGGCTCCTAAGCTTGTCCCTATTTTTTCTTCCATGATCTTTATCATTTTAGTCTTTATGTTTAGGTCTTTGATCCACTTGGAGTTAGTTTTTGTGCATGGTGTGAGGTATGGGTCCTGTTTCATTTTTTTGCAAATGGATATCCAGTTACGCCAGCACCATTTGTTAAAAAGACTATCCTTCCCCCAATTAACTGACACTGGGCCTTTGTCAAATATCAGCTGCTCATATGTGGATGGATTTATATCTGGGTTCTCAATTCTGTTCCATTGGTCTATGTGCCTGTTGTTGTACCAGTACCAGGCTGTTTTGACTACTGTGGCTGTATAATATGTTCTAAAATCAGGCAGAGTGAGGCCTCCCACTTTCTTCTTCTTTTTCAGTAATGCTTTACTTATCCGGGGCTTCTTTCCCTTCCATATGAAGTTGGTGATTTGTTTCTGCATCACTTGAAAAAATGTCATTGGGATTTGGATCGGAAGTGCTTCGTATGTATAGATGGCTTTTGGTAAAATAGACATTTTTACTATTTTAAGTCTTCCTATCCATGAGCAAGGTACGTTTTTCCACTTATGTAGGTCCCTTTTAGTTTCTTGCACTAGTACTTTGTAGTTTTCTTTGTATAGGTCTTTGACATCTTTGGTAAGATTTATTCCTAAGTATTTCATCTTCTTGGGGGCTACAGTGAATGGTATTAATTTGGTGATTTCCTCTTCGATGTCCTTTTTGATGATGTAGAGGAATCCAAGTGATTTTTGTATGTTTATCTTGTAACCTGAGACTCTGCTGAACTATTAGTTTCAGTAGTTTTCTGGAGAATTCCTTAGGGTTTTCTTTGTATACGATCATGTCATCTGCAAATGGAGATAATTTTACTTCTTCCTTGCCAGTTTGAATGCCCTTTATTTCTTCATCTAGCCTAATTGCTCTGGCTAGGACCTCTAGCACAATGTTGAATAAGAGCGGTGATAAAGGGCATCCTTCCTTGTCTGGTTCCCGTTCTCAAGGGAAATGCTTTCAGGCTCTCTCCATTTAGAATGATGTTGGCTGTTGGCTTTGTATAGATGCCCTTTGTTACGTTGAGGAATTTTCCTTCAATTCCTGTTCTGCTGAGAGTTTTTATCATGAACGGGTGTTGGACTTTGCCAAATGCCTTTTCTGCATCAATTGATAAGATCATGTGGTTTTTGTCTTTTGTTTTATTTATATGGTGGATTACATTAATGGTTTTTCTAATATTAAACCAAACTTGCATACCTGATATAAATCCCACTTGGTCATGGTGGATTATTGTTTTGATATGTTGTTGAATTCTATTGGCTAGAATTTTGTTGAGGATTTTTGCATCTGTGTTCATGAGGGATATAGGTCTGTAATTTTCTTTTTTTGTGGTGTCTTTACCTGGTTTTGGTATCAGGGGTATGGTGGCTTCATAGAATGAGTTAGGTAGTATTCCATCATTTTCTATGCTTTGAAATACCTTTAGTGGTAGTGGTGTTAACTCTTCTCTGAAAGTTTGGTAGAACTCTGCAGTGAAGCTGTCCTGGCCAGGGCTTTTTTTTTGTTGGGAGTTTTTTTATTACCTTTTCAGTCTCTTTTTTTGTTATGGGTCTATTTAGTTGTTCTACTTCTGATTGTGTTAGTTTAGGTAGGTAGTGTTTTTCTAGGAATTCATCCATTTCTTCTAGGTTTACAAATTTGTTAGAGTACAATTTTTCGTAATAATCTGATATGATTCTTTTAATTTCAGTTGGGGCTGTTGTGATGTGGCCCTTCTCGTTTCTTATTCGGGTTATTTGTTGCCTTTCCTGTATTTCTTTAGTCAGTCTGGCCAATGGTTTTTCAATTTTGTTAATTTTTTCAAAGAACCAGCTTTTGGCTTTGTTAATTCTTTGAATTGCCTTTCTGATCTCTATTTCATTTAGTTCAGCTCTAATTTTTATTATTTGTTTTCTTCTGGTGCCTGATGGATTCTTTTGTTGCTCACTTTCTATTTGTTCAAGTTGTAGGGACAGTTCTCTGGTTTTGGCTCTTTCTTCTTTATGTATGTGTGCATTTATCGATATAAATTGACCTCTGAGCACTGCTTTTGCTGTGCCCCAGAGGTTTTGATAGGAAGTGTTTTCATTCTTGTTGCATTCTATGAACTTCTTTATTCCCTCCTTAATGTCTTCTATAACCCAGTCTTTTTTGATCAGGGTATTGTTCAGTTTCCAAGTATTTGATTTCTTTTCCCTGATTTTTCTCTTACTGATTTCTACTTTTATGGCCTTGTGGTCTGAGAAGATGCTTTGTAATATTTCGATGTTTTGGATTCTGCAAAGGTTTGTTTTATGATCTGATATGTGATCTATTCTAGAGAGTGTTCCATGTGCAGTAGAAAAAAGGTATACTTTGCAGCTGTTGGTGGAGTGTTCTGTATAGGTCTCTGAGGTCAAGTTGGTTGATTGTGGCAATTAGGTCTTCCATGTCTCTATTGAAAGAAAAAAGAAGTCCTATCCTTCTCTGACAGTGGTGTATTGAAGTCTCCTACTATAATTGTGGAGGTGTCTATCTCACTTTTCAGTTCTGTTAGTTTGTTTTTATGTATCTTGCAGCCCTGTCATTGGGTGCATAAATATTTAATATGGTTATATCTTCTGGTAAATTGTCCCTTTAACCATTATGTAGTGTCCTTCTTTATCCTTTGTGGTGGATTTAACTTTGAAGTCTATTTTGTCAGAAATGAATATTGCTACTCCTGCTCTTTTTTGATTGGTGTTTGGTTGATGTATTTTTTTCCATCCTTTGAGTTTTAGTTTGTTTGTGTCTCTAAATCTAAGGTGTGTCTCTTGTAGGCAGCATATAGATGGATTGTGTTTCTTTATCCAGTCTGTCTGTCTCTTTATTGGTGCATTTAGTCCATTTACATTCAGTGTAATTATAGATAAGTATGTGTTTAGTTAGTGCTGTCATTTTGATGCCTTTTTGTGTGTGTTGTTGACAATTTCATTTTTCCACTTTTTGTGCTGAGACATTCTTCTTTGTAAATTGTGTGTTCCTCGTTTTTATAGCAGTTGAATTTATGTTTGCTGAGTCGTTATGTTTTTCTTGGTTTTTATTTTTAGTTATGGAATTGTTAGACCTTTTTGTGGTTACCTTAATATTTACCCCTGTTTTTCTAAGTAAAAACTTAACTTGTATCGTCCTATATCGCCTTGTTTTCGTCACCATATGGCAGTTCTATGCCTCCTGTATTTAGTCCCTCTTTTTGATTATTGTGATCTTTTACATAATGACTTCAATGATTCCCTGTTTTGAGCATTTTTTTCTTTTTAAAATTAATCTTAATTTGTTTTTGTGATTTCCTTATTTGAGTTGATATCAGGATGTTCTGTTCTGTGACCTTGTGTTGTGTTGTTATCTGATGTTTTTGATTTTCTGACCAATTTCCCTTAGTATTTCTTGTAGCTTTGGTTTTTGTTTTTTTTTTTTTGGTTTGGTTTTTGCAAATTCTCTAAGCTTGTGTTTATCTGTAAATATCTTAATTTCGCCTTCATATTTCAGAGAGAGTTTTGCTGGATAAATGATCCTTGGCTGGCAGTTTTTCTCCTTCATTGCTCTCTATATGCCATCCCATTGCCTTCTTGACTGCATGGTTTCTGCTGAGTAGTCTGAACTTATTCTTATTGATTCTCCTTTGTAGGAGACCCTGGCTGCTTTTAAAATTTTCTCTTTATCTTTGGTTTTGGCAAGTTTGATGATAATATGTCTTGGTGATTTTCTTCTTGGATCAATCTTATATGGGGTTCGATGAGCATCTTGGATAGATATCCTTTTGTCTTTCATGATGTCAGGGAAGTTTTCTGCCAGCAGATCTTCAACTATTCTGTCTGTACTTTCTGTTATCCCTCCTTGTTCTGGAACTCCAATCACATGCAAGTTGTTCTTCTTGATAAAGTCCCACATGATTCTTAGGGTTTCTTCATTTTTTTTTTTTAATTCTTTTATCTGATTTTTCTTTAACTATATTGGTGTCAGTTGCCTTATCCTCCAGCTCCCCCACTCTGCATTCCAGTTGCTCAATTCTGCTCCTCTGACTTGCTATTGAGTTGTTTAGTTCTGTAATTTTACTGTTAATCTTTTGGATTTCTGAATGCTGTCTCTCTGTGGATTCTTGCAGCTTATTAATTTTTCCACTATGTTCTTTAATAATCTTTTTGATTTCTTCAACTGCTTTATCAGTGTGTTCCTTGGCTTTTTCTGTAGATTGGCTTATTTCATTTATGAGGTCATCCCTGATGTCTTGAAGCATTCGGCAAATTAGTTTCTTATATTCTGCATCTGGCAGGAATTTTTTTTAAATGAAGAAACCTTAAGAATCATGTGGGACTCTATCAAGAGAAATAACCTATGAGTGATTGGAGTTCCAGAACAGGGAGGGATAACAGAAAATACAGTGAGAATTGTTGAAGATATGTTGGCAGAAAACTTCCCTGATATCGTGAAAGATGAGAAGATATCTGTCCAAGATGAACGTCAAACTCCACATAAGATAGATGTTAAAAGAAGGTCACCAAGACATATTATAATCAAACTTGCCAAAACCAAAGATAAAAAAAGAATTTTAAGAGCAGCTAGGGATAAACAAAAATTCACCTACAAAGGAGAGTCAGTAAGAATAAGCTTGGACTACTCGGCAGAAACTGTGCAGGCAAGAAGGCAATGGGATAACTTCTGTAAAAAATGGAAGGAAAAAAATTATCAGCTGAGAATCATATATCCAGCAAAACTGTCTCTCAAATATGAAGGTGAAATTAGAATGTTTCCAGATAAACGGAAGTTTAAGGAATTCGTAAAAACCAAACCAGAATGACAAGAAATACTAAACAGAGTTCTTTGGATAGAAAATCAATAATATCAGGTTTCAACCCAAGCCTAGAATGCTGGGTGGAGCAATCAGAAGTCAACGCAGAGAGGGAAATCAAAAAAATAAATCAAGATTAAAAAACACTCAAAACAGGGTAACAGTGATGTTATTATGTAAAAGAAGACAACATTAAAACAATAAAGAGGGACTAAGAAGTGTATTCATAGATCTTCCATATGGGGAGGAAGATAAGGTGATAAAAGAAATACAAGTTAAATTTAAATTTGGAAAAATAGGGGTAAATAATAAGGTAACCATAAAGGAGACAAACTATCCTACACACCAAAATAAAATACGAGAAAAAAAACAGACTCAGGAGAAACAAAATCAACAACAACAAATATGAGAAAAGAACAATATATAATCTACTCAGCACATAAAAGTAAGTACGAAAACGAAACTGTCAACAACACAGAAAGACATCAAAATGATAGCATTAAATTCATTCCTATCCATAATCACGCCGAATGTAAATGGATGAAATGCACTAATAAAGAGACAGAGAGTGGCAGAATAGATTAAAAAACACGATCCTTCTTTATGCTGCGTACAAGAGACACACCTAAGACTTACAGACACAAACTAAAACTCAAAGGATGGAAAAATATCAACCAAACAATCAAAAAAGAGAAGGACTGGCAAAATTAATTTCTGAAGAAATAGACTTTAAAGTTAAATCCATCATAAACAATAAGGACACTGTATAATGATTAAAGGGACACTATACCAAGAAGATATAACCATATTAAATATTCATGCACCCAATGACAGGGCTGCGATAGACATAAAAAAAACTCTATCAGCTTTGAAAAGTGAGATAGACAGCTCCACATTAATACTAGGAGGACTTCAACACACCACTTTCAGTGAAGGACAGGACATCCAGAAAGCAGCTGAATAAAGACATGGAAGATCTAAATGCCACAGTCAACCAACTTGACCTCATGAACATATACAGAAAACTCCACCCAACAGCGGCCAAGTATACTTTCTTTTGTAGTGCACATGGAACATTCTCTAGACTAGACCACATATTAGAGCATAAAGCAAGCCTTAGCAGAACCCAGAACATGGAAATATTACAAAGCATCCTCTCTGACCCTAAGGCCATAAAAGCGGAAATCAATAACAGAAAAAGCAGAGAAGAGAAATCCAACACTTGGAAAATGAACAGTACCCTGCTCAAAAAAGACTGGATTATAGAAGATATTAAGGATGAAATAAAGAAATTTATAGAATCCAATGAGAATGAAAACACTTTCTTTCTATCAGAACCTTTGGGACACATCAAAAGCAGTTCTCAGAGCTCAATTTATATCAATAAATGCACACATACAAAAAGAAGAAGGGATCAAAAACAAAGAATTATCCCTACAACTTGAACAAATAGAAAGGGAGGAACAAAAGAAGCCCACAGGCACCAGAAGAAAAATAATAAAAATTAGAGCTGAACTAAATGAAATAGAAAACAGAAAAACAATTGAAAGAATTAACAAGACCAAAAGCTGGTTCTTTGAAAAAAGTCAACAAAACTGATAAACCCTTGGCCAAACTGACAAAAGAAAAGCAGGAGAGGAAGCAAATAACTCAAATGAAAAATGAGATGGGCGATATTACAACAGACCCAACTGAAATTAAAAGAATCATATCAGATTACTATGAAAAATTGTACTCTAACAAATTTGAAAACCTAGAAGAAATGGATGAATTCCTAGAAACACTCTACCTACCTAAACTGACACAAACAGAGGTAGAACACCTAAGTAGACCCATAACAGAAGAAGAGATTGAAAAGCTAATCAAAAAGCTCCCAACAACAACAAAAAAAAAGCCCTGGCCTGGAGGGCTTCACTGCAGAGTTCGATGAAACTTTCAGAGAAGAGTTACCACCACCACTACTAAAGGTATTTCAGAGCATAGAAAAGAACAGAATACTCCCCAACTCGTTCTATGAAGCCACCATATCCCTGATACCCACACCAGGTAAAGATACCACAAAAAAAGAAAATTACAGACTTATACCCCTCATGAACTTAGATGCAAATATCCTCAACAAAATTCTAGCTGAGCTGATAGAATTCAACAATCTATGAAAAAATTAATTCACCATGACCAAGTGGAATTCATACCAGGTATCCAGGGATGATTCAACATTAGAAAAACAATGTAATCCATCATATAAATAAAACAAAAATCACATGATTTTATCAATTGAGGCAGAAAAGGCATTTGACAAAGTTCAACACCTATTCATGATAAACACTCTCAGCAAAATAGGAATATAAGGAAAATTCCTCAACATAATAAACAGCACTTATACAAAGCCAGTAGCCAACATCATCCTAAATGGAGAGAGCCTGAAAGCATTCCCTTTGAGATCGGGAACCAGACAAGGATGCCCTTTATCACCGCGCTTATTCAACATTGTGCTGGAGGTCCTAGGTAGAGCAGTTAGGCTAGATAAAGAAATAAAGGGCATACAGATTGGCAAGGAAGAAGCAAAAATATCTCTGTTTGCAGATGACATGATCTTATACACAGAAAACCCTAAGGAATCCTCCAGAAAACTACTGAAACTAATAGAAAAGTTCAGCAGAGTTTCGGGATACAAGATAAATATACAAAAATCAGTTGGATTCCTCTATGCCAACAAAGAGACCATCAAAGAGGAAATCACCAAATCAATACCATTTACAGTAGCCCTCAAGAAGATAAAATACTTAGGAATAAATCTTACCAGAGATGTAAAAGACTTATACAAAGAAAACTACAAAACACTTCGCAAGAAACCAAAAGACACCTACATAAGTGGAAAAACATACCTTGCTCATGGATAGGAAGACTTAACATTATAAAAATGTCTATTCTACCAAAAGCAATCTATAGATTTAATGCAATTCCAATCTAAAATCCAACAACATTTTTTAATGAGATGGAAAAACAAATCATCATATGGAAGGGAAAGAGGCCCCAGAAAAGTAAAGCATTACTGAAAAAGAAGAACAAAGTGGGAGGACTCCCTCTACCTGATTTTAAAACCTACAGTAGTCAAATTAGCATGGTACTGGTACAGCAACAAATACATAGACCAGTGGAACAGAATTGAGAATCTAGACATAAATCCATCCACATATGAGCAGTTGATACTTGACAAAGGGCCCAAAACAAATGGGGAAAAGACAGCCTTTTTAACAAATGGTGCTGGCATAACTGGATATCCATCTGCAAAAAAATGAAACAAAACCCATACCTCACTCCATGCACAAAAATGAGCTCAAAATGGATCAAAGACCTAAGTATAAAATCTAAAACGATAAAAGTCCTGGAAGAAAAAATAGGGACAATGCTAGGAGCCCTAATACATGGCATAAACAGTATACAAAACATTATTAAGAATGCAGAAGAAAAACTAGATAACTGGGAGCTCCTAAAAATCGAACACCTATGCTCATCCAAAGGCTTCACCAAAAGACTAAAAAGACTACCTACAGACTGGGAAAAAGTTTTTAGCTATGACATTTCTGATCAGCGCCTGATCTCTAAAATCTACATGATACTGCAAAAACTCAACTACAAAAATACAAATATCCCAATTAAAAAATGGGCAAAAGATATGAATAGACACTTCACTAAAGAAGACATTCAGGTAGCTAACAGATATATGAGGAAATGTTCACGATCATTAACCATTAGAGAAATGCAGATCAGAACTACAATGAGATTTCATCTCACTCCAACAAGGCTGGCATTAATCCAAAAAACACAAAATAATAAATGTTGGAGAGGTTATGGAATGGTTGGAACACTTCTACACTGCTGATGGGAATGTCAAATGGTACAACCACTTTGAAAATCGGTTTGGCACTTCCTTCAAAAGCTGAAAATAGAACTACCATACTATCCAGCAATCCCGCTCCTTGGAATATATCCTAGAGAAATAAGAGCCTTTACACAAACAGATGTATGCACACCCATGTTCATTGCAGCACTGTTTACAATAACTAAAAGATGGAAGCAACCAAGGTGCCCATCAATGGGTGAATGGATAAATAAATTATGGTATATTCACACAATGTAATACTGTGCATGTATAAAGAACAGTGAGGAATCTGTGAAACATTTCATAACATGGAGGAATCTGGAAGGCATTATGCTGAATGAAATTAGTCAGTTGCAAAAGGACAAATATTGTATTAAGACCACTATTATAAGAACTCAAGAAATAGCTTAAACACAGAAGAAGATACTCTTTGATGGTTATGAGAGGGGGGAGGGAGGGATGTTGGGAGAGGGGTATTCACTAATTAGATAGTAGATAAGAACTACTTTACCAGAAGGGAAAGACAACACACGATACAGGGGCGGTCGGCACAACTGGATTAAACAAAAAGAAGGAAGTTGCCTGAATAAACTGAATGCTTCGAAGGCCAGCATAGCTGGGGCCGGGGTTTGGGGACCATGGTTTCAGGGGACATCTAAGTCAATTGGTGTAATAAAATCTATTAAGAAAACATTCTGCATCCCACTTTGAAGAGTGGCGTCTGGGGTCTGAAACTCTAGAAAGCAGCCATCTAAGATGCATCAATTGGTATCAACCCAAAGGAAAATGAAGAACACAAAGGACGCAAGGTAATTATGAGCCCGAGAGACAGAAAGGGCCACGTAAACCAGAGTCTACATCAGCCTGAGACCAGAAGAACTAGATGGTGCTCGGTTTCCTGACAGGGAACACTACAGATGAACCCCTGAGGAAGCAGTAGAGCGGTGGGATGCATACCCCAAATTCTTATAAAAAGACCAGACGTTCTGTGGGCCGTGGACAATGTGTTGGAGAGGGATGCTGGTGAGGAGTAAGCTTCTTCTATCAGGTGGACACTTGAGACTATGTTGGCATCTCCTGTCTGGAGGGGAGATGAGAGGGTAGAGGGGGTTAGAAGCTGGCGAAATGGACAGGAAAAGACAGAGTGGAGGGAGGGAGCTGGCTGTCTCATTAGGGGGAGAGCAATTGGAAGTATGTGTGAAAGACTGACTTGATTTGTAAACTTTTGCTTAAGCACAAAAAAATTAAAGTCACAAAGGGAAAGATAAATTTGACTGCAACGAAACTTAAAGTTGTGCATGATAAGACATGAACCAAATTTAAACAACCATACGCTGTAATCACCCCTTTCACCAATAATATATTTTCTATAAGGACATACCTCGGGAAGCATACACAATAATTCACTGACAGCAGTTACCTCTGGGGAGAGTACAGAGTGTGTGAGAAGTGATCAGAGGTAACTTCAGCCTTTTCTGTTCTATTTTTAAATTTCTATTTAAAAATTATTATATCCCTCTTGAAACTGCATATGTTTTGTTATATATATTTTCACCACAATAAAAAAAAAAAAAAATCAAGGTTTCTGTTTTCCCAGCCCATGTTCCAGGGTTCTGTGCTGAGGTTTCCCTAAGGCTGAATCCCTACTCTGCTGCAGTTCACATACTAGTGCCTTTATGAGGCGTGCAGAACATGTTAAGCACTTAGAACAGGGCCTGGCATGTAGCAAGGACTTAAACAGTGTTACCTGCTATTGTTGTTGTTGTAAATAACATCAAATCATTCACGCCTTCTACAGTTCATGGAGTCCCCTCAGTCACTTAACTTTGCTCTGGGTGTTCAAGACTTTGTGCTAAGAAAAAGAGAAATAAGTTTAGTTCCTGTTGGAAAGGAGACAAAATCATTTTCAGATAAGGTTTTGAGACAGTAGGATAGAGATTTGCCTGTATACAAATTAATACTTAAGTATACCAAAAATAAATAATACAGAAGCCAAACAGCCAGCTGGAAAATATTTGTAATGTACATGAAATAGAAAATAAGGAAAAGGTGAACACAAAAGAAAAAGGAAACATGTTTGTTTTTAAAATGCACTTAGTATGCAGTTGGATCAACCAATAAACTAAGCTTTGACTCTTGTTATTTAGAATTTCTCTATAACCATGAACCTGACCATTCAGAATATATTCCATCATTTCTAAAATCTCAGCCATGATTTACTCCTAAAAACTGTAGAAGAAATGATTTGATGTTATTTTACAACAACAATAATAATAATAGCAAACACTAAGTCTTTGCTATGCACCAGGCCCTGTCCGAAGTGCTTCTACACACATTGTCACCTGCACTCCTCGTAAAGGCACTGGAATGTGCACTGGAGGAGGGTTGATGTAGCATCATCACATTCCCTGAAGGATAAGAGAATTATTATCTTTCCCCTACGAACTGCACGTGGGGAAATCCCAGCACTTGGAATTACACAAAACCCAGAGCAGTCCTGCTGCATATATTAGTTATGAGGTGTTGGAATGTTTTATTTGGTATTTTAAGAAATGTTTTAACATAAAAATGTCCTTCTAGAACACAGCCATGATCTCTCCAGCCCAAGATTCTGCCTCCTACAATAGGAGACAAAAGTAAAGGCCAATTATCTTCTCAAAGCTTCAACGGCATGCCCAGAAGACTTCTGATACCCTTAATAAGATATAATTAATCACTCACCATGGGCTAGGTACACTGTGCTAGTTAAATTATCTCAGTTGATCTAATGACAACCTATGGGGTAAAAATTCATCTCAGAGAGAAAGAAACTGAAGCCTAGAGACTTTAAATACCTCTCTTAAGGTCACAGAGCTGGACAACTGTGGAACAGGGACTCACATCCAAGACTGTCTAAATCCAGACCTCCTACTTGTCCCTTTTCCCTGGGGAACTTCATGCTTGTTTATGCTTTTACCTTCTAACACTTTTTTGAATAAAGAGTTCTCTCAGTTCCTCTTAATTGCCTAATGAAGGACTGGGTTTTGTTTCTGTGGGAATACCTGGTTCAAGTTTCAGCAAAAGAAGGAAACCTGGCTTTAATCTAGTAATAAAAATATGAGGAAATAGAGTTACATCATTTATCTATTTAACAGGCAGGCATGGTAGCATTACATCCATCAGTACTTTAGTATGTTATCTCTAATAGATAAGGACTTTTTTTTTTAGTGACAATACTACTATCACATTGAACAAAATTTTAGTTTTTTTTAGTATTATCTAAAGGAGCCCTGGTGGCACAGTGGTTAATAAGCATTTGGCTGCTAACTGAAAGGTCAGTGGTGCAAACCCACCAGCCACTCTCTGAGAGAAAGATGTGGCAGATTGCTTCCATAAAGATTAGGGAACCCCCCTGGGGCAGTTCTACTCTGTCCTACAGGGTCACTATGAGTTGGAATTGACTTGAAGACAACGGGTTTTTTAATGTTATCTAATACCTAGTCCATGTTCATATTCCCCAGCTGTCTCAAAGATATCTTTTTGAACTTTATTTGTTTGAATAGGGGAGAATGAGGTGTTTTTGATATATAATATTCTGTAATAAAGTCTCAGCACTCATTATATTAATGCTTGCTGTATTGTTTATTCATTAGCAACTTCTTCGAGAGATGCAACAGATGGCCAGTCGTCCTTTTGCTTCTGTAAACGTTGCCTTGGAAACAGATGAAGAGCCCCCTGATCTTATTGGGGGGAGTATAAAGGTGAGAATAGGATTCACAAACCCCTACAACTTGACTTGGCAAAACTAAACCTGGGAAACCAGAGAGAGGTGGAGCCTTACTCTGTTGCCTGTTATTTTTCCCTCTCTCTTTCTTTTTAACATTCAGCCAAAACACTGATGCTGTCAGGTATTCTTTTGCTTTCATTTTCCAGTCCTTTGTTTGTGTCATTAAGCATTCTTGGGTTCAGGGAATTTTTAAATAGTAAATGATTTGTCCGATTTTCATGTTAATATTGTGTGGGATAATATTTTAAAACTTCTACTGAAACTAGCTAAATCAAACTGTAGTTCTTTATAATTATGTTTTGGGGATTTTACTTAAAGGAGCAAAATCATATTTCACTATGTATTTTTTGGAAAATAAATATTTTCTAACCCCCCCAAAAAGATGAAAAAGAATGATAAGACTTTCTCTTTTGGAAAAAATGATGGCATAGATACTCTGGGGAACCTGCCCATGCAAACAGCTGTATCCTAAACAAAACATACTTATTAAAGCATGAATGAGCTCGCAGGAAGTAGGTGACATCTCCAGGATTCATCCTCCTTTCCCTCCACCAAAAAAGAACAGTGACTGAAAACTCAGATCCATGAGTGGTGTAAAGTGGTTCCAGATTGGTAACACACCACAACTCCCAGCCAAAGTAGATGCACATTCTCTCTGTAGGAAAGCATCCCCAGTTTAGCCCTGCAGGATTCCCACAGATCAAGATCAAGCAATCAGAGATTATCAAGGACAAAAGGAGGCAAGCCAACATGAGTTAAAAGTCAGTAGAAACAGTAGGTAATGGATTTAGACAGTACTCCAGTTGTTAAAATTGACAGCTAAAGAATATAGTTTAGCAAAATAAAAGATGGAATCATAAAGACGAGCAATCAATGAAAGTTAACAGTAGCCATGTAGATCTGAACTAGAACCAAATAGGATGTCTAGAAATGAAAAATACAGTAATTGGTTAAAAAAAAACACTCAGTTTACATGTTAAACATCAGTCAGACATAGGGGAGGATAGAGAATTTGTGAACTGAAAGATGACTCTCAAAAAATTATACAGTACAGCACAGATAGATATGGAGATGGAAATATGACAGAAAATAAGAATATGGAGGATAAAATGAGAAGATCCAACGTATGTATGATTAGAGTTCTAGAACAAATGCATGGAATGAGGGAGATATTTAGACAAATAGCAGCTGATAGTTTTCCAGAACTGATGGAAGACATGAATATATAGATTCTGGAAGTAAAACATCACAAGCCAGATTAAAGAAAGAAAGTGAGAGGGAAGTCAGGAAAGAAAGCTACAGTTGGATGTATCATAGTAAAACTGCAGAGCTCCAAAGACAAAGAGAAGATCTAAAAATTGGCCAGAAGGAAAAAAAAGATTTAATATCACCTACAAAGGATTGACACACTGACAGCTGACTCTTCATTAGTGACATCAGAAGCCAGAAAAGAGTGGAAAAGTGTCTTCAAAGTGCTGAAAGAAAAGAACTGCCAACCTAGACTAGTGGGCCCAGTAAAACCACCTTCCAAGAACAAGGATGAAATAAAGCATCTTTAGGCTGGAAGAAAAACAGAGTTCACAACCAACAAACCTGTACAAAAGAAATGCCTGAAGGGTATGCTAGAAAGATAAAAAAAATTACCCCAGGAGGATAAACTGAGGTGTAAGAAGGAATAATGAGTAAATAAAATAGAAAACATACACATAAATCTAAAACAAAATAATAATTTATGGGATTAAAAAGAAAAAAGACAACCCTAAAGCACTGCACAGCAGCCTTATGTGTAAGCAGCATATGACACAATTGGTTATTCCTTAAAACGCTTACTAGTCTTTTCTTCCAAGATACCACCTGGCTGTTCTTACTCAGTGTTCTTTGCTCCATCCTCTTCATCTCCCCAAAACTGAACACTGCTGTACTCCAGGCTCAATGTTGGAGCCTCTTTTCATGTCTCTTATGCCCATTCCCTTGGTGATCTTATTTATCATGGATTTAAACTCCATGACCCTCTCCACCCATGTCTCCTGCCATGAGCCTCTGACTCATATCCAGTTGCTTGTTTGATGTCCCCACTTGGATGTCTTAACAGGCACCTCAAACTTAACATGTTTAAAACCAACTCTGGATATTATTTGCCAGACCTGCTCCTCTGGCATGTCTTCCTTCACTCTGTAAATATCGCCTCCATCATTATAATTTCTCAGGCAAAAATCATAGAATTATCCTTGTCTTACTCTTGCTCTTATTTTCTTATTTGACATCCAGTCCATGAGCAGATCTTTTTGGCTTTGTCTTCAGAAATATTTCCCAACATCTGGCTGAGATGGCCCCCAAACTCTCTGTTAGCCCCAAACTAAAACCATTCCCAAAGCCAACTCTTCAGACAGATTAGACTGGACTATAAGACATAAAATGATACTCGTGAAAAGTGTGCTTCGTAGCTCAAGTAGATACCTGAGACTAAATGGGCAGTTCCTGTCCAGAGGTGAGATGAGAAGGAAGGAAGGGACAGGAGCTGGTTGAACGGACACAGGAAATCCAGGGTAGGAAGGAGGAGTGTGCTGTCACATTATAGGGAGAGCAACTAAGGTCACATAACAATGTGTATATAAATTTTTGTGTGAGAAACTAGCTTGAACTGTAAGCTTTCACTTAAAATGCAATTTAAAAATTTTTTTATTTAAAAAAATACATATATTTCCCAACAACTGGCACTGCCTCCATCACTGTTACCACCCCGATTTAGGCCACTGTCATCCTCACCTAAATTATTGTTGTAGTCTCATAACTGGTTTCCCCACTTCTGCCATTTCACGCATTTAGTCAATTCCTTGTGCCTCAGCCAGAGTGGTACTGGTAATGATTTTCTTTACCCAAATTAAAGAAATTGATTGATGACATACTGGGGACTATGGTAGGCAGAAAGTTAAAGTTGGCCACTAAGACTCCTGTTCCCATGCTTATCCAGTCAAACTCTATTCCAAGTGTTGCTATAAAGGGAGTTTACAGATGTAATAAAAGTCCCAAAATAGATGTCCTTGAGGCATGGAGAGAGTTTTCTCCAGCTGGTGACGGAAGAGGGAGCCAGAGAGATTGGAATCATGAGAAGGACTGGAAGCACCATCGCTGGTTTGAAGGTGGAGGGGGCCATGTGAGAAGGAATGCGGGTGGCCTCTAGGAGAAGAGAGCAGCCCCTGGCTGACAGGAAGCAAGGAAATGGGGACCTCAGACCTACAGCCTCAAGGAACTGGATTTTGTCAACCACTTGAATGAGCTTGGAAATGGATTCTTCCCCTTCCCCTTCTCAAAGATAAGAGCCCAGCCTGGTCAACACCTTGACTTCAGTCTTGTGAGACCCTGAGCAGAAAACCCTCAGAGTCCAGCTGGACTTCTGACCTACAGAAATGTGAGATAATAAATGGGTGTTACTTTAAGCAACTAAGTTTGTGGAAACAATAGAAACTAATATAAAGAGCATCTTTTAAAAACTACATCCAAAGGCTGTCAAAGAAAATAAAGACATACTTTTCAGAGCCCAGTGCATCCTAAGAGTAGGCGAGAAATCCATTTGATCAGCCATCCAGCTCCTACAAGTGGCAGGCAGGTCTGCATAGTGTCTCAAGGACAGCTGAAAGAGTTTCAGTTTTAAAACGTCTCCATGTTTCCGGATCTGTGTCTGAGCCAGCTATGCAGAATTGTCTGACGTATCTACCAAAGGCAGTTAGCCGACAATATTCTTCCTCTCACTGATGTTAAATGATTGTTACTACCTTTAAAAATGTTTCATTTTCTGAAACAAGACCCATACCTCACTCCATGCACAAAAAATGAGCTCAAAATGGATCAAAGACCTAAATATAAAATCTAAAACGATAAAGGTCCTTGAAGAAAAAATAGGGACAATGCTAGGAGCCCTAATACATGGCATAAACAGTATACAAAACATTATTAAGAATGCAGAAGAAAAACTAGATAACTGGGAGCTCCTAAAAATCAAACACCTATGCTAATCCAAAGACTTTGCCAAAAGACTAAAAAGACTACCTGCAGACTGGGAAAAAGTTTTTAGCTATGACATTTCTGATCAGCGCCTGATCCCTAAAATCTGCATGATACTGCAAAAACTCAACTGCAGAAAGACAAATATCCCAATTAAAAAATGGGCAAAAGATATGAATAGACACTTCACTAAAGAAGACATTCAGGTGGCTAACAGATATATGAGGAAATGTTCACGATCATTAACCATTAGAGAAATGCAGATCAGAACTACAATGAGATTTCATCTCACTCCAACAAGGCTGGCATTAATCCAAAAAACACAAAATAATAAATGTTGGCGAGGCGGTGGAGAGGTTGGAACACTTCTACACTGCTGATGGGAATGTCAAATGGTACAACCACTTTGGAAATCGATTTGGCACTTCCTTCAAAAGCTGAAAATAGAACTACCATACTATCCAGCAATCCCGCTCCTTGGAATATATCCTAGAGAAATAAGAGCCTTTACACAAACAGATGTATGCACACCCATGTTCATTGCAGCACTGTTTACAATAACAAAAAGATGGAAGCAACCAAGTTGCCCATCAACGGATGAATGGATAAATAAATTATGGTATATTCATACAATGGAATACTACGCATCGATAAAGAACAGTGAGGAATCTGTGAAACATTTCATAACATGGAGGAACCTGGAAGGCATTATGCTGAGTGAAATTAGTCAGCTGCAAAAGGACAAATATTGTATAAGACCACTATTATAAGAACTTGAGAAGTAGTTTAAACTGAGAAGAAAACATTCTTTTGTAGTTATGAGAGGGGGGAGGGAGGGTGAGAAAGGGGCATTCACTAATTAGATAGTAGATGGGAACTACCTTAGGTGAAGGGAAAGAGCACACAATACAGGGGAGGTCAGCACAACTGGACTAAGCCAACAGCAAAGAAGTTTCCTGAATAAACTGAATGCTTCAAAGGCCAGCGTGGCAGGGGTCTGGGGACCGTGGTTTCAGGGGACATCTAAGTCAATTGGCATAAAAAAACTATTGAGAAAACATTCTGCATCCCACTTTGAAGAGTGGCATCTGGGGTCTTAAACACTAGCAAGCAGCCATCTAAGATGCATCAATTGGTCTCAACCCACCTGGATCAAAGGAGAATGAAGAACACCAAGGACACAAGACGATTACGAACCCAAGAGACAGAAAGGGCCACATGAATCAGAGACCACATCATCCTGAGACCAGAAGAACTAGATGGTGCCCAGTTACAACTGATGACTGCCCTGTCAGGGAACACAACAGAGAACCCCTGAGGGAGCAGGAGAACAGTGGGATGCATACCCCAAATTCTCATAAGACCAGACTTCATGATCTTACTGAGACTAGAAGGACCCTGGTGGTCATGGCCCCCAGACTTCTGTTGGCCCAGGACAGGAACCGTTCCCGAAGCCAACTCTTCAGACATGGATTGGACTGGACAGTGGGTTGGAGAGGGTTGCTGGTGAAGAGTGAGCTGCTTGGATCAGGTGGACACTTGAAACTACATTGGCATCTCCTGCCTGGAGGGGGGATGAGAGGGTGGAGGGGGTTAGAAGCTGGTGAAATGGACACAAAAAGAGAGAGTGGAGGGAGAGAGCAGGCTGTCTCATTAGGGGGAAAGTAATTGGGAGTGTGTAGCAAGGTGTATATGGGTTTTTGTGTGAGATACTGACTTGATTTGTAAACTTTCAGTTAAAAAATAAAAATCATAAAAAGTTTCATTTTCATTATCTTGAAAGCTGTGATGTAGAGAGTTGGAAGCTGGCAAAATTGTCACGAAAGGAGAGACTGGAAGGGCTGACTCATTAGGGGGAGAGCAAGTGGGAGTATGGAGTAAGATGTATATAAACTTATATGTGACAGACTTGATTTGTAAACGTTCACTTGAAGCTCAATAAAAGCTAAAAAAAAAAAAAAAAGCTGTGATGTATCTTTTTCTGTATACCTAAAATTGATGGTCTTTGTAAGCACCGAATGGCCATTAAGTTGTCTCTGTGTGTTAAAGCTTCAGGTCATTCTTTGTCTTCCTCCACCAGACTGTTCCCAAGCCCATTGCACTGGAGCCATGTTTTGGCAACAAAGCCGCTGTCCTCTCTGTGTTTGTGAGGCTCCCTCGAGGCCTTGGTGGAATTCCTCCTCCTGGACAGTCAGGTGAGTAGATGAGGGTCAGAGGCAAACATGGCTTAGACGGTGAAGGAGCTGAGTATTGGATACTTCCCTTTCTTAAAAAACTTGGGATAAAGGTAATATGGAATACCACCTACCTCTCATCATTGCAAGGATTCAGTGAGATAATTCCATTGTCACTTACATTCCCAAAACTCTTTCCTGAGGTCCCCATTCACCTCCCAGAACGAAAGTCCAGGGTTCTCTTCACAGTCCCTTGCTTCCTCAGCCTCAGTAGTAGTTGATGCTTCCAATCACACCTGCCTTTGCTGCTGCTATTTCTGGACCCCCTTTGTGTCCAACTGCTCCTTTCCCATCTTTTTTCCTTCTTCTGACTCCTAAATTTAACTTTCTCCCTCCTCACTCTGTATGCTCTTCCTCGCTCATCTACCCCATGGCTTCCAGCTATCACTCAAAGCTTCTAGCACTACAGCATTTCTCTTGCTTCCTGCATTCCATTTTAAGTACAAAGCATAAACAACGATTATAACAACATAAAGGAACCTTTTCAAAATTTACTCACAGTTCGACCATCCTAATACCCAACAGTGTTCATTTTTCCTGTTTCTTTTCCAACTCTTACCAGCAATCTAGTCAAAACGATTGTACATATGTAATTTTTTTTCTTTTTTCATATAACTATCATGAACATTTTTACAGCTTGTGTTATTGTTAGGTTTTGTGGAGTCGGTTCTGACTCATAGTGACCCTGTATACAACAGAACGAAACCCTGTCTGGTCTTGCGCCATCCTCACAATTGTTGTTCTGCTTGGCTCCGTTGTTGCAAGCACTCTGTCAGTCCGTCTTGTTAAGGGTCTTCCTCTTTTTCGCAGACCCTCTGCTTTACCAAGCATGATGTCCTTCTCCAGGGACTGGTCCCTCCTGATAACATGTCCAAATAGCACCCACTGTGCCTTTGCTGTGACAGTTACTCCTTGGTGTGCATCCCCCACTGCGTTTCAGGCACTAAACCAAGCACTTCACATAGTAGTATTTTGCCCTTAAGAGTTATACCCCTATTCTATAGGCTTAGCAAGGCACAGTAACAAGCCAGTAGCAGCTCCTGAGGGCCTCAGCAGGGATCTGAGCCTGGGCTGTCCTGTCTCCACACGTTATGAATCCAACTCCCCCAGAACTTTGCCTTCCCTAATAAATGTCAAGTTAATCAGTTAAAAAAAAAAAAAAAAAAAACTCACTGTCGTTGAGTCGATTCTGACCCATAGCAACCCCATAAGGTTTCCAAGGCTGTAAATCTCTACAGAAGCAGACTGCCACATCTTTCTCCCATGGTACCGCTGGTGGTTTTGAACCGCCGACCTTCCAGTTAGCATTCGATCACTGTAACCACTGTACCACCAGGGCTCCTTAGTTAATCAGTTACTAATACAAAGAGGAACTAGAACCACCTCATCCCTAAAGCTGAGGTAGAGGTGGTGGTGGGCATGAAAGGGAAAGGGAATAGTTATTGATCACTTGCTGCAGGCCAGCTACTGTTCTGGGTACTTCCCATGGATTCACTCCTCACAGTAACCCTGTGCTATTGTTACCCCCATTTTACAAATGAGGAGACTCAGGCACAGGGAGGTCAAAGCACCTTGTTAACCCAGAGCCTGGCCCCGTAGTCTTCCCTGGCCTATACCATGGTATAGGTTTAAAAAGAACTGATGCTGACTGAGCAGTGTGGGATGGGTCTGAGTCTTCTCAAAAGGAGGGATGCTCTTTCATGGTACCCTTTTGGAGGCAGGGAGATTTACCACCTGGAGCCTGTCTGCAATCTCTTGACTATTCCTACCACCAGGCAGAGCAGTTTGCTTCATTGGTCTGCTGAGAAGCAGGCTACACCTTCTGTGTAAAAAGTTGGGCGTGGTAGGAGAATGTATTTGTGTAAAGAAACCCTGAAAGGATATATAAAAACTAACGAAAGAGGTTACTTGGATGGAGGGGGAAGGGCAAAGAGGGGGACAGGGTAGACGTAAGACTTTACCTGTATACCTTGTGTGTTTTTTTTGCACCACGGAGATGTGAAAAGAATTTTTTAATTTCTTTTATAAAGCAAGCTGCTCTGTGATTACAGATTTTGACAAGAGAAATTGCTCCCACTGAAACAGATATGGCAGGCCCCTGTATCGTCATACAGTTTACTTCCTGCCCCTCTGGAGTGCATTTATCTTTACTAGGGCTTCAGCGTTCTAGTCATTCTTGATTATTCAGCTCAGTTAATATAGCGAGTCAGTATGATGTTGTGTGGAATGTCTGGATGGTTTGGATCTCTTAGTATTACCAAATGATGGAGCCCAGAAGAGATCATATAGCCTGGGGGCAAAACTATCAGTGTGCATCCTTACCTGTTCCATATAAATAGGAACTGTTTCTGACCCTTTTTCTGAAAATAGTAAACACTGATAAGAATGGGGGAGGGGGAGCAAGCTGCTCTTAACGTGCTCCCTTTGTGTGTTCTCAGGTCTCGCAGTGGCCAGCGCCCTGGTGGACATTTCTCAGCAGATGCCCATAGTGTACAAAGAGAAGTCAGGAGCAGTGAGAAACCGGAAGCAGCAGCCCCCTGCACAGCCAGGAACCTGCATTTGATGCTGGGGCTAGAGACTCTCCCCTGAGCGGTGAGCGAGCCAGGGAGCAGCGTGTGTCCTACCTGAGCCGTCTGCAGGGGAGGGAGCAGGCAGGGAGCAGCGGTGCCAGCGGGCGGAAGGCTGGAGACACTCAGCAGCCAACTCATCTGCATGATCACAAGCTTTCTTTGACGGTTTCTTCCACCGGGTCCCAGCACCTAACCTTTTACTTTCGCATAGGAAATAATTGATATAATCACAGATCCAGATATGACCCAGTTGTTGCCAGAGGAGGCCGGAGTAGAGCCAGGGAGAGAGATAGGAATGACACTCAGGTGCCCTCGTGGAAAACTGTTCTTGAGACTGTCTCAACTGTGCAAAAAAACAAAAGATGTAGTGTTTACACGTAGACTTAGTCATCAGTTGTTCTTGAACATGGTCTTTTAAAAACTATTCAGATGAATGAACTTGTTTTCATCTGAAGCCTGCTATCTTTTTTAAAAGATGTGCTATTTATTCTTGCACGATTTAGGCAGATATCTCTCGTCCAGGGAGTAGCTTTTTTCTAGTTGAGAATTAATAAGGGTCCATCTCTTTTGAATCATATCAAACTAGATAGAAGGGGGCTATTTTAACGTCAAGGTCAGCAGTGTTACTTAGAATGTAAACTGATATAATAGGTAGTTTTCTAAAGCAATTTGATTAATTTAGTCTTAATCCACTTGAAATTCTCTCTCTCTTTCTCTCATACACACACACACTAAGTGCCTAGACTTTAAATAGATCTAGCAGTTGGCGAGTTAGTAAGCCTAAGTTTTTACATAATTGCATACCTACATTCTTGTAAAATTTAAATAGCTACCATTGGCAATCTGCTCTTTTTCTAAAATCTAATTTGCAGCTAGGAAAGAATTTTCTCACCCCAAGGAACGTTTCACCGAGCCGCAGGAACTGAGAGGAAAGCAGAAATGAACTGTGAAAGCTCCTGTTTCACTTGTGGTCAGCATGCTCACTGTATATAAGGCGTGGTTCCCATGTGCCTCCCTTGTCCCCCACCTCCGTGTCCCTCTGGGCCCCTCCTGCCAGGACACACAGCGGGAGGAGGGACCTGCTCCTGTTACCTGTCTAGAAAAGAACACTGAGATCACTTGGGACCCCTGGACACAGAGTGACTCTGTGCTGCCTTCGCCTGCCCTCAACTCGTGGGTCATTCCCAGGCCGAGGTGGAATCAGACTGCGCCAGGAGAGGGACAGTCTCCTGTTGTCAGGCAGAACCTGCCCAGAGCCTGAAGAAGGGCCTGGCACAATTTGCCCTCTGTCCCCTAAAAAGGGGCTTGGTCTGCCCACCCTCCTTCCCAGACCAAGGTGGTGGCTGAAGAGAGGGCAGGTGAACACCAACATAGAAGAAAAGCACATGGAAAAAATGGCCAAGGAGGGAGAACTATGCCAAACGGAAAATGACCAAATTTAAGGGGGGCTGGGGCTGGGGCTGTGACTTGCTTTTCTCCCACAGGGCCCTGCCTGGATGTCATGCTCTCCCAGTCTCTGGTGCTCTGTATGCTGGCATTACACAGCAGCCTCCCAAAATCTCTCTTCTGCTTCAAAACCTAGACTTCTCTGGCATTACCCTATTGGGAAAGACTTCTGGACAGCAGTTCTGAAGCTTGTGAATTTGGAGAAATTAATACCCAAAAGAGCAAAAAGTACAGCACTTCACCTTTAAATGCGGTGTTCAGAGAGGAAACATCATCTCCTCCCCAATACCCTACACCTGTGAACAATTCCCTAGAAAGATGTTTTCAAGGAGATTTTTGAAAACCATGAAACACTATCTGATGCACAGAACACCTCTTCTTTGAGATTCACCTCACAAAAAGCTGCTTTTTTCACATCACATTAAAGAGCAGACGGTTCTAGAAAAGACCCCTCCTCTTAAGAGCTCCCCACATCCCTGCTTTAGAAGGTACATGGCGCCTGCAGTGGACTGGCCCTTCTACCCCCCTGCTTACCACCAGGCCTCTTGGCAGAGAAAGAGGGAGGCCACTGGGGGTTGTCCTCCCTCAAGGAAAAACCTCATTCGTTCAAAGAACCAGCTTTCCTTTGCCAAAGAGGTATCTTCCCGGTTTCAGCCCTATGCCGTGATATAATGTACACACTGACCCACAGCCACCTGGTTATTTCTTTTTTGTTTTGTTTTATTTTGTTTCAGATAATGTTTATTTTTTAGAAGGAGGGAAGGAGCAAGTGAAGTTCAGCTCTGCCCCAGCGATGGGCAGACAGCTGAATCCCTGCTTCTCCTTTGCAGCCAACAGCAAGCAGCCTCCTCCAGGCTCTGGGCAGAGGAAAGCAGTGGCTGGGAGAAAGGGGGGCTCTGCTTAGAGCCAGTTACTAAGGAGGACGGGTCATTATCGGGCAACTTTGGAGAAGAGCCTGCATGTCACAGGAGAGCCTGTATATAAATTAAAATAGTCATGAGAACATTGATCTTGGACTTGTATATAACTATACAGTAGTGTCCAGAATGTTCAGACATTCAGAGTGTACATATGACAGAAAAATATCTTAATGTATTTTTATTAAATGTAACGATGTCTGAGTTTCACCCGTTACGTTTTGGTGCCATATACTGGACATCCAAGTTCTGCAAAGTCCCCTCGTTAGGCCCTGATATGTTAACAACTGAGCCAAGAAATGCGTCCCCGTGTGTTGATGTGTTCAAGTGCATCTGGCTCCAATTAGGTCACTTAAAACAGGGATCACACATGTGATGAAGTGAGTCTGTTTGAAGAGCAGTCAGTGAGGAGACGCAAAGGAAGCAATAGCCTCTGTCACCTCTGTTTCTGTGATTGGGTCAACAAGTGCATTGTGGAACCGGCTGCCAGGCTCTGGGCACTGGATGGTGAGGACAACCAAGCTCGTCCTTAGAAGTGTGTCTGTTAGTCTTTAAATTCAAAGACTATAGCCTGTAGAAATCAGACTTTCCAAAAAAAAGGCTT
This sequence comes from Elephas maximus indicus, assembly GCF_024166365.1. Lineage (NCBI taxonomy): Eukaryota > Metazoa > Chordata > Mammalia > Proboscidea > Elephantidae > Elephas > Elephas maximus. The sequence goes on from NC_064843.1 coordinate 42,238,600, forward strand.
TGTCCAGCTGCATTTTGTTGTGGTTTTATCTAACTTTTTAATGACGGTTTCCCAGGACCATAGTTTCTACTAAGAATTGTCTTTGGGTACTGAAAAGCAGGGGTGGGATTGCATGGCTAGTTGGTTAATAAGTAGCTCCTGTTTCCCCATGGAGAATTTCACACTCCATAGCCAACCCCAAACGCCTGTCCGTCCCATCCTCCCTCCCTGCACACAGTTTGGGGAGAAGCCTGTGTCCCTGCAGGGGATCACCTATGAAAGGTGGGAGGCGGTGTAGCAAGAAGGCAGCCATACCTCCTGAGCTAACCAGCCCTGAGACTGCAGAGGAAACGCAGCCCTAAACAGAAGACTGTCGGCAAAAGGACAATTCTGGAGTATCTGTGAGGAGCCCCGAGGTGCAAGGTTGGAGATGCACTGGGGAATCAGGGGCAGATTAAAAGACCAGAGCACTATCTGTAGAAAAAAAGATACCTTTCAATGCAAGTCTTGGTCTTTTAACTTAGTGGAGTGTATTTGGGGAGGGGGTGGGGGGAGGTGTTCTTACGAACACCTGTAATCCTTCCGTTTCCTGCATTCGTGCATTCGTTCAACAAACATTTACTAAGCACTTACTAACCTGTGCTAATGTTAGGGCAGTGACCAAGATGAAAAAGAAGCCTTTTAGAGTTACAACAAAATCCAGCTCCTCAAACCCCTGTCATTCCAGGTCTTCCCTGGTCATGGACATTTCTATGAGAATTGGCCCCCTGAAGGACTGAACCAAGCACAGAGGCCTCCTGTCCTTGGGGTATGCACTGGCTCTTGTCTGAAATATTTACCCAGTTTGCCAGACTTGGCCCAAACCATAAAAACCTGCAGAGGATGGTTTCTAGACAGCCAGGCCCATCAAGAGCCATTTTCCCCAGTGAGCCAGTCACACTAGTAAACACTCTGTCTGCAGGGGCTGATTTGGAGCGGAGAGAAAAACCGCTGCCTTCTCTCTTAAAGGCAATAACGGAATCGACTTTTAGTAACTCCGAGTTTGTGCACAAACATTCTAAACACTAGTGAAGCCTGTTTTCGTTGAACTAATTCTGGCTCTGGAAACGTTTTTGTTTTAGTTACTTACAGTTTTTTTGTTTGGACTCGGGCTTAGTTTGTTAATATGTATAATTTAGCATCTCTTGCACCCATGTAAATACAGAGTAAGTATTGTAAACTATTTCATTGCTGGGGGTTGTGGGTGTTATACATACATTTAGGACTGCAATTTTTGGTATTTTTTGTATTGTAAAATAACAGCTAATTTAAGCAGGAACAAGAGAATTAAGGGAGGTCTGTGCATTTTAAACACAAATGTGAAGGACTTGTATATAAACAAAAGTAAATACTATAATAAGAACTTCCTTCGGAAATAAAAGTAGATCTGGTAAAAATGTGGATTTTGTTCTGAGTGTTTAATTTCTATTTTATTTTTCCATTTTGGTCATTAGAATCTTAGGAAAGAAAAAAATGTTTAAGAGGTTTGCCAGTTTTCGGCTGCCTCAGACAGTGGCGTCACTAGGGTTGTCACCCAGTGCAGTAACTCACGGTGTCACCCCGCCACGGATCTCCTCCAGTACCAGACCATACAGAATCTTCAGGGATGTTTTTTGTACTAATGTTACTGGTAAGTCGTAATTCCCATGTATCACTCCTTTTCCTTTAATTACTACTTCATTAATATAGATTGATACAGGTTTACAAATACTAACTACCACAATATTGTAGCTAAAACACCAGAAAAGTTGACAAAATCAGTGACTATAACGCCACCAGCAGCAGCAACGACAATGCTGCTTGTCACGCCTGCAGACAGAACCACATGATTCGAAGCCTCCTTGTAACTGGGTAATAACGACAGCTCTGACCAGAACACATCAGAAGGTTCAAAAAGAAAATTAGCGTAGTGTTTTAGCCTGGCAGGTATGTAAGCTGGGCTTATGAAAAACTTTTTGTTGTTATAATTAAGTACAGGGGTATTTTTACAGACAGTCATGTTGGTATCACCCTCTCTGACAGTGTTGCCCAGTGTGGTCCACACCCCCCTAGTGACACCACTGGCCTCAGAGGAAGCACTTGCAGTCCAAGAAGATGTGAAATCATTAGGGACAGCGCCTCAGACATTTCCCCAGGGTGAAACTCAGGGCTGATGGCCACTGAAACTTGGGGTGGTGAGTCCACAGGGCCCCATTCAGCCTGTGAGCAGGCTTCCCGATGCCCCCAGGATAGCCTACAGGTGCCCATGAAACGATAGCACTGGGGAAACCCGTTGCCATCAAGTTGATTCCCACTCATGGTGACCCTTGCATGTCAGAGTAGAACTGTGCTCCATAGGGTTTTCAATGGCTGACTTTTCAGAAGTAGATTGCCAGGCCTTTCTTCAAGGTACCTCTGGGTGGACTTGAACCTCCAGCGTTTCAGTTAGCAGCCAAGTGCATTAACTGCCTGCACAACCCAGGGACTCAGTGCTAGGGAGAGAGCAGCAGTAGCCAGCGCATAGGAAAGAGGCCTGTGGCAGGCAGGGATCCTGGGTCTAAGCAATCGGTGGTACTGACTGTTCCCTGCCTGAGTCACTCCTCCACTAGTGACGCAGTTCCCATTGGTCTTTCAGCTTCTTGTCCTCCTCGTGGATTCCTGAATGTTTCTCTAAGTTTTCCTAGCTGCCAAAGCTCAGGTGTGCTGACGGCCTTTGTCTTAGTTATCTAGTGCTGCTGTAATAGAAATACCACAAGTGAGTGGCTTTAAGAAATGGAAACTTATTTTCTCACAGCTGAGGAGGCTAGAAGCCCAAATTCAGGGTGCTGGCTCTAGGGGAAGGCTTTCTCTCTCTGTCGACTCTGGGGAAGGTCCTTGTTCCTTGGTTCCTTGGTGATCATCATCTGGTGTGGCACCTGTCTTCCCCCAACTGGGCTTTGCTTGCTTGTTTAATCTCTTTTATACCTCAAAAGAGATTGACTTAAGACACACATTATACTATCTCATTAACACAACAAAGAAAACCCATTTCCCAATGGGATTATAACTACAGGTGTAGGGGTTAGGATTTACAACACATATTTTGGGGGAACATTGTTTGATCTATAACACAGCATTGTCCTTGGTTTTGAATGTTTGATTAAGTCATTTCCATTCACTGAGCCTTCTTCGTGAGCCTTCTGCAGGCCCAGCATCACTTTATGTGGTTTCTGCCCTCAGAATGGGGTCAGAATAGTGCACTGCAGTGTCCTGGTGCACACTACAGAATGCAGAAGGGCGAGGGCAGCATAGTGGGAGCTGAGAGTGCTTCTTGTTGAAAGAAGAGGAAATACAAGGGCCAGTCAGTCATACAGGGGAGAGTGGACAAGGGTCAGGGCCAGGGGAAAGGCTGGAAACCTGGAGGAGGCCTGCTCACCAGAGCTCAGGTCTGCGTGAGGGAGGGAAAAGATGGTGGCTGGAACCTGTTCTAGGGAGGGCAGTGGAGCCATCAATCATTTCTGACAGAATAAAACCTGGTCCTCTTAGTATTGTGGCAGGGACAGTGCTGTGTGTTCACCAAACATCTATTTTGCTGTTGGGCTCAACATTTCCCAGCCCCCTTACAGTTAAGATTGGGGCCATAAACTGGGCTGTGACCAATGAAATGTTGGAAGAACTGACGTATGCCAATTCCAAGCTTGGCACATAAAATGCTCCCACGTGGCACACTCCCTGGAGGCCACATGGTGAGGATGTTGGAGGGACGTGGATCCCTGAGTCACTTGGTGGAAAACCACCTGACCAGCAAGAGCCATGGTGGTCTTTGCATCACTGAAACAAAACTTACTCTACTGATCTGCTGAGATGTGGGCAGTGGTAACAACAGTGAGCTTTTCTTACTAATACACAAGCTGGTACCTTAAAGTACAATGCCACTGTATCTAAAACCTAAAATACATGGGATTGGCTTAGTGGTCTAGAGTCAGAAAGCAGCTGCAGGAGGCTGAACAGCTAGAGATGCATGTCAGGTGAGGGCAAAACATCTGGTAAGGTGGTTGTGCCTGATGACTTGGAAAGCAAGTTATCTACTGAATGTTTGCCTCTGGGGGAAGAGGTCTGACCAAAGCAGAATATGGTTTGTGTTGATTGCTATTGGCTGCTTTTGGCAAAGCATCACAAGAAAGAGTTGCCATTCAAGAAAGAATTAACTCCTAGAATATGACCCCAGGACACACTTTTAGCTCAGTAATGAAGTCATTCCTGAGGGTCACGCCTCATCCAAAGATTAGACAGGCCCATAAAACAAAATGAGACTGTCATGGATTGAATTGTGTCCACAAAAATACGTATCAACTTGGTTGGGCCATGACTTCCAGTATTGTGTGATTGTCCTCTGTTTTGTGATGTTAAAGAGGATTAGGGTGGAATTGTAACACCCTTACTAAGCTCACATCCCTGATCCAATGTAGGGAATTTCCCTGGGGTGTGGCCCGCACCACCGTTTATCTTACAAGAGATGAAAAGGAATTGGGGGTGGGGGGCTCATACCACCAAGGGGGCAGCACTAGGAGCAGAGCGTGTCCTTTGGACCTGGGGCTCCTATTCCAAGAAGCTCCTAGTCCAGAAAAAGGTTGATGACAAGGACCTTCCTTCAGAGCTGATAGAGAAAGCCTTCCCCTGGAACTGGCACCCTGAATTTGGACTTCCAGTCTACTAGGCTGTGAGAAAATAAATTTCTCTTTGTTAAAGCCGTCCACTTGTGGTATTTCTGTTATAGCATCACTAGATGACTAAGACAGACATTAAAGGGCACACCAGCCCGGGGGCAAGGACTAGAAGGCAGGAGGGGACAGGAAAGCTGGTACTGGGGAACCTAAGGTCGAGAAGAGAGTATTGACATGTCATGCGGTTTGTTAACCAACGTCGTAAAACAATACTTGTACTAACAGTTTCATGAGAAGCTAGTTCTGTAAACTTTCATCTAAAGTGCAATAAAAGGAAACAAAGAATTTGCCAGTTTACAAGCAGAAGGAAAAAGGAATGGAGAATCCCCAAATCCAGAGCCTTGGAGTATTGGAAAAATCAACTGCTTCTAGTCTCCAAACAGTAACAAGTGTGTTATGGATTGAATTGTGTCCCCCAAAAAGTTATGCAGAAGTTCTAGCCCCTGTCCCTGTAGATATGACCCTGTTTGGAGAGAGGGGGTTTCTTTTATTATGTTAATAAGGTCATAGTGGAGTAGACCAAAAACCAAAATAAACCTGACCCGTTGCCATCAAGTCGATTCCAACTGATAGTGACCCTAAAGGACAGAGTAGAACTGCCCCGTAGGGTTTCCAGGGAGCACCTGGTGGATTTGAACTGCCAACTTTTTGGTTAGCAGCCGAGCTTTTAACCACTACACCACCAGGGCTCCTAGTGGGGTAGAACCAAACCAAACACGGTGTCTTATAAAAAGAGCAGAACAGACACAGGCACACATACAGGGAGGAGACCGTGTGAGGACCCATACAGCCAAGGAACACCCAGGGCTACTGCCAAGGAAGGACCCTCCCCTAGAGCCAATGCCCTACTTTGGACTTCCAGCCTCCAAAACTGTGAGACAATACATTTCTGTTCTTTAAGGCCACCCACTTGTGGTATTTCTTTGCTATGGAAGCAGTAGGTGACTAAGACAAGGTGGGATTTTAAAAAGCTGGTGAACAACAAAGACAGTGAGACTTAGCTGCACACAGTGACTGGGCCTTGGGGTGAAAATTGAGCCTGGTAACCTCAAGGCCACCACCTTGAGGGACAGGCATACAGATGAGGAAGTAAATAAAGCAGAACTGTGTCCAGGAAAGCGATAAGAGTGCAGTTACTGATATTAGGCCTGCCTCGAAGGAAATAAGTAAAAAGTGTAGTAAGGTTTTCTGGGAATTATGTTGCCAGAGAAACCATGAGCCTGGCCTTAAAAAACAAACAAACAAAAAAACCCTGTGACTATTGAGGAAACCTTAAAACCACCTTTGGGCAGGAAGATGCTTGTCAAAGCTGTGTCCAGGGAGAGCATACAACCTAGTGCCACTTCAGATGTGGCCCAGAGAGCAGAATTGTGCCCGATCAAGGAACTTCCCCACCTCAAGGCCGGGCCCAGCAGGATTTCAAATTTGCTGTAGACTGGTGATTGCTGTATGCCTGCCATCCTCGACCTTCCTGTACGGCAAAGTTTGTTGGGGTGTCCTGCCCTGGTCTCCACACTGTTAGGTGGGCATGTTGGGGTTGGGTAAGACAGATAAACTGTCTTATTAATTCAGCATTTACTGTAGAACTTCAGAGAGCCACCTGAGGGAGACTGCATATCGCTTCCAGGTCTGAACTTTGAGCTAGATGCAGGGACTGGATGGGACACTATACTGTCCCCCTGGGATAAAGTACATGTGTTCCATGTGGGGGAAAAAAGAGCAAAAGGGGTTTTGGTGACCAGAAGAGCCAGCTGTGCCAGAAACCAACTAGATGCTTTCCACACCAGCTTCCTCTTCCTAAGTCCACAGCTTCAACTCTATTGCCCAGGCCCACGGCATCTGGGTGGAGCCATGTAGCCAATCTTCACCTATGGCATGTCACTTCCTTGTGGAGGCAGTTTAGAATGCATGTGTCTTCTCCACCCTCTCTATCAACCTCATAGGCTCATGTCGAAGACGCTAATGCCACAGGATTAGAGGAGCTGGGGTCCCTGGATGTATAACAGAGTGTTACAGATCAAAGGTAATGGAATTAGATATCTTTTATTACCCTGTCTGAGTGAGTTAATTATTATCCCTCTAGATTTATTCACCTAGTCAACAAATTTTATTGAACACAACAGTGCTAGGCATTGTGTAGGGACCAGGGATTTAGTAGTGAACAAAATTAACATCCCTGTCCTCATGGAGCTTTCAATCTAGTGGGGGAGACAGATAATAAAATGTCAGGATAAGTTCTATGAAGAAAAATAAAAGTACAGTTGGGAGGTAGAAGGTGCTGGGGAGATTGCTACTTTACGTAGCACGGTTGGGGAAAGCTATTCTGATAAGGTGACAGCTGAGCAGAGAGCTGAATGAAGTGAGGGAACAGGCATATGGATGTTTGGGGAACAGCAGGTGCCGGCACACCTGGTGTGTTTGAGCAATAGCAAGACAGCCAGCGTGGCTGGAGCAAAGTAAGCTACAGCGGAAGTGGTAGGAGTTGAGGGTATGGCTGGATCATGTAGGGCAAAATGGTTCTAATCAGCCATAGTACTGCCCCCTAGGGGACATTTTGGGAATACATGGGGCAATTCTGACTATTGCAAGGATGAGGGGGAGTCCCCAGGTGGTGCAAACCCAAAGGTTTGGCAGTTTGAGTCCACCCAGAGGCACCCTGGAAGAAAGGCCTGGAAATCTCCAAAAAAATCAGCCATGGAAAACCTTATGGAGCACAGTTCTACTTTGACACACAGGGGGTTGCCATGAGTTGGAATCCACTCTACAGCAACTGGTTAGTGATGACGAAGGGGTGTGATAAGTGGGTGAAGCCTGAAGGTAGACATCCTGTGATGTGTAGGACTGCCCTGCCCAGCGAGGAACTGACCTGCGTCCCACATGGTTTTCAGACATGTTGCTGCACGTTTGTGCAGGTGAAAAATCTGTTTCTAATTATTTTAGCCTCCAATCTATTATCAACGCAAAGTATTTTGAGAGCCAGTTTAACATAGAGTTTTTCAGAAATGCAACTGCTATGCAAATCAAGGGAAACAACTTTTTTTTCCTTTTTCAAAAATTTACCAAGAGCTGGTCGCCATTTTGGAAAATTGGTGACAACCAGCGGCAGTGGCACTCCCGAGTCCTCAGCCCCACACACCTGTACGGGTCATGTCTGAGCACTGCAGCCCTGTGGTACTAGCTGTATATGAAATGCATGGCAAGAGTTCCCTTCCATCCAGTGTCTCCAACACAAGAAAGGACATAAGACCAGACAACTTCGATGAATGTTTGAAGCGTGCTGGAGAGGGAGGGCCGGATAGGATCTGGCTGCAGGGGCCCTCTGCACCCTCTCTTGGACTTTCCTCCTCATTTGCGTGATCCAGGTTCCTTGAAGACTCAATTTCTGAGTTGTTGTGTGGATTTTATTTTCATGTGTGTGTACTCATCTTAATTTTTCTCTCTGTATCTTCTGACTCAGACTGGAGGCTCCTTTGGGTTTGGGGTGATATTTTCCTGGCAGAGCCGCTTCCCAAGACATCCTTCAGCCCAGGCCTTCCCAGGCCTGCAGCCAGCAAGGCAGGGCCCTGTCTAGGCCTCCTTTCATAAGCATGCAAGGCTCACCACCAAGCTCCTGTCTGCTGGGGGACCCTCTCCCGAAGCCTGTGCAGCCCCTGTCCTAATTCTGGAAATTTCACCAGCCTGTCACTTCCTGCAGGAAATGTCACTTCCTGCAAAAATGAGCACGTTCTGGAGTGTGGCCCCGCTCAACCCACTTGCGGAAGGTGGGAGGAAGGGTGGGCGGTGAGCCAGTTTCCACATCAACCTTATACCAAGACATTAGGCTGCAAGCCAGGGTGGACATTTATGAGCCATTAAGTTTCCACCAATAAATCCATAGATGCTTCCAGCATCTGTCTTTCTGCCTCACCTCCACCCCAGACACCTGCCCGCTGGGGACTCAATGTTGGCAACAGGCAGCAGAGGCCTCATCACAGGGATGTAACCCAGGGTCAGGACTAGAGTTTCCCAGAGTATGTACAAGAGAGTGACAGCAACCAGGAAACCTGGCAGGACATGGAGGCCGAAACCAAATGTGGAGGGGCAAGGCAGGATCCATCCCTTGTTGTGGGGGCCACAGCTGGATGCAGCCTCAAGGCATTTGGCCAGATTTAACACTGTATGAGCCAGGTTATCACCCCTGGGTGGTGCAAACTGTTAACATGCTCGCTGCTAACAGAAAGGTTGGAGGTTTGAGTCCACCCAGAGGTGCCTCAGGAAAAAAGGCCTGGTGATCTACATCCAAAAAAAATCAGCCATTGAAAAGCCTATGGAACACAGTTCTACTTGGACATAACATGGGTCACCATGAGTTGGAATTGACTTGATGGCAACAGGAAATGAGCTAGGATCTTCTTAAAGTGACAGAAACCAAACTCCTAACAACCTTAGCTGAAAAAACTATAGGAAGGTCAGTGGACCCTGGGGGCAGCAAGACCTTGGGTTTTGGGTGCCCTCAGCCCTTCGTCTCTCCCTCAACTTGTCCCTCCAGAACTCACTGTGTCTGTGCCCCTGACAGGCTCAGGCTGTCAGATGGGGATGTTCACCAGGAGAAAACAGAGGGCCTGGCAACTGGGGGCCACTGGGACCTGCACGCAGTAAGGACGCCTCTTTTCCTTTGCAAACTGCCTCATGTTAAAGAGGCTCCATCTGGTCAAACTCGGTGGGTGAGTTGGTGAGACGTGCTGAAGGAAGACAACCAGCCACCATGAAACAATTTTGCTATTTTCAGATAGGCTTTGTTTACTTTTACCTTCCCAATCTTTTGGAAGGTATATGCCTATATATATATATATATATATATAATTTCCAGATAACTATTATTTATTTATTTATTTATTTATTTATTTATTTATTTATTTAATGCCTGTATTTTACTCTATCTGAGTCAAAAATGGAGTGGAAGAGTTTAATACACCTTCTCACAAAGGTAAATGATTTAGCAGGTATTGAATTCTGCATTTGGGCCACCTATTCAATCATGGTGACCAGGACAAGGTGAGACTCACTTCCCCTCCCCACTCCCAACCCACTTACAGGTTATCCATTCATGTAGGTAGTTGAGGACATGCTGTCTTCCCCAGGAAGTGGAAACGGGTTAGACTATGGAGATTTACTCTGCCCAGCACTTCTTTTTCCTCTGGAAAACTGTCCCTCTCCGTTCCATGTCATGCTGATGGGCTAATGTCACTCCCCAGGCCACAGAAAGAGGCACATAACCCATGCTGGGCCCACCAGTATCCTGCCTGGGATCAGTCCCTGAATGCTGGGAGAAAGAGGTATCTTTGCCGAGATTGCTGAAAGGGCCATCCCAGGGGTGGGATTGTATCAATCAGAGCCTATGTTTAGCTGCAAGTAACAGAAACCTGGGGAGAAATTAGCTTAAATAAATTAGCGGTATTAATTTTCTCATTTTTTTTTTTTTTTAATGAAGAGCCCAGACAGAGTGGCCTGGGCTGGCACAGTGGCTCCACAATGTCATGTGGCTCCATTTTCAACGTTGTCCATTCTTGAGGCAAGAATGTGGGAAGGTTCCAGGCAAGAATGTTCCCATTTAAAGAGCTTTCCTTAAAGCCTCATCTTTGGCTTCCACTCATTGGCCAGGATTGTGTCACATGGCCACCCGTAGCTCCAAGGGAAGCTGGAAAATGTTTTTTATTTTATTTTTTTTTAATATGAGCTCTAACAGAGAAGGAACGAATTGACACTGGGTAAGCAACTAAAGGAGTCCCTGGGTACAGGAGACAGTTAAGCACTCCATTAGTAGCCGAAAAGCTGGCAGTTTGAACCCATTCAGAGGCTCCTCAGAAGACAGTTCTGGCAATGTGCTTCCGAAAGGTCACGGCCTGGATAACCCAATGGAGCAGTCTACTCTACACAGATAGGGTTGCCAGGCTGCCATGAGGGGGAATCAACTCAACAGCAACGAAGAAGAAGAAGTAATGAAAAGCCCTGCCACCAGGACCTGAGAGTTGATTCAGTTCACCAACCTCAACTGCAGGTGAGGAGCTGGAACCAGAGAGGTTCTGAGGCCATTTGAGGCCACATGTCTGCCGCAGACTGGTCTCTGGGCTCCCAGGACACAGACCACATGAGAACAAGGTCAGTTTCTGTGCACATGGATTTATTGAGCTGCGTATGCCATTCCTGGTGCTGGGTTAAACCATGGGGAAGATGGCCATGCACCCAACAGCACAATGTGTGAGGCGGGGGGTGGGGGTGCATTTCATGGACAGGATAAAATTTCCTAAATGATCTCTGGCCATCTGTAGGCGATCTGAGGCCCCAACAAGCCCTCAGATACAAAAATGACTCTCTCTCCCTGCACCCCCTCCATCCCTACCCTGTGGAAGACCTGAATTGTCCTAAGGCTGGTGAAGAAACGGACCTACAACCAAGCAACCTACTGAAAGGGAAGCCAGGGCTTTGCAGTCAGGCCCCCAACCTGTGCCCCTAGCTCCAGGGGACAGCAGCATGGTGTGTCCACACCTGCAGAGGGCAGCAGGGCAAAACACCCGGGCCAGCGTGGAAGGTAAGCCGGTCCATTTTCAGTGAGGCTATAGGCCACAGACATGGCCCTGAGACCCCAGGAAGGGTGGGATGGTTGTTGCTCTTGTCCGCTGTCTGTAGTCCTTGTCAGAGTAGGGTCCAGAGAGCCAGGGTTGGGAGTATGAAGAGCAGGAAGCTCCCCTCTAGAAGCCAGTCTGCGGAGGACACCTTGAGGGTAGGAAGCAGACCTGTGGGCTTGAGGTGAGAAGCCTGGCTCTGCTCTCAGCTACACTGCCAACCCAGGCCAGTCACATTTTCACATCTGGCATGGAAGAGTATGGAAGGCAGCAGTGCAGGAGCTGCCAGCTCCGAGTCCCTGCCCAGCACCTACCTGCATGAGACTGTGCTCAGTGTCCTGGTGGGGGTCCTGCAGAACTGGGGGCCACCAGCTCTCAAAGGTCTGCATGGCTCTGTCTACAGAGAAAGGGGTCCAGGTGGGATTGATTGGGCACTTCTAGCATAAGAGACAACTGAGAAACCCCTGGCAGCCCATGTGGATGCCCATGCACAAAGGATGGGAAGACAGGACATCCACGAGGACTGGCTCTGGGACAGAAGGCCAAGGAGAGGAATGATAAAATGAGAAAGATGGATGGGCTAGAGTGCCTCACAAGCTGTGCAGTTCCATCCTCACAGGGGAGGAGGGCTGTCAGCATCCTCTCCGTTTTGAAGACGGACACAAAAAGGCTTGCAGGAGTTAGCTAACTGCCAGAAAGCAGCTGCTTGAACTCAGGCCTCCTAACTCCCAGACCTGGCAGCGAACCACTGAGCTAACCAGAACCCCTAAAGGCAGAATCATGGGGGGGGACGGGGGAGGAGGCCCTTCAGGGGCTGGCACCACCTTAGAAGTGGCCTAAGTAGGGATCTCGCCCTGTTCAGTTCCAGGGCCTCAGAAACGTTTTAACTGTTCCCGCCACCCCACCCTCCTCGCTCCCCGCCCGCAGGGCACCAGACTTGACACCCCCAGGATTCTACTTAGAGTTTATGACCTGGTCTCCGGAGATGGTCGGGCGCGCACTGAGGGGCAGGGCGACTGCGGAAGGGGGAGTTGGCCTTCGCGGCTGCCACAAACAGTCTCAGTTTCCTTACAGCTACAATGGGCTCCCTCGGGGCCAGGAGACTTGGTAACTGGCAGTAAGCGCTAACCCGACTCCCGCGCCCCCCCACCCGGGGCCCTCACCCAAGCAGCGGTTCCTCGTAAAGAGCCCCCGGAAGGCTTCGCACTCTTCATGCCGGTTCCCGCTGGCTCCGCAGTCGCACCAGAGTGCCACACGCGCGCTCGCGTTGTCCACGTAGTTCGGAGTAACGGCGGTACCTGCGGGGACCCCAAGGGTGGGGTCACCAGCCCACCTGGGCAGGTGCGTCCTCCGGAGAGCTCCACCCACGCCCGGCTCCCGCCCTCGTACCCACGAGGCCTGCGTAGGCACGCCGGCAGCTGGGGGCCTGCTCTGGCGGGCAGCCGTCGGGGACCACCGGGGCCGGCGCGCAGGAGGCCTGGAAGGCTCGGAGGCGGGGCCTGCGGGTGGGGCGGAGCCGTGAGCGGAGCGGCGGCCACGCCCCGGCCCCCAGCACCTCCGCCTCAGCCCCGAGCCCACCTGCAGACCCGGCTATGCTCGCAGGCCTCCAGCGGCGCGAGGCAGGAGGGCGGCGCCGGGCCCGGCCCGGAGAAGGCGCAGGCCGGCACGAAGGTCTGGCGGCGGCGCTCGGCGCACGCGGGGCCCGCGCAGGGGCAGAAGAGCAGCGCGAGGGTGAGCGCGGGCGGTCCGCGGGCGAAGAAGTGGCGCAGGGCGCGGCGGCAGCGGGCGCGAGGGCAGTCCCCCGGTGCGGCCCGGCCCAGGCACTGCGCCACGTACTCGGTGCGCAGCCGCTGGCACCGCGCATCCGCCGTGCACGCCTCGGCCGCGGCCACGCAGCGGTTCCCTCCAGCCGAGCTCGCCGACCCTGCGGGGAGGAGGTGGAGAGGAGCGGGCAGGCTGCAGTGCCCTGGACGTCCCGCGTGCACGCTTCACCCTCCCACGTCCACGCCCTCCGCGGAGGGAGCGTTGCTCAAACCCGAGGAGAGGGCTCAGGGTGTGATCGAAGATGTGGCGGCCTGGCACTAAGGCCCTCTGCCTCCGGGATGGACAGCGGCGTGCTTCGAGCGTACTGCAACATATCAAGGATGCATGTGGCTCACAGAGGCTGGACCTGGCCTCCCCCAGAAGCTGAGGCCCCATTCTCACCAGGCAGCACCCCCAGAACTGCCACACTCAGCCACAGAAAGGTCCTCAGGGGTCCGCCCACCCTCCCGGACATTTCCTGACCGGGCCAACAGCCTTCTGGGGACCTGGCTAATGGAAACTAATCAGAAAAGGCGTCAAGGACAGTGGCCGGTCCTAGTCCTCTTCCTCTTCTTGACTCTCCGAGATGCCTGACCCACCCTCTTCCTCCCCTACACAGGCCCTTTGGGTGGGTCTATAGGTTGCTGGTTCTCCCACCTCCCTGATCTTTTCGTGTGCTTTCTCCTGCCCCCTGTGCCTCCTCTCCTCAGTCCCTCCTGATGCTCCTTCTCGAGGCCCTAACCCCTTACCTACCCTGTCCTGCCCCATCTGGAAGCCGGCTTCCTCCCGGCCTCCAGGGCTCTGGCTATTGCAGGGCCCGTTCAGGCCTGAGGGAAGTCTCTGGTGGCAGGCCACAGGACTCTGCCCTGAGCTACAGAATCCGAGGAGTCATCAGTGGTTCTGGGGAAGGCACGGGCCCCATGATAGGTGGCACTCCTCTGAGGGTAGAGAGGATGCCTGGCATGGCCACGTCACACACCAAAGGTCTGGTGGGACTGAGGGTGAGCTCCGTTGAGATAGGCCATGACCAGGGCTAAGTCCAGCCAGTCAAAGGAGGTCAGGACTTCAGAGTCTGTCCCTAGGACCTGGTCACCAAACCCAGGACCCCCACCCCTGGGAGCACCTCACTCAGACAAGAACCTTTTCTGCCACCCTACTCTGAGCGAAGGTACCTAGCCTAGCTCTGCACCCATTCAGCTATGTATTGGGGTGGGGTGTCTCCGACCACAGGTCTGGGAGTGGGGCATCTCCCTGGCACAGCCATGTCTTGCCTGGGCCATGGGCTGGGATGTCGTGATAATTTTTGCCGTAGCTTCAGCGCTGACCACTCTGCCAGAATTACTGGCAGACGCTGAGATTGTGCAGAGGGTACATAAGTGGGGAGAGTAGAGGGGAGAGGGGGGCCAGCCACCCCTCGAGGCCACAGAGGGACAGGCACACTTAGCCCTTCTCCCTGCTCATGCATTTACCTGTCACACTCCACCAGGAGCACCCTTACCTGACCTCCATCCTCAAAACAGCTCATCTCAGCCAGAAGATCTCCTCTGCCTTAGACTTTGCCAGATTCCATTCCATCCACCCCAACCCCTAGAGTGACATTTCCCTGTGCGATGTCCCAGGTGGGGAAAGAGCAGATGGAACAGGAGGTGCGAGACAGGGAGACACTGAAGGTGCGGGGCAGGGACTCATGGGAGTGCCAAGATCGAAGCTGTGGAGGGGGTCTGGGGCTGTGGGAAGGGTAGGAGAGCAAGGAGAGGGAGGGCAGCGGGGCGGGAGGGGGGGACGTTCCTGGGCAGAGATGACGACTTGGGAAGGGTACCTGCTGCAGGGCCCAAGGGGGAGGTGGGGTAGGGCACCGCGCAGCCGGGGAAGGGGGCCAGAGGGGGATGCCAGGCGTCCCCACACTCCTCACACAGGCCGCTGTCACACACATCCTTGCCTCCTGCCACGTTCCTGCTTTTCCCCGGAATCGCTCTCTTGCCCTTCCAACCGGTTCCGAGGGGCGAGCAGGAATAGAAGGGCCCGGGGGAGGAGGCAGGCGCTCACCCAACAGCAGCAGCAGCAGCACGAGTCCTAGGCAGTGGGCCATGCCGACGGCGGAGATCACAGCTCGCTCCTGCCCTGTCCTCGCTGGACGTCTGGGGACTGCCGGAGGCACAGCCCCAGTCAGACAGGTGCCCCCTTCCCAGCACCGCCCGCGCTGGAGCGCGGTGGAAACCCAGGTGTCTGCTCTGACAAGTGCACTCAGGCAGGAGGAGCCTTTGCAGCGCCCTTTCCCCACCCCGGTCCACCCGGGGCTGCACCTTCGCTGTAGATCCGGGAGCCACGGGAGCCAGCGCCTGAATGAGCCCAGATGGACATGCACACACCCCTAACCAGACCTTGTCTCTCCCATTCTAAACCGTCAACTTTTAGAACAAAACTGCTTTGTTCTTTTCCTTTTCAAAATAATTTTATTTCTTAACTTTTAATTTTAGACTTTTTAAAAATTTTAGAATTGCAGAAAAGTTCAAAAATATCAGAGTTCCCCTTATACCTTTTTCCCAGTGTCCCTTTATGTTAACATTTTGCGTAACCATAGTACAGTTATCAAAACTAGGAAATTAATGTTGGTGCCTATTAACTAAATTATCAAAAACAAAAATAAGCTCATTGCCTAGAATCAGACTCATGGAGACCCCATGTGTAACAGAGCAGAACTGCTCCATAGTGTTTTCTTGACTCTATAACATTTTCATGGCTGTAATCTTTGTGGAAGCAGATCACAGGCCTTTATTTTGTGGCACCACTGGGTGCCACAATATTGTTGTTAGGTGCCTTGAGTCAGTTCCAAATCAGAGCGACCCTGTGTACAACAGAATGAAACACTACCTGGTCCTGCGCCATCCTCACAATTGTTCTGCTTGAGCCCATCATTGCAGCCACTGTGTCAATCTGTCTTATTGAGGGTCTTCCCTTTCTCAAGGACCCTCTACTTTACCAAGCATGATATCTTTCTCTAGGGACTAGTCCCTCCTGATAACTTGTCCAAAGTATGTGAGACATAGTCTCACCATACTTGCTTCTAAGGAACATTCTGGCTGTACTTCTTCCAAGACAGATTTGTTTGTTCTTTTGGCAGTTCATGGTATATACAATATTCTTCGATAACAGCGTAATTCAAAGGCATCAATTCTTCTTTGGTCTTCCTTATTTATTGTCCAGCTTTCACATGCATGCATATGAGGTGGTTGAAAATACCATAGCTTCGGTCAGGCGCACCTTAGTCTTCAGGGTGACATCTTTGATTTTCAACACTTTAAAGAGGTCCTTTGCAGCAGATTTACCAATGCAATGCTTTCTTGACTGCTGCTTCCCTGGGCGTTGATTGTGGATCCAAGTAAAATAAAATCCTTGACAACTTCAGTCTTTTCTCCGTGTATCATGATATTGCTTATTGGTCCAGTTGTTAGGATTTTTGTTTTCCTTATGTTAAAGTGTACTCCATACTGAAGGCTATGATCTTTGATCTTCATCACTTACTGCTTCAAGTCCACTTTCAGCAAGCAAGGTTGTGTCATCTATATAACGCAGGTTGTAAATGAGACTCCTTCCAATCCTGATGCCTTGTTCTTCTTCATATAGTCTAGCTTCTTGGATTATTTGCTCAGCATACAGATTGAATAAGTGTGCTGAAAGAATACAACCCTGCCGCACACCTTCCTGACTTTAAATCACGCAGTGTTCCCTTGTTCTGCTCAAATGACTGCCTCTTTGTCTATGTACAGGTTCCTCATGAGCACAATTAAGTGTTCAAGAATTCCCATTCTTCACAATGTTATCCATAATTTGCTATGATCCACACAGTCGAATACTTTTGCATAGTCAATAAAACACAGGTAAACATCTTTTTTTAAAACAAAAAAACATCTTTCTAGCATTCTCTGCTTTCAGCCAGTATCCATCTGACGTCAGCAATGATATCCCTGGTTTCACATCCTCTTCTGAATCTGGCTTGAATTTCTAGCAGTTCCCTGTCGATATACTGTTGCAGCCACTTTTGAATGATCCTCAGCCAAATTTGACTTGTGTGTGATATTAATAATATTCAATAATTCCTGCATTCAGTTGGATCACCTTTCTTTGGAATAGGCATAAATACGGATTTCTTCTAGTTGGTTGGCCAGGTAGCTGTCTTCCAAATTTCTTGGCATAGATGAGTGAGCACTTCCAGCACTGCATCTGTTCGGTGAAATGTCTCAATTGGTATTCCATCAATTCCTGGAGCCTTGATATTAATGATATTGTTCGATAATTTCTGCATTCGGTTGGATCACCATTCTTTGGAATAGGCATAAATATGGATCCCTCCCAGTCAACTGGCCAGGTAGCTGTCTTCCAAATTTCTTAGCATAGACGAGTGAACAGTGCCTTCATTTTTTGAAACATCTCAATTGGTATTCCGTCAATTCCTGGAGCCTTGTTTTTTTGCCAATTCCTGGAGCCCCAGGGGCAAAGTGATTAAGAGCTAGGGCTGCTAACCAAAATGTCAGCAGTTGGAATCCACCCGGCCACTCCTTGGAAATCCTATGGGGCAGTTCTGCTCTGTCTTATGGGGTCGCTATGAATCGGAATCGACTCAAAGGCAATGTTTTTTTGGGGGGGGTGCTGTTTTTTGCCAGTGCCTTCCGTGCAGCTTGGACCTCTTCCTTCAGTACCATCAATTCCTGATCATATACTACTTCCTGAAATGGTTGAACATCCACCAATTATTTTTGGTATAGTGACTGTGTGTATTCCTTCCATCTTTTTTTGATGCTTCCTGCATCATTTAATATTTTCCCTGTAGAATTCTTCAATATTGGAACTTGAGGCTTGAATTTTTCTTCAGTTCTCTCAGCTTGAGAAATGCCGAGCATGTTCTTTCCTTTGCTTTTCTAACTCTTGGTCTTTGCACATTTCATTATAATACTTTACTTTGTCTTAGCCAGCCTCCCTTTGAAATCTTCTGTTCAGCTCTTCTACTTCACCATTTCTTCCATTTGCTTTAGCTATTCAAAGATCAAGAGCAAGTTTCAGAGTCTCTTCTGACATCCATTTTGGTCTTTTCTTTCCTGTCTTTTTTTTTTTTTTAATAATTTCTATTGTGCTTTAAGTGAAAGTTTACAAATCAAGTCAGTCTCTCTCACAAAAACCCATATACACCTTGCTGCACACTCCCAATTACTCTCCCCCTAATGAGACAGTCTGCTCTCTCCCTCCACTCTCTCTTTTTGTGCCCTTTTCACCAGCTTCTAACCCCCTCCACCCTCTCATCTCCCCTCTAGGCAGAAGATGCCAACATAGTCTCAAGTGTCCACCTGATCCAAGAAGCTCACTCCTCACCAGCATCCCTCTCCAACCCATTGTCCAGTCCAATCCATGTCTGAAGAGTTGGCTTCGGGAATGTTTTCTGTCCTGGGGCAACAGAAGGTCTGGGGGCCATGACCACTGGGGTCCTTCCAGTCTCAGTCAGGCCATTAAGTCTGGTCTTATGAGAACTTTCCTGTCTTTTTAATAACCTCTTGCTTTCTTCATGTATGATGTCCTTGATGTCCACCCCACAACTCATCTGGTTTTCAGTCATTACTGTTCAACGCGTCAAAACTGTTCTTGAGATAATCTCTAAATTCAGGTGGGATATACTCAAAGTTGTACTTTGGCTCTTATGAACTTGATCTAATTTTCTTCAGCTTCAACTTGAAATTGGATATGAGTAATTGATTGTCTGTTCCGCAGTCGGCCCCTGGCCTCATTCTGACTGATGATATTGACCTTTTCCATCGTCTCTTTCCACAGATGTAATCGATTTGATTCCTGGTGTATTCCATCTGCTGAGGCCCATGTGTATAGTTGCCATTTATGTTTTTGAAAAAAGGTATTTACAGTGAAGAAGTCATTGGCCTTGTAAAATTCTATCATACAATCTCCGCTGTCGTTATTTTCTAACTACCAATCCTTTTTTTCCAACTTTCACATTCCAATCACCAGTAATTATCAATGCATCCTGATTGCATGTTCGATCAATTTCAGACTGCAGATGTTGGTAAAAATCTTCAGTTTCTTCATCTTTGGGCTTAGTGGTTGGTGCATGAATTCGAATAATAGTCGTATTAACTGGTCTTCCTTGTAGGCGTATGGATATTATCCTATCACTACAGCATTGTACTTCAGGATAGATCTTGAAATGTTCTTTTTGACCATGAAGGCAGCACCATTCCTCATCGAGTTGTCAATCCCAGAATAGTAGACCATATGATTGTCCAATTCAGAATGGCCAATACCAGTCCATTTCAGTTCAGTAATGCCTAGGATATCAATGTTTGTGTGTTGCATTTCATTCATGACGATTTCCAATTTTTCTGCATTCCTACTTCGTGCGTTCCAGGTTCTGATTATTAATGGATGTTTGCACGTGTTTCTTCTCATTTTGAGTCATACCACATCAGCAAATGTAGGTCCCGAAAGCTTGACTCCATCCATGTTATTAAGATTGACTCTATTTTGAGGAGGCAGCTCTTCCCCAGTCATCTTTTTTTTTTTATTAACTTTTATCCCAGTCATCTTTTGAGTGCCTTTCAACCTGAGAGGCTCATCTTCCAGCAGTATATCGGACAATGTTCCTTTGCTACTCATAAGGTTTTCACTAGCTAATTCTTTTCAGAAAGTAGACTGCCAGGTCCTTCTTCCTAGTCTGTCTTAGTCTAGAAGCTCAGCTGAAACCTGTCCTCCATGGGTGACCCTGCTGGTATTTGAATACCAGTGGCATAGCTTCCAGCATCACAGCAACACACAAGCCCCCACAGCAGGACAAACTCACAGACTCGTGGAGGTAATAGCCAGTGTTTATAAAAAAAAAAAGCCAATGTCAAATGGCTTGTGGCACCCAAAGACCTTAGCTAAGCTACCCACCCCCTTTTTTTTTTTTTTTTGCCTGTGTTCTTTTTTTTTAATTGGGCTTTAGGTGAAGGTTTACAGAGCAAATTAGTTTCTCATTAAACAATTAATACACATAATTGTTTTGTGACATTGGTTGCCAACCCTGTGGTGTGTCGACACTCTCCCCTTCTTGACCTTGGGTTCCCCATTTCCATTTATCCAGCTTTTTTGTCCCCTCCTGCCTTCTCATCCTTGCCCCTGAGCTGGTGTACCCATTTAGTCTTGTATACATAGTTGAGCTACATGTATTATTGTTTGTTTTATGGACCTGTCTAATCTTTGGCTTAAGGGTGAATCTCAGGAGTAACTTCAGTACTGAGTTAAAAGGGTGTCCAGTGGCCATACTCTTGGAGTTTCTCTAATTTCCTTCAGACCAGTAAGCCTGGTCCCTTTTTGTGAGTTTGAATTTTCTCCAGCTCTTTCTGGGACCCTCTATTGTGAGCCCTGTAAGAGCAGTCGGTGGTGGTAGCCAGGCACCATCTAGCTGTGCTGGACTCATTCTGGTGGAGGCTGTAGCAGTGGCAGTCCATTAGTCCTTTGGACTAATCTTTCCCTTGTGTCTTTGTTTTTTTTTTTTTTGTTGTTGTTGTTGTTTTTTCATTCACCCTTGCTCCATACCAGGTGGGACCAGTAGACATATCTTAGATGGCCACTCACAAGTTTTAAGACCCCAGATGCTACTCACCAAAGCAGAGTGTAGAATATTTTCCTTATAAACTATGTTATGCCAATTGAACTAGATGTTCCCCGAGACCATGGTCCCCAGCCCTCAGCCCAGTAACTCAATCCCTTTGGGAGTTTGGATGTGTCTAAGAAGCTTCTATGACTTTGCCTTGATCAAGTTATGCTGGCTTCCTCAGGGTAATACTGTCTTACCCTTAGCTATTGTCTAGTTAGTGTTTTTCCTTCCTCACCCCTCCCTCCCTTATAACCATTGAAGGTTGTTTCTTTCTGTGTGTAAACCTTTTCACGAGTTTTTATAATAGTGGTCTCATACAGTATTTGTCCTTTTGTGATTGACTTATTTCACTCTGCATAATGCCCTCCAGATTCATCCATTTTGTGAGATATTTTGCAGATTCAGCATTGTCCTTTATCATTGCATAATATTCCATTGTGTTTATGTACCTTAGTTTGTTTATCCGTTCATCTGTTGACGGGCACTTAGATTGTTTCCATCTTTTTGCTATTGTGGCTAATGCTGCAATGAACTTGGTTGTCCATATGTCTATTGCGTGACAGCTCTTATTTCTCTAGATGTATTCCTAAAAGTGGAATTGCTGGATTGTATGGTATTTCTATTTCTAGCTTTTTAAGGAAGTGCCATATCATTTCCCAAAATGGTTGTACCATTTTGCCTTCCCACCAGCAGTACGTAAGAGTTCCAAGCTCCCTGAAGCCTCTCACACATTTGTTATTTCTTTTTTGATTAGTGACAATAATGTCGGGATGAGATGGTATCTCACTGTAGTTTTGATTTGCATTTCTCTAATGGCTAGTGATCGTGAGCATTTCCTCATGTGTCTGTTAACCTTTGAATGTCTTCTTTGGTGAAGCATCTGTTCATATCCTTTGCCTAGTTTTTAATTGGATTATGTGTCTTTTTGTTGTAGAGGCGTTGGATTTTCCGATAGATTTTAGAGATTAGACCTTTTTCAGATTTGTCATTGCCCCAAAATTTTCCCAGTCTGTATGTTCTCTCTTAACTCTTTTGGTGAAGTCTTTTGATGAGCATAAGCATTTAATTTTTAGAAGATCCCAGTTATCTAGCTTATCTTCTGGTGTTTGTGTATTGTTAGTTATGGTTTATATTCTATTTATGCTGTGTATTAGGGCCTCTAGCATTGGCCCTATTTTTCTTCTATGATCTTTATAGGTTTGGGTTTTATATTTAGGTCTTTGATCCATTTTGAATTAGTTCTTGTTTACGATGTGAGGTATGGGTCCTGTTTCATTTTTTTACAGACAGACATCCAGTTTTGCCAAAACAATTTGTTAAAAAGACTGTCTTTTCCCCATTTAATGCACTTTGGGCCCTTGTTGAAGATCAGGTGATTGGAGGTGGATGGATTTAGATCTTGGTTCCATTGTTCCATTGGTCAATATGTCTGTCCTTGTGCTAGTTCCAGGCTATTTTGACTACTGTAGCTGTATATTAGGTTGTGAGGTCGGGTAGTGGAGGCCTCCTACTGTGTTCTTCTTCTTCTTCAATAATGCTTTATTTATCCAGGGCCTCTTTCCTTTCCATATAAAGTTAATGATTAGTTTTCTGTCTCATTAAAGAATGTTGTTGATATTCGGATGGGGTTTGCATTGTACTTGTAGATTGCTTTGGGTAGAATTGACATTTCACAATGTTCAGTCTACCTATCCATGAGCATGGTATATTCTTCTAGCTACGTAGGTCTCTTTTGGTTTCTTGCAGTAGTGTTTTGTGGTTTTCTTTGTATAGGTCTTTTACGTCCCTGGTTAGATTTATTCCTAAGTATTTTATTTAAGCAAAAATTTTTTATTTTTTATTTTATTTAAGCTATCTTTTTTATTTCACCAGTTTTCCTACTAATTGTCCATTTCCTCTTCCATGATCCAATCTAAGATCCCACATTACATTTAGCTGTCATGCCTCTTCAGTCTCTTCCAAGCTGTGGTAGCTCTTCAGTCTTTCCTTATCTTTCAGGAGCTTGAGACTTTTGAAGAATCCTTGTCAGTTAGCTTGTTGAATATACCCTTAGATTTGTCTGATGTTTTGTGCTGATTAAAATGTGAAATAGCACTGTTTGTGAAAAACCCAAAAGTTATTCTATCAATAAATATAGAGACTAAAAGGTGATATAAAAAACAAACAAATGAACATGATTTGTCTAGACTTTTAATGCAAATATAGTGGTATTAGGCTTACAGGGTACAGATCCAGATGACTTTCTTTGTTAGAACTGATCCTCTGAGAGACAGCAGAAATGTTCATCTTCCACAGAGGAGCAGGAAATGGAAAAGCTCAGAACACCTGCTATTTGGAATAAAATCCTAGTGAGTAGGAAAAAAATTAAAGAACACAGACAGATTCAAACCCTACTTCTCTATAGCATTTCATTTTTTAAAGACAAAATTTAGACCTAACTCTATACAGCTATGATACTAATGCCATTAGTTTAAAAAAGAATAAGATATTAATATTTCAAATATACAAAAAGGCACGAAGAGTAACGTAACATTCAAGTACCTATGGTCCTGGGTAAGAAATGTTATTTTTTGTTGCCATGCACTTGGCTCCGCTTCACAGTGACCCCATGTACAACAGAATGAAATGTTGCTTGGTCTTCTGTCATTTCACGATCAGTGGTATGCTCAAGTTCATTGTTGTGGCCATTGTGTATTTTGAGTGCCTTCCAGCTTAAAGGGCTTATCTTCCAGCACTATACTGAATGGTATTCTGTTGTGATCCATAGGTTTTCATTGGCTGATTTTCAGAAATAGATCACCAGGCCTTTCTTCCTAGTCTTCCTTAGTCTGTAAGCTCCACTGAAACCTGTCCACCATGGATGACCCTGCTGGTATTTGAGATACCAACGGCATAGCTTCCAGCATCATAGCAACATAGAAGCCACCACAGTATGACAAACTGAAGACTGATGGTGTAAGAAATAAACCATTATAGACACAGGGAATATGGGAGGAGAGAAGAAATGTGATGTCTCATTAGGGGGACAGCAGCTAGGAGTACATAGCAAGGTGTATATAACTTTTTGTATGAGAGAGTGACTTGATTTTTAAACTTTTACTTAAAGCGCAGTAAATTTATAATAAAAAAAGAAATTAACCATTATAAATAGAGTTAAAGACCCTTGTGTCTCCTACCAATTCCTGTGTCTACCTATAATCCTATTCTTACTACCCCTCAGTTACTACTTTGCTATTTGTCTTTCTCATATGTACATATGTATGCCTGTCTTAGTTATATAGTGCTGCTATAAACAGAAATACCACAAGTGGCTGGCTTTAACAAACAGAAATGAATTCTCTCACAGTCTAGGAGGCTAGAAGTTCATATTCAGGGTACCAGCTCCAGGGGAACGTTTTCCCTCTATGTCGGCTCTGGGGGAAGGTCCTCATCATCAATCTTTTCTGGTCAAGGAGCTTCCCAGTGCAGCCACTCCAGGTCCACAGGATGCTCTATTCTCCTGGCTCTTGTTTCTTGGTGGTATGAGGTCCCCTGTCTCTGCTCGATTCTCTCTTTAATATCTCAAAAGAGATTGACTCAAAATACAATCTAATCTTATAGATTGAGTCCTGCTTCTTAACATAACTGCCTCTAATCCTGCCTCATTAACATCACAGAGGTAGGATTTACAACACATAGGAAAGTCACATCAGATGCCAAAAGGGTGAATAATCACACAATACTGGGAATCATGGCCTAGCCAAGTTTACTTCTATTCTGGTGTCCTTTCTGAAATGGCTGGTTTCTTCTCTCCCCTCCCAAGAAATGGAGAGGAGCTGAGTCATGTCCAAAGTGAGAGGGCTGTGGCAGACCCCACACTTTCCCAAAACCTCAAGTGCAGGATTAGGAATGGGATGAAAGGCTAAGGAAGTACCCAGGAGGACAAGACAGGGCAGAAGGGAAGGTCCTAAAGTGTGCTTGTCTGTTCTTTTGTTCGTTTGCGGGGCAGGATGGACCAAGATCTGAAATGTAGGCCCCAGAGTCCCAGCTTCTGGCCCAGCAGTCCCTGCCCTCCGCAGTGCTGGACCTGGGGGCAGTGCATGAATCAGGCACACCCAGGCTCTCAGGACAGAGGTCTCTGAGTGCCCAGCATGACCCAGCCTTCCCTGGTGAGGTAGGTTGGTGACTATGGGACCTTCCCTACTTGGACCGATAGGTTCCTGGGCTGGAGGGTGTATCCTGGCGGGTCCCCCAGCCTCAAGGGGCAAGGACACCATAAGGCAACTTCTGGCAGTGCTCTGGGTTCTCGGAGTGGATGGGGCAGGGCTCTGCTGGGGGAAGAAACATTCCAGCTGCCTGAAGGTACAGGAGATCAGCTGACTCCCTGGCTGTACTCTTGGGGGCCAAGCTCCTGGAGCGTATATCAGAGGCCACCTGTCTTAGAGTCTTCTCATCTCAGGAGTCACCTCTCACCAGAAACAGAATCTTGGTTCCTGGACTTAACCTGCTGAGGAGGAAGTGAAGGAGGGGGCTGGAACCCCAGGCTGCAAGTAATGTGGCAGAGACCCCAACCCCAGCAGGGATGGATGACACAAAAAGAGCCACAACTTCTCCCTCATCCACACCAGGGGGTTCCAGCATGCCATCCCATGACAGCAGCTTCTCCAAGAAGGCATGTCTCATTTCCATAACCCAAGCCCAGAAACCTCAGAGGAGGGGGGCAGTGAGATGAGGGACACTAGAGGTGGGCGGGCAAGCTGTGGGAGAGAAAGGACCCCACGTCAGAGTCCCCACCTACCTTAGGGGTGCAGGCAGGGCTACAGGGCACAGGCTTCTCAGGGTGGCTGTTGGGTTGTGGTGGAGTTCTCAAGGTCTGGGGAGCCACAGGAAGAAGGTGAGTGCTATGAACACAGTAGGTGGGAGTCCCTGTTTCTGGGTAGGGTACAGGGGCCTCAAGGTGGCTGGGTGTTAGGTCGGGAGAAGGGAGTCCTTCCAGAAGGAGTCAGAAGGCAAGAACCCACCCCTACCCCTCCCTTCCCATCTCCCATTGGTGCCCCACTCACCCAGGGACCGGGGCACTCCACTGGCTGTCGGGCCCAGCTCCAGGGGGTGAATGCTGCCCAGCGGGTAGTCCCTGCATGGGCCAGCTTTGGGTCTGAGCAGCAGGATAAGAGGCCAGAATGTCAGAACAGTGACTCCAAGCAGGGCACCCCGGGGCTGCTTTCCCTCAATCAGCAGCATAGCACCCAACCGAAGCTCTGCGTTGACCTAGTCTCCTACCCTCCTGTTCCAAGTCACCCTCTCTGGCCCCCTTCCCACATGTGTCCTCCTGAGAGGAGCCCTGGGTACCCTCCCAGGGCCGCCTGCCCCTCTGCTCCCCAGCCTGACATGTCTCCCAAGCCCTGGCCTATCCCAGCATTCTGGCACTTTCCAGACACTAGCATTGCTCCCCAAAGGAGGACGTCCTCCCGCAACGGCAGCTGTGCCCTGCTGCCCTTTATGACGTCAAGCCATCTTTGCCTGCTAGCACCCACTCTCCCAGGGTCTCGTCACTTCCTCCCATGTCTCTTCACAACAGTCTCCATTGCCCTCAGGACTCTGCTCTCTGCTCTGATGACCTGGTGAGGAGGTACAGTCGCCTCCCCTCTGCAGACCCCTCATGCTGCTCACAGATCCGAAATTACTGCTCATTGTGTCAAGGCCTCTCAGCTGGCCCCTGAGACCCAGCTGGTGCCCTGCCCCTCTATGGGATGCCCTCTACCCCATCTCCAGCCGGTGAAGCTCCCCAGGTTCAGCCCAGACCCTGCCCTCTCCCACAGCTCGCCCAGAGCACCCTCAAGGCCAGGCTGTCAGACATGGCCAGAAAGGCCTGCCTTGCCCAGGGCACCAGTTAAGGGCCAGCCCTAGGTCAACCGTGCTTGGTATTCTGAGGTCCTCAGCCCAGTCACAGAGGACTGGATGAGGGCATCATAGCTGATCAGTGGCACAGACTGAAAAGACGTGCTGGGCCTAGCAGTTGGGAACTTAAAGGGGGTAACTGAAGAGAATTAGGCAGAAGTAGCAGCAGGCTGGAAAGTCAGGAGACAGAGAGGCTGAGGAGGCTGGAAGGGCACAGGGAAGCAGCAGCTGCTTAATGAGCTGGTGGAGAAACCAAGCAAAGTCAAGGGTGAGAGGACCACCTGGTGGAAGAAACAGGAGGAGTGGCGGGGGGGGCAGGAGGGGGGAACCATAGTAACAGGGTGCCAAGGACCCTGCCCTGAGGTGGTGGTGGAGGTCAAGGACCCACGCTCTGGGCTTGACTGGGAGGCCATTAGAGCCTCCTGCTCAGGGCTCCTCTCTGCTATCTCAAGCTGGCTTTTTGGCCTGAAGGCCTCGCAGACCTAGGGCGAGGCCTGGGACCCCTGCCTCAACTCCCAGCCATGCTGGCAGAACTCTGAGAAGTAGGAATCCCAGGGGTGGGCTCAGGATGCAAGGGTCTAAGTCCACAGAGGCATGGCACTCAGAGCCTACCCACTGACAGCAGGACCCCTCCTCCTGCCCCAGAGGTGCTGCTGGAGACAGGATCCCCGGCACCGGTAGCAGCACCAGGCCAGGCCAGCCCCAGGGAGCAGAGGCAGCAGGAAGCTGAAGATCATGGCCATCAGGAAGGCATTGTGATCTAGAGAGAACAGTGTGGGGCTGAATCCTGAGTGGGTGCGCCAGCCCAGCTCCTGCCCATCTGCCCCATTCTCTCACTTTCAGGCTGTACAGGGCCACTGTCTATGCTGCCTCCAAACCCTGGCTCGTCACAGGAGGGTGGCGCCCAGCCCGGAGCACAGTGACAGTTGTAGTTGCTATTGCAAACCTGCAGAGAGGAGTAGGAAGGAAAGAGGGTCAGGTGGGGTCAGGGACCCTTCGTTCCCCACCCCACAGGCTACTTACCCCACGGGCATGGCATGTTGCCAGACAATGCTCCAGCTCCTGGAAGGTAGCATTCTGGCAGCGCCTGTCCTGGCACACCTATGGGTGGTGTGCACACTGGGCAGTGAGGGAGGGGTGTGACACCTCGGCCAGCAGGACTCAAGAGGCAGAGAGGGTTCGGGTGAGCAGGGCTCACCATTCTAGGTCCACACTGGGTGCCCATCTCTACTAGGCCCAAGTCAAGCAGGTCCAGCTGGGCCCCAGAGAAGGCAAAAACTCCCCTACAGGTCATCTCACTGCCGTCTAAGCTGATGGTGGAGTCCACAGGCACTGTGTGTGGCATGCGTGGGCTCTGCTCCCCACCCTGGCACTGCAGCTTCCCACACTGGGCATCCCTGGGGAAGGAGTGGAGGGTGGTCAAAGGCCGTCAAGTATCCCTCTTGCTCCAACTCACTTCCAGCTTTAGATGCCTCAGCTCCACTGTGCGCAAGTACCCACCTCTGTGCGCAAGGCACAAAGCGGCCCTGGCTGTCTTGGCCACAGTTCCCGTGGGCGTCCCCCGCGGAGTTCACAACCTCGAAACAGGCCTCCGGAGCTGGGCGGGAGCCTGGGGAAGGGTGGGTGGGGCTGAGGACTGTCCAGGTAAGGACCACTCTCCGTGGGCCTCAGTTTCCCCCGCCTATTCCCCCCAAGTAGAAATCCGAGCTGGCCCCAGGATGGGAACTAGTGTGCAAGGGCGCTCGCGCCAACTCACCAGGCCCCCAGAGCTGCCGGCACTGCTGCTCCAGCGTGGGACACACACCATCTCTGCAGTAGCCTCGGCCCCTGGAGCAGGGCGAGCCATCCAGTACGTAAACATCTGGGGGACAGTGCGGGGAGGCGCCCGTGCAGAACTCGGGGAGGTCACAGTCGCCCGCGGCCTGGCGGCACAGTGCGCCGGCTGGCTTCAGCTGCGCAGGTGACAGGGGTCAGGGAGAAAGGAAAGAGGGAGGCCGAGGCACAAAGTGACAATCGGACAGTGAGAGATCCATGCCGAGAGCGCGGCTCCGAGGCCGGGGAGCCGAACCTGAGGTCCAAACGGACCTACGCACAGAGCTGAGCTAGCAACCGGCAACCAGACAGAGGGGCGCAAATCAGCAAAGACCAAGAGTCCAGCTCCCAAGTGCAGAAGAGGACAAACAGCAGAATTCCGTAACCCGCACCACCGATCTTCCCACGCCCTCACCAGGCAGCTCGCGCAGCAGTCCCCGTGGGCGCACTGGGCCCCAGCTCGCAGCGTGCAGTTGTGGGCGAGGCAGCAGGGCTCCCGGCACTCCTGGGGCGGAAAAGCGAGGAGGCACCAGGTCAAGGCGCAGCGCCCCAGGGCTCCAGGGCCGGGGTGGGCGGGCAGCATTGGGCCCCTGGAGCCGGGTCCGGACAACTGACCTGGAGGGCGCCGCAGTCGCACTCCTCGCCCGCCTCCACGAAGCCGTTCCCGCATCGCGCCCGCGGCACCAGGAGCCGAGGGTCTGGGGCGTTGGAGAGGCACGCGCCGCCCCCCTTGCGGAAGAAGGCACGCAGCTGGCGGCGGTTGCAGGCGCTGAACACTTGCGGAAAGGGGCGCCTGCGGGCGGGGCTGGGGTGTCTGGCCGGACGAGACCACCCCCACTTCCGCCTGTCCCCGCCCCCACCGCTGAGCTTGCCACCCAGCCTACTGAGGTGCCGTCACCATCTGCGCCACGTGCGACTGGGATCCTCTAGGAAGCAGTCCCTAGAGAGGGGATGTGACCGCAAAGAGCCAGAGGCGGGAAGGTGTGCCGTGAAGAATGGGCAGCCCAGAACCCAAGACTGAATCTCGACCCAGCGCTGTAGTCCCAGGGTTAGAACAACATGGCTAGGTTGTTCGGAAAATAATACTCTAGAGAATCCACTTTACCTACGCTTTACCTCATACACTACCACCCTCCCCGCCCCCCAAAAATACGGTGGAGTTGATTACCATTCACGGTGACCCCATGTGTTACGGAGTTGAACTGTTCCATAGGGTTTTCTTGGCTGTAATCTTTACGGAAGCAGATAGCCAGGCCTTTCTTCCACTTAGCGGCTGAGTGGATTCCAATGTCAACCTTTTGGTTAGTAGACCATCACAAAGCGCTTGTGCCACGAGGGATGGAAGGGCATTTTGCCAAAGAAATGCTCCTCAGGTCTACCTACCCGCCCCCGCAACTCCTACCACCTCCCCCCTCCTGACCCCTCGCGCCCGCACCCCATGGCCGCTGCCATGATGCAGCCGCCGCCCTGCTCTGCCAGGGCCTCCACGCAGCAGCCGTCGGGATCGTGGCTGAGGCCGAGGTTGTGGCCTATTTCGTGGGCCATGGTGGCTGCAGCGCCAATGGGGAGCTCCGAGTGGTCCTGGAGGGCGGGGGGGCGGGGGGAAGGGGGACGGTCACCGCAGGCCACGCCCCACGCCCGCGCCCATCCGTCCATCTCGGTGTCTCACCGTGCTCACACCTCCCGAGGTCTCCACGCGGCACATGCCCTCGACGGGCGCCAGTCCCACGGTGGCGCCCCAGAAGGCGCGGCCCCTGAGGGCAGAGAGCTGCATGACCGGTCGGGGCCGGGGGTCACAGCCGCCCAGCCCCGCCCGCGACCCGAATTGGGGACAGGAGCACCCACGTGAGCAGCTGCGTGGAGTCGTGTGGCCGGAGCTCCCACAGCCCCTGACGCCACTGCAGGAAGGCCCAGAGCGTGGCGTTCGCGTCCGGCGTGATGCGACTCAGGTCCTGCTCTGTCCACACTTCCAGGCCGGTAAGTGCCACGCGAATGTCCAGAGTCCTGAGGAACTGAAGGAGTGGCGATGCTGAAGCCGGGAACCCTTCTGGACCCGTGCCCCTCTGTAAGGTCGTCTCTCTTCTCGGTTCTTCTTTTCGCGCCCCCGCCGCCCCCACTTAGGACCGGCCCACCCCTGCGACAGTCACCGCCGTTACTGCTATCTCCAGCTGCACCCAACCTGGTCCACATAGTTGGCGACCTCTAGGAGACGCTGTTTGGTGTGGTTCAAGTTCTGGTGCTGGGTCAAGAACTGGGAGGGCAGGCAACGACACAGGGGCGTGAGGGGCTGAGCTGGTCATATCCTTGCCCTGCACCCCGCCCTTGGGCGACGGCTCACCAAGGTGTGGTCAGCCACTATGTACAGCTCCAGGTACTTCGGGCTCCTTCGGGCCTCTCGCATCTCCTGGGGAGGGACAGTGGTGACCCTGAGGGAAAGACTGCTCAGCTTGAGCCCTGACCACTGCCCCCAATTCCCAGAAGGAACAAAGTTAAGACTTTTCTAGACTTGTTTCTTCAGCTTCAATAAAAATACCAAAACAGGATTCCCTGGACTGGGGCCTGTGCATCTCTGCCGCTTCTGATGGAGAGGGCTGTGGATACTGCCTTCTCACTCCTGCCCCTGTCTGTGCCCCTTACCCTGCTCTGGGGGGCATGAGGAAGGCCAGCAGTGTCCTTTTTGTCACTGGAGTCCCTGTGGCCACAGGCCCCTTTCCAGCTGAGCCGCTTCTCTGTCCGGAAGATCTTGTGGGTCCAGGAGCCCTTGGAGACGCCAGGTGGGAAGGGTTGCAGGTAATAGCTGGCATTGGTGCTGAGCACGATCAGGCCGCTGGGGTGCAGGGGGTGCAGAAGAGGTGTAAGGGAGCTCTGTCCCCAGCCCCGGCCCCGGCCCTTCCCCCAGAGCTCCTCACCTCATTCCGGAGCAGGTGCTGAGGACTACCCAGGAGTCCGGGTAGCCCCTCACGCGCCCGTGGTAGTAGCAGTGATTCTGGAAAGGAAGGGTCCCAGCCCCAAATCTCAACCAGAGCTGAAGTAGGAGGGGCTAGACAGAGGACTTGGAAGACTGACTCTAACCTCTCCTTAGGAACAGGGGGAAAATGGAGTAGTAATGACCGGGAGGGGCCATCCGCAGAGGTTTCAGCCCCCTAGTACACCCACCCCGCCCTCTGTCTCACCGTGTGTTTGGGGACCAGCACCACTGGCTGCCCACCTGGGCTGTAGTGGGTTTCTTTGTATCCAGCGGCCAGCAGCCTGCAGTGAGAAGGTGTCATAGGAATCACCCAGTTCAGCCCCACCTCCTCCAGGAGGCCCTCCAGCCTTCCTCCCTGAATGCTAATTGAACAGGTCTATTTTTTTTATAAGTGAGGCTAAAGGCGACCCCACGTGTGTCCAAGTAGAATTGTGTATCTTGGGTTTCCAATGGCTGATTTTGGGGAAGTAGATCACCAAGACTTTCTTCCAAGGCACCTCTGGGTGGACTTGAACCTCCAATTTTTCAATTAGCGGCTGAGCATGTTAACCATTTGCACTACCCAGGGACTCCTAGGAAACGATACCTATTGATAATGTATATAGTCGGGACGGTTTCAAGAACCCGCCCTCCCCCTGCCCGCTGCCCCTCACAGGCTCCCTTTTAGACACCCATTTGCCCAGCCCAGGGCACTGTCCGGAGCCTGGCACTGCCTGCTCACTCACCAGCTCAATTGCTTTGGCTTCACACAGTCCAGGACACTCAGCACTAATACAGCATTCATGGATTTCTGTTCTCTGGCCTGACAGGGGTCCTTTCCGCCTGCTTCCAGGCAAGCCAGATAAATTGCCCAGAATGTTGCAACCACTGCACCTTTGTCGCTGCCATTGCTCAGCCTGGAGTTCCCTCCAGGTTCAACTCCACCTTTGAAATCTGGCCTTGGATTCGCTTTGGACTCATATACCCTGTGGGCACCCACTAGGTGGTGCTCACTCATCTCCCGCAGGAAGCCTGATGCTGACAAGATGTTTCTGGGGTGGGATGAGGGACCTACCCCACATGAGGCTGACCCAGCCCTCCAGGGAGCCAGCCATAGGCCTGATGACCCTCCCTGTCCCCTGTCCCTCCTCCAAGGGACCTCTCCTCATCCAGCATCCCTCAGGGGCTCATGTCAGTTCCTGCCCCCAGCATTATCCCCTCCTGAGAGAGGGTCTGTTCTTGGATTCCAGGCCCAGCCCCAGCCTGGTACTCACTGGTTCTTCTCCAGCTCAAGCAGGAGCTCCTGGCCTTCAGCCTCCAAGGCCACCAGCCCCACGTCTAACTTTGAGACCTGAATGAGAAGGAGAATAGGGCTGCGGGTGGACATCCAGGCCTGTCAGGGACCAATGGGATGTGGAGCTGACCAGGGAGGGAGTCCATAGGGATAGCACAGTGCGGTGGGGGGGGGCGGTGCAGCAGGCCCCCCACATGTGGAGGGCATGGAAAGGTGTGGGGGTGAGGTTACCAAGACAATGAGGATGTTTGTGTCCTGACAGCCCCCTGACATGTGCATGGATGCCACTGTGAAGGGTACACCATGTCCTCCCTGGGAGGTGAGGAGACCCAGAGCAGTGCCCCGCCTTGCCCAAGCTCCTGGGTCTTTCCTCTGGCCCTCCCTCCTCTTTCATGCCAGGAGGGATTCCTGCCGATATGGGAGGACAGGGGGGTCCTGAGGTGTTGGGTAGCTGTGGCTCGGGTCTCCTCCCAGCCTCTGTGGTGTCTGGAGGCTTGTTTCAGTAACTTACTGCCCCTCCCTCCCTATAGGATTCAGCCTTCACTCCACCTCTAATTCCAGCAGTTTCGCCCTCCTGCACCCTCACCCTTGGTCTCTGGCAGGCCTGCTCCACACCTGCTTCACTGAGACCATGTGGTAAACAAGGACCACCACCGCAGGCCAAGAGAAAACCATTGGTTTCCTAGTTTCCTCAGCTTGATGTCAGGAGGGCGGGCCTTGGCCAGCTCCCCGACCCCCCCTCAACCCACCTTTGCCCCACCATCTCTTTGCCGCCTCCTTCCTGTGGGGTTACCCTATCTGCCCCCTTGTCCAGTCAGCTTGGCGGGGGGCCCAGAGTTGGAGCCGGCCCAGGACCTCCTGGGGGCTGCTGCATCTTCAGAATGCTTGCTCAGCCCTTGCTGGCCCCCCGCCCCCCTGCTTTTATCTCAGAATGCACTGGGCTTGGACCTCTGCCAAGGAACTCAGAGTTTAGGGGCCCCATCTCTGCAGGTGGGGAGCAGACAGCCCTCGCCTTCCTGGCCACAGGCCCCACAAGGCCCCAAGCATGAGCTCATGTGGCTGGAATGCCACTTGCTTTATTGGGGAAATATTTGTGCTGGCAAAAGGCGGGGGCCCAGATGGAAGGGCAAACAGGAGGTCTCTGAGACTCCTCCTCTGGGTCTCCCCTCTCTCTGTCCCTCTGTGGCCCCTGCTGTCTTCACTTCTTGCCCTTCTAGTGACCCTGTACCCTTGCTCTGTAGCTCATCCCCATCCTGAAATGTGAGTGTCTTCTTCGTGAGGACTCTCTTGTCTCAGCTCTGCTTTCCTCTTGTCAGGCTTCCTGCGGTAGGGGCCAGTGAGTGAAGACAGCAGGGCCCTCTGGGATTCCCTCCTAGTCATAGCCCAGGCTCAGACAGGGGGGAAGTGCACAGTCAGGGTGACCCCACTGTGTGCCCAGCCTTCCTTTTTCCCAGTGATGTCCAGGAGAACAACCTCAAAGCTCTGGGATAGTGCCGTGCGTGACTGACCACTTGAATGGGGGCCCCAAGGGACTGGGGGACCTTGAGGGTCTAGGGAACCCCACTTAGGACCTCAGGTTCGAAGCTGCTGAGTCTCTGGGGGTATCTCAGCCTTCATGGCAGCTCTCTCCTGCCTTCCGCCTCTCTGTGCTTGGACAGTGGGGCTGTCCTCACTTGCCTGGAAATTCAGGATGGAGGACTCTCTGCACTTGGGGTGTTGCCCGATGGTTTTGAAGTTGTCCATACCTTAACAGGTCTCAGGCTCCCAGGCTAAAGAGCTGCATGACCTGGGACAATTTCCCCAACCTCTCTGGGCTTCAGCTTGCCCCTCTGTGAACCGGGCATACCAAGGGTGCCCACCCCTTGGTTTGCAGCACAGGGCTTGGCACACACCGATGGGGCCTGGCTATTCTGGAAGTGTGTGATGCACGGCAGTTGGGAGGAGACAGGGGCCTAGCATCCTGGAGAAGCAAAAGGAGGTGGGATTGTATCTGGGGGACCCCAGGAGACTGACTTCTGCCCCCTGGCCAGCAATGTATTCTGTGAGAGCCAGTAAGGCTGAAGTTCCAGGCCCCTCAGTGGCAGGGCCAGGGCTGGGCAAGGGGGCAACAGTGTGTCCACAGAGTCACATGTTGCATTAAACTTTGCAAACAGAAGGTATTTGGACATTTTCTTCTTCAAGAGGCCCCTGAGGAGCTTCAAGCTCCCCAACTCTGTACCTACCTCTGCATGATGGGGCAGGGGCAGCCGGAGAATTCTGGGAAGGGAGGGAAAGCGGGAGGCGCAGTGGAGGAAGCTTGAAAATGACTTCCATGTGTGCAGGCTCACAGGATCTAGACATCTCCCCATGGCGGCCTGCCTGCCTGCCTGCCTGCCTGCCCTGCCCTGAGGGTCCTGAAAGAGCAATGACTGGGTGGTTCTGGACACCCCAGCAAACCGTGGGGATTTGGGAAGAAGCCAAAGGGGCTGGGAGACCCCGGGCCCTGGCAGGGGAACGGGTGATGTGCCACTGACCGACTCCTCCCAGGAGACCTCACGACATGGCTGTCCATCCAGGACCCAGTAGGGGGTGGTTGGCTCTCCAAGGGCATCTCCTGGGGTGAGGACAGAGCACAGGGTGAGGGGGGCCTGAGGAACACAGAGCGGGGACAGCAGAGGGGTAGGCCTAGAGATGTCGGATATGTTTAGCCTGGAGAATGATGGGTACCCACGGGCATCCCTGGAACTGAGGGGCCACCAGGGAGGGAACAGAGGAGCCTGGAAAGAGACAGCTCAGCTGGGGATGCAAGAGCCCCATGACCTCTGGGAGGAGGGGAGGGCTTGGGGTCAGAGGTCACAAGAAAGAGGCCATGCTCCCTCCCCCCAAGAGGGGACAGGCAGGGCAGAGGCAGCCTGGGTATTTTTAGACTGGGCAGCCAGATGCCTCTAGGATTTCACACCGTGAGAATGATAACAACAGCCAGATGCTGTCTTAGCAGCCCACCTTGCCCCTTCGTGCTGTGGACAAGGCTGGACACTGGCCCAGAAACCCTCTCCTCTTGCCTTCAGGAGAGGGGCCTGAAGGACAGAGCCAGGGTGCTCCCTGGCTGAGTGAGCCTAAGGGGCTCCAGCAGAAATTCCAGAGCCAAGCATTGCTCCAAGAAGACACTGGAATGTTCCCCTGGAATGCTCCCCGGGCCCACCACTGGGCAGCAGCAACTCATCAGGCCCGCCCTATAGGAGCCAGACCCTAGGCAGCTTAGGCCTCAGCCAGCCCTCCCACCCCTCTGGGGACCAGTTCTGGGGCAGGCTCAGCTCCCAGAGCAACCCCCCACCCAGAGCTTGGCCCTGACCCCAACCCTGCCCAGGCTGCTTGTAGCGGTGGCTCAGCCCATGCCTGGACACCCCAACTCCTTTTCCCACCTCCATCTCCTCTGATGGGACCTGGACATCAAAGACCTGGAATAGCAGGAGCTCCCAGAGCCCCCCTTCTCCAAGAAGCCCTCCCTGATTGGATGAGTGTGTTGTCATCAATCAGACAGGCCAGTGGGAGTGAGGGGTTGGCAACCCCACAGCTTGGAGAGGGGCTGAAGGGGCCAGTGTGGGGAGGGGCCTGAGTGGGTCTAGGGGAGGGGATGAGATGGGGGTCTCTCAGCCCAGAGAGGACTTAACTGGGTATGGAGAGCCAGGTCTTGCTGGCCCCAGGCCTCCAAGGGTGGAGAGGGAAGAGTGTACCTGTGGGCATGCGTTAGTATTCCCCACACAGCCCTGCACACACACACTAGCCACTGGCACGTTGGTCAAGAGGCAGACCTGGAGCTGTGGTCGCTAGGTGGATGGAAGTGGAAGCTGTGGGAGCCAGGCCGAGTTGGGGAGCATTGAGCCCTTCTCCATTCCTCCCAGAGGAGGGAAAAGCAGGATGCCTAGGGACCGTTCTCAAAACACAAAGCGCCATCAGCCCTCTCCCTTGGAGCAGAGCAAAAGATGAAGAGGTCCCAGGTGGAAGCCTGCCCCGGACTGGCTGCCTGGTCAGGCCTGGGCCAGTGCTCAGCGTGCCAGCAGGCAGCAGGTCCCCTGTGCCTGCTCAGTGCAGCCCGGCCCTTCAGAGTCGCTCGCCCTGTCCCCTCAACCAGGCTTTTGAGATGGGGGACTGGGCTAATCGTCCCATCTGTTTCACAGATAGCTAGGAGAGGTTACAGGGGGAAGGGCCAGAGCAGTCTTCCCACAGGGCCCTGCTGAGCAGGCACCCTCAGTGTGGGGAAGTCCTTCATCTAACCAAACAAGGCAACAATATAAACACTGCCGCAAGGCCCAGGGTTGAGGGGGTGAGCATGGGGTGAGGGGGTGAGTGTTTGGTGGAAGCCACAGTTAGTTCTGTCCTGTGAGGGCAGAACAGGGACTCTGGGGGGCAGGTTGGGATGCAAAGCTTCCCGGAAGGGGGCGATCCTATTGCCCTAAGGAGTGGAGGTGCACCATTCACACTGGGCTGGGCACTGGGAGGTGAGAGTGGAGTATCCTGCCCGAAGGAGCTGGCGGTGGGGTGGCAGCTGCTGAGAGGAGAAAGGGCCCTGACCCTCTGCTTTGCCCGCGGAGGGGTGGCTGCCCGGCAGAGTGTGGGCAAGCCGGCGGGAGTCCAGCCCAAGCGCAGGCGTGGGTCTCTGAGCAGGTCCGACGGAGACCCACCCAGAGCTTCCCCACTCCCTGCCCTCTCGGCTGGCGGTCTGGGGGTTTCAGATACCACCCCCAATCCCCTGACCGTTATCAAAGCTCTGGGTGGACACCCTCCCCCCCCCCCCGCCGCCCCGCCACTTTGCCTGTCCCTGGGGTGCACCCTGCCCGCGTCCTCACCTTGAAGAGCCTCAGGCCCCGGCCCCGGCCACAGCAGCAGCAGCAGCAACGCCGGCGCCCCCCATGCTCCCCGGGACCCCGGGTCCATGGCTGGGAGCGCTTCGGCTTCTAAACTGCGGCTCCAGCTGCCGGCTCCGCCCCGGCGGGATGGCGGCCGACCCACGCCCAGGGCAGCCCAGCCGCCGCCGGACCCCGCCGCGCCCCTCCCGCCAGCCTCTCCTCCGGCGACCCCGGCTCCGCCCGCGTCGGGAGCGCAGTGGGTCGCGTGCCTACCCCGAGGCCTCGGGACAGATCTCGTGCTCCCGCGGGGACTCAGGACCACCCTCCAGGCGGGAGCGGCCGTCGGAGACGGACAGCTGGCCGGTCGGGGTGGGGTGCGCCCCACTCTGTGGCATCCTGGAGCGGACCTCTGTCCCCGCCCCCGACCAGTCCTGTCCACAGGCGCCCCAGGGAGCGGCCGGGGGAGGTCAAGCCGAGTCCTCTACTGGCTTTGGATGCGCCTAGGCGAAAGGAGGCCGGCGACAGCGGACAGGGCACGTGCGGCCACAGCCGGGAGATTGTGCCGCAGCGGCCGCAGTCCCCAGCCCCGAGGCACATGGGGTGGTGACCGCAGCGAGTGGAGGCCGCAGCCCAGGGGCTTCTGAGCTGGACAAAGGCGAGGCAGTGGGGCGAGCGCCGGCAGAGCGGTGGGTGGTGTTTGTCCCTGGCGCTGGGAAGAGTTGTTCAAAGCCATAGACTCCCAGGCGTGGAGGATCCACTTGGCCTCGTAACAGCTGTTTTTGATTTTAAAGGTTTTGTTTTGTTTTATTAAGTAATACGTTTGGATACTTAGCGAGTAGTAGGATACCGAAGAATGTTAACTTTTAAGTAAAATATTTGTTTCTGAGGATTTGGAGTGCAAGAATTCTGTTACCAAGAGCCCCAGCA
This sequence comes from Elephas maximus indicus, assembly GCF_024166365.1. Taxonomy (NCBI): domain Eukaryota; kingdom Metazoa; phylum Chordata; class Mammalia; order Proboscidea; family Elephantidae; genus Elephas; species Elephas maximus. The sequence goes on from NC_064843.1 coordinate 42,277,024, forward strand.
GAGAGAGAAACCTACATTCATGTGATTCAAACGTCAAAAAATGTCAGATGAAAACTGTCCCCCTCTTCTGTCCCCATCCTCTCAGCCCTCATCCCCCAGGAGGGTGCTTCTCTTATAGGTTTTTAGATTATTTTTATGCATACACAAGACAATACAGACTTTTTTTCCCCTCCCGTTCACACTTCTCTGCACCTTAATTTTTTCCCCCCACTTGGAGATCCTTCATACCAGTGCATTTAGAGTGTCCTCATTTTTGTTGTTTTTTTATTATTATTATTACCATTATTATTACTTTGGTTTTTAAAATCGGCTTTATTAAGGTATAATTTACATAAAATAAAATGCATTTATTTTTATGTGTATGGTTAGATGAGTTTTTATAAACGTAGACACCTGTGAACCAGCACCACAGTCAAGATGCAGTTCCATTACCCTGGAAGTTCTCTTGTGCCCCTTGCCAGTCAATCCCTCCTGCTCTCAACCCCAGGGGACCGTTGGTCTACTCTCTGTCTATAGACAAATTTTACCCATTCTAGAACTTCATGTAAGTGGAATCATCCAGCCTGTACTCTTTTGTGTCTGGCTTCTTCCCCTCTATGTGAGAGTCATTTGTATCACTTCATGTGTCCATGGTCTGCTCCTTTGTATGGCTGAGAACCTTTCTATGGTATGAATGAATCATGGTTTCTCTATTCTCCAGTTGGGCATTTGGGTTCTTTTCCAGTTTGGGGCTCTTATAACTATAAAAAAAAAAATAGTTGCTACAAAATTACAAAACTGTAGCTGATGTGGAAACCCTAGTGGCATAGTGGTTAAGTGCTACGGCTGCTAACCAAAGGGTTGGCAGTTCAAATCCGCCAGGTGCTCCTTGGAAACTCTATGGGGCAGTTCTACTCTGTCCTATAGGGTTGCTATGAGTCGGAATCGACTCAACGGCACTGGATTTGGTTTGGTGTTGGTTTATAGCTGCTGTGCAAGTCTTCCTGTGGACATGTTTTCATTTCTCATCTGTAAATACCTAGAAGTGGAACTGCAGGGTCATATGATAATGGTACAGTTAACGTGCTTGCTGCCAACTGAAAGGTTGGTGGTTCAAGTCCACCCAAAAGCACCTCAGGACAAAGGCCTGGCAATCTACTTCCAAAAAATCAGCATTGTAAACCCCATGAAGCATCGTTCAACTCTGACACAGGGCGTCATCATGAGCTGGAGTCAACTGTATGGCAAATGGTATGGTAAAAGTATATTTAATTTTTTAAGAAACTCTCAAGCTATTTTCCAAAGTGGCTGTACCATTTTACATTCCTACCAGCAATGTATGAGAGTTTCAGTTCCTCCACATACTCACCAACATTTAGTGATGTCAGTCTTTTTAATCTTAGCCATTCTAGTGGGTGTGTAGCATCTTCATTTTTTGGGGGGGGGGTGAAAATATATACAACAAAACATACATACATACAGCCATTCAACAATTTTTACATGCACAATTCAATGACAGTGGTTACAAACTTCACATTGTGTCACTATTCTCACTGTCTCTACCCATATTGTTTCACCATTGTTAACTTATATTCTCTGCTCTTGAAAGTTTTCATCTGTGCTTTAGCATTACTGTCATCAATTTTGACCTCATATAGATAACTTTTTAAAAGAATGTGATGCTCATGGCAAACATTCTTTATTAATTGAGCTAAACTGTTGTTTAAAGATAAGTTCACGGGATAGTTTCAGTTCAAGGTTTAACAATTGCTTCCAGGCAATAGATTAGCGGGTTCCTTCAGTCTCAATGGATCCAGTAAGTCTGATTTCCATAAGAATTTGAAGTTCTGTCCCACTGTTTTTTTCTTTTTGACCAGGATCCATATACTGGATCCCTGATTAAAACATTTAGTAATGGTAGGCTGGCACCATCCATTTCTTCTGGTTTCATGGCAAAGAGGTGGTAGTTCCTGGAGACAGTTAGACCTGCAGGCCATTTCTTTCTCCAATTCCTGAATCTTCTTCTTCCTCTGTTGCTCCAGGTGAATAGAGACTGATTGTTGTATCTTGGGGCATCCTCATTATTTTTTATGGATGGATGTTATAATTTATTCATACAGCCCCCTCTTGGGCATGTAAATGGTTTCCAATCTGTTGCTTTTACAAACAGTGCTGCAATGGATAGTCTTATACACAAGTATGTCTATGGAATAAATTGTGGTTTGGACTGATGGTCAGATTGCCCTCCGATTTGTACCAGTTTACGATTGCGCTAGCGATATATTAGAATGACCCTTTTCCCACAGCCTTACCAACACAATGTATATCAACTTTGCGATATTTACTAGCCTAAAAGGTGAAAGTGTAGTTTTAATATGCATCTCTCTTATGAGTGAGGCCAAACACTTGTTCAAACATTTAAGAGATGCTTGGATTTCTTTTTCCCTGAATTGCCTGATTATATCCACAGCCCTTTTTTCTATTGAGTTGTTGGTCTTTCTCTTAACCATTTTAAGGAACTGTCTCTACATAAGGGAGATTAATCTTCTATCTGGAGTATGAGTTGTGAATATTTTTCCCAGTTTGTAAAATGTGTTCAGCTTGTTACGTGTGGCCTTAGTTCATTCATATTCATTGTTGGATAGTACTCAATTGTATGAATAAAAACCAAACCAAGCCAGTTGTCGTGGAGTTGATACCAACTCGTGATGATCCCATGGGTTTCAGAGTAGAACTGCATTCCATAGGGTTTTCAATGGCTGTGATCTTTTGGAAGTAGATTGCCAGGCCTTTCTTCTGGGGCACCTCAGGGTGAATTTGAACCATGAACCTTTCAGTTAGTAGCCAAGCGTTTAACTGTTTTTACCACCCGGAGACTCAATTGTATGAATATAACCACTTTTTTTTTTTTTCATCACTTTTGCTGTTGCTGGACATTTGGGTGGTTTCTAGTTTGGGGTTGTTACAAAAATTGCTGCTTTGGGTATTCAGGTTCTTGTGTCCTTAACTTCCTCCTCTTGCCTGTCCTGTTTCCCCATTCTTTTGCTGGTCACCCCTGGGAGCATATCCTTAATAAAGCACTTACAAATGAATTCTCCTCTCGGGGAAGCAGACCTAATACTGACAGTGATGGCTGTGGTCAGGTTGTGGGCTCCAGTGTAGACAGACCAGAGAAGCGTCAACCCCTCACCCTGTGGATGACTAACTGGGGTCACCACAGGTGCTGACAGCAGCAGAGGCCACCCCTCCAGGACCGAATTCCCTGATCTTCCTGAGAGGTGGGCCAGGGACAGAAAGTGAGGCACCTGTCATACCCAGGGTGTGACACACCATCTCTTCTCTCATTATGGAAGGACTTGAAGAATAGCAGTGGACAGAGAGGTCCTGGCCTTTATCTTAATTCAAAAGCACAACTGGAGATTCTAAAAGAGAATATTGATCCCGAGAAATGGGAAATTATGAAGTCCTAACCATGGTAAGGAAACCCTGGTGGTATAGTGGCTAAGTGCTATGGCTGCTAACCAAAGGGCAGCAGTTTGAATCCACCAGGTGCTCCTTGGAAACTCTATGGGGCAGTTCTACTCTGTCCTATAGGGTCACTATGAGTCGGAATCAACTCGATGGCACTGGGTTTGGTTTGGTTTTTTGGAACCATGGTAAAAAGGGCCCTGGTGGCACAGTGGTTAAGTGCTCAGCTGGTAACCAAAGGTCAGCAGTTTGAACTCAATAGCTGCTGCACAGGAGAAAGATGTAGCAGGCTGCTTCTGTAAATATTACAGCCTTGGGAACCCTATGGAGCATTCTACTCTATCCTACAGGGTTGCTATGAGTCAGGATCGACTGTATGGCAGTGGGTTTTCACCATGGTGGTGGAAACAATCCTGAAGAGGAGGAAGAGAAAGGCAGCTAAGGAAGCCCCAGGGATCACAGACAGTGACAGAACTGTGCCAAATAATGTGTACACTGAGGATGCTCTGAGCCAGCTCCAGCCGGGACAAGCTGGGGATCAGGAAAACAGTACAGAACCCCAGAAAGGACCCTCAGTGAGGCCTCTCCACTGTGCCCAAAGTAAGATACAGAATAAGGAGAAGACAACTTCAGTGTGGACATCAGGGGAAAGAGGAAGGCAGAGTCCCTTAAGAAGCTTCTCTGACAAGGATACAACAAACTGGCAAACTCCTACTTAAACTGCAGATACTGGCTTTGATGATCCAAAGCCAGGTTAATGTCCCCTGCTCTGTACTTCTCACTATACCACATCTTATACGGCATTGTAGCTGCCCGTTTCCTCATTTCTCGCCCCTAGACCGTGAGCTGCATGAGGCCTGGGAGGATGTGTCTTATTCACTGCCCAGCACCTGGCACACAGGTGATGCCAACAAAGCAAGGGAGCATGTAGCAGTCTAAGATCCCCATGTAGGGACCGGAGTCATTCTTGCAAAGTTGATGCCTCCCAAACCCAGACGAGCTATGTCCCAGTGTGTCAGGGGAATTTTCTGTGGAAATCTCAGAGAAATTATTTGTTTACATTTTGAAACTGCAGAGGAGGAGATAGGGTCGTGTGACCAAAGTTGAGGAAGGTGGATCCTAGACGTGCCACTGGTCAGCTCCATCTTCATCCCTGATAACACTGTGGGAAAGACGATTTGTCAAATGGTTTGTTGGTTTCACTCTCCAAAGAGGTAGCAGGAAGTACCCTGGGAACCAGGCAAACCCGGGAGAGTTAAGCCTGCCAAGTGCTTTATGGGTGACTCCCACCATCTGTAAACATGACTCATTCTGAGGAGTGACCCAGAACAGAGTGTCTGAGGGAGGCACTGCCAACTCCAGCCCATGGAGATGACAGGCCAATTCTTGGGTGCACCAGAAAGTCACGTGTGTGAATGGAGTGCCCTGTGGCATAGTCAAGGCTCCATCCCTGATAGCTGGTGCATTTAAGAGGGAATGGGATGTCCCTTGGTAAGGTCAAAGGAATGCTTAAAAACTGAACCATCTGCCAAGATTTGGATAGACTGTCCTGGGAGCCAACATGAGAGGTGGAGATTTTTAAGAACTTTCTTATTAAAGTTTAATATACATTCAGAAAAGTTCACATGTCATAAATGCCCAGCTCAACCGAATTTTACAAACTTAACACACCTGTGTAACCTGCACCCAGACCAAGAAATAGCATATTCCCAGCCTCCTCACCTCAGAAGTCCCCTTTGTGGCCCCTCTTAATCACTAGACAGCCACTATTCTGACTTCTATCACCACTGAGTGTTGTTATTGCTAGGTGTCCTTGAGTCGATGCCAAGTCGTGGCGACCCCACGCATAACAGAACCAAACACTGCCTGGTTCCGCGCCATCCTCACAGTCGTTGCTGTTTGAGCCCGTTGTTGCAGCCACTGCGTCAACCCACCTAGTTGAGGGTCTTCCTCTTTTTCGCTGACCCTCTACTTTGCCAAGCAGGATGTTCTTCTCTGGGGACTGGTCCCTCCTAATAATGTGTCCAAAGTAAGCAAGACGAAGTCTCACTATCCTCACTTCTACAGAGCTTTCTGGCTGTACATCTTCCAAGACAGATTTGTTCGTTCTCACCATTGATTAGCTTTGCCTGTTCTTCAGTTTCACAAAAACAGAATCATAAAGGCTGTGCTCTAAAAGCATCTGGCTCCTTGCAGTGCACATCACGTTGGGGGAGCATCACCCATATCATCGTGTGCAGTGGTAGCTCGTTCTCATTGCTGTATCGTATTCCATCATATGAACGTAGCAGAGTTGATTTATACATTCCTTTGTTGATGTGCATTTGTTGTTTCCAGTTTTTGGCTTTTATAAAAAGCATTGCTGTGAACATTCTAATACAAATCTTGTGATGGTAAATAACCAGACATAGAATTTCAGAGTCAAAGGGCAGGCATATTTTAGCCTTAATAGATACTACCCAACAATTTTCCAAAGTTGTACATAGTGTATGATTCCATTCATATAAAGTTCAAAAACGGGCAAATTGAATCTATGGTGTTAGAAGTCCAGATAGCGGTTACTCTTGAGAGGTTGCCCCTGGGAGAGGATGTGAAGTGGAACTTGGGGGTGCTGGTAACGCCCTGTTTCTTAATATGGGTGCTGGTTACATGGATGTGTTCACTTTTTGAAAAGTCATTGATCTCTAGAATTCTGGCGTGTGTACTTTTCTGTATTGTGTTACACTTCAATTAAAAGTTTAGTTTAGTAACTCCTGTCTGGTGGCGAGATAAGAAGGAAGAGGGGGACAGGAGCTGGTTGAATGCACACGGGGAATTCAGGGTGGAGAAGAGAAGTGTGCTGTCTCATTAAGAGGAGAGCAGCTAGGAGTACACAGCAAGGTGTGTAACTTTTTGTATGAGAGACTGACTTGATTTGTAAACTTTCACCTAAAGTACACACACAAAAAGCTTATTTTAGCAAGGGGGAAAGGGAGAGTCATTTCTTAAGGGATATTGAGTTTCTGTTAAGGATGACACAAAAAAATTGGAAACGGGTGAGGCTTGTTCAACATAGTGAACATAATTAATGTCACTGAAAATGAAAAAAATGGTTGAAATGGCAAATGTTTTGTTATATATAGTTCACCACAGTAAAAATTTTTTTAAGTTTACTATAAAAGTCTTTTTATAAAATGGGCAAAGGACTTGAACAGATATTTCGCAAAGAGGACATTCCAGTGGTCACCAAACACATGAAAAGATGTTCAGCATCATTAGCCACCAGAGAGATGCAAATCAAAACCACAATGAGATACCATTTCACTCCCACTAGGATGGCTAAGCTTAAAAAAACAGAAAATAACAAATGTTGACACGGACTTGGGGAAATTGGAACCCTTTTCCGTTGCTGGTAGGAATGCAAAATGGTACAACTGTTGTGGAAGACAGTGTGGAGTGTGGTGGTCCCTCAAAAAACTAAAAATAAAACTACCATTTGACCAGCAATTCCACTCCTAGGTATATATCCCAAACACTTGAAAGCAGAGATTTGAAAAGACACTCGTACACCAGTTTTGATTACAGCACTATTCACAATAGCCAAAAGGTGAAAACAACCTAAATGCCCATCAACAGATGAACAAACAAACATAATGTGGTACAATGGAATACTACTCAGCCAGTAGGAGAAATGAAGTCTTGAAACAAGCTACAGTATGGATGGAGCTTGAAGACATTATGCTGAGTGAAATAATCCAGTCACTAAAGAACAAATATTGTGTGATCCCACTTATATAAAAAGACAAGAAAAGGCAAATGTATAGAGACCAAAGTTTATTAGTGGTTACCAGGGATGGGAGGGAGGGGGGAAATGGGAGTTAAAGGTGATGGAAAAATCACATTGATTAAGGGCGTGGTTGCACAGCTGATTATTGTAATTGCTGTCAGTGAGTTGTACACCTGTACAAAGTTGAGTTGACAAAAGTTGTGTGATAGATATATTTACAACAACAACAAAAAACAGTAGCTGCTGAGGCTCCTTATGTACAGGCAAATGGGACTTGGTTCCTTGGTTTGGAGGTTTAGGGTCATGGTTTCATAGGACATCACAGTTAACCGGCCTAACATGTTTAGTGTTTCTGTTCTACCTCCTCGTCGGTTGCATAGTGCCTAGGATGGTAAAAGCTTACAAGTGGTCATCCAAGGCACAACAATTGCTCTCTATTCATGTGAAGCAACAGAGGAAGATGGAGAGTTGGGAATAGGAGGCAGATATGAAATGTGTGACTAATTGCCTCCAGGAACAACTGCCTGTTTTGCCATGAGACCAGAAGAACTGGATGGTGCCCAGCTACTATTACTGAACATTTTGATCAAAGATTCTAGAGAAGAATCCTGATCAAAAAGGGGGAAATGCAGAACAGAAGTTCAAAGTCTCATGGACTCTAGACTTTCTGAAGCCATGGAGGGTAGATGAACCCCAGAAACTATTGCCCTGAGATAATCTTTAAACTTTAAACCAAAAATATCCCCTGAAGTCATCTTAAATCTGAACAAGTTTAGCTTAACTAATAAGCACAATGTCTGCCTTGAGCATTGTGCTGCTTTAAGATCCATCTATATGATATCAAAGGGACAACAGCAACTAGAAAGTTTAGATAGGAACCTTAGGAGGCAGTGAGTTTATGTTAATGAGGGAGGAACAACTCAGAAAAGGAGGGTGAGAATGGTTGCACAACTGGAAGAATGTAATCAATGTCCCTAAATTGTACATGTAGAAACTGTCGAATTGGCATGTGCTTTCCTGTGTATATTCTCAACAACAACAAAATAAATAAAATTTAGAAGGAAAAAAATGTGGTTGCTACTCAACAATTTTGGAAGAAAATGTGTTACATGAGTCTCAACATTTAAATTAAACCCAGATATTAAAACTCTCTATGAATAGGAAAAACTGCAAGATCCCCAAAAAAGCATGAAAGACCAAAGGAGGATGCTAACGTGCAGCACAAAGTCATTTGGCTTCACGAGCACCTACCCAGTGGATTCAGCTGAAAGAAGATGAAGCATGTGAAATGCACAGGGAGAAATGAGAGCTAGTGGTCTTGCTAATACGAAACTATAGAAGAGGCTCAAGAGTAAGAAACCATCAGGGAGAAGAAGTTTTGGGTTAAATGTAGCCTCGAAGTTACCCCTGGAAAGTTAGTAGCACTCAGTTGTGACAGGTGTGTTAACCTCTTCAGATGACTAGGGTTCAAGTGTTCCATAAGGGATAATTTATTAAATGGGTCCTAATTGCTTGGTAGCTTCTAAAAGTCATTGCTCAGTGCTATGATTAGGCATGGTAATTGCCAAGTGTTGTCACTCTCTTCTTACCTCCATAATGGAACTCTAGGATGTGGGAGGCTGATCCATTGGACAGCTATACATCTAATCAGGGTTCAGAGTCCCACCAACAAAGCCAGACAACCTTTCATTTAATCCTCCAGCGGATGAACACAGACATACGCCTTGATCATTGTGCCTTTTACTAAATATATACAAATTTTAATAGAATATGGTAACTGGTTTTATTGTTTCAAAAAGAAATATACTGTTTTAAGATTTGTGCACTGTACATTTCATTGAATTATTTTTTAAAAGTAAAAAAGAAAAAGTCTTGGGTGCCTCAGACCACTGGGGTGGACACAACTAACCCCTCTGAGAACATTTGAATCTGAGGTGGACATATATCCCTTTGGAGGTACACAGAAGCAAATGAAGACTCCTAAGTCAAATGTCCCCAGATTCCCCTCTAGCCATGCCACACAGCCACCTGCGGGTCTCCACTCACCTTCTCTTCCCTAGACATCCCCCAAACATCTGGCTGCTTTTGACTTGCTTTCTCCTTGCCCCATCTCTGGATTTAGCTGACATTTCCCACTCTCCCACTCAACAGCAATGTAGAAAACCAAATGCTTACAAGGGCTCACCCACAGCATCCCAAGCACTGTGCTGGTCACTGTGAGCAACAGGCGTGAGTGGCACCTTCAGAGCCTCAAAGAGCAGGAAAAGACACAAATCACTTGAGTGGAAGGTGGTTTGTGAAAAATGTCATGTACTTTGCAGTGCCTGCTACATTCTGCAAAGTCTCACAGAACAAACCTCACCAACATTTTGATCCTCTGTGTTCTAGAGCAGTGGTTTGGGTTACGAGAAAGAGACTCACTCAAGGTATGTCACAGGATGGAAGTTTATTGGAAGGACATGCTGGACAGGCTCCCAGGAAGAGTCCAGCCATCAGGCATGAAAAGGAATGGGGCCTGGAACTAGGGCAGGCCCAGCCTGGCTACTTGAAGTGCACCTAGCCTCCAATTTCTTCCCAGCCTGGAAGCTTCTACACCAACCTCCCACTGCTCTCCTAACCCAAATCCCATTTCTCAATCCAAATCCCAGAGCAACAGCTCGTTGCCCCTCCCACCATTCCCCCCAGTCTCCACTGGGCAGTCGCTAGCCCACCGGACGACTGGCTCCCCTCTGTCCCTCATTTCCTGGGAGATTTTAGTTCTTCTTGCTAACTCTCAGTCCCTTTAACACCTCCTGGCCTCCCAGCCTTCAGCAAAAGCTCAGGAATTCACTTGATCAATCAGAGGGATGCACGTGGACCAGAAATAAGGCTGCTAATAGCATATGCATTTGCTCCCCAGACTTGAAAGAGCCTATATGGTAGGGCCCAGTCCTTGGAGGGAGTTATTGTTAGTTGTTCAAACTGGGCCCCCAACTCATGGTGATGCCATGCACAATGGAATGAAACACTGTCCAATCCTGTGCCACCCACATGATTTGTTGTGGATTATCGTGGACTGTTGTGATCCACAAGGTTTTCATTGGCGGCTTTTCGGAAGTAGATTGCCAGATCTATCTTCCTAGTCTTCCTTAGTCTGGAAGCTCTGCTGAAATCTAAGGCACAGCAACACAAATCTTCCACTGACAGCTGGATGGTGGGTGTGCATGAGGTGCATTGGCTGGGAATCGAACCTGGGTCTCCTGAGCAGGCAACCTACTGCCTGTCATGCCCTCTCCCTTCCAAACCCAATGCCAAGGAGTGGATTCAAACTCATAGTGGCTGACCCTGTAGGACAGAGTAGAACTGCTCCATAGGGTCTCCAAAGCTGTAATCTTTATGGAAGCAGACTGCCACATCTTTCTGCTGTGGAGCAGCTGGTGGGTTCAAACAACTGACCTTTCTGTTAGCAGTCAATTGCTTAACCACTGCACCACCAGGGTTCCTTGCCCTTTCCCTAGAGGCCACCAACCCTTATTTCTTCAGTTTTATTGTATGAGAGGGACTACCTCTTACAGGAAGCCCATGACTGGCCAGAATGGCTGGGGGGAGAGGGGGAGAGATGCCAGTAGATGGACACTGAAATAGAGTGTAGCCTGCTGGCGGCATTCCCTCACTGTCGATCCCAAGGGTGATTCTACAGTTGGGAGCCCTTTGGAAACAGAATTTCCAAATGTACTCTGGACTGAGAATAAAGATTGCATTTCCCACTTTCATTTGCAGCTTGGATTGACCATGTAACTAAACTCCAGCCAATGGGAAGTGAGTAGAAATGATGAGCAACTTCTGGGTTGTGCCCACATAGGGAATGTGCGTGCTCTACTTCCGCTCTTCTTCCTTCTCACTGGTGGGAATGTGGACAGACACAGTAGGGCCATCATGAACCTTCACAATCAAAGGCAATACTTTAGGGATAGAGGAAAATAAGATAGAAGGATCCCGAGCCCCAACACTTTGAACTACCATAACATACCCAGACAAGTATGGGGGAGAAAAATAAAATTCTATCATATTGAAGTCACTGTACTTGGCCTCTTGTTAGAGCAGCCTAACTTCTATTCTAATACAGAGTCCATTGGCCAACCTGTGAGGACGCAGAAAGCTCCTCCTCTAATCCATCCAAAAGGTCCTGCTTGGGCTTTGAGGAGAAAGATATGAAGGGGCATTGGAGGAGGAATGGAGAGGAAAGATGAAATACAGAGAAAAGAGGAAGAGAGAGGAGATTGGACAACACAGTTAATTCATTTCTATTCAGAGTTCCCAGGGTTAACACCCTCCTGGAGAGATTGGGGTCACCCCACCTCTCACCACCCATTTTTCTTGGGGGCAAGAGGCTTGGAGCCAGGTCATAGGGAGTCAGATGTCCCAGAGCTGCTTTCACTGAGATAGGTGGGACCGGGCCCTGCCTGGCTCCCACGGCTCGAGTCATCAGAGATTCCGGCGTCCTTCTCCTGATGGCAGGCAGTGCCACCGGTCAGCTCAGGGTTGGAGCACAGTACGAGGTCTCAAATGTGGCTGCATCAGGATCAATGAGCTTTCCACAGAGAAAACTCTGGTCACAATAGGACCCCAAGTGCAGTCATTGCCTGACCCCTAACTCTGGACAAGGGCAGCCCCCTACCAGCCTTAGGGCCCAGCCCAGGGAGATCGGTGAGAGTGTGTGGATGGTTGCCATGGGGCTTGGAGCTCTGGCCACCAAATGTATTGTCCACAGAGGGGGACACATCACCCCAGCCCAGGTGATCAGTAGGCTCGGGAGTGGGGGAAATAGACCTCAAAAAGAGGTGGAGGGATCAGAAAATGTATCTTAGAAGTGGAGGTGATGCTGCTAAGTCAGCCATCCAGCCACCCAGCAAACACTTGGCTGCTCTCGGCCCCAATCGGAATATGGCTCCCCAGCCTCCTTGGGGACCAGGCTCCCGACACTCTCTCACCAACCTCCTCCAACCCCAGGCACCATTCCACAAATGAGAGCTGCCTCCACACGCCAGCTTGGCAGTGTGGGTTAGCCGAGTGTTGGCCTGTGTGTGCTCACGTGTATGTTGAATGGATACCTGCGTGGTCTCCTTCTGAAAAGCCATCTCCACCAAATTCTGGCAGGATCTCTGCTTATGTAAGGGCCTCCTTCTGTGGAGGGCAAGAGTGGACTTAGGAACTCTCTCCCCACCTCTCCTGCCTCCCCCCTTTCCTTTCTTCCCCACAGGCTTTTCTCAGACTGCTTGCTGTACGTAGCACTGGGGAGCCACGTGAAGAGGGGGTACCTCATCTTTTTTCCTCCCCAACCCCTTATTCAGCACAGACTGGATAAAGAGAAGGAAAGATGAAAACTACTGCAAGATGGATTTCGGGACAATTCTAGATGAGATTCCCAAAATTTAGAGGGGGCAGGCTAGGAAGTTCTGGAGCCTATGAATTTGGAAGGAGGGAGGGTCTCCTAAAGGAGCTGGGGACATGTCGAGGGGAAAGAAGGGGGGGGGGCCCATCCACCTCCCCAGCTCCAGACTCACCTCCAGGCATAACAGGCCCCCAGGCTCAATAGCAGGAACAGAACACCTGCCAGCCACCCCAGGACCCAGAGGAGCTGCTGGAACAGATGGAGGCGGTGCAGGGCTGGAATACAGAGTGGAGATTAGGGGCAGCTGTGGATCCAGGCCTCTGGTGCCCCCTTCCCATGTCCTGCCCCACACATAAAACCTTCTGTTCTAACTCTTCTCAACGATGTTCATCATCAGTGACGCTCCCCACGCAAGAGAGTTCCATGCAACCAGTCTAGTCTAGACAGATAAGCTGTATTGCAGCAGAAGGGGCTCAAGGAAGACCTCAGAAGAAAACCTTTGGACCTATGAGCTGGGCATTTGTGTAGAGTGGCCCCCACCTCACCTCTAGTCCCAAAATAGGTGGAGGCTGAGGCAGAACCCAGGGCATTGGAGGCAGAGCACACGTATTCCCCCTGGTCGCTGGGCCTCAGCTCCTCCATGTCCACCCGCAGGGCATTAGGAGAAGCCAAGACATGGATGTGTGGCTCAGCAGGAGGGCCCCGGGCCTGGCTGGATGCCACCAATCGACCGCCGAGGTGGAGGGTCAGGCTGGCACGTGGCTCACTGTCCACTCGGCAGTCCAGGATGCCCTGGAGTCCACTCTCAGGCTCTACAAAAACTGTCATGGTGGGTGTCTCAGGAGGGTCTGTGGGAGGGAAGGGAGAGTAGTGATTGCAATAAACGACCACAGGTTCCTCCTCTCCCTGGATACTTGCTGCATGTAAAGTGACTTTGCTGCTACTCCCATTAAGAGCGGGAGCCTGTTTCCCCACCCCTTGAATCTGTGACTCCCTTTGATCAATAGAAGCAGAAGTGACATGTGATGTCAGAGCTAGACCTCAAGAGGTTCCTTCTAGGAACACAACCATTTGGGAAGCCCAAAATAGCCTGCTCCAAACATGTAACAACCCAACGAACAGACAGCCCCAGCTGCCAGCCATGAGGGTGAGGCCATCTTAGACCACCCAGCCTTGGGTGAGCCAAAGGACTACTGCAGCTGCATGAGGTGGGACCAGCAGAAGAACTGCCCAGAGGAACCCACCCAAATCTCTCACCCTCAGAATTGTGAGCGAATAAAGTGGCTGTTGTTTTGAGCTCTGTGTTTTGGGGTGGTTTGTTACATAGCAATAGCTGACTGATACAGTACAGGGCCATGGTGAAGAATGGAGTAAGAGACTGAGGCTGATGAGGGCCTATAGTGTGTTAGGCATTCTGGGTGCTTTATCTCCTGTATTCCTCACAAGGTGAGGGGACTGATGTATTCCCCATTTTACAGATGAGGAAACTGAGGCAGAGATGCACCATATCACACACCAGTCAGTGGCAGAGCCAGAATTCCAACCCAGGCCTGCATAGGTGAGAAGTCCTTGCCCTTTGCAGATGGAAGAGGATGAGGATCTGAGGTGGGCACGAGAGGTAGGGAGATTGAGGCAGGGGTTCTCACAGAGCACGCGGAGCATAACTGGAGCAGAGATGACGGCCCCAGAAAGGAGCTTGACCCGGCAGTGGTACACCCCAGCCTGGGCACGGGTCACAGAGGTGAAGGGGAGAGTGGGCACAGGCTCTGCAGGGAGTTGCCGGCCATTCCAGAACCAAGTGAAGGTAGTGTTGCCCAGGGGCCCATGGCCATCTGGGAGGCAGCAGCTCAGGTTCAGTGCAGCGCCCTCAGGCAAGTCCAGGCCTGGTTCCGCCACCACACGCACACCTGCAGGCCGAGATGGGAGGGGGCCAGGAGTCTTCAGGCCTGTCGGAGCTGGGCCTCTGGGTCAACCTGGGCTCCCAAGAGGCCTCTGTACATCGTGGGAAGGTCTGAATCTGACTGGGATGTATGCCCTCCAAGGTGGGACTGTGTCCCCCCTGAGAACAGGGCTGGCTCTCATTCTTGAGCTGGGTGCCCCAGGGCAGGGCTGTGTCCCCTTCATCACACCAGGCTTTCTTGTAGATAAGGCTGCATCTTGCCCTCACCAAGGGGGACTGCACCTCCTCCCTCAGACGGGGTCCTTGAGGGTGAACTGTGTCTCTCTCCCAACCCCAGGCTTCCCCAGGGCAGGTCTGAGTCCCCACCCCCAGTCAGGGCTCTATGAGGGCAGAGTTATACCCCCACACTCCCTTTGGTCACTGCTACACTTCCACCCTTACAGGACTAGGGCAAGGCTGTGTCTTCCCCCTCAGACTGGGCAGCCCCCTCCAGTGGGAGCTGGGCCTCCTTTGTCAAAATAGGCATTTTGAGGCAGAACTCTAGCTTATCTCTTGGGCGGGAGCCCCAGCCCTCCCATGGACTCCAACCCCACAGCACATGAGCTCCACACCTCATGGCCCCACGTGCTGAGCCCACGTGCCTGGGCCCCTCCCCTACCTGCTTACCTACAGCCTGCAGCTGCCCAGTGGTGCTGACTGAGCCCAGCGAATTATGGGCCATGCAGACATAGGTGTCCTCATTTCCTGCTGGCACCTCTTGCACCTGCAGCCTCAGGGCATTGCGGGCCACCTGGATGGGACCTGTCCCCAATGCCGAGCCACGGGCCCCCTGGCTGGTGGCCAGCACCTGGCCATCACAGGACAGGGTCAGCTCGGCAGGCGGCTCGCTGTCCACAGTGCACTGCACTACGGTTGCAGGACTGGCCCGAGAGTCCCGGAAGAAGGACAGGACGGCGTCACGGGGGGCATCTGGGGAGGGCGAGGCACAAGGGGGCCTTCCTGGACACCCTTGGACTGCACAGCTGAGCCCTGCCCACAGCCCACCTCCTGACCCCTCTGGACCAAAGGTCACCTCCTAAAGGTGACGCCTTCTCAGGAGTACCGTGAGCAGCTTCCTCTGAGCAGGATCTGCCTTCGTCACCCCACAGAGGCCCCAGGCCTCTCCTCATCACCTGAGTCCTCTTTCCCCAGGTGCCCACTCCCAGGTCCTCTGCAGTCCTGCACTCGCACCAGGGCCTGGAAGCACCCTCCGCCCACCCCACGCTGGGCAGCCCTGCCAGGGATCCCCTGCTCACAGAGGACTTGCAGGGCAGCAGGCCGGGAGCTGCGTGTGCCCTGGGCATCCTGGGCTTGGCAGGAGTAGGCACCCGCGTGAGCCCGCGTGGCCACCGGGAACGAGAGGGAGGCGAGTGGCCCCTCTTGCAGCCAGCGGCCATTGTGGTACCAGGCATAAAGAGTGGGTGGGTGCGCAGTGGGGTCTTCACAGGTCACTGTCACAGGGTCCCCCTCAGGCACAGCAGCTGATGGAGCCAGGGTCACCCGCACTCCTGTTACCAAGGAGATCAGGGTCGGCCAGGCCCAGCCAGATGCCATAGCTGGTCCCCACACTGGCAGGGCCCGGCCTTACCCTCCAGCCGCAGCTCCAGGGACATGTTGGCCTGGCCCAGGGGGCTGTGGGCAGAGCAGCTGTAGAGACCCTCGTTGCTGGGCCGGGGGTCCCACAGCTCCAGGCGCAGGGTGTTGGAGATGGAATCTGTGGTCGAGGAGGCCAGGAGACGGCCAGCGTGGCTGAGGGCCAGCTGGGCAGGTGGACGACTATCCACAGTGCACAATAGCAGGACCAGCTGCTCACCATGGCTCTCCAGGAGGTAGGTCAGGCGCAGGCCACGGGGCGCGTCTGCAGGGGCACAAGAGGCTCAGAAGGAGCTGTGAGGAGGCCAGTTTGCAGGCAGCGTTCAAGCCCAGGAAGGACCTATCCCCATGGTTCCCTAACTCTCATGCTCCTTGTCCAGTGCTCCCTTGGCTGGGCAGGGTACTGAGTTCCCGGGCTGCTGAGAAGCCCCACCTGCATCCAACAGACTCACAGAGGACATCCAGGGAGACAGGTTTAGAGAGGCGGGGTGCCTGGCCAGGGATCCCCACACCACAGCGGTACGAGGCAGCATCTGTGACCGTGACGTTGGGCAGGAGGATAGAGCGGGCACCTGGGCGTTGCTTCCCATCCTGGTACCACGTGTAGGTGAGGTGGGCCAGGTGGGTCCATACCAGGCAGGTCAGGTTCACCAGCTGCCCCTCGTGTACTGTGGCCTCAGGCCACACCTGCACACTCACAGCTGGAGAGGGAGGGAGGGCATGGGGACATCCGTCAGGGCCCGAGATTGTGTAGAGCAGCCACCTGTCCCCAGAAGTGACAGTGACCCCTACTGCTGGCTGAACCCCTGGCCTCTGTGACCCTCAGGGGCCCACCTGCAATGGGGCTCAGATGTCGGGTTTGAGAGCCCATCATCACCCCTCAGCAGGTCTCTAGCATGCACCCCACATTGGCCCTGGTCAGGGTAGATGGAGAGGACACAGGCCTCCCCAGCTGTTTCCCCTGGAGCACCCTCTCTCTGATTGGTTTTATCCACTGGGCAGCTGTGTAGAATTCTGTTTTTAAGAAAGGTTCTTCCATGAAACACAAGTCTAGAAACTGCTGCCTTGAGGAGGGTGGGGAGTGGGGACTGTATGTTCTGCCCTCCTGCCTATGCCCCAGTCTTCTGACACTTTCTCCCTCCCCCCTCCTCTCTTTAAAGAGCCACCCACACACACCCCATGCCCCCACACTGACCCTGGGCATCAAAGGTGGCTGAGGCCGAAGCTTGGCCCAGGGTGTTGTTGGCCTTACAGGTGTAGACACCCTCATCCTCCAACACCGCACCGTGAATCTCCAGGCGCAAGGCATTGGAGGCCACGACCACCTGCAGGTGGGGAGAGCTGCCTGCAGAGGCCCCCAAACCCTGCAGGGTGGAGGCCAGAAGGCGGTCCCCGTGGAGCAGGCGCAGCTGGGCTGGAGGGTCACTGTCCACACGGCACAGGAAGAGGCCCAGTCGCCCAGGGCCGGTGTCCATCAGGATAGTGAGCTTGGCCTGGTGGGGTGCGTCTACACAGGGTGGGGAGTGGTCAGGGCTTGGCCAGGTGGTCCCTCATCCCCGGCTCTCTCATGGAGGCAGAGCCCCAGGCCAGGGACATCCCCACCCCCATGTGGATGGGATAAAAGCTCTTACAGGACACATGGAGGCTGACGGGGGTAGCCAGGCTTGTGGTGGCCAAGCCCGGGGCTTGGGCTTGACAGTGGTAGGCTCCAGCTTGGCTTGAAGAAATGGCTGCGAAGTGGAGCGTGGCCAAGGTCTGCTCCTGGAGGAGCTGGCTGTTCCGGTACCAGCGGTATGAGGTCCCGTCCGGGACCCCTGTGGGTACCTGGCAGCTCAGAACCACCTCCTGGCCCTCTTGGACCTCAGGTGACGGTGACACCTGAACCCAGGCTCCTGCAGGGAGAAACAGAGAGCAGATGAGGACTCTCTGCTGTTCCATCTCACAGTCTGGGACTGTAAGTCTGTCCATAAAAGAGCTGCAAGACCCCAACCCCGGCAGGAGTTTCGGCTGGGAGCCACAACTCCTTACCAGGCCGCAGCCAAAGGCCCTACCCAGCCCCATGCCTCTGTGTCTCCAGCCTCCAGCTCCCTGGCATTGGTTCTGTCCTGGTATTTGCCTCCATCACCTTGAGCTACAGTTCTGCTCTGCCAATCATATCTTGTCTGCCAGAGGCCAGGCTTGTGTACCCTGCAGCCCAGTGTCAGGCATAGCACCCGCAAATGTGATTCAACCCACAAAGCACAGACATGGAAGGGATTTAGGTCATGCCAAAGGCCACTTGCCCAGGTATGTCCTGATCACGAGAAGGACTCAGCATGGGTGGCTGAGGGCTGAGAAGAAGAGGTGAGCAGCTTTGTGATCTAGGTTTCTCTCCAGCCCTTTCTGGTCCAGCTCTGAATATAAGCTCCAGGCCATGAGAGACCAGGCACCAGTGACCAAGCAAAGGACAGCTCCTAGGAGCTTCCTAGGTCCAAGGCAGGGTGGGGAGGAGGGGATGAGATGGAGGAACTGCTGGAGAACTCAAGCTGTGGCTGTGACCAGAACCGAGTTAGCCCCAGAGTTAGCAGTGCCCTCTGCTAGTCATGTGACCATGAGCAAGCACCTGAAATGCTCTGGCTCTTGTTTTCTCTGCCTATGAAATGGGTATGATAAATAAGAAAAGATACACTGGACCAAGGACAGAGCAAGGCCCAAAGTAAATGTTCAAATTTGATGCTGTTTGTCACTGTGGGAAAGAAAGTGTGTATTTTTCTTTGGTTTTTGCATTATACGTATTAACTTTCATTTTTCCTGGCTGATTGCTTAGTGAATATTTTTATAGAAAAAAATATATATATATTTATATATGCGTGTGTGTGTTTGTACGTATACACACACACGTACATGCAGGTATATGTGGTTTGGTATGTGAATTTTATTATGTAACAAAATTATATTATTATAAAAAGAAGAGGCGGGGCCAAGATGGCTGACTAGGTAGACGCTACCTCGAATCCCTCTTGCAACAAAGACTCGGAAAAACAAGTGAATCGATCACATACATAACAATCTACGAACCCTGAACAACAAACACAGATTTAAAGAGTTGACCTGAATGACAGAGACGGAGAACGAACAACTACAGGGAAGCAGCGACTGTTTTTGGAGCCTGGAGCCAGCATCCCAGTCAGGTAACCTTGGCACCGGGCTTAGGACTGGGCCCAGGAGAGCTGAACACAAAATCTTGTGATGGCGCAAACAAGGGGTGCAGCCCTAACCCCCTGAACTGACCCCGGGAGGGGGCCCAGCCGGTCCACGTGGGCGGCGTGGCGACGTGACTGGTGGGAGAAGTCCCCGGGAGGCAGTGACTGGTTTTGGAGCCGGGAGTGCAGCATCCCAGCAGGGGAACCTTGGCGCCGGGCTTTGGACTGGGCACAGGGGAGCTGGACACGGCATCCACTCACAGCACAAACACGGGGCGCAGCCCTACTCCCCTAAACTAACCCCAGGAGGGGGCCCAGCCGGTCCGCGGGAGTGGCCCGGCGACGCAGCTGGCGGGACGAGAAGTCCCCGGGAGGCAGTGACTGGTTTTGGAGCCGGGAGTGCAGCGTCCCAGCAGGGGAACCTTGACGCTGGGCTTTGGACTGGCAGCGGAGGATCTGACCGCGGCTTTAGCGAGCCAGACCCTTGGGGGCAATCTCCACACAGCCAGCACACATAGGCAACAGATAAAATAATCATCCCAAGCAAGATAAGCAACTTTGGCTATATTCCAGGGTGCTACTCTCCTGTTTTTCTGAACCCCGCCTCCCCTTCCCAGGCGGCTTCATTAACATTGGAATTTCCTGAGCCAGAGGGAGAACGGCTCCGGCTCCATGGCGGCCTTGCTTTTCCCTTTTTTTTTTTTTTTTTTTGGTCTTTTCCTAACCCATTCTTCCGGCCTGAGAGAAGCAACCACAAAAAACCCAGAGACCAAAAATCCTTCCCTAATTGGACTAAAAACACAGAACCAGCTCCAGCCAAGCATATATGATCCAAATCTCGGGCTTTCATCCTTACAAGGAACAAGGTGGCGGTTATAATCCAAAGGCAGTTCTGATAGGGATCTGACTGCATTTTTTTTTTAGCAGATTTACTGGAAAAACAAGTTTCCCAGGTCTGATATATCTGCTTATTCAACAGAGCCCTAACTGACCCACAACAGGGAACTGAGGGCTGAAGCTCCCCCCAGACCACCTAGCCTCTTGCCTTAGGGGTTTAAGGAGGGTGACACCTACCAATCAGTAGAGGTACTTGCATTGGGGGCCTAAGGTACAGCTGCAGTGCCCTCCCACCAAGGTGCTATAGGAATAGAGACACACCTACCTCACTGACACTTGGGGGAAGCCTTTCAGCATCCTGCCCCCCCTGGAGTGTGAACCCCAGCTGCTAATAGAATCTGGTGCACACAACTATCACCACTACTTCTCGAGGTGGATAGGTGTTAGGGTGCCGCACACACTTGATGACCCAAAATCAGATTCTACTCAAGAATAGTGAATAGACTCAGGCATATATATCTGGCAACAGCCCAAACCAGCTGGTAATAGGTCATAAGTAAGTCAAGGGCTACAACAAATAAGACAGCACAATCTAGTAGCCCATCCACGTATATTGAAAGAAAACAAAACAAGATAAGACTCAGTGAGCAATTATAGAATAAACCACTACTTTTTATTAGTGATGGCTCGGAGACAGCAGTCGATATCAAACCACATAAAGAAGCAGACCATGACAGCTTCTACAACCCCCCAAACAAAAGAATCAAAATCTTTCCCAAATGAAGATACAATCCTGGAATTATCAGATACAGAATATAAAAAACTAATTTACAGAATGCTTCAAGACATCAGGGATGACCTCAGAAATGAAATAAGGCAAACTGCAGAAAAAGCCAAGGAACACACTGATAAAACAGTTGAAGAACTCAAAAACATTACTCAAGAACATAGTGGAAAAATTAATAAGTTGCAAGAATCCATAGAGAGACAGCATGCAGAAATCCAAAAGATTAACAATAAAATTACAGAATTAGACAACACAATAGGAAGTCAGAGGAGCAGACTCGAGCAATTAGAATGCAGACTGGGAAATCTGGAGGACCAGGGAATTAACACCAACATAGCTGAAAAAAAATCAGATAAAAGAATTTAAAAAAATGAAGAAACCCTAAGAATCATGTGGGACTCTATCAAGAAGGATAACTTGCGTGTGATTGGAGTCCCAGAACAGGGAGGGAGGACAGAAAACACAGAGAAAATAGTTGAAGATCTGCTGACAGAAAACTTTCCTGACATGATGAAAGATGAAAGGATATCTATCCAAGATGCTCATCGAACCCCATTTAAGATTGATCCAAAAAGAAAAACACCAAGACATATTATCATCAAACTTGCCAAAACCAAAGATAAAGAGAAAATTTTAAAAGCTGCCAGGGAGAAAAGAAAGGTCTCCTTCAAGGGAGAATCAATAAGAATAAGTTCAGACTACTCAGCAGAAACCATGCAGGCAAGAAGGCAATGGGCTGACATATAGAGAGCACTGAAGGAGAAAAACTGCCAGCCAAGGATCATATATCCAGCAAAACTCTCTCTGAAATATGAAGGCGAAATTAAGATATTTACAGATAAACACAAGCCTAGAGAATTTGCAAAAACCAAACCAAAGCTACAAGAAATACTAAAGGAAATTGGTCAGAAAACCAATAATATCAGATACCAGCACAACACAAGGTCACAAAACAGAACATCCTGATATCAACTCAAATAGGGAAATCACAAAAACAAATTAAAATTAATTATAAAAAAATGCTCATAACAGGGACTCATTGAAGTCAATACGTAAAAGATCACAGTAATCAAAAAGAGGGACTAAATACAGGTGGCATAGAACTGCCATATGGAGAGGGATACAAAGCGATATAGGACAATACAAGTTAGGTTTTTACTTAGAAAAATAGGGGTAAATATTAAGGTAACCACAAAGAGGTATAACAACTCCATAACTCAAAATAAAAGCCAAGAAAAACATAATGACTCAACAAACATAAAGTCAAATACTATGAAAATGAGGATCTCACAATTTACAAAGAAAAACGTCTCAGCACAAAAAAGTAAGTGGAAAAATGAAATTGTCAACAACACACATAAAAAGGCATCAAAATGACAACACTAAACACTTATTTATCTATAATTACGCTGAATGTAAATGGACTAAATGCACCAATAAAGAGACAGAGAGTCTCGGACGGGATAAAAAGAAGTTACCTGTCAGAAAGTGCTCTAGCTGATCAAACCACCTGGGGCAGTTGCCACTGCCTCCTAGTGGCTGCAGTGGGTGAAAATACCTAGCAGGAGACAATGGGAGGTCTCCTGCTGGCTGGCTGGAAACTGTCCCCTGACCACGACTGAAAAGGGCTCATATTTCTGTGCAAAATCCATACCACCCAACTCAAAGCCTGGCCAGAGTGGCCCTCAAGGCATCAAGGTCTGTCACATCATAGGACTGGCACTCACCTCGGACCTGGAAGAAGAGGGAGGTGTTGGCTGATCCAAAAACATTTGTGGCCTCGCAGCGGTAGCTGCCAGAGTCTCCAAGACTCAGTTCTCGGACCTCCAGCTGCAGGGAGTTGGCCGTGGCCTTGGCCTGGAGCCGGCCACGGGATGGAAGCTGGGGCCCCGGGCTAGTGGCCAGGAGGTTCTCCCCATGGAACAGGGCCAGCTGGGCTGGAGGGCGGCTGTCCACGGTGCAGACAAACACAGCCACATGGCCCTGGCCCACGTCCAGGAGGGCCGACAGCTTTGGAGGGTCTGGTGGGTCTGTAGGGATATAGGGATCTCAGGCCACCCTCAGCCCTACTCACCAAGACCCAACTGCCACACAATGTCCCACTCCCCCGCTCCACACACACACAGTCAAGGCCTACCCTTGTCCCAACCCCAGCCCTATTCCTCTCCCCCAGGCCACCACTCTACCCTCCGAGTCCCCAGGTCTGCCCTTGTTGGTCACCCACAGAGCACATTCAAGGCCACTGGGGCAGAGGGCTGGGTCCCAGCTCTGGCGAGGATGTGGCAGGCATAGAGGGCAGCATCGGTCCGGGCCACAGGCAACAGGGTCACGGTCTCCAGGGGACCCTGGGTCCACAGTGCCCCATCCCGGAACCAGGAGAAGTTGGCAGGGCTGCCGGCGGCTTTGCGGCTCACGTTGCAAGTCAGGTTGGCTGCCACACCTTCCCGCAGTGTGTCTGATGGCTCGATGACCAGGACGGTGGCTGGAGAGCAACAACACAGGCTCACCGGAGGTAGGGCCAGGGCCCAGTGACCCAGCCTTCCAGCCTGGGCAGACTCTACGTGTGGAGAGGGTAGAGAGGAGACCCTCGGGGAAACTCATGGGCAGGGAGGAAACCAGATGAACTCACAGGGAGCTGAGGGCTCCTCCAACAGGCAGTGTGACACTCAGGTGGCCAGAACCCCTGTGTGAGACCAGGGAGCCTACGAGAAGTGGGCCCTGGGGAGCATGGGGGGCACTGGTCGGGGGGGACCAGTAAAGAAGGAGGGCAACACACTGCACAGAGCTCAGCCTCACTGCCCCAGGCTTTGAGCAGGGAACAGAGCAGCTCTGGTCTCCCCCAATGTGGAGGGAGGCAGCGAGGCTCCGGGGGCTCCCACTCATCCCTGTGGACGGCTTTGCCTCCTCCTACTGCTGAACAGAAGTGGCTTCCACCAGTCAGACCCCCTTGAAGTGGGGGCTGCAGAGGAGCAGCCTTGGGAGGACCAGCCCTCAGGTATGGACCACTGACACCCAGACCCCCTTTAGCTCCCTGCCTGACTCACCCCGGGCATTGAAGGTGGCGGAGGCCGAGGTGTTGCCCATGGCATTGCTGGCCTCACATAGGTATGTGCCCTCATCCTCCAGCACAGGGTCAGGAATCTCCATGCGCAGCAAGTTGGGGGCTCTAGTGACCTGAATGTGCTGGGAATAGCCCCCAGCCGGTGGCAGGGAAGAGGCCACAATGTGGTCTCCGTGGAGCAGCCGAAGCAGGGCCGGAGGGTCGCTGTCCACACGGCACAAGAGGAGGCCTCGCCGTCCAGTCCCAACTCCAGTGGCATCAGGGTCCAGGCGGGCAATGAGCCTGGGCTGGCGTGGGGCATCTGTAGGCAAGAAGAATACAGGTGCTCATCCCACACCGTTGCCAGCGTCCTGGGCCCTCAGGTGCATCCAGGATGGGTAGGTTCCCAGAACACATTGGACAGAGGCGTTGCCCAGAGCAGCTGCAGACAGCACACTGCACACAGGCAGCCGGACAAGGATGAGTGAAATCCAGCCCATGCTCCTCGTGCTAAGCTGTGCATGGGACTGAGTCTTCCCGGAGGAAGGTGCACAATTTTCTGATTGGGACAAAGGCATTGTATGAACTAGCAGCCACCTGGTAGGAGTCTCATCTGTTACTGAGTCAGACGCCCACATAAGCAATTCCTGGGAGTTTGCTCTCAGCTCTCTCTCTCTTCCCCATCCCTTACCGTGGGGACTTCCCCTGAGATCTTACCTGCCCCTTATCTCTGACCTCCAAGCTAGCTCATCATACTTAGATAATACTCAGACAATGACTAGCATGCCCTCTTTCTAGAAGCTTCCAGAGGTGGATGATCAAAAGACAGCCACCAGCCAGGGCTTCCACATGATCTCACTCAGACACCAGGGAACCTCTAGAGAGGCTGCGGCTTTTCCCTGACAGTCCTCCACATCATTCTGTACACATCAGGGGTGCTTTTTGGGTCAAAGTATGCCCTGACATTAGTCAGCCCTTCGGGCTAATATGGAGCATCCATCCTTGATAGGATGCCCAGAGGGACTGACCTCTCCCTGTGCAAAGAGCTCTGCCTTGATGTCTACGGGAGCCCATGAGGGCATAGCCTACGGGGTGTGTGCGCATATATACAAGTTTGTGTCCTAGGACCCACCCCAAGAGGGTAAAGCTTGGATATGGTGCCATGGTGGGTTTGAGGCTAGAGGCAGGGGACCTGAAGGGGGCTGGGGTTGGAGGGTGGACTGTGGGGAGGTAGAAGAAGCCCCACCCAGCCTGTTCCCCAAACTTCAGCCCTACATGGAAAGGTCTATGGTGTTGAGGCCTGTGGGCACCCTCCTGGTCTAGGCCCCAGGGCAGGACAGCGTCAGGAGGGCCTGGAGGTGGCTGGTGGGTCCCAGGGGGCTGATCCTCCCCACAACGGGCAGTGAGTTTGGGAGGGCTACTTACAGAGCACAGTAAGGATGGCAAGCGAGGAAGGACCACTGGCGCTGTGGCTGTCCTGGGCCCGGCAGTGGTATGAGCCGGCGTCGGTGCTGGAGGCCATGGGGAGCACAAGGCTGCTGCTGGGCCCCTCGAGAAGCAGGACTCCATTCCGGTACCAGAAGTAGCGGGTTTCAGGCGTGGGGCTCAGGCCACTCCTGCAGGTCAGCGTCACCGCCTGCCCTTCTGCCACCTCCGCTGCTGGGCTGATAAGGAGACGAGCAGCTGGCAGGAGAGGGAGGAAGAGAGACTGGAGAGGCTGTGAGGGTCCCGTCCCTCGGCTCAGCTCCCCTGCACATCTGTGGAGCCCTGCCACCCGCTGCAGGAGGCCCTCCAGGTTCTCCTCTCCCCACATGGCTGTAGGTATGTTGGCTCTGTGTCTCTCTAGCCAGTCAGGAGGGTTTGGCCTGGAATGCCCATTTAGATCTATTGGTAGTGGCTGGCTGCAGCATAGTTGAGGATTCTGAACCAGAGCCCCTGTTTATGTTAAAAACCTGCCTTAAGAACATGGAGAAATTTGAGCCCTCATCCATTGCTGGTGGGATTGTAAAATGGCGCAGCCACTATGGAAAACAGTTTGGCGGTTCCTCAAAAAGTTGAACATAGAACCACCGTAAAAACCAAAAACCAAACCTATTGCCGTTCATTTGAGTCCACCTCATAACGACCCTATAAGACAGAGTAGAACTGCTTCACAGAGTTTCCAAGGAGCACCTGGTGGATTCGAACTGCTGAGCTTTTGGTTAGCAGCTATAGCTCTTGACCACTACACCACCAGGGTTTCCAGGACTACCATATGGCCCAACAATTCCACTCCTGGGTGTATACCCAAAA
Source organism: Elephas maximus indicus (assembly GCF_024166365.1). Lineage (NCBI taxonomy): Eukaryota > Metazoa > Chordata > Mammalia > Proboscidea > Elephantidae > Elephas > Elephas maximus. The sequence continues at coordinate 42,303,278 of NC_064843.1, forward strand.
GAATTGAAAGCAGAGACTTAGATACTTGCATACCAGTGTTCATTGCAATACTATTCACAATAGCCAAAAGTGGAAACAACTCAAGTGTCCACCAACAGATGAATGGATAAACAAAATGTGGTAAGTCCAGACACTGGAATATTTTTCAGCCATAAAAAAGAAATGAAGCTCTGATGCAACAAGGATAAACCTGGAAGACGTTATCCTGAGTGAAAGAAGCCAGACACAGAAGAACGAATATCATATGATCTCACTTATATGAAATATCTAAAATAGACAAATGTGTAGAGACAGAAAGTGCATTTGACGTTAGCAGAAGTTGAGGGTAGAGGCGGATGGGGAACTACTATTGTCTAACGGATAAGGGGAGCCCAGGTGGCCCAGTGGTTAAGAGCTTGGCCACTAACCAAAAGGTTGGCAGCTTGAATCCACCGGCCGCTCCCTTGGAAACCATGTGGGGCAGTTCTCCTCTGTCCCCTGGGGCACTATGAGTCAGAATCAATTTGACGGCAATGGGTTTTTGATAATGGGTACAGAACTTCTGTTTGGGGTGATGAAAAATTTGTGGAAACAGATGGTGGTGATGGTTGTACAACATCGCGAATGTAATTAATGCCACTGGATTGTACACTTAACAATGGTTAAAATGCCAAATTTATGTTATATATATTTTACCACAATAAAATATTTTAAAACCTGCCTTGACAGATTAGCTGTGTCCGCCATGGCCTCAGAAGTTGGGAAGGGAGGCACCGAGGTAAAAATTAGAAGACCCTAACTCTCCATTTTGCCTCCCACATCTGACTCCTAGCGCAGAGCCTGCTCCCAAAGTTTAATAAGTAAAAATGTAAACATGAAGGGCTCTCCAAGTTCAGAGTGTGCAGAAGGAGTAATGCGACCTCTCCTGTTTCCCTTTTTGTTTTGACTTCCAGGAATCTCTGAGGTTGCAATGACTGTATAGCCCAAGCCTTTGATGTGATTTTTAACAGCCAGCTGGTTCAGCCCCTCCATTGAGTCCTCTGGACTTCTAGAAGAAAGAGGCCAGAGCTGGCCCCCTCCTCAGGCTCCCTCAGCCAACTGTCCAGTGCCCTCTTACCATTGGAGTGAAAGTCCAGGGTGGATGACGCATTTCCAAGGGAGTTGGTTGCCAAGCACTTGTACTCCCCGCTGTCAGCTGGCTCCAGGTGTTGAATCTCCAGGCGCAGGGAGTTGGGAGCAGAGAAGACACTGAAGCGTGGGCCGCGGTTACCCTCCTGGGGGGTGGAGGCCAGGATGAGGCTCCCATGTGACAGTACCAGGATGGCTGGGGGCTCACTGACCACAGAGCAGTGGATGATGCCCATGAGCCCCCCCTGCGTTTCCAGGAAAGCAGTCAGGTCTGGAGTGAGGGGTGGGTCTGTGTGGAAATGAGAGCCGGGCCTATCACCCTCAGATAGGGGACTTCCAGATTCCCCTTTTTAACCTATGAACCCTGCACCCATTTGTCCCACAATGCCCAGAGAGATGGGGACAACTCCAGCAGCTCCTGAGTGCCTGTTGTACCCACCCCTGCACCGGACAAACCACCCTCATCCCAGTCAGTCCTGTGGCAACCCTCCAAGTAGGTACAGAGGCCCCACTTTAAAGATAAGAAAACCGGTAGAGAGATCTGGTTGACAGCATTTTAACCAGGTGACCAAGTGAACACTATCAACAATGGGACAAACCGACATCATGGGCCTCCTGATATGTTGCACTGAGGCAGACACAACATCACATCTGCACCTCGCATAGTGCATGTCATAGTTATCAGGTGCCGGCGAGTCAGTTCTGACTCATAGCGACCCTACAGAGCAAAGCAAAACTGCCCCATAGGGTTTCCAAGGAGCAGCTGGTGAATTCGAACTGCCAACCTTTTTGGTTAGCAGCCGAGTCCTTAACCACTACACCACCAGGGCTCCAAAGTGCCTGCGTAGTCTCAGTCTATTCTATTTTGACAAACACAGATTGAGGGGCATTCTACTGAACAAACCGCCCTGTACTCTTCAACTTTCGGTATCAAGAAAGACCCGGAAAGACTTAGGGACTATCCCAGACAAAGGAGAAGAAAGAAAGAAAGATGGCAGTTGAAAGCAAAGCGTGATTCTGGAAGGAATCCTGGACCACAAAAAAAAAAAATGGCCATCAAGGACATTATTGGGAATATTGACAAAATTTGAATGTAAACTGTAAATTAGATAATAGTCCTGTATCAATGTTAGGTTTCCTAATTGTGGTTATGTAAGAGAAAGACCTTAGGAAAATACATGCCAAGGAAATTAGGGATAGAGGAGCATCATATCTGCAACTTCTTCTCAAATGGTTCAGGAAGAGGAATGTGCAGATATAAACTTCCCACCCACTTGTCTATTCGCTGTGCTGTGGCAGCGCGCATGTTGCTATGACGTTCTACCACTGATATTTCAAATACCAGCAGGCTTACCAAAGGTGAACAGCTTTCAGCAGAGCTTCCAGACTAAGACAGACTAAGAAGAAAGGCCTGCTGATCTACTTCCCAAAATTAGCCAATGGAAACCTTATGGATCGCAACAGAATATTATTGGATACAGTGCTGGAAAATGAACCCCTATGTTAGAAGGCACTACCCAGTCACCAAAATAATGGACTCAAACATACCAACAATCATGGAGATGGGGCAGGATTGGGCAATGTTTCGTTCTGTTACACATGGGGTCGCCCTGAGTCTGAGCCAACTCCAAGTCAACAACAACTAACAACGTGTGTATGTATATGCGTCTGTGTTTATGGAGACAGAGTTAAGTGTACTGTATGTACATATACATGGAGATAGAGAAAGAAAGAAGGATAGAGCAAATATGCCAAAATGTTAACAAGTGGGGAATCTGAACGAAAGGTATAATTCTCTGTACTATTCTTGCAACTTTCTGTAAGTTTTATAATTTCAAAATTAACTTTTTTTCATTATTATTGCCTTTTACTATGTATACCTTTTTAAAAATTTTTATTGTGCTTTAAGTGAAAGTTTACAAATCATGTCAGTCTCTCATACAAAAATTTATATATGCCTTGCTACATATGGAAACCATGGTGGCATAGTGGTTAAGTGCTACTTGGTGCTCCTTGGAAACTCTATGGGGCAGTTCTACTCTGCCTTATAGGGTCGCTATAAGTTGGAATTGACTCCACAGCACTGGGTTTGGTTCTTTGGTTTGATTTTGCTACATACTCCTAGTTGCTCTCCCCCTAATGAGACAGCACACTCCTTCCCTCCACTCTGTCTTTTCGTGTCCATTCTGCCAGCTCTGACCCCTCTAAGCCCTCTCATTTCCCCTCCAGATAGGAGATGCCCACATAGTCTCATGTGTCTACTTGATCCAAGAAGCTCACTCCTCACTGGTATCATTTTCTATCCTATAACCCAGTCCAGTCCCTGTCTGAAGAGTTGGCTTTGGGAATGGGTCCTGTCTTGGGCTAACAGAAGGTCTTTGGACCATGACCTCTGGAGTCCCTCCAGTCTCAGTCAGAACATTAAGTCTGGTCTTTTTACGAAAATTTGGGGTCTGCATCCCACTGCTCTCCTGTTCCCTCAGGGTTCTCTGTTGTGCTCCCTGTCAGGGCAGTCATCGGTTGTAGCCAGGTACTGTCTAGTTCTTCTGGTCTCAGGCTAATGTAGTCTCTGGTTTATGTGACCCTTTCTGTGTCTTGGGCTCATAATTCCCTTGTGTCTTTGGTGTTCTTCATTCTCCTTTGCTCCAGGTGGTTTGAGACCAATTGATGCATCTTAGATGGCCACTTGCTAGCGTTTAAGACCCTAGACGCCACTCTCCAAAGTGGGATGCAGAATATTTTCTTAATAGATTTTATTATGCCAATTGACTTAGATGTCCCCTGAAGCCATGGTCCCCAGACCCCTGCCCCTGCTACGCTGCTCTTCGAAGCATTCAGTTTATTCAGGAAACTTCTTTGCTTTTGATTTAGTCCAGTGTGCTGACCTCTCCTGTATCATGTGTTGTCTTTCCCTTCACCTAAAATAGTTCTTATCTACTATCTATAATTAGTGGATACCCTTCTCCTTCCCCCCCACCCTCCCTCACCACTCTTATAACCATCAAAGAATATTCAAAATTTAAAGTTTTTTTTTTTTTTTAAAATAGGAGGAAACTGAGGCCCAGGGCAGGTGTGCAGAAATGGGAAGTGAGCTCAAAGCCATCGGACTACAGAGCCCTTGTCCAGGTGAAGTGGCTTCACAGCTCCTGCACCCAGTACCCCTGCACCCAGGGACCCCACCCTTAGGCCCAGCCTCAGCCTTTCCCTGAGCTCTGGTAGTGCCCACTACCACCCTGCCCTGGCCACTTACGGTTGACCACCACGCTGACGGGGCCCGAGCGCTCACTGCCCTGGGCGTTCCGCACCTCGCAGAAATAGAAGCCAGCGTCGGCCCTGGTGGCCCGGTTCAGCTGCAGGGTGCGGGCATGGGCGTCCTCCAACAGGAACTGGTTCTTGTACCAGCTGTAGCGGATCTCACTGGGCGTCCCACTGGGCATGTGGCAGGTCAGTGTCACTGTCTGGTTCTCCAGGAAGGGGCCTTCTGGGTTCACCTGGACCTCAGCGGCTGAGGGGGCATGAGGGGGCGTGCTGGGGCATGGGTACCAACTTCCAGCTCCAACCCCTCAAAGCCCCTGGGACCACAACCCATCAACCTGAATCTGCACAGTCTAAACCACAACCCTCTGCAGCAAAGCCCCTGGTTTGCCCTGCACCTTTGTGCTGTTCCCCAGGGTCTTCTCAACATCCGCCCTCCCAGGGGAATTCTGTCATCTGTCTCACAGTAAGGCGGGGCTGGCACTAAACGCCAGGACCTCTGCCTTCAGAGCCAAGGGCCTCTTTGTTCCACACTGGGCCCTGGCTTGCTGGGGGAGAGAGAGTGTGGACTGTGCTCCGCTCCTATCTCCGCACCTGCACCCCATGAGGCCCTGAGCACTGCCAGCCTCTGGCTCTGCCCTGGCCTGGCTCCCCTGGCCTGGCTGGACCCCTCCCTGTTCTCTGGCCAAGATCCAGTCTCACCCAGGACTCACCGAAGACATAGAGGCTGACAGGGGTCGAGATGGCAGAACCCACAGCATTTTCAGCTTGGCAGGTGTAGACGCCGGAATCGGTCCAGGTTGCCTGGGGCAACCGCAGCACCCGGCCCTTGGCTTCGAGGGGCACCCCGTCCTTGACCCACTGCACCGACCTGATCTCTGGGTAGCTGCTATTCACCTGGCAGGTGAGTGTGACCAGGTCACCTGGGAGGATGTTCTGCCCCAAGGAGCTAAGCAGGACCTCCACGCCCCGTGGGGCATCTGGAAGGCAGGATGGGGGCATCAGGTAAGGGGCACGAGGAGGGCAGGGTTGGCATACTTTTCCTCATCTCCTCTTATTCACACCTCTCCTCCCTTTCAAACTCTACCCTGAGGTAGCTCACCCACATAAAACATCAGTTCCATTCGTTCCCCTGTCCAGGGTAGGCTCTGTTCCCCGCCCCAACCCCCACCCTGTGACGCACTCCTGATCCCTTAGAGACTAGGTGAGTTAAAGCTTGGCCCAGCATCCAGCCCATGCTGCCTTTTATGGCGTTCTGCTTCATGGCACTGCCCAGGTGCCGTGTGTTCTAGTTGGGGGTGGGTTCCATGGACAGGAGTCCCTGGTGGTGCAACAGTTAATGTGCTCAGCTGCTAACCAAAAGGTCGGAGGTTCCAGTCCAACCAGAGGTGCCTTGAAAGAAAGACCTTGTGATCTGCTTCCGAAAACCCAGCCGTTGAACACCCTATGAAGCACAGTCCTACTCTGACACACGCAGGGTCTCCGTGAGTTGCAGTTGACTCCACTGCGATGGGTACTGCTTCCATGGTCCTGGGCACCACCCTGCTTGCTTTAGGGGCCTGAGGTAGCTGTTGGTAATGGATCAACCACCCAGTGGGAGGGGACCAAAGGCAGCATCAAACTAGCTCTGAGAATAGCTAGCCAGTTTGTAAGAAAACCAACAATACGAAGAAACCTCACTTCTTTAAATCTTGTTCCAAATCCCGCCTCCATGTAAATAAAAAATTAATAAAAGCTAATGTTTCCAAGTGTTCCGTTCTGACTACCTTATCCGTGTCATCTGTTTGATGTTTGTAATAATTCTATGAAACATGAGCTGCTTATCATAACCTCCACTATCTAGGTCCCTGGATGGTGCCAACGGTTAACGCACTCAGCTGCTAACTGAAAAGCTAGAGCTTTGAGTCCACCTAGAAGTGCCTTGGGAGAAAGTCCTGGTGATCTGCTTCCAAAAGAACAGCCATTGAAGACCCTGTGGAGCACAGATCTACTCTCAGGTCACCATGGGGTCCCCATGAGTCAGAACAACTTGACAGCAACTGGGTTTTCCCCCCACTGTGCAGATGAGAAAACAAAGGCTCGAACTGAAGTTTGCTCGTCTGTAAGCGGCGGAGCCAGGCAACGCGATACAGACCCTGTGAACAGGCTGCCCTGTTTCACTGTGGTGGGAATACACATAACCAAGTGGAAACTTGGGCTCTTTCCCCCCTGGCTCTTTGTCACAGTCACATCAAGCATGAGTAGCCTAAGGCAGGAAGGGGGGTAGACCTCACCTTTCCAGCATCCTCCAGAACTAAGCTGAATCCCAGGGTACATGCTGCCGACCCCCAAAGCTGACTAGGGAGCTCCTATTCCCCTGGCCCTCTGTGTCGTCCCTCCTCTGCCCAGCCTGGCCTAGAGGACAAGAACAAGATATTTGCCCCCTTCAACGCCAGCAGGAGTTAGAAGGGAGCCGTGAAATGGGGCTCTTAGTGGCTTAGCAGTCTCTGTCCATCCCCTGCCCTGGAAGCCTGAGTTTGGGCCCCTGCTTTGCCTCAGGATGAGGGTTTTGCTTCCACAGCTGGAGAGAGGGACTGGTTGTGCTCAGTAGCGAGGGTGTGTCTCCCAGCTCACTCACACTGGACTTGGAGGTGAATCTCGCCCAGTGCCTTGCGACCGGCCACCGAGAGCTGGCAGCCCAGGGTCCGGCCATGGTCCTGCCAGGACAGGGTCATATGGAGGGTCTCCAGGTGTCTGATGCCGGTGGGCTCCAGCCTCTGGAGGGTGGAGGTGACAGAGTGAGCCGGGTCCTGGCCTTGCCATTCCAGGCTGACCGGCTCCTGCAGGCAGGCGTAGGGGGTGGAGCAGTTGAAGTCCACCTCCATGCCCTCACGCAGCTCGGCGGGCGAGGCGATGGCAGGTGTGCGGGGCTCCTCTGAGGACAGAGACAGAAAGCTCAGGACTCCCTTTCTCCAGACCTGAGACCCTCTGCCCTGGAAGCCCCAGCTGAGAGATGGGCCCTTTTATGGAGAAGGGAAAGCCACTGTTTACCCACAACCCAACTTGGGTGAATGCAAGGGGTGACCAGGGCTGGGGCTGAAGCAGAGACAGTATAGCTGGGGCTGGCCCTGGGACAAGGATGGGGCTGGGGCTGACCCTGGGTCAGGGATAAAGCTGGCGCTGGAACTGAGGTTGAGATTCGGGCTGGGGTGAGGTTTAGGATGAGGGCTGGGCTGTGAGCCAGTCAGTCCAGGAGCACCCTAGAAGTTCCTTTGCAGCAGTGGCCAAGTCACCTGCCCTCACCTGTCACGGTGACCGTGGTGCCTTGGACATCTAACCATTTGTTGCCCTCGCTGATTTCAAAGCGGAACTTGTAGGAGCCTGAGTCCTCAGGCTGCAGGTCCTTCAGCAGCAGGTTGCACACTTTGTGCTCGGGGCTCCCCGCCAGCAGGGCACGGCCTCGGAAGCGCGCCTCCACCAGCGTGGGGTTCTCTGAATGGCTCACCACCTTCCGCTCTCCCCCAGAATTGGAGTCAAAATACCAAATGGCTGTGATGCCCTTGGGCACCGCTACTTCGGCAGGGAAGTTGAAGATGCAGGGGATGAGTAAGCAGGACCCCTTCAAGCCCTGCACATCCTGGGGACTGGAAACACCCCACGAGGCCTGGCCTGGGGAGGGATGGGGAGAGGAGGGTGGTGCAGGACTGGGGTCACTGCAGAACCCATGATCTGCCCAGAGAAGGGTGCACTGATGGGCCAGAAACCCTGCCCCAGCAATGCACCCCTATTGCAGCCCCTCTGGGTGCCCCAGGGACAGTCCATGGCTCAGGGGCTGCTCAGAAGTTCAGCAGGGCAGCTCCAACAAGGACCTGGGGCTCCCACCCAGCTCCTATTCACTACCTTCCTGTACCCTCCTTCAATGCCAGCACCAGAATCTGTGGACTCAGGCATGGCCCAGCATGCCTGGCCCAGCCAGAGTCTGGACTCACTGAGGCCAAGCCCCCTGAGACGGGCCAGTGACACTTACCTGGTGGGATGAGTGAGGCCAGGAGGAGGAGCTGGTGCAGGAAGCCCATACCAGGTCTTTGTGCTGGTTCTGGCTCCTAAAAGGGTGGTGCAAACTGAATGGCCACACAGGAGCCCCTAGAGACACCTCCGGCACATCAGCTCCAGGACCCACTAAAGGTCCAGCCCTGCGTCTCCGAGTGCTGTGATGGCTGCTCCAGAGAGATGGCAGGGCTCCCAGGGACCCCAGGGGCAGCTGCCAGCAGGGAACCAGGAGCCCACATTCTCCTCTCGGGGCATGCCCAGGAATGCCTCTCTTGGTGGCATGCCCCAGAAAGCCACCTATGTTCACTTGGCCCCGCCCCCACAGTTGGTTGCCCAACTTCTGCTTTCCCATCCTTTCAGGGAAACTGTTTTAGGACAGATTAACAGCTGTCCTCCCCCCACCCCCACCAAGGCAGCAGGAACTGGGGCCCAAAGAGGCCTAGTGACCTACTCCAAGATACCCAGCAAGAATGATGGCTTCATACTTGAGACTTGCCCCCCTGCCACCAGCTTTCCGAGGTGCAGGCCATAACGGGGCTGACGGAACTTAACAAAGCGCAGCCTTTAAGAGTCATTCTCCTGCTCCAAAACCTTCTGTGGCTCCCATTGCCCATGAGATATGGGTCCCAATACAGCCCTGGAGAGTCCTCATTTCCTGCCCCCAGCTGATTCCCACAGACCCCTCCACCCCCAGGGCCAGTCCTGTCACCTGTGAGCACCCATCTCTGCCTGCTGAACCTCATTCAAGGTGCAACTTGAGGTGGCCTCTGGACAAAACTTCCCTTTCGGCACCCCTGCAGCCACCCTAGAGCCATCTCTGAATGTGCCTTGTCTTTGGCAGCTTGTGAGCACCCATTTCTCACGGTCTGGGACTGAGGACACGGGCCTGAAGCAGTGCAGACCCCTCAGGCCCTCAGAGGTTCCCCATGGGCAAGAGAGGGGTGCAGTCCCCTTGGGGGTTCTGAGTTGGGGCAGGGAGGTGGCAGGACCAAGCGCAGGTGTGACAGGCAGCAGGAGGGCCCTGCACAGCACGTATCCCACAGGCATGAGTTAAACACCTACTGTATATCTTGTGGAAACCCTGGTGGCATAATGGTTAAGCACTACAGCTGCTAACCAAAAGGTCAGCAGTTCAAACCCACCAGGCCCTCCTTGGAAGCCCTATGGGGCAGTTCTACTCGGTCCTATGGGGTTGCTATGAGTTGGAATCGACTCGACGGCAAGAGGTATGGTTATATCTTGCCCAAGAAGGCAGGTTCTCTGTCATGGAGAATCCCTGGGTAGGAGTGTGGGAAGGACCCTAAGGGGTGCCATAGACGTGAGACTGTGAAGGGATGCCAAAAATACATTTTGCCAACTTTGCAATCCTCCTTGGTCCTAAATGCTGACTCAGCAGAGTGAGAGGAGAGCCTGGAAGGTTGCAAGTGGGGACAGGAAACTCATGATATCTTCCGGGCCCAGCCCCAGCCCACGTCCTCATGAGTTGGGCCCAGCTGATCCTGAAGGCTACCAGGGGTCACACCTGGGGTGGGCTGGGCTGAGCCCCAGGGCCTGGGGAGAGCCTGAATTGCCTGCCAGGATGGCCAGGCAGCATTTATGCAAATGTAGTCTAGGTAAGGAACATTCTAACCTGGAGCACTGCAAAGACAGAGGCCTGGCAAGGACAGGAAGACCCAGCCACCTGGCTGGGCTGCTCCAGCAGACAGGTCTTGTCACTTGCTGAGGCCCAGTGGATCGTCCCCAGTTCTTTGGGCAGTCCTAGACCTACTCCTCCTTCAAAAGGACGTTACCCATACCAGGTCCTTGGCAACTGAGAAGCTCAGGTCCCCCAGGCTGGGCCCCATGGCCCGGTGGCTGTGCTTTTCCTAACTTTGAAGAAAGGCAGCCTGCTGGGCACGTTTGGGGGCAGGTCTGACCCCTGAAACCCAGAGCCATGCAGGGTGTCAGGGTTAGCTCCTCTGCAGTTGGGAAAACCAGCAAGATATGCCTACTGTGTCCCTATCTCCCCCACTGCCCCAGGGCATTGCTGAACCTATAGGAGGTATGGTGGGATTTTCGGCACAGTGATACTGGAATGGAGCAGGAATTTTTTGAATGTGTAAAGGGACTCTTTCTAGAACCCCCTGAAATCACACCACATAGATGTCACCTATGCTTAGCCTAGCCCCAACACCAAAGGGGTCAGTCCCCTGGAGTCCAGCTTACTGGCTCAGCCTGCCCCACCCCAAAAACCAGCCTCAGCCCAGAGAACTGTCCTAGGAACAGGAAGGGCAGGGATGGCACTAGAAGAGAGACTCTTGTCCCAGTTTAAAAGCTTGGTGTTGACGGGTAGGTGTCCTAGGGCTTGGGTCTGAGCTGGGTGACCTATGGAGTGTCAGCACTACCTGGTGGTAGAGGGGTGATGTGGAAGAGGGCAGACGTATTTGAGGGCAGAGAGCACTGTGGCTCTAAAACAAGCCCTCCCTTGGGCAATGGCCATTCGGACAGCATTGTTCCCCAGATTGGAAATTCCTGAGGTTCATCCTTGCATCTCCAAGCCTTGGGTGCTTTGAAAACAGGGTTAAAAATACCCACTCCTAGAACTGGTATGGGCTGCGCCACGGTTGGGTTGCAGTGGTCCCGTACACGGTGGGCACCCATGTGTGCTGCCTATATGAGAGCAAGTGAGCAGGTAAGGATCCTAGCACATCTGGGGAGGGCAGGTAGACCCAAGAACAAAGTCCAGCAGAGGCCAACATCCAGCCTGGGGAAAGGAGGGCAAAGGTAGTTTCATGGTGAACAGCTATGCATGGGATCAGGATTTGGTTTCTGTTTCCTGATCCCAGGCTCCTCCCCAACTTCTCTTTTGTCTGAGCAAGGAGGGAAATGGGTAACAGGGCCAGCTGGGGTACTTCACCGCACAGATGAGAAATCAGGGAAATATGGGGGTACAGATGGGCAATTCCAGGAACGTTTAATCTTCAAAATAGTAGAAATCCCCAACACAGGCCAGACCTTCAACTTTGGAAGCCATATAACCCATTACATTTCTTAACCTGGCTTTAAATGCTGAGTGCTCATCCCCTGAGGTCTGCTGGGCAATGTCAAGGTACTTGCATGCCGATGAATGAAGTAAAGATGAACGGAGTGGGGCTGGGGTTACAGTAAGGTGAAGACTGCAGTTGGACAGGGTGGGGCTGGGCTGGGGTGAGGGTGAGGGTGAGGGTTAGACTGGGATCTGGAATGAGATGAGGGTTGGAATTGGGGTTGAAATTGAGATGAGAGCAATGGATTTGGTTGAGGGTGAAGATTGGAGTTGGATGCAGGTGGTGATCAGGATATGACTGGGGCTGGAACTGGAATGAGGGTGATAGGGTTGGGTATGGGTTGGAATTGGGGTTAGGACAATGGTTAGGTTGGAGGTGGATAAAGATGAGGTTAGTAAATGTTGAGTTTGGGAAGCAAGTAGGGCGAGGGTGGTGATTAAGATTGGGCTGGGGTAGGGATTAGGATGATGGTTAAGATTGGAAGTTGGATGTCGGTTAGGGAAGCTTTGGGGTTGTGGAGGGGTTTGAGCTGTGGAGGGCTATAATTAGTATCTTGGGCTTGGGTTGGTTTGGAGTCCAGCACTCATACCCAGACAGACCCCACCAAGTCTCAGCCCAGCCCTGCTCCCTTCCAGGCCCAGAGGTTGGGAGTACCTGCTCCACAGTGGTTAGTGGCTGGTGAATTGGTCGGAGAGGAGAACAGGAAGGAAGGCCAGGAGCTCTTGGTACAGCTGGTGCCCCGGGGCTCTGCTACCCCAAGAAAGAGCACCCAATTTCAGAAGCTGCTTCCTCTTTTTCCAAGGCCTCAGTCCCAATGCTCAGGCCAGAGGCCGGTCAGGGAAACAGCTGCAGGCCTTGTGCAATACCAAGGGAAGAAAGGCCTCCTGAAGGGGGAGTTCCCCAGCAAGGGGAAGGCCCCCAGCAAGGCCCAGGAGCCCAGGACTCAGGGATCTGAGCAAGCAGAAGCGGGATCTGGGCTCACGCTGGCGCTTTCTCTCAGGCAAAGTGGTGATCTAGGAGATAATATCGGAGCCACTTTTCCCTGTCTTTGAGCATAAAGAATGTGACCCAGCTGGAGCTGGACTCACAAGGGCTCACAAGGGCACATCACCTGGGCCCTGAGGTATAAAAACAAAAGGTAGGAAAATCTTGGAAAACATCTTTTAGGGAAACTTTCACATATACAAATCATAAACAGAGCACAAAAGACCCATGTATTTTCCGCTCTTATCTTTTCCTTTTAGCACTTAGTGAATAGTAAGATGTATTGTTCCGGTGAAGACCCTCCTGAATGTCGTTACTGAAACTTGTTTCAGTGATTATTAAGAAAGACAATTAAAAATATAGAATCACGGTGATTTGGCAGTTTTTAGCCAATCTGTGAAAAGGTGAAGCTTTCAATGATTTTGCCGATATGTAATGTTAATGCATACTGATCATTCTATAACATTCCTTAGATTCGGGCAGACATGGCTCTGGCAGCATGCTTGTCCGATTCCTACTTTTGCCTCTTTAAACATAGGCCAAATAAAACCTTTCTTTTTGCTTTACTGGGAACCCTGGTGGCATAGTGGGTAAGTGCTATGGCTGCTAACCAAAGATTGGCAGTTCAAATTCACCACATGCCCCCTTGGAAACTCTGGGGATGTTCTACTCTGTCTTACAGGGTCGCTATGAGTTGGAACTGGCTCAACGGCAACGGGTTTGGTTTGGTTTGGTTTTTGTTTTACTATAACTTTGTGGTGATTTTACCCTAGACAGTGGGAAATGAGGGGTGGGGTGGTCTTTTTACCAGCCATGTCTGCTCCCTGTCTTTCTGGGCCACTTTCTAGGGAGTCTGAGAGAAGAGGGAGCTTTCTGTACACTGTCCTCCCTGACAACTGGGAAGGAGATCAGCCCAAGGTGGGCGAGGATTACAGGGCACCCAGGCCAGGGTATTTATTCTCCAAGCCCTTTGGGGACCTTCTTGAAACCCCACGGCCCCCTGGATCCTCTAAGAAGATCCCCACAAGAAGCAGGTGTGGGGCACACAGGGGCCCCAAACAGCCAAGAAACTCCTCAGCCTGGAGCAGTGTCTCTGGTCACTCTCCCCTCCCCATCCTCCCACACTGATTTCAGCAATACCACTGCCACCACCCCCTCCACCACCACCCCCCGCCCCCACCTTGAGGCAAAAAAGGAAAGACTCCACCACACTGGAGGGCCTACTATGTGCTAGACACTAAACATACAGGGCAGATAGTAATCGCCCCAAGCAATCCTAGGTACAAGTGACAGTTCATTTCTTTATTTCACAACTCTTTAAAATTCAACCCATCTCCCACCTTCTTGTTTTGGAGGGAGCCCAGCCTCAGCAGATCAGACACCCCATACCCTGTGGGTAAACCTACTTGCGCAGATTCAAAAAGAGTTGACTTGTTGAATTAGGGTGGATCCAGGATCGCAGATTGCGATGGTCCAAGGCAGATGGCTGCTGACGCCCTACCCTGAAATCCTCAGATTCCAGAATGATTAGGTCTCTGTCACACGGTCCCTCTTGGCAGCCCAGCACTATTGTTAAGCTTAGGTCATTTCCTCTTTTGCCCAAACAAGAGGGTTCCCCCCATTGCTGCCTCCCCCAACAGCAACCTTAAGGCTTGCTGGTCCAGGGACCCCAGCTCTCGGCCTGTGACGGTATCATCCACTCCCTGGCCTTGTGGGAGGTGAAGTGTATTTCCCCACCGCTTGAGTTAAAAAAAAAATTTTTTTTTTTTGAGTTGGGGTTTAGCCATGTGACTTACTTCAGTCCTTGAATGTGAGTAGACACAACACAAGCCAAGTCTTGAAAAGTACTTGAGTGGTCGATTTTGCGCCCCTGCATTTCCACCATTGTCAAGCAAAGGGATGAGAAACCTGTGGAACAGACTGTCTTAGTTACCTAACGGTGTCGTAACAGAAATACCACAAGTGGGTGGCTTGAAAGGGCAGAAATTTGTTTTCTCACAGTGCCAGAGGCTTAAAGTCCAAAGCAGTGTCTCAGCCAAGTCAATCCTCTGCGAGCCTCTCTCCTAGTTTATGGTGTCTGTCGGCAATCTTTGGCATTCCTTGGTGTTTCCTAGTGTTCCTTGGTATCTGCCTTCCCTGCTAGGTCTGTTTCTCTCTCTATGCTGGTCTTTTTATAACTCCGAAGTGATTAGGTTTAAGACTCACCCTACTCTGGTATGACCTCATTAACATAACAAAAGAAAACCCCTATTTCCAATGAGGGTCATATTTACAGGTACCAAAACCCGAAACCCATTGCTCAAGTCAATTCCGACTCATAGCGATCCCGTAGGACAGAGTAGAACTGCCCCACAGAGTTTCTAAGGAGCAGGTGGTGGATTCGAACTGTCCACGGGGGTTAGGATTTCAACACATTTTTGGGGAGGGGACACAATTCAATCCATAACAGAATTGAAACAAACCCATGGCCTGGAGCAAAACCCAGCTGAGCCCAGTCTACACCAGCCAGACCGGAGCTAACCTGTATATGTGTGAGCTTGTAATTGGACACCACTAAGAATGCTGAGGAAACCCTGGGGGTGTAGTGGTTAAGTGCTCCAGCTGCTAACCAAAGGGTCAGCAGCTCGAATCCGCCCGGTGCTCCTTGGAAGCTCTGTGGGGCAGTTCTACCCTGTCCTATAGGGTCGCTATGAATCGGAATTGACTCGACGGCACTGATGTCACTGAGTTTGGTTTTTGGTTGGTAAGAATGCTGAGCAGCCCTGGTGGCGCAGTGGTTAAGAGCTCAACTGTTAACCAAAGGGTTGGCGTTTCGAATCCACCAGTTGTTTTTTGGAAACCCTATGGAGCGGTTCTATTCTGTCCTATAGGATCACTATGAGTTGGAATTGACCTCAGCAACTGGTTTGGTTTTTGGAAGAATGCTGTGGTTACTTGTTATGTAGCATTATAGCTACAGTAGCAAACTGATACAAGGCCTAAGTTCCAGGACAACACACGCAACCTCCTTACCTACTTGTCTCCTTGCTAGTCAGAGAACGTTACCTTTCATGGCTTCTTTAAGAGCAGCCAAAATAAATAAGTGTAAAATACTAGGTAAATTTCTCAGTAGGTCACGCTGCTACACATACATTTAACCTTCACATACCTCTGTGAGGTGGGTACTATTATTCTTATTGTACAGATATGAAAACCAAGGCATGGGGAGGTTAGGAAATTTGCCGAAGGCAAAATTTTTTGACTGCAAAAAAATAAGTTTGGCCACAAATGACAGAAAACCCAAAACAACAGAGGTTTAAATCAAATAGAAGTGTATCTCCCTCTCCCTCAAGTAAGTGTTAGCATCCAAAGCTAATATGGTAACATCAAGAACTTAGATCACTTCTTGTCTTTTTGCTCTGCAATCTTCAATGGGCAGCTTCCACTCATGGTCCAACATGGCTACTTGAGCACCAGCCATCGTATTTGCATTCCAGAATGTAGAATGGAAAACGAGACAAAGCTGGTCACATTCCCTATTGCTAAAGGTAATTCCTTAAATTGCACACTTCATTTCTGCTTGTATCCCACTGGCCAGAAATTAGCCACATGACCTTATGCCTTTATTTCAATAGACGATGTGCCCAGGTACATATTTACAGATCGTTACTAAGGAGGGGAGGGATAGGAAGCCCTGCCCTCATATGGAACAACCAGAACCCTAATCCAGTTTTTCATTCCTTGGAGGTACCAGCCACAGTTGTAGACCTTGCCCACCTCCTTGCCAGGATCTCTGCAGAGCCTCCTATTTCCCCCAGAGGGCGCCAGAGCTCTCTGCATCTCCAGCCTCTGGTCAGACTCAGTTGCTACCTCTGAAGTGTGCCCAGTTTAGTCCATAATGGCCCAAGGGAGACCTTTAGGACCTTGTTCAGTCTGCCAGAATCCAGATTTCAGCTTTGGGGCAGATGGAAGTCGTATTCCTCAGTGTTAAGAGCCTGGGCCTTAGGTGGAGCTGGGTTCAAATTTATATCAACTGTGTGACCAAACGTTCTGAACCTGGACTCCTCTGGACAGCTTATATGCAAAGCTTCTCACAGAGCCTGGAATGTCAGGAAAGCTCCGTGAAAGATTGGCTTTGCTGTTGCTTCTGTTGGTGAGAGTGGCTGAAGGTAGTGCCACCTCCCCCTGCCCCGACCCCGGGTGACCTCCAGTCCCATAGCCATACCCTGGGCCTTTACTGATTCAGTCAGCTCACACAGCCTGCCATCTGTCCCCCTGGCTCTCTTCCCCATCCATACACCTTGTACTCACTCAGTGTTTGAAGGTCCTGGGTTCTCGGGAAGCCATCCTCCACCCCTACAGAACCGTAAGGTCTACAAAGAATGACCCACCGAGGGACTGGCTCTGGGAGCAGAGACTGTCAGAAAAGGCCAACAGGCCCATGGAGGCCTCACGAGGAAATTAAAATTGCCAAGTTAAGGCCCCCATTTTCTTTCCAGTGCAGGGCCTAGTGTCCAGTGCGAACACTTGCAGCCCCTAGTGGGCATCATCTGTACAGATTTTTATTGGCACAGCAGTTAAGAGCTTGACTCCTAGCCAAAAGATCAACAGTTCGAATCCACCAGCCACTCCTTGGAAACCCTATGAGGCAGTTCTACTCTGTCCTATAGGGTTACTATGGGTCAGAATTGACTCGAGGGCAACAGGTTTTACGGAAGTTAGAAAGAGGGTGGATTGCCATGAGCAACAAATGGGAACAGAGGAAACCGTAGCTGAGAGCATGCCTCAGAGAAAGCTGTACTGGAGACCAGAGCAGGTGTGGACTCAGAAGAGAAAGCGCGCCCCTGCCGTGCATACCTCCACCCTCCACACCTCATACTCCAGGGCACAGGAAACACCCTACATACACACCAGTGTCAATCAACCCTGCCCCTCATTCATAAAGATGAATTCATCCCCAGATGTTACCGAACAGTTGAGGAAAACCAACAAAAGGAAAAGGACTAAGAAAAGAATAATAATAAATTTTTTTTTAAAAAAAGCTTGCTGTGGAGTTGATGTCAACTCAGGGTGATCCCATGTGCTACAAAGTCAAATTGCTCCATAGGGTTTTCTTGACTATAGCTTAACAGAAGCAGATAGCCAGGCATGTCTTCCACAGTGCCACGGGGTAGGTTCGAGCTGAGCACAAACCATTTGGGTCGCCTTAGGACTTAAAAGAAAAGAATAGGAAATTAGCTACTAAGTACTTACTGTGGCTCTGGCACTGTTCTGAGCATTTCATACTTATTAACTCATCTAACGACCCTATGAGGGGTCCTGGTGGTACAGTGGTTAATAGCTCGGCTGCTAACCAAAAGGTTGGCAGATGGAACCTACAGGCTGCTCCATGGGAGGAAGATGTGACAGTCTGCTTACAGCCATGGAAACCCTATGGGGCAGTTCTACTCTGTCCCGTAGGGTTGCTATGAGTAGGAATCGACTCAATGGCAATGGGTTAATGACCTATAAGCTAAGGGCTATTGTTACCTCCACTTTACAGGAAACGGAGTCACAGAAAAGTAAAATAACTTACTCAAAGTTCACATAGCTAGGGAGGGTCAGAGAAGGAATTTGAACCCAGGCAGCCCATTTCCTGAATTTTCCCTGAATTATTCAGCTACACTGCCTCTTTAATACACTAAACAAAAGGTGAACAAACTGTTCCCAGAGGAAACGATCATTCAAAGGACAGAAGAAAAAGATTCTAATGCTATTACATTCATAAAATGAAAAAAGGCAGCTATGAAAATAAAGCAAGAACTTGTTCTTGGAAATTTAAAGTAAAAAACCCAAACCCATTGCCACTGAGTCAATTCCAACTCATAGCAACCCTATAAGACAGAGTAGCGCTGCCCCATAGGGTTTCCAAGGAGGGGCTGGTGGTTCTAACTGCCAACCTTTTGGCAGCTGAGCTCTTAACCACTGCACCACCAGGGCTCTGGAAATTTAAAATAGGATTGCTGAAAAAAATCACATCTGTAGTTTTGGTGTCCAAAATCCATTCACCCTTCTTTTGAGAGTACCCTGATTTCCTTCCTGTAGTATTCTCAAGCCATGTGGACTGGGTGCGGTTGACTCCTCTCCCATTTACCACACAAGAGGAGTCCATGTTGCTGCTTGTAGTCAACTATGACGAGATGGGGGATGAAGCCAACACCGAGGGCAGAGGAGAGAAGTAGAGTGGCCCCGGGTCCCTGGTGACATCACTGGAGTCTGTCTTAGTCACCTTGTGCTGCTATAACACAAATATCACAAACGGGTGACTTTAAAAACAGAAGTTTATTTTCTCACAGATCTGGAGGCTAAAAGACCAAATCGGGCTCTCAGCCATGTCACCCTGCCATTCCTTGGTTCCTTAGCGTTCCTTGGCTTGTAGATGACCCTCACATGACATCTGTCTTCTCTCCTGTGTGTGTGTGAGAGAGAGAGAGGGAGAGAGAGAAAGTTCTGTCAGAATATCTATTTATAGTCTGGAGGCAGAACACACCTTAGAGAAACTCCCTTTTCAACTGATTGATTGATTGATTGCATTAGATTAGACTACATTATGGAAGGTAGCCTGCTGTACCCAAGGCCAACTGATTTAATCACATATAACTGCTCCATCACAGCAATTAGACTAAGTGTTTGGTCAAACAACTGGGATCCATAGCCTAGTCAAGTTGACATATAAAATTAACCATTGTAGAGTCCCTGAATCAAGCCTTACTTGAAGCTAAAGGGGTGCATTTCTTTCTCTCTCAATATCCACTGACCAAATCCCATGGAAGGACGTCAATTATCCTAGCCTGGGTCATGTGTCCAGCCCTTGGAAGAGTCACTATCAAGGTGACCAGGGTAACATGAACTGCCAGGCCTCGGGCTCAGCCCCACACCTGATGGCACAGCAATTGTCAAAACCCCAAATCCCATGATTGGCCTGGAGGCTCAGCAGTTCGCCAAAAGAAAAGGAGTCCTGGATATCAGCTTCCACATCCACCGGCACCTAAAAGGACCCAGGCATGGCAGGTACATTTCTGGTGACGTGGTGAACACATCTGTTTCCTCTCTCAGGAAAAAAAAAAAAAAAGAAGAAAGGCAATTAGGAAACCAATTTCAGGGACCAAATGTGAAACAGACACACGTAAGGCATGATTTGAGTAATTAGTGGAGTGTAAAAAAGGAGAATCCATTTGACCTTGACATTTGAAACAGCAAATGTTCTACTTCAAGCAGCACAGGTCAGGAAAAGTCATTCCACTCCCTTCTCAATGGAGCTATCTCATTACTTGGCTCTGCAGTAAATGACGTTTGCATAATCATAAAATTGGTTGGTTTTCAATTCTCAGAAACCACTTAAAACTAAAGCACAGAAGGTTTAATTATAATTACAGGAGCAGACTGTAAATGTTATAAACGTCGACAATGGAAATGTAATGAGAAAACTAACAGAAATTAGAAGGAGGTGGGGAAGGAAGGTGGTGGATGGGGCAGGGGGCTAATTTCTTTTTTTTACATGGTAGTGGAGGGAGTCAAGAAATTCTGTCTGAAGTGGATGACCAAACCCATTGCTGGCAAGTCGATTCTGATTCATAGCAGCCCTATAGGACAGGGTACAACTGCCCCATAAGGCTTCCAAGGAGTAGCTGGTGGATTCGAACTGCCGACATTTGGATTAGCAGCCAAATGCTTAATGCTTAACCACTGCACCACCAGTGCCCTGAAATGGATGAAGAAGTACTAAAGTTTAAACAAATTGTTGAGAATTGCAAACAGCACCAACAGACTACCACGATAATACCATAGCAAACAAAACCCAGAAAGGGGGTGTGGGGAAAAAACGAGAGGCAGTGTGATGTAAATTCCTTGTTTTATGATAAGGTGTCAGTAGATGCTTTCCTGAGTTAGTAAACTGAGGAATGGAGGTTAAACATGTTTAGAACTATGATATCGAAATTCCAGCGTATCTGAAAATGGAAAAGTTCCGCAGAGGGGAACTTTGCTTATTGGTTGCCATCAAGTCGGTTCCGAGTCATGACGACCCAGTGTGTGCAGAGTAGAGCTGCTCCATAGGGTTTTCAAGGCTGTGATGGTTCAGACGCAGATCGCCAAGCTTAACTTCCGAGGCATCTCTGTGTATGTTTGAACCACCAACCTTTTGGCTAATAGTCACGTGCATAATCATTTGTGCCACCCAGGGACTCTGGAGCGTGGAACTAAGGATAGGAAAATTTTACTTTTCATTGAGTCCCATATTGTCCTGGTTGAATATTTTCTATTTATATGGACTGCAGCACATCAGCAGCTGCCTGCCTCCATCCCCACGAGACTCTACCCCCTGTGTTTATATGGAAGGTTGACACTTGGCATCCATTGCTGCCTCCTTCTAGTTTGGCTTCCTGTCCTGCAGAGGCCAGAAACCAAAATTTCATTTCCCAGACTCCCTCCCAGCTATGAATCTGCTGCACTGGCACAATATTTAGAAAATGTAGGTAGAGCAGGGAATCCCTGGGCAGTGTTAAGAGTTAAAACACTCGGCTGCTAACCAAAAGGTTGGAGGTTTGAATCCACCCAGAGGTACCTTGGAAGAAAGGCCCGGCAATCTACTTCCCCCCAAAATCAGCCGTTGAACATCCTATGGAGCACATTTTCAGTCTGACTCACATGGGGTTGCCGTGAGTTGGAATTGACTTGATAGCCACTGGTAACTGCTGGAGCAGAGGCTTTTTTAAAAGTTATTTTCAGCAGACAAACATGGTTGTAAGACAGTGGGCTTTTCTACAAGAGCATCCCCATGTCTACTACAAACACTGAGAGTATCCACAGACAGTCATGGTGACGGTGGCTTCTGCATCTAAAGTAATGAGTTCTTAAAGCCAACAGTTCCAGGCTATGTCCTGCCTTGTTCATTGTAGCAGAATCAACAGCTCTTCTTGTGGGCCAATTTGGTGGTCATGTTTTGGGAGTTGTTCCTGAGAGCTCAGTCCGCCACACCCTATCCCTCCAGGCCTCCTAATGGTCTTGTAAGCGCTCCATTCTTAGTACGAAATGCTTTTCTGCTCGGATAGATTCTCTCTAGCTAGAATGGGTTCTATTTCTAGCAACTGAACCCTGACTCATGCATACCCCACCTCATTGTCCCACTTTTTTTGCTTAAACTGAGTTTTTGTTCCTTGCGTCAAAAATTGGTATTAGGAGTGGGTTACACAACAGATCCTCAGCAAAAACATGAGGCCTTTGGAATTGGTTGTCAGGAAGAGGTAAGACATCATCCAGGTGTCCAGTGATGAAATAGCACATAGAGTTTGCTTCTGATGGTACCGAAGATTGACAGATTGCAATGCCAAGATGTCTTGCTCAAGGTTGCAGACTGATGACTCTTGGACCTTGTATCAGCCTGAGTGCAATCAGGAGACAGAAACCACATAGTGATTTAAACAGGGGACGTTTAATATAAAGAAGTATTAAGCTATGATCAAAGAGTAATGATAAAGGGTAAAGAGGACTTTGTAGGCTGTCCTAGGCCTAAGGGAGAGTATCCAAGTAAAGACAAACTTGGAAGGGAGGTCTCTCTCCAGGCTGGAGTTCAGCCCTCACTGGAGAAAGTGTGGTTGCATCCCACTGGATGGCAGAGAAGTTCATGGATCTCCTGGGCCATAACTGGCCCATAGTCACCAGGGAAACAGGAACAACCCTCCAGAGCACAGGTAAGCCACAGCCAGTGGGCAGGTGTGCAGGCATACACGGGGAGTAGGATACCAGTGCCAGCAGGAGGCCTGTAGTGTATGGTGTTCATGTTGAGAGCACTGTGAGAAGGGGACAGCCAGGCTAGGCCAAGAGACCACACATCCTGTGTGTGGCTGGGGTGGAGTGGATCCTACACAAGAGTGGACTCTAGCAGCCTTGTCTGTACCGTAAGACCATGGCTACCCTAATGCCACTCCCATCCAGCCATTCTTAATTGCCCACTTTACCAAACTGGCCACATAATATTCTCTCCCCAAAACTTGGAACTTGGACTAAAAGACACTATTTGGTATCTTTTGGTGGCTGGAATGAAGAGCAAATAAATTCAGAAGATGTGGAATGACCGTGTGCATGGAGAACAAAAAGTAAATAAAAGGGAAGTCTGTTAAGAGAATGAAAAGACAAGCCACATACTGGGAGAAAATATTTGCAAAGCACAGATCTGATAAGGGAATTGTATCCAAAATATACAAAAGAACTCTTAAAACTCAACAATAGGAAATCAAACAACCCCATTAAAAACTGGGCAAAAATTCTGAACAGATACCTCATCACAGAAGATAAACAGATAGCGAGTAAGCATATGAATATATGTTCATAACCATACGTCCTTAGCGATTACAAATTAAAACAGCAACGAGAGATTGCTATATACCTACTGGAATGGCTAAAATCCAAAACACTGACAATTCCAAATGCCAACAAAAATGTGGAGCAACAGAAATGCTCATTCGTTGCTGGTGGGAATGCAAAATCATACAGTCCTTTTGGAAGACAGTTTGGCAGTTTCTGGCAAAGCTAAACATAGTTGTACCACATGATACAGCGATCTCATGCCTAAGTAGTTACAAAATGAGGTGAAACTTCTGCACAGGAATGTTTATAGCAGCTTTATTTACAATTGCCGAAAACCGGAAGCAACCAAGATGTCCTTCAATAGGCGAATGGTAAACAAGCTGTGGTACATCCATGCAATGGAGTATTATTCAGCAATGAAAAGAAAAGAGCTACAAACAGACATGGAAGAACCTGATTTAGGAAATAATATTGGAGTCATTATTACCTGTCCTTGAGCACAGAGAATGTGACCAGCTGGAGCTGGACTCACAAGACTCACAAGGACACATCAACTGGTCCCTGAGGTATAAAGACAATAGCTAGGACCATCTTGGAAAACATCTTTTAGGGAACCTTTCATATAAACTAATCAAACACAGCACAAAAGACCCACAGACTTCTCACTCATCTTTTTTATTAGCATTTAGTGAACAGTAAGATGTGCTGGACCACTGAGGACCCTCCTGACTGTTGTTACTGAAACCTGTACCCATGACTGTTAAGAAAGACAATTCGAAATGTAGGATCACAGTTTCTAGCCAATCTGTGAAAAGGTGAAGCTTTCAATGGATTTGCCCGTTTGTAACATTAATATATACTGATGATTCTGTAACGTTCCTCGAACTGGGGCAGAATGGCTGTGGCACCATGCTTGTCAGTGTTCCCATTCTTGCCTATTCTGTAAGATTCTCTGGACTCTGACAGATACAGCTGCAGCAGCACACTTGTCCATTTTCCTACTCTTGCTTATTCTGTAATATTTCCTTGGATTCAGGCAGACATTAGCTCTGGCAGCATGCTTGTCCATTTGCCACTTTTGCCTTTTTGAATATATGCCGAATAAAACTTTCTTTTTGCTTTACTAAACTTTGTGATGTTTTTACCCTATAACAAATCTTAAATGCATATTCCCAGTGAAAAGAGCCATACTGTACGATTCCAACTATTTGACATTGGGGAAAAGGCAACACTACAGAGGCAGGAAAAAGATCAGTGGTTGCCAAGGCTCTAGGGGCAGGGGGAACATGGGAATAGGTGAAGTACAGGGGATTTCTAAGGAGCCCTACTGGTGCAGTGGTTAAAGCACTTGGCTGCTAACAGAAGGGTCGGTGGTTCGAACCCACCAGCTGCTCTGTGGGACAAAGATGTGGCAGTCTGCTTCTGTAAAGATTTACAGTCTTGGAAACCCTATGGGTCAGTTCTAATCTGCCCATTAGGGTTACTAAGAGTTAGAATCGATTTGACCACGATGGTTTTTTTTTTTTGTAAACTATTCCGAATAATACTGTAATGGTGGATACATGACATTATGCCTTTGTCAAAACCCATAGAACTGTACAACACACGGAGTGAACCTTACTGTAAACAATGGTTCATTAATTGTAACAAGTGTACCATTGCAATGCAAGATGTTAAAAATAGGGGAACTGTGTACAGAGGAGGAGGATATATGGGAACTCTCTGTACTAGCTGCTCAATTTTTCTGTAAATCTAAAACTATTCTAAAAAAATTAAGTCTACTGGAAATAGATGGTGCCCAGCTACAGCCGATGACTGCCCTGACAGGGAACAGAGCAGAGAACCCCTGAGGGAGCAAGAGAGCAGTGGGATGCAGACTTCAAATTCTCGTTAAAAAAAACCAGACTTAATGGTCTGACTGAGACTAGAAGGACCCCAGAGGTCATGGTCCCCAGACCTTCTGTTAGCCCAAGACAGGAACCATTCCCAAAGCCAACGCTTCAGACAGGGATTGGACTGGACTATGGGATAGAAAATGATACTGGTAAAGAGTGAGCTTCTTGGCTCAAGTAGACACATGAGACTATGTGGGCAGCTCCTGTCTGGAGGAGAGATGAGAAGCCAGAGAGGGTCAGAAGCTGGCCAAATGGCCATGAAAAAAGAGAGTGAAGGCGAGGAGTGTGCTGTCTCATTAGGGGGAGAGCAATTAGGAGTATATAGCAATGTGTATATAAATTTTTATACGAGAGACTGACCTGATTTGTAAACTTTCACTAAAAGCACAATAAAAATAAAGCCTATTAACTTTTTAAAAAGGCAATATGCAGCAAGAGCAGATTCATTTAGCAGACACGCAGACAGCAGCCGAGGGGAGGGTCTGTGCAGTTCTGACTCATGGAGACCCCATGTATTTCACAGTAGAACTGCACTCATAGGCCTTTCAATGGCTGTAATCTTATGGAAGTAGATCACCAGGCCTTTCTTCCTTGGCGCTGCAGGCTCGATTTGAACTGCCAATCTTTCAGTTAGTAGCTGAGCACAAACCGTTTGTACCACTCAAGGACCTTACTCAGCTTTAGAGGAAGAGAAAGAGGCCAGGGCAAAAGCACCCGGATCCGGCATATGTCCAGTCCTGGAGCCCAGATGTACCCCCTTCCTCCTACACTCTATATACTCTATCACATATGGGTCCTTGGCATAAACGCCTCCCTTACCTAGACTGTGCTAATGAGTTTTTGTTACTTGTCAAACACTTATAAAGCCATCATCGGAGTGGCCCAGCCTCAGAATGATACGACAACCAAGGTCCGGTCTAGCAACCGCGACGCAATTTCAACGCATTTCAAGTAATCTGTGTTTTCTTAAACACTACGAAAGGGATACTCACATTGCAGCCACACTTTATAAAACCCCTGTTATGGATTGAATTGTGTTCCCCCAAAATATGTGTTGTAAATCCTAGCCTCTATGCCTGTGGTTATAATCCCATTTGGGAATGGGTCCTCTTTGTTATGTGAATGAGGTAGGATTAGTGTAGGGTGTGTCTTAAGTCAATCTCTTTTGAGATGTAAAAGAGATTAAAGAACCAAGTGAGAGACGTAGAGATGGGAAAGGGTTAATGCCAAGCCACATGGATATCTCTGAGGAACCAGGAAACAGAAGAAGGGACAAGGACCTTCCCCCAGAGCTGACAGAGACAGATAGCTTTCCCCTAGAGCCGCTGCTCTGAATTTGTACTTCTAGCCTCCTGAACTGTGTATGAGAGAATAAATTTCTGTTAAAGCCATCCGCTTATGGTATTTCTGTTATAGCAGCACTAGATGACTAAGACAGCTCCCTTTTCTTCTCCTATCCACTTTGCCAACAATACATAACTGCTTTCACAACGGCTCTATTTAAAAATTCCTCAAAAAAAAAAGATGTCCCCAGATCTGTCCATACACCTCTTGTCCTCCTTCCAATCCCCTGACTTCTGATTCCGTATCACAAAAACCAAGAACAGCTCTGGCAACAGAGCACTCCTCATACGATGCGCATGAGCTGGAAGGGGTGGCTGACACTGAGTGGGCAAAACCAGAATCCTCTTTAGTGGGCAAAGAGGGAGTGGGCAGAGGGGAGAAGGCTTCTCCCTGGGCATCTTTCCTTCTCCTCTCACACCACACTGCGCCTGGGTGACCTCATACCCTCCTGTGGCTTCAATTACCAACCCCATGAGAAGTTCTGCCAGGTTTCTACCCGCAGCCCCAAACTCTTCTCAGCACTCCAGATCTACACCCTAACTGCATACTCGACATTTCCCCCCCGTGGGGTTGGATCAGGTAGAATTATACTCTGCTGTGAGTAACAGACTGAAAACTCAGGGATCTGAACAAAATACTTTATATCTCTCACACTGACAAGTTGGGAAGCACACAGCCCAAGGCTGGATAGGGACACTGCTCACGTGTTTAGTCTCCTTGCAGGTCACTCATCTGCTATCTCTAGTGTGTGTCCTGCAACATTCTGGTCCAAGATGATAGTTAGAGCTCCAGTCATCCCATCAACATTCCAGGCAACAGGATGGAGAAAAGATGAGGAACAAGGAGTACCCATCGGCAGTGTTTTAAGGAAAGTTTCTGGAAGATGCTACGTGTCTTAGTCATCTAGTGCTGCTATAACAGAAATACCACAAGTGGATGGCTTTAACAAAGAGAAGTTTATTCTCTGACAGTCTAGTAGGCTAGAAGTCCAAATTCAGAGCGTCAGCTCCAGGAGAAGGCTTTCTATCTCTGTCAGCTCTGGAGGCAGGTCCTTGCGAAGATTCGGTCTTCCCTTGGTCTGGGAGCATGGCGGCGCAATAACCTCAGGTCCAAAGGATGCGCTCTGCTCCTGGCACTGCGTTCTTGGTGGTATGAGGCCCCCACTCTCTGCTTGCTTCCCTTTCCTTTTATCTTTTGTAATATAAAAGGTGGTGCAGGCTACACCGCAGGGAAACTCCGTTTACATTGAATCAGGGAGGTGACCTGAGCAAGAGTGTTACATCCCACCCTAATCCTTTGAACCGCAGGTGGAGATTATGATTTATAACACATAGGAAAACCACAAAATGAAGGACAACCACACATGGCCTAATCAAGTTAATACATACATTTGGGGGGGAACATAATTCAATCCATGACACTACACAACACTTCTACTTACATCTCATTGGCCAGAACCTAGTCACATGATCACAGGTAGTAGCAAGAAAGGCTGGGAAATACAAATACACTCCTTACTCTGGGTGGCCATATGCATAACTAAAAACAGAAGGTTCCATTATTAAATAGGAAAGGAGAATAGATATGGGGCGGGGGGAGGAGGCATCCAGAATTGTCTAGACAGCAGCCCCACAGTCTCCTCAAACTCAACATGGCTGAATTGATAGTATTATCATTTCCCCATACTTCCTTTTCCCTTCTAGTCCTGGACATTTTCTGCACCCTACATAGCCTAAAACAAAAAAAAAAAATTTTTTTTTTTTTTTTTTTTTAAGCCTAGCAGAGGGAAAATTCTGTGGGGCAAGGACTGGCAAGGGCTGGTCTCAACCAAGCCAAGTGAGGGAGTGAGTAGAACTAAAACTAGAATTGTATAATTCCAGAAAACTGGAAGAGAGGCTAAAGACTTTGAGCAGAAGGGGCTTGGAAGACCAAGCCAAGGGCAAGCAAGCAGAGCAAATGGGGTGGGGCCTCCTGAGCAAAGGACCAGGATGCCTGCTGGCATAGGATACAAGGATGAGTGCATATATGGAAGCACCAGGGACAAGCGCAGCCACCCCCTTATCCAGCTGGCTTCTGCATTATATCTGCCTCCTGCTCACTGTACTCTCCATGTCTTTGTCTGCACTCTTCCCTCCACCTGGCATGCCTTTTCCCACTGCTCTGCCTGGTTTACTCTCAGCCACCCATCAGAGTTCAGGGCAGGGCCAGCTGCTCCAAGCAGGTTCCTGATGCCTCTGCTGGGGAGAAGCACACACACTAGGAGAAGGGGCTGCAAGTGGAGGGTGCCGGTACAGAACTCTGGGAGTTGAGTCCCATCCTGGTGCTTTGCGTGTCATTCAAGGGCCTTGGAGGAAGCTCAGCAGAAAGGTGGGATCCCAGGACCTCCGTTTTATGACGGAGGAGGCGTCAGCTGCCCATGCAGCAGTGGAGGCAGGGAGCCATCACGGCTGAGCCTTGAACTCCTGGCCACTGGGTTCCTGCAGGCAGCCGGGGAGGGGCTGGGCCTCGGCACTCCCATTCCCAATGAGGAAAATGAGGCAGCTGAGGCCACGGGCCACAGAGAGGAAGTTCAGCTGGGCCTGGGTGGGGCAGGCAGAGTAATTCCTGGAAGGAGGCTCTCGCCTCAGGAATCTGATGACCAAACATAAGTCCTCCAGAGCCTGGAGACCTCTGTCCCAGGAGCAGCCCACCCCCAGTCCCCAGGAAGAAGTAGGTGGGGCTGCGCAGCCATCCAGGGGGGCTGCCTCTGGGTGCTCCAGTACCATCTTCCCCATCACAAGCGTCCTGTAACATAAGGCATTGGCAAGTGCTCAGGCTCGGGGGCAGCCTGCTGGGCCTGAATCTGGCAGTGCCCTGTCCTCTCTGAGCCTCGGTTTTCACATCTCTAGAGTGAGAATGAAGAGTCCTTCCCCTCGCACTTCACTAAAGAAGATATTCAGGCAGCTAACAGATACATGAGAAAATGCTCTCGATCATTAGCCATTAGAGAAATGCAAATTAAAACTACGACGAGATTCCATCTCACTCCAACAAGGCTGGCATGAATCCAAAAAACACAAAATAATAAATGTTGGAGAGGCTGCGGAGAGATTGGAACTCTTATACACTGCTGGTGGGAATATAAAATGGTACAACCACTTTGGAAATCTATCTGGCGTTTTCGTAAACAGTTAGAAATAGAACTACCATACAACCCAGAAATCCCACTCCTCGGAATATATCCTAGAGAAATAAGAGCCTTCACACAAACAGATATATGCACACCCATGTTTATTGCAGCTCTTTTACAATAGCAAAAAGCTGGAAGCAACCAAGGTATCCATCAACAGATGAATGGTTAAATAAATTGTGGTATATTCACACAATGGAATACTATGCATCGATAAAGAACAGTGACGAATCTGTGAAACATTTCATAACATGGAGGAACCTGGAAGGCATTATGCTGAGTGAAATTAGTCAGAGGCAAAAGGACAAATATTGTATAAGACCACTATTATAAGATCTTGAGAAATAGTAGAAACTGAAAAGAACACATACTTTTGTGGTTACGAGGGGGGGAGGGGGGGAGGGAGGGAGGGTGGGAGAGGGTTTTTTACTGATTAGTTAGTAGATAAGAACTACTTTAGGTGAAGGGAAGGACAATACTCAATACAGGGAAGGTCAGCTCAACTGGACTGGACCAAAAGCAAAGAAGTTTCCAGGATAAACTGAATGCTTCAAAGGTCAGCGGAGCAAGGGCGGGCGTTTGGGGACTATGGTTTAAGGGGACTTCTAAGTCAATTGGCAAAATAATTCTATTATGAAAACATTCTGCATCCCACTTTGAAATGTGGCGTCTGGGGTCTTAAATGCTAACAAGCGGCCATCTAAGATGCACCAATTGGTCTCAACCCACCTGGATCAAAGGAGAATGAAGAACACCAAGGTCACACGATAACTATGAGCCCAAGAGACAGAAAGGGCCACATGAACCAGAGACCTACATCATCCTGAGACCAGAAGAACTAGTTGGTGCCCGGCTACAACCGATGACTGCCCTGACAGGGAGCACAACAAAGAACCCCTGAGGGAGCAGGAGGTCAGTGGGATGCAGACCCCAAATTCTCACAAAAAGACCATACTTAATGGTCTGACTGAGACTAGAGGAATCCCGGCGGTCATGGTCCCCAAACCTTCTGTTGGCCCAGGACAGGAACCATTCCCGAAGATAACTCATCAGACATGGAAGGGACTGGACAGTGGGTAGGAGAGAGATGCTGATGAAGAGTGAGCTATTTGTATCAGGTGGACACTTGAGACTGTGTTGGCATCTCCTGTCTGGAGGGGGAATGGGAGGGTAGAGAGAGTTGGAAGCTGGCAAAATTGTCACAAAAGGAGAGACTGGAAGGGCTGACTCATTAGGGGGAGAGCAAGTGGGAGTATGGAGTAAGGTGTATATAAACTTATATGTGACAGACTGACTTGATTTGTAAACGTTCACTTGAAGCTCAATAAAAATTAAAAAAAAAAAAGAGTCCTTCCCCATCAGGGTGTGGTGTGGGTAACCCAAGTGGCTGGGTAAGGTACTCTGCAAGGCATTATCACACTGTGAGGTCTAGTCAACAAGTGGAAAAGCCTCTGCCTGCCCTCCCTTCCCTCCCCAGGCAGGTCACCGGGCTCCTGCCCTTGGCGTGGGTTTTGTGTATGTTGTGTCTGCCCCAAGCTCTGGAGCAGAGGAAGCAGCCAGGCTTGGTCAGGAGGGAGGGGAGAGACCTGAGAAGTTCTCACGGCAGCACCTCAGCATACACAGGCTTAGGTGGGGAGATAACATGCCCTAAAGCCAACTTCCTCCCTGCCACATGGGGCCAGGCAGTGGGCACTAGGAAAGGGGAGCCCCATTCCTGACTTCCAAACACAGTCTTCCTAAAGACCCACTGGTGGTGATCAGGACCCAGGCTCTCTGAGCAGACACAGCCCCCACAACAGGGTCCAAAGGACCAGCTTCTCCTAGAGGGAAGAAGGATATTGATGAGCAGGTCAGGGCTGGCCCGCAGCACAGGATGCAGGTGTGCCCCAGGAACAGAAGGTAGGTTTGTAGGTTAGGGCTAGGGAGGGGAGTGTGAGAGGTCAACTAAGGGAAGTCAAAGCTTTGAATCACTTGGATCTTCTCCTGTAGGGTAACAGGGAGCCATGCAGAGTGTACGAGTGATGAAGTGCCAGGCCAGAGTTACAGTTTTGACAGTCTCCTCCGGTTGCACGACAGAAATGGATTGGAAGGGCAGGGCTGGGAGCGAGGGCTTCTCATGGAAGGGGAAGATCCTAAGCAAAGAAAGGCCCAGAGAAGGGAAGCCTGGCTCAGAGACAGGCTGCTCCTGGGAAAGACACACAGAGCTGGTCCTTCCTCTTGCTTTCCCCACCCCATCCTGGAGAAGCAGGAAGCCGGTGAGGTCAGAGGGTGGGTCCACATGGCCTGGGAGAGGGGCAGGAGGGTAGTACGAGGGCACAGAGAGGACAGTAAAGGGCAGGGGCTCTGCAGGACTCTCCTCCATGCCCACGTGGGCCCATACCTTCTGATGACCATTGAGTCCAACTTCCTCTAATGGGGACCAAAGAGTCACTGGAATTGTTCCCTGTCCTTCTCTTGTGTCATGCTGGAAGCTGCCCAAGGGTGGAGCCTATGACTCCTGGTCAGACTAAGGGGGACTGAAGGGGGAGCAGGGGCGGGAAGCTGTCAAGTAGGAAGGCACTGAGGGCCAGGGACCCTCAACCTATGAGTCTTCACTCCTGCCTGGAGCCCACTGCCCTCAGAGAGGAGCCAATTTTCAGATCGGGGATGGGAACGGAGGAAAAAACCAGAGGTGGAAGAGAAAGAGAAATCAGAAGCAGATCTTTTGCTTACCTACAGTGACCTACGGCTGCTGTAACAAAAAATACAACTAGGTGGCTTTAAAGAACAGAAATTTCTTTTCTCACAGTTTAGGAAACTTGAAGTTCAAATTTAGGGTGTGGCTATAAGGGGAGGTCCTTCTTTGTCTATTTCAGGTTCTACTGTGTGCTATCCAGTGGATTCCAACTCATAGCCGCCCTGTATGACAGAGTAGAACAGCCCCATAGGATTTCCTAGGCTGTAAATCTCTACAGGAGTAGATCGACAGGTCTTTTCTTCCTCAGAGTGGCTGGGTGGGTTTGAACCACTGACCTTTTGGTTAACAGCTGAGCACTTAACCATTGTGCCACCAGGGCTCCCTTTTCAGGTTCTAGTTTTTGGTGATCCTTGGAGCTCCTGGGCTTGTAGGTGCATCTGCTGTGTGTGTCTGTCTTCACGTGGCTTATTCCTGCTCTATGTGTCTCCAGGTCTCTTCTGCTCTCTTTTACCTCAGAAGTGAGTAGGTTTAAAGCCCACCCTATTCTAGTATGAGCTCATTAACATAAAAAAAAGAAAATCCTATATCCAGATCCGTTGTCGCTCAGTTGATTCTGACTCACAGCTACCCAATAGGGAAGAGTAGGACCAGTCCCGCAGGGTTTCCAAGGCTATAATCTTTACAGAAGCCAACTGCCACATCTTTCTCCCACAGAGCGGCTGGTGGATTTGAACCACTGACCTCTGAGTTAGCAGCTGAGTGCTTAACCACTGCTTTACCAGGGCTCCATTGACAGGGTCATATTTACAGTCAACAAAACGAAAAACCCCACAGAGATGACAGACTAACAGATGCACACACTCACAGGGTCATTGTAAGGGACTAAACTGTGTCCCCCTCCTCAAAATATGTGTCAACTTGGTTAGGCTATCATTCCCAGTACCGTGTGGTTGTCCCCCATTTTGTGATTTTCCTATGTGTTATAAACCATAATCTCTGCCTGTGATTAAAGAGGATCAGGGTGGGACGTAACACCCTGCTCAGGTCACCTCTCTGATCCAACGTAAAGGGAGTTTCCCTGGGGTGTGGCCTGCACTACCTTTTATCTCACAAGAGATAAAAGGAAAAGAAAACAAGCAGAGAGTTGAAGGACCTCATACCACTAAGAAAGTAGTGCCGGGAACAGAACGCATCCTTTAGACCCCCGGTCCCTGGGCAGAGAAGCTCCTAGTCCAGGGGAAGATTAATGAGAAGACCGACACAGAGAGAAAGCCTGCCCCTGGAGCCGACACCCTGAATTTGGACTTTCGGCCTACTTTACTGTGAAGAAATAAATTTCTCTTTGTTAAAGCCATCCACTTGTGGTATTTGTTATAGCAGCACTAGATGACTAAGACAGACACACACCTGCAGCCAGCCTAGAGGAGACTGCGGATTGGATATCTTGCTGGCTTCCCAGCTGGGTACCTGCACAGAGCATTGTCTGCTGCAGTGTCCCCCACCCCCACATCTCACTGCAGGAGCCCTCTGGGGCAGTGGCCCTGACAATGGGGGGGGGGTGGCACCTTAGCTGGAGAGCCTTTTGGATTGGCACAGAGGAGGACAGAGAGCATTCTAGGGAGGGAAACTGGTCCTTGCAAAAGTTCCAAGGGCAAATGTGCTGTTCAGAGAACTGTGAGGCCTTGTCTGATGGGGGTAGGGAGTAGACAGGTGGCTGGCCTTCCCAGCACAGAGATTCAGACTGAGAAAAAAATCCTTGCCTTCCACCTCCAGCCTGAGCCTCTGTGGGGGCACAGTGGACAGAGGGGGGGCAACAACTCTGCCCAGACAGCAGATGGGGGCCTAGGCCCTGCTAGAACAGGAGGGGGGGAGGTCAGATGCCTTAAGAAGCTCCATGAGGAGCCTAGATGAACTGGGGCTGGGTGGGGGTGGGGTCCCTCATCTCCAAGCCCACAAACCTCCTGCTTGGAGACTACATCCCTGGATCCCCAAGAAGGTCCGGATTAGGACAGGAAGGAGGCTGGGTGCCCCTTCTAC
Organism: Elephas maximus indicus; assembly: GCF_024166365.1. NCBI lineage: Eukaryota > Metazoa > Chordata > Mammalia > Proboscidea > Elephantidae > Elephas > Elephas maximus. Next base: position 42,337,124 of record NC_064843.1, read on the forward strand.
AGAGGCTGAATGTGTTCGGAGTGAGCCCCTTGCAAAGAGAGGGACCCCAGCCTGTGAGAACCCTTCCCTCGTTGACCAAACGTCACCAATTCTGTGGATTCTGTCTGACCATTTAAGACCCGGCCAGGGAAACTGCAGGGGCAGGGGGCTGAGAGGGGGAGGGTCTGGGCCGGGGACTGTGAGGGGTCTGGGCCAGCAGGCCCTCCCTCCCCAGGCTATGCCCTAGCAGATGGGCCGCCCTAGGCCGAGCCCCTAGGTGGGCCTGCTGGGGCGGGGAGGGGGAACCCTTCCGCAGCTGGGCCGCAGGAGGCCGCCGAGGGGTCTGGAATTCCTTTTCCTTCCCTCCACCTCTCCTCCTCACCCTGCCTCCCCCACCCCCATCCCGGGCTGCTCGCGGGGCGGGGGAGGCGCCGCCGTCCGGGAGGCGCAGCGGGGGCGCAGGGCGGGGCGCAGGACAGGCGGGCTGGGGCCCTCGGCGCAGGCAGGCCCCGCCCCAGCCTCGCACATCTGGGCCAGGAGCGCAGGCCGACCCGGCGGCGTAGCCGGGCGGCCATCCGGACTGGGGAAGGGGCGGCGGCGACGCGGGGCCCGGGGGCCGCGGGACTGAGCGCACGTCGAGGGCTGCGGCCCGGGATCCAGGCGGCTGGACAGAGGCGAGCTGTCGTGAGAGCGGAGGTGAGTTCTGGGGCTGTGGATCTCCTCCCTGTGGGTACCAGGGAGGAGAGAGGTTGGGGGTTGCCTCTCGGGGCGTCAGTGAGACCCTACCAAAGCCTTTCTGATTCCAAGGGGGGCGGATGGGGTCAGATCTGCAAGGCCTGCTCTCCAGCGAGACTACAGGCTGGGGAAGGCAGGGAAAGGCGGGGACCCTGGCTCCCATCCGGGCTTTGGGACCCCACGCGCGTTCCGCGGAAGGTCAGGGACTGGAGAGTCTCCCGTACCCTGGGGTGCTGACATTAGAGCTGGAGTGGGCTGGGGCCAGCTCCAGGGAGCCAGTTTGTGGAGGGCACGGTGCCTAGGCCTGAGGTGGAGACCTGGGAGTTGTGGGGGGCCTCAGGAGCCCCCTGTGGTGTGGGAAGTGCAAGAGCGGGGCCAGGGTCTCGAGGCTGTGGACTGGCCAGGTGCCTGGACCTCTTATGTCTTTCTGTGGGGCCAGTTTGGGTGTCTAGGTGGGGCACAGTGTTGGCTGTGGAGCAGGTCTCTGTAAGCAGCCTTGCCTGTGAGAGAGAGAAGGGAGGGAGCTCTAAAATCTGGACCCCTGGTGAGAGCAAACCCAGCACTGGAGCCACAGGACATGAGGGAGGTAAGGGGGCCTGGTAGGCAAGGATGGGAGGGGCTGCTGGACAGAGGTTGTTTATGAACTGACTATTCCCTTGATGAGGACGCAAGGGGGTGGGGCAGGATGTATGGAAAGGAAAGTTGAGGACAGGGAGGGGCCACAAGAGGCCATTTCTGTCACCCACTGGCCTAGCACAGGAAGAGGCAGCCTCCCCACTTCAGCCTCCCTCCTGGGGGTCCCCTCTCCTTGAGAATGCCGAGAGAGAGAGACAGAGAGAGAGAGAGGCAGCCCTTAGGTGCTGCTGCTGATCTGTCCCTTGGGCCCTGGTTGGCCCAATCTGCAGCTTGGGGAGAAATGCTCGAGGCCTCACTTTGCCTGCTGATGGAGTCCTGTTCCATTGAGGGGCTAGCAGGATGCTGAGTGGAGTATGGTGGATGGGAGAGGCAGGAACCCACAGGAAAGGAAGCCTGCGGGGTCGGGGGGTGCATTTCTGGGTGGGCTGTCTGTCCTCATGGGCATATGTGAAGGTCTGAAGCCCAGCAACACCACCTATCCCCAGTGGTCTGGGAGGGCATAAATATTCAGCCTAAATGCCCTCACCCTAGAAAGAAATCCTCAAAGGAGTCTCTCCACCAGGCAAAAAAGTCCTAGGCCTTTGTGAGCCTGAGGAGCACTCTGAGATGGGGGTCTCTGGTTGTGAGTCCTGACTCAGCCACACTCTGTCCTAGCCCCCTATGACCAATAGGTCATGCCTATTGAGTGAAAGTCAGGGCCAGGGATCAGGGGAAGCTGAAGATTAGAGGTCAGTAATGAGGTCAAGGATTAAGGATCCGCCCATGGGCAGTTTGGGGTCAGCCCGTGAGCAGTGTTAGGGGTCAGTTCATGGGCAGGATTAGTGGGGTCTGTCTATGGGAAGGATGTGGGTCAAGCTGAGGTCAGTGTTTGGCATGTGCTCGTAGCCAGGAAACTGAGTTAATTTTTGTGTAAATGAAACCTTTCCAGCCAATTCTCTCAAACCCGTAAGCATCACCAGTCCTAAATTAAGTGAACTACCAGGGTCGGGGTCTGCCTCTCCCCTACCCCTATTTCCATTCCTGGATTCTGCCCAGACCTAGCTTTTGCGGGTTGATGTCCCGAGCCCCAAGGTCGGCATTGTCCTTGAACATCTGTGGGTGTGTGTATGTTGGTGGGGGGCATCCCAAGGACATGGGGGGCATGTGGGCATATTCATGTGACTGCCACCCCCTTCCGCCTCCACCTATCAACGTACCAGCAAGATCCTCCTTCTTTAACACAAACTGATTCAGGTCCTTCCTACCTCCCTCCCTAAAGAACTCAGGATAACCAGAATAAAAGTCTCAATAAGACCAAAAACTTCCAACAAGAAATGATTCAAGAGTCATACCATGAAGGGAAAGAACGCAGCTCACATCTGTCCAACTCCTTGTCTTTATCACCCATCTTCCATTCCTGGGCTTGTTAGTCCTCATAAGCCCACGTGTGATTGTGATCCATTTTATAGGAAAGGGCACAGACGCACACAGAGATGACATGATGCACTCAAGCTAGATGCCATAACAGGACTTTGCCATCTCTGAGACCCCAGTGTAGGGGCATTCAGTGTATCACATGGCCAGATATGGCACACGGTTTGGACATGAAATCCAGCTCAGAGTGACAACTCCAAAGTCTTTTTTTCTCAGGCTTCTAGACTGTTTCTCATCCATGTACAATAGCCTTGGTCCAGTAAACCCACTCGTCCATTCAGCAAAGTATTTTCCCTAGCTAGCACAGAGCCTGGCACAAAGAAATTCTCAAGCGTTTGCTAAAGAATTAAAACAACATACAAACAGGGCTGCCAGCTCCTCCCTGGTCGCCTCAGTCCAGTGGTATGCTGATACATGTTTTGCAATCAACACCTCAGAAGGGAGAACAGAGTGATTTGTAGCGTTTGCCAATTTCTGTGGTGTAAATACTCCCACCACGGCAATTTCAAGCTAACAATGTGATGTCACTGAATACAGAATTGAGAAGACATGCACAGAATTTAGCTCTTGTAAGCCTTTGGGTTCCTGTTCTCTGGCTCCTGAGGTCCATCCCTACCCCCTCTATTGGCTTTCCCTCTTCTCAGCATCACCCAAATGCTGTATGAGTCCCCACAATGAGGCGCCATCTTAGCCAGGATTCTTATTTCTGGGCATCCAACTGTGTATCTCCAATGACAACAGGACTGCATGTGTCTGGAAACTTCCATGGTGCTGATCAGGCAGGGGCATCCTGAACATACAAGAGTGTGTGGGAGCCTGGGTGTCTGTTCACCATGGGTCTGGGTTTGTGTAAACTGTGCCCAGCTTTCTCTCTGTCTATGTTCTGTTTGCAAAACTCTCTGATCAGGCTACTGGCTACATAGAGGGAGTGGGCAGCCCACACCTCTGCTCAGGGGGCAGCCAGGCCCACAGCTGAAATCAATAGCATCAGTGATCTGAAGATTGGCCCAACGTCTACAGCTGAACAGCACTTCTCCAATTTTAATGTATACACCTGGATCAACCAGGAATCTTGTTAGTATACAAATTCTGATTCAGATCCGGGATATATCATTTCTAACAAGCTCCCAGATGATACTGACGCTACCGATCCTGAGACCACACTGATCCTGAGACCACACTGACCCTGAGACCACACTGATCCTGAGACCACACCAACCCTGAGACCACACTGATCCTGAGACCACACTAAGATAACAAAGCTGTTGACGGCTTAGGGGGATGCTGCCTATAGCCTGGTTCCCAGAACTTCACAGACACAAGTTCAAGTTCTTCCCATCTTAGAAAATAAAATATAAACCCTTCCTCACTTCCCTCAAGCTTTACCTCCCCCCATCTACTGCCCTTACATCTGCACCTGATCTCAGCCAAGCTACTCAGAAGTGCAAGCTCCATTCTCTCACCTCCTGCTCACTCCTCACCTACCTGCCATCCCATCTCCACCATTCCACAGCAACGCCTACTTTGGGCCAGTAAAACAACAGGTGCCTCCAGTCTTATCTAACTTGACTTGTCAAAGACATCTAGCTTCACACCATTTTCTTATGTTGAACTTCACAAAGCCTCAGGAGGCATCTTAATCTCGTTGGCCAATCCATCTTCCTCTATTTAGCCTTTATGCATAGGTTTTGCTCTCTTTCCTCCCCCCACTTTTCTCTCTCAACCTACCATGATAAAAAGAAACCAACCTTGCAACTCAGATTTGTCCATGACCTCCAGACCATATGTCATCTGGCTACTTGGTATGTTCTCTTAGCAGTGTCAAAGCTACACCCAGAACTGCTCCTTCCCCCTGCCAACCTGCCCCTTCTCCAGTGTTTTCCATCTCACCATCCGTCTTGTAGCTTGAACTAGACAATGTCACCTTTGACACCCTCTTCTTCCTAACCCCCTGTCTTAGTTATCTAGTGCTGCTATAACAGAAATACCACGAGTGGATGGCTTCAACAAGCAGAAGTTTATTCTCTCACAGTCTAGTAGGCTAGAAGTCCACATTCAGAGTGCCAGCTCCAAGAGAAGGCTTTTTCTCCCTGTGGGCTCTGGGGGAAGGACCTTGTCATCAATCTCCCCCTGGTCGAGGAGCTTCTCAATGCAAGGACCCCAGGTCCAAAGGATGCACTACGCTCCCAGTGCTTCTTTCTTTGTGGTATGAGGTCCCCACGTCTCTCTGCTTGCTTCTCTCTATTATATCTCAAAGAGATTGACTTCAGACACAACCTGATTTTGTAGATTGAGTCCTGCCTCATTGACATAACTGCCACTAATCCCATCTCATTAACATCGTAGAGATAGGATAGAAAAATCACATCAGATAACAAAATGGTGGACCATCACACAATACTGGGAGTCATGGCCTAGCCAAGTTGACACATATTTTGGGGAAACACAATTCAATCCATGACACCCCCCATACCAAATCCAGCCATCTTCCATCAGCCCTGTTGATTGTAACTTCTATCTCTTAAATGTCTCTGAGGCAGTGGCGGTTCCATGGTAGAAATCTCACGTTCCATGTAGCTCTTATACAGCCACCACCCATCTGTCGGGGAGACCTGGGTGTTGCTATGATACTGAACAGATTTCAGCAGAGCTTCCAGACTAAGACAGACTAGGAAGAAAGGCCTGATGACCTACTTCCAAAAATAAGCCCAGGATCGGGGCAGCATTTCTGTTCACTGTGCATTGATGACTGCGGTGGCCCGACTGGGCCCCCTGTTTCCATATTGCTCCTCTGCAGTCCTCTCCCTGTGCAAATTTAGTCATGCCCCTATTGCCACTCTGCCACTTAGACGCTTTTAAGATTTGCTATGACCCTTCATATAGGGTCCCAAGGGTCTGCCTGCAGGGTTGCGCCCAGCCCACCCTTTCCTGCAGCCATACCTCGGGCCAGGCTCGCCTCTGCCCCCCTTGCATCCCACTGTGCCCTTCCTCCCCCACCTGCATGACTCTCAACATCGTTTGTGATCTTAAATTCACTCTTACAGGTATCTGGTTACGATTGGCCTCCGCCAGCAGACTGTGTCTCTCTGAGGGGGCTGAGCGTTCAATGACATGAAGGAGTTCCTGTTAACTGTTAGACGTGATAGTGCTGTTGTGGTAATGTGTTTTTTTAAAGTCTTTGTCCGTTGGAGGTCATTTGAAGAATTTACAGGTGAAGCAACATGGTGTCTGGGATTTGCTTCTAAGGACTCCATCCAGAAGTAAATAAACAAAATAAATAAACATTCAGTGAGGGTACAAGAAACAAATAAATACCTTCTGTTTGTTGGTTCCTGTTCACAGCCACAGGGCCTGCAAGGATGCTGGCTGTCCCGGAGACCAGCCTGCAGGGGCTATACATTGGTAAGACCCCCTTACCACTCCGACCCACCACCCCCACTCACCCACCTGACACTGACACCCAACCCCAGTCTGTCCCCATAGGCCTCTCCCAGTAGAGGTCCTGAGAGTCATTCTGTGAGTGTGTGCGTGCAGATAGGTTCTGTGTCCACAGGATTGTGTATGCATGTGTGCACGCAGGGCTGGTCTGTGTTACCACCTGTGTGTATATGAATGAGTGCGTCTGCAGTCTGTGTGCACAGAACTGTGTGTGTGTGCACAGAACTGTGTGTGTGTGCACAAGGTGGGTCTGTGTTAGCCAAAGTGTGTATGAGTGAGTGTGTCTGCAGTCTGTGTGCACGGGACTGTGTATGTGAGCGTGTGTGTATATGTGTATGTAAGCACAGGGCAGGTTTGTGTTCACAGGACCCCCGTGTGTGTGTGTGTGTGCATGTATGTATGTATGCACGTGTGTGCAGGGAGCGTCTGTGCACAGGACTGGGTATGTGAATGTGTGTGTGTGTACGTGCTCAAGGCAGGTCTGTGTTCACAAGACTCTCTGTACGTAAGAGTGTCTGTATGAATGTGCGTGCAGAGAGGGTTTGCGTGCACAGGACTGTGTGTGTGGGTGGGTGTGTTTTGTGCAGGGTCCGGTGCACAGAACCTTGTGTGAGTGTGTGTATCTATCTGTTTGTCTGTCTTCCTGCAGGTAGGTCCCTGTGCACAGAGCCCTGTGTGAGAGTGTGTATATCTGCAGGTGTGTCTGTGTGCAAAGAATTCTGTGTGGGCGCATGCACCTCTGCCCGTGCCTGGCCTGGGAATAGGCTCTGGGTTCTGTGCAGCAGTGGGAGGCAGGAGGGACACTCCTCAGGAAGTCGATTCACAAAAGACCTGGTGGGCTGGGCCCTTCCTTCCTGCCTCCTTTCCCAGGCTCAAACCACAGCAACTTGGCCCCTCAAGCTAAAGCTGGTGGTAGGGCCCGAGCCTGTGTCGGCTGCCTGAGGAAAGGGCGCCCTCAGAATGTGACCACCATGTTCCTGCCCCTCTGGCACTTCTAGACAGACTCCAGCCCTGTCCAGGCTCTTCCCAGAGTCCCCCTTGTGCCTGGCCCCTGATGTGTGTCCCCAGGGCACCCCAAGGCCAGCAAGGGCTGGAACCTGTCTAGGCCCAGGGCCAGCAAGGGCTGGGACCTGTCTAGGACCACAAGGCACAGCTGTGGCTGAGACAGTACAGGCCCTGACTCAGCCTAGAGCCAGACAGCCTGCTTGATTTGTCCACAGACCTTTGTGCCAGACCCCACTCAGCCTCCCTGGCCAGCCTCCAGGCCAGCCTCCCAGGCCCTCCACAGACCACCGCACAGCCCCAGAGTCCCTTGCAGGAGCCGTAGCCAAGCTCAGTAGGATAGTGACCGGCCACCAGCCCACATCTGGGGGATGTCCAGCCAGCCTCCTGTCCCTTGACCTGCCGGGTCCTCCAAGCCAGGCCTGGAGCTGCCTTCCAGAGGCTGCTTGATGTCCTAGGCCTGCAGGATGGTCTCAGCAGGGCAGGAAGCTGAGCCAATGCTGGCTGGAGGCAGGGCAGATGAACCAGTAAGTGAGATATGCACCACAGTTTACATTAAGCAAGGTACGCACAGGCTTACTTGTGTTCCCTTACTAATCTGTAGTGAACGATTTCACATGGGGTTGATGTGGTGAAAAACAGGTGAAATCGTTCACTACAGATTAGTAAGTACGCACAAGTAAGGCCGTGCGTACTTTGCTTATTGGGTAATCCAGCCCTGGCTCCAGGAGTATGTTTGTGGGGGCAGCGGCATCAGACTTCCCAGCCTTGTGGACATCCCCCAGCTCAGGGCTGGGGTAGGGGAGGTGCTGCCCTCCCTCTCACCATCCTCCCCAAGCAGCCAGCTGGACTTGACTGTGGCCTTTGCAAGAAGTGAGAGAAGCGGGTGGCTCCCTCAAGTCCTGATTGGAACCATGTGGCCGGACTTTAGAGGGGCGGGGAGCAGCCCCATCTCTGGCCCAGGAGCCCCACCCCTCACCCAGTTGGGCCTGTGGTTCTCCCACCTTTTCCAGCTTCTCCACCCTCCACCACGCCCACCCCCACACCCAGGAGCTCACCCTCCCCATCTCTCCTGCCCTTACATCTCTGAACTCATGCTCCCCCATCACAGTGCTTCTCTGTCTCTCTCCCTCCACCCTGTGTGTCTGAGGGGTGCTGGGAGGAGACAGTGAGGCCCCCAAGTGAAGCTTCAGTCACCTTCCAGAAATGGGCTGCCTCTAACTGATAACAGGCCCCAACCCCATTTATGAAACCCACAGCCAACCAGGCACTTCCCTGGTAAGGCCTCCAATTCCCCCAAAAACTGCCCAGCAGAGTTGTCAGCACGCTTATAGGGCCAAGACTCAAGCCCAGGTCTAGGGTCCTACCCTCATCCCCCATCATGTCCTTTCTACCCTCCCTCTTTAGTCTTTCCCCCAGCAAGGCACCCCTTGCCTTGGCCTAGCAGGGACTGATGGAGAACTTCCCAGTGCCAGGGCTGGGACAGGGCCACCTGCCCCCTGCTCTGATGGTGCCAGGGTGACCTGCCCTCTTTTCTCTTTAGGCTCCAGCCCAGAGCGGTCTCCGGTGCCCAGCCCGCCTGGCTCCCCGAGGACCCAGGAAAGCTGTGGCATTGCCCCCCTCACACCATCACAGTCTCCAGTAAGCCTTCACAAGGATTGGGTGGTGGGTGGCCTGGGGTTGCAGAACGGGGTTGTGCCTACAGAGAGCAAGGCCTGGTGCCTGGCAGAGCCCTGGCAAAGCCTGAGCTGGGAAGAAGGAGGGGCTGGGGTGGGGGACACCATGTCTCCTGCTCCTGCATACTCCAGCCATGGTCCCTACAACAGGGGTGGCCTCGGATGACCTTAGACTGTAGGGGTTGCAATTCTACTGAGGTCACCCCCAGATGACGCCTGGGGCCATTGTAGTCAGCCTGGCTGGGGCAGGTGTGTACCTCTGAGCATGAGATGTTTCTAGATCCCCAGAGCACTAGGACTCCCAGAATACCCCCCACCCCGCTCCTGTCAACCATAGCCCCATCTTAATCGCAGGGAGGGGGGTGACAACATTGCTAAAAAATAGTTTGGGAACTACTAGCTAGAGGTATCCAGGACACAACTCCCTCGAGCTCCTCCAGTCACCCCATTCTGGATAACATCCCCCTGGTGATCCAGCTCGGGGACTGTCTGTTCTCAGGGAGCCCAAGCCTGGCCTGGGAGAAGGCAGGGGCTACTCTACCCATGGGCACGGAGCATCTCCTCTCTACCACAGAATTGTCCAGAGCTTGTTTGTGTCACTATGGCCACAAGAGCAAGGGAGTGAAATCTACATGGGTCCATGAGCTATAAAGCTGCCTGGAGGAGCAAAGCTGCTCCCAGCTAGGCCCAGACTGGTGGTAGGCTGGAAGATGGTGGAGATGGGGGTAGTCTGAAGGCAGTCCAGGCAGGAGCTAGACAGAGTGTGAGCAGAGAAGTGGAGGCAGGAAAGTAGCAGCATGAGCCAGAAACTGCAGAGGGCTGAGAGCCCTTGGGGCTTTCTAAGCATTTGGCATCTCCAGGGCTCAGCCTGGAGCCAGGGAGCGGAGGGAGCCCAGCAGGTGGGTAGGTGGGTGTGGGCCAGGGCTGGGCTGGGCCCAGTCAGCAGAGAGGCGGGGCTGCCAAGGGCAGTCAGCCCGGCCCTGCTGGCTGCTTGCTGACTCCAGGTCCCTTGCAGAAGCCCGAGGCCCGAGCCCCACAGCAGGCCCTCTTCTCCGTGGTGGTGGCCATTGACTTTGGCACCACATCCAGTGGCTATGCCTTCAGCTTTGCCAGTGACCCTGAAGCCATCCACATGATGAGGTGAGGGGGGCTTGGCTGGGAGACTGGAGGGGAAAGGGTGGTCTGGTCCCAGAAACACTGTCACTGAGGAGACATGAGGTCTTCTGAGAGCCCCTTGTACCCCAAGTCCAGAGATCCTTGCCTCATTTGGAGCAGCTCCCTGCCCTCTGCAGGAAATGTCAGGCTTTGTTTTTAATTTTAAACATTTTATTGAGATATAATAAACATACAGTAAAATACACAAATCTTTTTCTGGGCTTATACGAACCATACACATACATGTATATATGTTTTAAATAAAAGTGGGATATCATACAATTTGCTTTATTTTAAACTTTCAGTATGAGTCTGTAGATGTTCCGTGTCAGTACTACAGAGCTACCACTTTAACAGGTGCATAGTATACCCCTGCTGTTAGTTCCCTCTCATTTTTTACTGTTACCAAAAGTGCCGTGGTGAATACCCTTCTTTGAAAATTGGTGCTAAGATTTCCACAGGATAGATTCCTAGAGGTGGATCTCAAATGACTTCTCAGACAAAAACCAAACACCTTTTAAGAATGGTTTTCTAGGTTTGAAGGCTTAGGACCTTAGTCTCATGGGACAACTCAGTCAGTTGGCACCACAAAGTTCGTGTTCTACATCCTAGTGAGGTGAGTACCATCTGGGGTCTTAAAAGCTTGCGAACAGCCTTCTAAGATATAACTATTGGTCTCTACTCGTTCAAAGCAAAAGAAAAGAAGGAAACCAAAGTCTCTGAGAAGAAACTAGTTTACAGGGCTAATAGCCTACACAAGCCATGGCCTCATCTACCCTGAGACCAGGAGAACTAGATAGTGCCCAGCTACCACTACCCACTGTTCTGAACAAGTCCACAACAGATGGACCCTGATAGAATGGGAGAAAAATGCGAAACAGAACTCAAATTCTTGAAAAGTCCAGACTAGAGGACTCCCTGAGACTATCGCCCTGAGATACTCTTTAAACCTTGAACCGAAACTATCCCCTGAGGTCACCTTTTAGCAAAGTAACAGATTTGCACACAAAATAAAGGATATTACCCATGAGTACAGTGTTCCAGTAAAAAAAAAAAAAAAAAGCATCTATATGAGACCAAAAGGTCAACAATCACTCTAAAGCAAAGATGAGAACATAAGGGGACAGGGAAACTAGAGTGCTGGAAACAGAACAACCAGAACGCAAGTAAAGAGAATGTTGACACACTGTGAAAAATATCATTAATATCACTGAACAATTTATGTAGACATTGTCAAATGGGAACCTAAAGTGCTGTGTAAACTTTCACTGAAAACACAATAAAATGTTATTTAAAAATGTGTATCTCAAATAAAAGGCAAGTAAATGAAGGTCCAGAGGACTGAGTTGACAAGTCACATAGTTTTTATGAAAGACATGTTTAAAAAATCCATTCTGATGTTGCCAGGCTTTGTTTGAACACTGCCTTAGGGGGCCTGACCCTTTGAATGCCTCTTAGGTGGGGCTCCAGCCACTGGGTGGAGCTGTAGCAGAAGACCCCAAATCTTCCAACCCAGACCAAAATGGGGGTTGTAAATGAGTTTTCCCTGGGCCTGGGAGACTGGATGGAAGGGTAGATGGAGAGATGGATGACTTAAGCCGCACGAGCCTATGCTTCCCTTCCTTTTTCTTTGCTTGCTCTACATACACAGGTGGCCACAAAGGCTCTGGCCACTTACAGCCTTGTAGGAGCTACAGGGCATTCCATCTGGCACACACTTCTCAGCACAGGTGGCTGAGCACTACTTTGTACTCAGCCCTGTGCTGGGTCCAAGGAATACCTACCTATCCACTTCTCTCCATGGCCACCACCCCTACCTCAGTTCAGTCCCCACCCTCTCTCTCATCTAAACAGTTGCAGCATCCTCCCCCGTGGTTTCTGGTTTACCTTCTCCATCCTCCCTCACCTCTACTCTTGCTACATGGGGACCAGTAACCTTTCTAAAGGCATGCCCCTTGATTTCCCAACTTAAAATACACCCAGATAGACTTCTGCTATGGCATCCAGTGCTCTCCCTTATCTGACCTTAGCATCCCTGTGTTTTCTCCTGCTGCATGTTGAGCGAGCTTACAGATCCTTCCCCCAGCTCTTTCACACATGCTGTTCCTTCTGCCTATATTCCTTGCTCTTTCCTCAAAAGGCTGCTGCAGTGAGCTTGGACCTTGAGCTTGGTCTGGAGAGGGTGGTCATCAGAGAAGAAGGAGGAAGGGGAAGAAAGACTTGCTAGGCTAACAAACTGGGCAGGGAGTTCTGGGTAGAGGCCTGGATGGCGCCTGCAGACGGGGAGGTTCGGAACTTCATGTAGGCTTTGGGGGGCCTGCCAGAGGTGCAGATAGAATTGGTTATGAAAGGCTTTAAAGAAGTTGGGCTGTGGAAAATCGCCTGGAGGAGGCAAATCTGCTGGCAAGGAGAAAGCTCCAGCTAGGGGCCCCGAGAGGCACATCAGGAGGCAGGACTGGGGAAGGCAGATGACGGTTTGCTCCTGAGGGTGCAGACAGGCGACGCCAGATGGTGTACTTCATGGGACAGTGTAGAAGCTGAGGGTGTCAGGTGGGACCTGTGGCTCCATGGATGGAGAAGATCCCATGGATGGGGAAGATCCCATGGATGGCATTTATGGGGATATAAGTGGGTGCCAGGCACCGTGTTCCTACATTTACTCTTCACAAGAAACCTAAGACTTAAGTACCATTATTATTCCCATTTTACAGATGGGAAGACTGAGGCTCAGGGAGGCTGAGTGAGCTGCCCAAGATCACACAGCTAGCCCCAAAGCTAGCCCCCCTCCTACCTCCTGAAGAGGACGGGAGCGGGAGGGGGGAAGACGGTTGAGGCTAATCGCGCTGACCTGCCGCCCTGAACCTCTGCAGGAAATGGGAGGGCGGAGACCCGGGCGTAGCCCACCAAAAGACCCCGACCTGCCTGCTGCTAACCCCAGAGGGCGCCTTTCACAGCTTTGGCTACACAGCCCGCGACTACTACCATGATCTGGACCCCGAGGAAGCTCGGGACTGGCTCTACTTCGAAAAATTCAAGATGAAAATCCACAGCGCCACAGTGAGTCACATTCCGGTTCGGGGCAGGGCTCCAGTCAGGTAGGCGGGGCCAGGAGGGGGAGAGGTGGGGCTAGTGGGGGTGGAGCAAAGCTAAAGGGGGAGGGGGAGGCGGGGCTGCGAGGGGGCGGGGCTAAACGAAGGAAGCGTGTGGGCGGGGCTCAGACAGGAGACGGGGGCGAGGGCGGAGCTAAGAGGTGAGGATGGCATTAGAAGAGCTGCGGGTCTAAGGAAGGCCTGGGGGTAAGAACTGAGTTTATGTGAAATTGGGACCAGAGTGGGAGCTGGTGCTATAGAGGAGGGAAGCACTAGGAAGGAAATAGGGTGATTTGAAGAGAAGGATCTTCAGGAAATGGGGACAGAGCTAAGGACCCCGCAGAGCCACCCTGTGTGCCTGCCAGGATCTCACCTTGAAGACCCAGCTAGAGGCTGTAAATGGAAAGAAAATGCCCGCCCTGGAGGTTTTCGCCCATGCCCTGCGATTCTTCAAGGAGCATGCCCTTCAGGTGCACTGCACTTCCACACCTGCCAGCCTGGGGTGGGACTCTCCTGAGGCCCCTCTACTCCCTTCCTTTCCCCTCGCCCCCTGCCACCCTCATCCCACCCGGTCCACCCCACCAATATCCACTGGCAGAGCCCATTTTTCTCCAGTCCTCTGCCCTTCTGTCTGTAGAGCCTGCCTCAGGCCATACAGGTGTGTGGGGGGAGGGGTGGGAGGGTGTTAGGGATTCTGAGTCCCTCCTGAAGTCCCCCAGCTCCCACACAGGACCGATCCCCCCCCCCCAGCCACTCACCCCCCTCACTCCTTCCTCCTGCTCCAGGAGCTGAGGGAGCAGTGCCCATTGATGCCAGAGAAAGACACTGTGCGCTGGGTGTTGACGGTGCCCGCCATCTGGAAGCAGCCAGCCAAGCAGTTCATGCGAGAGGCTGCCTACCTGGTGAGGACATGCAGGCAAAGCAGAGAGCGTTGCTCGGGAGGGCCCCAGAGATGACCCGTACCCCCATCTCCTCTGCTACCTTTGAGACCACAGAGTCACTGTGTAAAGACCACCAGACTTCCCCTGCTGGGAATTTTGGGAGTTGTTGCCACCAGGACTGGGTAGACATGCAGAAACAGAGAGCAGATTGGCACAGCGCAGCCTAACCAGTGTTGTAAGTCAGGGTCCCTAGAAGCAGAGCAGCTTTCGGCAGTAGTTGGGAATTCTTGTGCACGTAATCTATTGAAGAAGGGCTCCTAGGAGAAAGGTGAGGGAGGGAAGCAGGGCAGGACCATGAACCAGAAGGAAGAGCTAAGTAGGGATGTGGTCTCAGTTGGAATCTACCCTCAGCCTGATCCCATGGGGGAGCTCTGGAGCAAGAGTTGTACCACAGAGTTGGCCATGGTAGGGCAAGGGGGCTGGCTTTTTGTGGTCCCTATCAAAATCTGTCGTTGGTTGCTGGAGGAGAGGGAGGGAAACCTCTCCAAGAGATGTGGTTCCCATTCAGATGAGGGCAGAGAAAGGGGGCAGCTGTGAGCCAGCAGCAACAATGCTCACAGTAGCTGGGCAGGGCACCAAGAACATTCACTTCAGCCAGCACCAGTATTTTCAGGGAACTCCCCATTGTAGGTTCTTGGGCAGGGGAAACAGGGCTGTGAAACTATGAAGGGAAGTGATTCTGGCCAACGTTTGCTGGTCTTCCTACCACAAGAAATGCCCCAAAGTTTGCAGAACACGGGTGGGCTGGGGTTGGGGGTGGTCCAGGCTCTGCCCTCCCCAGGCCAGAGAAGGAACACGGGCTCTCAGAGCAAGACTCATTGCTTGGTCCTGCCCCTGTGGCCTTAGGAGACAGACCGACCCTAGGACCTCCAAATGAGAGCTCAGGCCTGCTATGGATGCCCCTTCTCCACACACACACACCTGTGGGCCAGACATGCCCCATGAACCAGGTCGGCAAGGTACCTATGCTTTTCACTGGAAGGAGCTAACCCTGAGCCCACGGGGACCAGGATGAAAGCTAGATTGTCCCCAGTCAGAACAAACAGCCCCCACCCCACTGCCCCGCTGCCCATCCACCCAACCTGCTTCCTCCCACACTGTTCCCTGCTGCCTGCTCAGGAAGGGCTGGTCCTGAGCAGGAAGTCTAGATACCCACCCACACCCATCCCCCACCTGGTCAGAATCTGGGGGATCCCACAAAACCATCTAGTACTCCCCACAGCGATCTCCTGACCTGGTAGAGGAAATAATATAGCAGATTCCAAGTGGTCTTCTTCTCCAACCTGGCCTGTCTTGCTTTCTGGATTTCCACCGTTAGAGTTTGCTTCCCTCTATACCAGGCTTCCTACAGAGTTCTCCTGGGAGAGGGAAGGCCTGTGGCCACTGTCCAATGCCAGCCTGGTGGAGGAAGAGGGTTTTGTGAGCCAAAGGGGGTCCACAACTCTGACCGATCATGCAACCATTATACTCCCCACCATGACCAGCCCTGCACCAGTAAAGGGGACCCTGCTGCAGCCCTGCCTCCTTGGGCAACTCAGAGGGGCAGATCCAGGCGCTCTCGTCCGAACTCTAGGGTCTCTCCTGGGGCCTATCCTGAGGCTTCCTAGGCCGCACCTTGGTCACAGTGTGGGTGTGGGGCTATGCCAAATGTGTGCAGCATGGAAGGGCCTGGGAGGCCTAGCCTGGGTGAGGTGAGGTAGGAAGAGGGTAGGAGCTGGACAGGCCCTGGACCCCCACCCTGGGGTGCCATCTCAGGGGTGACAGCCCATGGCGCTGCCCAGCCCTGTCTGCCACCCATCCCCAGGCCGGCCTGGTGTCCCGAGAGAATGCAGAGCAGCTACTTATTGCACTGGAGCCCGAGGCCGCCTCTGTCTACTGCCGAAAACTGCGTCTGCACCAGCTTGTGGACCTGAGCAGCCGGACCCCGGGCAGTGGGCGCCTGGGGGAGCGCCGCTCCATCGACTCCAGCTTCCGGCACGGTGAGCTGTCTCCAGGGGCACTGCCTAGCTTGGAGGTGGTCACCTTTGGAGGGTCAGAGGACCACTAAGGCTGGAACACAGCCATGTCCACAATGAAGGGGTGGGGCCCCTACCCTGGGGGAGCCCAATCTTAGGGGGTAGAAACATCCCTGAGGGAGTCTAGTCTGAGTGGGGGAGACAAAGCTCTGCCCAAGGGAACCCAGTCTGAGGGAGAGACAAATCCCCAGGAAGCCAGGTCTTGGGGGGAGGACAGCCCTGACCTGAGGGACCCCAATCTGAGGACAGAGATTTCACCTTGCTCTTGGGGAGCACGATCGGGGCTAGGACTCAGACCAGCCCTGAGGGAGCACAGTGTGAGGCTGTGAGGGAGACAGAGTCTGCCCTGAGGGGGGTGCTCTGCTATGGACAAAGCACCCACTCTGAGCTGAAGGGAGAGATCTTCAGAAACCCTTCTCAGTTCATTTCCTCAAACAGCCACTGCACCATCTGTCCCCCTCTGTTCCCCTCCCCCGCCCCCCACACACATATGGGGCCCAGGTTCCTGCTTTCAGGTCCAGGTGCTGAGGCCAAGGACAGCTGTGCTCAACCTTAGCCACCCTCCCAGATACCATGTCCTGTGACAGGGAGCTCCCCTGGGACCTTCCTGGGCCTGTGCCCCCTCCCCAGCTAGGCTCCTCCAAACCCTCCTAACCCTGATTTTGCCCTGACCTGAGCCCTGAAGGTTGGGAAAGGCTGTGTCCAGAAAGACTTCCTCTGCTCCAGCTGATTGTTCAAGCGCCTGAGGTTACCCCAGTGGGTTTCTCTGTCCTCTTCGGGGTTCTGCATTGCTGTCTCTCAGTCAGTGGTAGGGCAGGGGTTTCAGGGGCACTGGTTGCTCCAGCTGCTCACAGGGGGCCCTGGAGGATGGATGTGGATTGAACGCGGTGGCTGGGGTGCCCCTTCCTCATCTCACTCTCCCGCTGCCTGCCGATCCCCAGCCCGAGAGCAGCTGCGAAGGTCCCGCCACAGCCGCACGTTCCTGGTGGAGTCTGGCGTCGGAGAGCTCTGGGCAGAGTTGCAAGCAGGTGAGTGGAGAGAGGGATGGAGATAGTTCCCGGCTCCTGGGGTAATCCATAATACATTGATGGGGTGGGGGGGGCATCCGCGAAGCCGGTCCCTTTCTGCTCCTTCCCTTGTACTTAACCTAGCAGCCCCACAGTCACCTGCACCCCACCGCACTCACAGCCACATCCCTAACTCCACTCCTCTGGGAGATTCTCCGTGGACTTTCGGAGGGAATTGCAGAGCCCCCGGAGCCGTTTTCCCTCCACATCCTGCACCCCTCTCCCGGTGACCTGAGGTTCAAGCGGCTGAAATACCTTCCGCCCGCCCCCCCGCAGGCAGGGCTTGGGGGCCGGGGGCAGGGTTGGAGGCCGGGTGAGGCTCAAGGGGGCGGGTATCCACGGGTACGTGCCCGCGGTTGCCGCGCAGGAGACCGTTACATGGTGGCGGATTGCGGGGGAGGCACCGTGGACCTGACCGTGCACCAGCTGGAGCAGCCTCACGGCACCCTCAAGGAACTCTACAAGGCGTCAGGTGAGTAGCCAGGCAGCGCCCTTGATACCCAGCGCGCTCCACCCCGGCCCCGCTGACGCCCCCTCCGTCCCTTGCCCCACACCAGGCGGACCCTATGGTGCTGTGGGCGTGGACCTGGCCTTTGAGCAGCTACTGGGCCGCATCTTTGGCGAGGACTTCGTCGCCACCTTCAAAAGGGAACGGCCGGCAGCCTGGGTGGATTTAACCATTGCCTTCGAGGCTCGTAAACGCACAGCGGGTCCGCACCGTGCCGGCGCCCTCAACATCTCCCTGCCCTTCTCATTCATCGACTTCTACCGCAAGCAGCGAGGCCACAATGTGGAGACGGCCCTGCGCAGGAGCAGGTGGGCTCAGGGACCGAAAGCTCTGGCAAGGTTTGCGGATGGGCAAAGCCACCCCCCCCCCAAGGGAGGGTCATAGGCACCAGTGGGAGGTGGAGTCCGCTTCATCCGCCCCTTCCTTCTCCCCCAACCAATCTTGCTAGCCCCGGCGGCAGGGGGAGGGACGTGAGTACCCCAGCGGGGCAGGCTCTACCCCAGGATTCCGCAGCCCCAACCGGGGCAGGAGGGAGGATCACGGGCTTTCCCCCCGCCCCCAGAAAGGGCCGGGGTCTCAGCTCGCACACATCTCAACACACACCGTGCCAGCCAGTGCCAAAGCCCCTGGGAGAGTGAGGTGGGGTAAGGGTCAGGGTCCAGGTGATCACCCCTCACACATAACGCGCAGTCCATTGCCCAGGCGCCATCTGCCTGGAGGCCGGAGCAGGCACCCTGGACCCGAGCTGGGGCAGGCAGCTGGGCCCTGACCGGTGCCCCCTTCACCGCCCACAGCGTGAACTTGGTGAAGTGGTCCCCACAGGGGATGCTCCGGATGTCCTGCGAGGCTATGAACGAGCTCTTCCAGCCCACGGTCAGCGGGATCATCCAGCATATAGGTGAGTGCCTGAGCTCGGGTCCCATATCCACCCCCACATACACATCCCGATTCGGAAGTAATTCCCATCAGCACCTGAAAGCCCCCCCACACATAGACTGGGATGGCACCCGGAATCATCTGGAATACCTGGGGGACACCCTGCTCATAGTGACTAAGAGCTAGGAGGGATAATGTGTGGTTTTGCCAAGTTAAAGAACCTCTGGTACCTCGGTTTCCCTGCCTATAAAATAAGGTGGTCGTATTGGGTTCCCAAAACGTTATCACAGAGATCAAGTGAGCTGAAGTATCTAGAGAGTGAGCACGATGTCTTGCACACCGTAGGCGTTTCATACGGGAAAATGTATATCCTTACCCACGCCCTCCACGTTGTGGTGGGAAACAAAGGGGCGGAGTGTGTTGGAGAGGCAGCGCCCCGGAGGATTGCCAGGAGCCCCCAGTGAAAGCTCTCATTGTTTTCTCTTCATTTTGTCCACCAGAACGGGGCTGTGGTTTTATAATTGAAATGGCTACTTTCTAGTTGCCTGGAGAGTACATTCCCATTCCCCGGGAAGCTGGACGGCTGCGGGGCGATAGGGGGCGTCAGTGGCCGTGAAGTGGCGGCCTCAACGCTTTCTCCCGTCTCCTCTACCTCCTTCGTCCCTCCCTTTCTCTCTCTCCTCCCGGTCCCCCGTCCCGCAGAGGCGCTGCTGGCGCAGCCCGAGGTGCAAGGCGTGAAGCTGCTGTTCCTGGTGGGCGGCTTCGCCGAGTCGGCCGTGCTCCAGCACGCGGTGCAGGCGGCGCTGGGCGCCCGCGGCCTGCGCGTCGTGGTCCCGCACGACGTGAGCCTCACCATCCTCAAGGGTGCGGTACTCTTCGGGCAGGCGCCGGGCGTGGTGCGGGTGCGCCGCTCGCCGCTCACCTACGGCGTGGGCGTGCTTAACCGCTTTGTGCCCGGGCGCCACCCACCCGACAAGCTGCTGGTTCGCGACGGCCGCCGCTGGTGCACCGACGTCTTCGAGCGCTTCGTGGCCGCCGAGCAGTCCGTGGCCCTAGGCGAGGAGGTGCGGCGCAGCTACTGCCCGGCACGCCCAGGGCAGCGGCGCGTACTCATCAACCTGTACTGCTGCGCCGCGGAGGACGCGCGCTTCATCACCGACCCGGGAGTGCGCAAGTGCGGCGCGCTCAGCCTCGATCTGGAGCCCGCCAACTGCGGCCCGGACCCCGCCGGCGCGTCCCCCGGCCGCCGCGAGATTCGCGCCGCCATGCAGTTTGGCGACACCGAGATTAAGGTCACCGCCGTCGACGTCAGCACAAATCGCTCTGTGCGCGCGGCCATCGACTTTCTTTCCAACTGAGGGCATGCTAGGCACAGGGCGGGGCGCAGGGCGCGGCACCGCCAACCCTGAGCTCCGCCTGCCAAACGCCCTCTATCGGTCTCGTGGTCTGGGGAGCGGGCTGGGGCAGCTAAATCTGCTTGTTCAGATATCAGCGCCCCTTTCCCCGCCCTCTGCCCGGGGGAGATGAGGTCACAGGAGGGTGGGTGGGGACACATCCAGAGACATTGCTTTGAGGTTGGACCCTGGTCTGCTGACAGAAAAGCTGGACGAAATCTGGGGCAGATAAAGGAGACTTACTTAGAGGTTTCCAAGACGGTGCTCCTAGCCCTACAGGAATGTGTAACCCCCGAAGCCAGAAAATACCGGAAGATTGGGCCAGCCCTGACCTGAACTGAGGGTGGAGGGGTTGGGGGGAAAGGTCAAGCAAGGTAGGATGAAGGGAGAGCAGCAGGAGGAAGGGGGTTGTTCACCTGGACACCAAGGGCCGGAGTCCAGCCCACGCTGGAAGCCCCGCAGAGCAACCGTGTCGGGACAGGAAAGTGAAGGAAAGCAGGCACTAGAGGGACAAGGGTCGTATGGCCTTCCTGGCGGTGGTACTGGCCCAAGTAGGGCTGTTAATGGTAGAAGTAGTAGCTGGCTAATGGGGGGAGGGACACATTATCAGGGTGAAGACAGTTATGAGGGGATGTAGGAGAGTGTGCTAGGGGGCCTTTCATTCAGGACATATGACTCATGGTAAGGCTTCAAGGGCCAGCCTGTGAATGACCCACTTCTACCTCACCCTAAACATGAAAGGGCAGTTCAGGTGGAAACAGGGAAGACAGAAGGAGCACTGGGGGGCTGGTCCTAGCTCCTCCATCAACTCAATGTGGCATTAGGACATTCTCTGCCCACCCATGGGCCAAGTAGGAAATGTTTGGTACCTCCCTCCAGCTGTGACATGAGCAACAGCCCCACCTTCCCAAGAACCCTAAGGTGACAATAAAGCATTTATGCTCAAGGTCAAGTAACAGTCTGCTGGTACCACATGACTAGGGAGCCCAATAGTGGAGTAGCAGAGGGGCCTGGGTTCTAGAAAGACAAGGGAGAAAACTTTCAGCTGTACCCAGGGCTGGGAACTGACCAGAAGGGGGTGCTAGAGTTTCCCTCTCAGGCATCCCAAATAGAACTCCGTAAGTCCCTAAGACATCTGAACCCTGGTGGTTCACTTGTTAAGTGCTGCTGCTAACTAAAAGGTTGGTGTTTTGAACCCACCCAATGGACTGGCAGGAGAAAGACCTGACAGTCTGCTCCCATAAAGATTACAGCCTAGAAAACCCTATGGGACAGTTCTACTGTCACATGGGGTCACTATGAGTCTAAATCAACTCAAGAGCACCTAACAACTGGCAACTGTTCCCAGACCTGACAGCCACCACCTGTGCATACCGCCTTTGGAGGTAGGTGCTGTCATACCATACAGTGCCCTAGTCACCTCAGAGAATGAGTTTGCCCAGTTCTGTTCCTTGTCCCATCTGTGAAGGGTTGAGCACTCTCAGGATCCTGGAAAACAAAAGGTCAGCTGGCCTCTGGTATCCATTGTAAATTTTATTTCTTTAGGGTTTTATCCCAACCGGTCATTTAAAAACAAAGTAACACAGACCTGGGGGTTAGGGCTTGGGGACTGCACCACCCTCCCACTCGCCGTGGACAGCAGTAGGGAAGAGAGGGGTGGGAGAGTCGGCTAAAGCCAGGCAGCAGCAGCAGTAATGGGGCAACAGCATCCCAGAGCCAGCTCCCTCCTCTCCCCAGCCGGGGCTGGAGCCCCTATGGCTCGGGGTGGGGGGAGGTAGAACCCACCCCTGGCCTTCTCCCTCCCCTCCTCAGATAGCCTCCTTGGGGGCTCAATCCACTACTTCCAGCAGGAGACTGAGGCACACGGAGAGGAAGAAGTGGGAGAGCAGGCCACGGGAGAGGCAGGGCGGTGGCACGAATGAAGGCAAAGGTGAGAGGTGTGGGCGAAACCTCGGCTTGGAGGCCCCTGGACACTGCCCCCACGCCGCCCTGGGCAGAGGCGAGGAAGCCACACCATCACGCAGCAGGGCGGGGAGACGAGGTGAGGTTTAAGGCTGAGGGGCCTCGTGGCAGGCGGGTGCAAGGGCCTCAGTCGAAGCCGTGCCAATCGCTGTGCTCCGAGTCGTATTCCAGCTCGGCGCCCACGCACTTGACACCGTCCAGCAGCAGGGGTGTGCCGTGGTGCCGGTCTGCACGGCCCAAGAGGGAAGATTGGTCACTATGCTGGGCCCTGGCCCCACCCTCACAGCCCGCTGCGGGGTCCCCACCCCTTTCCTCAGGGCTTGGTTAGGGGGAACCACCAAAGAGGTTTGGAACTCCAGGCCTGGGTAAGGATTCATTTTTTGAACCGGGCTCCTCTGGGGAAGGGAGGAAGCCTCTCTCACCAAGCTTGCCCCTCCCTCCTGTAGCCAGACCTACACCCCATGGGTCCGCCAGGCGCCCACTCTCACCCATGACGCGCGCCTGCACTGTCACGCGCACACAGGCACCAGTGCCGCCCTCGCAGGCTAGGAGCATCTCCTCCTTGAGGACGCCCTCCTTGTGCGCTGAGTACTCACACTTGACGCTATAACCTGCCCAGGGGTGGGGGCGGTGATCAGCACTTCCCAGCCCCTGGCCCCTGCCACCAGCACTCACTGGCCCCCACCTATCACCAAGACATGCCCTAACCTCCTCTAAAGCAGTAAGGATGGTCCCTTGGGAACCCAGAGGACACCCTACCCCCACAGTCCTGGGGAACTTCCCATTCCTCAGTGGGTTCCATGTAGCTCTAAGGGTGAAGCTGACCAAACTCAGGCTTCCAGAAGGACCCCCCGCACCACCAAAGGAAGGCAGGGCTCCTGGGCAGGTGGTTCAGGTGGCAGAGGCAAAGGCCTAAGGAGTCTTGTTCAATCTACTGAAGGACAAGGGCACAGTCATGAGAACGGGGTGGGGGTGTGAAACGGAAGCTGCCAGACTGCAGGCTTGGGGCGGGGGTGGTCAAGGAACCAAGGGCAGCAGAGCAGGAGGAAGCAGTTCCAAGCCAAGGCCCAGGGCTGGCAGGCGTTAGTGGTTAGCCACCCAAAGTCTCCAAGGCTCCAGCATGTGTTTCTTTAGGGGCAAGGCAGGAGGGCAGGCTGGAGGCAATGCCAGCTCCTCCGTGCTCCCATCATCCCATTGAGGTAGACAGCACAGGATGGACAGAGGCGGGCCTACAGTGTGAGCCTGGGACTTCTGTCCAGGGAGTAAGTTAGGCCTGGGCATGGGACCTGCCAAGATGCCACACTGCAAGGCCACAAAGAGGCACCGTGTCCACTGTTGAGCTGTCCTTCTGCCTTAGATGGGGGGAAGGTGCCCCATGTTCTCGCTCCCACTCCCACCTGGCCCTGCTGGAGAAGGCAGGACTCTAGCAGCCCAGGGAGTCACACCTTCTGGGATGGGCATGATGCTGAGGAGCTTGAGGTGCAGGCTGGGGACAGGTGCCTCACGGACATCCTTGCTCAGCCCGAGCACCGGAGGCAGGGTAAAGGTAATCTCATACCTGTGGAGGATCTTCAGGAAGCCAACCTGCAGCAGGAGGGAAAAGGGAGGGAGGCACTTTCACTCGCTGCTTCCCCCAGGGCCCATCCAGGTCATGCCACCTATGATCTTTGTGGGCCTGAACACCTGCTTTCCTAGAGATCCCAGGGGTGCTACTCCCTCCATCACCCCAGCTGGCCCACACCCCCAGCCCGATAGCCCTAAGGGCCTCATCCCCACAGCTCAGCGAGCACACTCCTCAGCACCCACTTCTCACAGCTCCTCAGCGGCTCATTTTATAGACAAAAAACTAGCTGGCTAGAGGCCACACCGCATGACAGGGTGGAGTCCTCCATAGACCTCTTGGCCAATCTCGCCTGTCATGGCACACAGCAAGGCAACAGCCTTTGCCCGATGTCCCATGACACAAGCCATTCACCTGCCCCCCCACCCCGGCACATGCACACCAGTGCCTGCCAGAGTGAACAGCCCAAGGTCAGGGACGCTGGTCTCCAACCACTCACGTGGAGACACCAGGCAATTCAGACAGCATGGGATGAGGGACGAGATGGAATTAAGAAAAAACGCTAGACCAGCTGTTATCAGTCCAGAGCTGGCCCATGGGCCTGGCACCAGCCATCGACCTGCCTACCCTGCTGGCACCTGAACACAGATGCCTCCCCACCCACTCAAAGCCTCACTGTGCCCAACGGCCCCTACTCACAGCCCAAGCAATTGTTGCTCATACACAGTGCTTGGCAACCAATGCCCTCTGGGACAGATGCCATCCTTGGAAACTCCAGTCACATGAAGGGTTACAAGCCAGGGTGGCTGCTGAGTGGGAAGGCTGAGCAGAGAGCCAGTCCACAAGGCACAGGGTGCACGTGCTGCCCTCTTGGCTCCCGTGTGCGCACAAGCTCCTGTCCTGTTCACAGCTTAGGGGCTAGGACTGGCTTACTGGAGCATTCACCCTTCCAAGGGACCAGGCCGAGGTCATGGCATGATAAATCTCAGTCCCTGTGGCCCCCCTCACACTCTGCTGGTAGAGGGCACACCTCTCAAGAGGGCTTCCTGCTTGTACCTGCCAGCTGTGTCTACCCTGTAACCCAGCTACATCATTTGCATAATTTTCCTGGGGAAATACTCAGAGATGTGCAAACACTCATCCCTACCCTGTTTATAACAGGGAAAAATAGAAACTGTTAACACCCAGGAGTAGGGGACAAGCTAAATCAATGACGACACATACAACGGAATGCCAGGCAGTTGTAAAATCTCATGGAAAATTATTCACTGACACAGACGGGAGATGGTTCACAACAGAAGCAAGCCCAACACAGCGTAGACACCATGAGCCTGGGATTTTGGCTTTTTAAAGCAGGTATAGTTCCACATAGGCATTGAAAAAAGCTGGAATGACACATCAAAATAACAGCCATGGTTATTTCTAGATAGCAGGGTTGTGGGTATTTTTTAAAATTTCTTTGTATTTTTCCGTGCGTTCCAAATTTTCTCTAATGGACATGAATGGATTTTGCAATCAGGGAGAAAGCTATTTTTAAAAGTTTTTGGTTCATTCCATTTATTCCCTTGGGGAAGTAGTCAGCTGTAGGAGAAAGAGCAAGGATTTTAGAGTTGGACAGAAATGGGTACAACCCGGGGCTCCCTTCCGAGCAGGACAGCAAACTCCTCCTTCCTCAGGGCCGTCTTGATGGACAGGTTCCCACCACCACCACCCCCACCCCAGCACGCCGCTCAACTCTGGGCCTGTGGTTTACTGACCAACCTGATGGCTCACTCCCCATTTAACCCCCAAACCCCCAATTCCTCCCATCCAGAGACTCCCTTCTGCCCCTTCCAAGTGGATGTGGGATTCAACAGTGTCCCAGAAGTTAGAGGAGCCACACTGGAAGATGTGTGAGGTGTGGCCACTAGAAGTGATTGCTCCACCAGGCAGAAAACTCAGGGGTGGTAAATACTACTGCAAAGAGCCCACATCAGCCAGAGGCTTGGCAAAGAGGGTAAATAAAGTCACACGTTTTTATCACCATAACTGTCAACAGTGACACACCTCACACACATATTTCTTCCATTTCATCCTCAAACCAACTCCACTTTACAGAAGAGCAAACAGACAATCTGCCCACGGTCACTGTGTCAGGGTGGCAGGCCTGGACCTGAACCCAGGCCTGTGGCACCACAGCCTGGATGCCCACCTTCCATGGCTGCTGCCCAGATGGTGCTGAGACAACAACTCTGCTCGCCTCAATTGATGTAACATCCTAAATGCTCTCATCTCACTGAAATCTCACCACCACCCATTCTGCAGATAGGGAACCAGGCCCAGGAAGGAGCAAAGATGTGCCTATGAACCCAGCCTAGAGGAAATGGGACAGACAGGCCCAGGGGAACCAGGTCGATCTGGGAGGGGATGGAGGGTGTAGGGCTAACGATGGGGGAGGTGTGCACGTACCTTGACAAGAAAGCTGCTGTCGCTCTCCTGGGTGACCATGACCACCGAATCGTGCAGCTTCTCATCAAAGTGGACGTGGCTGTGGGAGCCTTCTGCATCATGGCCTGCCGCAAAGCGGATACTCCGGACCCTGGGCTTGTTGCCTAGGAGCGTGAGAGAGGGCTCCAGGGGTTGCTGGCTTCACCTGCCTCCTGGAAACTACTCTCCCTTACCACCAACTCCTGACTGCCCTTGATATCACCCAGCACCCATTGGCTGGGCTCCTCTTAGGGCTAGGCCACCTCGCTACTGGGCTCTGGGGATCATGAGGCTTGAGGCCCCCTACCTATCTGCCCAGTCCTCCCAGGAAAAATGCCCACCGAGAGGGGGTGGAAGGAAGGATTGGTTAATATGACCCCTCACTTAGAAAGGATGAAGCTAAAGCCAGAGACTGGAAGGGACAGTTCCCTAGATTCTTGCCAAACCCCAGGCATGCAGGACTTGGCCCCAGGCCTCTGGATCCCCAGCCCACTGCTCTCTCTCACAGTGCCAAGCTACCCAGTGCTAGGACTTTCTCTCCCAGCTCTGTCAGTGCATGAGGCCCTTGTCTGCCTCTCCTGATGACCCCAACCTCAGGGACAAGGGTAGAGGCAGTACCAGGCTCTATGGGATCTGCCTGAGAGTGAGAGAAACAAAGGGGTCAAAACACATACTCACCCACCTAGGAGATCACAACTGTCACTCCATCACATGGCTGTTCACTAGCAGGTAAGAAGGAAGGACCCAAGGGAACCTCCCAGACCCCTCTCCCAGGGAAGACCCTCCCAGAGATACCCTTCCCTATCAAGGCCCTTGGCTGCCCCTGAGCTAGGTCAGCTTCTCCAAGGCCAGGAAGGGGGTGGGGAATGGGTGGAGTCCAGGGCTGAGGGCCTGAGCTGGATGGGGACTGGGCCAGAGTGGCCTCTCAGCCCCAGACTTCCCAAGAGCCCTGCCCAGAGTCTTTGGTGGGAGGGCCTGGGCCAACCCTGGCCTAGGTTCTTAGACCCAGGAGGGACACTCTGGCTCCAGGGGGGCCAGCCTGGCAGTTCCACGATCTGCTGAGCTCCACAGGCCTGACACTCAAATTTTACCAAGTCTCCTCTGCCTAAACCCCTTCTTTAGCTCTCTGGATTCGTGAACAAAATCCAAACTGCCTTCCATCAGCCTCAGTGCTTACCATAGGCACCCTTTGCCCCCACCCCCACAGTGGGATAGAGAAGCTGGAACACTGGGGCACGAGGATACATGCCTCAATAGGCCAGTGCACCAAGGAGCCAGCAGGGGTCCCCAGGGTTCCCTGCTAGGGCTTGGGTCAGCCCCAGGTGGGCCCTGGCACAAAACACTGGCACATTTCAGACACACACACACACACACACACACACACACACACACACACAGCCAACACAGGCCCCATATGCAACAATGTCCCCTCCCACCAGCCCTGCTGAAAGCCCTCATGTAAGCTCTTGTCAGGCCAGGAGGACACTCACCCTTGTTGGCTGCAGCCATGGACACCCTTCCTGCTACGAGGCAAGACACGCAGCTCCTGCCGGACACCGCCACTCAAACTCAGCAGCCCCCCATGCTCCAGGGACACCAGCAGAAGCCTGAAAAATGAGGGTAGGGGAGGGCAGGGGTCAGGACCACCCATGGGCCCGCAGCTGGGGGAGAGCAGAGGGTCTTCCCTTAGGAAAGACCCAAGCCCCTGCTGCTCACACCCTCTAGTGCAGAGGGCCTCTGCCCCTCCCCCTACTCCTCCAACAGAGCCCCAGAATTTACCAAGAGCCCTCAGCCGTGCCTGATGCCCTATAGACCAGAACCTGCCAACGGGTGCTGAGCGGCAGCTTCTTGGGTGCTAAAGGGCCAGGACAGGACTCCGGTGCCCTAGCCTGCCTGAGACTGGCAGGGCAGGCAACCTGCAAAGGTGGGGACTTCATTGACACTTTCCAAGAGCCATTTCTGGCACTGATGACCCCAAGGGCTGGTCCAGCCCAGACACACAGGCTGTACAGTCCTACAGCCAGAGGTCATGTCATTCAGGTCACACACCTAGTGCTGCTGGGTCCAGGTCAGAGTCAGGATGGTTGGTGGGGGGCACAAATGGGGGAATGCACAAGATCCACTGTGTTCTTGGAGCCTTTCCCTCCTGGCAATCAGGGCCGCACAGGCCAACAGACGTCTCAGCGCAGGGGCAGTGGAAAGGGCCCCGGGAGGTCTGTGTGAGCAGCCTGGGCTCCGATGGGCTGAGTTGGGACCATCTGAGCATCAAAGAGAATAACAAGTGCAAATGATGGAAACAGACGGAATACATAAAATCAGAGTATTCACAATGGTTATAAAAAAAGAAGAGAGAAAGCAAAACAGACAAACCCAAGGCCTCATTTGTCACCACTGACGGCAGCAATGCTCTCTCAGCTCTGAAAATGGACAATTAAAGAGAAATGATTCCGCATGCCTCTTGGCCTTTCCTGTAACCAAACCGTCCTGGGTGATCGACAGAAAGTCCTTCTTTACAGAATTCTCACTACTAAATAACAAAGGAATGACCGAATGCAAAGTCATTCTATAATCCCTAAAGAAACAAATGCTGGAGACTGGGAATGCTAAACCACAGAGGTGAACGGTTGACAGCTGAGTTGATTCTCACAGATGATCTGAGGTTCCTCAGGGGATCGACAAGCTTACAATGGAGGGATGTGACATCACCCAGTAAGGCGATGATCAACCTCAGCTTCCCTCGCAGTGAGACAACCTGACACGCTGATGCCTCCTGCTGTGGTACAGCGTGGAGTCACAGCATCACTGACAATGGACTCAGGCCCAAAATGTTTAACCTCAGTCTAACCAAGCCTCCAGCTCGAACGTCCTGTTTACCAGAAATATACAGGCTAGTGGAACAAATTAAATGACTCCACGAGAAAGCAACGAGACAAACCCAGAAGGCAGAATATTCTACAGGACAACTGACCTGATTTTTTTTTTTTTTTTTCAAATTGCCAGACGAAAAATAAGAGGGAGGAGAGGTTTGTTCTAGAAAGGTGACTGGCAAACTTTGGTCTGCAGGTCTTCCCCCTGTTGTTTCTTTTTATTAAAGTTTTATTGGCAAACAGTCGCATTCATTTGTTCACATATTGTCTGTGGCTGCTTCTGTGCTAAAGCAAAACCACTTTGAGTAGTTGCAACAGAAGACCATATAGCCTACGAAGCCTAAAATATTCACTACCTGGCCCTTCACAGGAAAAGTTTGCCAAACCCAGTTCTAGATTAACAAGACCAAGAAGGCAGACTATCTTACAGGACAGCTGACCTGTTTTTTCCACATCAATTGCAAGAAGAATAAATGGAAGAGAGAGGTTCTAACAAACTACCTATAAAAAAAAAAAAACACATATGAAGGATAATCCAGAAATGGGAATGAGACTGAATATTGGATAATATTAGGAAATAAGAGTTGATTTTGTTAGTTGAGAAAATAGAATTGTAATATGTACGGAAATAAATCCTTATCTTTCAGAGATACAGACTGAAGTATTCGGAGATGCGTGGCCTCACCTCCCTCCCCACTTCCTAGTGGCAGAGTCACCCACTAGGCCTGAATTCTGCCTTGTGGACAGGGTGAAGGGCTTCGGTAGCAGGAGCCCCTTAGCAGGAAGAGGCCTAAGGGGGGACAAGGATGGGCAAGGCAGGAGCATCCAGGGCAGCCGCAGGCCAGCACCCTCCCCTTAGGAGCTAGCTCCCAGGCCTCAGTCCAGGGTGCAAGCAAGGGATCTGCGCCCCCACTCACCTCCGGGGTCAGTCACAGAAGGACAGCCATGGAATGCTGAGCTTGTCCCCAGGAAGCCTGGCCCTTGGAGAGTAGCCACAACTCTCACCCCACCTCTCCAGCCACCTGCTGAAGCTGTGGACTTAGCATGTGACGAACGAACGGCCAAGCACAGGGGTTCCAAGTCCTTGCAGAGAGGGCATTCCAGCCACACCTCTCCAGCCAGGGGGAGACACAACCCAGTGTTCACAAGATCCCCCTATCACCCAGGATGCTTTCTGGGCAAAACTCTTAGCCAGCAGCTGGTGAACAAATGCTCCCTGCATTTCGTTTTACAAAACACTCACCCTGTGCATGCTGGGCCCCTCTCTGTCTTTCCCCTCAACCCTACTGCTCTTAGAGACCAAAATTCAAGCCCTGGCTGCCTTCACCCAGGCCATCAGGCCATCCACTCTGCCAGTAACAATCCCACCTCTCACCCAGGTCTCAACCCCAACATCACTTTTCTAGGGAAGCCCCCTCAACCCAGGATAAGCCTGACTCTTTAAAGGACCCACCTCCTCACTTCTGAGATCATTTCTCCAGCTTACAAGAGTAGAGGCTGTGTTTTTGCCAAACCCTGTGTGCCCCAGACCCAGTACGTGCCTGTCAGGGAGCAGCCATGTCTAGTAAAACGCTGTATCCAAGAAAATGTGTTGAATGAAAGGTCAAATAAGGGGAGCAGCCTTGGTCTAGCCTGCAGGCAGATGTGGCATGGTCAGATGAGACCCCACTCTCTCAGCCAACCCCTGCCCTTGAGGGCATTCTTCACACTGTCTTCAGTATCGCTCCCCCTCCCCTACCTCACAGTATGGTCCCCCACTGGGCATCCCTCTGGCCTTGCTACAGAGACTGAGAGCCCACTAAGGGCAGGACCCGCACCTCATGCAGAGCACCCAGTGTTCAGTGCAGAGCAAGCACTCAGGAACTGCCTGTAACTCTCATAGTGAGAAGACAGGGGGAGGCAGCTGACTTCAGGGGCTTAAAAGCAAAAATACCAAACCAGCTGCCTTCTAGTCGATTCTGACTCATGGAGACCCCATGTGTGCCCTGAGAGGTAGAACTGTGCTCCATGAGATTTTCATGGCTGTGACCTTTCAGAAGCAGATCACCAGGTCTTTCTTCCGAGGCATCTCTGGCAGGTTTGAACTGCCAACCTTTCAGTTAGTAGTCGAGGACTTAACCACTTGTGCCACCCAGGGACTCCAGAAGGCTAGAGGACCAACCTCCTTCCACAGCAAAGGGCCTTGCCAATCACTGGCCCCTTGTCCACACACAATTCCTCGTTATAAGCTGGAATAGAGGGGGTGGGCCTCTCCCTGCTACGGTCTTGTCCAGGGAACTACTAGGCCCCAAGCGAGCCCAAGGCTGGCCCTACCTCCAGCCTCCTCCTGTGTCAGCCCAATCCTCAGCTTGCCCCAAGTGGCACAGTCCTTCCCACCTCCCACCCGTCCCACCCCCAGGCAATAGGGAGATGATCAGGAGCGTGGGCTCCAGAGCCCAGCAGTCCTGGTTCAAATTCAGGCTCTGGCCCTTGCTGGCCACGTGACTGGGGGCAAATAACTTCAATTCTCTGACCTTGGTTTCCTCATCTGTAACACAGGAATAAGCGGCAGCCTCTCCCTCACAGGGCTCAGTGAACACTAACCCACAGGGTGCGGCAAGTAGAGCTGCTGCCTGAAGCTCTGTAACGACACGTTCCCCCAGCGTGTCCCCCCACCTCTGTGAAAGCAAACCCCAAAGGCTGGTTTCTGAAGCAACAACAACTTCAGGAAGGCACTGGCAGAGGTGCTTCAGGCTCTTCCCGCAACAGCCAGGAAGGGCCCTCAGGGTAGGCTCCAGGGACTTCAGCCTTCTCAGAAAACAGCCCAAGGATTGAAAAGACCTCCCTCCTCCTTCTCTCCTCCTGCCCTCCCTACTCCTGGCAACCAGGCCCCCAGCAGGGCCAGAGAGAAGGCTGCTTGGAGCCCCTGTTCCTCCCAACCAGAGGATCCAGGTGCCATCCGGACTGGGTCTCCACCCTCTGTCCTGATCACAAGGAAGATGTGGAGAATGTGCATCCTAGGAAATGCCACCAGGGAGGAACATGGTGCCCCCCTCAAAAAATAAAAAAAATGACAACTGCCCCTGCCTTTGATGGGCTATCAACAGGTCAAGGGTAGGACCCTAAACAGTCATAGATAGGAAGGGCTGGAAAGTTGGGACAAGGACCTTAAGGGCTTCTGTTGCTCTCAGTTGCTCTCAGGGAAAATGGGGAGAACTCCCCTCTGGGGGACAGAGAGCTTTAGAAATAAAGGCTAGTTCCAGGCTACTCGGCCCAGGCAGCACTCAGCCAGGCCCAGGGGAGCGTCTGGCCTGAGGAACAGGCTCACAGGCACCGCAAGTGGGCAGACAGATGGACGGTCACACAGGAACCCAGAGTTCTCAGCACCCTAGACTCCAGCCCTGGAGGGCGCTAGTTGCTACTGCAGGTGTCCAGTGCTGGGCCCAAGGCTGCGGACTGGAGGAAGGGCTAAAGCAACAACAGTCTATCCACAGCAAAGCAGAGCTCAGGAAGCCGCCGCTCACCCCTATAGCTGTACTCCCCACACCACCTGCCCCAGAGACAGCTCTCAAATCCAAGGCATCGTGGGGCAACCCAGATTGTTCTCCCCACCATTGTGTGGTCGGGCTATGCCCCCAACCTCTCAAGGCCTTGCTCCTCATTTATTCCTCAATCTCCATTCTCAGCCTGTTCCAAGGACTTTGGGCCAGGAACTCTATAACCTCCCACCCTTCTCACCTCTCCCTTCCCCTCCCAACCTCAAACACTCAGTCCAGCAGAAGCCCCATCCAGCCTCCCATTAAATCTCAGGCCTATAAAGGGATCGCTGCCCATGGAGGACTTGAGACAGGGTCACAGTGACCTCCTGACTCCCAGGATCTGATACAGGACTGGGCACACAACAGGGTCCCTGTATACCTAGAACAAGGCCTGGAAAGGCAAGGCTGGAGGTCAGGTGTAGTTGTGAAGGCTTCACATAAACTCAGTCTTGATGCGACCTCATTTTCCCTTTCCTCCAGATAAGCCAAGGGTGCAAAGCTAAGTATGGGTGTTCTCTCTCTCACAAAAGGTGGGGTGCGGGGGGGGGGATGTTGAACTGGGGAAAGGATCTCCCCATCCCACACCCTCCTGTCTCCCCAAGAAGCGCTGCCATCCTCTGTACAGCATCCTTCCATCTCCTCATAAACACACCCCCAGCTAGAGGGTGCTTAGGTTCCCCTAGCCTCCAGACTGCCTGCCCCTCCCAGGCCCCTCCCTGGGCCTGTGGTCCTGGGGACCCAAGTAGAGGCCAGGCCAGGGGTCAGGGGAAGGGGGAAACAGCTGCCTCTGACCTTCCTCAGCCCCTGGGGCAGAGAAACACCCTTCCTGATTCCCCAGTGCCAAGATTCAAGAGGAAAGGAACCTAAAGCCTATCTTCTCCGTCCAGCAGAACCCCTGCTCAACTAACCGCAACACAGGTTCGAATCCCTTCTGGTGCATGACACAGGGAGCCGGCAGTGGCACCAGGAGCCGGCAGTGGCACCAGGAGCCCCGGACGTAGGACCCTGTATCCTCGCCTCTCCCGCCGCCATCCTGGTGGGTGTGGCGCTCCCATTCAGCCCCATTATCATCTTCTCGCAGACAGAATCGCTGGACGTCCTCTCATTATACCCCTGCGAGGCAGAGGTTCTGTCCCTCAGAGATAACCTGGGGCGCTTCCCACCTTCACCTCGGCTGACGCAGGAGTCTTGGGAGCTCCCGTCCCCCGATATCACCGCTCCCCTTCCCAGGGGTGCCGAGACCGCGGAGGCTCAGAGTTACTACTCGTCCAAGGTCACACAAAGAGGCGGTGGCAGTGGCGGGGGGGTGTCGGGGCTGACCCCATTACGCCCCTGCCCTCACTGTGACACCCCTGCCCCCAACAGCGCCCCGCGGAGAACACCCTTGCCCCACCAACTAACGGTCACCCACGTCTCCGGGTTCTGTCATCTCCCCACCTCAGGGGCCCGGGAAGCTCTCCAGAGCCCGGCCCCCCCAATGGAGCCCCCCGCCCCAGTCCCTCCCCGACAGCCGACGGGGTCCCCAGTACCTTCTGCCTAGGACGGGGCCGGGACCGGGAGGGGATCTAGGCGAGCGAGGCGGAACCGGCAGGCGGCAGAGGAAGGTCAGTCTCGCCAAGCGGGGCACACCCCGGGGCTGGGCTGGGCCAGGACTACAGCCGCAGCGACGGTGGCAGCAGCGGCGGCGGCAGCAGCGGCGGCGGCAACAGCGGCGGCAGCGGCGGGGGCCCAGCGCAGAGCACTAGCAGACAGCCCGCGCCGCGCCGCCCGCCTCACCGGCACGCCTCCGCCTACGCCCATTGGTCGGTCCGAGGGGCTGGGCGAGAGCCTCTGCCGACCAATGAGCAGGCGCCAGAGAACCGCCAACAGGCGATATGCCGCCAGAGTCACGTGCCGGAGGCGCCGCGACTGCGCTTTGCGAGTCCGAGCCAACCAAGGCCCGGCGAGTTCTCGCGATGAAGACAGCCGGGCCGTCCTGACCAGGCCTGGTGCCCGGAGGGGCAGAAGGAAAGGGAGGTGGGAGGAGCCTCCTGGTAGGCCCCGCCCCCGCCCCACCTCCGGCGGTGCAGCTTGCACCTCCTGCCTTGGCCTCCACCTGGGAGGTGCCCTCCGTGGACCCTGTACCCTCGGGCGGCAGTCGGACAAAGCTTGGGCCGAAATGCTAGGTTCAGAGGCAGGTCACCTTTCTCCCTAGGCTCCCACGCCCTCCTCGGCAACTGATACGGGCATCACTAGGTCCTGTCCCAAAAGGCCCTGAAAAACCAAAACCCGGCGCCGTCGAGTCGATTCCGACTCATAGCGATCATATTGGACAGAGTAGAACTGCCCCTAGAGTTTCCAAAGAGCACCTGGTGGATTCCAACTGCCAACCCTTTGTTTAGCAGTCGTAGCACTTAACCACTACACCACCAGGGTTTCCTCCAGGCCCTGAGGAACCCTCCATTCTTCCCCCTGTGACCCTCGGCCTCTTCCTCCTCCACCCCATACACCTGCCTCGGAGGAGGCGCTCCTGCTTGGACCTGACACAAGTCCTCGGAGCCCCGCCCGGCCCGGAATAAGCTTCAGAACAAAGAAAGCACGTGGGGGTGGGGGTTGGAAGAGACTGTGCAGGCGCCCCCGGGGACCTCAGCCTCTGCTCTCAATCTCCATGGAGGCAGTCGCCATGGCAGCGAGATGCGCCTAGCTCGGCGCCGTGGGGTGGGATGTGGGCGCCTCCACCGCGCGAGGGAACGAGAGGCGTGGTTCTCGGATCTTCAGGGGTCCCAACAGCAGCCCCACCTGCCCATCCGTGAGCCCACCCCTCCACCCCGCCCTCCGGTTCCGCCTGCGGTAGACAGGTTCCCAAGTGCCCGCGGGGAGCTGCGCAAAGCTTGGGGCTCCCCTTCCAACGTGACTAGGGGGGAGATGGCTTGGGCGGCTGGGGGCCCCGCTTCCTTTCAGTAGGGCCGGGATTGCGGCCTTTGGAGAGCCCTCAAGGCTTCCACCCTCTGGATCTCTGGCTCGCTGCGGCCCCTAATCTATATCCCAATCTCCGGCCTGCATGCAGTTGGCAAATTAATCTTCCTGAGCTATTGTTTCCACCGCCACCCTCCCCGGCTCCAAACAGTCCCCCGACTGTCTCTAGCTAGCAGAGCTTCGCAAACTTTTTAGCAGCACCTTGGGTAAATCGTGCGCACTCTGGCGTTTGAGATGTGGGCATCCAGCGCCGCCGACACTGGGAGCTTTCCACGGCCTGATCCCAAGTGACCTACTCCTGCCAGAGGCTTTTGCCCTCTTACACCCCTGTCGCATGGGCCCTGCTGTGCTCCCCAACTGTATTCCCATCTCTATTCTTTTCTTCAGAAACCGTGGTGGTGTAGTGATTAAGAGCTACAGCTGCCAACCAAAAGGTCAGCAGTTCGAATCCACCAGGAGCTCGTTGGAAACTATGGGGCAGTTCTACTTTGTCCTGTAGGGTCGCTATGAGTCAGAATTGACTCAATGGCAAAGGGTTTTTATTCTTTTCCTCAAGTCCTAAAGTTGGTAGACAGTGGGCCCAAAGTAGCCTGCAGATTTTGTTAAGCCTACCTGGAGCTTTTTTTTTTTTTTGGATTCCAGATTTCTAGGCTTCTTTGGAAATACCAGATTTAGCAACACAGGTTCACTTTCTGCCCTTGCACCAAACTCTGGCCCTGAGTGGTAGGGCCACTCCAATTTATTATATAACAAAACTGATTACCCGCCGTGTCTAATCCAACTCATGGCAACTCCGTGTGTATCGGAGTAGAACTGTGCTCCAGAGAATTTTCAATGACTGTGACCTTTCAGAAACATCACCAGGCCTTTCTTCCAAGGTACCTCTGGGTGGTTTGAACGGCCAGCCTTTAAGCTAATAACCCAGTTCTTAACAGTTTGTACCACCTTAAAAAAAAAAAAAAAAGCCCACTGCCATGGAGTCAATTCAGACTCACAGTGACCCTATGGGCCCCCAATTTACTGTATAGTCTCTACCACTCCCTGTTTCCTCACCTTTGTTTTTCCTTCCAGGTCTGTGCAGGCATTTCACTTTGTGATCCTGCCCTCCTCCTTTTACTACCCTCCCACCTGGAATGCCCTTCCCACTCTCCTTTCATACACAAAACACCCTTCCTTCAAATCCAGGTTAACGCCTACCTTTTTTTTTTTTTTTTTATGAAGTCTTTCTCCTCACAACCATCTTTGGTGTGGGCTGTGGAAAACACACAGACTAGCAGCCTGGGGCTATTTCCTTACTGGCAATTCCTTGTAACAAATATTTACTGTGTGTATATGGTAAGCAAGCAACTGTACTAGGCTCTGTGGAGTTGAAAGCACTCACAGCTTCGTGTGGGAGGCACACCCCACAAAAACAGCCGTGGTATTCTCCCTTCCAAGTACTCTTCATACTGCTAAGTGGTGGGCAGTCTGGTTCACTGGCCAACTGGAAGGACCTGCAATACTGAGTTCCCCATGCCTGGGGATACTACAGGCTCCCAGGGAAGTCCCCAGAGCCACAGTGGGTACGGATAGTTCTGGAAAGTCTCCAGAGGAAGAAAGAAAAGGAAGGAAATGACCTCTTTGTGCAGGGTCTAATGTACATGGTTGCCCCACTGCTGCCCAATGGGCCTGTGTACCCAGAAGAGGGTGTGTCAACATCAACGTGATGCTGAGGCCCTGGGACTTCCTGTGCAAAGGGCCTTACTAGAGGGAAGCCCTAGGCCTCTGCCAGGCTTCCTTGAGATGGGGGCAGTATGGTAAGGAATTAGGAACACTCCGAGTTAGGAGAGTAAGTTGAGCACATACAGGACATCTTCCCCAGCTGTAAACGCATGGTATTCTGGATTCTATTACTTTTAATAATAAAAAACAACTATGACCACTTTGGAAAACTGTTTGGCAGTGCCTAATAAAGCTGATAAATACCAATCCTATGACCCAGCAATTCCACTCTTAAGTATACAGCAAGACACATGTATACAGGTATTTATGGCAGTGCTATTGTAATAGCCCTAAACTGGAAATTACCCAAATATCCATCAACAATAGAAAATAAATAAATTGTGCTCTATTCATACTTGGAACCCTGGTGGTGCAGTGGTGAAGAGCACGGCTTCTAACCAAAAGGTTGGCAGTTCGAATCCACCAGCTAGCCTCTCTTTAGAAACCCTATGGGGCAGTTCTATTTGGTCCTATAAGGTTGCTATGAGTCAGAATCAACTTGACAGCAATGGGGTTGTTTGTTTGTTTTAATCCATACAAAGGTATTGTTATGGATTGAATTGTGTCCCCCCAAAATAAATTTTGGAATCCTAACCCCTATACCTGTGGTTGTAATCCCATTTGGGAATAGAGTTTTCTTATCAGTGTAGGGTGTATCTGAAATCTAACCATTTCTGAGACACGAATAGAGCAGATTAGGCACAGAGAAGTAAGCACAAATGAAGGGGAAGGTAGGTGTCACATGGAAATTGCCAGGGAACCAAGGAATGCAGGGGCTGCAGAAACAGAAAGAGATATTGCCCCGGAGACAACAGAGAGAGAGCCTTTCCCTAGAGTCAGTGTCCCAAATTCAGACTTCTAGCCTCCTAAACTGTGAGAAAATACATTTCTCTTCATTGAGCCACTCACTTCTGGTATTTCTGTCGTAGTAGCACTGGCTAAGACAGGTATGTTATACAATAGTAACAAATAACAATCTACTGAATACATACAACAACATAGATGACTTCTGTAGATATAATATCAAGCAAAAGAAGTCCAACACAAAAATAATATATACTGTATTGTACATTCTAGCACGTGTCTTTAAGTGAATGTGTGTGCATTTATCTTGAGTAGAGTGAACTACATTTCCCAGAATTCCCTTTAATGTATGTTTTTTATTTAGGACGGATCACAAGAGACATTCTTGAATGAGATTTGGAGAGTAGAAGAAAAGCAGTGGCATATTGTTTTTTACACTTGGAAGGTTGGGGCAGAAGCTTTGTGGCCCAGGCATATTGTTACTGGTGAGCTGGCTAACCTCATTGACTTGGGGTAGTAGCTGGGCCTTCAACTACTCCACCTGATTCCTGAGCCAGATATGTGTTTAGCTCTATGATGAAGGCTTCCAGCTTCTCCTGTAGGACACCTACACCACCAAGGTTGGAGTCAGTGAGACCCAACATGGGTTCCAGTTTGTCCTCCAGAGGTTTGGCTTATGCTCATGGATTCAAACTTGTCCTCTCTTCCCACAAATTTATATCCATCCGCCCTTGTCAATTGTGGACTTTAAGCTCCAGCATCAGATGCAAAAACAACAGCCATACAGAGAACGTTCAACCAGCTCCCACAATTACATGAAGTTAAATCCCTGTAACAAATCCTTATTCTTCTCTGATTGAACTCTGGTACAATAGCATAGGCATATTTAATTTTTTTATAAGAAACTGTCAAACAGTTTTGTGAAATAGTTGTACTAATTTATACTCCCATCAGCAGACTATGAGAGTTTCAATTGCTTCACATCCTAACCGACATAAAAAAAAGAACCCTGCACTGTGCAACCTGGTTAGTTCCACCTTAACCTGGCACTCTGTTCCAGTTGCTAGAATTCTGTTATTGACAAAAAGCTCACTTTTTTTTTAAATTGGTCACCAAGATCTGTAAATTTTATTTCTCAATGATATTTTATTTTATTGTGCTTTAGGTGAAGGTTTACCACACAAATTAGTTTCTCATAAAAATCTCACTTTTCAGGTCTCCAAATTATAAATACCCAGCAGTCTCTTCCCCCTCAACTTGTCTAACTTTTTCCAGCAGCTGAATTCACTGACTTAACATACTCTATTTTTACTAACCAACCCACGGCATGTTCTCCTTCCAATACTTCAATAATTTTCCTTCTAATTAATATGCCCCAGCACTGATGACTGCAGTGAGATCTGAACAAAGAGAAAGTGTTAACTAGGTGAAGAGGGTGCTGAAGGCAAGCCCAGGGAGAGAACATAGCATGTGCTAAAGACAGAGCATGAAAGATGGAAAGAACTGAAGATGATAACTTAGCACAGAGAACAAAGGAGAGTATGGGACAAAATGAGAATGAACATACAGAGAGGAGTCAGCCTTGTAAGTCAAGGATTTGGGTCTTTATCCTAAGAGCAATGAGAAGTCATATAGAAAATGAAGGGTAAGTCTCAAAGATACCTTAAGCTCAATAAATTCAAGATACCTTAAACTGAAAACAGCAACAAAAAGAACACTGCACTGTGCAAACCAAATGAAGCAGGGCAAGAAGCCACCAGTGTTAAGCCTCTGCTCTGAGCCACGCCCTTGTGGAGGGCAATTTCACAATATCTATCGAAATTTAAAATGCATGTACCATCTCACCCCAGCTAAAATGGCACTGATTTAAAAAAAAAAGAATAAATATGGCAAGGATGTGGGAAGATTGGAACACTTATCCACTGCAGGTGGGAATGTAAAATGCTACAACCACTATAGAAAATAGAATGGTGCTTCCTCAAAAAAACTAGGAATAGAAATACCGTATGAGGAAAGATTAGTCCAAAGGACTAAGGGACCACATCTACCACTGCCTCCACCAGACTGAGTCCAGTACAACTAGACGGTGCCCAGCTACCACCGCTGACTGCTCTAACAGGGATCACAACAGAGGATCCTGGACAGAGCTGGAGAAAGATGTAGAGCAAAATTCTAACTCACAGAAAAAGACCAGACTTACTGGCCAAACAGAGACTGGAGAAACCCTGAGAGTATGACCCCCTTTTAGCTCATAATGAGGTCACCCCCGAGGTACACCCTTCAGCCAAAGATTAGACAGGCCCATAAAACAAAGCAAGACTAAAAGAACACACCACCCAGGGGCAAGGACTAGAAGGCAGGCCGGGACAGGGAAGTTGGTAATAGGGAACCCAAGGTCAAAAAGGGATAGTGCTGACATGTTGTGGGGTTATTAACCAATGACACAAAACAATATGTGTACTGTTTAATGAGAAACTAGTTCTGTAAACGTTCATCTAAAGTACAATAAAAAATAAATAAATAAATAAATACCTTATGATCCAGCAATTCCATTCCTAGGTATATACCCTGGAGACCTAATAAAGGAGACACAGACAGACATGTGGACATCTGTGTTCATTGCAGCATTATTCTCAATAGAAAAAAAAAATGGAAACAGCCTAAGTGCCCTTCAACAGATGAATGGATAAGCAAAATATGGTACATACGAACAGTGGAACTACACAACCGTAAAGAACAATGATGAGTCCGCGAAACAACATGGATGGATCTGGAGCACATAATACTGAGTGAAGTAAATCAACCACATAAAGACAAATATTGTATAACCCCACTTTTAAAGAAGACAAGAATATATATGTGTGTGTGTGTGTATATATATATATACACACAGAGACCAATGTTAATTGGTGGTTACCAGGGATGGCGGGGGGAGGTGAAATCACTCTCTAGATAATAGATACTTGTTATTTTTGGAAAAGTGGCACAGAATGTGGGTGTAATAAGCACAGCTTGACCAGAATAAACGATGCCACTAAGAGGCACACAAGAGAAAACGATGTTTATGCTAAAGAATATGACATATATAATTTGGCAACAACACCAACAATAACCAAAACATAAGTGTATGGCCACATATGTAAGTGTGTAGGCATATATGTGTACAGGAAAGTACAGGTGAGTGCCTATGTGTGTACTGATAGAAATATCTATATGTGCGTGTAAGTACAGATAAGAGTGTGCACACATGTATATTCATAGAGGACGCAGTTAAAGATACTTCTCAGATACAACCAAACACCTTATGAGATGGCTTTTCTGGATCTTAAAACTTAGGTAGGAACGTAGTCTCATGCGACAACTCAGTCAACTGGCATAATATAGTTCCAAAGTTCATATTCTGCATCCTAGTGAGATGAGTACCATCGGGGGTCTTATAAGCTTGTGAGAAGCCATCTAAGATACAAGTATTGGTGTCTACTCATCGGGAGCAAAAGAGAAAGAAGGAAACCAAAATCTCAGATAAGAAACTAGTCTACAGGGCTAATAGCCTACATAAGCCACAGCCTCATCTACCCTGAGACCAGAAGAACTAGATAGTGCCTGGCTACCACTACCAACCATTCTGATCAGGGCCGCAATAGATGAACCCTGATAGAATAGGAGAAAAATGCAGAACAGAACTCAAATTCTTAAAAAGTTCAGACTTACTGGACCAGTTGAGTCTAGAGGACTCCCTGAGACTATCACCCCGAGATACTCTTTAAAACTTGAAACAAAACTATCCGTTGAGGTCACCTTTTAGTGAATTAACACATTGGCACACAAAATAAAGAATATTTCCCATGAGTACAGTGCTTCAGTAAAAAACCATCCACATGAGACCAAAAGGTCAACAATCACTCTAAAGCAAAGATGAGAAGATAAGGGGGCAGGGAAACTAGAGCACTGGAAATAGAACAACCAGAATACAATTAATGTTGACACACTGTGAAAGAGGTAACTAATGTCACTGAAAAACTTGTGTAGAAATTGTCAAATGGGACCAAAATTTGTTAAGTAAACTTTCACCAAAAACATAATAAAATTTTGTCTTAGTTATTTAGTGCTGCAATAACAGAAATACCACAAGTGGATGGCTTTAAGAAACAGATATTTATTCTCTCACAGTCCAGGGGCTAGAAGTCTGAATTCAGGGTGCCAGCTCCAGAAGAAGGCTTTCTCTCTCTGTCAGTTCTGGAGGAAGGTACTTGTCATCAATCTTCCCCTGGTCTAGGAACTTCTCAGTGCAGCGATCCCTGGCCCAAAGGACACGCTCTGCTACCAGAGCTTCTTTCTGGATGGTATGAGGCCCCTCTCCTCTCTGCTAGACTCTCTCTTTCATATCTCAAAGGAGATTGACTCAACATACAATCGTATCCTGTAGATTGAGTCATGACTCATTAACATCACAGAGGTTAGGGTTTACATCAGAGGATAATCACATTAGATTACAAAATGCTGGATGACCACACGGGACTGGGAATCATGGCCTAGTCAAGTTGATACACATTTTGGGGAGTATACAATTCAATCTATAACATATATGTGTGTGTATATATATATATATATATATATTTAATTACGCATACATATACCCCTTGACCTGTTGTTGTTGTTGTTAGGTGCCGTCAAGTCGGTTCTGACTTATAGCGATCCTATGCACAACAGAACGAAACACTGCCCGGCCCTGAGCCATCCTCACAATCGTTGCTATGTTTGAGCTCATTGTTGCAGCCACTGTGTCAATCCAACTCGTTGAGGGTCTTCCTCTTTTCCACTGACCCTGTACTTTGCCACGCATGATGTCCTTCTCCAGGGATTGATCCCTCCTGACAACATGTCCAAAGTATGTAAGATGCCGTCTTGCCATACTTGCCTCTAAGGAGCATTTTGGCTATACTTCTAAGACAGATTTGTTCGTTCTTTTGGCAGTCCATGGTATATTCAATATCCTTCGCCAACACCACAATTCAAAGACGTCAACTCTTCTTCGATCTTCCTTATTCTTTGTCCAGGTTTCACATGCATATGATGTGATTGAAAATACCATGGCTTGGGTCAGGCGCACCTTAGTCTTCAGGGTGACATCTTTGCTCTTCAACACTTTGAAGAGGTCCTTTGCAGCAGATTTGCCCAATGCAATGTGTCTTTTGATTTCTTGACTGCTGCTTCCATGGGTGTTGATTGTGGATCCAAGTAAAATGAAATTCTTGGCAACTTCAATCTTTTCTCCATTTATCATGATGTTGCTCACTGGTCCGTTTGTGAGGATTTTTGTTTTAAGTTGAGGTGCAATCC
This sequence comes from Elephas maximus indicus, assembly GCF_024166365.1. Taxonomy (NCBI): domain Eukaryota; kingdom Metazoa; phylum Chordata; class Mammalia; order Proboscidea; family Elephantidae; genus Elephas; species Elephas maximus. Next base: position 42,380,282 of record NC_064843.1, read on the forward strand.
ATACTGAAGGCTGTGGTCTTTGATCTTCATTAGTAAGTGCTTCAAGTCCTTTTCACTTTCAGCAAGCAAGATGTTTCAATTGAACACTTTGACCTAGCAACCCCAATTCTGGAATTTATTATAGAGATGTGCTTGGATACAATAAATCATGAATGTATGAGGTTATTCATTGTTGCATTACTGTTGTTAATAAGAGGTTGGAAACAACTGAAGTGCCCCAAAATAGAGGTTTTGCTAAATGAATTTGATATAGACAATAGAATTTTATACAGCATAAAAAAAAAAGAGAACAGGAAGTTTTCAATGTACTGATAAAGGTCGATAATAGATCTTGCTGAGTGAAAAATCAAGATGATGCAGAACAGACTGTACAGATGCTGCCCTTTATCTAAGAAAAAAAAGCAGGTTGGATAACAATAAATGCGCATATTTGCTTTTATTTACATAAAGACACTCTGGAAGGATACAGAAAAATTGAAAATAGAAGTTACCTATTAGAAGTGTGGCTAGGGCAAGGAGACTTTCACTTTTTATATGTGTTTTATTTTTTAAATTGTGTGTATGTTTTATCAATTGAAAACATATTAAGTAACACAAATTTTAAGTACTTTTTGATATGCCTGTCTCCCCTACTAGAACTGTGAACACCTGGGGAGATAGATATCATGTTTTTCATTCATCTTTGTGCTCCTGGCATTAGTTCAGTGCCTGGCATATAGTAGATGCTCAATAAACATTTGAGGAATTAACCCAAGGTTGAAAAGGGAGAATGTTGACAATTCATGGGGTTGTTAACCAATGTCATAGAACAATGTGTGTACTGACTGTTTAATGAGAAACTGGTTTGTTCTGTAAAACTTCATCTAAAGTACAAGAAAAAATTTTTTCTTAATTGAGGAATTAATGAATGAATGGACCAGAGGAAATCAGATTTAGTGTGACTCAGAAAGAGAGAGGGGATTAGACAGCAGGAGGGAAGAAATATGTCAGCACCTGTCAGAAGGAAGTTCAGGGATCAAAAGAGATGTCTAAAGAGGAATCATAGAGTTATAATGTGAGATGTAAACCACCTTCATATTCCCAAGAAACATTCAGTGAAATTCTCCATTGTTTTTGGAGTTTGATTTGTAGGGTTTTGGAATATGGGTTGAAAATGACTCAGTCATGCCTGGATTTCCAGGAATAGGGGGCTTAAGGAAGAAGAACTTTCAGGATCTGGCCCAGCCTCTGTGGTGGAGGAGGTCAGCAGACTCTAGAGGGAGTGACCCCAGCCTCTGAACCTACATTCTGGCCCACCGTGCTCCTGCCAGGCAGAACCAAGCTCTGCCCCACCTCCTCGTCCCCAGACCCCTCCACAAGTCATCTCTACTAGCTTCACACATAGGAGCCCACAGGTGTGGTTGCATGGAAGAAATGTTCAGAGAAAGGAACCCTGGAGACTATGGAGAAAGGAACCCTGGAGACTATGGAGAAATAATGGTGCCAGAGCTGGCCGGGCTAGTGGTTAGTTTGGGATAGGTAGAGGATAAGCCTGAAGCGAGTGATGCCCTGAGACCATGCTAAATGCAGAAAGGAGGATCAGATCAGGGTCAGGATTAGTCATCAATTTTTATTGTTTATTATTTTAGGAACTCAGGGGCACAGAATTGGACTAAACATAATCCTTGGTTCATGACACTGTCATCCCATTTGTCTACGAGTATCTCACTTATGAACACCTGTGAACCCACCACTTTCTTCAAGAACTAGAACATTACGAAAACTTATATGTGAAAGGGTCAATTAATCAAGAAGATTTAACAATCATAAATATATAGGTATCCAGCATCAGGGCTCCTAAATATATAAAACACTGATAGAAATGAAGGGAGAAATAGTACTACAATAATAGTTGGAGACTTCAATACACCACTTTCAATATTGGACAGAACATCTAGAAAAAAGATCAACAGGGAAACAGAGGACATGAGTGACACTATAAACCAACTAGACTTAGCAGACATATATAGAACACTCCACCCAAAAATAGCACAATATACATTCTACTCCAGTGCACATGGATCATTCTACCAAATAGACCATATTTTAGATCACGAAGTGAGTCCTGATTAATTTCAAAAGATTGAACTCATAGAAAGCATTTTCTCTGACCGCAACAGAGTGAAGCTAGACAACAGTAACAGAAAAAAAGTGTGAAAATACAAAAACATACGGAATTAAATAATGCACTATTAAACTACCAAAGAGTCAAGGAAGAAATTACAAATTTCTTAGAATCAAATGAAAATGAAAGCACCACGTACCAAAACTTATGGAATGCTGCAAAGGCAGTACTCAGGGGGAAACTTATAGAAATAAATGCCTACATAAAAAAAGAAGATTTCAAATTAACAGTCTAACTTGACAACTCCAGGAACCAGAAAGAGAAGAGCAAACTAAGCCTAAACCTAACAGGAGAAAAGAAATAACAAAGATCAGAGCAGAAATGAATAAAATAGAAAAGAGAAAAAGAATAGAGAGAATCAATAAAACCAGAAGTTGGTTCTTTGAAAAGATCAATAAAATTAACAAACCTTTAGCTAGACTGACAAAGAAAAGATGCAAATAACCAAAATAAAGAAAGAGACATTACAACTGACCTGATAGAAATAAGGAGAATTATAACAAAATATTATGAACAACCATATAGCAACAAACTCAATAACCTAGATGAAATGAACAAATTCCCAGAAGCACACAACCTACCCAAACTGACTCAAGAGGAAATAGTCTTACCAGACCAAGAACAAATGAAGAGATGGAATCGGTGATCAAAAACCTCTCAACAAAAAAAAAGTCCAGGACCAGGTGGCTTCACTGGGGAATTCTACCAAATAGATAGTGAAGAATTGACACTAGTACTATTTAAACTCTTCCAAAAGATAGAGAAGGAAGAAATACTCCCTAATTCGTTCTATGAAGCAAGCATGACCCTGATGCCCAAATCAAAGACGCCACAGAAAAAGAAAACTACAGGCCAATATCTCTTATGAGTATAGATGCGAAAATCCTCAACAAAACACTAGCACACAGAATCTAACAGCATATTAAAAGAGTCATACACCATGACCAAGTGGAATTTATTCCAGGAATGCAGGGATGGTTCAACATTAGAAAATCAATAAACGTAATACACCAAATCAAAGGAAAAGAACCACATGATCATCTCTATGAATGCAGAAAAAGCATTTGCTAAAATCCAACACACTTTTTGGTGAAAGCCCTCAAGAAGATCGGAAGAGAAGGTAAACTCCTCAATATGATTAAGGGCATATATTAAAAACCAACAGCCAACATTACACTTAATGGAGAAAAGCGGAGCTTTCCCCTTGAAATGGGGAACAAGACAAGAGTACCCGTTCTCACCCCTTCTATTCAATATTGTATCAGAAGTCATAGCCAGAGCAATAAGACAAGAAAAAGAAATAAAAGATATCCAGATTTGAAAAGAAGAAGTAAAATTATCTCTTTTTGTGAATGATATGATCCCATACATAGAAAATCCCAAATTGTCCACAAGAAAACTTCTAGAGCAAATAGAGGAATTTAGCAAGGTTGCAGGGTGCAAGGTTGGGTTTCTATACACCAGCAATGAGAAATCTGAAAGGGAAATTAGGGAAACAATTCCATTTACAATAGCATCTAAGAGAATAAAATATGTAGGAATAAGCCTAACCAGGGACATGAAGGACTTAAATAATGACAACTATAAACACTGCTGAAAGAGATTAAGGAAGACTTAAATAAATGGAAAGATATTCCATGGTCATGGACTGGAAGACTTAATATTGTTAAGATGTCAATACTACCCAAAGCAGTTTATAGATTCAATGCAACCCTGATCAAAATTCCAACAACCTTCTTTACAGAAATAGGAAACTAATCCACAACTTTATATGGAAAGGCAAGAGGACCCAAATAGCTAAAACAGTGCTGAAAGAGAAGAACAAACAGGAGAACTCACACTTCCTGATTTTAAAACATTCTAAACAGACACAGTAATCAAAATAGCCCGGTACTAGTATAACAATAGACACACAGACCAATGGAATAGAATTGAGAGTCCAGAAATAAACCCACACATCTCTGATCAACTGATTTTTGACAGGGGCACTAAGTCCATTCATTGGGGAAAGAAGAGTCTCTTCAATAAATGGTGCTGGGAAATTTGGATTTCCACAGACAGAAAGTGAAACAGGATCCTTGCCTCACACCATACATTAAAACAAATTCAAAATGGATTAAGAACCTGAACGTGCAAACTAAAACCATAAAATTCTTACAAGAAAAATCAGGGGCAATGCTGTCAGGCCTAGCTTTAAACAATGGATTATCTAGTACAATAACAAAAGCACAAACAGCAAAAGACAAAATAAATAAATGAGCCTCGTAAAAATTAAAAACTTTTTTCATCAGAAGACTTTACCAAAAAAGTGAAAAGACAAGCTACCAACTGGGAGAATATCTTTGGAAATAATATATCCAGTAAGAATCTAATAATCAAAATATATATAATACTTCAACAATTTAACAACAAAAAGACAAATAACCCAATCATAGAATAAGAATAGTCATTTCACCAAAGAGGACATCCAAATGGCCACCAAACAAATGAAAAGATGCTCAGCATTATTATTTAAAAAAAAAAAAAAGAGTAGCCCAAAACAGAAACTACATCCATCAAGCAACAACTTCCTATTCTTCCCTACCCCTAGCCCATGATCACCATTAATCTACTGTCTCTATGTATTTGCCTATTTTAGATATCCCATATAATTGGCATCATACAATAACTGTTTGGATAACTGTTTTTGATTCATTATAATTTTAGGTCTTTTTTTAAACTAATTTCAATTTGAAGAAACTTCACTCTACTTGAGAGCTGGAAGTGATAATAAAATTCTTAAAGCAATACTCATACTTAGAAATAAAACATGAATTTTACATATTGTGTTCAAATATTGTAATGGTCACATTTGATGTTATTGTTACTGCAGAAAATACTCCATTTTACTTTTACCATAAAAATCGTTATCACTTATAATTTTTACAATCTCTTGTAGGTTTTTGCTGGGTTTGCTTGTAGTAATATTTAGATCCATGCGGTATTTATTAAGATCTTTCAAATTTTCCAATGCTAGGTTAAAGAAAACCAAAAACCTCAATATGGTACTTACTTTGTTCAACTCTCTCTACAATCAAGGCCATATCTTGACCTACAATGATTGGAAAATCATCTCTATCAACATTACTTTGAGATTATTTGTACCTGAATCTACTCCTTGGAGATCATGAAAACACTTTCACTTCCTTGCTCTAATTTTCTTATATTTTATTGGTATATCACTTTTGATTTCACATGTAGTTTATCTCTATTTGGCAAAACAACTTTCCTTAAAATTTAAAAGTATGTATTTTAATCCTTTGAAAAATTGTCACGCTTATGCTTTTGCTTACAAGCAGCAGTTCATATCAAGGAATTGTGGATAGCACAAACCCGGAATTGATTTCATTTTTCCAGCAAAGACCACATTTTGCTTTTTATCTGAGGGTCTTCTATTGTTTTATTTAGTACATCTTGTAAGGAGTCTTGGTGATACAATGGTTAAGTTACTCAGCTGCTAACTAAAAGATTGGCGCTTTAAACCTACCCAGCAGCTCCAAGGGAGAAAAGACCTGGTGATCCCATAGGGATTAAGGAAAAAAAAAAAATCCATTGTCATTGAGTCGATTCTGACTCATAGTTACCCTATGGGATGGAGTATAGCTGCTCCATGGGGTTTCCAAGGTCGTAGTCTTCGGTAAAGATTTGCAGTCTTGGAAATCCTATGGCGGCAGTTCTACCGTGTCCTTAGGGGTTCTCTCAATGGCAAGGGGTTTGTTTTTTTTGTTTGTTTTAATTTTTATGGAGGGCAGCTGATGGCTTGAACCATCAATCTTTGGGTTGGCAGCCAAGCACTTAATCACTGCGCCACTGCCACCAGGACTTCTTCTGTAAAGATTACAGCCAAGAAAACCCTATGGGGCAGTTCTACTCTGTCACATGGTGTTATGGTTTGAATTGTGTCCCTGGATATGTGTGCCAACTTGGCTAAGCCATGATTCCCGGTATTGTGTGGTTGTCCTCCATTTTGTGATCTGATATTTCTGCGTTGTAAATCCTAACTTCTATGTTGTTAATGAGGCAGGATTACAGGCATTTATGTTAATGAGGCAGGACACAATCTACAGGATTAGGTTGTATTTTGAGTCAATTTCTTTAGAGATATAAGAGAAGGGACCAGAGAGGAGAGGGACCTCATACCACCAAGAAAGAAGAGCTGGGAGAGGAGCACATCCTTTGGACCCAGGGTTCCTACACTGAGAAACTCCTAGATTCACGGGAAAACTGATGAAAAGGGCCTTTCCTCAGAGCCAATAGAGAAAGAAAGCCTTCCCTCGGGGTGGGTGCCCTGGATTTGGACTTTTAACCTCCTAAACTGTGAGAGAATAAATTCGTTTGTTAAAAAAAAAGGCGGGGGGGGGAGTTGCTGAGGCTGCTTATGTACATCCAAGTGCCTCATGGGATTTGTTTCCTTGGTTTGGCAGTTTAGGGTAATGGTTTCATGGGACATCTCAGTTAATTGGCCTAATGACATATTTAATGTTTCTGTTCTACCTCCTAGTTCATTGTGTACTGCCTGAGGTCTTAAATGATTGCAAGTAGCCATTCGAGGCACAACAACTGGTCTCTATTCACTTGGAGCAACAGAGGAAGAAGGAGAGTCATAGGAGGAGGATATGGAATGTCTGGCTAATTGACTCTATGAACAACTGCCTCCTTTGCCATGAAACCAGAAGAACTGGATGATCCAGCTACCATTTCTGAACATTTTGATTAAGGATTCCACAGAAGAATCTTGATCAAAAGGGGGGATATGAACAACAGAATTTCTGCATTTTCAAATTCACATGGACTTTAGACTTTCTGGAGCCATGGAGGGTGGATGAACCCCTGAAACTGTTGCCCCAAGATAATCCTTGAAACTTGAACCAAAAATATCCCCTGAAGTCTTCTTAAAACCAAACAATAGTTTAGCTTAACTAGTAAAAAAAAAAGTCTGCTTTGAACATTATGCTCTTTTAAGAACTATCTATGTGGGATCAAATTGATAACAGCAACTCAAAAGGCTGAAAGGGAACCTTAGGGAGCAGTGAGTTTATGTTAATGAACAACTCAAAAAGGAGGGTGAGAATGGTTGTACAACTTGAAGAATGTAATCAATGTCCCTAAATTGTACATGTATAGTCTGTTAAATTGGTATATGTTTTGCTGTGTATATTCTCAACAACAAAATAAATAAAATTTAAAGGAAAAATAAAAAATGCTTGTGTTTCTTGCATCTCTGCCCCCTGCCTCTCCTCAGAAGTAACCAGGATCCTAGATTCTTATCCTTTCATTCCTCCTCCCCTACCCAATCCTCCACGAGAGTAAGCTGAACCTAGTGACTTGTTTCTAACAAATAAATACAGTAAAGTGATGGGATATCACTTCCATGATTATATTACAGAAGATTGTTAACCGCCACCTTGCTCACAGACTTTATTAACTTTCCCTCTTGCTGGCTCTGATGAAGTGAATTGTCATGTTGGAGGTGGCCACATGGCAAGTGAGGACAGCCACAGGCCAACAACCACGAAGAAACTGGGACCCTTAGTTCAACAGTCCTAAAGGGATTGAATCCTGCCAACAGCCAAGTGAGCTTAGAAATGGCTCCTTTCCCAGCTGAGTCCTCAGATGAGACCACAGCCCTAGCCAACACCTTAACTGCAGCCTTGTGAGAAACGCTGAAGCAGAGGGCCCAGCCAAGCTACGCCAGGACTCTTGACCCAGAGAAAGTGTGGGACAATAAATGTGTGTTGCTTTAAGCTGCTACATTTGTGGTAATGTGTTACACAGTAATAGATAATAGAGGTTCTTTTCCATTCTTTTGCTATTACACAGTTGCTGTGAACAATCCTGTCTCCCAGAATGCAAAGTTTAAGTTTCCCCTGGGGTATATGTTGAATATATGTCTAGGAGTGAAACTGCTTGGTCTCAGGATTCAACATTACTAGTAGCCAGCAAACAATGAGTTAAGGTCACACCATGGCCATAGTGTCTTGGTCAGGTTGGAAGCTAAGCTTGGCCTCAGTCCATAGAACTTGGGATCAGTTTGTGGGCAGGGTCGGAAACCACACACAGGGCAAGTGAGGGATCAGTCCCTGGGCAATATTGAAGGTGAGTGTGGGGTCACAGTTGAGGAGAGTCTGAAGCCTATGCTTTGGGCAGGATTTGGACAGGATTGGAGGTCACTGTGAGGATGGGTTTAGGGATCGGTCTAGGGCCAGGGTTAGAAGTCAGGCTGTCAGAGTGCACAAGGCTTGATGCCTGGTGATATCATCAATCAACAGGCAGTGGCCACGCAGGCCTAGTCACCGCACAAGTGAGACCCAATCTGGGGTTACTCATAAGGCTCTTCCACACAAGGCTCTTTCACTGGGCGGGGGGGGGGGGGGGGGGGGGGCCTTGGAAGGGTGAACAGGAACAGCTGCAGAGAGAGAAAGCAGGCACAAGAAAGAAAGCACACCACCTTTAATAGAGGCATCCTGGTCTCACATCCCCTAGACACTCCCAAGTGTACCCAGTGGGTGGGAAGGGCTATTGGCATAGGTGCAGCCATGTCTCCCCCACTCCTGGCTGAGCCCACTCCTTACCCCTTCCTCTCCAAACTCTGATGTCTCCAGCTGCGAGTTGGGCCCCAGGTGAGAGCCCAGGAGGGGCGAGGGAGACCCTTGGCTACCAGGGGCAGCTTCCCGCATGGCCGAGAGCATAGAGAACCAGACTGGATGGAGACACTGCCGTCCTCGGAGCTGGGCAGGAACCCGGTTCTGGGGCTAAGGACTGAACCTGAGGGCCGCCTTACAAGGCCCAGTGCCGGGAGCTCCAAGGTGGCGTCCCCGACGTCATCAGGCACTGCTTTGGGGGGCGTGCCAGGTCTCTGCACGCAGCTTCTGGGTTCTAGAAAGCGGTCTATTCTCCTGGCCCACACGGAGTGGAAGGAGGCGGCTCAGTCCGGGTGCACGGCTCCAAAGCCTACTGTCTGGCCGCCTCCCACCCTCACCCCACCCAAAGGAAGTGGGCTCTCGGACTCAGGACGCTAGTGCGAGCGACTGGCTCCGCCTGCCCAGTCATCCGTCTGCCTGTGAGTGGGTGGGTCTTGGTGTTTTGGCTCCGGTACCCGCATCCCTGCGCTGCCCATGGCGACCGCTCACCGCTGCTTCCGCTGCGCCTGCTGGAGCCTCCGGGAGAGGTCGTCGATGCGCACGTTTTTGAGCTGGAGCAGGTGCTCCAGGCGCCTCACCTTCATCTGCAGGACCTGGACCACGAACGCAGAGGTCAAGCCTGGCGACCCACTGCCCCTGCCCCCACCTCTGTTGGCCCCCAGTCCCCGTGCCTTCCCAGTGCGCCCTCACCTGCACCGTCTCCTGCGAGGCCAACAGCTCCTGATCCTTCTCAGCGATCTGAAGGATGAAGCTTGGGTCGCCCTGCAGCGCCTGGCTGTATCCCGGAGGCCTGGGCGCAGGCAGCCGGCCCCCCCTGGGGTGCGGTCAAGTAAGAAGCAGCTAAGCGGAGGCCTGGACCTTGGCCCCCGCCCTCACCCATCCAGTGCCTCCGCGGCTGCTCCTCTTTCTCTCTTTCCTGCCTTCTTCCTCCCAGGCGCAGCATGCCCCCCACTGCTCCCCTCCCCCCAGAGACCACCAGGGCTGGTGAAGTCAGGAACCTCCAGCCACAGCAGCCCTTACTTGAGTGGTCCTCCTCCCTGTGGTTCTGGGGCACCTTCTCCTCGGGCCTTCTGGGACAAATCTGAGAGGAGGCACGTGGAGGAGTGACCCTGCTGCCCTCCCTCCGCCCCACCCCTTTCACGAGTGATAAAAGTGAGGCTGCCTACCCACATCCATGTAGCCGCTGCCATCCTGGGGAGCCAGCTCCTGAAAGAACCCCGGGTCCACTGTGAGCCCGAGCTTGCCCATCCCCAAGGAGCCCCGGCCCCTTATGTGATTCCCCAGGCCAGGCTCTCTTTAACCAGGCACTTATCACCAAGGCGGGGCTTTTCGCAGCCTGCTAAGCCCCCTCTCACCACCGCCCCCCCAAGGCTGAGCTGTTGGAGATGTGGAGGCGGGGTGGCACCTGCGAGGAGCCCAAGCCCTGCTTCCTGCGCCTCTGCCGCTCCTCCAAGCGCTGCCGTAGCGGGATGAGCACCAGCTCCACCACGCCCGGGGCGCACTGCGCGATCTTGCGCATCACGTCCTCCGGTACTGAGAAGTTTAGCTTATTCAGCACTTTCCTGGGGGGCAGACAGGGGGGACGGTGGACTGGGTCCTGGGGTAATGAAGGGAGGGGATGGAGAGTGGGTGCAGCAGTCTCAGTCCTATGCAAGCAGCCCTGGGGGAGCTGAAGGACGCCACATCTGAGCCGTTCTACTTGGGTGTCCCGAGGTTCCTTGTTGCCTCCCCAGTGGAAGCGTCTCTTGATTTTGTTACCAGAGGAATTCTGTCAGCGTTGGCCCTCCCCACCCTGCCATCAACACCCTCCCCCACAGAAGGCGGAGCTGCTAGGGCGGTCCTTCTTGGGGAGAGCAGTAGGGGCTGGAGATTCCCACCTGGGACCCAAGTATTCTCCTACCTATTCAGGTGACCCCAGTTGCTGAGCTTCTGCTGGAGAGAGTTGGCCGGGACATAATTGTGCATCTCCACCATCTTGGGAAAGTAAAACTTGACGATCTCCGCAACCAGGACTAAGAGCCGGGGTGGGGCAGACATGGAGGGTGGGGGGATGGATGAGGGAGAAGGAGGTGGGAAAAGAGAAGGATGGAGTGGGAAAATTAGGGGTGGCAGCATTGTGGGGCCAAATGGAAAGGTGGAGATGTGGAAAGGAGGAGAGCAGTAGGGAGGGAGGTGTGGAGGAGAAGAGGGGAGGGGGACAAAAAAGGAGTGATCAGGGGGAGAAGACAAAGGGTCCAGCATACCCCAGAGAAGCTGCATGCCTTCCCCCATGAACTGAGAGCAGGGGGAAGCTGAGGTCTCTGGTCAGCTAGCGGAGAATGAGTATCCAAGGGAGCCCTTCAGGATCCTGGGGCCCCACCTAGGCATTCACCCATATGTGTGTGTGGGTGTGTGCACATGCACACACACACACTCCAACACCAAAGTCCCAGGAGAGACTCATGCAAGCAGAGACCTTCCTACAGATACACACATAGGACAGATGTGTAGACACAGGACACACACATATGCCCAGACACACATACACAAGCACAAAAAGTCACATATGCACATAAGCCCATTGCCATCGACTCTCTTCCGACTCATAGCAACCCCACAGGAGAGAACAGAACTGACCCATGGGGTTTTCAAGGCTATAAATCTTTAGGGAAGCAGATTGCTACATCTTTCTTCCTGGAGTGGCTGGTGGGTTCAAACTGCCAACCTTTCAATTAGCAGTTGAGGCTTAATCACTGCACCATCAGGGCTCCCTCATATGCACGTAGCCTCCCTAAATGTACACACACACAGACACATTCGTTGAAATGCCAAAAGAAATCCCCAGCCACCCAAACACACAGACGCTGACACAATCACATAATCACAAAGAAACATATATGCCCACAGACCCACACACATACATATACAGGACAGAACGTGCTGACAAATATGGATACACAGATACTTAGATTTCCACAAGACAGGCATACAACACACACACAGCTATGCACGTGCACACACACAGAGAAGCACAAAGACAAAACAAGCACACATCTTAGTCACTGAAGTCCAGGAAGGAGTCATAGAGTCACACATTCAGAGACACATATGTACACACACAGCACACATGCATACAAGATAGAACATGTCTCAATACACACGTCCAAATTCCGACTGATGCACAAAGAAAACACACACACAGCTTTATAACTGAAGTCCCAGGAAGCAGTCAGATCTCTCTGCACCCTCCAAGCACAGAGAGACACGTATGCACACAGACCTCTTACACTCGTACATAACAGACAGAACATGTAGACACAACGGAGACACACAGCACACACACGGGCGCACACACTCACACAGGCGAGCACTCACACAACGGCGCACACCTCCGTCACTGAAGTCCCGGGAAAGGTTTCGCTTGGGCCGGGACAGAGGGATGTTGTCTACCCACAGGTACAGCTGGTGCAGTGCTTCCTCGTCCACACTGCCCGCCATTGGCGCCCCGGCAAAGCCAGGGGGTTCCAGCCGTACAGTGGCCAGCCTTAACCTCGCAACCTTTCAGGCGCTTCTTCTTCAGCCGCTGCGGGCGTCCAGACTCGCCCAGACTCGGAGACCCGAGTCCCAGCTGGGAGCGGCCATATTGTTTTGCAAAACCATAGCAACCACCCGACTCGCCAGGGAGCAGGGGCTTCTGGGAGTTGTAGTTTTTCTCCCGCTACCTCCTCCCAGGCCCCAGCTTTGAAAAGGTGGTTAGGGGTCCTTGTCTCTCCCTCCTCCCCAAGAAGGCATCACCTCTATGCCCAAGCCACCTGCTGTCCAGCCACTGGCCCGCTCTGCGACATGCCAAAGCCTACAAGGCCCCAAGAACCCCTGTGCTAGCAGCAGCCAGGGCAAACATCTCCCTTCTGGGCCCTTTAGCAGTTAGAGAAGGCAGCTTCACATTCCCATGATTGTCTTTCGGGGCGTGGCGGGGGGTGGGGGGCGAGATCTGCTGTTAATAATCTGGACTGTGTGCTAGGCTGCTATAATGCCTCTTTGCTGTGTCCCTCCCCAAAGCTCTGTGCTCATAGGGCTGTGGCCACCTCCCTCCCAGCAGTGTCCTGGTAGGGTATTTAATAGGCCATTCAGACTTCCAGGGAGAACACAGCTAGTGCCGGGGGCAGGTCACTTAACTCCTCAACCCTGCTCTTCCTTTGTGAAATGAGGATGGTTCTTACCTATTTGTCCCAATGGGGTAATAAAAGAGCTTTACAAACCACAAAAGTGTTGGTATTTTACAGAAGAACTGTATTTGTGTGGGGACTGGGAGAATGGGGGTTGGTTAAAGGTTGAAGAACTTCAAGAGCTCTTGTACTCACTTCTAAAACCTTCATCTCCCCTTGAAGGGCAATTCTTCGTGGATTAGAAATTGATTCAAATCAACTTGGAATCAACTGGAATCAATCATTTCCATTTGAAAACAGCACTACACTTAATGAGGGTTAGGAATATGGACCCCTCAGTGAAGAAGCGGTACAGAATTTTAGCAGCACTTCCAGGGCCAGCTTGGGGGGAAAACTTTCTTCCACCAGATTAGCTGTGTGGCTTCGGGCACATTACAGCACCTCTCTGTGCCTGTTTTCTCATGGTTTTATCTACCTTATGGGGGCTTTGTGATCCAATCCACTTAAAATGCTTAGCACAGCAGCGAGGGTCCTCTTAACATCAGCTGCCATTATTAATGAGATCATTCAGTTCCAGCACGAGGGTTATTGGCAGGAGACAAATGGAAGGGATGTGCCTTGCTGGCATTTGAGGTGAGGGACCTGGGTTGGAGGAGGCCACTGTTCTCACCTACTTATTCCAGAGCAGGTCACGGGGTAGACTAGGTTGCATTGACTTCTTGCTCTCCCAGGGCTCAAATTGGTGGTGTTGGTGATGGCTCAGTGAACCCCAATTGCTCTTTGCAGTCATTTAGTCTTGAAGCCTTGAAGGCCTGAAGGAGATCAAAGTGCCAGAAATGTGGAAGGCCTTTCGGTGTGGGGACAATCACCCACATTCTTGTTCTAAAGTCATGCATGGTGGCCTTGCCTTTCTAAAAGAGAACACACCCAGCACAGGCAAGGGACAAAAGATGACCTAGACTTTCCCCCTTCCTAACATTCCAGGGTGGGGAGAGGAGGAACTGCAGGGGTCACGTGCCAGCCCCAGCTGAGGTGGGAAAACCGGTTTGGGGGCCCAGAGTTGCCTGCTCTGTTCAGGCTCAGGCCCTCCCCAGGCTGGAACCACTGGGCTGAGGGCCTCGCTGAGGGAGGGTGAGGAGGGGAGGGGCTGGGCCTGAAAGCAGGGGTGGAATAGCAGAAGGGCCAGGATAAGAAAGGCCTGTCTTAGCCTTTGACTGGCCCTCACCTAGAGGACACTGCACAGGGAATTGCCAACTCATCCTCAGCCTCTCGGGGGTGTAATCTTTCCCCTCCAATTTCATGGGCCAGCATTTTCACCTTTCTCCTGTCACTGCCCCCAACAGTGGCCACCAGACTGGAGATGCCATCACTGAAAGGCCTAAAAAGCTCCTTCCTAAATCACTAAGGAGGCCTGGTGGTGCGGTGGTTAAGAGCTCAGCTACTCATCAAAGCTCGACAGTATGAATCTACCAGCCACTCCTTGGAAACCCCATCGGGCAGTTCTGCTCTGTCCTAGAGGGTCGATATGAGTTGGAAGTGACTCAACAGCAAGGAGTTTGGTTTTTTGGTTTGGTAAAGCACTAAAGGTAAACTAAACACGGACCCACCAAGCTATATAATCTGGACCACAGTTGCTGCCCCAACACCCCTTTCTTTCTGTCCTTCTGGCCTCCTACTGCAAGGGCCTTCTTTAGCCAGCCTTGGCGGGCCTGGAAACCCTGGTAGCACAGTGGTTAAGAGGTACAGCTGCTAACCAAAAGGTCAGCGGTTTGAATCCACCAGACGCTCCTTGGAAACTGTATAGCAAAGTTCTACTCTGTCATATAGGGTCACTATGAGTCGGAATCAACTCGACGGCAACGGGTTTAGTTTTTGGTTTTGGCAGTCCTGGTACCCAGGTAAGTGCTGTTTGATCTGGCCCGACAGAGACTATTAGTGCCCTCCCTCCAATCCCAGCCAAATGACCCCAACCTTCTAACTCCAAAGCAAGCCCAACTCCGGTGTACCAGAGACTCCTCCCCAAGCCCCACATAATATTTAGAGACAATGTTGACAGCTCCCGCTGCCCCTCACCCCAGTCAGGACCTAGACTTTGGCCACCCTCTCAACACTTGCTTCCACATCTCACCAGAGCAGGGGCCAAAAGGAACCAGGAAAGGACGTGCCCCCAAAACAGACGCAAGCCCAGACCATGAAGGATGCACCTTTGGCTGTTAAAATGTTCACCCCCCACAAAAGGGCGGTGGACAGATTTATTGAATTCAAACTGCGAAAGAAGCAGCTGAAGGCCGGACTCTGGGCCCAGCCCCAGGCTGCTCTGCCCAGGATGGGGCCCTGCCAGAGAGGGATGAGAGGCATGGGGCCTGTAGCTGCCCACTTGGGAAGTACCCATTATCGCTCCCTTAGAGGGCCTCTTGGGAATCTCCAATCTGGAAAGAAAACCAAAGGCCAAAGTAACATGGACTGAGCCAGAAAGGGGACTGGGGAGGTGGGAAAGCAGGCAGAGGCAGGCTCAGGAGCCTGCAGTGAGTTAGAACTGTGCTTCTCAAGGCGGCCCCGGTGTCGGGGTGGGGCTACCAGCCTTGGGGGGCCTAGGCTGGACCTTCTTCTGGGAGCCCTTCCCAGAATGGCTTTGGGGTCCCCCCCCCCAACCAAGGACCTGGTGTGGATGGCAGAGGGGACAGGCACTCTCTGGCCAGGAGCTTCCAGGGCCTATCCCTGGGTGCTGCTATGGTCTAGTCCATTGATGGCATGGTGTGGTAGCACCAGACAGCTCCCCACCCACTTCACCTGGTCCCCCAGGCCCATGGGCAAAGAGGGGGGAAGAGGATTCTGAGAAAGAGGCAACAAGCAGGCAGTGAGGCTGACCCCAGCTCCAGCCCAGACCCTACCCAGGTAAACTGGGTCTGTCACAGGGCAGGGAAAGCAATACTAAAGGATCGGGGGCTCCCCACCCTGGTTTCATCCACAGCAGCTGCTCTCTGCATTGGCGCTGCCACGTCTGGATTGGGGGCATGGCTAGACCCAGTGGTTCAGCTCTGATGCCCAAAACCCCACACTCCCACCTGCCTGGCATGGTTCTTCTTGGTCACATGGACCAAATCATGTTCCAAGTGGAGAATGTGGCTCTGCACACGGTCGTCAATAGGGAAGGAGGTCAGGTACCTCTTGACCATGGCAAAGTAAGCCATGGCCTCCCCAAAGGTGGGCACAGGCACCTCCTCACCATCCTCCTCATCATCATCTTCTTCGTCTTCATCTTCCTCATCCTCCTCCTCATCTTCCTCCTCGTCCTCACTGTCCGACTCGGAGTCCTCCTCACCTTCCAGGAAATGAAAGGTAGGACACTGGGCCTCCTCCTGGGCACCATAGCCCCCGAAGCTGCCACCAGCCTCCACTACTCCCTGGGCCCAGTCCTCAGCATCCAAGCCCTCAGAGGAGCTTTCCTCCTCGTCTTCCTCCTCCTCTTCATCACTGTCATCAGCATCGCCCTCCTCCTCCACCTCCTCTTCCTCTCCCAGCTCCTCACCCTCCCCACCCTCCTCCTCTCCTTCCTCCTCGCCTTCTCCCTCCTCCCCTCCCTCCTCCTCCTCTTCTTCCTCTTCCTCCTCCTCCTCCTCTTCTTCTTCCTCCCCCTCACTCTTGAGGGCAGTAGTGATGGTAGCATCAGGGTCACCCCCGAAGCCAGCGTCACGGAAGCAGGAGGCTATGTCTGAAGGCTGGACGGCCTGCCAGGCTGCGGCCACAAAGTGCAGGGCCTCCATAAGGCCCAGCTGCAGGCGTGAGGGATCCTGGCTCTCTAGCGCAGCCATGGCCTTGAGCAGCATAGCCTGGCGGTAGTGGCCCTTCACCTGTTGGACCACTCCCCGCTCTAGCGGCTGCACAGTGCCTGATGGGAAGAAGGCCAGCTGCACATGCCGCAGGTTCGAGGTGTCCAGGGACTGGGCGGCCATGCGGCCGGCCAGCAGCAGGACACGGCGAGACTCAGCGGCCATGCGGGCATCCAGGGCCTTCAGGTACTTGGCCAGCACCTGGCTGGTGACACCGCCCTTAGAGTTAGCAGTGTAGTCGCAGGGCAGGCCGCCTTGGCCTGCGCGAGGCTTGGCCGACTTGCCCGCCACCAGAGGGGGCAGCTTCTCACTGCCGTCCGCGTTGGCGCACAGCAGGACGCTCAGGCGCTGGGTGGCCCTGCGCTCCCGGCCATCGCTGCCGCACAGCCCTGCGGCCTGGTCAGGCAGGAAGTCGTACCACAGACTGGTCTCAATAGCGCTGAACACGTCCTGCGAGGCGTAGCCCTCGACCACCGACGGCTGCTGCTCCTCCCAAGTGTGCCGGCCCGCGCCCCCGCCGCTGCCCTCCGAGGGCACGGGGGCCGGGCTGGCAGGCGCCGCCGGGCGCCGGGGAGCAGAGTTGCGCGCCCGGGGGCGGGGCACGCCGCTGCAGGACATCACACCGTGGCGCCGGCGGAAGCGGTCCAGCCAGCCGTTGGAGGCGGTGAAGTCGTCCATGCCCAGCTCCTCGGCTATCCGCAGCGCCTTCTCCTTGAGGATGATGCCCTTGACTGGCAGGCCGGCGGCGCGGATCTGCTGGAACCAGGCTATGAGCAGCCCCTCGAGCTTGTCGTAGGGCGACAGCTTGTTAGTCTTGCGGCAGGTGGAGGCCACGCCGTACTTGCGCTCCGACGCCAGGATGGCGCGCTTGTTCTTCAGGATGGTGCTCAGCGTGGACGGCGGGATGTTAAAGCGCCGCGCGATCTCGCCCTTGCGCAGGTCCGGGTTCTCTTCCACCTCCTGGATGATCCGCGACTTCTCCCGGAACGTCAGCTGCCGTCGCTTGGGGCCCATCCCGGCGCGCCCCCCGCCCCGGGGCCCGGCGCCGCCGCCCTGGGGCGGGGGACCCGGGCCCGCGGCGGGGGGCACCTGGCGGCCGCTCCCGCGCACCCCGCCCGAGACAAAGCGGCTCGGGGGGCGGCGGGCGGGGCGGCGACCCGGCCGGGCCGGGGCACCTCCGGGGGGGCCGGCGGGCGCGGCGCCGGCCGGGGGCGGCGGGCAGCAGGCGAGGACGGACGGGTGGGCACCGAAGGCAGGAAGTGGCGCGACGCGGGGCGCAGGGAGCGCGGCGAGTGGGGCGGAGCGGGCGGAGCGGGATCTCGCGGGAAGCGCGCGGACGCCGAGCACCGCCTCCCCGCCCTCCGCGCCCCCCCGCCGCCGCTCGGACCCGCCGGGTGGGGGCGCTGCGGCCTGCGGGACCCGCCGAGGCTCGGGTGTCCGGCGGCCGCTGTGCAACTGCACGGACAGGGGCGCGGGGCTGCGATTTGCTGCTTTAAAAGAATAGCAGCTCTGTTTTTTAAGGTAAAAATAACCCACGTTTATTGAGGAAACGGAGAAATAACAGAAAGCTAAAAATCACCTTTCACTCCAGCACCTGGGAGGTGCGCAGGTAACATTTTGATACATTTCCTTCCAGTCTTTTCTCTAGGCGCATACAGCTTTTTTTTTTTTTTTTTTAATTTATTGTATAAAACTGGCATCAGACGTCTCGACTAACTGGCACCTCGGGCTGTTTTACCTGGCATCAAGTGATGAAATGTTGCCATATTGGTAATGATTGCCAACATGATTTTTAATGGTTGTATGATGTTCCAGTTTATGGATATATTGTAATCTTGTAAAATCGGTGCAACTGTTTTTATACTTTAGGTTATTTTTATATGCAGCATTACAATTTTCAATTTATTTAATGGTCTTTTAAATTGCATTTTAAAAAGATCTAGTAATTCCACAATCGGAAACATTGGTAACATCTCAGCGTGTCACTTTCCGGGCTTTTCCATGCGCGTACCCTTGAACTGTATGTGTCTGGACCTACAGAAATGTCACGTGCGTACATAAGCACATATAGGCATGAATCCTGGAAACCTCCCCCTCTTGCTCAAAACACATAAAAATGATAAATTCTTAAAACCGTTAATGCATTAAGGTATTTTTAAGAATCTCTTAGAGCAAACAGCAAAACACAAGCAGTAGGCAGAGGGAAAGGCTGTGTGACCCAGGGGGCCAGGGAGAGGATCCGGGGTGGATGAGGCTGCAAGCAACTGGCTGCAAGCAACTGACAGAGAAGAAAACGACCAAGGGTGGAGTCCTGGGTGCTCTAAGGTTAGGGGCTCATGAAAGGACCACAAGAAACTCGGGAGGAGGGGCTGATGTGGTAGAAGGAATATCAGGCCAGTGTGGGGTTCTGGACCCCATGGGAAGAAAGTGAAAGCACCCCTGCTTGTGAAGTGAAACATCTTTTCATTTATTTATTGGCTGTTGGAATTGTGTGAATTTTCCAGTCATATGGGGCAGTTGTACTGTGTTCTGTAAGGTCGCTATGAGTCAGAATCTACTGAGTGGCAACCCCTTTTTTTTTTTTGCTTTTGTTTTGGTGTCCTTTACCCACATTTGTGTTTTCCTCAATCTTTAGGAGCGCTTCATAGGCTCTGAATATAAAGTCTTTGTTAAGTATGTTGCATGTGTTCTCTCCCAGTCCACTGCTTATCCTGCGTGTTTTTTTTTAATATTGTGCTTTCAGTGAAAGTTTACAAAGCAAATTCGGTTCCCATTTGACAATTTCTACACAAATTGTTTTTCAACATCAGTTACAATTTTCACAATGTATCAACATTCTCTTTAATTGCACACGATTGTTCTGTGTCTGGTACTATAGTTTCCCTGTCCCCTTATCTTTTCATTTTTGTTTTTGAGTAATCGTTGACCTTTTCACCACTTGTCCTTTAACTTAGCTTAGGGAGTCTTTGGGATATGAGAAATTTTTCATCCTTAAGTAGGTAAGTCTGTCAATCCTCTTCCTTTATCGCTTCTGGCTTTTGTGTCTTATTTAGAGAGGCCTTTCCCACACCGAAGATATAAAGAAAATATTCTTCTAATCACAGGTTTAGAAGAAAACATGGGAGACTTTTGCTGTGGGGGCCAGGTCAGTGCCTGGCCCATGATGGGTGTATGATCACTGTGTAGAGAGAATGAAGAACCACCAGGCTGAGGACCCCTTGCCACGTAGCTTCGGGAACTATGTCTGTATTCTGGAGGTTTCATCCTTGTGCGTTTCCCTCCTGCCTTCTCACCCTCCCGGGCTTATAATCATTGGCTATTTGGGTGAATGGATTGTGGGTGGGCTTTTTTTTTTTTTTTTTTCTTACTTTGCTGAATTTTCCAAGTTTTTTTTAATAAGCAAGTACTACAGGCCTTTTAGGAGCCCTGGTTAGTAGCCAAAAGGTCGGTGGTTTGAATCCACCAGCCACTTCTTGGGAACCCTATGGGGCAGTTCTACTCTGTCCTATAGGGTCGCTATGAGTTGGGATCGACTGGACAACAATGGTTGGCAGGCCTTTTAAGGAGTCCCTGGGTGGTACAAATGGTTACACACTCAACTACTAACCAAAAGGTTGAGGGTTCAAATCCACCCAGAGCCTCCTTGGAAGAAAGGCCTGGCAATCTACTTCCCAAAAAATTAGCCATTGAAAACCCTATGGAGCGCAGTTCTACTTTGACACATATGGGGTCGTTATGAGTCAGAATTGACTCTACAGCAATTAGTTGGGTGTTTGGTTTTTACAGGCCCTTTAAAATGGAAAGAAATAATGAAAGCTTGTTGAGGGGCTTAAGGGACAGTAGTTAGGTAAGTGGAATGGGTACTGTGCCTGGTGGGTAGCTTCAAACAGCCTGGGCCAAGAGAAGAGAGGGTGGACCATGGGCTTCTTTCAAGTAAGAATTTGAAAGATGGGACTCACAGAGGGTGGGCTAGGGACCCCAGAGCCCTAGGTGAATTGGTGGGGGGAAAATGGTCACTTGAGATGGGATGGAAACAGGCCCCATACAGGCAGCAGATATACCATGTGTCTGGAAATCATTATACCATCAGCACATATATGTGGCTTCTCTTCTGTCCTGGAAGTGACCCTGCTAATGTCCTTTGCATGGCCCCAAGGATGGGCCTGGAGTGGAAGACACTGAGGCATGTTGATGGGGGACAGACACAGTAAGGAGGAAGGAGGGTGTCCAGCCACCTGAGGACATCCCTAGAATGGTTTAGACCCAAGATCACCAAAAGAAATACCTCATCTCTCCTGAAACCTCCTATAGAATACGTTCTTTAAATTAATCTAAAAGTTATACCTGTTTTTTGGAAACTTTTTCAAAATACAGACATTTTTTAATGTAAAAACTTTTAATCACCTTTAATTTCACCACTCAGAGTATATCCTTGCAGACTTTTTTTATGAAAAGTGTTTTATTATTTTTTTATTTTGTCATTACTGAGAAAATGCACAGCAAAACATACATCAGTCTAGCCCTTTCTACGTGTACAATTCAGTGACATTGATTACATTCTTTGAGTTGCGCAACCATTCTCATCCTCTTTTTCTGGTTTGTTCTTCTCCCATGAACATAAACTCACTGCCCCCTAAGGTTCTGTCTAATCTGTCAAGTTGCCCTTGTCACTTCGATCCCATATAGATAGTTCTTAATACAGCATAATGCTCAAGGCAGAAATTTTTTTCTAATTAAACTAAACTATTGTTTGGTTTTAAGAAGACTTCAGGGGATATTTTTGGTTTAAGGTTTAAATATTATCTTAGGGCAATAGTTTCAGGAGTTCATCCAACCTTCATGGCTCCAGGAAGTCTGGAGTCCATGAGAATTAAAAATTCTATTGTGTATTTTCCCACTTTTGATCAGGAATCTTTTATAGAATCTTTGATCGAAACGTTCAGTAATGGTAGCCGGGCACCATCCAGTTCTTCTGGTCTCACGGCAAAGGAGGCAGCTGTTCATGGAGACAATCAGCCACACATTCCACTTCCTCCTCCTGTTCCTGACTCTCCTTCTTCCCCTGTTGCTCCAGGTGAGTAGAGACCAATTGTCCTGTCTTCGATGGTGGATTGCCAGCTTTTAAGACCTCAGGCTGAAGACTTTTTAATGGGATCACATTTGGCATACTATCTTGTAGCCCCTATTGTGACATCTTTTCAAGTCAATAAATATCCACATTAGTGGGTTTCAAACTTCTTTTACTGGAGGACCTCTTTCTTCAAAAGGCCATTTTCCGGGAGCCCGATATATAAATCATTCAAATATCACCAATTATTTATTGAATCCCTGCTGAATACCAGGTATCCCCCCCCTCCGCCCCAACACCCATCCTTTTTTAAACGCTGCAAGTATGGCACACTCTAGAGGCACCACCTGTCATTGGCTGCTCCCCTGTTGATGGACATCTAGCTTGCTGTCCGTATTTCATTGTTATCAGTGATTCAATGAACATAGATCTGTGAGTACTTTTATCTTCTGTTTATTAATTGTACTTTAGATGAAGGTTTACAGAACAAACTAGCTTCTCATTAAACAGTTAGCACACATATTGTTTTATACATTGGTTAACAACCCTATGACATGTCAATATTCTCCTATCTTGACCTTGGGTTCCCTGTTACCAGCTTTCCTGTCCCTTCCTACCTTCTGGTCCTTGCCCCTCAACTGGTATGCCCCTTTAATCTTGTTCTGTTTTATGGGCCTCTCTAATCTTTGGATAAAGGGTGAACCTCAGGAGTGACTTCATTACTGAGCTAAAAGAGTGTCCAGGGGTCATACTCTTGGTGCTTCTCCAGTCTGTCTGGCCAGTAAGTCTGGTCTTTTTTGTGAGTTAGAATTTTGTTCTACATTCTTCTCCAGCTCTGTCCAGGACCCTCTATTGTGATCCCTGTCAGAGCAGTCAGTGGTGGTAGCTGGGTACCATCTAGTTGTGCTGTGCTCAGTCTGGTGGAGGCCGTGGTAGATGTGGTCCATTAGTCCTTTGGACTAATCTTTCCCTTGTATCTTTAGTTTTCTTCATTCTCCCTTGCTCCCAAAGGGGTCAGACCAGTGGAGTATCTTAGATGGCCTCTCACAGACTGTTAAGATCCCAGACGCTACTCACCAAAGTAAATTGTAGAACATTTTCTTTATAAACTATGTTATGCCAGTTAAGCTAGATGTTCCCTGAGACCATGGACCCCACAGCCCTCAGCCCAGCAATTTGGTCTCTCAGGGAGTTTGGATGTGTCTATGGAGCTTCCATGACCTTGCCTTATACAAGTTGTGCTGTTTTACCATTCACCCTTCACCAAAGTTTTCACTTATCTATTGTCTGTTTAGTGTTTTTCCATCCCCACCCGTCCCCACCCCTCCCCTCCCTCATAACCATCAAAGATTGTTTCTTTTGGCCTCCCATTATAAGTCTGCTGGATAGGGCTGTTACAGACTATCTCCAGAAGAACATGCAACCAATTTATAACAGTGGCTGCCTCTGGGGAGGTGGTCCTAAAGGTTTGTGTTGGGTAGAGATGGACTTTTCACTGCCCTTTCCTACCACTTCTGTTTTCTCTTTTCATGAGTTTTTATAATAGTGGTCTCATATAGTATTTGTCCTTTTGTGATTGACTTATTTCACTCAGCATCTCTCATCATCTTCTTAAGGGAAAATGCTAGAAATGGGATTGTAGGATCAGAGGACAACCTTGGACTCAGGCCTTTGGGAGGTGCTGGGCACTGGAGGAGAAGTAAAAGACTTGGTTTCTGTTCTTCAGTAGCTCAGCTAGTCTGAGGAGATGAGATTCTGGAAAGAGAAAAGATTTCAGTCCATAAAGCTCATACCATCTAGCACTTCCTCTCTGGGAATTCATTCTATAGATAGACTGGCCCACGTGCACACAGACATGTAAGGGCATTGTTACAGATTGGATTGGGTCCCCCAAAATATATGTTGTAAATCCTAATCCCTGTACCTGTGGAAAGGAGCCCCGCTGGCGCAGCGGTTAAGTGCTCAGCTGCTAACCAAAAGGTTGGCGGTTCAAACCCCCCACCTGCTCCACAAGAGAAAGATGTGGCATTCCATTTCTGTAAAGATGACAACCTCGGAAACCCTATGGGGCAGTTCTACCCTATCCTATAGCGTAGCTACGGGAATCTACTCTAAGGCAGGGCAGTGGGTTTGATTTTTCGGTTTTGGTACCTGTGGATATAATCCCATTTGGGAATAGAGTTTTTCTTTATCATGTTAATGAGGCCATATCAGTGTAGGGTGTGTTTTAAGCCAACCACTTGTGAGATATAAAAGGAGCAGATTAGGCACAGAAGCAACGAAGCATAGATGGGGGAAGACAGAGGCCATGCCACGGAACCAAGAAACAGAAGCTAAAAAGAGACAAGGACCTTCCCCCAGAACCAACAGAGAGAGAAAGCCTTCCCTAGACCTGGTGTCCTGAATTTGGACTTGTAGCCTCTTAAACTGTGAGAAAATAAATTTCTGTTCATTAGAGCCACCCGCTTGTGGTATTTCAGTTACAGCAGCACTAGGTTTATAGGCACGCTTGCTGTATCGTTGTTTGTAAAAGATAATAACTTAAATGCTCAGCCTTAGAGGATTGAGTAAATGTAGGGAAACCCTGGTGGTGTAGTGGTTAAGTGCTATGGCTGCTAACCAAGAGTTCAGCAGTTTGAATCCACCAAGCGCTCCTTGGAAACTCTGTGGGGCAGCTCTACTCTGTCCTATAGGGTCACTATGAGTTGGAATTGACTGGACGGCAGTGGGTTTGTTTGTTTGCTTTTTGGTTTATGGTATAGCCAGGAAACTCTGGTGGCTTAGTGGTTAAGAGTTTGGCTGCCAACCAAAAGGTTGGCAGTTCAAATCCACCAAGCGCTCCTTGGAAACTCTATGGAGCAGTTCTACTCTGTCCTATAGGGTTGCTATGAGTCAGAATCCACTTCATGGCAACGGGGGTGGTATAGCCATAACTTACAGCAGCTCTCTGTGTACTGCTATGGATCCATCTCCAAGTGAAATAAACCAAAGTGTTTAATATACTGTTTATATATATTTTAAAATAGGGTCATGAATCTCCTTATAAATGTATAAATCTGCACTATCCAGTACAGAAGCCACTAGCCCCATGTGACTATTGAGCACTTGAAATATGGTGACTACAAATTAAGATGTGCTGAAAGCATAAAAGGCGCATTGGATTTCAAAGACTTGGTACAAAAAAAACAAAATATCCCATTAATAATTTTTATATTGGTAACTTGTTGAAATGATGTTGTTTTGCATATATTAAACCCATTGCCATCTAGTAGATTCCAACTCATAGCGATCCTATAGGACAGAGTAGAACTGCCCCATAGGGTTTCCAAGGAGCGCCTGGTGGATTCAAACTATCAACCTTTTAATTAGCATCTATAGTTCTCAACCACTAAGCCAACAGGGTTTCCAATACATTAGGTTAAGTAAAATATTAAAAGTAACTTCACCTGTTTCTTTTTACCTTTTTAAATGTGCTTACTAGAAAATTTTAAATTACATATGTGGCTCAAATTTGGCCTCCCATTATGTTTCCATTGGCTAGGGCTATTACAGACTATCTCCAGAGGAATATAGAACCAATTTATAACAGTGGCTCCCTCTGGGGAGGGAGTCCTGAAGGGTTGTGTTGGGCGGAGATGGACTTTTCACTGCCCTTTTGTACCATTTAAATTTTCTCTTTTGTCTGAATTTTAGTACCATCTACTACTTTTTAAAAAACATTTAACACGTCACAAAGCCATGACAGAAAAGGCACTAGAAAAATTAGTCCCACAAAGGAGATACTATGTGGTTACAGACTTGGAGAAACAAAAGATTTTGCAAACACTTGATAATTTTTCCTCCCCTTTTACTAAGGCCCCAGGGTCACACCAGAACCAGATGGTCTCAAGGTGATTCCAACTCATGGAGATCTTATGTGTGTCAGAGTAGAACTGTGCTCCATGGGATTTTCAATAGTTGATTTTTTGGAAGTAGATCACTAGGCCTTTCGTCCAAGGTGCGTCTGGGTGGACTTGAACCTTCAACCTTTCGGTTAGCAGCCATTAACTGTTTGCAGCACTCAGGGACTCCAGGGTCACACTGGATCACCTTAAAAGAGCTGAGAGCTGATGTATAGGACCTTATGCCAAACCAAAAATCCATTTCTGCCAAGTCAGTTCCAACTCAGTGACCCTAAGGACAGAGTAGAAATGGTCACAGGGTTTCAAAGGCTGTAAATCTTTATGGAAGCAGACTGTCCTATCTTTCTCCAGCCAAGTGGCTGGTGGGTTTGAACCTCCAACCTTTCCCTTAGCAGCTGAGCGCTTAACCACTGCACCAGCAGGGATCCCTACCTTATGCTCAGATGTCTGTTTACTGGGAAAATGGAGCTGTCTGCCACCCAGAAATTTCAGCCTAACCAGTGCCTGGGCTGAATAGGAGGAGTGGTCCTCTTGCCATAATGGCTATAAATATTTCAATGTATTTTATTGACTAGTTTTTTTGTTTTGACTGAGCACATGATCTATGATAGAATTGACAAAAAGATTCAGGGAGAGTTGGTGTGTGGGATGGCCTGGAGTGTCTCCTCTGTGGCCCTGGCCCTGGGTCACTGGCCCAGTAGGGACCTTCTGACTGGGGGATTTCAAGGAATTAGAAAGTATAACCCCCCACCCCCACCCCACACACACACACACAACTGCTGTGTTGATTTTGAAAATGTAGCCCTCAGGGCAATTTTTTTTTTGGTATTTGGGGTGGGCAGCCTCACAGGGGCCCCCAGACACTGAGGGTAGTCCCAGCCTTGGATGTTGGGAGCGGCTGGAGGTCCAGACCTGTACTCCTGACCCAGGACGGATGACCCCAAACCTCAGCCCTGTTTGGCACAGCACAGGAGGTGGCCAAAATGCTGAGATAAAGAAAGATCACCTGTGCCCACCATGGTCTCTCGTCACAGGGGGTACTGGGGTCTTCCCCTTGCCTCCACAAATCCGCCAGCCCACCCACTGCCAGTCCTTCCCTTTCGCCATCCCACTTCCTCGGCTCAGGGAGTCTACTGCGCCCTGGCTGGATGGCAGATGCTGCATGGAAAGGACGCAGGGCTGCAGCTTTTGCCTTCCCGAGCTGTGCCCCCGCCTCTGAAACCCTTGGCAATCCAACCACGGCGCCTCCTCTCGGGCTGTGGGAGAAAACTGGCCTCTTGGGTTCACATCTAATCTGGGGGTCCCTGGAAGCGCCTGTCAGTTCCAGGTTCGCCCCCCCCCATACCGCCCCCAAGTCCTGTGCAAGGGTTTCTGAGTGGAAATTTCACTTGGCGACCGGCTGGCGCTGCCAGTCGTGGGGGCAGGCAGGTTGCAGGCTTCTGAGGCTCCTGGATGCCAATGTCGGTCGGCTGCACGACTTGCGCAATCGTGTGACCTTGGGCGAGTTAATTAACCTCTCTAGACCTCAGCGTTCGCGGCTGTAAAATGGGAGAACGAACACAGACCGCAGAGCAGCCGTGTTAGGCAAATTCCTCGAGCCAATTGAGCCTCTTCAAGGTGCCTGCTGGTGATTGTATTTGATGTTAAATTGCGGGGGGCTTTTCGGAGACCCCCACCCCCAGCCCCAGCGGGCTGTTGCTTCCTCTGGGGTCCTCTCCACTGGAGACGTATAGCTCCGGGCCACATCCTGAGAGAGGTGGAATTCGGGAGGCCAGGATCTTAGCGGCCAGGCTTGGTGGGGGGGGGGGGGGGGGGACAGAGGTGTGGGACAGGACCCAATTCTCCCCCCCAACCCAGAGCCTGGGAGCCGGCGGGGCGGGCCGGGTCGGCCCCGCCCTCCTGCAACCCGCGCCGGGATTGGCGGCGTCCGGCGGCGCGGCCGCTGTTATTTTTCGAATATATAAGGAGGTGGAAGTGGCAGCTGCAGCCAGAGGCTTCTCGGACTGGTGGCTGGTTCCTGCGCCCCTGCACCCCTCCCCACCCTCCCCGTCTCCCTCGCTCCCGGCCCCGTTGCTCTCCCTCCCTCCCTTCCCTTCCCCCCGGGCGGGCGCCCTCCCTCGCCTCGGCCAGCTGTGCCCGGCGTCTGTTGGCGTCCCCGCGCCCGGCCTTCCAACCAGCCTCCTGCGACCCTGCCGCGATGGAGCTGCCCCAGCCGGAGCCCGCGCCGAGCTCGGGTCTCAGCCCGACCGGCGTGCGTGGTGGCGCGGAGCGTCCGGACCACCTCCCGGGCCTCCGGCTGGGAGCTCGCGGCTTCTTGGGGTCCCCGGAGCGCGCGGCCGCTTCCTCGCCGGTCACCACCCTCACACAGACCATGCACGACCTCGCCGGGCTTGGCAGGTAGGACGGCCCAGGAGGCTGGGCATGGGGTAGGAGGCCCAGGTTGGGATGTGGTCCCAGGACTCCTTGGGAGGCCGGCCTGGAAGCTGAATCTAAAAGGTGGGGTGCAGAGGCCGGGGCGGTGCAGCTCACACACTCCGGGCGACCTGCTCTCCGCCCCACCTCCTCCTTCTCCCGCATTGTGCCCGCACCACGCTATCTCCCTAATCTCTGTCCAGGCGGGGAATCCCAAACCTGGTGAGGGAATTTGGGGTGGCAGAGCAGTCCGGTCCTCCCATCTCCTTGGTCTTGTTCCCCACCCCCACCCCGTCCCAATTCTGCTGGGGGATCCGGGGTGAGGGGATTAAAGGCCGATCTTGCTCCTTAAGCAAACCTGCATGGTTCGGGCTGGGTTGCCCTAGCGGCAGTAGAGACGCAGGTTTTGGCCTTTTCTCCAGAAAGGCACGTGGATGGGTGGGGGCCTGGAGAGTTTAGGGAAAGCCTAGGGCTTCAGCTCCTCTGCTGCCTACCCATTCCCCAGGCTGGCTCCTCCCCCTCATCCTTCTTGCCCTGGCCCTAGGCTTTCCTCCCCCTGCACCCAGGAGGACCCTTCCTAAAGCAAGACAAGAAATGTAGGGCCACTGTAGGATGAGCCTACCTTGGTCTAGGAAAAAAGTACATTGCCCTTGATAAGCCCACCTCCTTGGTGTGGTGCCCTACTGAGTCCTTCCCCCAAGGAATCTGCTGCCTTCCTGGGACAGTACAGAAGCTGATGGGCCCTTCAGAGCGGGGTGGTGGGCTGGAACACGGGCTGTCAGCCCCTGAGCCCCACATTTACCTTTTTCCTTCTCTGGGCCCGTGCTGCTTTCCCAGCGAGACCCCAAAGAATCAGGTAGGGACCCTGCTCTTCCACAGCGGCAGCCGGCTGCCGTGCCCATCCCTGTCCCGACGACGGGCATCTGAGTCCTCCCTGTCATCTGAGTCTTCTGAAGCTTCTGATGCAGGTAAGGCCCAGGGGTGCCTAGGGAGGTCCTCTAGTGCTCCAAGAGTTTGAGGGGGCTGTCTGAATCTCCCAACCTCCCTGATGGTCAGATTAACATCTTTCCCACCACCTGGTGGGCTCTGGAGCTTCCCCTCTTGTCCACTCATCTGAGAGGAAGACACACCTCTGGTGGAGGTCACCACAC
This sequence comes from Elephas maximus indicus, assembly GCF_024166365.1. Taxonomy (NCBI): domain Eukaryota; kingdom Metazoa; phylum Chordata; class Mammalia; order Proboscidea; family Elephantidae; genus Elephas; species Elephas maximus. The sequence continues at coordinate 42,409,634 of NC_064843.1, forward strand.
CCAGCCCAGACAGGCCGACTGGAGGGTGGGGCCCTAAGGGGAGATCTCAAACCAGGCACCAAGGGTCCTGAACCACAGCCCCCTGGGAGGCATTCAGGGCTGAAAGCTGGTCTTTGTATAGCCTTCTCTTACCTTAACCAAAAAAAAAAAAAGAAAGAAACCCGTTGCCATCCAGTTGATTTCCGACTCATGGCAACCCTATAGGACAGAGCAGAATTGCCCCATAGAGTTTCCAAAGAGCTCCTGGTGGATTCAAACTACTGACCTTTTGGTTAGCAGCCCTAGCACTTAACCACTACACCAGCAGGGTTTCCCCTCTGACCTTAAGCTGTAGCTTTTTCCTTTAAAGGAATAATTTGCTTCTAGAGCAAATGATTTTAAATCTGTTCAAGAAAAACGCTTAGCAAGGGTTGCAGTTTAACAACGCATAGAGAGATTTTCATAATAAACAGGCCCAGGGGCCCTGTGCAATTTGGAGGACAATATGTCAGCCTTTGAGGTCCATGGATGGTTTTTGTTTCATTTTTTAATGTGTCAAGATCTTAAATAGAAACAGATTTTCTTTCCCCCCTTCTTTGAATAGGGTTGGGACACAGTAGAGAAAGTCCGGGAAATTTCACTACCTTCCTACCAAAGTGTTCTGTCCCCCCAGGTCTCTGCATGGACTCCCCCAGCCCCATGGACCCCCAGGTGGCAGAACAGACGTGAGTAGAGAATGGAGACCCCACACCAAGGAGTCAGCGCTTGCCTTGGGAATCCCAGTTCTAGCATAAACTCACTGGGGGTATCTGGAGAAGTGACAAACTCTGCAGGACCCACATATGGGGGAACTCAGGGGCCATCTCAGGTTCCAGGATTCTGCCCCCATCTCAGAGAAGGGTCTGCGCTCATGGGAGCCAGCTGGGAGTGGGCTCAGGGCCAGGGGTGGTGGGGACAGTGACTCCAGCCAGCCCTTATCATGTAGGAGCGTGGGCCCAATGCATGGCCCATCTTTCTTTATGCCTGTACAGATTATTTCTGTGAAATACCACAGTTTTAGAATGGGGCCCAACTAACTCCATTTTGTTAACTTGCTGTAAGCCTAACAAAACACACTTGCCTACAGGCTGGTTTGGCCCTTGACCGTCAGCAATATCTGGCTTCAGTGACTCTTGGCCCTCTGGCCAACCCCTGGACCAGGGCCCTGTGAGACGGAGTGGGGCTGTCCCCTGGACAGACCCTTCCCCCTTGGTGGTGGGGCATGGATAGTGTCTTCCAAAGTACAGCTGTTCTGTCCAGCTGTTAGGGCTCAATCAGGGGGAACAGCTGCCAGCCATTAGTGGGGACAGCTGGGCGTCCCCAGCTGGGCTGGGGAACTATAGGTTTGAGTTTAGGGCAATGGCTGTCTTTCCTTCATTGCCTTTATCAGCCTGGGCTGGGCTGCAGGGTTGGTTCACAAACAGGAAACAGAGAGTTGGGTGGGGGTGCGGGTAAGGGTGGAGGCTGCAGGTTAGGTTTTGGTGGAAGCACAGTCAAAGCTGGACCTGCTTTACCCACAAGACCCAGGTGCTGACTGGAAACCAAACAAATGGAAGGGAAGATCTCTGATGCCAGGGCTGCTGGGCATAGCCTCCACCTAGGGGCCATCCTTCTGACACTTTAGCCCTGAGTCTCCCTCCCTCCCCCACCTCTGCACCTGCTTTGACGGTTACACAAAGTTCCTCAGAAAGAGTCTGGGGTGTGTGTGTGTGTGTGTGTGTGTGCGCACGTGCATAGATGCACAAAAGCCCTGCGTGGCAGGTGGTCTCCTGTAACATAGCTGGGAGGCGGGGCCTTGGTACGGAAAGCTTATGCCCTAGCCTCAAAAGGAACATCTGTCGGAATTCCTCGGCCTCTTCTAAGGCAGGAGGAGGGGGTGGGACAGAGGCTTGGGTCCTGGAAAATTCCATAGGAGGGAGGAAAGGATGTGACCCAGTGCATTTGTCACTAGGGGGCCTGGCGTGGCAGATTGGGACTGATCCAGGGGAACATTAAACCAGGCCTCTGTCCTGGGGTGAGGGGGCAGGCCAAGGGGATAGAAGCCCAGCCTTGCTGGCATCCAGGCCCTGGAGACTCCCGCATTGTCGCGTGCCGGGCCTGTCATCTGCAGGATGGATGGATGCTTTTCCTGGCGGCCATATGGCCCCACTGAGGCGATTTGCATACAGGTGGAAGGCCTGTGGGCAAGCTGGCGAGACTGTTGCCTTGGTGACGCCTCAGTGACCCTGCGACCAGCCCCAGCTGTCTCTACCACAGCCGTTCTCTGCACCCTCTTCCATTTAGAGCGGCTTTAAAGTCCTAGGCTGCCTCTCATCTCCCCTCCCCAGTGTCTGGCTCTGATAAAAGTGGGCATTCTTCCTACTCCTCATTTCCACTGGCCCTTACCCTCATTCTTGCCCCCAGGCCTTTGGTCTGGGACCTGAGGCTGGGGGAAGGAGGCGGGCTACAGGAAAATGGGCTGCATGGGGTCCCCCTCTCTCCCCTAGGTTTGAACAGGCCATCCAGGCGGCTAGCCGAGTCATTCGGAAGTGAGTGTTCCAGGGCCTTCCTCACTCAGTGTTGGGTGGCATGGGGAGGGTCCTGGTGTATACAGCTCTGTGGCGGGGGACATGCCGGGTGCTCTGAGTCCCTGCCCCCTACTCTCCCAGCCCTGACCTGCCCCCATTTCGGTCTGCAGTGAGCAGTTCTCCATCAGACGTATCCAGTCCATGCCGGTGAGTGCTCTCTGAGGCCAGGCATGGGGAAGGGTGGGAGAGAAGGCTGCACGGGAGGATTTGGGGCCCTGAGGAATCTGGCCTGTGTCTGTGGGTCTGACCACCACATCTTTGCTAATTTGGGCCCAGGATAATGACGAAGTCCCCTCCCCCAGCTCACCTCCCAGAAGGTGGACTTACTTCAGGTGGCCGGGTGTCCCTGGCCTGGCTGTGGGAGATGGGGTCCAGAGGCAGAGGGACACACTGAGGATTCTCTGGCACCAGAGAACCCAGCCTCAGTACCTGCCCTCCCTGCTGTCTAGGTGAGGCTTCTGGGCCACAGCCCTGTGCTCCGGAACATCACCAACACCCAAGCGCCGGACAGCTGGAGGCGGAGCAAGGCAGGCAGCAGAGCTGCCAGTAGCTCCGTGGAAGACAAGGAGAACGTGCGTTTCTGGCAGGCCGGGAAGGGAGAACTCCGGGAAGGGGAGAGCACCGCGGTAGCTCTGTGGCATTTGATGACTGTCCCCCCACCCCCCCCATCTTGCCCACAGGATGGATTTGTCTTCAAGATGCCATGGAAGCTGGCATTTCCCAGCCACACCCAGGCTATGGCCGAGTGGGCCAGCCGCAGAGAAGCCTTTGCCCAGAGGCCAAACTCAGCCCCCGACCTGATGGTACATCGGGAGGGCTGACCCCTTGCAGCCCATGGGAGGGGAGGGTGACCCTGAGTCCCAGGCAGTTGAATTTGGGGCAGTTGGGAAACTTCCTGGGAAGGCTGGGGATGGGCGCTGTAGTCCTGAGCGGGCTGGGTCTGTTTCATCTCCGGACAGTGCATCAGCCCTGAGCGGAAGATGGAAGTGGGAGAGCTGAACCCCCTGCCCCGACGCCGCTCCTCCCTGACCCCCATGGAGGGGGCTGCTGAGGAAGATGATGGATTTGTGGACATCCTGGAGAGTGACCTAAAGGTAAACAGGCCCCTCTCCGGGTCCCTGGGATCTTCCAAAAGAGGAGAGTGGTCCTCCCACAGTAAGACTATGACTGCAACCCAATGTCAGAAGAAGAATTTGAGGTAACTGAGTTGCAGCCTGATCTCCGGCCAGTCAGAGAAGAGTAGGTGACTGGTGCTGGAGTGGAGGGAGGTTGGGCAGGGTGGAGGGAAAGCCTGACCCCTCACATGGCCGTCTAATGCTCTGTGCAAGCCCCAGCAGCAAGTGGTTCCCCAAGGCTTAACAGCTGTGGGGGCTGCCCTGTGTGGAGGTGCTAGCAGGGGCAGGCAGGCTGCACAGGAGGACTCAGAGGCCTGAGGGTCTGGCCTGTGCCTGTGGATCCGACCACCACATCTTTGCTGATTTGGCCCCAGGATGATGATGAGGTCCCCCCAGGCATGGAGAACCTCATCAGCGCCCCACTGGTCAAGACCTCAGAAAAGGAAGGGGAGCAGGTAGGCCTCTAGGGTGGCCCCCTCAGATTTTAGAGGGGTGGGATGGGGGGACACTGGGCACTCTGACTCCTGCCCTGCTGCCCCCAGGACCTCATCATGTACAGCAAGTGCCAGCGGCTCTTCCGCTCTCCGTCCATGCCCTGCAGGGCCATCCGGCCCGTCCTCAAGAGGCTGGAGCGGCCCCAAGACAAGGACATGCCCATACAGAACAAGCGGAGGAGGAGCGTAACCCTGCCTGAGGAGCAGCAGGAGCCCGAAGAACCTGTGAGGGCCTTCCTCCCGATGGCTGTGGGGGCCTGTGCTGGGGCAGGGCTGTTGCTGCCCACCTCCGGGGTGCACCTGGGCTGCCACCTTCAAGCTCCACCCTGCTGAGCCCTTTCTGGGCAGGTTTCCCACAGAGGATGGGGCACAGGTAGCGGCCTGGGGAGAGGGCACCGGCCTCACCCCTGACTCGGGCCCCCTTCTGCCTTGCCTCCCAGAAGGCCCGAGTCCTCCGCTCCAAGTCCCTGTGTCATGATGAGATCAAGAACATCTTGGACAGTGACCACCGTGAGCTGATCGGGGACTACTCCAAGGTACCAGTGGGCAGGCCCCTCAGAGGCTCCACCCTTCCGGACTGCGGACCCCCAGCTCAGGGAACCCAGAGGTCCCTTTTCATTGTCCTTTGTATCTTTTCATCCTTTGCTGTCCCGTAACCTCCTACCTCTGGCTCTGCTTAGTCTCTTTAGTCGATTTCAGATCTGACCAGCCTGGACTGGGTCTCAAACTTGGAAGACATTTCCAAAGGAATGTCTAGTTTGGAACCTGGGAGGAGTGCCTTATCCTCAAGCTTGGCGCCTTTTCTACTCCCCTTCATTCCCCGTTGGAGAGTTGTTCCCTGGGTATCAGACCCAAGAGGCACCTCTCGGTTGCTATGGGAACCAGAGCTGAATTTGAAGGCCAAAGTAGGTGTGGCCTCTGGGCTTCAGGAATGAAACTCCACCCTTTCCAGGCTGCTAGTCTTACCAATTTCACTCTTTTTCCTCTCTCTCTCATTCTCATCCCTTCCCTTCAGGCCTTTCTCTTACAGACTGTGGATGGGAAACACCAAGACCTCAAGTACATCTCACCAGAAACGGTAAGCAAGGTCTGCCAGCTGGCACCTGTCACAGTCAGGGGTGTATTGCGGACTGCCGTTTGGCTGCTAACCCTCCCTGAGGGCCACATGTGCTAGGTCAGCAATAGAGTAGGGGCCACCCTCTGGCTTCCAGCCTGACCTGCTCAGACCTACCTCTGTGGCCTCTTACAGATGGTGGCCCTGCTGACGGGCAAGTTTAGCAACATTGTGGAGAGGTTTGTGATTGTGGACTGCAGATACCCCTATGAGTATGAAGGCGGCCATATTAAGGTGAGAAGGGGTGAGGGGGAGAGGCCCTGCGGACCCATCACGGTCAAGTTCTTCCTCTGCAGAGAAGGTGAATAGTTGGAGGGTGGGTGCACCTTCTCACAGGGTAGGCTCCTACCCAGGGTCCCATGGTGATATGGTCACCCAAGAATGCAAAGGGAAGGGTTTTGCTCCAGGGCCCTGATTGTGGCCTGACGGTCAGCTCCTCTGCAGACAGCTGTAAACCTCCCCCTGGAACGGGACGCTGAGAACTTCCTGCTGCAGAGCCCCATCACAGCCTGTAGCCTGGACAAGAGAGTCATCCTCATCTTCCACTGTGAATTCTCCTCTGAGCGCGGGCCCCGCATGTGAGTCCCAACTATGCCCCACCAGCTACTGTCTGCCCCCTGACCTTCCCTGCCTCACCTTCTGGGTGCTGGAGCCCTTGGGATGGCCAAGAGCCCAGCCTCCACAGCCTGGGCCTTGTGCCTCATCTCTTGGCTTGAGATGACCTCTCTCCCCCACCCTCGTACCTCCTGATATACTGAGCCCGGCACCCTCCTCCCGTCTCCCTCTCGCGGTCCTTTCCCTCAGGCCTTACTTCTACTCTGTCCATTGCTGCCACCTCCACAGTATCTGGTTCCAAATCCCCAGCATTGTCCTCCTCAAAATCTCTGTCCCCAGTCTTCAGTAACACTGACCCTCCCCAGAGTTCAGTGCTGTCCACTGCTCCATTGAGACTGTTCTCCTCTCTTGTCTCAGTTCATTCTTAAATGCCCTTATCCCAGGTCTATTCCACCTGGGCCATCCATTTGCTAGTTGCTCTCTGGCCCAGGTCTCTCATGGGAGCTGGCAATCTGCACCCAGATGCTCCTTACAGACTTCTAGAGCCAAGGTCCTTATTGCTGCTGCCCTCCTTGTCCTCCTGGATCCCCAGCGTCTGCACATGGGACCATCTCTGTCCAGACACTGGGCCAGTCACTGGGCACTGATCTTGGGTTCTTCTTCCTCCCTCCTTTCCTCTCCCCACACCTCATCATCACCAAGTCTTGTCCAGGAGGCCTCCTGAGTGTATCTCTTAGATTTTGTCTACTTCTCTCCATCCCTGCTGCCTCCTCTCCAGTCCAGGCCACACCTACCTCATACCACCTTCCAAGAACAGAGAGCCCTCTTGAGCCCTCCCCACCCCGTTTTGTATCCAAGAGCCAGACTGGTCTTGTAAAAATGTTCTTTGGGCTGACATTCTAGTGCTCAGGAGCCTTCTGGGGCTCCTCAGGGCCATCAAAGGAGTGGGCACAGGGAGCAGTCCCCAGGTGTACCCCTCACCACATGCTCACCTCTGACCCTCCCTCCCCCATGCTGGTCCAGGTGCCGATTCATCCGGGAACGAGACCGTGCTGCTAACGACTATCCCAGTCTCTACTATCCTGAGATGTATATCCTCAAAGGCGGCTACAAGGAGTTCTTCCCACAGCACCCGGTACTGTAGCTGGGGGTGGCCTCAGTTGTCTTGGTGGGAGGGCTAAATTGCAGGGAAAGGGCTTAGGCAGTCTGCCGCCCTGAAAGAAGGGGGGCTGGGTCGCCCTGGTGTGTCCTATTCCTGGTGTTGGCTGACCCCTACCATCCTGCCCTAGACTTTCTGTGAGCCCCAGGACTACCGGCCCATGAACCATGAGGCCTTCAAGGATGAGCTGAAGACCTTCCGCCTTAAGACACGCAGCTGGGCTGGGGAGCGGAGCCGGCGGGAGCTCTGTAGCCGGTTGCAGGACCAGTGAGGAGCTGCATAGGGCCTGCCTGCCTACTTTGCCTCTGGTGGCCTGGGAGGCTAAGGGCCTCCTGGAGGCCCCAGGTGCCATCCAGGGGAAGGACTCTGAGGGCGTGGTGTCTGCCTGCCCCCAGCCCTGTCCCCTTGTCTGAGTCCAGTTATCTTCCATGTCCTGGTGCTCCCCACCCACACCCGAGCCCCTGTAGAAGAGCCCAGCCTGCTGGGTTAAGTTGGGCTAAGGCTAGCTCAAAGGAAGTATTTTGTGTCCCACAGGAGCCTTTTTGCTTGTTTTCTTCCTACTTTGAATTAACCCTTTGTCTTCCTGTGTCCAGAAAAGCCCCCTTCTTTCTAGGGGCTTTGTTTGCATGTCGGCTGAGGCTAGGGGAAAGCCACGGCCCCCCACCTCCCACAATGGGCCAGAGCCAAACTCTCCGCCCTCCCCTGGGAGTCAGCACTCCAGCCCCTGCACTTACGGGCCTCCCCTCCTCAGGAATCATGGGCTGTTTCTGCTGTTACCCTCTTTTTTTCTCCTTCATCGACTCGACGGCAGTGGGTCGGTCCCTCCGTACACACACCTACAGCATAAACTTCTTACTGTCTCCTGTTTCAGTGTTATCTGCATGTTTGATTTGTTTGTCTGGTTTTTTTTGTTTGTTTGTTTTTGGACTGTCTCAGGCTGAGGTTTAGGCTCCCCCTAGCCGGCTGGGGTTAGAGACACAAATATTAACGAGCCACTTAGTTCCCCCTCTGTTGCCTCTGAAAGGGATGTTAATATCCTAGGGGGACTTCCCGGGGTGAGGGCTAAGTCCCCGGGGTGAGGGCTAAGTCCCCGGGGTGAGGGCTAAGGCCTGAATCCTGAGCCAGCTGAAAGCCCAGCCCCCACTGCTGTGAACCCAGGGCCTGGCTGGTTAGAATTTGCTGCTGTTTTCTTGTCGTGGATGGATGGATGGATGAGTGGATGGAGGGGTGGATGGACAATACCTTGCACACATGTGCACACCAACAAGCTGGGCAGAAGCACTTAGGTGAGCGTGACAGCCTGTGGCAGGAGGATGTGTGTCTGTGTGGACAAAAATCTTTGAACTTAAGGTTTGGAAGTATTCAAGAGAAAATGTCACGGAAGCAGCTAAAACCAAGGACGGATCAACCTCTGGATTCTGAATCTCAAGATGTGGGAAGGGCTGTGCTTAAAGGCCCTGAGACGAGTCATCAGTTAGGGCCTCGGTTCAATAAAGCACTGACCAAGTTGAGTCGCCAGTACTGTGTTCTGTGGGAGCAGGGAAGAGCAGCCGCACCCAGGTGCTCAGGTGGGGTGTCGACAAGACCACAGCAGACTCTGGTGGAGTGGAGGAGGTGGGGACAGGTCAGTGGAGGCTGGAACACATTCTGGGGAGGTAGTCTTATGGTCTCTTCCGCCCTCCCCTTGAAGTCTTCATCTCTTGGATGAGACTTTGGATTCAACCTCTCCCCACCTCCTCCCTATAACCTACTTACCGAAGTACCTCTGGGCTCACTCTTCCGATACTCTGCATGAAGAAGGCAAGTGTAACCCCATCACTCCTCAAGAGTTCTCAGTGTCTCTCCATTGCCCTCAGGATAAACTTAAGCCTCTTGGCATGGCATACAAGGAATCCATTTAAGATCTGGGCCCTCCCCAGCCTCATCCCCCACCTCTTAATCAAATCCTCCACACTTTGCTCTTCACATTTCCTTCTGGAATGTGCTGAACCATTCACAGAAGTACACTTTCCCCCCGTATCTTACTCCTTTAGGACTCAATTTCAAATGTTACCTAGCTGAAGCCTCCCTGCCCTGTCAGGGAAATGGCTTTCCTCAGTATCCCCAACATCCATCAGGGCCTACCATCTAGGAAGTGTTGAGTTCAGGACCAAGTGAGTGGGAAAGGGGCAACCTGAGAGAACTCTTCAGCAGGCACAAACTCAGGCATCTGAGGAAATCCCCTCCCCGCAATAACAGGGGCTGTCAGTAACTGTAAGGGGAATCCTTGCATACAAAGCAAACATGCAGGTATCCTGGCTACTTTTGCTCAAAGTTCATCTATAGTCCTGAAATAGGTGGTGCAATGGTTATTCGTCCCATTTTGCAGATGGGAAAATGGAGGCTATTTCCTACCAGAGCAGCAGAGGAGACTCCAGTTACCCCCGGCAGAGTCTAAAGTACTGTTGCCTTGTCTCCAGCTTGTCCTTCAAGTCTCTTATGCCCTAAGACTAGATCTTTACTCATATCCCAGAGCCCCCTGCAAGGTCACAAAGGGTAGGGAGGGGGGTGGAGCCACGGTGGGCTCTGATGGTCTGGGTGCTGGGTCCTGAAACCTTCAGAAGGCTCTCCCCCTGCCCCACTGAGCAGGCAACTAACACCTCCAAGACCAGCATTTACATGGATCAAGGGACTTGCCCCAGAAAAGGGAAAAGAGCTGGGCAGACCTTGAGAGGGAGGGAGTGGCCCAGGGCACTGTCACACTGAGACATCTGCTCCACCCTGTGTGCTCAGATGGTCTGAAAGCCCCTTCCTGCAGGTTTCTTGGAAGAGGGAGGCAGCAGGATGCTCTGAAAGGGCACTCATTGGCTGGGTCACACAGCAGACACAATCAAAGCAGGCAGGCGTTCCAGCCTACCCAGGCCTCCTCCAGCCCTCCACTTCCTGGCTTGGTCCCAGAGCGGCCAGCACAGGGACTGCCTCTTGCTTGTGCCGGGAATGTCCTCTTCCCAGTCACCCTTCTGTCTGGATCTGGCCACATGGAGAGGAGGGAGCAATGGGTGCAGAGTATCCACCGCCATGTCTGTGGTCATCAGGACCCACTGGCAGTCACAGCTGCAGCTATGGGGCACTTGGCCTGCTCTGGGCACTTTTCCCCTGTCTCCCAAGCCCCACAAAAGACCCGTTGCCGACCAGTCGATTTTGACTCATAGCGACCCTGTAGGCAGGGTAAAACTGCCCCATAGGGTTCCCGAGGAGCATCTGGTGGAGTGCGAAATACCGACCTTTTGATTAGCCGTAGCTCTTAACCACTAGGCCACCAGGGCTCCTCTCCCAAGCCCACCAGGTAGGTATGAAGCTCATTTGCAGGAGGGAGACTCCAGGCTTGGGGGAGCCTGGATACAAAACTTCTTCCCCAGTTAGAAGGTGCTGACAACTGACTTCTCCCCTGAGGGAGGCACAGGCCTGGGCCCCTGAAAAGTTCAGGGGGTGGGGATGGAGGTGCCCCAGCCTCCCTTCCCCCAACAAGAGAAGCTCTGCTTTCTTTCTGGATGGTCACAGGGGAAGCAGATCCCGCAGGGAGGCCGTTTAAAATCCTGGGCTGCCAGCCAGTTTTAAAGGTTGTTTTGCTTGAGCCAGGGCGGGTCAGAGTTCCAGCCGGGAGGAGCCTGAGGACAAGCCACGTGTCGCAGCCTCACATGGTTAAAGGGCTGGTGAGGCTGGGCCAGGCCCTGGGAGCTGCCCCTGTCAGGCCTGGCCCAGCCAACTAGGACCAGTGGGGCCTGCAGAGGGGAGTGAGAAGGGAAGTCTGAATTGCTCACAGGGTAACTTTTGCAATGGCAGTTTTTTAAAACAATGTTTTCTTTTTAAATTGAGGAAGAGCTGACATTCCATAAACGGCACACACACAGAAGCATTGAGCACGGACCTGAGGGACCACCACACAGCTCAGATACAGCATATTTCTAGCAGCCCAGGAGACGCCCCCATGCTCCTTCTCCTCCGTACCCCCCACTCCAGAAATTACCCCTCTTGCAACATCTAAGACTGTAGATTAGTTTTGCTGCTTTTAAACTTCGTATAAACTGAACCATACAGCTGGTACTCTTTTGTGGCTGGCTTTTTTCCCCTCAGTGTAATGATTTCGAGATTCATCCATGTTGTTACATACAGCAGTCCTTTGTTCTTTTCATTGCTGTGTAGTATTCCATTATGTGGCTATATTGCAAAATTGAATCATTTATTTGACTCTTTCGCTCTTCTATTCCTTTGTTTGTTTTTTAAATTTTTAAAATTAAGGTAGAATTTACCTGCAGTAAAAATTGCCCTTTTTAATGTATAGCTCTGTGAGTTTTGACAACTGTAACTGCAGCTACAATCAAGATACAAAACATACTCATTCTACTCTTTATGGATTATTTGGGACTATTACGGAATTATTTGGGACTAATATGAATTGTGTTGGGAATACACTCAGAAGTGGAATTGCTGTGTCCTGGGATGTATGTTCAAGTTTCTTTTTTTCCATAAAGTTCTATGAGGTTGTTATACCAATTTACCTTCCCATTGCCCCACATTCTCACCAAAACTGCTAAGTACATTTAAATTTCCCTCTCTTAACCAGAAAATGTGCTTGCTGCACATAGCAACTCAAACTCCCAGTGCCGTTGAGTTGATTCGAGCTCATAGCGACCCCATAGGGTTTCGGAGGATGTTAAATCTCTATGGGAGCAGACTGCCACATCTTCCTTCTGTGGAGCTGCTGGCGGTTTCGAACTGCCAACCTTTCGGTTAGCAGTCGATTGGTTTAACCACTGCTCCACCAGGGCTCCTTGCATGTAGCAAAGGGCTCAGTCAAGTGCTGAGGGCTGCACTGATGGGCCCATGTGGTGGCAGCAGGGGTCACAGCGTCACAATCCCAGCCTGTTTTCTGACTTTCCTATATTGAAAAATGAGGAAATATTAGTCAGTTCTTTTCAGGTCAGAGTCTAGAAAAAAACAAAAGCAACTCTTCAGAGTTAACTGCTTGTGTGTCACCAGCTTGCATCCTTCCACTGATACCAGCCCACAATCCTCTCGATAACTTATGGCTTCCATAAAGTCTTCAGCCAGAGAATTGGACACAAATGCCACTCCCCACATGCGATAAAACAACTGGTGGAGAAAGAAAAGATGTTTAGACAGAGAGGTCCATGGCCATGTGGAATCTGGAAACAATCAGGAGCAGGCAGCTGAGTAATGAGAAGTTGTTTTGCAGCCATGAAAATTATGCCTTAAGAGAATGTTCTATGACGTGAAATTATCTGCAATTATTGTTCAGAGAAGCCAGTTGGTTATGGGACAAAAGGTAGGGAGGGTTTCCCACCCTACCCACACAGGGGAAGTCTGTGCAGGTGCCAAGGAATTCAGCTCAGGCTGCCTCTGCCCCACCCAGCCCACACTGGCACATGCACCCCTGGAGGGGGTGGGGACCACGGCTGCCAGGCTCTGAGTCATCGAGGCCTGAGGCGCAGGAGGGAAGGGGCCTCACATGGCCAGGCCTCGTGAGGCCTCCTGGCTCTCAGCCCCAAAGGAAGTGAAGCGCGGCTGTTTGAAAGGACGAATCACATGTGGCCTCATCGTTCTGGGGCCCTGCCAAGACCTACTTCGATGGGGCCTGGGGCTCCCTGAGGGGAGTGCTGGGGGAAAGGGGGCCGCCTGGGCTGGGATTGGGAGTAGTGGAGGAGGTCATCAAATCTGGGTATGGGAAAGTCGCTCCCAGGGTTGGGCTGGGGTTAGGGGGAAGCGTATATTTTCCCAGGAGTTGTGGCAGAAGGGAAGAGGAGTAAGGGAGAGAGGTCGGACCAGCCTCTTGGGGTCATCAGGGGACAGGGGGTGAAGAGGAAATAAAGAGAGTGGAAGAGGCAGGCCCCATCAGAATCCCAACACGTGTGTGACAATCCCAACAAGTTATTTAATCTTTCTGTGCCTCTGTCTTCTCATCTGTAAAATGAGGATAATAAGCCCCTACTTCAAAGGGCTGTGATGGGATCAAATGAGTTGGTGTATGCAGAGCCCTCAGAACAGGGCCTGTCCGCAGCATAAGGTGGCGTACAAGCGTTCGCAATGGCTGCTATTATGTAGGGCCAGTGTGGGAGTTAAAAAGATGCCAGAAAGGTAAAAAGGGTGAGCCTGAATATATCTGATTAAAAGAAACGGGGCCAGCCTGAGAGCTTCCTTCCCTTTTTGCACATGAACGAGGCACTGTGCAATGGTCACAGAAGAGAAGTCCAGCATAGTGTGTGTGGGGTGGGGGCCTGCTGCACCAGCTCAGGGAACAGGGAGGAAGCTGTGGATGGGGTTTGGTGGCCAGAGGATGGGGAGCTGTGGGGTGGCCTGTGGTAGGGTCCCAGCACAGGGAGATGTCCAGGGAGGGGTGGTGGGGGGACAAGAATTGCCTGACTTTGCTTTCCTTTATTCTAGGGCAGCTGTAATCCACAAATCTCTGCCCATCTGTATTCTCAAAAACACAGATCCCTTCTTCCTCTTAGTTTTGTGCTCTGTTTTTTGAGAAATGGCTAGATACCCTGATCAGGGGGTCATTCAAAAAATCCACTGCCTGCAGGAGTGGCCTGAACCATCTGGACTGAGGTGTTAGATTCAGTAAAGATTGTCAACAATGGATTCCAGCTGTCAAAAACCAATGGGACAGAGAAAGTATTTCAGACCCCTTATATCTGATAAGGGTTTTGTATCCAGAATATATAAAGAACTCCTACAGCTCAATAACAAAAAGACAAACAACCTAATTAAAAAATGGGCTATGCATTTAAATAGACCTTTCTCCAAAAAAGATATACAAGTGGGCAATAAGCACCTGAAAAGATGTTCAAGGTCCTTAGTCATTAGGGAATTCAAATCCAAACCACAAAGAGATATCTCTTCACCCCCACTAGGATGGCTGTTATTAAAAAAGTGGAAAGCAACAACTGTTGGCAAGGATGTGGAGAAATGGGAACCCTCATCCATTGCTGATGGGATTGTAAAATGGTATAGCCACTGTGGAAAAGAATTTGGCAGTTCCTCAAAAAGTTAAGCATAGGATTATCATATTACCCAGCAATTCCACCCAAGAGACTTGAAAGCAAGGTTCCAAACAGCTATTTCTACACCAGTGTTCACTGTGGCAATATTCACAACAGCCCAAAGGTGGAAACAACCCAGTGTCCATCAACAGATGAACGGATGAACAAAGTGTGCTACACAGATACATAAAGAGAACTGAAGTCCTGATATATGCCACAGCATGGATAAACCTTGAAAACATTATGCAGAGTAAAATAAGTCAGTCATAAAAGGAAAAATATTGTAGGATCTCACTTATGTGAAATATCTAGAATAGGCAAAGGCAAGATAGAAAGTAGATTAGTACCCACACCTCACACCATATACAAAAACTAACTCAAAATGGATCAAAGACCTAAATATAAAGCCAAAAACTATGAAGTCCATAGAAGAAAAAAGTAGGATCAACGCTACATACCCTAATCCACGGCATTGACAAGATACAAATCACAACCAACAACACACAAACTCCAGAGGATAAGCTAGATAACTGGGATCTTCTAAAAATTAAACACTTATGCTCATCAAAGGACTTCACCAAAAGAGTAAAAACAGAACCTACAGACTGGAAAAAAATTTTGGCTACTACAAATCAGATAAAGGTCTAATCTCTAAAATCTACAAGAAAATCCAACACCTCTACAACAAGAAGACAAATAATCAAAAAATGGGCAAAGGAAATGAACAGACACTTCACCAAAGAAGACATTCAGGCAGTCAGCAAACACATGAGAAAATGCTCAGGATCTCTAGCCATTAGAGAAATGCAAATCAAAACCACAAAGAGACACCATCTCACCCCAGCATGAATCAATAAAACAGGAAATAATAAACGCTGGAGAGGCGGTGGGAAGACTGGAACTCTTATGCACTGCTGGTGGAAACGCAAAATGATACAACCATTTTGGAAAATAGAAACACCCATAGGATCCAGCAATCCCACTCCTAGGAATATATCCTAGAGAAATAAGAGTTGTCACATGAATAGACCTATGCACACTCATGTTCACTGCAGCATTGTTCACAATAGCAAAAAGATGGAAACAACCTAGATGCCCTTCAACAGATGAATGGATAAACACACTGTGGTACATACACACAACAGAGTATTGCACAATGATAAAGAACAACGATGAATTTGTGGAGCATCTCATGACATGGATGAATCTGGAGGACGTTATGCTGAGTGAAGTAAGTCAGTCACAAAAGGGCAAATGAGACCACTACTGTAAAAACTCATGAAAAGGTTTACATACAAAAACAGTCTTTGATGGTTATGAGGGAGGGGAGGGGTGGGATGGAAAAACACTTAATAAACGATAGATAAGTGAAAACTTTGGTGAAGGGTAAGACAGTACACAATATTGGGGAAGCCAGCACAACCTGTACAAGGCAAGGTCATGGTAGCTCCACAGACACACTCAAACTCCCTGAGAGACTGAATTGCTGGGCTGAGGGCTGTGGCGTCCATGGTTTTGGGGAGCCTGTAGCTCAATTGGTATAACATAGTTCATAAAGAAAATGTTCTGCATTCTACTTTGGTAAGTAGCATCTGGGGTCTTAAAAGCCTGTGAGCGGCCATCTAGGATACTCCACTGGTCTCATTCCTTCAGAAGTAAGGAAGAATGAAGAAAACTAAACATACAAGGGAAAGATCAGTCCAAAGGACTAATGGACCACATCTACCACAGCCTCCACCAGACTGAGTCCAGTAGAACTAGATGGTGCCCGGCTACCACCACTGACTGCTCTGACAGGGATCACAGTAGAAGGTCCTGGACAGAGCTGGATTAAAATGTAAAACAAAATTCTAACTCAAAAAGAAAGACCAGACTTGCTGGCCTGACAGAGACTGAAAAAACCCTGAGTATGGCCCCTGGACACCCTTTCAGCTCAGTAATGAGGTCGTCACTCCTGAGGTTCACCCTTCAGCCAAAGATTGAACAGGCCCATGGAACAAAGCAAGACTAAAGGTGCACACCAGCCCTAGGCAGGGACTAGAAGTCACGAGGGAACAGGAAAGCTGGTAATAGGGAACCCAGGGTTGAGAAGGGAGAGTGTTGACATATTATGGGGTTGTTAACCAATGTCATGGAACAATGAGTTTACTGTTTGATGAGAAAATAGTTTGTTCTGTAAAGCTTCATCTAAAGTACAATTAAAGGAAAAAAAAAAAAGTAGATTAGTGGTTACCAGGAGCTAGGAGGAGGGGGAAATGGGAAGTTATTACTTAACGGGTACTGAGCTTCTGTTTGGGGTGATGAAAAGGTCTGGAAACAGTGGTGATGGTCGTGCACGTGCACACGCGCGCGCACACACACACACACACACAAAACCAACCACTGATGGAGCTGTCTGTGGGGAGTAAGTTCCCTGTCCCTGGAGATGTGTAAGTAGAAACAGGTTGGTATTGATGTCTTTGACAAGTGGCTTGAGAAAGGGATGAGGGCTATAGCAGAGCATCCCAAGCCTGGTTGCCTGTCGGCGATTCTGGACCGGCTGTGGCTTGGGTAGGTAGGGAATGGAACTCACTTTCCTAATTGAGTCAATATCAGTCATTGTTTGCATGTCCCAGCAGTGGGCACCAGGCCACCTGCCACTGTGGGGACAGGACTCCAGTGGGAGTAGAGAACAGTGGACATGGGCAGCGGGTGTGTCTCTGCCACACACACACACACACACTCCATGTCCCACAAACCCACATCCACATCTATTGTGTGCTGGGCCCACCGCAAGCTCTGGATTTACCACTGTAATAGCCTCACACACATGCACACATGCTGCCCTCAACACAGACGGCTCTGTTTTGTCTTTAGGGTGGGTCTTGTAAGCCCAGGAAGCACCAGGAGGCCCAGCCTGTCCATCACCATGCCTCTGAGCTGCCACCAGACCCAGAAGGCCCCAACTGCCCCAGTGCTGATCAAAGCCTCTGACGCCCACCCCTACGCTGCCTCTGGATTAATGGTTGTCAACATTTCTTTACAGTGCTACTACATGCCAGGCTCCACACTGCCCTTCCAGAATTCACCCACCCTGACCACCTTACGTATTTTGTCACCTGAGAATGCGTTATGCTGCACGTAACAGAAACCCCACACAGCAGCTTTACCAAATGTGTATCCGTACTCTTCACTCAGCAAGCTTTGGGGTGGCAGCTGCAGTAGTGGCACATGGCTCTGCTGAGTCTCTGGGGACCCAGGCCCTTTCTTGCCTCACTGTCCTCAGTGTTTGGCTTTCGACCTCAGGGGCTCAAGATGGCTCAGGGTGGCAAAGTCAGGGTAGGGCATCCCCTTATCTGGAAAACTATGGCTTTCCTGAGGCCCCAGCTATGTGGCTCTTACCTCCTGTGTCAGACCTGGCTGACAGAGTGCCCCACCTGGTGGGAAGGCTTTGGAGGCATTTCTGACTAGACTCTGGGCCGTTTACACAAGGAAGGACACTGGACCCTGAGACGAGGAAGGCTCGCTCCTCCCCACCCTTTTTCTTTGCCCTGCTCTAGTCCATATCTAGATGCCATTCCTGCCAACTGCAACTGCTAAACTTCCACCTCTCCAGGAATCCCAAATCAGATGCTACCTCCTCCATGCAGCCTTCCCAGATTGTTCCTGCGGGGTTCCTCTCACTCCTGAGTTTGTTGGTCCTCTCTCTTCACTCGCATCTGTCTTGGTTATTGTACCTGTCTGCACAGAGCCTGCTGGAAACTAAGCATCCAGAAGACAGGGCTTGCAGAATGAGCAATGAACACCTGAATGAGTGGACAGTGGCAGATTCTCCCTTCTTTCAGGACATGTCTATCCTGTGCACTCTTTTTCAAGTCCTCTACCCTCCCAGTCTGTCTGGTCTGTCTTACCTCCACTCTGCCGTGGGGAACAGAGCTCCTGCCCTAGGCACAGAGGTTCTCAGGACCCACCTTCCACTTGGCACTGTGCTGTGTGACATTGGCCACCTCAGGGAACATCTCTGAGCCTGTTTAGTCATCTGTCAATTGAGAGGCTGTGTCCAAAGTTTCTTCTCACGTTAAAAATCTCAACCAGGCCCATATACAAGCCTGCGTTCTTCTAGTGCAGGGGAAGGATTTCACCACATTCTTAGCTCAGTGATTAAAATCAGACTTCAACGTGAGCAACTGTCATCTTAGTGAAATATCTCAGTCCATGGATGGACACGAGTCATATGAAAGTGAGAGGGAGGTGGACAGTGCTACCTGCTGGCTGGGGTTTCCATTTCTGATTTAAAGTTCTTGTTGAATTAAATACATAGAAAAGTGCACCTAAGAGTCCACAGCCACCCAATTACCACCCAGATCAAGACCCAGGATGTAGCCGGCCCCCAGGCTCCCCTTGTACCCCTCCAGTGATTCCTCCCCAAGGGTAACCACCATTCTGATCTGTGACCAGGTTGCCTGGTTTTACACCTTTTCTACTAACGGGCTCGCATGCTAAGTACACTTTTACGTCTGGCTCCTTTCACTCTGCATATCTGTGAGGTTCATCCATACTGTGTGTACTAGCGGTTTGTTCTTTTTCATCGCTGAATAGTATTCCACTGTATGAGCACACCACCATTTACTTATCCATCCCCCTGCTGATGGCTATTTGCATAGTTTCCAGTTTGGGGCAATTAAGAATAAAGCTGCTGTGAACATTTAGTCCATGTCTTTTCGTGGACATTAGCCCTCACTTGGCTCAGGTATATACCAGGAGTAGAACTGCCGGGTCACAGGGCCGAGCAGCAGAGAGCAGGTCAGCATGCCTAGGTGCTGCAGCACTGGCCATTTTAAGTGACATCTGAGCCGGCATCAGTGCACGTTCGGGCAGTGCCCAGCACACACCCTCTCAGGAAGTATGGGCTGGACCCAGGCAAGGCCAATGGCCAAAGAGGAGGAATCTCCCAGAGCATACCTGCAAGCAGCCTGCCAGCAAAACCTTCAGGGAAAACACCCTTCTCCCCAAGGCTGATGAAGCACCGTCCCCCCACCATGCTTTCACCGGGGTCCCTCACTGTCCTCCAGGGTAGGTGATTTAGGCCTATTTCCTCTACCCACCCCACCCAAGTTGGTCCCCAGATGCCAGGTAGGGGTGGCTGGGCACCCTTCTGTGGCCCCCAGCAACCGGAGCCCTCTGCCAGCTCTCTGCTGTAATCGGCTGGCAGACACGAGGCCTGGCTGAGAGAGATAGTGGTGAGGCCCGGGGAACAGGAGCTATTCCTTCTGAACCAACATCGTCTCCCATCCTGTGGCTGAGGTTCTGCACTGTCTCTGGGGCCCACTTCTCACCTACAAGTATTTGCTTATGTTGTACCTATGGTCAAAACACCCACATCTCCTGGTCAGCTCCCACCACCTCCTTAAGCCTCCCTTCCACCCATTTCCAGGTCTTACGGCCTGAGGGGCCCAAGGTCACTCCCTTGGAGGGTCCTGGTTCCTGGGGTCCTGTCTGGACTGTCCTGCCCTGAGCTTTATTTCTTCAGTCGCCAAGGACTGTGTTCAGATCGGCTCCAGTCACGCTCTGTGCATGGCTCTGGGGAGTGAAGATGGATGTGATACCCCGGGTGTATCCCATGGGAGACATCACCACCACAGACAGACTCACCATGGGTGAAGAGCTGGCAGCAAAATGCCAGTGGGCAGTCCAGGCAGGGCAGCTTCCCTGTAGTTTTGGTCTGAGCTCATTTTGAGGGTAAGAAAAGGGAGAAGAGTACACACCAGGAAGAGGGAGCAGCCCGTGGCGGGGAGGGGGGAGCTCTGAGGCACAGAACGCTGGGCCACATCTAGGCTGGCACAAGAGGATCACACACCATAAAGTATAGCAGTGTGTGTGCGTGCGTGTGGGCATGTGCGCGTCCACACAGCACCCAGGGCTAGCAGTGAGGCCCAAGCAGGTCTTGCCAAGCCCCAAGTACCCCAGGGCCAAGCCTCCAAGTCTGGACTTTCCCCAACTGCAGGGCTCAGAGGTTGGTGCTTGGCAGCGCCCTTTTTGGGCCTAAAATATAAGTCTCTTCACTATACCTGGGATGGTCTCGCTTCAGCTGGGATCAAGGAGAGAGCTTGTTGGAGGTGGGAGTATGAAAGGGAAAAATGGTAGGCTTTACTAAACCTACAGGACTTCAGTAGATCCCAAGGAAGTCAACTGACCAGCCAGGGACACACACCTAGTGACAGAGACGGGGCTAGAGTTCAAATCGTTCGACTCCCAATCCGGCCTAGCCTTAACCCACTGCAAGAATCCACAGCCCAGAATCCCTCAAGAAACTGCCTAAATATACGCTTTCCCTCCAGAATCATGATTTCCAGGAGCAAAGCCCAGGAATCTGCATTTTAGCCGGCTAGTTGCAGAACTCAGCCCCACCCACGCCTTCAGGCCCCAGCGTAGCTGCTCGGGCCGAGCCCTGGGTACACCCGCGGCCCCACAAGCCTCTAAATGCTGGGAAGCGCCTCCCCGGGTCCCAATCCAGCCCGCTGGCGGCGACACTGCCTCTGGACCTCTTCCGGAAAGTCCCCGCGCGGGGTCGCTGTCGGGCCGCGGCGCCCCCTCGCGGCCGCCGGAGTCGGTGGCGTGGGGTTAGGTTTGCCCACTGCTTCAAGCGATGCCCCTGCGTACTCTTTCTGGGAGTGATCTGTGAGGCCCCCACCCCACTGAGATCGGAGCAGGTGTCTTTGCTTCGACGGTGGAGGTCGCCCATGGCCTCAGATCAGTCTTCGAAAACCACTGCCCAACGCCCCCCGCCCCCTCACCCAGACAGGACCGCCCGCCCCCGCCGAGCGCGCCATGCTAGTGCGCGTGCCCAAACCAGCGTGCGCAGGCGCGGACGGGCCACGCAGCTGCCGTTGCTCACCCGGCTGCCAAGTGGAGCGACCTGTTACTAGAAGTTCCCGGGCTCGTAAGAAAGGGTGAGTGCGAGGCCACGAGGACAGCGGCCCAGGAAGGAACACTCACGGAAGGGTGCCCTTCTTTGGCCTGGCTGACTGGAGTAAAGAACTACAGCCCCCAGAGTACATTGCGCCTCAGGGTTGCGCGATGCAGTGACGTAAGGGGGTCTTGGCCGCTACCATTTCTCTATTGGTGGGGGGCACCCTGTCAAGGGCTGATGACGCATCCCCTTGCGAGCTGGAGGGTTACTGGAGGTCAGCGTCGGATCTCTAGGCTCAGGTTCTTAAAGCGCTCTTTCGGAAACCTTCCTGTTTGGCTAATTTTACACTGATAATCTATTTAGCCTTATGTACGGATATCTGCTTATTTTGTACTCTTTAGCCCCCCCTTTCTGCCGGTCCCTGGGCCAGCCAGACTCAAATAGCATAATTAGTATTACTTAATAATTTTTTTTGAAATAATTTCAAACTTACAGAAAATTGTAAAAATTTTTGTATTCCGTTTAATAAGATTCACCAGTTGTTAACATTTTGCCCCATTTGATTTATTGTTTCTTTTCTCACTCTTTATTTTGGTTCCATCCTGGACCATTTGAGAGTTAGTTGCGGATATTACGCCCCTTTACCCCAAATATGGCGCGGTAGTTCAGAGCTTGGCTGCTAGCCGAAAGATAGGCAGTTCGAATCCACCAGCTACTCCTTAGAAATGCTAGGGGGCAGTTCTACTCTGTCCTGAAGGGTCACTATGAGTCGGAATCTACTGGACAGCTGGGGGTCTTTACCCCTAAATATAGGAGTCCCTGGGTGATGCAGACAGTTAAGCGCTGGACTACTAGCCAAAACATTGGCGGTTTGAACCAATCCAGAGGAGCCTCGGAAGACAGGCCTGGCGACCTGCTTCCTAGAGGTCACAGCCTTGAAAACCCTATGGAGCAGTTCTACTCTGCACACATGGAGTCACCATGAGTTGGAATCAACTCTACAGCAACTAAGAACCACCCCTAAATACACTGGTGTGCGTATTTTAAGAGCAAGGATATTACGCTACATTAAAAACTGGGAAATTGACATGGATCAAAACTAACCCATACCTAACCCATAGTCCATATTCAAGTTTTTCCAGTTGTCCTAATAATGTCCTTTATTGAAATTACCTTTTTCTTTATCCAGGAGCCAATCCAGGAACACACATGTGTTCAGTCGGCAGGTCTCATTCAATCTGAAGCAGTTCCTCAGTGTTCCCTCAGCTTCCGTGTCTCTGACATTTGTCAGGTTCCTGGCCCCTCATGTTGTAGATCTAGATTTAGAGTTGTCGAGTTTTCCACCCTCAGGCTTGGTTATTGATAGCTACACCAGAGGTGATGTTGACCAGGCACTATTATTCAAAGGCTGGGTGTGTCTTGGGCAGGTGAACAGGTCATATTCACAGACCCTTTCTGTGGGCGCCCACGGCAGGGTTTCCTGCTCGCCTCACCAAGGTCTCTGACTTCGCTGCAGCACTGCTGGGAGCCATGGTCCATGCCTTCCTCATCTACACCCTGCGGGCTCCGCACGCCGAGGACACCGGCTTCTGCCGAGTGCTCTACTCCTGCGTCTTTGGTGCTGAGAAGTCACCTGATGACCCAAGGCCACATGGTGCTGAGAGGGACAGGCTGCTCCGCAAGGAGCAGATTTTGGCCGTGGCCAGGTAACTGCCCAGCCCAGACCCAGACTTTCGCCCAGCGCATGCCTGATTGTGGTAGTTTTCTGGGCAGCGCAGAGAAATGGAAGGACAAAGAAGCAGGGACAGAGTTTTAGAGTAGCGTTTCCCAAAGAGTCTTCCAAATTGTCCATAAGTAGTACACGAAAAGGGGTTAAAGAAATAATAATGATGTTACTGTAATTATAGTATTTATTGAGCTTGTAATTAGGTACTGAGGAGTCCCTGGGTAGTACAAATAGATAACACACTTGGCTACTAACTGTAAGGTTGGAGGTTTGATTCCACACAGAGGCACCTCAGAAGAAAGGCCTGGCAATCTACTTCTGACAAACCAGCCACTGAAAACCTTGTGGAGCACAGTTCCGTTCTGATACACACACGTTTGCCATGAGTCAGAATCGATTCCACAGCAGCTAGAAAGAAAGAAGTTACGTGCTGAGTCTTTTTCTGAACATGTCATGAATATTAACTCTTTTAATCCTGTAACAGTCTTTTGAGTTAGGTACAGTTATTATCCCCACCTTACTGATGAGTAAACTGAGATGAAGAGAGCTTAAGGAACTTATCTGCCAAAGGTTACACAGAAAGTGGCAGAGCCGGATGTGAGTGCAGGCAGGCAGACCCCGGTACAACTAAACATGCTTTGCAGTGCAAGACTTCTCAGGGCCTTTAGTATTCCTGGAGGCTTTGTGAATCTCTGAGGAGGGCAGGGTGTGGTATATGGTGACCATATGCCCAGAGCCTCCTGAAGGCCTGGGTTCCACAGGGCACACTTCGGGAAAGACTATTCCAGACTAGGGTGGCTGGCCTTAGAACCTCCCCTCCTCCTTGGGCCCAGACAGAGCCAGCAGGTGCCAGAGTCTCCTGGCCTCTGCATTCTGTGTGTGTGTGTGTATGGCGGGGGGCGGGGGGGGTGGTTAATACTCTCGGGGCAACCCTGTGCCAGCCTCCCCGCCACCCCTTGTTCTTCTCGGCCTCCTCCTCTTCTCTGTAGCACAGAAATCTAAGCAAATGCTTTTAAAACCAGCCTGTTGAGTGCCCAACCCAACCCACTAAAAAAGTGCCCAAAGTGGAAGGTAATTCAGGAAGGATCAGAGGGTGGATTCAAAAGCTTTTTTCATTTGGGAGAGGGTTGCAGGATTGGACAAGGGAGGAAAAGTTGGACAGCTCAGGTTGGGCGATGCCTTTTATTCCACTTCTTATCACCTGCTTGTCTTTATGCTGAGGAGGCCTCGGTGAAGCAGGTAGGGCGGATCTTCTGCCTGGGTGTCCTTTCTAGCCCCAGAAGCTGTGTTCAAAACCTCTCTTCTCTTGGCCACATAGAGTGAAGTGCTCCCGTGCTGTGTGTCCCTGGGCAGGTCACTTAGTCTTTCAGGGCTTCAGTTTCCTCATCTGAGAAATGGGAATAGCACAGCGCCCAGCTACAGAGGTGGTTATGAGGATGACAGATGTTGATGTTTGTGTGGGCTGTGGTGGTAGCCTCACCAGGCCCCTCACTGCCAGCCTGACCCACTCGCTCTCCCCAGGCAGGCGGAGTCCATGTGCCGGCTGCAGCAGCAGGCATCTGGCCATTCCTCCGTGGATCTGCCACCCCAGTCCTCAGATGAGCCAGCGTCCCTGCATGAGGCCCCACATGGGGCCTTCCGCCTGGCGGCAGGGGACCCTTTCCAGGAGCCACGGACGGTGGTCTGGCTAGGCGTGCTGTCCTTAGGCTTTGCGCTGGTGCTGGATGCTCACGAGAACCTGCTACTGGCCGAGGGCACTCTCCGGCTGCTGGCACGCTTCCTCTTTGACCACCTCCGCCTGCTGGCCCCCAGTGCCAATCTCCTGCTGCGGGCGGACCGTGTTGAGGCCATCCTCGCCCGCTTCCTGCCCCATGGTCAGCTGCTCTTCCTCAATGACCAGTTCGTCCAGGGTCTGGAGAAGGAGCTCAGTGCTGCCTGGCCCCTCTGACCCCCTCGTCAGGATGGGGCTGTCTGAGAGGGCACAGAGGGAGGAGAGAGGACAGACACAGCAAGGTGAAGCGTGACATCTGGTTTCTGCTCAGCCTGCACCCAGCTCTGATGTGCCACCATGCACAGGATAGGTGGACGGGACAACTGGCAGAAAAGGGGCTGGGCCAGGAGGTGGAGGAAAGGGCTCTAGCTGACCCCAGGCTTAGCAGAATCACAGAGCAGCACGTGCCTAGAGCAGATGCATGACTGATTCAGACCCTGCATTAGGCCCACTGCACTTCCGCTTGATCCACCTCTCCCCATCCCTGCCAGCCAGCCCTGCACATGCCTCCACCAGCCCCGCTACTGCCATGCTGGTGAGGAGGGGCTGCCCGGAACTCAGCCCACCTCTCCTTCTCAAACCCACAGTCATCTCAGGGCCGGGGGCGGGGGGGGGGGGCTCGCCTCCATGTGGACCATCATCAGTAAAGATTTTGTCAGCGAGGCCTGCTCAGAGTCAAGTCCCACCCACCACCTTTTTTTTGGGAAAAATGCCTCAGCAGGGGGCTTCTATTGCTTCTTTGTTCTGACCCCATGCCTCCAGGTAATCCTGGGCTTCCCTTCTCTGCAGGGAGAGAAGGAGTCTGTCAGGTGGATGTGCGTGGCCTGGACCCAATGCCGGGAGCCTTCTCATTTTGAATTAAAACCAGCTGTGTGGTTTCACCCTCTGTTTCCGTGAGTTTGACTAATGAATGTGCGCCGCTGTGAGGGAGTGCCTCTGTGGATGATGGTCTGAGCCTTCCTTCGTGGTCAAAGATGGGGGTAAACTCCTTGTTGTCCCTAAGAGGCTTCTTGGGAGGCCTCCATCTCATGCCCTACATAATGGGTGTCTCCTTATGTGTCCCCTATGGATGGTGGTGCTTGCTTCCTTTGCCAAAGCGAGCATCACAGGTAGTGGGTAGGTGTGGATCCCTGAGAAGCAGAGCCTGAGACAAGGGTTGTGTGCAAGTGGTTGATGTGGGAGGTGATCCCAGGAAGCACTGAAAGGGGATTAAGGAAATGAGCTGAGGAAAAGAAGAGAAGGCAAGGCAGCCAGTTACCACTGTGGGTAGGGAGCTCAATCCCTCTGGTGGCCTCTGGGGACCAGTTTACAACATTCACCTCTGATCTCATCTGAGTAGTAAGAGAGATGGGGGTCTTTGTCCACTTATTCCCATCAGGGAGGTGGGAAATTCCCTCGATCTTTCTGCCCCCAGAAAAAGCCATCAGACAGTTTGAAGCTGGCCTGCTGCTGCACAGGGGTAAGTTTCAAAGGGATATGGGCGGGGTGTTAAAACCTGCTGCCATCAAGTCAATTCTAATTCGTAGTGACCTTACAGGGCAGAGTAGAACTGTCCCACTGGGTTTCCAACAAACGGCTGGTGGATTCGAACTGCTGACCTTTTGGTTAGCAGCTGAGCTGTTAACCACTGCCCCACCAGGGTTATTTAATCAGCAGCTTCTAGTGGTGCTTTAAAATTATTAAATTGGAAGTAAAACTCGATTCACGTATGTTTTCATGATCTGCCTGGTACCTGGAGGTGGGGTTTTCTTGGCATGGGCAGGATGAGCATCCTCCCAGGTAGGCAGGGTACAGGTGCATGTGCCAGGTGTAGGCCCTACCTCATGCTTGCCCTTTGGCACCCAGTCTGGACTCTCCCATGCCCATTTAGGAGGCAGCCCTGATGATCAGGATTTTGTCCTACCAAGTCTGCAGCCAATGCCACTGGCCGTGCCACCTACCACCCCCACCATCCCCATTGGCAACGAGGCCACCTCTTCTTCTATCTTAAAAAAAAAAAAAATCACCCTCTGTCTTTGAAGCAGAGTCCTCAGTCTGGCCTTGAAGACCTAAGAGGCCTGTACCATCATATCTCCTTCAGGGCAGGGTGGTTTTTCTAACCCTGTGGCACTGAAGACTGCTGCCCAGCTTGTTCTGGGTTTCAATACTTAACTTTTAAAAATTATTCGTATGCTTTATTGTAAACATTTAACAAACCTTTGTCAGATGTAACATTTAGTAACCCCTTAAGGTTCTGAACGTTTATTAAAGCAATTAAAGTGGCCTTGACTTTTTAAGATTTTTTAAAAATTAAGTTTTATTTTCTGACTAGGTAGTACATTCTCATGGCTCAGAAATCAAAATGATAAAAAGTTATCACTGAGAAAACTTACTTCCACCCCACCCACCCTGTTTGCTTCAATCCTCCCATAGATAATAGCTTTCTAGGCTTCCTGCAGACCTCCAATCTTTTCTTTTTACAAATACAACACATATGAACACGTTTTTATTTACTTTCTGCTCTGCATCATTTTTGTACACAAAAGGCAGCCTATTAAATATAGGATCCCGCATTTGCTTTTTTCACTAAATGCTGTATCCTGGAGATCTTTTCCTAGAACTATGGAAATAGCATCCTTACTCTTTTTTATTCTTATCTATCTTGTAGATATACTATAGTTTACTTAACAAATCTAAAAATTATTGTAAGGTATTTCAGGCTTACAAAAAGGTGCTTAGACTTTGTTTAGAATTATATAATGAGCATCCAGGTACCCAACTTAAAAAATAAAACCTAACGTTGTACATTAATGTCTGCTTTTATTTTTGTTAACTCCTTCCTTCTGTTTTTTTTTTTCACTTTTTTTTTTGGTGAAAATGTACACAATAAAACACACCAATTCCAGTTTCTGCATGTACAGTTCAGTGGCATTGATTACACTCTTCAAGTTGTGCAACCATTCTCGCCATCCTTTTCCAAATTGTTCCACCTCCATTAAGATAAACTCATTGCCCCCTAAGCTTCTCATCTTTGAGTTGCTGTTGTCAGTTTGATCACATATAGATAATTTGTTAAAAGACTACAATGCTTAAGGCAGACATTCTTTACTAATTAAGCTAAGCTACTATTTGGTTTAAAGAAGACTTCAGGGGATATTTTTAGTTTAAAGTATTATCTCAGGGTAATAGTTTCAGAACTGCCCCAGGCAATCATCCAGCCTCAATGGCTCTAGAAAGTCTCGATCAATGAGAATTTTAAATTTCCCCCCTTTTGATCAGGATTCTTTTATAGATTTATACATTCAGTAATGGTAGTCGGGCACCATCCAGTTCTTCTGGTCTCATGGCAAAAGAAGCAGTTAGCCTCACATTACAGTTCCTCCTCCAATTCCTGATTCCCCTTTCTCTGCTGCTCCAGGAAAAGAGAGACTAATTGCTATGCCTTGGAATGACTGTTCACACGTTTTTAAGATACAAGGTAGACACTATCTACCCAAACTGTTAAGTAGAAAAGAGACTTTAAAAACAATATTATGCCAATTGACTGGATTGTCCCACGAGACTATGACCCTAAATCTCCAAATCAAGAAACAAAATGGTTGTACATAAGCTACATCACAGCTGCTGTTTTTGGTTGTTATTGTAAAAACATAAATGTAACTCAGTTTTTACCAATTCAGCCTTTTTTAGGTGTACAGCTTAGTGACATCAATTATGTTAATCAGGTTGTACAACCATTACCCTTAGTCAATGCCAAATTTCCCATCACCGTGAACAGAAGCTCATTGCTTCCTTCCTTCTGTTTTCATTTGGTTTATCTCTTTTTAAGGGTGCCTGATTCTTCTCTTTTCAGTCTTTTCTATTCTCTTTAACATTACAAATTTTTTAATAAAATAATCAAAAGGTTGGTTTGAGCTTTCTATACCTCCAGTTGTTTTAGGAACCCAAGTGCAGTCAGTATTTTCCCAAACTGACAATAACTGTAGAAAATTGTCTTTGAGAAAGCAGGCAATTCTTCAGAGTAGGAATTTAAACAAAATATCATTTTTAAAAAGTTCTGTCAGATGTAGATTAATTTACAAAGCACATGTACATATTTTAATCTTTGATATAGTTGAATTTATTATTTTAATCTTTCTTATTTAGGAATATTAAAAGTTATAATTCTCCTCTGACCATTCCTTCAGTTTTGTCCCATAGGTTTTGGCATGTGTTGTTTTCACTACTGACATGTTCTGGAAATTCTTTTATTTCCTCTTTGATTTCTTATTTCTATATGACCTCATATTTCTATATTCTATGTTTAAAAAAAATTTGGAGCTTTTGGCTTGATGTTTTTGCCTGGGTACCCCACAGATTCTTCATTTTTAAATTTTGGTTAAGTAGAGGGTCATTGAAAATGGGGGAAAACCTTGGTGAGGTGGATTGACACCATAGCCACAACAGTGGGCTCAAATTTACCAAAGATCATGAAGATGGCACAGGACAGAGCAATGTTTTTTCCTGTTATATATAAGGTCACTCTGAGTCAGAGCTGACTCAATGGCAGCTAACAACATTACTAGACTGTATCTTACACTGTGTTTTTCATATGTAGGTTTCAGTCTTTTTTTATGTCTGAAACATTTCAAGTTGTGCAACCATTCTTTCAATCCTTTTCCAAATTATTCCACCACCATTAAGAGAAACTCACTGTCCCCATCTGTACACAGCTATTGTATTTCATTGCTTTGTTCCCAATTATGCATTGCAATTATGTATTCCAGTTATGCATCTTGGCTCTCCATTGCCTATCTTCTATACCTGTTTTTTTTTTTTTCTTCCCTTAATCCTTTTAATGTGGTAGATCTCAGAAAGCACCAAAAAGAAAAATCACTTCCTGAAGATGTATCTCTTATTTGCAATGAGGTAGGAACTGCAATGAGTAAGGCTGGGAATAAAGGCCTCACTAGACCCAGTTGAGTTTAATCGAAGCAACAGCCTGTAGGCTGTGAAGTTCATCAGGCTCACTTCTGTGCTCCAGATATCTGTCTTCTGGGTGGTTACAAATCTTTCACCCTTGTTGGGCTGGCCCATCCCTTAGTATTCAAATTCAGGTTGCTTGAACTCCTACCCTACCTGTAATGGGAACACCCAGTAATATCCCCAGCATCTCTGGGGGTTCACATGGGACTTATATGTCTCCTGAGCATCACTTGTTCTAATTTTCTGCCAGTTTCACTATGTCTCAGGGAATGTGCTTGTTCTCTGTGTCCTGATGTGTGTATCCAAACACTGAACACACACCCTTTCTCTTGATGCCCCCAAAGAATCAGGCATTTGGGTATAGTAGACTTTTACTAATGTTTAGGGAGGATAGAGGAGAGCTAATTAGCCCTAGTGGTGTAACGGTTAAGCGCTCAACTGTTAACTGAAAGGTCAGCAGTTGGAACCTACCAGCAGCTCTGCAGGAGAAAAGACCTGGTGATCTGCTCCCATAAAGATTTCAGCCTAGGAAACCCTATGGGGAAGTTCTACTCTGTCCTATAGGGTTGTCTTGAGTCAGAATCGACTTGACAGCACACAACATCTTATGGAATGATAGAGCGCAAACCATAGAACTGATTGTTAGACACTCCCATTCCTCCAGGTCTTGTAACCAGTCTCCCTGCGGGGATTTTCTCATGTCTCATCTCCAGCTGGGACCTCAGCCTCCCATCCTCAAATTTCAGGGTGCTCCCTTCTCTTCTCTCTGGTCTCCAGCACCTTCATTTCTCATTTCCTGTTCATATTGAGCAGTGTAGGCTCCATGCTCCACCCAACTTGGCTCCAGACCTACTTTTTTTTTTTTATTAACTTTTATTGAGCTTCAAGTGAACATTTACAAATCAAGTCAGACTGTCACATATAAGTTTATATACACCTTACTCCGTACTCCCACTTGCTCTCCCCCTAATGAGTCAGCCCTTCCAGTCTCTCCTTTCGTGACAATTTTGCCAGCTTCCAGCTCTCTCTATCCTCCAATCCCCCCTCCAGACAGGAGATGCCAACGCAGTCTCAAGTAACCACTTGATATAATTAGCTCACTCTTCATCAGCATCTCTCACCTACCCACTGTCCAGTCCCTTTCATGTCTGATGAGTTGTCTTCGGGGATGGTTCCTGTCCTGTGCCAGCAGAAGGTTTGGGGACCATGACTGCTGGGATTCCCCTAGTCTCAGTCAGACCATTAAGTATGGTCTTTTAATGAGAATTTGGGGTCTGCATCCCACTGATCTCCTGCTCCCTCAGGGGTTCTCTGTTGTGCTCCCTGTCAGGGCAGTCATGGATTGTGGCCGGGCGCCAACTAGTTCTTCTGGTCTCAGGATGATGTAGGTCTCTGGTTCATGTGGCCCTTTCTGTCTCTTGGGCTCTTAGTTGTCGTGTGACCTTGGTGTTCTTCATTCTCCTTTGCTCCAGGTGGGTTGAGACCAATTGATGCATCTTAGATGGCTGCTTGTTAGCATTTAAGACCCCAGACGCCACATTTCAAAGTGGGATGCAGAATGTTTTCATAATAGAATTATTTTGCCAATTGACTTAGAAGTCCCCTTAAACCATGGTCCCCAAACCCCCGCCCTTGCTCCGCTGACCTTTGAAGCATTCAGTTTATCCCGGAAACTTCTTTGCTTTTGGTCCAGTCCAGTTGAGCTGACCTTCCCTGTATTGAGTATTGTCTTTCCCTTCACCTAAAGCAGTTCTTATCTACTAATTAATCAGTAAAAAACCCTCTCCCACCCTCCCTCCCTCCCCACCTTGTAACCACAAAAGTATGTGTTCTTCTCAGTTTATACTATTTCTCAAGATCTTATAATAGTGGTCTTATACAATATTTGTCCTTTTGCCTCTGACTCATTTCGCTCAGCATAATGCCTTCCAGGTTCCTCCATGTTATGAAATGTTTCACAGATTCGTCACTGTTCTTTATCGATGCGTAGTATTCCATTGTGTGAATATACCACAATTTATTTAACCATTCATCCGTTGATGGACACCTTGGTTGCTTCCAGCTTTTTGCTATTGTAAACAGAGCTGCAATAAACACGGGTGTGCATATATCTGTTCGTGTGAAGGCTCTTATTTCTCTAGGGTATATTCCGAGGAGTGGGATTTCTGGGTTGTATGGTAGTTCTATTTCTAACTGTTTAAGATAACGCCAGATAGATTTCCAAAGTGGTTGTACCATTTTACATTCCCACCAGCAGTGTATAAGAGTTCCAATCTCTCCGCAGCCTCTCCAACATTTATTATTTTGTGTTTTTTGGATTAATGCCAGCCTTGTTGGAGTGAGATGGAATCTCATCGTGGTTTTAATTTGCATTTCTCTAATGGCTAACGGTCGAGAGCATTTTCTCATGTATCTGTTAGCTGCCTGAATATCTTTCTTTAGTGAAGTGTGTGTTCATATCCTTTGCCCACTTCTTGATTAGGTTGTTCGTCTTTTTGTGGTTGAGTTTTGACAGAATCATATAGATTTTAGAGATCAGGCGCTGGTCGGAGATGTCATAGCTGAAAATTCTTTCCCAGTCTGTAGGTGGTCTTTTTACTCTTTTGGTGAAGTCTTTAGATGAGCATAGGTGTTTGATTTTTAGGAGCTCCCAGTTATCTGGTTTCTCTTCATCATTTTTGGTAATGTTTTGTATTCTGTTTATGCCTTGTATTAGGGCTCCTAAGCTTGTCCCTATTTTTTCTTCCATGATCTTTATTGTTTTAGTCTTTATGTTTAGGTCTTTGATCCACTTGGAGTTAGTTTTTGTGCATGGTGTGAGGTATGGGTCCTGTTTCATTTTTTTGCAAATGGATATCCAGTTATGCCAGCACCATTTGTTAAAAAGACTATCTTTTCCCCAATTAACTGACACTGGACCTTTGTCAAATATCAGCTGCTCATATGTGGATGGATTTATATCTGGGTTCTCAATTCTGTTCCACTTGTCTATGTGCCTGTTGTTGTACCAATACCAGGCTGTTTTGACTACTGTGGCTGTATAATAGGTTCTGAAATCAGGTAGAGTGAGGCCTCCCACTTTGTTCTTCTTTTTCAGTAATGCTTTGCTTATCCGAGGCTTCTTTCCCTTCCATATGAAGTTGGTGATTTGTTTCTCTATCACCTTAAAAAATGACGTTGGAATTTGGATCGGAAGTGCATTGTATGTATAGATGGCTTTTGGTAGAATAGACATTTTTACTATGTTAAGTCTTCCTATCCATGAGCAAGGTATGTTTTTCCACTTAAGTATGTCGTTTTTAATTTCTTGTAGTAGAGCTTTGTAGTTTTCTTTGTATAGGTCTTTTACATCCTTGGTAAGATTTATTCCTAAGCATTTTATCTTCTTGGGGGCTACTGTGAATGGTATTGATTTGGTTATTTCCTCTTCGATGTTCTTTTTGTTGATGGAGAGGAATCCAAGTGATTTTTGTATGTTTATCTTATAACCTGAGACTCTGCCAAACTCTTCTATTAGTTTCAGTAGTTTTCTGGTGGATTCGTTGGGGTTTTCTGTGTATAAGATCATGTCATCTGCAAATAGAGATAATTTTACTTCCTCTTTGCCAATCCAGATGCCCTTTATTTCTTTCAGACCTACTTTTTGGTATCCTAAAACTCAGAGCTGTGCCTGCTTAAAAAGACAAAGGAAAACACTGCTCCAGGGCTCCATCTCCAGCAGCTCCAAGCACATTTCCAACCCAGCTGTGAAATTGCAAACTCCAGTGGAACATGATTAAACTCTTAGGCAAGACTTTTTTCCCCATTAATTAAGGTGAAGGTGAAGGGGATCATAAAAAGATGTCTCCTCCCAGAGATAAATGATGTATTCACCTTAAGAGGCAGAAGTAGCTATACTAAACAGCTTCCCCCTGTGATATATGTTTATTTGTGTATTATTTAGTTGAATGTTTCTTTTTCCCATCAGGTTATAATCTCCAGGAGGGCTTATATTCTATCTCTTTATTTTTTGCATTATACCCAATGCCTGGCACAGTATCTGGCACAAAGTTTAAAAAAACAACCAACCAGTTGCCATCAAGTGGATTCCAACCCATGGCTACCCCATGTGTGCCAGAGTAGAGCTGTGCTCTGTACAGCTTTCGGTGGCTGAATTTTCTAAGTAGATTGCCCATCCTTTCTTCCAAGGTGCCTCTGGGTAAACTTGAACCTCCAACCTTTTGGTTAGCAGCCTTGGGCATTGACTGTTTGCACCACTCAGGGACTCTTCACATAGTAGGTGCCCAATATATATTGAATGACCAAACGAATGAATGAGTAGGTGGTTTCTAGTCCCTTGTGGCCAGATACTCTGGAACATCATCATGTAACATCTTCATCTTTCTTATGGGAAGCAGATAGAAACGATTGACTGTTATCTCCCAATGATGGTACTGTCAGGACCTCTTGTCCATTTCCCAAAAGATAAGCTGCACATTATGGCAAAGGAGGCGATAATGTGGCATCTGCAAGGTCCCGGACAGAAGTCCCACTGTATTCAGAGTCATGCTGGCTTGCTTTCTACATGGGCTTTTTTTTTTAAATAATATTTTATTGTATTTTCGGTGAAAGTTTACACAGCAAACTAGGTTCTCATGTGACAATTTCTACACAAGTTGTTCAGTGACGTTAGTTATATTTTTCACAATGTGTTAACATTCTCATTAATTGCATTCTGGTTGTTCTGTTTCCAGTACTTTAGTTTCCCTGTTCCCCTTGTCTCTCATCTTTGCTTTAGAGTAATTGTTGACCTTTTGGTCTCATATAGAAGTTTTTTTAATGGAGCCCCATACTCATGGATAATGCCCTTTATTTTGTGTGCCAATCTGTTATTTAGCTAAAAGGTGGGATAGTTTCAATTCCAGGTTTAAAGAGTATCTCAGGGTGATAGTTTAAAGGAGGCTTCTAGTCTCAACCAGTCCAGTAAGTCTGGACTTTTTAAGAATCTGAGTTCTGTTCCACATTTTTCTTCCGCTCTATCCAGGTCTATCTACCATGGCCCTAAACAGAACAGTCGGTAGTGGTAACCGGGCACCATCTAGTTCTTCTGGTTTCAGGGTAGATGAGGCTGTGGCTTGTGTAGGCTAGTTTCTTCTCTGAGATTTTGGTTTCCATCTTACTCTTTTGTTGCTGATGAATAGAGAGCAATAGTTGTATCTTAGATGGCTGCTTGCAAGCTTTTAAGACCCCAGAAGCTACTCAGCTCACTAGGATGCAGAATGTGAACTTTGTGGTGCCAGTTGGCTGAGTTGTCCCATGAGACTTAAGGACCTAACCTGTCAAACACAGAAGACCATTCTCACGAGGAGTTCTGTTATGTCTGAGAAGTGTCTATAACTGTGTCATCTATGAATACATATGTATTCACACACATATCTATATAGATACTTCTATCTGTGCACACATATGTACTCACCTGTACCCACCTGTACACATGTATGCCTATATACCTACATATGTGACCAGACACTCGTTTTTCAGGTATTGTTGGTTTTGTTGCCAGATTATATATGTCATAATCCTTAGCTCAAACATTCTTTTCTCTTGTGCACTTCTTAGTGGCATCATTTGCTTTGGTCAAGCTGTGCTCATTGCACCCACATTTATTCTACTTTTCCCATCACCAAAAATAATAAGAATCTACAATCTAGACAGTAAATTCCCCTTCCCCCACCTATCCATCCCTGGTAACCACCAATGAACATTGGTCACTGTATATATATATGTTCTTGTCTTCTTATAAAAGTGAAATCATACAATATTTGTTCTTATATGATTGACTTATTTCACTTTAGCATTATGTCCTCTAGATCCATCCATGTTACAATATGTTTTGCAGACTCATCATTGTTCTTTATGGTTGTGTAGTATCCCATTGTATGTATGTACCGTATTTTGCTGATCTGTCCATCCACTGAGGGGCACTTAGGCTGTTTCCATTTTTATGCTATTTGAATAATGCTGCGATGAACATAGGTATGCATATGTCTGTTCGTGTCACTTCTATTAGGACTGTAGGGTATCTACCTAGGAGTGGGGTTGCTGGATCATAGGGTAGTTCTATTTCTAGTTTTTTGAGGAACCACCATACCATTTTCCATAGTGGTTGTACCATTTTACAGTCCCACCAACAATGGATAAGGGTTCCAGTCTGCCTACATCCTTGCCAACATTTGTTGTTGTCTGTTTTTATTCATCAGTGCCATTTTAGCCAGGGTGAGATGGTATCTCGTTGTTTTGTTTGGCATCTCTCTAATGGCTAAAGATCTTGACCATCTTTTCAAGTGTTTGTTGGCCACTTTTGCTGAATTTTCTCTTCTGTGAAGTGTCTGTTCATGTCCTTTACCCATTTTTTAACTGGATTGTTTGTCTTTTTGTTGTTGAGTTGTGGAAATTTTCTATATGTTTTAGAGGTTAGACCCTTATTGGATATGTCGTTTCTGAAGATTTTTTTTCTCATTCTGTAGGTTGCCTATTTACTCTTTTGATACTCTTTTTTTTTTATGTACTTGAAGTGAATGTTTACAGTTCAAGTTAGTTTCTCATGCAAAAATATATACATACATTGTTATGTGACCCTAGTTGCTCTCCCTATAATGTGACAGCATACTCCTTTTCCACCCCAGATTTCTCGTGTCCATTCAATCACCTCCTGTCCCCCTCTGCCTTCTCATCTGGCTGCCCATTTAGTCTCATGTATCTACTTGAGGTAACAAGCACACTCTTCACTAGTATCATTTTATGTTTTATAGTCCAGTCTAGTCTTTTTCTGAAAAGTTGACTTTGGGAATGGTTTTAGTCTTTGGGGTAACAGAGAGTCCAGGGTCATGTCTTCTGGGGTCCCTCCAGTCTCAGCCAGACCGTTAAATCTGGACTTTTTACTGGAATTGGAGTTCTGCATCCCACTTTTCTCCCGCCCCATCAGAGACTCTCTGTTGTGTTCCCTGTCAGGGCAGTCATTGGTGGTAGCCGGGCACCATCTAATTATTCTAGTAAAGTCTTTTTTTTTTTCTTTTTCTAATTTTTATTGTGCTTTAAGTGAAAGTTTACAAATCAGGTCAGTCTCTCATATGAAAATTTATATACACCTTGCTATATACTTCTAATTGCTCTCTCCCTAATGAGACAGCATACTCCTTCTCTCCATCCTCTATTTCTATGTCCATTCACCCAGCTTCTGTCTCCCTCTGCCTTCTCATCTCCCCTCCAGACAGGAGCTGCCAGCATAGTCTCATGTGTCCAGTTGATCCAAGAAGCTCACTCCTCACCAATATCATTTTCTATCTTACAGTCCAGTCCAATCCCTGCCTGAAGAGTTGGCTTTGGGAATGGTTTCTATCTTGGGCTAACAGAAAGTCTGGGGACCATGACCTCTGGGGCCCTTCTAGTCTCAGCCAGACCATTAAGTCTGGTCTTCTTACGAGAATTTGAGGTCTACATCCCACTGCTCTCCTGCCCGCTCAGGGGTTCTCTGTTGTGTTCCCTGTCAGGGCAGTTATTGGGTGTAGCCAGGCACCATCTAGTTTTTCTGGTCTCAGGCTGATATAGTCTCCAGTTTATGTGGCCATTTCTGTCTCTTGGACTCATAATTACCTTGTGTCTTTGGTGTTCTTGATTCTGCTTTGCTCCAGGTGGGTTGAGACCAATTGAC
The DNA here is from genome assembly GCF_024166365.1 of Elephas maximus indicus. Classification (NCBI taxonomy): domain Eukaryota; kingdom Metazoa; phylum Chordata; class Mammalia; order Proboscidea; family Elephantidae; genus Elephas; species Elephas maximus. Next base: position 42,446,719 of record NC_064843.1, read on the forward strand.
GTATCTTAGATGGCCACTCGCTAGCATTTAAGACCCCAGAAGCCACTCTCCAAAGTGGGATGCAGAATGTTTTCTTAATAGATTTTATTATGCCAATTGACCTAGATGTCCCCTGAAACCATGGTCCCAAAACCCTCGCCCCTGCTACACTGGCCTTCAAAGCATTCAGTTTATTCAGGAAACTTTTTTGCTTTTGGTTTACTCCATTTGTGCTGACCTCTCCTGTATTGTGTGTTGCCTTTCCCTTCACCTAAAATAGTTCTTGTCTATTATCTAATTAGTGAATACCTCTCTCCCTCCCTCCCCACTCTCCTAACCATCAAAGAATATGTGCTTCTCTGTTTAAACTACTTCTTGAGTTCTTATAATGGTGGTCTTATACAATATTTGTCCTTTTGTAGCTAATTTCACTCAGCATAATGCCTTCCAGATTCCTCCATGTTATGAAGTGTTTCACGGATTCATCACTGTTATTTATTGATGCGTAGTATTCCGTTATGTGAGTATACCATAATTTATTTATCTGTTCATCTGTTGATGGGGACCTTGGTTGCTTCCATCTTTTTGCTATGGTAAACAGTGCTGCAATGAATATAGGTGTGCATATATCCATTTGTGTAAAGGCTATTATTTCTCTAAGATATATTCCAAGGAGTGGGATTGCTGGAGTGTATGGTAGTTCTATTTCTAGCTTTTTAAGGAAGCGCCAAATCAATTTCCAAAGTGCTTGTGCCATTTTACATTCCCGCCAGCAATATATAAGTGTTCCAGTCTCTCCACAACCTCTCCAACATTTATTAGTTTGTGTTTTTTGGATTAATGCCAGCCTTGTTGTTGGAGTGAGATGGAATCTCATGGTAGTTTTGATTTGCATTTTTCTACTGGCTAATGATTGTGAACATTTCCTCACATATCTGTTAGCTACCTGAATGTCCTCTTTAGTGAAGGGCCTGTTCATATCCTTTGCCCATTTTTTAATTGGGTGATTTGCCTTTTGTTGTCTAGTTTTTGCAGTATCATGTACGTTTTAGAGATCAGATGCTGATCAGAAACGTCATAGCTAAAAACTTTTTCCCAGTCTGTAGGTAATCTTTTTACTCTTTTGGTAAAGTCTTTGGATGAGCATAGGTGTTTGATTTTTAGGAGCTCCCAGTTATCTAGTTTCTCTTCTGGTGTTTGTGCATTGTTAGTAATGTTTTATATACTGTTTATGCCATGTATTAGGCTCCCAGCATTGTCCCTATTTTTTCTACCATGATCTTTATCATTTTAGATTTTATATTTAGGTCTTTGATCCATTTTGAGTTAGTTTTTGTGCATGGAGTGAGGTATGGGTCTTGTTTCATTTTTTTGTGGATGGATATACAGTTATCCCAGCACCGTTTGTTAAAGAGACTGTCTTTTCCCCATTTAACTGACTTTGGGCCTTTGTCAAATATCAGCTGCTCATATGTGGATGGATTTATGTCTGAATTCTCAATTCTGTTCCACTGGTCTATGTGTCTGTGTTGTACCAGTACCAGGCTGTTCTGACTACTGCGGCAGTATAATAGCTTCTAAAATCAAGTAGTGTGAGGCCTCCCACTTTGTTCTTCTTTTCCAGTAATGATTTACTTATCCAGGGCCTCTTTCCCTTCCATAGGAAGTTGGTGATTTGTTTCTCTATCTCATTAAAAAATGTTGTTGGAATTTGGACCGGAATTGCATTGTATCTGTAGATCACTATTGGTAGAACAGATACTTTTACAATGTTAAGGCTTCCTATTCATGAGCAAGGTATGTTTTTCCACGTATATAGGTCTCTTTTGGTTTCTTGCAGTAGTGTCTTGTTGTTTTCTTTGTATAGGTCTTTTATGTCTCTGGTAAGATTTATTCCTAAGTATTTTATCTTCTTGGGGGCTACTGTAAATAGTATTGATTTGGTGATTTCCTCTTCGATGTTCTTTTTGTTGGTGTAGAGGAATCCAACTGATTTTTGTATGTTTATCTTGTATCCTGATAATCTGCTGAACTCTATTACTTTCAGTAGTTTTCTTGAGGATTCCTTAGGGTTTTCTGTGTATAAGTTCATGTCATCTGCAAATAGAGACACTTTTACTTTTTCCTTGCCAATCCGGATGCCCTTTATTTCTTTATCTAGCCTAATTGCTCTGGCTAGGCCCTCCAGCAGGATGTTGAATAAGAGTAGTGATAAACAGCATCCTTGACTGGTTCCTGATCTCAAGGGGAATGCTTTCAGACTCTCTCCATTTAGGATATGTTGGCTGTTGGCTTTGTATAAATGCCCTTTATTATGTTGAGGAATTTTCCTTCTATTCCTATTTTGTTGAGAATTTTTATCATGAATGGGTGTTGAACTTTGTCAAATGCCTTTTCTGCATCAATTGATAAGATTATGTGGTTCTCGTCTTTTGTTTTATTTATATGATGGATTACATTAATTGATTTTCTAATGTTGAGCCATCCCTGCATACCTGGTATGAATCCCACTTGGTCATAGTGAATTATTTTTTTGATATGTTGTTGAATTCTATTGGCTAGAATTTTAAGGATTTTTTCAACTAAGTTAATGAGGGATATAGGTCTGTAATTTTCTTTTTTTTGTGGCATCTTTACCTGGTTTTGGTAGCAAGGATATGCTGGTTTCATAGAATGAGTTTGGGAGTATTTCATCATTTTCTATACTCTGAAGTACCTTTAGTAGTAGTGGTGTTAACTCTTCTCTGAAAGTTTGGTAGAACTCTCCAGTGAAGCCGTCTGGGCCTGGGCTTTTTTTGTTGGGAGTTTTTTAAATACCTTTTTAATCTCTTCTTTTGTTATGGGTTTAGTTAGTTGTTCTACCTCTGTCTGTGTTAGTTTAGGTAGGTAGTGTGTTTCTAGGAATTCATCCATTTCTTCTAGGTTTTCAAATTTGATAGAGTACAATTTTTTTTGTAGTAGTCTGGTATGAGTCTTTTAATTTCAGTTGGGTCTGTTGTGATATCACCCATCTCATTTCTTATTCCTCTCCTGTTTTTCTTTTGTCAGTTTGGCCAATGATTTATCAATTTTGTTAATTTTTTTCAAAGAGCCAGCTTTTGGTCTTCTTAACTCTTTCAATTGTTTTTCTGTTTTCTATCTCATTTAATTCTGCTCTAATTTTTATTATTTGCTTTCTTCTGATGCCTGAGGATTTCTTTTGTTTCTCTCTTTCCATTTGTTCAAGTTAAGGGATAATTTTTTGATTTTGGCACTATTTTCTTTTTGTATGTGTGCATTTATTGATATAAATTGACCTCAGAGCACTGCTTTAGCTGTGTCCCAAAGGTTCTGATAGGAAGTGTTTTCATTCTCACTGGATTCTATGAATTTCTTTATTCCATCCTTAATGTCTTCTATGACCCAGCCGTTTTTGAGCAGGGTATTACTCAGTTTCCAAGTGTTTGATTTCTTTTCCCTGCTTTTTCTGTTATTTATTTCTACTTTTATGGCCTTATGGTCAGAGAAGATGCTTTGTAATATTTCAGTGTTTTGGATTCTGCTAAGCCTTGCTTTATGACCTAATACGTGGTCTATTCTAGAGAATGTTCCATGTGCGCTAGAAAAGAAAGTATACTTGGCTGCTGTTGGGTGGAGCATTCTGTATATGTCTATGAGGTCAAATTAGTTGATTGTGGCACTTAGATCTTCCGTGTCTTTTTTGAGCTTCTTTCTGGATGTTCTGTCCTTCACCGAAAGTGGTGTGTCGAAGTCTCCTACTGTTATTGTGGAGCTGTCTATCTCATTTTCAGTGCTGTTAGAGTTTGTTTTATGTATCTTGCAGCCATGTCATTGGGTGCATAAATATTTAATATAGTTATATCCTCCTGGTATATTGTCCCTTTAGTCATTATGTTGTGTCCTTATGCTTTGTGGTGGATTTAACTTTAGTCTATTTTGTCAGAAATTAATATTGCTATTGCTGCTCTTTTTTGATTGTTGTTTGCTTGATATGTTTTTTTCATCCTTTGAGTTTTAGTTTATTTGTGTCTCTAAGTCTCAGGTGTGTCTCCTGTAGGCAGCGTATACACAGATCCTGTTTTTTTTTTAATCCATTCTGCCATTCTCTGTCTCTGTATTGGTGCATTTAGTCCATTTACATTCGGTGTAATTATGGATAGGTATGAATATAGTGCTATCATTTTGATGTCTTTTTTTGTGTGTTGTTGACAGTTTCTTTTTCTCACTTAATTTTTTGTGCTGAGTAGTTTATAGATTGTCTTTTCCTCTTATTTGTTGTTGTTGATTTTGTTTCTGCTGAGTCTCTATTTTTTTCTTGTATTTTATTTTGACAAGTAGGATTGTTAGTCTCCTTTATGGTTACCTTAATATTTACCCCTATTTTTCTAACTTTAGACCTAACCTTTATTTCTTTATTTCACTTTGTCTTCCTCTCCATATGAAAAATCTATGACTACATTTCTTTGTCACTCTTTATTATTTTAATTGTTGTCTTTTTTTACATAATGACATCGCTGTTTCCCTGTTTTGAGTGTATTTTATCCTGATTTATTTTATTTTTGTGATTTCCCTATCTGCGTTGACATCTGGTTGCTCTGTCCTGTGTTCTAGTGTTATATTGATATCTGATATTATTGATTTTCTAGCCAGAGAACTCCTTTAAGTATTTCTTGTAGTTTTGGTTTGGTCTTTATGAATTCCTTAAACTTCTGTTTATCTGGAAATATCCTGGTTTTACCTTCATATTTGAGAGACAGTTTTGCTGGATATATGATTCTTGGCTGGTAATTTTTTTTCCTTCAATGCTTTACATAAGTCATCCCATTGCCTTCTTGCCTGCGTGGTTTCTGCTGAGTAGTCTGAGCTTATTCTTATTGACTGTCCTTTGTAGGTGACTTTTCGTTTATCCCTGGCCACTCTTAAAATTCTCTCTTTATCTTTGGTTTTGACAAGTTTGATTATAATATGTCTTGGTGACTTTCTTTTGAGGTCTAGCTTATTTGGCATTTGGTGAGAATCTTGGATAGATACTTTCTCATCTTTCACGATATCAGGGAAGTTTTCTGCCAACAAATCTACAACAATTCTCTCTTTATTTTCTGGGTGTCCCTCCCTGTCCTGGTACTGTAATCACTCATAGGTTATTTCTCTTGATAGAGTCCCACATGATTCTTAGGGTTTCTTCATTTTTTCAAAATTATTTTATCTGATTTTTCTTTGAATATATTGGTGCCAAGTGTTTTATTTTCAATCTCACTAATTCCGCCTTCCACTTCCTCAATTCTGCTCCTCTAACTTTCTACTGAGTTGTCTAATTCTGTAATTTTATTGTTAATCTTTTGAATTTCTGATTGCTGTCTCTTTATAGATTCTTGCAGCATATTAAATTTTTCATTATGTTCCTGAACAACCTTTTTCATTTCTTCTACTGCTTTATTGTGTGTTCCTTGGCTTGTTCTGCATTTTACCTGATCTCCTGCCTGATATCTTGAAGACTTCTGTGTATTAATCTTTTGTGTTTTGCATCTGGTAATTCCAGGAAGGCACCTTCATCCAGAAGATTCCTCGATTCTTTGTTTTGAGAGCTTGTTGAAGTGATCATGGTCTGCTTCTTTATGTGATTTGATATTGAGTGTTGTCTCCAAGCCATCTATAAGTTATTGTATTAGTTTATTTTATGTTGGTTGCTGTATCCTGGCTTCTTGCTTTTTTTTTTTTTTTTTGATCTGCCCAAATAGGCTGCTTGAGTGAGCTAGGTTGATTATTTTCACCTTTGAAGCTCTAATATCCTGTCACCAGGTGGCTAGAGCTGTTACCAAGTATATGAGCCTAGGATTCCATTCACTTTTCTTGTGTGGATTCAGCTCAGGTGTCCAGGTAGTTGGTTATCAAGTGTGTGGTACAGGCTCTGTCCTACAGTCTTAGAGAGGCAGGGGTGATTGGTGTAGGTACAGGTGTCTGGTACAGCAGGGGGTCATGCTCTGAAGCAAGGAGGGGGCTGACAACCATCCCTCTAGTGTCTGTAAGAAAAGTGCGTCCCTGTCCCCTAGAGCACACAGGTGGGTGGGTTCTGCAGATGGACCATGGGCACCCAGTGCTTTTGATTTTAAGGACTGGGAGGTGCCACTTATCTTTGGACCCCTGTTGTGGGTGGCTAGGTGACATGGTGGAGCCACCAGTCCTTAGGCCCCTGATGTGGGTAGGTGAGGACCCTGTTTAATAGGCAAAGTGGTGTCAAACATCAAACACCCACCTGTCCACAACATAGCTGAAACAGTTGCAGCCTGCCAATGAGGGCCTATTCTTCTGAAATGGGCCCACCCAGGTCCATGCAGGGGTGAAAGGTATTCAAAGTCCATGGACCATTTGTGCCTGGGCAGGAGCTGCTTCTGTCCTGAGCTCCCCAGCATAGTGGAGCTGGCAGATTATCTTTTACCCCAATTGTGAATTTATTCCTTCTCCAAGGCTGGGAGAATGGCTCAGGGCATGCAGCAGAACCTATCTCAGGCCCAGGGAAATCAACAGCCACTGAAGTTGGCTTAGGGGGCTGGGGGGCGTGGTAAAATAAACGGAAGTACTTAGCTTTTTCCGAGAGCGCCATTCTTCTCTGGTTCCAGAGGTGTGAGTAGGCTGTATGGCTCACTGTCTCTCCCTGAGGAAACTGCCTCCGAAACGCTACAGCCAGCCCCACTGCAGTCACTCCCGGGAATGGTGCCTGAGGTTTCCTGGCGATTCAGGCCTGGCAACTCTTCTCAGCTTCTGAACCATCTCTCCCTCTCCCTGCCACTCAGTCTGTTTTCTAACTTTGCCTTTGATGTTCAGGGCCCCTGGCTTGTCATAAATATAATCGTTTCACTTGTTTTTTGGGGTCTTTGTTGTAAGAGGGATCACTGGAAGCATCTGACTACTCCACCCTCTTGGCCCCACTTCTGATAAAGTCTTTTGATGAGCATTAGTGTTTGATTTTTATGAGGTCCCAATCTACACTGGCTGTGAATAAATAGGAATCATCTTGCCCCTTGGTGTCCTGAAAAAATTTAGAGTTATGACTGGGCAACCACCGGTGCATGATTTTTGCCCCAGGGAAAGCTAGAAAAAGGGAGGTCAGAACTCCTCTCTCTCGAATAGTCACTTGGGTATACCAAGTCTGGCAGTGGTCAGAGTGACACCTTCTATATCCATCCAACTTATAACTGCCAGGCCAGCTTGAGTGTCCCAAAGTCCTTGGACCAGCAACGATTCCACCTTGAGAGATGGAGCAAAACATTTAATACCTGGACATCACTTGGGATTGATACTTGATCAGAAATAAGCAGACAGTAAGGGGTGGGGTGGGGGAGGGAGGTCAATGGTTTTAAAAAATAACATTGATTTAGGATGTGATTGCACAGCTGTTACTGAAAATGATATCAATAAGTTGTACACCTGTAAAAAGTTGAATTGGCAAAAGTTGTGTGATAGATATACTTACAAAAATGACAAAAAAAAAAAAAAAGGGTAGCTGCTGAGGCTGCTTATGTACAGCCAAGTACCTCATGGGATTTGGTTCCTTGATTTGGAGGTTTAGGGCATGGTTTCATGGTACAGCCCAGTTAACTGAACTAATAACGGGGTTAGTGCTTCTGTTCTGTCTCCTAGTTCATTGCCTAGTGCCTGGGGTCTTAATAGCTTGTAAGCGACCATCCAAGGCACAACAATTGGTCTCTGTTCACCTGAAGCAACACAGAAAGGACAGTCAAGAATAGGAAAAGGATATGAAATGTATAGTTAATTGCCTCCGTGAACAACTGCCTCTTTTGCCGTGAGACCAGACAAACTGGATGGTGCCTGGCTGGCTACCATTACTGAACATTTTAATCAAAGATTTCATAGAAGAATCCTGATCAAAAGGGGAAAATGCACAACAGAATTAAAAATTCTCAGGGAATTTTTAATTCTGTTGTGCATTTTCCCCTTTTGATCAGGATTCTTCTATGAAATTATTGCCCTTGAGATAATCTTTAAACCTTAGACCAAAAATATCCCCTGAAGCCTTCTTAAAACCGAACAGTGGTTTAGCTTATCTAGTAAAGAATGCTTGCCTTGAGCATTGTGCTCTTTCAAGATCGATTTATATGGGATCAAAGTGACAACAACTGGAAAGATTAGATAGGAACCTTAGGGAGCAGTGAGTTTATGTTAATGGGGGAGGAACAACTCAGAAAAGGAGGGGAAGAATGGTTGTACAACTCGAAGAATGTAATCTATGTCACTGAATTTTACATGTAGAAACTGTTGAATTGGTGTATATTTTGCTGTGTATATTCTCAACAACAACAAAATTTAAAAAAAGAAAAAGAAAAAAAAAGGACATTAAAGCCCTCTGTCGGGTTTCTGGCTCATGTGGTCCTGTAATGTCCTTCTCACTGTGGAGACAACAGAGGCCCTAAGGTAGTTGGCTGATCACAAGGTCCCTGGGTGGCAAAAACAGTTTGCACTTGGCTTTTGTAAACTAATCTCATGTATTCTGTAAAGATTACAGCCTTGGAAACCCTCTGGGGGCAGCTCTACTCTGTCACTATGAGTCAGAATTGACTTGACAGCAGTGGGTTTGGTTTGGTTTTGGTTTTGAGACAGTCACCAAAAGGAAATACAGATAATGTCATATATTACAGTTTATGCAGATACCTCAGATTATCTTTTATGAATGGTATTACTTAAATATTTTACTTACTAAAGCACACATTTGTTTGATAGTTTGATGCTTTTCTAGGATTGCTATTATGGAATGAATTGTTGTTGTTGTCAGGTGCTGTCGAGTCGGTTCTGACTCATAGTGACCTTATGTACAACAGAATAGAACATTGCCTGGTCCTACGCCATCCTCACAATCCTTGTTATGCTTGAGCCCACTGTTTCAGCCTCTGTGTCAATCCATCTTGTTGAGGGTCTTCCTCTTTTTCTATGACTGTCTACTCTACCAAGCATGATGTCCTTCTCCAAGGAGTGCTCCCTCCTGATAACATGTCCAAAATAAGTGAGACCAAATCTCATCATTCTTGCTTCCAGTGAGCATTCTGGCTGTACTTCTTCCAAGACAGATTTGTTTAATCTTCTCGCAGTCATGGCATATTCAGTGTTCTTTGTCAACACCATAATTCAAAAGCATCAGTTCTTCAGTCTTCTGTATTCATTGTCCAGCTTTCACGTGCACATGGGGCAATTGAAAACAGCATGGCTTGGGTCAGGCGCACCTCAGTCCTTAAAAAGACATCTTTGCCTCTTACACTTTAAAGAGGTCTTTTGCAGCAATTTGCCCAGTGCAATGCATTCTTTGATTTCGTGACTGCTGCTTCCATGGGCGTTGATGGTGGATCCCAGTAAAATGAAATCCTTGACAACTTCGATCTTTTCTGTTTATCATGATGTTGTTTCTTGGTCCGGTTGTGAGGATTTTGTTTTCTTTGTGTTGAGATGTAATCCATACTGAAGGCTGTGGCCTTTGATCTTCTTCAGTAAGTGCTTCAACTCCTCTTTGCTTTCAGCAACCAAGATTGTGTCATCTGCATATTGAAGTTTGTTAATGAGTCTTCATCCCATCCCGATGCCCTGTTCTTCATATAGATCAGCTTCTCGGATTATTTGCTAAGCATACAGATTGAATAAGTGTGGGGAAAGGATACAACCCTGACGTACACCCTTCTTGATTTTAAACCAGGCAGTATCCCCTTGTTTTGTTCGAATGACTGACTGCCTCTTGGTTTAAGTACAGGTTCCTCATGAGTGCATTTAAGTGTTCTGTAATTCCCATTCTTTGAAATGTTATCCACAGTTTGTTATGATCCACACAGTTGAATGCCTTTGCGTAGTCAATAAGACACAGGTAAACATCTTTCTGGTATTCTCTGCTTTCAGCCATGAACTATCTGACATCAGCAATGATATCCCTTGTTCCACGTCTTCTGAATCCGATTTGAATTTCTGAAAGTTCCCTGTTGATGTACTGCTCCAACCACTTTTGAATGATCTTCAGCAAAATCTTACTTGCATGTGATATTCATGATATTGTTCGATAATTTCCGCATTCTTTTGGATCACCTTTCTTTGGAATGGGTACAAATATGGGTGTCTTCTAGTCGGTTAGCCAGGTAGCTATCTTCCACATTTCTTGGCATAGACAAGTGAGCACTTTCAGTACTGCCTCTGTCTGATGAAACATCTCAATTGGTATTCTGTCAATTCCTGGAGACTTGTTTTTTGCCAATGCTTTCGGTGCAGCTTGGATCTCTTCCTTCAGTATTATTGGTTCTTAATCATATGCTGCCTCCTGAAGTGGTTGAATGTCGACCAGTTCTTTTTGGTATAGTGACTCTGTGTATTACTCCCTCTTCTTTTGATGCTTCCTTTGTCGTTTAATATGAATCCTTCAATATTGCAATTTGAGGCTTGAATTTTTTCTTTAGTTCTTTCAGCTTAAGAAATACCAAACATGTTCTTCACTTTTGATTTTCTATCTCCAGGTCTTCGAACATGTCATCATAATACTTTTCTTTGTCTTCTCGAGCTACCCTTTGAAATCTTTTGTTCAGCTCCTTTACTTCATCATTTCTTTCTTTTGCTTTAGCTACTCTATGTTCAATAGCAACTTTCAGAGTCTCTTCTGACATCCATTTTGATCTTTTCTTTCTTTCCTGTCTTCTTAGTGACCTCTTGCTTTCTTCATGTATGGTGTCCTTGATGTCATTCCACAACTCATCTGGTCTTCAGTCATTAGTGTTCCCCCAAAATATGTGTTATAAATCCTAACCCCATACCTGTGGTTTTAATCTCATCTGGGAATGGATTTTCCTGAGACAGTATTAGTGTAGGGTGTATGTTAAATCAATTTCTTTTAAATATAAAAGAGCAGATATTGGGGAAGACAGAGACCATACCACATGAAGATCACCAAGGAACCAAGGAACAGAAGCTGAACAGACAAGGGCCTTCCCCTAGAGCTGACAGAGAGAGAAAGGCTTCCCCTAGAGCTAGTGCCTTCAATTCAAACTTTTAGCCTCTTAAACTGTAAGGAAATAAATTTCTGTTTGTTAAAGTCACCCATTTGTGGTATTTCTGTTATAGCAGCAGTAGATTACCAAGACAGCTCTCATAACAAGTTGCCACAAATTTAGTGGCTTAAAGTAACAGAAATTCTGTTCCATATGTCTGTGTTTCATTGTACCAGTACCAGATTGTTTTGACTACTGTGGCTGTATAGTAGTTTCTGAGATCAGGTAGATTTGACATATTCATAATATTCAGTCTTCCTATTCATGAGCATGGTATGTTTTTCCATTTATGTAGGTCTCTTTTGGTCCCTTGCAGTACTGTTTTGCAGTTTTTTTGTATAGGTCTTTTACATCCCTGGTTAAATTTATTCTTAAGTATTTTATTTTATGAGATGCTATTATAAATGGTATTGCTTTCTGATTTCCTTTTCCTAGTCTTCTTTGTTGGTGTATAGGAATCCAACTGATTTTTGTATGCTGATCTTGTATCCTGCCACTCTGAATCTTTCTATTAGTTCTAGTAGTTTTCTCATGGAATCTTTAAGATACTATATTTAGATCAAGAATATGTTGAGAAATTTCCCTTCTATTTCTATTTTATTATTTTTTTTTAATCAGGAATGGGTGTTGAACTTTATCAAATGCCTTTTCTGCATAGATTGAGATGATCATGTTATTCTTTTCTCTTATTCTATTTATGTGGTGGATTATGTTGACTGATTTTCTAATGATGAACCGTTCTGGCGTACCTGGTGTGAATCCCCCTTGGTTGTAGTGTATTATTTTTTGATAAGATGCTGAATTCTGTTGGCTAGAATTTTGTTGAGAATTTTTGCATCTGTATTCATGAGAGATCCGAGTCTGTAATTTTCTTTTTTTGTGGTGTCTTTGCTTGGCTTTGGTATCAGGGTCATGCTGGCTTTATAGAGTGAATTTGGAAGTATGCCTTCCTTTTCTATGCTCTGAAATAGTTTGAGTAGTACTGGTGTGAGCTCTTCTTCTCTGAATGTTTGGTAGAATTCTCCAGTGAAGCCATCCAGGCTAGGGCTTTTTTTTAATTGGGAGTTTTAAAGAAATTATTACTTTTTCAACCTTTTCTCGTTATGGGTCTGTTCAGATTTTCTACCTCGGTTTGTGTTAGTTTAGGTAGGTAGTATGTTTATAGAAATTTGTCCATTTTCTCTAGGTTTTAAAATGTGTTGGAGTATAGTTTTTCATAGTACTCTGTTATGAACCTTTTTATTTCATTTGGGTCTATTGCATTGTCCCCCATCTTATTTCTTATTTGGGTTATATGTTTCCTCTCCTGTTTTTCTTTTGTCATTTTGGTCAATTGTTTGTCGATTTTATCAATCTTTTCAAAGAACCAACTTTTGATCTTGTTGATTCTTTCTGTTGTTTTTCTGTTCTCTATTTTGTTTGTATCTGCTGTGATCTTTATTATTTCCTCTCTTCTGGTGACTGTGAGCTTCTTTTGTTGTTCTCTATTTGTTCAAGTTGTAGGGCTCACATTTGATTTTATCCCTTTCTTCTTTTTTGATGTGTGTGTTTATTGCTAGAAACTGACTTCTGAGCACTGCCTTTGCTGTGTCCCAAAGGTTTTGGTATGATGCATGTTCATTTGATTCTAGGAATTTTTTTATTCCATCTTTGATTTCTTCTATTACCCAGTGGTTTTTAAGCAAGGTGTGACTCAGTTTCCAAGTTTTTTTTTTTTCCCCTTGCTCTTCCTGTTATTAATTTCACCTTTTATGGCATTGTGATCAGAGAAGATGTTTTGTAGAATTTTGATGTTTTGGATTTTATTGAGGGTTACTTTTTGGCCTAAAATGTGGTCTGTTCTGGATAATGTTTCATGTGCATTGGAAAAGAATATATGCTTTGCTGCTATTGGGTGACATGTTTTATATATGTCTATAAGGTCAAGTTGATTGACTGTGGCCTTTAGATCTTCTGTATCTTCGTTAATTTTTTTTCTAGATATTTTGTCCTTTCCTGAGAGTGGTGTGTTGAAGTCTCCTACTATTATTGTGGAACTGTCTATTTCTCTTGTTAGTGCTGTTAGAGTTTGTTTCATTATTTTGGAGTCCTGCCTTTAGGTGCATAGATATTTTTTAATGTTATGTCTTCTTGGTGGATTGTCCCTTTAATCATTGTATAATGTCTTTCCTTGTCTTTTATGGTGAATTTTGCTTTAAAGTTTATTTTATCTGAGATTAGTATTGCCACTCTTGCTCTTTTTTGATTGCTATTTGCTTCATATACTTTTTTCCATCCTTTGATTTTTAATGTAGTTATGTCTTTGTGTCTAAGGTGTATCTATTGTAGACAATCTATTGATGGATCCTGTTGTTTTTAAATCCATTCTGTCACTCTCTGTCTCTTTACGGGTACTTTTAAGCCATTTACATTCAGTGTGATTATTGATACTGTGGTTTACTGCTGTCATTTTGTTGTGGGTTTTTTTTTTTTTGTGGTGCTGATATTTTCTTTGTTTCTTTTATTCTCCTATTGAGTTCCCCTTAGTTTGTGGAACTTCTTTTTATTTCTTTCATTATTATAGGCTTTCTGTTTATTGAGTCTTTATGTTTTTCTTCTTTTTTATTCCGATGAGTAGGTTTGTTGACTATCTTTGTGGTCATGTTGAGATTTTCACTTATCTTCCTAAGTTTAAGCCAGTCATGTATCACTTGATATCACCTTGATTTCCTCTCTATTTGAGAGTTCTATGCCTACACCCTTTTATTGCTTTGACTTTGTTGTCATTTCTAAATTAATGTCTCTGGTTCCCTGTTTTAAATCCTTTAGTTTTGTTTTATTATTGAGAGTTCTTTACCTAGTTGGTATCTGGCTGATGCTATCCTTTGTCCTAGCCTTAGGTTATCATCTGATGTTGTTGGTTCTCTAACCAAAGGACTTCCTTTGATATTTCTGTAAATTTGGTTTAGTTTTTACAAATTTCCTTAATTTCTGTTTATCTGTGAATGTCCTAATTTTACCATTGAATTTGAGTTGAGTTTTGCATGATATATTATTCTTGGTTGGCGGTTTTTTTAGTTCAAAGTTTTACATATGTCATCTCATTGCCTTCTTGCCTGCATAGTTTCTGCTAAGTAATCAAAGGTTAGTCTTATTGTTTCCCCTTTGTGACTTCTTTTTTCTCAAGCTGCTCTCAGGATTCTTTCTTTGTCTTTGGTTTTGGTAAGTGTGATTATGATATGTCTTGGTGACTTTCTTTTGGGGTCTACCCTATATGGAGTTCATTGAGCTTCTTGGATGGTCAGCTTTTCATCTTTCATGATACTAGGGAACTTTTCTGCCAGCAAATCTTCAACAATCCTGTCTGTGTTTTCGATTTTCCCCTCGTTCTGGAACTTCAATCACAAGCACATTTTTTATCTTGATTGTGTCCCACATAATTCTTAGGATTTCTTCACTCTTTTCTCTATTTTTCCACAAATAAAGTGGTATCCATGAATTTGTCTTCAATCTTGCTGATTCTGTCTTCCATTGTTTCAAATTTGGTCCTAAAACCTTCTATTGAGTTGTCCATTTCTGAAATTTTGTTGTTTATCTTTTGGATTTCTAGTTGCTGTTTTTGTATGATTTCCAATTGTTTGTTTATTTTGATGGTTAGTTTTTCTATTCTTTTCCTAAATTCTTCTATTGCTTTGTTCTGTGTTTTCCTTAAATTTGGCTATGTTTTCCATGACTTCGTCTTTTTTCCTTGGTTTTGTCTTTTTTTCTCCTGATCTCTTTCCTAATCTCTTGGGGACCCCTAAATATTAGTCTTTTGAATACCATATCAGGTAGTTCCACTGCCTTTTCTTCTGTTGGAAGGCCATCTGATTCTTTATTTTGGTCACTTGTTGGCGCCATCTTGTCCTGCCTTTTTATATGTTTTCATACTGTCTACTTGAGTTTACTGTCTCTAAGACATTCAGGTATTATGTTCTTTATCTGTATATTGTATGTTTGTTTTGTTTTGTCCTGCTTATTTATTTATGTCCGGGCAGGCAGGCAGGCATGTTTTGTTGCTTGCCCATTTGTGGGCATGATAGCTGTCACCACCTTGTCTGGATGGGCAGGGCAGGTTGCTCAGCTGTGATGCAGCGAGCCAGAGCTGGCAGGTAGGGAGGGCACAGGGTTAGGATGCTCAGCTGCAGCACATCTGTACAGGGCTAGTGGAAGGGGAGGCATATGAGGGTGAGTTGCTCAGCTGTGGTGCAGTGGGCCTGTTCTGCAGGGAGAGGGTTACCAGGCTGGATTGCTCAGCTGCAGCACAGCCAGGCAGAGCAGGCTGGAAAGAAGGGGCACTGTCTGGGGTACTCAGCTGCAGTGCAGTGGGGCAGAGGCGGCAGGGAGGGAGAGGCACAGGGTCAGCTCCCTGAGCTGCAGAGCAGCAGAGTAGGAGGGGCACACTGCCAGGTTGTTCAGTTGTGATGCAGCAGGGTGAAGCTGGTGGGGAGAGAGGGATGAGGAGGCAGGGATCAAGAGGTTATCCAGCTGTGGCACAGTGGGGCAGAACTGGCAGGAGGGAGGGCCATGAGTCTGACACTTAGCTGTGGGGCAGTGGAACAGAGCCTGTGGTGAGGGAGGGGTGTGGAGATAACTGGCAGTGAGATGGAGCCAGTGGGGAGGGAGGGGGCATGCGTCCTTGTTGCTTTGCTGTGACCCAACCAGGCTGGCTGGTAGGGAGGGAGGTGTGCAGAACTGGTCATTCAGTTATAGCACAGCAGTGTGTGCTTGGCAGGAAGAGAGATGCAGGAGGTGGGGTGAAGGGAGGGTGGTGGAAGGGTCTAGGTGGAAGGAAAATAAGGGCATTTGTACTGTGGTCCCTGGCAATTGGGGCTGCTGGGGTGGGGTGATTCTTGCCACTACTTGCTAGAAGGGTGGGGGTTGTAGAAATGTGCTCCTATGGTTACCATGTGAGAGTGTCTGGGCACTTTCTTGAGCTACAGCCAGCAAACGGGACCTTACTTTGCTCTGGGTGTGTCCATGCCATTCCTCTATTTTCCATTGGGAGTTCCACGAAGGTGCCTTTCTGTACTGTTTGTGTGGGGGGGTTTGGCCTTATCTCAAGAGGGCTACAGTGTGCCGTGCTGGTCGGCTGGGAACCTCTACTCTGTATCTCTACTAATACACTGTTTTTGATCCGTTTCTTCTTCTCAGTGGCTTCCAATCTAATAATACTTCATCCATTCATTTAAAGTTCAGGGTTCCAGGATTGATGTCTGTATCTGTTCTACTTGGTTTTTCAGGTCTTTGTTGCAGAGGGATGGCTTGGTGTGTCTGACTAGTCCTCCATCTTGGCTCCATGCAAGTTTTTTTTTTTTTTTTTTTAATTCTGGAAAAACTAACTGATGCAAATTAAATTAGAAACGCAGTTTACCTCCTTCTAGGGTGCTTTTGTACCCTTTCCAGAGGCTGGAAAATGTAAAACTACATTTTCCAGACTCCTTTGCAGCTAGATTTGTGAATATGGAATCAGATCTGTCAATTAGATGCACCATCAGAGATTTAGAAGGCAGAAACCACCTTCCTGCTGACACTTCTGCAGACAGCAAGGAAACAAAGATATGAGCATCAAGATCCAGTTTCAGCAGCTGGACTCTGCATTTCTGCATCTGGCCTCCAAGGCCATGGATGTTGAGACAGAGCCATGTGGAATTGGGGGTGGCAGCTGCCTCACTTCTGACCACAGTTATGGTGATGTGCACTTGAACAGAGTTACTCCAGCCCCCTGATTCCTAATCCTCTAGACTCTCACAATTTTACAACCAACCCATTCCCTGAATTAAATTCCTTCCTGCAAAAAAACTGACCAGGCCATGTGTTTGTGAGTAAGTAGAACTGAACTGGAATACTGGAACCCTCAATACACTGCTAGTGAGAGTGTAAAATAATATAACCACTTCGGAGAACTGCTTGCCAGCTTCTAATAAAGGTATCCTACCCTATGACCCACCAATTTACTCCTAAGTGTATGTTCAAAAGAAACGAGGGCCTAACTCTACAGAAAGACTCATATAAGAATGTTCATAGCAGCTTTATTCCTAATGGCCCTAAAAGAATAATTTCTTTTATAAGGATCAGCCAAAGCTGGTTCATATGACTTGAAGGTTAAAGATGTCCCAAATGTCTAGCTTTTCCAGGCTGCCGTACCATGCCATCATCACTAACGTCAACTACTCCCTTTCCCCTCAGTACTCTCCCTCCCATCTTTGGGTTCCCTAATTTACTGCAACGTCTCACAGAACTCATAAGCTGTGTAAAAGAAATGCCTCACATGGTTGTAGAGGCTGGAAAATCCCAAATTCATGGTTTAGGTGTAGGCTTCTTCTGACCCACGTGGCTACGGGAGCCAACAAACTCAAACTGTCAGTTCAGATCACAGGCTGCTGGCTCACAAGGCTGTAGAAGCTGGCAAATCAGGTCACACAATTGGCTGCCAGCCCAAGAGGCTGTGGAGGTTGGTGAATCCCAGAATCGGTAGCTTAGACAGCAGGCTTCTGGGGAGGTCTGATCACAAACTGGATGTAGGATCCAGATGCAGAGAAAGAGAGCCTTGCCAGGACACACACATATATCTTAGATGCAGGCCACACCCCAGAGAAGGGCGTAACTTTAGTAAGGATAGGGCTTGAGACACACCCTCCTGCAAGGCTGTGACCCAAGACACACCTTACACCAATCCTGCTTCACTAACATGTAGAGGTCAGGATCTACAACACATAAAATGGAGGGCAACCACACAATACTGGGAACCACGGCCTAGCCAAGTTGACACATAACCCCAACAATCACAGGTTCCACATACCTTATTTGCATAGTTTTTTACTCAATCGTTGTGTGTGATTCACGAAGATCATAGCTAGAAAGGCCATATTAAGTAATTCATTGCACCACAGGCCCAAAACTGGGGAAGCCCAAATGTTCCATTAACAATAGAATGGATAAACAAATGGTGGTATATTCATACAGAATACTTCTAAGCAGTGAAAGAAACAAATTCCTGATACACACTAGATGAATGCCAAAAACATGTTGAGTGAAAGACTCCAAACACCAAACAACATGTACTGTATATTTTACCACAATTAAAAAATGATACCTAAAAAAGCCAATATGTACTGTATGGGAATCATATTTATGATTATCACATTTTATACAAATAACGCATGCATTATATGTTTTTGCCAACCACGCAACTCCCTCATGCATTATTCTCCTATGTGTGCTATGTGTGTTATATGTGTGGGCCTGTTATTTGCTAAAAATATGGTAAGTTCAATAACAGACAAACCAAACTATGGTGACAGAGCCAGAATAACACTTATCTGGTGGGGGGCGGGGGGCGGGGGGGTGGGAAGAAACAGGAAGGCTTTCTGGGGAGATGGAAATATTCTATATCTTGATCTGGGTGCTGGTTAGACAGGTATTTACGTAGATGCAGGAACAGAACAAGGTGATATGCTGTGGTTTAAAATCAGGAAAGGTGTGTGTCAGAGTTGTATCCTTTCATCATACTTATTCAATCCCTATGCTGAGTAAATAATCCAAGAAGCTGGACAGTATGAAGAATGCAGCATCAGGATTGGAGAAAGACTTGTTAACCTGCTATATGCAGATGACACAACCTTGCTTGCTGAAAGTGCAGAGGACTTGAAGCACTTACTGATGAAGATCAAAGACTATAGCCTTCAGTGTGGATTATACCTCAACATATAGAAAACAAAAATCCTCACAACGGGATTAATAAGCAACATCATGAAAAATGGAGAAAAGATTGAAGTAGTCAAGGATTTCATTTTACTTGGATCCACAATCAACACCCATGGAAGCAGCAGTCGAGAAACCAATAGACATAATGCATTAGACAAATCTGCTGCAAAAGACCTCTTTAAAGTGTTGAAAAGCAAAGATGTCACTTTGAGGACTAAAGTGTGCCTGACTCAAGCCATGATATTTTCGATTGCTTCATATGCATGCGAAAGCTGGACAAGGAAGAAGGAAGACCAAAGAAGAATTGATGCCTTTGAATTATGGTGTTGGTGAAGAATATTGAGTATATCATGGACTGCCAGAAGAAGTACAGCCAGAATGCTCCTTAAAAGCAAGGATGGTGAGACTTCATCTCACACATTTTAGACATGTTATCAGGAGGGATCAGTCCCTGGGGAAGGACATCATGCTTGGTAAAGTAGGTCAGCAAAAAAGAAAACCCTCAGTGATATGGATTGACACAGTGGCTGCAACAATGGACTCAAACATAGCAACAATTCTGAGGATGATGCAGGACCTGGCAGTGTTTTGTTCTGTTGCACATGGGGTCGCTTAGAGTCAGAACCAACCAACAGCACCTGTCATGGAGTGAATTGTGTCCCCCCAAAATATGTATACCAGTTTGGCTAGGCCATGATTCTCAGTATTGTGTGATTGTCCACCATTTTGTTATCTGATGTGATTTTCCTATGTGTCGTAAATCCGACCTCTATGATATTAATGAGGTCGGATAGGTGGCAGTTATGCTAATGAGACAGGACTCAATCTACGAGATTGGATTGTATCTTGAACCAATCTCTTGTGAGCTATAAAAGAGAGAAATAAACAGAGAGGCAGGAGAACCTCATACCACCAAGGAAGCAGTGCCGGGAGCAGAGCACGTCCTTTGGACCCCGGGTTCCTGTGTGGAGAAAGCTCCTAGGCCAGGGGAAGGCTGATGAGAAGGACCTTCCTCCAGAGCCAACAGAGAGAGAAAGCCTTCCCCTAGAGCCGATGCCCTGAATTTGGACTTCTAGTCTACTAGACGGAAACCCTGGTGGTTAAGTGCTACGGCTGCTAACCCAGACTGTGAAAAAATAAATTTCTCTTTGTTAAAGCCATCCACTTTGGTATTTCTGTTATAGCAGCACTGGGTAACTAAGATGGCACCTAACAACAACATACGCTTAAGATTTATGTATTTTACTGAATGTAAATAAGGCGGCAAAAAACTGAACTCCTAATTCTGGGGTGGGGACACAGGGCAAGAGACTACAAGAGGGGCTGAGAGCAAGCAGAGCACCAGCGATGGGGTGGGAAACTGGACCATGGGAGGATGTAGCCAGGGAGAAGTCCTCTGCATTGGGAGAAGCCAGTGAATTTTCGGATCATAGACATCTAACTTTGTGTCCTGCCCATGTTCTCATTTCCCTGTATTCCACCCCGAGTCCTCAATTAATGTCTAATGCCAAACAGCCTGTGTCAGTGATTTCAAGAAGGAAGGGCTGGGTGGCAGCCCCTGAGTGGTATATGGGGAGCAACAAAATGCCTCGAGGTCTGATGAGGAGGCCACATTGACAGGCCTCGGGGAGCTGGCTGCAGTGGGGACTGACCCAGGAACTGACCTGGGCAGAACGCTTTCCTTCTTCTGAGACCCCTGAGAAGTGAGGAAGCCTCATCCCAGATCCTGTTATGGCCTAGATCATGACTTGATCTGATAGAAGTCATGGAAAGGGTTACCCCCGGAAGCCAGAGGACTTGGAGACCCTGCATTGCAGAAAAGGAAGTAATAGAAGAAAAGACACCAGGTGTCACCAGGAGTTACCCCTGGGTGGTGGCATTATGAGTATGGATTTTGTTTTTCTTCATTATTTCTGTTTTTCCCACATTAGCTGTACAAGCATATATATATATATTTTTTCTTTTGTAAATACATTGACAGTGTGAAAAAATAAAGTTTAAAGAATAACAGTTAAAAAGTATTTGAAATGAGGTTGTAAAGGTCAGGATTATCTTTTGTTTTTCAGTCTTGGGAGGGCTCTCTGAAGGGATTCAGACATGACAACATGTACTTTTTTTGGGGCCCTCTGGCATTATCTTTGGGCCTGACCTCTGTCAAGGGGGAAAGGTGAGCTGGTGGTTGCTGAGTCATCACGTGTGGGCCACAGCCCTCTTTGGAACACTAGCCACTGCTGTGGGGGAGCTCTAGGGGTGGGAGTGTCTGAGGCCTTCACAGGGAGGTGGCCTAGGGCATAGATCATGTTCTGGACTGGTTCTTCTGTGAATACATGGCCAATGGTCAATGAATTCTGCTCATGAAATAGAGTAAAATGCAAGAAACAATAAAGGATAAAATAATAAAAATGTCCAGATAGGGTCAAAAGATGCTTTTTTATTTTGAAATAATTTCAAACTCGCAAAACAGTTGCAAAAATAATACAAATATGTCCATCTTACATAACCACAGTACACCAATCAAAACCAGGAAATTAACACTGATACAATATTATTAATCAACCCAAAAGCCTTATTTGGATTTCTCAGGTGTCCCACTGATGTTCTTACTCTGTGTCAGGATCCAACACAGGGTCCCACATTGCATTTAGCTGTAGTGTCTTTTTAGACTTCTTTCATCAGTAACATTTCCTCAGTCTGTCCTTGTCTTTCATGACCTTGACATTTTAAAGTTATTCCCTACATTAGTGCCCTCGAATAGAACCTTTTTTTAACTGCCACTTCCTGAGATGATAGAAATGTGCTGTCCAATAAGACAGCCATCAGCCACGTGAAAATAGCATTTGGAATATGGCTGAGAAACTGAATTTTAAATTTTATTTAATTTTCACTAAAATTGCTAGATGTAGCTAGTGGCCACTATATTGGGTGGCACAGCTGTAAAATGTCCCTCATTTTGGGTTTGATGTTCCCTCATGATTAGCTTCAGGTTATCACCGTGGCAAAAATATCACAGAGGAGCTGTGCCCTCCTTTGTCTCATTTTTTAAAAGCTACAGACAGGTGATTTGGGACCACCTACCAGGCCGACCATCCCCACACCCAGCGTGCTGCCTCGCTGGGCATGTGCGCCTTTGTGACCTTTGATTGTCCTCCGACATTTATCGAGCACCAACTGTGTGCCAGGCCCTGGGGACCCAGGAAAGAACCAAATAAAACTCTCACCTCTCAGAGCACAGAAGGGGAGAAACTGGGGCTTCACATAGAAAGCGCGATGACTTAACAGCAAAGAATCCGAGGCCGATGGCGGGCCTGGAGCCCGGATTTCCCCTCGAAGTTTCTCGAGATGAGCAAGGGAAGAAAACAATCCCCCCCACGCCCCGCCCCATGCTGGACTAGGTCGGTCGTGCGACCCGGGAGCCCGACGTTTCCTTCTTTCCGAGCCAAGTCCCCGCCCCGCGCTGTCGGGGCAATGGCCAGCCGCTCTGTCCCCGCCCCTGCGCCCTTCCTTCCTGACTACAGGGTTCTAGTTGTCCCGGCGGTCCGCAGGTCACCGGGTCGTGGCTGCCCGAGGTAAGACCGCCTTCCAAGGCGCCTGGTTCTCGTGGCCCAGAGCGTACGGGCGCCTTCGCGGAGGAGGGCCGCGGCCGCAGGAACCGAGTGGGAGTCCGCCGGGGTGCACTGGGCACGGGCGAGCAGGGGCACAGGGCCCGCGGGGTCGAGAGAAAGGGGTCCTGCGACACACGGGGTTCGCGGAGAGCCGGAGGGACAATTGGGGGGGGCGTCCGCTACGGCTGGAGGGGAGGTTGGGCGGGAAGGAGACGGGCACCGGCCGCCCAGCTCCTCCTGCCGCCTTAGGCCCAGGGTGACCCCAGGTGAGTCCAGGCTCGGGCGCGGCGACCTGTAGCGGCGGCGGCGGCGCTTGGGGGTCGAGAGCTGCCGTCTTACCTTGGGTCTCGGCAGTTCTCGGCGGTGACACCTGCTGGAAGAACAGCCTCGCCGCCCTCCCCGGACTTGGGTCTGGTCCAGGAATCCGAGCCGAGGCTGTGAGGCCTCACCCTTCCCTGTCCACTGAGTATTTTTTTCCGGAACGCGCTCGGAGCCTCTGGCGCACTGAGATCGGAAACTCATCGCGGCGCCAGGAACACGCTGCCGCTGCCCCCTGGGTCACTGAGATTGGAAGAAGGTGCCAGAAAAACATTGGAAAAACAAAAGAAAAACTGCGTTCTCTGTATGGATGCTGTGAAAGCCTTATAAACATTCGGAAGGACAGTCAGCGAGTGGGGAACCACGCCGTGGAGGTCAGGATTAGAAGGCACCCAGCCTGTCTGAAAGATTTACATTTCTCACTAAAAACCAAAAAACCAAACCCGATGTCATCGAGTGGATTCATAGCGACCCAATAGGACAGAGTAGAAGGGGGCATCCTTCCATGCGCGTCTCCCACCTGGTGACTCCCCTTAACCCCTCTCCTCCCACCCCTTACCTCATTGGTCCCTCCCCGGGCTTGAAGGCAGGAAGTTGTGGGTCTCACTTGCTGCAACGGGTCCTTTACCAACAGGCTGAACAGTGAGCTGCAATGAGGCAGCAAGACATGGGTTCAAATGAAAGAACCTTAGAAAGTGCTTGCCTCAATAAATGTGAACAAAAGTGGGCTTTCTGTCTTTTTGGACCACATCGATTCCATCCTAGGTCCGCTTTAAAGGCTCAGTTCCTTAAGGGCTGAGGCCTGAGTGCCATGGGGAGAGAAGAAGGGTCTATTATGCACCACAGAGTTGTTCTTTGCTCATCTTCCGAAGGCTCAGAGGATCCCCCACCATCTCCACCTCCCTCATCCTCCCGACCTTCTGTCCTTAGTGCTCATACATTCCACCAGGATTGAAGCACCTGGTGGTTGGCAAAGCAAAGTGCACATAGATTGTAGCCAGGACTACTGCCCCTTTTCTCGTGTGCCTAGGGCTTGCCGCCTCAGCAGCTTTTAGGTATTCTCTGTAAGGCTAGAGGTCTCGCCCAAGCCTGGTATCTACTAGTTCTATTGGCACTTGTTTCTACTCCAGCCTGGCCTTCTCGCTTGTGCCTCCTTTAGCATCTCAAGCTTCACTTGTTCAAAACTCCGTGCTACTGCCCCCCCACCCCCACCCCACCCCCACCCTATCTATCCTGTAAACACCACCATCTGCCCACTCAGCCCCCAGGGTATCCTCCTTGATTCTTCTCTTTCTCCCACATCCTACATCCAGAAAATGGCAGGAATCCAACTACCCCTTGCCAACTCCATGGTTACCACCCTGGCCATACTCATCATCTCTCCCCTACTGTGGCTCCTGCCATGTCTCTCTGCTTCCATCCTGGCTGCCCTACAGTCCTCATTCACAGCCAGAGAGCTCTTAATATAAATCAGATCCTCTCCCTTCCCTGCTCAGAACTCTCCAATGGCTCCCGGTTTCACTCTGAATAAAACCCAAAACTCTTTCCTGCAGCACCCTACATGAGTGGTCCCTGCCAACCTCCCGGACCTCCATCTCTGCCCCTTGCCCCTGCTTATTAAACTTCGGCCCCACTGGCCTGCTTTCTAGTCATCAGACATGCCAAGCTGTTCCCATCTTTGGGCATTTGCAGTCACTGCGCCCTGTTTCTGGAATACCAATCTTCCCACAGCTGAGAAGGGCTCAGCTCAGATGTCACCTCTTCAGAGAGGCTTGACCAGTCGGTTCAAGTAGCACCCTTTTCTCCAGGGGCTCTAGCTCATTACCCTGCTTTATTTTGCTTACAGTTCTTATTCCTACCTGGAATTCTTATTTACATATGTGTTACTGATCTACTATCTGTTCCACCCCAATAGAATAGAAATTGGGTGATAGCAGAGGTCTTGTCTCTTATTTCCTGTAGCACTCCCTGATGGGGGAGGCAGGTAAGAAACCAGTAAACACACACATCTACAATAACAAATTGTGGTAAGTGCTACGTAAAGGAAACAGCAGCTATTGTTTGTATTTGAGGTACTTTTAAAATTTTAAGCTTATAGGCTGAACTACTACTATATTGATAAAACAACCTCCCAGAGTCATTTTTGGGGTGAGGAAAAGCCTGGTAATTTGCCCCCAGGACACACAGTGAGTTTAAAACAGTGAAAGTGGTCTCCTACCATAAGAACATGTGTGTAGCAAGCTTTAATGATGGGCTTGCAGTTACGTCCTGGGAAGAACCTGATCCTGGAGCCTAAAGACCTCAGCTCTTTGCTCTTCCACTATCTAGAAAGTCCTCTAGATTCTTGGTACCTCATTTTCTTAATCTCTAGTATGATCTAATTATTATTATCTTGAGCCTCTTTTTTTTTTTTTTCCCCTTAATAATACCCCAAAGAAGCAGCACTTCTGGGTGGAGCTCTTGCTATTAGCCTGAGGGCCTTGGTGCTGGGAAGAGAGCCAGTACACTCACAGGCATAGCAGGTAGGGGCTCAGGCAGATGTAGACCTGGGGATGATGAGGGCAGCCAGAGCCATCTTCAACACTGACCAGGCAGCAAGGCAGAAATGGGCTGTACACCTTTTAGATCTGATTTTTTTTGGTCATTGTTATGGATTGAATTGTTTTCCACCAAAATATGTATCAACTTGGCTAGTAACCTCCTAGACTATGAGAGAATAAATTTCAGCTTGTTAAAGCCAACCACTTGTGGTATTTGTGTTACAGCAGCCCTGAATAGCTAAGACAGAATTTGGTACTGGTAGTGGGGTGCAGCTCTAACAGATACCTGTAACATGGAAATGGTTTTGGAATTGAGTAATGGGTAGAGGCTGGAAAAGTGTTAAAGTACCTAGCAGTAAAATCCTAGATTGCCTTGAAGAGATTGTTGGTGGAATTATGGACATTAAAAGACAATTCTGGTGAAGCCTTAGAAGGAAGTGGGGAGAGCTGTAACACCAGAGATGGCACACATGGCAAGGAGTGGCAGAGAAATGGCAGCCAGAGAACAGTGTGAGATGGTGAAAGAGCTAGCCCACAGAGCAAGAGAGCTGAGTGCCTTTAGGCAAGAGGCTTCCTGGTGGATTGGGGTGCCTCCGGGCACTTGTTGGTGGAGCTACGCTTGCCGACCCATGGAGCAAGAGAGCTGAGTGCCTTTGGGCTGAGGCTTACTGGCGGAGTGGGGTTCCTCTGGGCATTTATCAGCTGAGCTAAAGAGCTTTATAATGCTTGCCTGAGCAGGCAGAGGCTGAGCTGACCCGAGAGCCCTGAGGGGCCGAGAGGTCAAGGAACCAGGAAACAGAGTTGAAAAAACAAGGAGCACAGGAACCAGAGCTACCTCAGTCTCAAAGGGTAGGGCCACGACCTCTGGGGTCTCAAAAGGTGGAACCAAGGCCTGCTGGGTCTCAAAGGATGGGGCCATAACCTCCTATGTTCAAAGTTAGATTTTCACCAACTCACTTCCAGAGTACGGGGCTGTTGTTCATGAGTGCCAGGAGGATGGGGCCGGATCTGCTGACCAAAGTTGAAAGGGCAAGGCTGTCATGCCCAAAGGGCAGAAGAAAGGGCCTGCTGGGGGCCAAGGGGGTGGGGTCGTCACTCAGTTGGACTAGAAGAATGGGTCTACCCAAATTCAAGAGAGCAGAGTTGCTGTCCCAGTGGGCCTGGAAAGCAGAGCTAAAGCCCAGGACCGAGGGGCCTCCACCCAGAATCCAGAGAGCATGGCCAACACCCAGAGCCTGGAGGGCAGGGTTATTGCCTAGATCGTCTCAGAGAATGGAGGATTATTTCCAAGCCTTGAGAGCAAACATAAATTGTTCTGCTGGGTTTTGGACTTTCTTGATGTCTGTTATCTCTTCTTTGCCTTCATTTTCTCCCATTTGTAATGGAAATGTCTACCTTGTGCCTGTCCCACCATTGTACGTTGGAAGCAGATAACTTGTATTCTAGATTTCACAGATGAAGAGGAATTTTGCAGAAGATGAGACTTTGGACTTGGAGTTGATTTAAAACTTTTGCATGATATGATGGGGTGAATGTGTTTTACATGTGGCAAGGACATGGATTTTGGGGGGCCAAAGGGTCAAATGTTGTATATTGGATTGTGTCCCCCCAAAATGTGTGTCTGCTTGCCTAGGCCATGATTCCCGGTATTGTGTGGTTGTCCTCCATTTTGTGATCTGATGTAATTACCCTGTGTGCTGTAAATCCTAACCTCTATGATGTTGATGAGGCAGGATTAGAGGCAGTTATGTTAATAAGGCAGGACACAATCTACAGGATTAGGTTGTATCTTCAGTCAGTCTCTTTTGAGATATAAAAGAGAGAAGCAAACAGATAGGAGAGTGGCCTCATACCACCAAGAAAGAAGAGCTAGAAGCAGAGCTTGTCCTTTGGACCCAGGGTCCTGGTGCTGAGAAACTCCTAGGCCAGGGGAAGTTTGATGACAAGGACCTTGCCCTAGAGTCGACAGAGAGAGAAAGCCTTCCTCTGGAGCTGGTGCCCTGAAAAAATAAATTTCTGTTTGTTACAGCCATCTACTTGTGGTATTTCTGTTATAACAGCACTGGATAACTAAGACAGTCATCAATTAGTTTTTCAACAAGTTCACTGAGGTCCTCTGGGACCCAGGCAATAATAAAATAAGGTGTGCTAATTAAAGAAAAAAATGGAAATTCCAAAAACTTGAGGTAAAAAGGATTGCATTTTGTCTCACCCAACCCCCAACCAGGGACGGATTACCCAATAACTAAGATAATCAAGTGCTTAGGGCATCAACAAAACAGGGGCACCATAGATGCCAAGCAGACAGGACACAAGGAAAAGCAAGTGCTACAGTGGAAGGGAACTGACAGGGCACTAAATAAAATTGGTACCAGCTCCAGTGCGTGGGAATGTGCCAGCTGGAAATAAAGTTCACAAGGCCCACAAGGGTCCCCGTGCACAACATCATTTAAGCTACGAGGCCCCTACCGCTTCAACACCTTTGTTGACATCTGTCTCTTATGGTCCCCTCCCATGTATTTGAAACTCCTTATCTTGGTGGGTCTCTTGGGAGTATACTATTTATTTTTAATAAACAAGAGGTGGGATGGGCTGTCGAGTCTAACTCTGGCTATATTCACCCAATATGCAACTGGATCCAACATGAGCAGTTACTAGGTAAGGATGGATTATGTTAATAGATAACAGTTTTCTGATCTATTCTGAGAGAACCATCTTGTACATCCACGTCCAATGATCCAGCAACTGCAGCCAGGAGGACCAGCATTGCTCTTGCTCATGCTACAAACACAAGGGCATATTCTTGTGCACGTCCTGATAAACTAAGCAATCAGAACCCCAGTCCCAGATGGCGTGCGAAAGCGAGGGAACTTAAATAAGTTGACCAATAAAATGAATTCAGTCAAGTTACTTTTTAACTGTATAGCATTTACAGTTATGTCTGAAGTTTTATAAACAAAATAGTGTTTATAACTTTAAAATATGTTTGGCATTCACGTGGACACAATCTACCATACATTTAATATAACAGTAACCTGAGTGATAATTTAATGTAATACTAATGTAGCAAACATCCAAAAAATACTGGAAATATTTACCTAACACAAAAAGTTTTATGTATCAAGTGAGTTTCGTTTTTTATTGTCTGTTGCACGGGACACGGTGTTTAATATTACTCTCTATATGCTAATAATTGAGGTATTAGGGACATTAAAAGGATACCAAATTCAATATTTATCATGCAGAATATGTTTCTGTTTTGCCACAAACAAATTTCTAAACTCATCTTCCGAGAATGCAACAAAGGGCAATTATCAGAACATTACATTCGTATTTTATCAGAATACATAAGTTTATCTCCAAGTAAGGAAATTGAACATCCTTCTTGTACAAAATGTGGTATATAGTAAAAATGTTACTGCCTTGCCTCCACTAAGAAGTTTATAATCCAGCTCATTTCATTCTGCTAAGATGGCATACGCCACTTTTGCATTCAATCGTTAATATTATAGTCGCATTTAAAAAGAAGTTACATCATGGATAGCTAAGACACACACATACATGTATAAAATGTACATATATGACTCACATATCCCCTTCAAATGCGTGAGTAAGCAGAGGAGGGGGCACCACAGATTATCAGTGTTTAGGTCCCTCAGGTGCCCTAACCTGGCCCTGCCTCCACCCCTGTTGCCATGTGTGACTTTCCGGTCTTTTTTCCTCAGTCCATTCTTCAGGAGGCAGAGCCTTCACTCTCTTCAGAACCTGAGCAGAGACGATGTCTGCTGAGGACAGGACCTATCAGTATATCCGCCACAATCACAGACATTTTTTCCATGTTGATGTTCTCGAGATTCTGCCTTACTTGTCCTGCCTCACGCCAAGTGACCAGGTGAGCCAGGGAGATGACAGTGGACGTAAGTAATTTGGGGGCAGGGCTGTGGAATTCAGAGGAGGGCCTCATCCCCAAGCCAAGGCAGACTCCTTCCTTCTCCAACGTTGTCTCTGCTGCTTCTCGTCCTTGATACTGTCTGGTTGCTCATTTATCACAAAATTCATTTTCCTTAACTCTTAAATTGAGTGTGGTTCAGGATGGCTTCATTGAGCTCCCTCTTGTGTTGTGTTTGTGTAGTGCTCAACAACATGGCGGCTGGCTTTCAGCCATGTCCTGGCTCTGGTCCCCTCTCCTACTTTTACCTGAACCTTCTCTCTTTTTTTTTTTTTTTTGTCTCTTTTGTCCTTGTCCTGCCTAGTTTTGATTGTTCTCCTTGTTCTGAGACTCTGTGCTGGTGGGGAACCCTGAGGCTCAGTTGTGTTGTTGTTGTTGTTTTTTTTCTTTTTGAAATAATTTTAGATTTACACAACAGTCGCAAGACCAGCACAAAGGACTTTTTATCCTTGAACCATTTAAGAATATGTTGCTGACAATATGCCCTATCAGCCTATGCGTCCCTGGGGATACCTGTTGGCCCATTTTGGGATAGCCTGTCCTCAGGTTTCTCAGAAGCTGTGTTGCTTTTCTCTGCTCCCTCCCATACAGATGCCTAGTACACAGGTATGTCGACAGGGTTTGTCTCTCCCTCTTGCATTCTCCTGGGCATACCTTGTTACCTAGTCATGTAGGTAATATTTTCTGTGGACTTTTGTTACTGCCATCTGGTTGCTCTGTCTAGATGTAGGAATTTCGTGGATGTTAAAACTCGGTGGTAGCTCTCTTCCCAGAGCCTCCCCAATCTTCTCATTTCCCTTGTTGCTTATTGTCGGCCCCCTCTCTTTTTTGCCTCCTTTCACCTTATTTTTTCTACTCACCTTTGTGAATCCCAAACCTTCCTTCTTGCCTTCAAAAAAAAAAAAAAAACCCACTGCCGTCAAGTTGATTCTGACTCATAGCGACCCCATAGGGTCTCCGAGGCTGTAAGTCTCTACTGAAGCAGATGGCCACATCCTTCTCCCGCAGAGCCGCTGGTGGTTTTGAACCACTGACCTTTCAGTTAGAAGTCAGTTGCTTGGGAGATATATAAACTCAAGGCTTTTGCATCTGATTAATGGAGTTTGCATCCCCGCCCCACTGTGGAGGGTTTTGCTGCCTTGCGTCTGCTAAGCCTCAGTTTCCTCATCAGTAAAGTAGGGATAAAGAGCCCTGGTGGCACAGATGGTTAAGCATTTGGCCGCTAACCGGAAGGTTGGAGATTTGAACCCACCCAACAGCTCCGTCGAAGATCTGTTTCTGTAGATGATGGCCAAGAAAACTCTTTGGGACAGTTCTACTGTATCACATGGGGTCAACTGTAAGCTGAAAATGGCTCGACGGTACCTAACAACAACAAAGAACAAAGTAGGGGTAATAACAGCATTAAATGAGATAATTTATGCAGGGTCCTTAATGGACATAGTCAGAGCTTATTTCCTATTGCTTTGCTGCTGTTGTTGCTGTTGCTGCCTCACTCCATGCTTGGGTTTGAACCCTGATCTTGTCCTGGGCTCTGACCCAGTTTCAGACACTGCCTGTCTCTAGTAGTTTTCTCCATGCCCTGTCCTGCAGCCATCTCTCCCGGGTGGGGAAGGACGTGGGGCCACCTGGACTGAGCAGGGCGGCTGGGCTGTGTCTTCCAGGATCGGCTGCGGGCCTACTACACATCCAGAGGAAACCGGGACACTCTCTGGGACCTCTTCAACTGCCTGAAGCGGCGAAGTGGCTGGGTGGATTCCCTTATCGCGGCACTGAGGGCCTGTGAGCTGGCTGGTCTCGCGGAAGAAGTGGCCCGTGTCTACAGGAGTAACCTGCCCCGTAGGCTTCCTGCCCTGGCCCTCCTCCTGGAACCCCTGCCCTGCCCCCCCTCACCCCTGTGCCTCCTGCCGTTCTCTCTCACCCTACCTCCCATAACCCCTGGGCAACAGACAAACCTAGGTGTGGATTCTGAATGAGCCATTACCAGCTGTGTCCCTTGGCCAAATCCCCTAATTTCCCTGTGCCTCAGTCTCCTCATCTGTAAAATGGGGCTGTTGGCAGTGCCTACATTGGAGGCTGCGGTAAATACCATGAGACAATGACATGTTGAGTGCCCAGCTGGGGCTTGGTGCCTACAGTGTGCCCTACATATGGGGCCTCCACCCTTTCTGATTTCCTTCTCTCTTCTCCCCTGGTTCACCTTCCCTCTCTACTCATCTCATTTCTTTCCCTGCCCGTCTTCTCTTTTCCCCCGCGGGTTCCTTCTTTCTTCTCCCCACTCTGGTTTACCCTAGAGCCTTTTAGCCCTCCCACCAGGGGTGTCCAGTCATCCCTTAACTCCCACCCAATGCCCACTTCCTGTCCAAGAGAGGGGACTTAATGAGGTGGGGTCCGAGGGGTAAGACTGGAAGAAGAGAAGCTATGCCTCAGGAGTATTCTGAGCTAATCAAGCCAGCCTGAGGCAACCCCTTCCAGGCAACCCCTGTGAGACCCTGGTTAGATTTACAGCCTTGAAACATCTCCCTCTTTGCCTGCCTGTTTTCCCTCCTGCCTTTCTCCCTGCCTTCCTCCTTCCACCTGTCTTCCTTCCTTCTCCTCTCTCCCTTTTCCTCCCTCCCTTCTTTTGCTTCCTTCCTTCCTTTCTTGCTTTTCATCTTTTATGGAAATAAACAGTGAAATCCCCCAGTGTCAGGGGCTGAGGAGGCAGTGTTCAGGGTGTGTCAGTTATTGATGGCAGCCATAAGGAGGAGAATGCCTGAGGAGAGAGAAGGAGTGACTGCTGACCAGTCTGGGGGGGTCAGAAGCCTGTGGGCTCCCCTCCCCGTTCTTCATATCTCTCCTTGTTCTCCCAAACTCCTCTTTCCCTCCCACTCCTGGTCTTACTGCCCCCCTGACACACACATCCCGTCACCCTCAGTGATGCTTGTCGTCTCTTCCCACATAGGACAGCTTTTGGAGCTGTGGGGCGCAGATGCCCACAGACCCGGGGGGTCCCTCAGAGCACCCAAGCCTCTGATTCCTACAATGCTGTATCTTTGTCCTCCAGGGACCACAGCCCCACTGGAGCAACATTCAGTCCCCACTGAGGTTCCAGGGCCTGCTGCGGCCCCCAGCGCCCCCTACAACGGCTACAGAGAGGATGACCCAAGTTATCCCATACCTGTCCAGGACACCCGGCCACCAGAATTCCAGGGGGAGGTATGTTCTCACCATCTGCATCGAGCTACCTGCTCTCTTGTTCCTACCTGCCCACTCTTGCCTACCTAGCCTTCCAGAAGCCCTCACTCTCCCCACAAACCGTACCTAATCTCTGAACCCTAGAGATTCCCCCTGTGGAGCTGCCCAGCCCAGCTCCCAGGCCCCTGACTAGGCCTTCACCCTGTGGCAGCTTTCAGCCCTCTTGCCAACTCTCCACCAGCTGCTGCGAGACCACAGTTTTGAGGTCTTGGCAGTGGTCTACATGAGATATTGTGCTGGGTTAAGAGACCTGGGGAATGACCAGATGAGGAGGCTGAGGAACAGGAGGTGATGGGGCAGGGGATGGATGGTGGGACTATTCTTATTGCCAGCAAAGTCAAATTTGTGGGGAGATGACTGACTGGGATGTGATGACTGATTGGGATGTGATGAGTGGGCAGTGGAGTGTCCAGGAAACACCACACTGTGGACCTGAATCCCAGGAAAGGGGTCTGGGCAGTGGCCACAGAGAGGAAGGCCTTTCTGTAGGGCCAGGCAGATAGACAGGGAGTCCCCATAGGTGGTGTGTGTGTTTTCTATGAAGTGGGTGCAAGGTCACCTGTGGACAGGGTCTGGCGATGACAGGGCTGAGGCGAGAGCTCCCTTGGTCCCTGTGCTCCATGACTTGGGCGGAGGTCCGTAGGAGCTGGAGCGGGAGCATAAGACCGCTTGCCGGCTCCTGGGAGAAATGGCTGCCTTATTCACGTTTTCCCTCTTGCAGAGATCAGAGGAAGCCCTGCAGACACCCAGCTCTGGGGCTGTCCCGAGGAGGCCAGGTGGGCCCCAGGGGCCCTCCTCTGACCTGGCGGCCCTCAACCCTCTGGCCTCCAGCAGGCATCAGGAGCAGGACACAGACCTGGGCAGTACCCACACTGCAGGTATGCACGGAACCAGGAGTTAAAGGGCCTCTCTGACCTCCCCAGTGAGGTTGAGGATTAGAGTTGCCCCTCTGGCTTCCACGGACAGGAGGCAATGATTGGCGTAAAGAGACTTCACCCCAGGGAGCAACCTGATCCCTCAGAGGCAGTATTAGTTAGTATTGCTGCATAACAGACAACTCCAAAATCTAGTAGCTTAAAATACTCGTGATTCTGTGGATCAGGATTTGGGGCTGACTCAGTTCTGACCTTGGCTGGGTTCCCTCTTATGTCAGTGGTCAGCTAGGTGACTCTGTTCCTGGCTGTTGGCAGGGGCACCTGGGGCTTTTCCCTGTGATCTCACATCATTCAAGAGTCAAGCCCATCTCTTGGCAGCTGGGCAGAATTCTGAGAGGGAGGGAGGGTCCCTGAAGTGTAAGCTCAAAATGGACCCAGTGTCATGCCGGCACCATTCTGTGGGCCAAGGCAAGTTACAGGCCAGCCCAGCTTCAAAGAGTGGAAAACAGACTTTGTCCCTAGACAGGGGGGCTCACGGTCACATGGCTGAGGGTGTGGTACAGGGAAGGGAGGGGAATTAAGCCATTTCTGTACTCCACCAAAGGGACCTGCCAGGACCTGGAGGACAGTGGTAAGGGGAGTACAGGGCTGGGCCAGCTGTGAGCAGAGGGGCCCTTAGGCATACCCCACCCCAAAGCGATCTCTGAAACACAAAAAACCAAACCTGCTGCTGTTGAATGGATTCTGACTCATAGTGACCCTATAGGACAGAATAGAACTGCCCTATAGAGTTTCCAGTGAGCGCCTGGTGGATTTGAACTGCTGACCTTTTGGTTAGCGGTTGTAGCTCTTAACCACTACGCCACCAGGGTCTCCAGATCTCTAGCCCACAGCAAATCACTAAAATTTCTCAGCTCGTGAAATTTCTCAGTATGGTCTTCATGAGCCAGAGGCCTGGACACCAGCACCAGACCTTGGTGCCCTGTTCAGGAATATACAGTTGTTCCTTCTAACCTCCCAGGCTGGTGGCACCTCTCTGCACCACTACTTCCCAAACTGTGGTACAGGACACTGGTGCCCAGCCAGCCCTCAGTGCCCGGAGGACAGCCACAGGGCACATGAGCAATTAAAAGTTCGGAGAAGCTATCTTAGTGCACTACACTCCTGTCTGCCCAAAACTTTTGCACAAGGACCCATTTGCACTTTGCAATGTTGTTTGCTATGGAACACCTTTTGGGAAATGCAGGTATGGACCAGGGAGGCAAAGGACACCTAGGTTTTAGTGTGTTCCTGGACACAGACTCCATGAGGATCTGTGGTGTTAGATTGGGTGGGTCACATCAGAATCAGACCCTGGCATTTGTCAACCATAGAACCTGGCATGTGTGTTTTCACAGAGTCCAGGAGAGATCCTGATGTAGCCATCTTTATGAACTGTCACTACCTGCCACCTGCTACCTCCTGCTTCCCTGAGGGCAGGTCCTCCTCCCAGAGGTGGCCTTGTCCCTGCCCCTCCCTCCCCCAAGCCCTTAGGCCTCCTTGGAAATTTGTACACACTGGGCAGGCTGGGCCCCTGGTTGCCCTGTGACTGCCGCGAACTGGTCTGTTTGAGCCTCCTGCTGCCTCCTGCTTGCTCCAGGATTGCTCTTTCTTCTGTTGGTGGGAGGAGGAAGGATGGCAATGAGAAGAGCCACCAGGATTCCACCAGGCTAAGAAGATGGAAAAGGCAGACACAGGAGGTTCCAGGCAGAAGAAAAAGCAGAGAGAATAATTAGTAATGATCTTCATGCTCTTAGGGGCTGTAAGGGGGAAGGACCATTTCATTCTTGTAGGATG
Source organism: Elephas maximus indicus (assembly GCF_024166365.1). Classification (NCBI taxonomy): domain Eukaryota; kingdom Metazoa; phylum Chordata; class Mammalia; order Proboscidea; family Elephantidae; genus Elephas; species Elephas maximus. The sequence continues at coordinate 42,481,807 of NC_064843.1, forward strand.
GCAGCAGGTCAAGGAGTGAGGGTAGACAGAACCCAAGGATGTGCTTATAGGCCTGGGAGAACTGTCCAAAGGGGCCGTGGAGCCTCCTCCCTAGGCAGGAGACTGGGAGGCCTGGATGCAGTTGGATTGGTATGACCTGGGGCAGAGGGACGCTTTTCCAGCCCTCTGATCCCAGAGTGACTGATTTTACAAACGGTCCTGTGGGTTTGTATTTCCACTGTTGTTTTGCTATCTGCAGGTGAGGTCTCCAGCCCCACGTTACCCCGTGGGCCTGTGTCTCCATCCGTCTCCTTCCAGCCCCTAGCTCGCTCCACCCCCAGGGCAAGCCGCTTGCCTGGGCCCGCACTGTCAGCTCCGTCCACTGGTACCTCCTCCTCTTCCACACCCACTGGCTTGGCTTTTGCAGGAGGTGCTGGTGACCAGGCCACGGTTACCATCCGCTCCAGTGAGATAAGGGTGCCCACCAACCCTATGACCATCAGCACAGCACCCACCGAAGTGCCCACCAACTCAGCACCCACCAGTACAGCACCCTCCAAGTTGGCCATGATGCCTGCAAACACAGTGCCCTCCAAAGTGCCTGCCAACCCAGTCTTTGCCAGCACAGTGCCCTCCAAGTTGCCCACCAGTTTAAAGCCCCCTGGTACGATGTCTTCTAACATGCTCCCGTCCAAGTTGCCCACCAACTCAATGCGTGTTGGTGCAGTGCCATCCAAAGTGTCTGCTGGCTTGGAGTCTGACCCTAGGATGCCCACTAGTGTGGTGCCCAACAAGGTGCCCACCAGCACAGTGTCCACCAGCAAGAGCAGCAGCAGACCAGAGGTGAGTCCTTACCCCTCCTAGCTGTGACCCAAGCCTCTTCCTCTTAGGAGAGCTTGTCCTCCTGGCCCTGTCCTTGAATCCTCCCCCAACCTTTTCTGTGTCCAGCCCGGCCTAGTCTAGGGCCTCTCCCTGAGGGTGCAGGGACAGCTGAGAACTAGCCTCATCTAGAGCCCACCCCATGTCTCCAGGAGTTATAATGGTCATTAGAACTCCTAAGTTTGGATGCCTCAAGGGTGTCAGGCATGGCGAGCACCTCTACCATTCATGTGCATTAACTCCTTTAGAGCTCACAGTTCCCCACTAACCTTCGCAGCCCCATTTTGCAGATGAGGAATTGAGGGTTACTTGAGAGCAGCCAGCAAAGGGTAGAGTGGGTGGTGTGCCTGCCTTGATGCCTTGCTTTTCACCACCAGCACGCCTGGCCCGCTCCTCCATGACTGGGGCCTAATGGACAGCAGACCAGGCCCAGCCCCCAACAGCTATCCCCTCCCATAGCCCCACTGCTGCTGTCTACCTGGAGGAACCAAGTCCGTGGGACTCTAGGCAAATGGCCAGGCCTCTGACCCTGCAGAATGTCAATGCAGGATGGGGCTGCACCCCTCCAAGGACTGCTGCCAGGACCTTGGTCCCCTCCTCCTCCACTGCTTTCTGTAACACCAATGAGTTAGATCCCCAAGAGCTGGTGGCCCAGGGGCATTCTGGGCTGGGGCTGGGGCGTTGCAGTGCTAGTTGGTACCCTGGCCTGGGAGTGGGGCTGCCCAACCTGCTTGTCTCCGCCCACCGCCCCACCCCCATCCTATCTAGCACTTTCCTCTCTTTGCCAGGAGACCCCAGCGGCTCCAGCACCTGCAGGCCCTGAAGGCAGCTCTCCCTGGCCAGACAGCAGTTTGGAGACCTTGGGCCCAGGGCCAGAGCTGAGCAAGCCAGGGGAGCTATTATCCCGGGTAGACAGCCAGCCATTCTCGGGCTCCTCCGAGGACCTAGCCATCAGCCGCAGCTACTCCCAGGACAAGGGGCCCAGCAACATCCCAGAAGAGGACGAGTATGTGTCCGAGTTCATGAACTCCTTTGAGATCCATGTGACCGAGCGCCCCAGTGCTGACCTCCTGGATGGCAGCCCCGAACCTCGTGCCACCCCACAGCCCCCAATGCGGGAGGAGCTGCGTGTCGGGGAGGTCTCCTGGCTCGGGGTAGCTGCAGCTGGGGTACTCCTGGCCACGATCCTGACTGTGCTATACCGGCGGCGCCTACTGCATTGAAGCCTCCTGGGCCCTCTCCACCACACATCTGCTCCCTTTCCAGCAGTACACTGGCCTCTCTCTTGGGATCAGAGCTGTCCAACCCCCTTGTCCCTTTGGCCCTGCCAGGGCGGGTAGGAGAATCTGAGGGGAAGGAAAGGCCCTGTGGGTGGGAGGCAAGGTTTGCATCCCAGCTGGTGCTCTATGTGGGTCCTGCACCATCCTTGGCTTTCTGGGCCCTGGGCTGCCCCTTGCACCCTAGACCTGCCCACCCTGCAGTTGGGCCTCGCCCGAGTTCTCTGGAGGAGGTGCCTTGTCCAGGCCTCATCCCTGTTTGTCCAAGCCCATGGGGCAGGAGATCCATCACCCCCTGTCCTGCCATTGTCCCCAGGAGGCTGAGGGCAGGTACATGGGATGGGGACACACAGGGGGCCTGAGGCTGTGCACTGGAGTGAGTGGGAGGGCCAGAGTGGCAGATCTGCAGCTGGGCTGCTTCAGGTCCCCCGTGGCTCCCAGTCTCCACCAGGTCACCTGGGGAGGTTCAGAGGTTGCCTGGAACCACAGAGGCAGCTACCAGGCCTGAGAGCTACCTCCCTGAGTCTGTCTCCAGTCCTCACCTCCATATCCAACCTTCTCACCCTCTTCCTCCTCTGTTCCTCGCTCCTGGCCTCCATTGTTCTCTTCAGCTCCCTACAAGAGCTGGGAAGGGGGTGCCTGGCAGGGCAGAAGTTTGGATTTTAATTCTGCCCCTTTCTGGGCTGTGTGGCCCTGGCAGTTTATCCAACTTCTCTGGTTTTGCCTCCTGAAGTGCACAGTGAGTATCATGGTTGTTCCTTCTCTGGGTGCTTCTGAAATTGAACCAGACACTGTTTGCTAAGCACCTGGTCTGGAAGGGCTGGCCACCTTTCCCTGGCAGCCAGGCAGAGATGGTGCACACGGTACAGGGCACACAGTGGGTTTAGGGCAGCCTAGGCTTCATCCCCCTCGGCCTCCCACTAGCTTTGTGATCTTGGGCAAGATATTAACCTCTCTGTGCCTCAGTTTTCTCACCTGTAAAATGGGATGGATAGTAGTATGTATGTGCATATATACATATATGTATATATCATAGCGTTGTGAGGATTAAATGAATTTGTGTAAAGCTGGCATTTTCTTAGGTTGGATACATGTTATTGTCACACGTATGTGGAAGGACTGGAGCCTTGGCCTCCACTTCCGGAGACAGAACCAGACCCTGCTGCCTCCTCTTTATGTTTGCCCCTTACTTCACCATGGGTGGAAACCCTGGTGGCATAGTGGTTAAGTGCTACGGCTGCTAACCAAAGGGTCAGCAGTTCATATCCGCCAGGAGCTCCTTGGAAACTCTATGGGGCAGTTCTACTCTGTCCTGTAGGGTCACTATGAGTCAGAATCAACTTGATGGCACTTTTTTTTTTTTTTTTTTCACCATGGGTGCATTGGAGAATTGGTGGGGAGGGAGGTGCGTCCACTGGGGCCATGGCACAGGGTGGGTGTTGGGGAGCTGTCCCCACCCCCTCCCCCCAGCCAGGCAGGTCATCCTACCCTCACTGCAGCTCACACACATTAGCTACATTTACACAGGAAACACTAGGGTGGATTGGGCTACCCTATGGGTTCCCTTCAGGCATCTGTCACCGGCGAGTGGGAGGAGCAGACACAGGAGCTGCCACCATTACTGGTCTCTGCAAGGGGTGGGGATGAGAGCTGTGGGAACCCTCAGCGGGTTGGGGTGGCTGTGGTCAACCCCCAAGCTGTCTGCCCTACCCGGGCCACGCCCCCAGAGTGCTGCTACGGCCTTTCTCTGCTCTACCCTGGGGGAACCTCAAAGTGACCCCGTGACCTCTACCTCCAGACTTCTCTTAACCTCTGGCTCCGAACCCACCGACCTGTGCCCTGAAGCTGGGAGTGGTCCCCACCCAGCTGCCGGCTCCACTGCCCACTCACCCTCTCTCTCAGCCACCCTCCTCACTCTCCCCTCACTCTCCCCTCACACCCAGCCCCAGGCACCCATGTTAAGCAGCTTGGTGAACAGTTCATGCACAAGCACTGGTTTTTTATTTTTGTTGTGCTTTAAGTGAAAGTTGACAAATCAAGTCAGTCTCTCATACAAAAATTGATATACACCTTGCTATGTACTCCTCGTTGCTCTCCCACCAATGAGACCACACACTCCTCCTCTCCGGCCTGTATTCCCCGTGTCCACTCAGCCAGCTTCTGTCCCCCTCTGCCGTCTCATCTCCCCACCAGACAGGAGCTGCCCATGTAGTCTCTTGGGTCTTCTTGAGCCAGGAAGCTCCCTCCTCACCAGTACAAGCACTAGTTTTAATGTGTTACCCTCCCAGGGTAACTTTGAAAACAAAGTACCTCAAGAAAGCAATATGTAGCCCCAAAGAATGATGCTCGGATGGCTCCAACAGTGGAATTTCAAGCACAGTGACCAGCTGCTGTGGGAGTTACCTTTGGGTGGTGGGTGCAGGGGGTGTGGAGAGACTTCCCAGCACTCCTCACAGGCTGCACCGAAGCCCTGACTTGGCCTGCATTCCCCACCATCCCTATTTCAACTGTTGTCAACCTGAGGCCTCTAAAATGCCAGCTTTAAGCAGAGGTGGGAATTGGCCAGCATATCAAAGCGTGTGGCCAGGAGAGGGCTTGGGCTGGTTGATGTCAGGTTGCAGAGAATCCTGTTTTTGGAGTGTGGCTTTCAGCTGCGGGAGATGTGTCAGGGAGACCCAGTTATGGCCTAGCTGATGTGGAGGCCAGAATCTAAGGAAGAGAGGGAGGACCTCTACCCCAAGTATGGGCCTGGCCACCCATATTGGGATCACCTGCTACAAAGGTGGTGGTTGTTAGCTGCCATCAAATTGGCCCCCAACTCCTGGCGACCCCATGCACAGTGGAACAAAACACTGCCTGGTCCTGTTCCACCCCCATGATTAATTGCAGATTGGACTGTCGTGATCCATAGGGCTTTCACTGTCTGATTTTTGGAAGTAGATTGCCAGGCCTTTCTTCCTAGCCTTAGTCTGCAGACTCCGCTGAAACCTGTTCAGCATCATAACAGCAGGCAAGCCTCCACTGACAGATGGGTGGTGGCTGAGCATGAGGAGCAATGGCCAGGAAATGAACCCAGGTCTCCTTCATGGAAGGGGAGAATTCTACCATTGAACCACCGCTTCCCCGGGCTGCAAGAGTACTTGCATATAACCCATCTCCACCTTCTTTTTCCTGCTGATGTAGTTACATCTTCCTCAAAGGACAAGTGCCTCCCCTGCTTCTCTCCCAGGAAACAGCAGCAGACCCTGCTTGACGACCCAGTGAAGCCAGACCCATGCCGCACTTCACCCTGTTCCCTTGCTGGATGCTTTTGGATTGAGGGGACTTCCAGCCACATGTTGGGGAGATGCCCATAACCCAGGCAGGCCTCAGATTATTAATAGCATATTTAAAAAAAAAAACACTTTTACTGTGGAAAAATATCAAACACAAAAGTGCAGAGACTAGAACCCCCATTGCCCAGCTTCAATAATTCTTTCATCCCTGCCTGTTTCCCCATTTTCTGTAAGGTTCTTTTTATAAGTCAGAGACTGAAGGGCTCAGAAAGCCACGGAGCAGACATGTGTGGGGAGGATTTTTTGGCAAAGGCCCTCTATTTTCTCCAAGTCAGCCTTAGGTAATAAATAACCAGGCATTTTCAGTTTCTTTGTGAGTGATGCTCCTGTCCTTGAACCAGCTCAAAGTGTGATCAGCATTGGACCCCTGTCTTATGAGGAGGGGACTGAAGGAGATTCCTGCATGGTCAAGCTCCTTGGAGGTGCCTGTCCCAGAGAAGTAACTATTGATGGGGTACTTTCCAGTGGCAGCTTGCCCTACTGTACCAGGGGCTTCCTCTAGGCTCAGACAGAGCTCCCCCCGCCCGAAAAAAAAAAGAAGCTTCAAACTGCAACATGTCTCCTGCTCTTGTCTCCTGGGAATGTAGTCACTCAGGCCTTAGGATCCCACGCTTTCCATGGACACATTGTCACACAGTTGGTGGCTAAGAGACACCCCCACTTCCAGGAAAAGTAGTGTCCAGCGTCCTTGAACCAATGCATCCCAAGTGATAGGTCTCTTGTGCTCACCTTTCTGCTCTTTTCCCTTTAGCCCAGGGCCACAAAGTTCACCTGTGGGGCTGGGACATGGTCACCCTGAGCGTTCTTCACTCCTTGCTGTGGCTGGTGCTAACGACAGCAATCATAATAATGGCTACCACTTATCACATACCGGTGCTGGGCATTGTGCTAAGTGCTTGATATGTATTAACTCATTTAACCATTGTCAACCCAATTGACAGCTGGCCTGCAAGACTGGGAGGGAGGACAGAGGGAGGACAGACCAGGGGAGACTGGGGCCCAGAGCTGGGTGGTTTCTATGCCCTTGGCCCGCAGCTGATCAGGTATCTGGAGCCTGGTGGTCCATTTAAAGAGATTTTAATACCAGCACATCCCTGCTCAGTGTGCCAAGTTCTGCCACCTGCTATAACCATGTAATAGCGTGCAATATATGATTAATATATCCTCAGGGATATGTGACAATATGATTATAATCATTGTGTGGGTCCAGCTTAATGCCCTGAGGCTGGGTGAGGTGGGACGAGGGCACAATCCTAAAATCTCAGGCCTCAGGAGGCCAGTTTGGTTTAAAAAAACAAAACAAAACAACCCACTGCTGTTGAGTTGATTCAGATTCATGATGACCCTATAGGACAGAGTAGAACTGCCCCATAGGGTTTCAAGGAGCGGGTGGTGGATTCGAACTGCCAATGTTTTGGTTAGCAGCTGAACTCTTAACCATCGTGCCACCAGGGCTCCCAGTTTGGCTTAGGAGACATTATTTGTTAAATGATTCCCCTGTGCTTGAAGACAAAAGTGTGTGTGTGGCGGAGGGGGGGGGGGTGGGGAGACAGGGATGTGGGAAAGGGTGGAAGTGCCTCTTACCCTCTAGGACCTGTGAGCTGTGAGAGCAGAGCCAGATGAGGTCAGTCCCATAAGTCCTTGAGTATCCTTGGCCCTGGACAGGCTGCACCAGCTTCCTCTACCTTCCTGCCACCTCCTCCCCCATCCCCAAGTGCCACTGCTGTGCCTTCCAAATCCACCTGAGTTGCTGATTTCCTAGCAATCAGGCGCTATCTTCTACTTAATCAATTCACTTGTATTTAACATAAGAGAAAAAGAAAGCTTTCATTTTCCCATGCAGCTGGAAATGGGCTTCTTGCAGGAGGCTTGTCCAAAGGAATTGCGAAAGAAAGTGTGGTAATTGCTGCAAAAATTGCTTTATTTTTCTGCTTGCTTTCATGACGATGTCCTTAAAATTGTGAGCCCACAGACACTTGTCAGCAGTGTAATAGGCCCCATTACTACTTCTAGAACTGGGAGTCCTTCAGCTCTTCTTTCATTCAGCCTGAGGGCCCACCGTGGCCAGAGCTGCTAGTAGTGAGGGTAGAGAAGTGTTTTAGTCATCTAGCGCTGCTATAACAAATACCACAAGTGGATGGCTTTCACAAAGGGAAATTTATTTCGTCACAGTGGAGTAGGCTAAAAGTCCAAATTCAGGGCATCAGCTCCAGGGGAAGACAGTCACTCTCTGTCGGCCTTCTCATCAATGTTCTCCCGGACTAGGAGCTTCATGCAGGGACTCCGAGTCCGGTGCTTCTTTCTTGGTGGTATGAGGTCCCCAACTCTCTGCTTGCTTCCCTTTCCTTTTATCTCTTGAGAGATAAAAGGCAGTGCAGGACCCACCCCAGGGAAACTCCCTTTACATTGGATCAGGAAGGTGACCTGAGTAAAGGTAGTGTTACATTCCCACCCTAATCCTCTTTAGCATAAAACTACAATCACAAAATGAAGGACAACTGCACAGTACTGGGAATCATGGCCTAACCAAGTTGACACATATTCTTGGGGGGACACAATTCAATCCATGACAGTTGGTGAATGTAAACAGATCCTTTGGGTCCTCCCTCACTTTCGCTCCTGTCATATCTACTGAGATACAAGCTCCCTGACTCTCAGGGTATGGCCGGCTGTTACCTGCACTGGCTCAGAGGCCTCTCCCTCCCATTCTGTTCAGGGATGTCAGTCTCCCCTCTGAATGTTCACCTTTCTTATAATCTGGTCTATTGTAAGCATTTTTTCAACTACACAGGTAATACATGAAAACGTGTTCAGTGTAAAAAAAAAAAAAAAAACCCCAAACTGTACAGAGCAACGTAGACCAGAGCTTCTGATATCTCAGTATACAGCCAAATCCTCTGAGGATACTTTTAAGATGAAGGCTCTGACTTATTACCTCTAGAGTGTGATTGGAGACTCTGCATTTCTCAGAACAAGGAGCCACATTGAAAGTGCCCTGCACTGCCCTGCAGTCCCATACTCTTCCCAGGGCTGTCCATGAACTTCATTCCCTACCTTTCTCCATGTGCTTCTGTGCCATCTTAGAAAACCAAACCAAGCCCATTGCTGTGCAGTTGATTCTGACTTATGTTACAGAGTAGAACTGCTCCATAGGGTTTTCTTGGCTGTAATCTTTACGGAAACAGGGCACCAGGCCTTTCTTCTGTGGTGTCCCTGGGTGGGTTTGAACCACCAAACTTTAGTAGTTGAGCACAAAACATTTTCACCCCACCCCACCCCGGGACCTGGTGCCATTTTATACCCCTAACTTAATGCTATCATTAGCTTGGGGCCTGAGGTCCTGTTCATAACAGTGGGGTACAGAACCTTCTGGCCTCCAGTCTCCTCTACAGCTCCCTGTAGCACCCTACAAAGTATTGTTGCCAAGCTTAATAACAGGACTTGAACTAAATTTAGTTCATACACCAGAGACTTACATCATCCTGAGACCAGAAGAACTAGTTGGTGCCCGGCCACAACCGATGACTGCCCTGACAGGGAGCACAACAGAGAACCCCTGAGGGAGCAGGAGATCAGTGGGATGCAGACCCCAAATTCTCACAAAAAGACCATACTTAATGGTCTGACTGAGACTAGAGGAATCCCAGCAGTCATGGTCCCCAAACCTTCTGCTGGCCCAGGACAGGAACCATTCCCGAAGACAACTCATCAGACATGAAAGGGACTGGACAGTGGGTAGGAGAGAGATGCTGATGAAGAGTGAGCTAATTATATCAGGTGGACACTTGAGACTGTGTTGGCATCTCCTGTCTGGAGTGGGGATGGGAGGGTAGAGAGGGTTGGAAGCTGGCAAAATTGTCACGAAAGGAGAGACTGGAAGGGCTGACTCATTAGGGGGAGAGCAAGTGGGGAGTATGGAGTAAGGTGTATATAAACTTATATGTGACAGACTGACTTGATTTGTAAACGTTCACTTGAAGCTCAATAAACATTAAAATATATATATATATATATATAACATATAGACAAAGTCCCTGGGTGGAGTAAACAGAGAAGCACCGGGCTATTAGTAGAAAGGTTAGGAGTTTGAACCCACCCAGAGGCGCCTCAGTAGACAGGCCTGGTGATCTGCCGAAAGTTCACAGCCTTGAAAACCCTATGGAGTGCAGTCCTACTCTGACACACACAGGGCTACCATTAGTCAGAATCGACTTGATGACAAGTAATAACAACATACAAACAGAAAAGTACACACATCATAAAAGTGTTGCATAATGAAATTGTATAAACTGAATACATCGAGTGGAACCAGCACCTAGATGGGGAAACAAAACATTCACCAGCCCCCAGAGGCCCTTCCAGTCTTTACCCCTGACTGGTGACCACTATCTAACTTCTAATACCATAGAAGATTTTTGCCTGCTTTTGAACTTTATATAAATGGAATTCTAAGTAAAAAAAAAAAAAAATTAGTTCATACAACAGACCTTCTATTTGGTCATTATTTCGGTTGGTTGAAGGCCCTTTGGTTCTGGATTTTTTTCACCCATGTGGGGGCTGGGGGGCCATCAAAATCACTGATAAAATGGAGAGCTAGGCAGAGCCAGAGCCCCACACAATGCCACTGAAGACCCTTGACCAACTAAACTCAATCGATTAATTTGCATTCTCCCTGCAGTTCTTTAACAGTTAAGGGCATACCTAACACCCCCTGTGGAGGCATATTAGTTATCCATTGCTTCATGATAAATTATGCCAAAATACAGTGGCTTAAAACAATACTTTCAGTACCTCACAGGTTCTGTGGATCAGGATTCCGAGTTCAGGTTAGCTGTGTCCTCTGGCTCAGGGTCTCTCGCAAGGCTGCAATCAAGGGATCGGCATGTCTAGGTCATCTCAAGGATCGTCTTGGAAAGGAATCTTTCCAAGCTCCCTCACACGGTTGTTGGCAGGATTTGGCTTTTCCCATGGGCTGTTGACTGAGGGCCTCAGTTCCTCCCTGACTGTTGGCCAGAGGCCACCCTCAGTTTCTTGCACTTTTGGTCTTTCCATAGGACAGCACACAATACGGAAGCTTGCTTCATCAGAGTGAAGAAGAGAGAAAGAGTGTGAGCAACAGAAGTCAGACTTTTGTAAGAAGTGACATCCCATCACTTTTGTGAATTGCACTCAAGGAGCAATTTACCTGGAATGGGGCTCATTGGGAGCTATTTTAGTAGGTGTCTACCACAGGAGAGGAATTTGGCACTGTCCTGTAAATGACATACATTTATTCTTTGACCCAGCAATCCCATTTTTAGAACTTTAAGTCAAAGATACATTGGCAGAGATAAAAATGTATGAACGGTGCTCTTTGTAAATAACAAAAGACCACCAAAATAACCCAGGTATCCATCAGCAAGACATTGACTAAATAAACTATGGCATACTCAGACGTTGAAGTACTAAGCAGCTGCAAACAGGAATGAGGCAATCTATGTACCACTGTGGAGTGAACTCCAGGATGTGAAAGAAAAAGGAAAAATGCATATAGTATATAATCTTGTATTTAAAAAAAAAATATATATATATATAATGGAAGAGTAAACCAAAAACTAATTAAAAAAATAGTTACCTATAGAGGGACGCTACGAGTCAGAACCGACTTGACAGTAGCAGGTTTTATAAAGGGATGGAGGGAAAAGGTTGGTAGGTTCAGGGATGGAAGCTAGACTTCTCTGAATGTGCTTTGTTTTATAGATTTGGCTTTGGAACGATGTTAATATTTTACATAATATTATAACAAAATTAAATAATTTTTTTCTAAGTCCCTAAAAATTGAATTAAAAAAAAAAAAAGCCCAATCCCAATTGTATATCTAGTTGGTGACTGAACTACACAGAGAGGAATCATTTCAAATAACTTTAAAGCACAACAATTTGATATTTCATCCTTAGTGCAGTATATCCTAAGGACAAAAAGGACTGCAAAGAATATTAAACAGTAATCACGTTGTTGGTAGTAATATTCTTAGCCTGAAACTATTATCTATGTATTGGACAATAAAGCAAATAGGTAGTTAATGTTGATACGAACCTGGATTTTCTGAGTAAGATAAAAGATACAATATAAAATCAGAAAAAGAGTTAAGCAGTCAACTATTATCGAAAAGTAGGCAATTTAAACCCACCCAGAGGTGTCTTGGACGACAGGCCAGGTGATCTGCTTCTGAAAGGTCAGAGCCTTGAAAACCCTGTGGAGCAGTTCTACTCGGCACACATGGGGCCACCATGAGTCAGAATCAACTAGACATCAACAACAATTGAAGACTACTAGAGTCATGTTTAAAAGACTTGGAACTTGATCTGAAGAGGCTTCCGCTGGCCAAATGTGGGACAATTTGAACATCAAAAAGAATAGTGACTCTGACATTGTGTAAAGACCAAAGTTTATTAGTGGTTACCAGGGGTGGGAGGGGGAGAGGAAAAGTGGGGGAGGGTATTGGTTATGGAGTACTGAGTTTCAGTTTATGATGATGGAAAAATTGCATTGATTAAGGGTAGGGTTTCACAGCTGATTATTGTAAGTGCTGTCAATAAGTTGTACACCTGTAAAAAGTTGACAAAAGTTGTGTGATATACTTACAAAACCAAAAAAAAAAAAAAAAGGAGATGCTGAAGCTGCTTATGTACAACCAAATAGCTCGTGGGGTTTGGTTCCTTGGTTTGAGGGTTTAAGGTCATAGTTTCATAAGACATCTCAGTTAATTGGCCTAATAATGTGTTTAGTGGTTCTATTTTACCTCCTAGCTCTTGAATAGTGCCTGGGGTCTTAAAAGCTTACAAGTAGCCATCCAAGGCACAATAATTGGCCCCTATTCACCTGGAGCAACAGAAAAAGGAGAGTCAAGAACAGGAGGAGGATATGGAATGTGTGGCTAATTGTCTCAGTGAACAACTGCCTCCTTTACCATGAGACCAGAACTGGATGGTGCCTAGTTGCCGTTACTGACCATTTTGATCAAAAATTCTAAAGAAGACTCGTGATCAAAAGGGGGAAAATGTAGAACAGAATTTTAAATTTTCATGGACTTCAGACTTTCTGGAGCCATAGAGCCTGGATGAACCCCTGAAAACACTGTCCTGGTATAATCTTTAAACCTTAAACCAAAAACATACCTTGAGGTCATCTGAAAGCCATAGTTTAGCTTAACTGTAAAAAATGTCTTCTTTGAGCATTGTGCTCCATCAAGATCTATTATATGGGATCAAATTGACAATAGCAACTTGAAAGATTAAGTTAGGAACCTTAGGGGGCAGTGAGTTTATGTTAATGGGGGAGGAACAACCCAGAAAAGGAGGGTGAGAATGGTTGCACAACGTGAAGAATGTAGTCAACGTCACTGAATTGTACACGTAGGAACTGTTGAACTAGTATATATTTTGCTGTGTATATTCTCAACGACAAAATAAATTAAAAAAAATAATGACCCCAGTGAATTAAAATTAATCAAATAGGTTTTAAAAATCCGTGAGTTCGTAATAATACTGAAAAGAAAATAATTCTTTGGTGTCTAGAGGATGTTAGGAAACCAACTCATTCTGAAAACTGGTCAATGAAGGAAAAAAAACATAATTCTGCATTTTCTGTGTGAGTCGAAGCTCAGGATACAAGAGTTGTTGAAGGAAGGTTTCTCTTTATAAAAGAATTCCAGTTATGTGCGGAAGGAACAGTAGAATTAGAATATCACAATTTTGCAACCTTAACGATCCATGGAGCCCTGGTGGCACAGTGGTTAAGTGTTCAGCTGCTAACCAAAAGGTCGGCAGTTCGAATCCACCAGCCTCTCCTTGGAAATCCTATGGGGCACTTCTTCTCTGTCCTATGGTGTCTCTATGAGTCTTAATGGATTCGATGGCAACTGGTTTGGTTTTGGAATGATTCACAATCAACGCCCATGAAAGCAGTAGTCAAGAAATCAAACGATGTATTGCATTGGGCAAATCTGCTGCAAAAGACCTCTTTAAAGTGTTAAAAAGCGAAGATGTCACTTTGAGGACTAAGGTGTGCCTGACCCAAACAATGGTATTTTCAATCGCCTCATATGCACGTGAAAGCTGGACAATGAATAGGGAAGACCAAAGAAGAACTGATGCATTTGAATTATGGTCTTGATGAAGAATATTAAATATACTATGAACTGTCAGAAGAATGAACAAATCTGTCTTGGAAGAAGAACAGCCAGAATGCTCTTTAGAAGTGAGGATAGTGAGACTTTGTCTCATGTACTTTGGACATGTTATCAGGAGGGACTAGTCCCTGGAGGACATCATGCTTAGTAAAGTAGAGGGTCAGCAAAAAAGAGGAAGACCCTCAAGGAGTTAGATTGTCACAGTGGCTGCAGCAATGGGCTCAAATATAGCAATGATTATGAGGTGGCACAGGACCGGGCGGTGTTTCCTTCTGTTGTACATAGGGTCGCTATGAGTTGGAACTGACTTGACAGCACCTAACAACAACAATGAAATAATGGAGCTAGGCAATGATCTCCAATAGTTGCTAAACTCAGTAGGTGAAAAACTGATGGGGAATGTCATGGATTCAATTGTCACCCCCAAAAATACGTATATCACTTTCTCTAGGCCATGATTCCAGGTATTGTGTGATTGTCCACTATTTTGTCATCTGATGTGATTTTCCTGTGTGTTGTAAATCCTACCTCTATGATGTTAATGAGGTGGGATAGGTGGCAATTATGTTAAGGCAGGACTCAATCTACAGGATTGAATTGTGTCTTGAGTCAGTCTCTTTAGAGATGTAAAAGAAGTGAACAGAGAGACAGGGGATGTCATACCACTAAGAAAGCAGCGTTGGTGGGAGCAGAGCTCATCCTTTTGGTCCTGGGGTTCCTGCACAGAGAAGCTCCTAGGCCAGGGGAAGATTGATGAGAAGGTCTTTCTCCAGACCCAACAGAGAGAGAAAGCCTTCCCCTGGAGCTGATGCCCTGAATTTGGACGTCTAGCTCACTAAAAAATCACTAGATAGTGAGAAAATAAATTTCTCTTTGTTAAAGCCATTCACTTGTAGTGTTTCTGTTATAGCAGCACTAGATGACTAAGACAGGGGTTCCTCAAAGTTAAACATAGAATTAACCATAACCCACCCACTGCCATCGAGTCAATTTTGACTCATAGTGACCCTAAAGGGCAGAATAGAACTGCCTCATAGGGTTTCCAAGGCTATAATCTTTTTTTTTCCATTTTTTTTAATGGTGCTTTAAGTGAAAGTTTACAAATCAAGTCAGTCTCTCGTACAAAAATTTATACACTCACCAAACTGTATACTTAAAATAAAAAAAAACAAAAACTTAAAATAGATACAGTTTATTATATATAATAAATTACACCTAAATAAAGTTGATTAAAAATGCAATTGGAGACCAGAAGAACTAGATGGTGCCCAGCCACAACCGATGACTGCCCTGACAGGGAGCACAACAGAGAACCCCTGAGGGAGCAGGAGATCAGTGGGAAAAAAAACCCCAAATTCTCATAAAAAGACCACACTTAATGGTCTGACTGAGACTAGAGGAATCCCAGCAGTCATGGTCCCCAAACCTTCTGTTGGCCCAGGACAGGAACCATTCCCGAAGACAACTCATCAGACATGGAAGGAACTGGACAATGGGTTGGAGAGAGATGCTGACAAAGAGTGAGCTACTTGTATCAGGTGGACACTTGAGACTGTGTTGGCATCTCCTGTCTGGAGGGGAGATGGGAGGGTAGAGAGGGTTAGAAACTGGCAAAATTGTCACGAAAGGAGAGACTGGAAAGAGGGAGCGAGCTGACTCATTAGGGGGAGAGTAGGTGGGAGTATGGAGTAAGGTGTACATAAGCTTATATGTAACAGACTGACTTGATTTGTAAACTTTCACTTAAAGCACAATAAAAATTACTAAAAAAAAAAAAATGCAGTTGGAATAGCAGTTGTTGTTAGTGGCCGTGGAGTCAGCTGCGACTCATGGTGACCCCATACACAACAGAACAAACCATTGTCTGGTCCTGTACCATCTTCATGATTGTTGGGATGCTTGAGTTCATTGTGCAGTCACTGTGTATTTTGAGTACCTTTTTCCAATCTAGGGTGCTCATTTTCCAGCACTGTATCATAGGGCAATATTCTGTTGGGATCCATAGGGCTTTCACTGGCTAATTTTCAGAATTGGATTGCCAGGCCTTTCTTTCTACTCTGTAGATTAGATTGGAGAGGAAGGAAATTAAAAAAAGAATAAGTAAGGGATGGATAGGGAGGGGAAACAACATCTACTTAGGGAAAGTGGTAGTGAGGGGGTTCTCCAAGGGAGAAAACATTTAAGCTGTGACCCATGTATGAAAAGGGCCAAAGAAGTAGAGGGTGAAGGTGGTGCCCTGGGATGGGGGGAGGAGTTCTCCAGGCAGAAAGAATAGCAGATATGAACGCCTTGAGGCAGGGAAGAGCTAAGGAAAACTGCTTTTGCTGTGATAATTGGATGAAGAAAGGACATTGGGATGTTTGGTCTACTTAAAGTAACAAAATATCTTTGAAGAATTTGAGTAGTACCCCACTAATCTGCAAACACTGATTACTAAAAACTAAGCACCCTCATCTATTCATGTAAAGACCTCTTCATGACACTTTATACTCATTTAAGTCAATGTGTGAGGGTACTTGAGAGTAATACAAACAGTATTTCTTTAATTTCACACCTTCATTAATGTAAATTGGTGTTCTCTTTCAGTGAATATGACCAGAGATAGAAATACTGAGCAGGGTACACAAATAGAGAAAGTTCTGCAGACAACTCCATCTGCCACAGTAATGTAGACAATTCTGCGTGCATTTTAGCCTCTTGAGTTGCCTGAAATTTGAGGATCCTTGAGAAATGGACTCTGAGCCCTTAAGGTAGGAAAGTTATAATTCCAGGCACTGGATCGTGAGAAAGGACAGAATGAGTGGTCTTGATAATGAGGGCTTGGTCTCCATCATGATTGCTTTGATTAAGACTCTTTGTTTCCAAGTAACAGAAGACAATGTAAGTTAGATTAAGCAAAAAAGAGAAAGAGAAATTTATTATAATGTTACAGGGGTGGATTCGTGGAACCCAAAGATAGGAATGGAGGAACCCAAAGCCCAGGAAAGGAGGGAACCACGACTGGGAGAGCTGGCGGTCTGTTTTTCTGTTTCGCTCTGTGCATCTGTTCATTCCTGGATTGCTCTGCAGATCAGCTTTCTCTGGTTCTTTGCCCACAGGGAGGATGTGGCATCACATTTTGAGAAATGAATGTCCATTCCAAGTGGATGGGGTTATGAGGTACAAACATGGCTGTTGGGACCTAATCTACAGTTCAGTACGGGGATTTCTCAGGGTGGAGGGAATGGACTTGGGCTGGGCAAATATCAAACACTGTCCACTACAAAGATGCTGGTATTTGCCACAGTAGTCAAAACAGCCTGGTACTGGTACAACAACAGATACATAGAGCAATGGAACAGAATTGATAATCCAGACATAAATCCACCCACATATGAGCAGTTGATATTTGACAAAGGCCCCAAAACAGTTAAATGGGGAAAAGACAGTCTTTTTAACAAACGGTGCTGGCATAACTGGATATCTATCTGCAAAAAAAAAGAAGACCCATACCTCACTCCACGCACAAAAACTAACTCAAAATGGATTAAAGACCTAAATATAAAATCTGAAACGATAAAGATCATGAAAGAAAAAATAGGAACAATGTTAGGAGCCCTAATACGTGCCATAAACAGTATATAAAACATTATTAAGAATGCAGGAGAAAAACTAGATAACTGGGAACTCCTAAAAATCAAACACCTGTGGTCATCCAAAGACTTCACCAAAAGAGTAAAAAGACTACCTACAGACTGGGAAAAAGTTTTTAGCTATGACATTTCCGATCAGCGCCTGATCTCTAAAATCTACATGATACTGCAAACACTCAACTACAAAAAGACAAATAACCCAATTAAAAAATGGGCAAAAGATATGAAGAGACACCAGTAAAGAAGACATTCAGGCAGCTAACAGATACATGAGGAAATGTTCGCAATCATTAGCCATTAAAAAATGAAAATCAAAACTACAATGAGATTTCATCTCACTCCAACAAGGCTGGCATTAATCCAAAAAACAGAAAATAATAAATGTTGGAGAGGCTGTGGAGAGACTGCAACACTTATACACTGCTGGTGGGAATGTAAAATGGCACAACCACTTTGGAAATTGATTTGGCGCTTCCTTAAAAAGCTAGCAATAGAACTACCATATGACCCAGCAATCCCACTCCTCGGAATATATCCTAGAGAAATAAGAGTCTTTACAGGAACAGATGTATGCACACCCATATTCATTCCAGCACTGTTTACAAAAGCAAAAAGATGGAAGCAACAAAGGTGCCCATCAATGGATGAATGGGTAAATAAATTATGGTATATTCACACAATGGAATACTATGCATCGATAAAGAACAGTGAGGACTCTGTGAAACATTTCATAACATGGAGGAACCTGGAAGGCATTATGCTGAATGAAATTAGTTGCAAAAGGACAAATATTGTATAAGACCACAATTATAAGAACTTGATAAATAGTTTAAATTGAGAAGAAAACACTCTTGTGGTTATGAGAGGGGGGAGGGAGGGAAGGTGAGAGAGGAGTATCCACTAATTAGACAGTAGATAAGAACTACTTTAGGTGAAGGGAAAGACAACACGCAATACGGGGGAGGTCAGCACAGCGGGACTAAACCAAAAGCAAAGAAGTTTCTCGAATAAACCGAATGCTTCGAAGGCCAGCATAGCAGGGGCAGCGGTTTGGGAACCATGGTTTCAGGGGACATCTAAGTCAATTGGCATAATAAAATCAAAAAAAAAAAAAAAGAAAGATACAAGGGAAAGATTAGTCCAAAGGGCTAATGGGCCACATCTTCCACGACCGCCACCAGACTGAGTCCAGCACAACTAGATAGTTCCCAGCTAGTACCACTGACTGCTCTGACAGGGATCACAATAGAGGGTCCTGGATAGAACTGGAGAAAAACATATAACAAAATTCTAAGTGAAAAAGATCAGACTTCCTGGCCTGACAGGGACTGGAGAAACCCTGAGAGTATGGCCCCAACGCCCTTTCAGCTCAGTAACAAAGCCACTCCTGAGGTTCACCCTTCGGCCAAAGATTAGACAGGCCCACAAAACAAAACAATACTAAAGGCGCACGCCAGCCCAGGGACAAGGACTAGAAAGGCAGGAGGGAACAGGAAAGCTGGTAGTAGGGAATCCAAGTTTGAGAGAGTGTTGACATGGTGTGGGATTGTTAACCAAGGTCATAAAACAATATGTATACCAACTGTTTAATGAGAAACTAGTTTGTTTTGTAAAACTTCCTCTAAAGTACGAAAAAAAAAAAAAAGATGTTGGTATTTAAAGGATCCCAAAGTTGCTATTTCCATAAGATGTTGGTATTTAAAGGATCCCAAAGTTGCTATTTCCACTATAATCATTCATCAACACATTGTGTGAGTGTGCACATGTGTGTTTGTGTGCCTGCTTACTCTGTGAAAAGCACTGTGGGGAATAGGAAGATGTGAGATCTTATTCTAATAGTTCTCAATCTAGTTGGAATTATAAAACATGGACACAGAGATTTTTAAGACAAGAAAGTATCAGATAAATGCTATTAAGAGTGATATAACAGATCCGACATGCTAATCAATGAAGACTTTATGGAGGAAGTATCACTTAGGTTATGGAGCCCAGGTGGTGCAACAGTTAAGCGCTTGGATAACCAAAAGGTTGGCGGTTCAGGCTCTCGGGGACAAAGACCTGGCAATCTGAGTTCATGAAGATTACAGCCAAGAAAATCTTACGGGGGCAGTTCTACTCTGTCATATGGGGTCACTGTGAGTCGGAATTAACTCCATGGCACCAAACATCAATTGGGTTAAACCATGGAAGATGGATTAGATTTTGACAAGTAGAAATGTGGGGGAAAGAAATTTCATGTAGAGGCAAAGAGCCAAGGATCAGAGTTGGGTAAAAGCAAGGCTTATTTGAAGAACAGGAAGTAATGAGATGCTAAATGGTGGGGCTACCTGGAGGTTAAATTGTTTGGACTTTATTCTGTAGGCAAAGTAGTCACCAAAACTTTGTAAACAGAGAAGAGATATGAATAGAATGCTTTGGTAAGATTAAGTGATAGCCATGGGCCTGGAGAGTAGAGAAGTTAGAGGCAGGACAAACATTTAGGAGGTGATTGAAATAGATTGCCGATCAGAGCTTCTTTGTTTAAAACCATAGCCACTAGGCACAAGTGACTATTGACCGCTAGGAATGTTACCAGTGCCATATGTTCAAATGTTATTATTTTGAATATATTGGGTTAAATAAAACACAGTATTAAAATTAGTTTCACCTGTTTTTTCTTTGCTTTTTTTTTTTTAAGGTCGCTACTACCCATTGCCATTGAGTCAATTCTGACTCATAGTGACCCTACAGGACAGAGTAGAACTGCCCCACAGGGTTTCCAAGGAGCACCTGGTAGTTTCAAACTTCTGACCGTTTGGTTAGTAGCTGTAGCACTTAACAACTACACCAGGGTTTCCACGTGGCTACTAGAAAATTTTAAATGACACATGTGGTTTGCATTGTATTTCTATTGAATAGTGCTAGGCTCAAGGAAAGCAGTAAATAAGAGGGAAGAATCAGGTTACTCAGGGCAACAGAGATGCTAGTACCATTAAGTGAACTAAGGAAAGTGGAGGTGTTTTGAGAAATGAGGACAAATTTGTTTTCAGAAAACAGATGCTTCTACAAATAGGTTTATTTGGGAGTGAAAATAATGATACAGTCTTAGGCTATGTTCTCTAGAGAAGCAAAACCAGTGAACTGTATAACTATACACATAGAGAGAGAGAGAGAGAGAGAGAAAGGAAAAGGCTAACGTGGTTGTAGAGGCTGGAAAGTCCCAAGTCTGTGGGTCAGGCTGGAGGCTTCTCCTGATACATGTACCTGCAGGGGTAGCCGAACCCAAGATCAGCAGTTCAAACAGCGAGCCTCTGGCTCACATGCTACGGAGGCTGGTGAATCCCAAGATCGAAAGGTAAGCTGTTAGCTCAGGTCCCAGGAAGTGGAGGTCAGATGAACAGGAGCCAGCTGCAGGATCCATAGTGAGCAAATGCCAGAGAGCTTTGCCAGAAAGTCTGCCTATATTAGATGCGAAAAACCTCCCTTTCACCTGGTAGGCTACTCATAACAGATCTCATCGTGGAGATGATTGCATTATATCAGATCTCATTGAGGAGGTAATTATATCATTACATGGCTGCCAAATTACATCCTAACTGCTAAACAACTGAGAACCGTGGCCTAGCTAAGTTGACATTCACTAGTCATCAAACTCTCAAAATGTAAAGAACCATGTCTTTCTTGCCTTTAACAGAGTTGCATGTAATTTTTATACCCAGAGATGAATTTCTCCAAGCATGTTCTGAGGAAAAAGTTGTGTGGAAAAAAGTCTTCATGGTCAAATACATTTAGAAGATAGCCACATGCTCTGCCTCCTCTTGGAGACTCACCATGCCCTTCAGCATATCAAAAGCTTTGAGAAATTGCACTTAATTTTACCTATTTCCTGAATTTATTTGGGCACAGATTGCTTTTCTGAGTAATAACTATTAAAGGGAACATACTAGTGCTTATCTAGAAATTAGTAGTCCCAAACCAGGGATACTTAGTCAAAGATAGGCCTGGAACTTAAAAATAAATAAATTTTCAACCTTTTCAATATTTGGGAAGGAATAGGGTTGTCCAGACCTAGAACACCCTGACTTGTCCAAAAAAAAAAATAGGCCTGGAACTTAAAAATAAATAAATTTTCAACCTTTTCAATATTTGGGAAGGAATAGGGTTGTCCAGACCTAGAACACCCTGACTTGTCCAAAGCTCATCATATTTCCTTTTGGACTTCCTTTCTCCTTTACTCTCCTGAGATAAGTGGAGACCTATTTGTAAAAGCAGGCAATGTTTTCATTTTGCCTGTGAGCTATGGCGAGAACCCCAGAATGCCACTATGCTAGCTATACTGTGTGCTTGAACATAATACACACATTTCTACCCCTCTCACCAGCGGACCCTGGGTCAGAGGCCAGGCCTTGGAAGAGTGCCTAGAGGCTTAAGATCTTCACGTTCTTCAAGTCTTTGTCCTTTGAGATAGACAGTATGTAGGATAATGCTGTTCAGCTATATGCATCCCCTCCCTAATGGAATCAGCTTTGCTCTTCCCTGAAGTGTGCTGGGGATGAATTCAGAATGGACTCAGGCTAAGGTACAAGGCCAGGAGGGGCACAACTGGGCCAGCAGCCCAGGCCGAGGGATGCCTTAGCAACAAGAAGGAAAACGTCTGGGCCTGGACTTGAAGTCCCTGAGAACACTGACTGCCCAAGGACGTGGGAGAAAATGATCAGCCTTGGTCCCAGCTGGAATGGCATATAGGCTTGTGTCCCTCGCTAGGTGGTTGCAGAAAATACTCCAGCTGGCCGCCACTGGAGAGCAGCTGCTTGCCCGTGGTGTCAGTAAGTTTCCCTGGATAAACTCATGAATCTGGAAAAGGCTATGTGTCAGTTCTTCGGATTATCTACCAGGACGCACAGTGAGGGTCTTTCCTTGCTGGGGTTATCCCCTGAAAAGTGGCATAGTCGGCAGGATTCTAGGGAGCGCACCAGGCCTTCCCAGATGGGTGGGGAAAAGCGGGCTCAGCTGGGGGAAATCCCAGGATGGCCAGGGACGCATGCCCTGGGACCACTAGCCCAGGCTGTTGAGGCCTGGGGACTTGTGCATGAGTACGGGGATGCCCCAGAAATGCCACAGGGATTGTTGCAGTTACTAGGGTCTTTGCATGTTGAGAAAGAAAAGAAGGATGTTTGTGTTTTGTTTACTGGAGTTGTGTGGCTGCTGTTGTGGGCATGGCAATATTCATGGGAGGCCCCAAAGCAAAAGCCAGACTGCCATGCTGAGGTGGCTTGTGTGGGGTGGCTTCTACTGGCAGCATTGAGGGGGCGTCCTACGCAGAGCCAGCCACTAGGGCCCTAATTAGGCAGCTGGAAGCAGAGCCGCAACCGGAGGATTTGCGAGCAGCCTCTTCCTCCTCCACTGAAACATTAGTGCCCCCTTTGCAGAAACAAGAGACGTCTTCGGGGGAAATCCCGGGGTGGCCAGAGACTTCTACATGGGGAGGTCTGGCCCTTATGCATTTCTGTGGGGGAAATCCCGGGGTGGCCAGCAAAGCCTGGCTAGCTCAGTCCGTAGAGCATGGGACTGGAGCTAGTTGGAGAAACAGGTTCCTGGTGCTGAGAACACCTTGTAACACCTAGTGCAAAGCAACAGTTAAAACAACAGGGAAAAAAAGAAAAAAAAAAAAAAGGAGTAAAAAGCCCTTCAAGATAGCTTGTGTTGAGCGACCTTGAAGAGACCTCAGAATTCTCTGATAGCTGCCCTGCCAAGGTAACTGAACAGCAACCTAGCTGCAGCTGCCATGGTAAGGGGAAAACTAAAAAAAGGGGGGCCCACCTCCAGGTTACCAGGCGACTGGGGTGGACCGTGCTTGCACTTGGTGTGGTGGAGGTGTGGCCCCACAAATGAGTGAGGGCTCTGCCAGCTTTTCCCAGATCTTCTTTCAGAAATAATTAAGACTGAGGATTAAGCCCAATTTCTCTGTCACCGGCGAGGAGCAATGGCCCTGTGTTACAATTAAAGTCCAGTGAGGTATACTTTGGGTCTGAGGCCACTATCATTGAGACACTTGCCCCAGCCTGACTACGGATAAGTCCCTTGGGGCCCCTACAAATCCTTACTGTATGTACTGATGATGTTGATGTATTAATGCACACCTTTGTAGACTTTTGCCTCCAAGTCCTGATGGGAATGGCTGTAGTTAGGGCTGTTTTTAGAGGGGCACAAGGAAACCGTGACGTGGGCTATAGCTAACAGCCTGGCCATTCAATCTGGCCACTGACAACCCTCGGACTGACATATAAAGCAAGCCCCTATAGAAATGAGACATCTGGACAAAAAAATTACGAAATCAGTTCTGCTCCTGAGAAGCTTTTTTTACTTGTGTGGATAGTCATCAGAAAAGCCCCTATGCTGAGAGTGGAAAACAGCCAACAAGCAGACCGGTCTTAGCAGCTGACCGCAGAGGCTGAAGCATTGTCTGCTCCAGAGCAAAGAGATGTGCAGTCGACCACCTCCTGGGTTTAAGAGAGGGCCGTTCAGGGAGATTCACACACCATGCGAGACTGGGCCTACACGCGTGGACTGCCACTGTCATCATAAAACGCTGGATAGCACAGGAAAGCTGACCCACCTACAAGACCCTGGCCAAGGCTAAAACCTGTGCAGGGACAGATTCCCAAGCCAACAAGCCAGGGCGTTCTCGTCAGGTAAATCGTATCTGGGTTTTTTATTCTATACAGAGGCTTCCACTGGATCTTTAATGAACTCTTCAAGCTCTTTATCATCCAAAGACATAGGGGCAATTGAGCATGTCAATAAAAAAAAAAAAAAAAAAAAGTCAGTGGACAAGTTTAAATGGCTGATGGGATGGGACAAGACAACCCCAGCCTGAACCATGCATCTCAGATAAGCAGTCTGGGGTCTCAATGCAGCAGTTCCCTGCAAGGGCATTTCTTGTTTGTGCTGTATGTTTGTCAAACTGTCTATTCTATAACATGTGTTTCTTTGGTGTAGAATTGTTCCTGACAAAAGATCTGGGTTCCACAAAGGCACTGACCAGAGCACACTAGAGGAGGCCAAGCCTAAGGCTCCCACCACCACTGCCCCACCTGCCCCCCACCGCACAGCCGAGGGGTGGGAGTCTCCCTCACCCCTCGACTAGGGGTGTGGCCAAGGTGCACCACAGGTGCAGGAAGCCCTCTGCTGGGTGACAGGGGACGGAAGGCTACACATTGAAATGATCATACACTGGACCCCCACTAACAAGCAACATGTTTTGGCTTTGGTGGACACCGGAGCAGAATGCAACATGATGAATGGTAACCCAAATAGGTTTAAAGGGCCACCAACAGCTATTGATGGGTACGGGGTGGGGCTGTCAGGGTGCGCCAAATCAAACTAATGCTGCAGATTGGAAGGCTACCCCCAAAGGCCCACCAAGTATACATAGCCCCGATACCGGAATACATTCTGGGCAGAGATATCTTGTTGGGGCTGGAGCTGCAGACCTCTGGTGAGTCCCACCTGCAAGTGAGAGCCATAAAAACTGCCCACCAAGTATACATAGCCCCGATACCGGAATACATTCTGGGCAGAGATATCTTGTTGGGGCTGGAGCTGCAGACCTCTGGTGAATCCCACCTGCAAGTGAGAGCCATAAAAACTGTAGTACAAGGTAATGCTGAATGGTCCCCTGTGCAGTTGCACTCCCTACTCGGGTCATGGCCCTTAAGCAGTAACACCTCCTTTGCGGGCACCAAGAAATCACTGAGGCCATGCAGGAGCTACACCCAGTGGAGATTCTGAGACCAGCCAAGAGCCCCTTCAATAGTCCTGTCTGGCCAATGCATAAGCCAGACGGCTCCTAGAGAATGACAGTAGACTACTGGGAATTGAATAAGGTGACTCCCCCTTGTTTGCAGCTGTACCCAATATCGCACAGATGGTCGGGCAAACAGGGGAGGCATTGGGCACTTACCACTTTGTGCTTGACTTGGCTAATGCTTTCTTTAGCACCCGTCTATACTCAGACAGCCAGAATCAGTTTGCCTTCAGTTGGGAGGTGAGGAGGTAGACTTTCACCATGCTCCCACAAGAGTACCTGCATAGCCTTACCATATGCCACGGCATGGTTGCCGCTGACCTCAAGAAGTGGATTCCCCTGCTGAGGTGGCTGTATTTCACTATGTTGATGATGTCATGCTTACCTCTGACTCATTTGCTTCTTTGCAGACTGCAGCTGGTGAGGTAGTCATGCACCTCCAGTCACAGGGATGGGCAGTGAAAGAGGGAAAAATGCACAGCCCTGGTTTGTTAGTCAGTACTTGGGTGTTATACGGTTGGGTAAGACGCAAGTGATGCCTGAAGCGGTGATGGGTAAGGTCCATGCATACCTTCACCCAGAAACTGTAAAGCAAACACAGACTTTAGGAGTGTTAATGCAGGGTCAGCTGTGCAAATTGGACGTACGCTGTTACCCTAAGGTGTATGAGTAGGGCCTGTGAAAATGCCAAGGCAACAAGAGAGTGCCACTGGGATTTTGGTCCCAGTTGTGGTGAGGAGCAGAAGAGAGGTACAGCATGTTGGAGAAAGTCACACACAGTGTATAACGCCCTACTGCAAGTAGAAGTATGTCCTTATAAAGGGCCAAGTTCCCCTACGCTGGGAGTGTCGGAATGGGACTAATACCTCTTGTCCCCTCAGAGTGTTGTCCCCTGACAACAGTGTACTAGAACCCTGCTAGTTGTTGCCAATATTTGGTTAGGGAAGCAAAAGCAAAGCCTATGAGCAGGGGTATACCCATCGCCCAAGGGGTGGCTTTGGACATGTGGCTTGCATGGGTAGCTGTAACTGCCCTACAACTGGGTGGGGTGCTGCACCTGGGGATGGCAGTACATAAAAAAAAGCTGCTAATATTTACACCACCCTCCCCAGCGTTCCCAACAATTGGTAAACTGTTAACAGCCCAGCATAGATATCAGTGCACATCACGGTGGTTTTGCCCCTTGTCCCTGTTCTCGCCCCAGGCCACCAGCATAGATGTGGAGTGGCAGGTAGAGGTGCTAAACAGACACACCACAGCTGCACTTAACAACACCATGTGGGCTATCACCTTTCTGAATGTGGAGACTCAACAAATATGGAAGGTCGTCCTTCAGAATAGGATGGCTCTTGACATCCTGCCTGCCACCTAGGGTGGCACCTGTGCCGTCATAAAAACTGAATGTGTCTTTGGCTCTGTAAGACTTGCGGCAACACATCACTGCTAATTTTCCTGTGTTGCTAGTTATACTGAGTATGTGGTCTGGTTTTGCAATGCTCCTCTGCGTACCAAGTCCGAGGGCTACTGTGGAGGAGGGGATGGGTAAGATTGTGAGGACATTAGGAGGGTATACGGGGGTGGACTGCAGGGTAGTGCTATTCAGCTATATGCATCCCCTCCCTAATGGAATCAGCTTTGCTCTTTCCCGAAGCATGCTGGGGATGAATTCCGGATGGACTCAGGCTAAAGGACAAGGCTGGGAGGGGCATGACTGGGCCAGCAGCCAAGGCCAAGGAATGCCTTAGCAACAAGAAGGAAAACATCTGGGTCTGGACGTAAAGTCTCTGGCAATACTGACTGCCCAATGACCTGGGAGAAAATGATCAGCCTTGGTCCCAGCTGGAATGGAATATAGGCTTGTGTCCCTTGCTAGGTGGCTGCGGAAAATACTCCAGCCGGCCGCCACTGGAGAGCAGCTGCTTGCCCGTGGTGTCAGTAAGTTTCCCTGGATAAACTCATGAATCTGGAAAGGGCGACATGTCAGATCTTCGCATTATCTGCCAGGACGCACAGTGAGGGTCTTTCCTTGCTGGGGCTGTCCCCCGACACAGTAGGCAAGGTTTTTTATAAGTTGCACCTTGGTAAAAAAGGTTTTGAGCTTGAAAGGGGCCTGATCTACACTCCTCATGTTCTCTGGCACCAATGAAGCTCAATGAACAGATAAAGAACTTGGTCTGTGACCCTCTGTAGCCTGGTACTTCTGTGATTATACCTTAATTTCTATTCCCCAATGTTGCTCTACTTTAGCAGTTAAGGAAACTCAATAGAAACTCAGAGAGGGTTTATCTGGGAGTGAAATAAACCCTGTCACCTGGCTCTTAGAGAGTAGGAAGGGATGAGCATGTGAACTCATGGGGCCAGAGTGCAGACTGTGGTAGCCAGTCTCCAAGATGGTCCTTAAGATGGCTCTTCCTCCTGGTATTCACATTCTTGTGTAGTACCCTCCTACGTTGAATAAGGCTGACCTGTGTAATAATATGATGTTGCAGAAATGATGGAGAGTGGCCTCCTAGGTTAGATCATAAAAGACATTGAGACTTCTACCCTGTTCTCTCTTGGATCACTAACTCTAGGGAAGGCCAGCTGCCATGTTTTCAGAATCCTCAAACAACCTGTAAAACTGGCATCAGGAAGGTGTCTGACCTCCTCTAACTTCAAAGGGAGAGGGAGAATCAAGATCAACAGCTTAAGGCTGATTGCTGTGAGATGGAGGTCAGACATACCTCCTCTCCAAACTTTTTACCAGTTCTGATACCAGCCATCCCTCCCATGGCACTCTTTACTTCTCTGCTGGGTTCAAGAATTTGTTGCAATGGCCACAAAGAACTCACAGACTATACTCCCAGTTACAGGGTTTATTAGGGAAGTAACAGGTTACAATTCAGGCTCAAGAACAACTCAGGATACAGTTCTTCATTAGAAAACCTCTTCTCAGCTGTGCTGCAGGCAGGCCTCTCTCTGTCCCTCGGCTCCTTGGGCCAGCCTGGCCTCTGCCCTGCTCGGTCCGGTGTTATGAAGCTCTTTCAGCTCTGCTGGTAAGTGCCTGGTGGCACCCTCCTCTGCCAGGAAGCCTCCTGCCCGAAGGCACCCAACTCTTTCGCCCTGTGGTGAAACCACATCCACTGTAACCACCTTGCTCTGTGGACCAGATAGCCCACCGTGCTGTCTCCCGGTTCTGCTGCCATTTCTCTGCTGCTGCTTCTTGTCCCCCTCTCTGTCTCTTGCGTCTAGGTGGTTCTCAGCACAGGGATCCCAGGTCCAAAGGACACACTCTGCTCCCGACTCTTCTACGTGGTAGTTAGGCCCCTTCCTGTTCTGGGAGTGGCTCTCTTTTAAGCCTAGCAGGATGAGGAAGCTGACCAACTCCCTCATTAGGGTTCCATACACCTTATTTGCATGGTCTCACCCCCCCACCAAAAGAGTGCCATACACCTTATTTACACTATTAGCAAGCTATCCAATGCCCTTGGTGGGCCATAGCACCTCATTTGCATAGTCCTACCCAGTCATTGGTGAGAATTACAAAGACTATGACTAGAAGGACCATATTAAATAATTCACTGTACTGTACAACCCTATGGAGAGGTTCATGCTGTGAGGAACCGAGGCCTCCTGCTAATAGCCAGCACCAACGTTACAGCCACGTGAATCAGCCATCTTGGAAATGGATCCTTTAGGCCTTTATGGCTTAAAATGTCTGAGACCAGAATCACACAACTAAGTCATTCCCGAATTCCTGACCCACAGAAACTGAGATAATACATAAATGTATATTATAGTATTAAGCCTCTAAGTTTTTGGATTTTTGTTTACTCTGCAATAGGTAGCTAATATGGTAGATGGGTTTTGTATGATGTTTTGTCACTGAAATGGCTCTAGACTTGCAGGTCATTCCTTTAGAATCTGGTTAGTTTCTCCGAAACACTATGCTTATCATGTCTCCTGTACTTCTTATTCTGGTGTATACACCAGAAGGTTGGTTTCTCCCCAGTGGTGACTAATGCTGAGAGAAGTAATAAAGAACTTAATAATGCTCTCCCTATAAGATATTATAACAACCATGGTGAAAGGAAACCTTTTGTTACTTTCATATCAGCTTTTGAAAACAAAAAATCTAAGCTTAACCATAAAAAAACAAAAAACCAAATCCAGTGCCGTCAAGTCAATTCTGACTCATAGCGACCCTAAAGGACAGAGTAGAACTGTCCCATAAAGTTTTCAAGGAGCGCCTGGCGGATTTGAACTGCCAACCGTTTGGTTAGCAGCCGTAGCACTTAACCACTACACCACCAGGGTTTCCAGCTTAACCATGGTCTTACCTTATTTTGCTCCAAGGCAAATCCTCAATTTCTCTTTAATTTTTTAATAAATGTTTTAAAGTATAACACACATACAGAAAAGTGCATACATCATAAGTGAAAGCCTTGATGAAATATCATGAAGTGAACACAGCCATGAAACCACTACCTAGACCAAAGAAAGAGAACATTATAAACCTTCTGGAAGCCTATCTGGTACCCTCTCACATCACTTCTTTTTCTGTTTCCCACTTCCCCTGACTTCTAACACTATTAATTCTGAACTTCATATAAGTGGAATCATAAGTATGTATTCTTTTGTTTCTTTTGCTCGATTTATTTGCATTTTTTACTTAGAATTATTAACATCTTGCTTAGTTGCCATTAGTATGTGTGTCACCAGTTATTTTAGATAAACTTCAGTGACAGCCAGACTGTTAACAAGTTCATAAACACACTACTGTAATTCATGAAATTTCATTGAATCTGTGCCTTTTCATTAACATAAGGCAGAGAGTAGCTGAATTTCTCAGGAACCATGTTGTGAGGATTAAGTGAGATGTAAAGGCACTCTGTAAAACTACACATAATTCAGGTGTTTTGATGTTGGGGTTCATCTTGGCAGCCAAGGGGATGATAAAGATGATTCTCTGATTCTTTAGGCTAATCCATCAGAGCTCCCAGACATGGATGGAAGCTCCCTTAGGTCAAGGATGATCACATTTTTGGGGGTGCCGGGCGAGAGGTGGAGGCAATAGAAAGATAGGTAGTGCACAGCACTCGTGATTTCGAAGAGTAGCTACATGTGTTCTTGGCTATCTGAGGCAGCTTCTTGCAGGTGAGGTTTCCAGAGTTAGGAAGTAGGGTTTCCAGGATTATTCTGACAGTAAGGTGGGGGGGTTAGTTTGGAGTGAGCTACGACCAGTCACTATGGGAGAGGTAAAGAAAACAAGGCCTCCTCCCAGGACATCACAATCTCTCTTAATAATAATTAGAAATAAAATAAATAATAAATAATTAGCAAGCAAGATAAACCCATAAAAAAAAAAAACCCATAGTCTCGTTAAACTTGACGGAGTGAGCGAGCGCCTTGGAGATACACAGCAGGGAGGATCATCCTAGGTTTGGTTAGCTTCTGGTTGAGAGGGATTTTTGGAACAAAAGCTTTTCGGTGACAGACTTTTTGTAGGGCTGGAGGTGTCCATTTCCTCTTCCCAAAAGGGAGTAAGAAAGATGGTTCAAAATTGCAAGCTCCAAGGCTGTCACCAAACCCAACGTGGCCCAGTTCACCGTGCAGAAAGGAAGTGGAGGCTCTCCTTCAAAAAGCCAACGCTGCTTCCGGGCTCCCAGACCCCCTCCTTCACCTTAGGAGGGTGGCTAAGGATTTATAACCCACCTCTTCTTTTAGTTGCCATGGAGACCAGCCCCAGTCCTTTCATTCTTTCTGGTACCGGGAACATTTCCCCAGCGCAGGCGGTATGGAGGGGGCTTAGTCCAAACACGCCTGTGGCGGTGCCGCGGAGGGGGAAGGGTGTTAGCAAAAATAGCGCTGAGGGGCCGGCGGCCTACACCGCCGCTGCGGACCCGGGCCGAGGGACAAAGGCTACGGTCCGCTCTGGTTCAAGCCCTTCAGTTCGCGAACGACTGGCGGCCATAAGCTGCGGGGGCAGCGCGGGGCTGGAGGAGGGCGCGGGCCGGTAGACGACTGACCGAGCGGGGGGAGGGAGTCAGGGGCACGCGGTGGGGTCCCGGGAGAGTTCTGGGGCTCCGGGGCGCCGACATGTCCACCCACACAGGCGGGTGGGAGAGGGGGAGGGGGCGCAGGCCTCTCCACCCACGCGTCCATTGGGCGGTGCCGCCATCACTCTCTCCTCAGCAACACCACCTTCTCCTCCGCCCTGCCCGGGTCCCCTCCCCGCCACCGTCTCCTCGCCTTGGGAGCCTCTCATTGGGCAGAGGCGCGGTCGATCCGCCTCGAGTCGCGGAGTCGATTGGACGGGAGGTCCTCGGCCCGCCCCACCCTGCTCGGATTGGCTTGCTGCACGTTGGCGCAACGGAAGAGGCGGCCGAGTGGGGGATCGCCTCTGCTCCGGCTGGGCTGCAGCGGAGGAGGTGACGAGGAGGCCGGCGCTGGGGAGCTGGCTCGGGCGGCAGCGGAGGCTGCTGCGGATGGGAGCGTGTCGGCTCGGCGCGCCCATGGAGCGCCACGGCAGGGCGGCCGCCACCTCCGTCTCGTCGGCTGGGGAGCCGGCGCCCGAGGGGACCGAAGGGCGGAGGCGGGAGCCGCTGCGGCGTCGGGCGAGCAGCGCGTCGGAGCCCGCGGCGGGAGCCTCGGCGGAAGGCGTGAGACGGCACCGGCCCGGCTCCTACAGCGGCCCCACCTCGGTCTCCCGCCAGCGTGTGGAAAGCCTAAGAAAGAAGCGGCCGCGTAAGTGCCCCGCGGGGCGCCTTCCCGCCTCGGCCGCCGTTTTCCCGCGCGTTTGCGGGGAAACACTGCCCCCGCACGGTGGTCGCACGTCGGTGCGTGGGCTGAACACCGGCTGGAGGCCTCGGGTCCCCCGGACGCGGGGGCTGGGGCCCTGGGCTCCCGCTCCCCGCCCAGTTGTCGCGTCCGTTGGGCCGTGGTTTCCGGTTGTCGGAGCGGAGGCCCTTCTCCACGACCCTTCCTCCCTCTTGGCTCCTTGGGCTTTCTCTTCCCGGGAGCCACAGGATTCCAGCCTCTGGAAGGTTTCTTTTGACCCGTTTCCCCCGCTCGCATCCCCGCCACTGAAAATCCTGCGAATCCCCAATGTCTGTCTTCCGTGGGTTTCCAGCGAATCTCAATGACGTTAAATTCTTTTTATTTGAAGATTTTGGGCTTATTAGAAGTATTTAACTGTCCCTAAGTTGCTCCAGGCCGGAAACTGGATTCCATGTTCCGTGCACCTCTAAGCTGTAGCTGCTTTTCTTCTCATGCGAATTTGGGTCATCCCTCGCCCAGGTTGTTACTCTTTCTTCCATCTCTTTGCAGATGTATTCGATTCAGGACTGAGCGTTCTGGGTTTTAAGGCTTGTGTCTTTGAGGGAAAACGACATCTTCCTGAATCTCGCATTTGGGAGTTGCAGACGCTCTTCCCGGAGAATCGGTTTCTCCATTTTATTATCAAGTTTCTTCTTCTGCGTTGTGATCCAGCCACGTATTTCCTTCCCTTTAATTTAGGATCTCTCTGTTTTGCAGCCGTTGTTACTGTTGAAAGAATTAACTCTCTCGATTTTCAAATGTGGGCTTTACAATATAGTCGTTTACACGTTTACAGTGTAGTCATTTACGCATTACACATTTACACTTTTTAAAAAATTTTATTTTGCCCGGTTGCCGTTTCACGAAAGCAACTCGTTTAAATGCAGATTGTGAAAACGGCAGGATACCTGTGAGGTCTTTACTGAATAGTCACGTGCCTTGACTAATGACCCAGTTTCTTTTATGTGATTTGGATGATTAAATGTAGCCCTGTTTTCCTATGAAAAGTTTGGGAGTTTTTTATTCTTTTGTCTTTTCCGTTCTTGAAAGAGATTTGGAAAACAGCCCACTCTCAATCTATGATATTTTTAGTCAGTTAACCTAGTTTTTGTTTTATTTGAGATGCACCTGAATTTTAAGCGATGCAAAATATTTCATTCATGGTTTTGTACTATAGAGTAGTTATCAGAGATGGGTGTAAACTCCAGGAATTCAGCAAGTCAGAATCAAGGCCACATAGCCCCGTTTGTGGCTGTGGGCCATGAGGATTCTAACAGGTGTACTTTGGGTGCTGCCATGTGTCACATTTTGTTCTAAGAACGTTAATAACTCATTGGTCCTCACAAGTCTGAGGTAAGCGGTGGTATTTGTGGTTCCCAAACCTGTCCTCACCTCAGACTTACTGTGTCCCAGTCACTAGGGATCAGGCATGTGTATGTCTAAGAAGTTCTTTAAAAGTTTTAGATTGGGGGGTATGTCTTACAAGGCTGAGAGAAATAGCAAGTAAAAATTGATTGAAAATGATGCCAAGGAAGATGCTAATGATGGTAACGTAGCTCCACTTTCTGAGTGCTTGCTTCTTTGTATTAGATTCTGTGCCAGATATTTTATGAACATCTAATTTAAGTCTCATCATTATCCTTCGAGGTAGGTATTTTTTAATCCCCAATGTCCAGATGAGGAAAACAGGCTATGTCTTTGAGGGCATACTGGGAGTAAGTAATGGAACTGGGTTTTGATGCTAGTTGTCTGGCTTCAGACCCAGTGTTCTTGACTTTCTGCATTTTGGGGTGGAGTGGAGGAAGGCTCAAGTGACGGAGTCCAGAGCAGTGTTTCTCAGATGAAGTTACCCCGAAGCTTTTCACCCACTCACCCCCTACACATGTGCATGCAGCAGGGCTTGAAACTTAAAAAATCTTTTTATTTTTAAAATTTTATTGAGACATAGTTGCATACAGTAAAATGCACAGTTTTGACAAATATGTACAGTCATGTAACAAGAGATGATGCATTTTTATCAAGGATCCCAGATGTGCACTTATGTACCTGCAGGAGGTGCGGGGACCCTGGGATCACACTATTCCATGGCATTGTGGGGGATGAGGTGGATCTTTGATGATACCTACTAAGCGTGTTGTAGAATGCCAGGGAGATCTTTGGGACTTGCTTATTGGACCCTTATGCCAATCGTGGAATGTCCTTAACCTCCGTTAGCCTAAAAAAGAAAGCGTTTGTAGCTTGGCAGTACTGACCTAGAAAATACATTGCTTTGCTTTGGCTTTTTGGGGAACATCAATGTTGGCAGAATGGAACTGGTGCAGGGGCCCTGTGAGACTGCCTTTTATCAGGTGCAGACTTTTCATTCTTTTTTTTTTTTGTCATTTTAAATCGAGTTAGGATGGGCACCCCACCAGAGTTGTTGGTGGTGCAAACAGTTAAGCGCTTGACTACTAACTGAAAAGTTGGTCCTTTGAACCCACCCAGAGGCGCCTTGGAAGAAAGGCCTGGCAGTCTGCTTCCGAAAGGTCACAGCCATGAACACCCTAGGGAGTGCAGTTCTGCTGTGAAACACATGGGTTCACCATAAGTTGGAATCTACTCAGCTGGTTTGGTGTTTTGGGTTTGCCCACTAGGAGCTGGGATGGGGGAGGGGAGTTAGATATGTTGGTTCGTGGCCTATTCTTGAGAGACAGAATGGAAGAGGATGTTTTTTTAAAAACCATTGTTTTGTCAGCTTTAAATCTAAATGAAGCCACAGTAAATGAGGACTCTCATTTAGATGTATAACAAGTGTAAAGCATTAATCAGGGGCTAAAAATAATCCAATTATGCAGCAGGGTAAAATGGTACAGTATGTTATTTTAGGGGTTTCAGTGGGCTGTATGTATGAATCATGCATTTGGATAACATGATGGTTCAGTGTTGGTGTCCTGCCCTCTATTTATCTAGGGAGACTGCAAGTAAAAAGAGATGTATGTTACTAAAAATATTTTGCTTGAATACATGTTAAAAGGAGATGGAGTGAACAAGATAACGTACCTATTGGGAGTGGACCTTATCAGGCAGTGAAATGAATGGTTATTCTAATTGGTCATTTAAAAGAGTGGTGGTGTTAACTGAACTTTTTTTTTTTTGTATTTTTACACAGATACCACAAGCCTTCTGCATTTGTTTGGTGGCCTTACCCTCCCCCCATGAGCACTCTCACAAGTTCTGCCACCATGTCAATGCACCTTTACATGTTAGGAAAAAAAAAAAAAAACAATTGCTGTTGAGTTAACTCCAACTCATAGCGACCGACCCTATAGGACAGAGTAGAACTGCCACCATAGGGTATCCAAGGAGCGCCTGGTGAATTCGAAGTGTTGATGTTTTGATTAGCAGCCATAGCATTTAACCACTATGCCACCAGGGTTTCAGGTGTCCACCAAATACATGAAAAGATGCTCAGTGTCATTAGCCATCAGAGATGCAAATCAAAACCACAATGAGATAACCATTTCACTCCCACTAGGATGGCTAAGATCAAAACAAAACAGAAAATAACAAATATTGGTGAGGATGTGGGGAGATTGGAATCCTTAGCCATGGCTTGTGGGAATGCAAAAATGGTACAGCCATTGTGGAAAACAGTGTGGTGGTTTCTCAAAAAAAAAAAAAGAACTACCATAAAAAACCAAAACACCAAACCCATTGCCAGTCAGAGCAACCCTGTAGGACAGAGTAGAACTACCTCAGGGTTTCCAAGGAGTGGCCGGTGGATTCAAACTGCTGACCTTTTGGTTAGCAGCTGCAGTTCTTAATCACTGTGTCACCAACTGCCTCCTTTGCCGTAAGAGAGAACTGAAGAGTGCCCAGTTACCACTACTGAACACTTCAATCAAAGATTCCATAGAAGAATCCTGATCAGAAGGGGGAAAGTATAGGAAGTGCAAGTTCTCACGGACTCCAGACTTCGTGGAGCCGTGAAGTTTGGATGAATCCCTGAAACCAGTGCCATGGAATAATCTTTAAACCTTAAACCAAAAATGAAGTTTCCTTAAAACCAAACAACAGGAATAAAGAATAAGGAATAAAGAATGTCTGCCTTGAGCATTATGCTGTTTTAAGAACTATTCTGTATGGGATCAAATTGACAACAGCAACTCAGAATATTAGATAGGAAACTTAGGGCAGTGAATTTATGTTAATGGGGCAGGAACAGGTCAGAAAAGAAGGATGAGAATGGCTATACAACTCAGAGGATGTAATCAGCGTCTTTAAATGGTACATGCAGAAACTGTGGAATTGGTGTGTTTTGCTGTGTGTATTTTCAAAAGTAACAAGATAAAATCATATATATGTATAAAAACAAAATATATGCTGTATTTTTACACAAATAACTTGTACGTTCTGCGTTTATTTGTGCTGTGCTAATTTTTTCTCAGTAACAGGTAGTTGACCACAGATGTGTGGGTTAATTTCTGGACTCTCAATTCTATTCCACTGGTCTGTGTGTTCGTTGCTATATCAGTACCAGGTTGTTTTGATTACTGTGGTTGTATAGAATGTTTTAAAATCAGGAAGTGTGAGTCCTCCTACTTTGTTCTCTTTCAGCATTGCATTAGCTATTGGGGGCCTTTTGCCATTTGATTTAAAATTGAGGATTGATTTTTCCATTTCTGTAAGGAAGGCTTTTGATCAGAAATTCTGTAGAAGAATCCTGATCAAAAGGGGGATGGTGCAGAACAGAATTGGAAATTCTCCTGGACTTTAGACTTTCTGGAGCCATGTGGGCTGGATGAACCCCTGAAACTATTGCCTTAAGATAATCTTTAAAATGTATACCACAAATATTCCCAGGAGTCTTCCTAAAACAAACAGTAGTTTAACTTCAGGAATAAAGAATGTCTGCCTTGAACATTATGCTCTTTTAAGAACTATCTATATGAGATCAGAGTGACAACAGCAACTCAAAAGATTAGATAGGAAGCTTAGGGAGCCGTGAATTTATGTTAATGGGGGAGGAACAACTCAGAAAAGGAGGGCGGGAATGCTTGCACCACTGGAAGAATGTTAATCAGTGTCAGTGAGTTGTACCTGTAGGAACAGCTGTATGGGTGTATGTTTTGCTGTATATATTCTCAGCGGCCACAACAAAAGAAAACACTAGGAGCGCGGTTCTACTCTGACATACATGAAGTTGCCATTAGAGTTGTCTCAGTGGCACCTAGTTTGGTTTTTCCTCACCAAAAAAAAAAGTGTTCATAGTCTTAAGTTTGTAACCTGGTGAGCACTTCTCAGGTTCCTAACTTGGGCGTCCTTAATCTTGGGCACTGTTCTTCATTTTGTCAGTGAGACAGATGTTTGTGTGGGTAACAACTAGGATATGAAAACTTCATTTTCTAAATGGCTTACAGATTGCTTTCTAAAAGTGAAAGCCATCTTGCAGGTTTTTTTAGTAGTCTGGTAGGCTTCTTGCTTTTATATCCCTAATGTAGAATTTTGTATTGAGTCTGATTTTATAATATATAGTATTATGTATCTAGTCCCCGAGTTAAAACTTATTTTGGGAATAAGACTAATTCTCATAATGTGAGGTCAAGATGTTGGTGCCTAGCCAGCTTAGGGATTTGGGTTTTCAGTATCTTAACCACATGTGGCCTGGTAAAGATGCAATTCAAAATGTTGGAAAATTAGGAACACGTTTATAAACCATGCATTTTCCGTTGGAAAGGATTTCAGCTGAGACCTATTATGGGCATTGTGCTGTAGATGATTTCACATAATTGCTGTGAGGGAGAGTTTAAATTCTTTCTAGAAATGTGTCCTAAGTAAAGTATAAATTGTCTAGACTGATTACTTTGGAGGTCCTAGTCTTAGTATGAGATGTGTTTACAGACTGAAATGCCTGTGAAAATGAATGGAAGGACTCACTAGTTAGAAGTGATAAATTAAATAGGCATTTTCCTAGCAATGAGAAAAGTTGTGTGATGGTATAGTAAGAATTCCATTTTCCATAGTGTTTAAAGTAAAAAATGGACTGATTATCCAGTGTTTATAACATTACAGTATTTTATAGCAGCCTCACAGGAAATGATAGTAATCTATGCCTCTTAGGACAGACTGAGTGTATAGAAATAACAGAATTGTGTGACCCCAAATGATTCCGTCAGTCATCCGAGAACATACGTAGTGGACCTCCCATACCTCTTAATTTTTTCGCACTTAAACCGTGTGATAAGTAGTATGGAGAAAAATCCAGAAATGATTAAAAGACAGTGACAATGATATGAGCAACTCTCTGCTTAAGGCTCTATTTTTCTGTATGTATTGTTGATCCTCCTTACTTATTTGGAGTGTGTGAATTTTATTAAATTGCTTTTTAATTTTATTTTTAATTAGCCAAGAGCATGTATTCTGTGCTCTTAACGTTTGTACAGGTAATTGTTAAAACTGTTTTGGAATCCGACATATTTGGGTTTGAGTCCAGCCTCTTATCATTTTCACCGTAACCTTGGGCAGGTTTTTTTTTTTTTTTTTTTTTAATTTTTATTGTGCTTTAAGTGAGTTTACAAATTAAGTCAGTCTCTCGTACAAAAATTTATATACACCTTGCTATATACTCCTAGTTGCTCTCACCCTAATGAGACAGCACACTTCTTCGTGTCCATTTTTGGCCAGCTTCTGACCCCTTCTCCCCTCTCATCTCCTCTCCAGACAGTTGGTTGTTGGGCAGGTTTTTTAAGCCCTTTGCACTTCAATTTCTTAGTCTGTAAAGTGGGATGATTATAGTACTTATCTTGCATGTTTATTGAAAGCATTAAATTAGCTTGTAGTAAATGCCTAATATAGTTCTTGACTGTAATAGATGATGATTTAAAGCAGAATAGCCATTTGTTAATGTTTCAGTTTTTTTTTTTTTTTTTTTTTTTAGCCAAGAAAACTGAGGAAGGCTTAATTTCCATTATGCATTAAAAAATCTTTCATTGAACATTCTGCATCCCACTTTGAAGAGTGGTGTCTGGCGTCTTAAACGCTAGCAAGCAGCCATCTAAGATGCATCAATTGGTCTCAACCCACCTGAATCAAAGGAGAATGAAGAACATCAAGGACACAAGGTGATTACCAGCCCAAGAGACAGAAGGGGCCACATGAACCAAAGATTACATCATCCTGAGACCAGAAGAACTAGATGGTGCCCGGCTACAACCGATGACTGCCCTGACAGGGAACACAAGAGAAAACCCCTGAGGGAGCAGGAGAGCAGTGGGATGCAGACCCCAGATTCTCACAAGACCAGACTTAATGGTCTGACTGAGACTAGAAGGACCCTGGTGGTCATGGCCCCCAGACCTTCTGTTGGCCCAGGACAGGAACCATTCCCAAAGCCAACTCTTCAGACATGGATTGGACTGGACAATGGGTTGGAGAGGGATGCTGGTGAGGAGTGAGTTTCTTGGATCAGGTGGACACTTGAGACTATGTTGGCATCTCCTGCCTGGAGGGGAGATGAGAGGGTGGAGGGGGTTAGAAGCTGGCGAAATGGACACGAAAAGAGAGAGTGGATGGAGAGAGCGGGCAGTCTCATTAGGGGGAGAGTAATTGGGAGTGTGTAGCAAAGTGTATATGAGTTTTTGTGTGAGAGACTGACTTGATTTGTAAACTTTCAATTAAAGCACAATAAAAATTATAAAAAAAATTTTTTTTTCCACTGGTCTTAGATGTGTCCAGGCTTTTAGATTCTGGTCCTGTTGATGTAGTATGTTTTATTTATAAAGTGAAAACCATTCTTGGATGTTGTATATATTGAAAAACTTAAAAATAACCCTCTTCCCCAAAACAAAAAATGAAACCCATTGCCATTGAGTTGGGTCTGACTGATAGCAACCATATAGGACAGAGTAGAACGACCCCCACCAGGTTTCCAAGGAGTGGCTGGTGGATTTGAACTGCTTACTTTTTGGTTAGCAGCCGAATTCTTAACCACTGTGCCATAGGGCTCCAACAGGTACTAAAATTAGACATCAGCCCTAAGTTCTGGACTTATTTTTTATTTAGAGGATGCAATAGAAAAATGAGGAAATATTTGCAAGTAAGTCTCAGGTTGAAAATACTAAAGGCAGTTCTTCAGACTTTTAAAAATTATAAGTAGTGCAATAATACACACTTTGCAAAGATTTCAAATAATGCAGATAAAGGAAAAGCCCCTTTTAATGTCCTCTTTCCCCAAGGCAGACCAGTAACCAGCTTGTTCACACTCACGGCAGCTGCATGTGTGTCAGAGCAGGACTGTGCTCTGTAGGATTTTCAGTGGCTCATTTTTTGGAAGTAGATTGCCAGACCTTTCTTCTGAGGTGTCTCTGGGTGGACCTAAACCTCCAAACTTTTGGTTATTAGCCTAGCGCATTAACTGTTTTTATCACCCAGGGACTCTCGGAATGATACATGGTTTTAATTACTATGTTTTTATAGAATATTTTATAGATTATCCTACTCATTCTATTAAAAACTTTTTTGGGTCTTAACGCACTCTCTGGCTCTCTGCTTATTTAGTATTTCATCTTTTTAAAAAAAATCTTTTACTGCAACTTCCATGTAAACTTTCCGTGGAATTCTTTGTCTCTCCCTCTTTGCTGTCCCGAAGGTTGTCATCATCCTAAAATTGATGGTTAAAGAATGGCTGCTAGTAGGAAAATAGAAATTGAGTCTTACTGGTTTCCTTGTTCGTGTCCAGCACTGTTGGCTTTCTTGAGTGGAGATGTTTTTTTTCTCCTTTCCTCTACATGCCGAGAGCAGAATTCTCGGGTCTCAGTGCCAGGGTTGGGTTTGGCCTGTCCATTCCCAGTCATTGTCAAGAGGGAATGGAACTTCTGTTGGTGTAAAAAAAAAACTGGGACTCTCTTCGAGACTGAGGTAGAATGGCTGCGGAGGAGTCAACCACAGTGTTCTGCCTAGAATTGCATTGACTTTGTTAGATTAATTTGGGGAGAATTGACATTTTAATAATAATTTTCCTACCTGGAACAAGATACATCTACCCACTCTATTACAATCTCTTCATAGAGATCATACACATTTAGAATTAGATGTATTTCTGTTTTGTTATTGTAAATGACATTTTTTTGTGTCATTTTCTAGTTGGGTTTTGCTGATTATGTTGGAAAAACTCTTGGTATTTGTATGTATTTTGTATTCAGATACCTTAGAAGTTGTAATTAGTTCTGTTGGTTTTAATTGATTCTTATTTTGATGTATTTAGGTAAGTGAATGTAGTTTGTTTTGTTCTTTGGTATTTGAGGTTCTTCAAGGTAGTGCACTTAATTTGCCTCAATGGTTTAGGGGTATTTGAAAGGAAAGGATTTGTTTTTTGATACAGAGTTCTATTGGTGTGTTAAAAGGTACAGCTTATTAGTTGCTGTATTCAGATATCTGTATACCTTTGTGTCTGTGTGTATGTAATTGATCTGCACATTTTTGAGACCTGTGCCATTCTCACCCTGATCTGTGAATTTGTCCTTATTTTTAATATTTTTTGAAGCATGTGTTAGGTGTGTAAGGATCCTGACCATTCATCAGTTACACTTTCTTGTGCACATGCCATACTCCTTTTTACCCCTTTTTACCGCTTTTCCCCTTGTTTTGTCTACTTGTATTTGATTTCTCTTCACGTCGCTTGGTTCAGTGAAGTAGCATTGTCTGTGCATTTATTTGTACCACCCAAATTCAGGTATGTGTTTGGCCAATCAGTTAAATAAGTGGCATCAGTGATTGTCTCCACCATTTCAGTCAGTGGCTGAATAATTGAGACTGAGTGTAGGGATGAAAGTCATGAATCTTATCTCGACTGTAGATGATTGTTTGGACAGACGTCTCTCCTAACGTGAGCATAGCCCCTTGGTAAATGTAGGGCTGGTCTTGCATTTTACTGTAATACGGCTCCTAGATGTGAGCCAGCTGCTTCATCGGCTATATTGGGCTCTGTGAGATGCTTAAGATTTTGACGAGTAATTTCAACTGAAAGCCATTTTCATCTTAAAGCGTCTAACTTTTCCTTATGATGTGACTACATTGTGGGTGTTTTACCATTTACTTATTTTTAGTTTGCTTGTATTGTTTTAGGTGTGCCTCTTTATGTCAGAATGTATTTGAATTTTTCTCTTCAAACTGAAGAGAATTTAACCTGCTTGTGGTTACTGATACGTTTTTGTGTTCATTCCTGACATTTTTTGTTTCACATTTACTACATGTTTCCCCCCTTTCCTTTGTTTTTGAACTCATTGATTTTTTTTCCTAATGGTTTGAAAGCCATGTGTTCTTTTTCTTTTCTCCTATAAATTTTTAATGCATTTAAATTGTGACCTGTCTTTTATATTTAGGGATTAATCAGAATCTGTATCTTTTTCCCTTTCCCCCAACAAGACAGAACTGCTATGTGGTTTCACTTCCCTTCTACTTCCCTTCCCTCTTTGACTTCCTGTGTTGAAATCATGTAAGTTTTTTAGTTCCAGATGGCTGATTTTTCTAAAAGTCAGCAGGCACTGGTTCCTTAGCGTATCACTGTTTTTTATAGCTCAGATCTTCATGGGTTCTTTTTTTAAATTATGCTGGAGTGCATCTACTGTTTACTTCAGAGAAGATCTTTGAGTAGCAAACCTTGAGTCCTTGTGTGTTTGAAAATTTCTTTATTTTGCACCCCCACTTGAAAGCTGGTTTGCCTGGATATAAGTTTCAAAGCCTTTTCCTTGTAACTTGAAACTAGTGCTCCACTGTCTTCTAGCATCTGTGTCGCCGGGGAGAAGTCTGATATTTACCTTTATGTGATTTATGCATCTTTGTAGGAATTCTGTTTTTCTCTTTGGAAACTTTCAGGACTTCCTGAAATTTCGGTAGGATGAGTCTAAATTTCCCCCTTCTCTCCTAATTGATTCCGTTTAACACTTAGTGGTCCTTTCAACTTGATGGTTTGTACCCCCTGACCTATCAGGATATTTCTGAACCCAGATTAGATAGATGGACTTTCTGGTTGTGTATTCACTATATATCTACCTTTCCTTCGTACTTTCTTTTTTTAAAAAATAATATTTTATTGTGTTTTTAGTGAAAGTTTACACAGCCAATTAGGTTCCCGTTTGACAGTTTCTGTCTGAATCATTCAGTGACATTAGTTAAATTTTTCACAGTGTGTCGACATTCCCTACAGTTGCATTCTGGTGGTTTAATTTCCAGTTTTTTTAGTTTCCCGTGCCCTTTGTCTTCTCATCTTTGCTTTAGGATGACTGTTAACCTTTTGGTCTCATATAGATGTTTTTAACGGAGCACAGTACTCACGGGCAATATCTTTTATTTTGTGTGCTAGTTTGTGGTTTCACTAAAAGGTGACCTCAGGGCGGTAGTCTCAGGGGAGACGTCCGGTCTCATGGTTGAGTAAGTCTGGACTTTTCAAGAACTTGAGTTTTGTGTTCTGCATTTTTCTCTTGTTCTATTCAGGTCCGTATATGGTGGCCCTCATCAGAATGGTCAGTAGTAGTAGCCAGGCACCATCTAGGTCTTCTGGTCTCAGGCCGTGGCCCATGTAGGCTAGTAGTCCTAAAGACTAGTTTCTTCCCTGAGACTGAGGTTTCCATCTTTCTCTCTTGCTTCTGATGTAGAGACCAGTAGTTGCATCTTAAATGATCGTTCGAAAGCTTTTAAGACTGTAGACGCCAGTCACCTTATTACTAGGATGCAGAACAGACTTCGCGAACTATGTTATGCCATTCGACTGAGTTGTCTTGTGAGACTAAGGTCCTAAGCCTTCAAATCCAGAAAACCAATCTTGCAAGGTGTCTGAGTAGTATCTGTAACTGTATCCTTTATGAATATATATGTATACACACATCTGTATGTACATGTACATATACTTTATCTGCACACGTGTGTACACACATGTACCTACCCATACGTGTATATGCCTGTATACGTACATATGTGACCATACATGTTTTTTGGTTATTGTTGTTGTTAACCAAATTGTATATGTCATATTCTTTAGCACAAACATCCTTTTCTCTTGTTTGCTTCTTAGTGGCATTGTTTACTTTGGTCAAACCGTGCTTATTCTGTTTTTCGTTTCCCATCACCAAAAATAACAAATATCTATGATCTGGAAAGTGATTCCCTCCTTCCCCCATCCCTGGTAACTACCAGTGAACATTGGTCTCTGTATACATACACCTATTCTTGTCTTCTTATAAAAGTGGGATCATACAACATTTGTCCTTATGTGATTGACTCATTTCACATAGCATTATATCCTCCAGGTCCATCCATCTTACCGTGTTTCTTGGATTCATTATTGTTCTTTACGGTTGTGTAGTATTCGTTGTATGTACATACCACATTTTGCTTATCCATTCATCCGTTGAAGGGTACTTAGGCTGTTTCCATTTTTTCGCTGTTGTGAATAATGCTGCAGCGAGCACAGTGGTCTTTTATTAGATCTCTTAAAATTTAAAAAAAAAAAAAAAAAATTTTTTTTTTTTTTTTTTATACCTAGGAGTGGGATTGGTGGATCCTTATCTGTACTTCCTATTTGGGAGTTTTTGAGAGGCATTTTGTTCGGGACATTAGCTTTGTTTTTCACTTATTCTTCCTGTGCCCATTTTTCGGTTAAGCGTATCTGTGGAGTTTTATTTTGGCAATCATTTTCTTTCCTTTTATAAAAGTGTCTTTACTGAGAGTTTTTACATACAGTAAACTCCATCTGTTTAAAGTGTACAATTTTATATGTTTTGACAGATACACACCCATGAAGTCTCTCCATTCTAACCCCCAACAATCAAGATTTGGGTTACCCCTGAAAGTTTTCTTCTGCCCCTGTGCATGCAGCCTGTTCCTTCTTCCCTGCCCTAGCTTCTGATCAGCTGTCAGATGCCGAAATGATTAGTTTGCATTTTCTGGAGTTTCATATAAATGACATCATATAGTGTGTA
Source organism: Elephas maximus indicus (assembly GCF_024166365.1). Taxonomy (NCBI): domain Eukaryota; kingdom Metazoa; phylum Chordata; class Mammalia; order Proboscidea; family Elephantidae; genus Elephas; species Elephas maximus. The sequence goes on from NC_064843.1 coordinate 42,526,616, forward strand.
GCCTCTGGTGCAAGACTTCTTTCCTCAGTGTGTTGTTAGGTGTTCAGTTGTAGTTCGTTTTTTCTTTTTTAAGTCTTCTTTTTTTTTTCTTCAGATGTTTGGGTCCTTGTTTTTGAGGTGTTGATTTCTTTTTTGGTGATTCTAGTTTGCAAAGTGATCATCTTTACAGTGGGTGCAATTTCCGATTACCCATCTGTCAGGATGGGCTGTAAGAGAGAGATGGGATGTGTAGCCAGGTGTGAGGTGTAAGGGCTCCTTGTTCCTTCTGGGTAATAGCAGCTACCTGGGTGGGTGTGTTCTGATTCAAATGCCTGTGCTGACTAAGAGTTTGCTTTTATGGGGGTGGAGGTTTGGGGAAGTGGGTCAGTAGCAGGTAGTGGCTGACTCGCCCAGTTGTACCAAATGCACTTCCCCACCAGATCGGCCACGACTGCCCCAAGCCTCTTTCTGTTTCTCCATGGCAGTCACCCCTGTCTACAGGTTAGATGAAGCACCCATATTTGCTTGCCCTACTGTTACAGCTTCTCCCAATTTTTATAGCACTCGTCTTTTGAGGGTTCTGAACAGTACTGTGAGGCAGTTCTACTTTGTCCTGTAGGGTCGCCATGAGTTGGAATCTGCTCTAGGCAAAGGGTTGGGGTTTTTTTGTTGTTGGTTGGACAGTTACTGCCTCTATCAGTCTAGTTCTGCTGATAGTGTCACTTCTTGTTTTTCAGAATTACTTTAGAGAGTAGTATATCAAATCCATACTTCAGTCATTTCTAGAATTTATGGTAGGAGGGGGGTCTACAGTCCATCTTGATCTAATCTCATGAAGCAGTTTTTTGGAAAAGACTTGTTGAGAACAGATCTTAAAGTTAACAGAAACCTTTCCTTTTTAGGATATCATGCTTTGAGAGCAACACTGACCGTTGGAAATGTGTTATGTAGGGTTGGGAATTTCCATATAGAGGTCATTGTGGTTCATTTTTTGCCTAGTTCAAGGTGTGTTGATGAGCTCTGAAAAGTCTCTGTTAAACCAAGTAGAAAGGATGAAGACTGTCATCCTGGATCTTTTTTTTTTTTTTCAGCATCAAGTTTCATGGTTAATCATTTTGTTATTTTTTCATATTTCATAGTGAGTGCAATGTGGCCTTGCTGTTAAGAGGGTTAGGTTGACTCGGTAATTCTGGTATTTTTCTTTTTGGTCTTTGTCTTAGTTTTTTAAATTAAAAGAATTTTTTTAAGATATGCTTCCAAGTTGGACAGAATCATATTTCTTCTCCCATAAGCCTTTTTTGTTTGTAATTATATCCCTTGGAAACCACAGAATGTGAATTAAGTTACAAATCTAGTAAGTGTAAATTTAGTTTTTGGAAAAAAGCCATTCTGACTATTTTTTTCCCTTCCCCATTTAGCTTTTCCATGGTTTGGCTTGGATATTGGTGGAACCCTGGTCAAGCTGGTTTACTTTGAACCCAAAGACATCACTGCTGAAGAAGAGGAGGAAGAAGTGGAAAGTCTTAAAAGCATTCGGAAGTACCTGACCTCCAATGTGGCTTACGGGTCCACGGGCATCCGGGATGTGCACCTCGAGCTGAAGGACCTGACTCTGTGTGGACGCAAAGGCAATCTGCACTTTATACGCTTTCCCACTCATGACATGCCTGCTTTTATTCAAATGGGCAGAGATAAAAACTTCTCGAGTCTCCACACTGTCTTTTGTGCCACTGGAGGTGGAGCGTACAAATTTGAGCAGGATTTTCTCACAGTATGCACTTTTTAGCTTATATACAATTTATGGTAATCTGATTGTTAAAAATGATACCAAGAGCAAAGCAAGATTGGTAGAATCATTTCCATCTCTAATGGAACTCAGATTTTCTTGAATCAAATTAAAATTTGATACAAATAGTGGTAGTCAGGAGTTAACCGTAGAGATCATTGTATAGTTTATATTTTGCCCATTTCAGATGCATTGATGAGAACCAGAACCAGCTTTTAGTTGTTTCATTATTAAAACTTAAGTGAGTCTGGGATGAGAAGAGTAAGCAACTGCCTCTTAGGAACAACATCATTAAATCTTGAACAGTGAGATGGAAAAGTAATTTTAAAAGTCACATCATTTCATGTCATAAAATTGTTCCCAATCTCTTGTGTACCACACAATTTCTCTTGACCCCCTCAGTTGTTTCCTGGCAAGTTCACTAATTAGAAAGAATAAGGACCTCTGGTCAAAAGCAGTGATTCTCAGTCTTCAGGGCTAGCCTGAGAGGGCTGACAGCAGAGCCATCTTCTGTGAGTGTCTTCTGATGTGTCCTTTGCTGCACACTTGTTCACAGGAATTTTTAGATCCTGCCTGGCCCCAGAGGGGGAGTGTCAGCCACCACTTGATTTTGTTGCCATTGAGTGGACACCTATGGGCAAGGCGTGGGGGCTCAGTTCTTTGGGAGTCGATACAGGGGTGGGTGGGAGGATTGACAAGTGAATTGGAGAAGACACTGACCTTCAGGCTGCAATATAGATTTAGATTTAAAATATCTTCAGTGACCATGTTTGTAATGCTACCAAGTGAGCATATTAGTTCAAAGGAGACAAGTGAGAATATTAGTTCAAAGGAGAGTCTCTTTGTCTTTGTTATTCCACATCTGTCTTTTTTTTTTCTGTGTGTCATTGTATGGTTTGTGACCTCATCTTCCTCTTTTCTTGTCCTCTGTCCCCTTTCTCTCATAAAGAAAAAAAACCAAAACCAAACCTATTGGCATCAAGTTGATTCTGGTTCATAGCGACCCTATAGGACAGAATAGAACTGCCACGTAGGGCTTCCAAGACTGTAACCTTTACAGAAGGCAGACTGTCACACCTTCCTCCCTCAGAGTGGCTGGTGGGTTCCAACTGCCAACCTTTTGGTTAACCATTGAGCACTTAACCACTGTCCCACCATAATAATCATACCAGGGAATTGAAATGTATTACCTAACAAGGTTTAATATCCTTTGGTGGAATTTTTCTGGTTGTTGGTTTGCAGTGATTTCTTTTTCACCTGTGAGTAAAGGGAGCGGTAGCAGGAGGAAGGAAGGTTTTCCTCCTTTGCGAAAGCCTCATAGTTAGTGGACTCTGGGTTGTAACTGATAGGGAAGGGAGAAAACCTCTCTATTTTCAGAACCCCGTAAAAGTCCCCTTTGGAACATATTTGAAACCCATTCGGGATGTTAGCAGGTTGTATGGTAATCTGAGGCGAGGGTGCAAAGTGAACTTTATACCTTAGGAATGGATTCTTAGGCTGTTGGAGTTTCTTGTTTTATGCACCAGTTCTGTCCTTGAAAGGAGTCCCTGGGTGGCACAGTGGTTAACGTGCGCACCTGCTAACCGAAAGTCTGGCAGTTCAAGTCTAGGTCTGTCGATCTACTTGTTATCGGCCATTGAAAACCCTACGAAATACATTTCTACCCTGACACATGGGGTTCTCATGAGTCAGAATCGACTTGACGGCAAACACTACCACTATCTATCTTTGAAAACTGTATGAAAATTAAATGCATAACAAAGCTTTTTTGTTCATTAGGAGTGTTTAATGAACCACAACAAAGTATGTTTTAAATATTGAGTTTACCCTGTTGCTTTCTAAACACGAATCAGATTTTCTCACGCTGTATTGAGTTTGCTTGTTGATGCTACACTTTCTTTATACCTAACTTGGGTTTGTGAAATTATATATGAATTCAGTCATCTAAATGTACCAACCAGGCTAAGAGTTATTAGGAACGGTTAGCACATCAGGACACCTCAGGATAACACGAATTGTGGGAAGGGTAAAAGGAGAAATCAGTTTTCTGACATACAGTGCAAAAAAGCTACTTGGAACATGATTTGGCTCAGAAATTGAATTAAAATGTTGGCAGTTTGAGATTCATGATTCAAGAAGTCAACATCGAATTCATCTTGGCATGGAAGGCAAGACTCGATGAAATCGGGACAGTGATGAACACTTGAGGGAGTAGGGTGTGGTCAGTAGAGAGAAGACTTAGTATCCTCCCCTAGGAAACCCTGGTGGCGTAGTGGCTAAGTGCTACTGCTGCTAACCAAAGGGTCGGCAGTTCGAATCCACCAGGCGCTCCTTGGAAATCCTATGGGGCAGTTCTCCTTTGTCCTGCAGGGTCGCTATGAGTCAGAATTGACTCGACGGCACTGGTTTTGGTTTTTTTGCCAGCCATTTTTTCAATGACTTAATATTCTCACTTAGGGATTAATTAAGGATTGAGATGAAGTTACCTATTTATCGTCTCTGGGGTGGATCAGAATAATTTGAGTGTATGTATAATCATATGGAGCCTTGGTGGCAGTGGTTAAGAATTGGGCCACTAACCAAAAGATGGACAGCTCGAATCCACCAGCCGTTTCTTGGCGTTCCGGTAGGACAGTTGTGCTCTGTTCTGTAGGGTCACTATGAGTCAGAATTGAGTTGATGGCAACGGGCATAATCATTTGGGAATTGAGTCAGACATAAGGGGGAGAACCTGCAGGGCTGAACTTAGCTGTAAACAGAAACAGGTGCTTTAGGGGTTGAGGCATCTTTATACTTGTTAGGTATATTGGGTAAGCATTCAAACAGCTTAGAAGTTCGTAGAGTGAACTGTGGAAGTTCCTTTTACCATCTCTCCAGAGTTACCACTGTTAAAGAGTATGTATCTTTTAATACTTTTCTATGCATGACTGTATGACACATATATGTGCGTATAAACACGGTTTTAAAAAAATTGGCAAATTGGATTGTATTTTATAAAATGTTTCTCACCTTGCTTTTTTGACTAACATGTCTTTCCTACTTGGGTACATAGAGATCCTCTTCATTTCATAATTGTACAGTGTTCCATAATATGAGCAGTACTTTAATCATTCCTTTATTATGTAAATAGAATTAAATTGATAAAAATGGTTTAAATTTTGATACTGCTAAAATGCCCTCCTTTCCCCAAGAGACTGTAAACAGTTTAAATAGCAAAACTCTTATCGTCTAATTGGATATTGAAGCCTTTGGCTTCAAGTCATTACGTAAGAAAGTATAGCTGTTTTGCTACTGCCCATAGCATTGAAGATGGTCTTTTGGAAGGCAGATGTCAGAATCATTGTGGCTCCCCCCGTGTGTCACCGTCACTTGGATCTCTTGGAGTCTGCTTTCTGATAGGGGTGCGACTCAGCTAGGCATCTGCCTGGTTTCCCCAGTAGCAGCTGGTCAGTTGATAAAAGCTCACTTGGTTTTGGGGGGTACATCTCTGCAGCTGCTGCCGTGGTTTATATGTAGAGTGTGTGTATTTGAGTTTGTGGGAGTAGCAGTCTCGTCAGTCTGTCCTATGGTCATTGTCCCCACAATTGTTCTGTAAAACACACAAATACTGCACATCCATATGTACTTTTTTGGTCTGTTTAATGTAGAGGGGAATGCCTTGTTAAATGGAATTTTTGTTTGTTAAAAAGTCTGAATACATTCTTATTTCATTACAGATAGGTGATCTTCAGCTTCGAAAACTTGATGAACTAGACTGCTTAATAAAAGGGATTTTATATATTGACTCAGTTGGATTCAATGGACGGTCACAGTGCTATTACTTTGAAAATCCTGCTGATTCTGAAAAATGTCAGAAGTTACCGTTTGATTTGAAGAATCCATACCCTCTGCTTCTGGTGAACATTGGCTCAGGGGTTAGCATCTTAGCAGTATATTCCAAAGATAATTACAAGCGGGTCACAGGTACCAGGTAAGTCTCTTATAAAAAGGTCATTGTTTATTGTTCGTATCATAATGGGTTAAAACTTGAGTTGTCAGGTATTGATATAACTACGTCTTCAAGAATCTCTGAAACTTAGGTGAAAGGTTTAATTTTTTCTGAGATTATGCGAACAAATGTTTCCCTTTAAATATTCTTATTTCATGACCTACTTTAACCTCTGCTGCTCAAGATTTCATTACCGTAGTTGTTTCAGAAACTATCTCATTAGCAGGCTCATTGAGCTTATAGTCCTTGCCCTTAGGTAGGTCATGATATGTATTTACAGAGCAACTACAGCTACTAGGTAGTATCTATGAGGAGAAGGCAAAGCAGAGTCCCAGCCTTGAAACTTACACAGATTTTATATATGTATACACCTATATAATACATATGTATAGCCAAGGAGTGGTATGAGATCTCGAAATTGAGGTACTGATAAATAGACAAATGATTGGGGAAGGGTAATATGGAAGCAGGAGAAGGGAGAAGGTGAGAATGAATAAGTTTTGGTTCAAGGATTAGAGGCCATGAGGAAAAATGAACTGGGGGATGGGATAAACATTTTCGAACAGGAGTGAATTACAAAACAAGAGGAATGACTTTGGGGGAGACAACACATTAATGAGGGGTTATGGTAAGGTAGAAGGGCTGATGAGCCAGGGTAAGAAGGTGATTGGATGCCAGTGACTTAGGGCATGAGCTTGGAGAGAGTAAGGGAGGAGGTGACAACATGACCCCAGGTGTAATGGACCAGTCACATTTGAGGCTCCTCACATTCGGTAGATACTTGACTGCAGTGGGCACAAGGGCCAGGAGTCGGGCCCTACGTTTTGCCACTTTGCTTGTTGGCTTGCATAAATATGTGTTTGTCTTCAAGCACCTTCTTACTGCCTTTTTACAGACTTCCTACAGGTGGCATCGGTATGATTTGGTTGGTATATGAACATGGTGTTGGGGTTCATAAATGTTGCCTTCCTATTTCACTGATTGGCCTTTTTTTTTTTTTTTAATGTTATAATATTGCATTTTTATTTTAATCCCAGTCTTGGAGGAGGAACCTTCTTTGGTCTCTGCTGTCTTCTTACTGGCTGTACCACTTTCGAAGAAGCTCTTGAGATGGCATCTCGTGGAGATAGCACTAAAGTGGATAAACTAGTGCGAGACATTTATGGAGGAGACTATGAGAGATTTGGACTGCCAGGCTGGGCTGTGGCTTCGAGGTAAGGGAGTGTGTATGTTCTAGAATATAATAAGCTTTGAGGTGAGTGTATGCTCTAGAATTTACAGGAATAAAATATTAAATATTGAGCATATCTTTTTTTTATATATATATTTAGCAGCTTTGTTGCATTAATTCACATACTGTAAAACCCACTGCTGTTGAATTGGTTCCGACTCATCGTGACCCTATAGGACAGGGCAGAACTGCTGCCCCATGGGATTTCCAAGGAGCAGCTGATGGATTCAAGCTGCGGACGGACCTTTTGGTTAGCAACTGAGCTCTTAACCACTTTGCCACCAGGGCACCATACTGTAAAGGTCACCTATTTAAAGCAGGGCTTCGAACTAGTTCATTCTGGTTCGAACCCCTGCAGAGAATCTGCATTTCCGCCCAGATATACTGAACCACAATCTACAGTTTAACAAGATCCCTGCGTGATTTTTATCTATGATAAATTTTGAGACCCACTGCCCTACTAGTGGTTCTCAGAATTGGTCCCTAATGAGCAGCATTAGCATTGCATGGGAACTTGTTAGAAAGGCAGATTCTCAGTAGGGATTTGAACCAGCACGAACCTGTTCAAAGCCCTGGTTTAAAGTGTATAATTTAGTGGTTTCTAGTGTATTTATTCAGTATTCTTCGATGGTGCCTAACAACAACGGTATATTTATGGAGTACCTGGGTGGTGCAAGTGGTTAATATGCTTGGCTTGTAACTGAAAGGGTGGCTCAGGTATACCACTCGTGCCTCAGAAGAAAGGCCTGTGATCTACTTTTGAGAAACCAGCCATTGAAAACCCTGTGGAGCACAGTTCTCCTCTCACACATGTGGGGTCACCGTGAGTTGGAATCAACTTGATGGCAACTGGTTGTGTATTTTCAGATTTGTGCAGCCATCACCATAATCCGGTTTAGAGTGTTTTCATCATCCCAGAAAGAAACCTGTACCTGTTAGCTGTCACCGCCCGGCCCCGTCACTGTTAGTCCCTGGCAAACACTAAGCTGCTTTCTGTCTCTCTAGATTTGCCTGTCCTGGGCATGTCATATAAATGGTACCATACGATACGTGGTCTTCCGTGACTGGCTTCTTTCACTTAGCATAATGTTTTCAAAGTTCATCCATGTTGTAGCATGAATCAATACTTTATTGCTTTTTATTGTTAAATAATATTCCATTGGATGAATGTGGCGCGTTTTATTTATCCATTTATCAGTTGATGGACATTAGGGCTCTTTCTACTTTTTGGTTATTATGCATACTGTTGCGAGTATTGATGTACAGCTCTTTATCTGGGTATATGCTTTCATTTCTCTTGGATGTATATCTAGCGGTGGAATTACTAGGTAATATGGTAACCCTTTGCTTAACCTTCTGAGGAACTGGCAGACTTTTCCAAAGTGGCTATACCATTTTATAATCCCATCAGCAGTGTATGTTTCAGTTTCTCCACATCCTTGTCAACAGTCGTTTTTGTTGGTCTTTTCAGTTTTAGCCATCTTAATGGGCGTGAAGTTGTATCTTATGAATTTTCAATTGCACTTCCCTATAGGGTAGCTAACTCTGTGGGGCAGTTCTACTCTGCCCTATAGAGTTGCTATGAGTTGGAATAGGCTTGGTGGCAGCGGGTTTGGTTTTTGGTTTTATAGGGTAGTTATGGTGTGAATCGATTTGATGGTTTTTGGGATTAATGACTAATGAGAAGGAGCCCTGGTGGCACAGTGCTTGGCTGCCAACTGAAAGATTGGCAGTTCAAACCCACCAGCTGCTCTCATAAAGATAAGAGCCTTGGAAACCCAATGGGGTAGTTCTGCTCTGTCCTATAGGGTTGCTATGAGTTGGAATTGATTTGATGGCACTGGATTAATGACTAATGAAAATGAGCATCTTCCTTTATTTTTCTTTCTTTTTTTATTGTGCTTTAAGTGAAAGTTTATAATTCAAGTCAGTTTCTCATACAAAAACTTATACACACATTGTTATATAACCCTAGTTGCTCTACCTATAATGTCACAGCACACTCCTCCTCTCCACCCAGTATTTCCCGTAACCCTTCAACCAGCTCCTATCCCCCTCTGCCTTCTCATCTCAGAAAATGAGCATCTTTTAATGTGCTCGTTGGCCATTTGTGTATCTTCTTTGGAGGAATGTCTGTTCAGATCCTATGCTCTTTTTTTAACTGGGTTATTTGTCTTTTTATCATCGAGTTGTAGGAGTTCTTTACGTGTTGTGGATACAAGTCCCTTACCAGATACAAATTTTGTGAATATTTTCTCCAGTTCTATTAGTTTTCTTTTCAGTTACTTGATAATGTCCTTTGATGCACAGAAGTATTTAATTTTGATGAAGTCCATTTATCTAGCTTCTCTTTTATTGCTTGTGCTTTTGGTGTCTTACATAAGAAATCGTTGCCTAACCCAAGAGCACAAAGATTGACTTCTTTGTTTTACTGTAAGAGATTTTATAGTTTTAGCTCTATGACCCATTTTTAGTTAATTTTTGTGTATCGTGTAAGATAGGAGTCCAAATTCATTCTTAGTTTTTGTATATGGTGTGAGATAGGGGTCCAAATTCATTCTTTCAAGTGTTTAGGTATATAGTTATTTCAGCACCATTTGTTGAAAAAATGTTTCCCCCCCCACTGAATTGTCTTGGATCCTTTTTGGGAAGTCATTTGACCATGAGTACGTGGGTTTTTTTCTGGATTCTGAATTCTGTTCCATTGATCTATGTCTGTTCTTATGCCAGTACCACGCTGTCTTGATTATTGTAGCTTTGTAGTATGTTTTGAAATTGAAAGTATGAGTCCTCCAATTTTTCTTCTTTTTCAAAATTGTTTTGGCTATTCTGGGTTCCCGGAGTTGCCACATAAACTTTAGGATCGGCTTGTCAATGTCTGCAAAAAAGGCAGTTGGAATTTTGGTAGGGATTGTGTTGCATCTTTAAGTAATTTGGAGAGTATTGCCACCTTAACAATATTAAGTTTTCTGGTCCAAGAACGTGGATGCCTTTCTATTTATTTAGTTCTTTACTGTCTTTAAACAGTTTTGTCATTTTCAGTGTATAGGTGTATTTCATTTGTTAAATATATTAAGCATTTTATTCTCTTTGTTGCTATTGTAAATGGACTTTTTTTTTTTTTAATTTCATTTTGGATTACTCTTAAGTTTCGTTTTAGATTGCCCATTGCTGGTGTATAGAAAGTTAATTTTTTTTTTTTGGGAGGGACATCTGATGGGCATCTAAAAGAGAAGTATTGACATAGCGTTGATGCCTCTGATTTGAGAGGTAGAAAGATAAAAAATTGGTTCTAGTTCTAGCTCTGCCACTAGCCAGCTGTGTGATCCTAGGAAGGTCAGTGAACCTCTCTGAACTTTAGTTTATCTTTGCAGGGGTGGTGGAGAGAATTGGAATGGCTCATGGCTTATAAACACAAATTGATTTTTATATGTATTGGGGCACATGGTTTTTAATAATAGAAAAGGCACTTGTGTATCCATGTTTGTTTACTAATTTTAAGCACTTAGTAAATGCTGCAAGGGGCCCTGTTGGCACGATGGCTGAGCACTCAGCTGCTAACCAAAGGTTGGCTGTTTGAACCCACCAGCCGCTCTGCGAGAGAAAAGACATGGCGGTCTGCTCCCGTAAAGATTTTAGGCCGAGAAACCCTCTAGGGTGGTTCTGCTCTGCCCTGTGGGCTAGCAGTGAGTTGGAGTTGGCTTGATGGCACACGGCAGCGACAGTAAATGTTGTAGGTTTCATTTTCCATTTGCAGCTTTCACGCATTTATAATCATTTCCTTTTCGGATTGGGTGAGCTTGTGTTGCTGGCCATGGTTGTTGTTAATGTAGCAGTTCTGCTGGCAAGCACTTGAAGTATTTTACCTTCCATGGAATTCTGAAACTTTTTAAGTTGCTCCCTCTGGGACTCAGCTGTCCATGCTTTGCTTTGCTGTGTTAAAGCAATTTACCAGATGTGAATGTGACCCCCTGAGTGGAACAGCTGTGTAGTTGGGGATGAATTAAAGGTGTCCTCCTGGAACTGACCCTGGTTCCATAGGGAGCAATGGTGCCTCACGGTGGATCTGGTACCGAACATGCGAATTTCTGGTACCAAAGCTAGACTTCAGTAGCAACCACAGGGAAAGCCATCTGCTTATTCAGAACACTTGCGGGCGCTATTCGAAGCTGCATCTCTCCTTGAGCAGAAGCTCTGTTGTTTTGTCATGAAAAGTTTGAAGTCTGAACAGTGTTGCCTGGAAGTCGGTTTTATCTTAGCGAAGTAACATTCAAGTTCTCTTGGGCTGTGTTGCCTTTGCTTTAGCAATGAGGAATCTTCTTTTTCCCACTACAGCTTTGGAAACATGATGAGCAAGGAGAAGCGAGAGGCTGTCAGTAAAGAGGACCTTGCCAGAGCAACTTTGATCACCATCACCAACAACATTGGCTCAATAGCACGAATGTGTGCCCTTAATGAAGTAAGGGGACGTGGATTTCTTTGGTTGCTCTGAGGAAAATGCAGAACTTACTAAGTGGGCCCCAGCTTGTGTATTATGTCTGTCTTCTCAAAACGGTACCTAAATGTTCTATGGAGTAGAGTTTGTTTCAGTGCAAAGTTAAAGTCTTCAAATGAGATTAACCTTAATTGCCTTTTTCTTTCTTCCTAAAGATGAACACTGCTACTGTCTAGAAGTAAAATTTTATCTTTTGAGGAAAAAGTATAGGAAGGTAGCCAACGTCCCAGATAATGGGGCCTGTTGGGTGGTGATGGTGGGGCCTGTTGGGTGGCAGTGGTGGGGCCTGTTGGGTGGTGATGGTGGGTCTGTTGGGTGGCGACGACAGGTAATGATGCTGAATCTAGATGCATGCTCATCGTTGAGCTCTAGTCTCTGGGACGGAATCCAGAGGACGTCATTGAAGCTGGGAGAAGACTTGGCGGGCAGAGGAGTGCCCACCGTGGTTCCACCTCCAGCTCTGCTGAGCTGCATCTTGGTACTTTCAGCTTCTTTACAGTGCTGCCTTGTAGCATTCAGGTCAAGCAGCATTGTACAGGGCTATGAAAGAACCAAGAATGAGCCGCCCTTGGGGAAGGGGGACCTAAGATGCAGTTGGTGGAGCTTTGTAGCTTATCCCTATTTATAAATTCTCATTTAAAACGAATTCTTTTAAGTAGATAACATAGGCATGTGGCTTAAAGAAAAGAAACCTTAAAAGGTACAAAAGGGATTGTTTTGTTTTTAATTAAAATGTGTCAGCATCAATTAAGAACATGTTTTCATTCAAATATCTGAGCACTACTTTTACCTTTATTGTGTGTTCCCTTTCCCATGCTTATGTATTTTAAGATATTTTAGTTGGTGTACCTACCATTTTATATTTTTAACGTAAATTTCACGTTGCAGTTCTTTTTATGTCGTTACTCACCTAGTGCTAGACATTTGGCTGCTTGCCTATGATAACTCCGTAGTTTTACCAGTTTCAAGCGTGAAGCTGTTCTTTGGTAGACATTTTATTCTTGATACAGGTGTACCGGGGAGTGAGATTTCTGGTCTAAGGAATGTGACCATGCTAATGACTCGATATGTAGTGTTGTGATGCTTTGCAGGAGGGCTGTGCTGGTTTAGATCGTCTTTAGCAGTGGACGACTGGAACAGTTGACCAGTGTTGAGGGTAGAATTTGTTATTTTGCCAACTTGATAGGTATAAAATTTTGCTTCTTTGATCACTAGTGAGGCTGATTTTTTCTTCTACCTATTAAGTTTCTTAAGGAGCCCAGGTTGCTCAGTGGTGAAGCGCTCAGCTGCTAACCAAAAGGTTGGTGGTTTGAACCCACCAGCCACTGTGCAGGAGAAAGATTTGGCCGCCTGCTACTGTAAAGGATTACAGCCTTGGAAACCAGTGGGGCAGTTATACTCTGTCCTGTAGGGTTGCTGTGAGTCGGAATTGAGTCGATGGCAGCGGGTTTGGTTTATGTCTCTTACATAATTTGCCTATTCATGCCACCTTCCTTCTTTTGAATTGGGGTTTCTTATTGTTGTTACTAATCAGTATAAAACTTTATCTAATAGTAGTTATGGCCTGTCATATATAATACAAATATTTTTCCTGCTCATTTTCTCCTGTGACACTTGCTGGCACGCTTTGAAATGGGGCCAGAGTTGTCTGGGGATGTACGCACATGATGCTCTGTTTGGGGGAAGCTTTTATGAGAGCAGAAATACAGATGAAAACTAACTGCCTTTTCTTGATGTGCCTAGAATATTAACCAGGTGGTATTTGTTGGAAATTTCTTGAGAATTAATACGATTGCCATGCGACTTTTGGCGTATGCTCTGGATTACTGGTCCAAGGGGCAGTTGAAAGCTCTCTTTTCAGAACATGAGGTAAGTTGACTTATATCATGTGCTGTGTTATGTATACAGGGGTATGCAATTCATGCTGCGTTGAAGGAAAGGTGAAGTGGGCTACTGCATTTCATTTTTATTTTTCTGATTGTATGATACGGGTTTTAAAAAAAATTTTATTGTGCTTTAGTGGAAGTTTAAAAATCAAGTCAGTCTCTCATACAAAATCTTATACACACCTTGTTATGTACTCCTAGTTGCCCTCCCCCTAATGGGACAGCACACTCCTTCTCTCCACCCTGTATTCCTGTGTCCATTCGGCTAGGTTCTGTCCCCCTCTGCCTTCTCATCTCCCCTCCAGGCAGGAGCTGCCCACATAGTCTCATGTGTCTACTTAAGCCAAGAAGCTCACTCCTCACCAGTATCATTTTCTATCTTATAGTCCAGTCCAGTCCGTGTCTGAAGAGGTGGCTTTGGGAATGGTTCCAGTTTTGGGCTAACAGCAGGTTTGGGGACTGTGACCTCTGGAGTCCTTCTAAGTCTCAGTCAGACCATTAAGTCTGTTCTTCTTATGAGAATTTGGGGTCTGCATCCCACTGCTTTCCTGCTTCCTCAGGGGTTCTCTGTTGTGTTCCCTGTCAGGATAGTCATCGGCTGTAGCCAGGCACCATCTCGTTCTTCTGGTCTCAGACTGATGTAGTCTCTGATTTATGTGGCCCTTTCTGTCTCTTGGGGTCATAATTACCTTTTGTCTTTGGTGTTCTTCATTCCCCTTTGCTCTAGGTGGGTTGAGACCAATTGGTGCCTCTTAGGTGACCACTTGCTGGTGTTTAAGATCATGATAAGGGGGTTAATTTTGATTGTAATGTTCCAAAGTTATTTCTTATCTGATTTAATGTGAGGTAACTTGTGAGCTTAAGCAGTCTTAAAGAAAAAAATCTTAGCGAACCTTCAGCTGTAGTTCTGATACTGTATTCTTTTCTACCTCATTCTTTATAATTTCTCCATTTGCACTTACTCTTTGGGTTTGGTTTCTTCATTTTTTGATGTCAGTTTTTATGTATTGATGTAGTTCATGTGCCATTTATTTAAGATATTGTGTATCCTAAAAACAGATCAGTAAAAGAATTCCAAGAATGGAACCGCATGGCATAAGAACTTAACATGTAGACAGAAACAACAAAATGGAAAATCATCATCAAATTACTCGACTTGATTTTCTTTCTTGGAAAGAACGCTTTTATTTTTTCTGTTTGGGGAAAAAATAGAACCCAAACAATGGAAGGGGCTTTCTTTCCTATCCCCTTGCCTTCCCTGGTTGTTGGGCAGTTGAACTGTTTCAAGTTCTGGAGTATTTTAGACAGTATTGTCATGAACATTTTTCAGAATTGTGTGTGCATATTTAACAGTGTTTATATGAATTGACAGAAATCAATAGAGTGTTACAAATAGAGATTATCTTTTCCTTTAAGTTGCTAAAGTTTATAGTTTAAACTCCAAAGTACAAAAACCACAGTGAGATACCACTTCACTCCCACTAGGATGGCTAAGATTTAGGAAAAAAAGGAAAATAGCAGTTGTTGGCCAGGATGTGGAGAAGTCTTAACTCTTACCCACTGCCGGCAGGAATGGAAAATGGTACAGCCTCTGTGGGAAACGGCGTGGTGAGTCCTCAAAAAGGTGAAAAGAGAGCTACCATATGGCCCATCAATCCCACTCGTAGGTATATACCCAAGAGGCCTGGAAGCAGCAATGCTAACACACACATGTACACCAGTGTTCATTGCAGCACAATTCATAATAGTTTAAAGGTGGAAACAGCACAGATGCCTTTCAACAGCTGAATGGGAAGTAAAATGTGATACGTACACACAATGGAATAATATTACTCTGCCATGAAGAAAAGGAAGTGCTGATAACACACACCACAGGGGTAAGCCTTGAAAACATGCTGAGTAAAGTAAGCCAATCACAAAAAGACAAATATTGTATGATCTTACTAGTATGAAATACTTAGAATAGACAAATATATAAAGGATCAGAGTTGTGCAGTGGTTACCAGGGGTGGGAAGGAAGGGGAAAGAGGGGAATCTTAGTTTACCTACTACTGAGTTTCAGTTTATGGGATGGAAAATACTGCAGCAGATGTTGGTGGTGATTGCACAACATGATTGATGGAATTGGTTTCATCGAATTGTACATGTGAAGATGTTGACTTGGCAAATGTGTGTTACCTGTATTTTACAACAATTAAAAAGAAAAAATCCAAAGTACACAAATCTCCCATATCAGAAAGCTTGAGTTTTAAGTCAGCTAACTTTTTTTTTTTTACTTCCAACGTTCTTATATTAATCAGGTGGTACCAAAGTCTTACGATTCTCATGGTTCATAATCTTTCTTTGGAAAAATTTTACTTTCTTTTTTGTTGTTGAGAATACACACAGCAAGACATATACTGGTCAACAGTTTCTGCATGTACAGTTCAGTGACACTGGTCACATTCTTCGAGCTGTGCTGCCTTCTCACCCTCCTTTTCTAAGCTGTTCCTTCCCCATTAACATAAACCCGGTTGACCCCTAAGGGTCCTGTCCAGTCTTTGGAGCTGCTGTTGTCAGTTTGCGTGATCTTTCTATAAAACACATCTTCCTCTTTGCGATCTTTGACCTATTTTATTTTGCTTTATATTAGAATAAAAAGAACCCCTGTTCCATAATCTTATTTTGAATATAATTGTTATAACTTAGTGTAACTTTCATTCTGTTAATTTCTACCTCTTGTTGAACCTTTTCCTAGCAGAACATGGAGGTTAGTTTCTTAGGTTCCCTCCCCTTTTTTTCACTTATATCTTCATATGATAATAGCTATAAACCATTTGTGAAATTCTGTGTTTACACTTTTTCTTCCCCACTGGCTTCATTTTCCCCTTGGTTCCTGTTGCTGACCCATTTGTTTTGTATTTCCATTTGCATTCCGGCCTCTGACTCTAGTGTTCTCTCTGTGTTTATGGAACTTGGATCGTTGTAGGTTGAGTCTTAGAATCTTCTCTTGTCTTCACAGTGAAGTCAGCTTAACATTGTTGTGAAAGCTTTGTATGGATTTTTCTCAGGCCTTTCTTCTATCCTTTACTGTTCTTATCTTAGCACTTAGTAGCTTTTAATAGCCTACCTCTATCTTTTACTTGATAAATAGGTTCTAGGTCTTCAGTGGAATTCAATATAATGGTTAACTTTTTTTCTCTCTCTTTTATTCTAAAAGAAAGCACAGACATAGAAAAACCACATAAAATATGTAGCTAAATAAAAATGAACAGGCTTAAGCTGTATGCTCCAGCTGTGATGGGAGCATTGCTGGGTCTTGCCCAGCTGTGTCACTCCTGCACTCTCTGGCCTCCTGTCATAACACAGATTGGTGTGGCCATGAAGTAGTGGCAGACAGGGCAGGCTTCAGCCTCTGTTGTTTGGTCACGTTTCTTGGGGAAGCTTTTCTTGAAAGAAACTAAATCCAGAAAACCAAACCTGTTGCCATCAAGCCGATCCTGACTCATAACAACCCTATAGGACAGAGTAGAACTGCCCCATAGGGCTTCCAGGGAGCGGCTGGTGGATCAAACTGCCGACATTTTGGTTAGCAGCCGAGTGTTTTAGCCACTGTGCCACCAGGGCTCCGATATTTATGATATTTGAGAGACTTGTAGTACAGTCTACTCTAAACTCACAGGCAAGTCTCAGGGTCTTGCCACAGTCTTTCTCAGGTCCTCTCTTAGTACTTCCGTACCGCATCTTGTGCTTTGGAGACCTCGATGGATTCCGTATCGTATTCTTTTCTGAGTCCTGCTCTCATTCACTTTTGTTTCGTTTTTGGCTTATCTGTCTTGGTTCT
Organism: Elephas maximus indicus; assembly: GCF_024166365.1. Taxonomy (NCBI): domain Eukaryota; kingdom Metazoa; phylum Chordata; class Mammalia; order Proboscidea; family Elephantidae; genus Elephas; species Elephas maximus. The sequence continues at coordinate 42,543,804 of NC_064843.1, forward strand.
TGGTTGTATCTGACCTTGGTGACTGACTTCTGGAGATGGTATATCATTTGTCCTCCTTCAGCTGCTGCTTCGTCTCATGCCTATTCCCTCCCTTCAGGAGCTTCTGCTGCTCCTTAGACTTCCCCTTTGGCTTATCCTCCTCCTGCCTCAGTGTCCCCACCTCTGCTACCTCCCTCTGTGCTTCTGTGCCATTGCTGCTCTGGCCTCCACCCTGGCTCCAGAGCCTAAATGTCCAGTGACCAGCTGGGAGCACTAAACTTTCCACAACCTGTATGGGACACACCCTTCTTTACATCTCTTGCTCCTGTGTCCCTGTTCTCAGGGATAGTGTTACCGGCTGCTTGGGAAGGACCTAAACCTCCCTCCTTCTGTCATCTCCCTCTTCAGGTGAGTCTTGAATTCACTCTACCCCCAGCCCGGTCAGGCCCTCACCCTCTGTGACTTGTCCCCATTGGCTTCTCTCGCTTCACTGGACTTCATGCCCAATCTCACCTTCATTCCTTAGTTATTTGGAAAAGTTCCTGGTCTCTGCTGGTTTTCGTGTCCTCATCCCCTAGGACACAGCCCAGGTACCATCGCTCTTAGCGCCTGTAGCTCCTGTTGTTTCCCTGTGTGGGCTCTGGCTTTTGTTTTTTATCACAGTGGTATGACATGCCCCCAGAGTGTCGAATCCAACCCCTGTTCCCACCCTGGGAGTTCCCCGTGCCTCCCTGCTTCTAGGCTGGCCTTGCAGGACTCAGGAATTAGGCATTGTTGGCTTTAGTACTTGTATGGAAACTAAGTCTGAGGAAAATTGGTCTTATTATTATTATTATTATTTTTAGGGTTATTTTGGAGCAGTTGGAGCACTCCTCGAGCTATTGAAGATCCCCTGATCATTACCTTCCTGGAACCTTTCGTAATGGCATCTGTGGACTTCTGTTTTTTTTAAAGACATTCAGTTTTATGATTGTGTATTACCTGAATCAAAGCAAGAAAGGACAAGTGGATTTTTCTAAGTCATCAAGATAAATCCTTAAAAATTTCAGTCTAAACTAAAAAAAAAAAAAGTGGACCATGTCCACAGCAGTGAGGATTTGCTGATTTCAGTTTCTCCTCAGTGTGGCACAGTTAAACCTGCTGTGTAATCTCTGTCTCAGCACCACTCACTGGAGACACCAGGCAAGAGCTCTTCTGTGTTCAGCTGACTGTGGCTTTGTGTCCTGTGTGAGCTTGCTAAATGTAAGGCAAGCTGCCGTGTGCTGTAACCGAATCACAATTTTGTCAATATGGCCTTGGAGATCATCTGTGCATCACTCTGGTTTGTGTTCAGTCTTTGTGTGAAAGTATTGAAAAACATGTTTTATTCCAAGGTTCTGCAGATTTAATTGGTCAGGTTATCTCTACCTGAAACTTGACGGTTAAGCAGTATTTGGAAGGGCAGTTCCAGATTACATTGTAAATCCCGGGAAAGTTCAGTTCGCAAAGACAGCGCTTCTCCCCTGGGCGGAAATGGAGAGTGGGGGGTGGGGGGGCAGTGCTGCTGATCTCCTGTGAGAGAGCAACTAGCAGAAAAAGCACAAGCTGGAAGTCTGAGATGAAAGACAAAAAGGGCCGCTGGAAATGATCTTTTCGGGGGACTGCAGAGAATCTGGTGATTCTTTCAGACTGAGTAGAAAACTTGGATTTGAGATGGCCAGCGAGTGAGTCAGTGATGGGGAGCAGATTGGGTGTTCTTCAGGGCACTCGGCCTTAGTTTCCTCTGCCCTTTTCTCCCACTGTCCTGGGCCTTCAGTCCTGGGCCTTCAGTCCTTGCTGACAGTACCTGGCAGGCTGGTTCTGTTGGACCGAGCATGGAGTATGCCCGTGCTAGGCTCAGAACTGGAGAAGGTGATAAATTTCGAGATGGAGTCTTGGTGTAGGGATTTCCTTTGAATCTTTTCTTATGCTGTATAAAATAATTTAAAATTCTTCTTGGAGATAATGTAACTTCCATGTATTAGTTGGTGCCTGCATTGCTGTTGTAGGCAAGGAGGGGCCTGGATAAACCAGCCTTTGAACTAGAAGGAAAACCCCAAGGCTCTGCTCTGCAGCCTCCTTGCTCCCCTCACTTGAATCCGAGTGTGCACGGGTGGGCCCAGTGCTGGGCCCTGTGGTGAGGCAGGGGTTGGGGTTGGCTGCGGGACTAGGGAAAAAGGCCCAGAGGGATGGGAAGAGCACAGGAGGGCAGGACTGGGTCCCTCCGGGAGAAGGTAGAGGGGTGGGTTCCTAGGCTGGGCATGTGTGGCACCTCTGTCTGGGTCCTGAGTTCTGATGTATACAAGGCTCACATGTGGGCTATGTGGGGCAGCAGAGGAGTGAACCCACTGCCGGGGGTTGGGGGTGAAGAGCCACCCTCTCGAGGTTGCCTTCTTGGGTGTGCATAGTGGAGGGCAGCTGTTCTGTGGGTTGTGAGTGCTGTCGAGGTGGGGCCTCACAGGGGCTGCAGAGCTGGAACGAGGCCACAGGAATGGGAATTGGGTCCCTTGGGTAGTGACTGATGGCTCCCCTTCTGCTGCTGCCCTTCAGCTCCCTGGGGCTAGGCCTGAGCCGCTTCAGACCCAGCAGTCCTGTGGCCCTCCCTCTACTACTTCCAGCTGAGCTCCCAGTGGCCCCGGTTCTTTCCCCCAGGACCACCAAGGACGTTACCACTGCCCACTCGTCCCATTTCTGTGCTCTAGTTCCTTGTGCCCCAGGATGAGCAGATGACACCTCTGCTTCCAGAGAAGATAACTGGAGTGAGTGGGGAGCTTGCTCGCTCAGACCTGTCTCTCCAAGGCACTAATGCTGTGGGTCCTGCTGCCTCTTCCCATGCTTACGGATGTGCCTGGTGCTTTACATGGGTCATCTCATTCAACCCTCAACAGTCCTACAGGATAGATGCTGTTAGTCCCACAGTTTAACAGAAGGAAACCGAAGCCCAGTTTCCATCTGCAAATGGGCAGAGATGGACTCAAACCGAGGACCGTCTGACCTCAGAGCTTTGGTTCTGAGTCTCCCCGACAACACCTTAACCACCCCTTCTGTGTTACGTTCACCTTCTTTCTCCACTGGACCCACTGCTTCCTCCTCTTGAAAAGCTGTCTCTGTTTCCTCACTTCCAACTTTGCTCAAGCAACCCTCTCACTGCATGGGAGGGTTCTTGCTAGGTCAGTCCCCATGAAACCCATGTTAATAAATCTAATGGCTGTTTCCTAACATTACCTTCCTCAATTCTGCCCAACACTGCAGACTTTCGTTCTGCCTCCCCAGCCACTCCTGTCTCCCCTGCCAGCTCCTATGCCTCTAGACATGGCCACTTCTCAGGTTCAATCGTGGTCTGCCTTAACCGGTCACCTACACACACTGTTGTCTGCGCTCCAGGCCAGACACTCTCTGTCCTTCATCTCTCCATCTTCACATCTGAAGGTAGAAAGGTTCAAATGCTCTCCACTGGCAGCCTCTTCCCAGTTGAGTGGCATCTCACCACCTCTGGCTTGAGGTGGATGTAAACTGAATTTCCAGTTGTTGCCACCACCTCATCTAAGCCACCATCTTAGCAGCTGTGCCTTCCAGTCTGCCCTTCAAATGTATGGTTGTCTGATGGTCACACTCCACACCCCTTACCAGAAGCAGGAGCCCAATGAGGAGGTTGTGGTGATAGTCCAGGTGAGAAAGGAAGTCCCCTTCCTGAACTGGAGAGAGAGGGGAAGTGTTTAGGGGCAGAATGTCGGGATGTGGCAACCGGATATAGGGATGAGGGAAGGGAGAGTTCATGAGGGCACTCGGCCTGGCAGGAAGGTTGGGATTTGAGATACTGAGCAGGCAGCTGGCTATGAGGGTTGGAGATACATGCCTGAAGGTGATATACACATAGGTGGGTGAAGCAAAGGGATTTAGTAGCAGGGTAGAGTGCAGAGAACAGGAGATGAGCAAAGAAGAAAAAGGCTGACAGGAAAGGGGGGTGCTGTGACTCAGGAGGCTGGGGGGAGGGGAGCCTTCCAGACTGGTGGAGTAAGAGCAGGTTCAAGAGGTTGTCCAGATGTAGTAAAGTCGTGGGTGAACAGTTTCCCTGAAGCTGTCCGGCAGAAGCTGAACTGCACAGGTCTGAGTGCGGGGTGGTGAGAATGGCAACAGCCACAGGATGACTCTGGGCCAAAAGGTGTTTTCTTCCTCAGAATAATATTTCCAGGCCAAGGATGGAGTTTAGGGCTGGAGAGTTAGGGTGGGTAGTCCTCAGGGTGTGTGAATTAGAGGAACCAAGCTCAGTTCTTCAAAACCCCTGAGCGCTCAGGGTTCACGCCTGAGAGGCTGCTTGCCTGTGCTGGCAGCATCTGCAGAGGTGAGGCCAGGGGGTGCCCAGGCTGTCCTGAGTGTGAGCGCTCTGCCTTCCCCAAATCAATGCCTCCCTCCCTCCAGGGGCCAGTCCAGAAGCTTCTCCATCACAATTACCTGTGACTGACGTGTTTGGTCAGAAGCACCTACCGGGGCTTACAACAACTGCTCTGCAGGCTTCAGGGCTGCGGGACCATGGGGCCCTGCGTGTTGAAGGGTACGTGGTCAGCAGGAAGTATTTTCAAAATCTGCTTTTTATTTACATTTGTTTACATTAATTACATGCATGTTTTATTTTTTTAAACAAGAATGATTAGCAAAAAATGCATTAGAATTTTAAAATAGCAATTAAATATACAAAAATATAGCTTACAAAAACTGTGAATGTTTAAAAATATTCTGCTGCAGAATTCTTAGTGTACAAACACGTCTATGAAACCTGAGGCCAGCATTTCATAAACCTTTTTTGAAGGAGTTATATAACTTCTAGTGAATAAATCCCAAAGGGCTAAACTACAAGACTAGAAAGTACCCACCAGGTGACAGTTATCGGGAACATTCTCCTGGAAGACTGGGCTGCTGGCAAGAGCGACTATATCACTAGCCACACCTGCTCCCCTGCTCTGCCCAGGCCTGAGAGGGAGGAGGAGCAGGATACAGCGGCCTAAGATGAAGGCTGGCTGGGCTGGCGCTGAGGCAGGGAGCCAAGAGGGTGGTGAAAATACAATCCCCTCCCGACGCTGGGGGGGAGGTGGGAGGGGGCTGTGTGTGTGTGCGCTAGGTGCACGTCCTTTGGAGCTGGGAGGGTGTCCCACAGAAGTGAGGGGACTGTTGGTGTGCCAAGAGTGCTGACACTTGGTCTCAAAGTGGAATAAAGCACTTGCATCTTGCAACAATTAGGGCTTCCAAGCTGAATTCGGAATAACATTTACTGAACAAGCCCCTCTATTTTCCCCGGGTAGTCCCCCTCCAAAAAGTGGAAGGACATTCCGTGGCATATGGGATCCTTCATTAATCTTATTTTCTAAAAGCCATGACCATTTTCTAGTCAACTGCACAGTCCACTAGGATTTGCTCATCCTAACACGCATCCATCTCCCCTACTAAAGGAATCTCCAACAGCAAAAGCAAGACACTAGCTCAGGGCCAGAGACCGCACAAGTGACGGAAAGGTGGGGTTGACCAAAGACTTCAAGTTTCTGCTCAGGGGCCCAAGTTGCACTTTTGATCCAGGGGAAGGTTGAGACTTGCTCTGGGTGTCAGGTACACCAGGGAGGTGGGTGGACCCCACAGATGAGGATGGGCTTGGGTGAGGCACTCAGCAGCCAGAGAAGGCCTGAGTCCAGGGCTCTTTACCTCATGGCTGCCTAGAGGAAGCAGCTTAAATTTAACTTTCAGTCTAGCTCACTGCCTTGAATTGATTCTGACTCACACTGACCCTACAGGACAGCAGAACTACCCCATAGGGCTTTCAAGGGGTTCCTCTATGGAAGCAGATTGCCGCCACCTGCAAAGCGGCTGGTGGGTTCTAGCTGCCGACCTTTCGGTTAACAGCTGAGTGCATTAGCCACTGTGCCACCAGAGCCCCTACAAGGAAGGACTACTGGTGAGGTAATTCCTGTTGGCAAATAGAAAAGTTGGGCAAAGGGGAAATTCTGCAGGAAGCATTTTTTTTAAAAGAAGCATCTTTTTTTTTAGTGTGTGTGCATAAAAAGTGTGGGGAGGGAGAGGCAAACCTGTGGGCTTGCAGACACCCAGGCATATCTGTGGTTAATTCTGAGGAGGCCCACCGTCCACTTGCTTAGCAGCTGAGACATCTCACAGAACAGAAGGGTGCCTCAGCATTCAGCTGCTGCTGTTCTCAAACCCCTGCTTCAAACATGGGTGTTCGTCTAAGAGACCATGACACAGCCAGGCATCACCGCTTGGCCCGCACCTGGACCTGGCCAGGGTGCGGAGGGTCCCGCACCTTGACTAAAAGGTACCTGCAAAGGGTGCTCAGATCTAGGAGAGGGGCTTGTGCTGGTTGGTCTTGGCTGGAGCCTGCTCTGGAGTGGTACGTCACGGATGTGTCTGAGCAATCCGGCTGTCTACCTGGATGAGCTGGGCACGTGTGGTACAGGGGAACGGAGGGACTGCTGTTTCTGACGTGTATAGAGAACTAGAATTCCAGGATGTTGCAATCAAGTAAAAACATGCCTTATTCAAAAGGACTGATTGCAAACACATCCCCCAATTCTGGGCTCACTTTTTATGGATATTCTGACTTCTGGAATGGCGCTTCCCATGTGAACATGAGTTTTCCCTTGAATATACTTGCTCCACATCATGAGTAAGAAAGAAAAAGTACACACACATGCACATGTACACACACGTGTGTGTATATTTGCTTGTATATATGGATAAATCATCTTGAGTACACAAACTCTGGGTGCTCAAGAGGGAGCACCTGGGCTTGCTGGGGGTCAGGGATGCAAGGAAGATTTTTAACTTTATGATTTGTGAACCATGTGAAGGTATTTATTACCTATTCAAAAAAGTGAAGAAAGCAATACTCAGCACTGAGCGATCAAGTCAGGATGCACTGTGGGCAAAGGCAGATGGAAGCAAGCATGGGGAGCTCAGGAGAGGACAAGGAAGGGAGCCAGGTGGCCCCAGGCCCGGGGGAAGCCGCAACCTCAAGAGGTTCTCAGGCTCAACACGGTGCGGCTAATCCTCACAAGAGCTCGCCAGAAGGACATTGTTGTTACAATTCCTGGGTGGTGGATAAGGTGGTAAATAAGGAAAAGGAGGCATTGAGAGGCTAACCTGCAGAAAGCCACATGGCCAGCCAGTCGCAAGGGGCTGATTCAGATCACTCCAAGTACTTGTTATGTCCAGAGCTTGTGGGACACCTCTCTGTGCTCACTTCAGAAAAGTAACTCACAGAAAACCTCTCAGAAGAAGAATTACTACAGTTCTCCTGAGTGTAGCCCAGGAGGGCAGGGCCAGGCCAAGGGATGCTTGCAGTGGGGCTGTGGAATGAACAGGGCCCGGAGTGATTCCTCAGATGGATCTGATGGGTTGGCCCCAGGGAAAACCATCTTCATTTGTCAAAACTCGTCAAGAACAGGATATTTGGCTTCGATGGGAGGCCCCTGGTATCCCTCAGCCCAGACATTCTCCAGGGGCCACTTGCCCCCATCAGGTCATTTCTGTTTGTCCTTCTGGCCTAAGTGACCACAGGCTACAAGGCCCATATCTGCCAGGGACAGGCCTATTCAAATCACACTATGGCAAAGAAAAGTGACAGATGACAACAACTGGTGCCTTCTGCTGACCCAACCAGGAATCAAGTCAGGCTGGTTTTGTTGCTCATTTCTAAAGCCAGCTGAATTCAGTCGTCCCCCTAGCAACAGAACTAGATAATGGGTCAGCCACCCGGGGAGTCGGTGCAACCCACTAACCCACAGCATGGAAGTAACATCCAATCACTGAGCTGCTCGAGTCCCATTAAGATAAAGTGCAGCCGGTGGCTCGAGAGCAGATCAGAGTCCCCACGTCTCTATACATTAATGAAAGGTTGCAAGCAACTCAACAGGACAGATGCAGAAAGGGGCGGCCTCACTGAGGGCCTGGAGCCTAAACCAAGAATATACAGGGATCCCTAACTCCTTCCTTAGAAAAAAAATCCTGTTGGAGATTAGATCCTGTTCTTCAAACAAAAACCTGCTCTGTGATTTTCATCAGAACTCTGGAAGACATAAACAAAACCCTGCTGTTTGCATGCACATCGATGCAGGAGCGCGGGCCAGTCCTGGGGGAGCTGACACTGGGCTGTGTTGCTGAGAGTTGCAGGAACCACTGAGAGTGACGCAGGACATGCTGCCGTGCAGAAGGCCACGCCAGGCGCAGGGCGAGGACCGGCAGCAGCGGCCACTTGCAGCCCGGGGAGGGGGGAGGTGCCGCATTCTGGTGCTTTCTCCAGCAGCCGTTGTCATTCTGGCCCTGCCCCTCTGCCTAGTGCTTCACATCAACCACGTCAACTCGCCTTCGGCTCTGACGCAGTGAGGTGAATTCATTTGCCTCCCTACAAATATGGGGACTTGGTGGGGCTATTTGGTACTGACTCACAGGGATGGAAAACAGCTGCAAGTGAAATCTACATCCTACAAAAGCTGTGGGCTGAAGTCATTTGCAATATTGAGCTCAGGAATTCCTCCTCGAGGGTGAAAAAAAATCTCTTTCCTATTATTGGAGGCCCATAATGAAGAGGTGACGTTTGTCCCCAGGCCACTCCGTGGAAAATGATGGGTGTTGGGACTAACGAGGCTAGTCCGGAAGCAAGCCTATGTCTGACATTGGTCACTGAAGCCATTTCCCTGTAAACTGAGTGTTTTGCAGCATTCAGTCCATTGTGCTACCGACAGAGAACACAGAGACAGAGGTGAAAGTGGGAGAGTACAAACAGTTCTTTGCATGGGTGCCAAACAGGCTAAGGCTTTCATATAAAAAGATTGCACACTTCCCTTGCCCTGTTTAGGAAGCAGTCCAGTCGGCATACCACGAGTAGGTCATACAGAGGAAACAGCCAATTCTGACCAACTGCAGTTGTAACTTTCCAAACTGGATGCTGCCCAGCACTTTCTAGTCTAATGGGAATTTTTTTCCTCATCCGACTCCAGCCACCTGAGCCAAGGTCAGGTTCCCGCTCCCATTCTAAGATGGGAGAGGTCGGATTCCAGAAAAAATCTCTGGAGCCATGCCATGAACAGAGCACAAAACTCCCTTCCTCTTCCCTCCATATCACGCAGGCCTTATTTCCAAGGAAAAACTTCCCACCCACGCCTGATGGAGCAGGTGGAGAGAAGCTGAGGCAGTCACTCCTATGATGGAGGGAGGTGGAGAGCAGGAAGGTGGAAAAGAACTTCCATTTGTCCCACTGCCCCTTTACATGGGTAATGGATACAGAATGCACGAATCCTAAGGGACTCCGAGTCACGTCTAGAAAAGCTGGACAGAAAGAGCCAAAGAGCAGCATGCATTTTTCTCCTGTAAGGAAATTAGTTATCAAAAGTACAGACTGACTAGGTACCACCAAAGGGCGAGCAGCCGGGCAGGGGCTTCTGGAAACTATGTACAATTTCAAGTGGATCACTGGCCTTAGAATCATGGAGGGATCTTACTTGGATGCTTTCAATTGTTAAAAAGTCAGAGACAGGCATTTTTCCTTAAGGAGAAACAGAGGGCAAGAGAGGGAAAGAAAAAGCAAAGCCTGTGCTGTCGTGGAGGACAGAGGGAAGGAAGAAAGGTGAGGAAGGGGTTCTTAGCTGGGCCAGGAGGACTGGCCATTCTCAGAAAGATGCTCCGCTTCGGAGCAGCCTGAGGGGCTCACAGCAGCTCCTGCCCGGCAGTGGGCTGAGACCAGTGGCTACCCTGGCACCATGCTGCATGTGGGCCTGTGGGCGGCACTCGGCACCCCCCTGGGTCACACAAGGACAGTGTGGGCTCAGAGGCCCACCTCCTACTGGGGCTCCTGACCGGTGGCTTGGCCTTACTGGTGAATATGAGAGGGGAATGACAGGAGGAAATGGCTTCCAAACAGGCCTTTTCAGGCGTGTCTAATGTTTTTAGCTTAGCTGATTTGATGACAGGTGTTGTGAACTTGAGGGAGAAGGGCCTGGAGAGGGGCACGGCTGCTCTGCTGTGACTAAAGCCCTTGGGGTCCAAGAAGGCCTTACTGAAGGAACATCCGTGCGAGGTCTCACTGGTACTGCCTCGCCAACCACTGGCACCCCGTCGTGCTTCTGATGAGGTACCGCTGGTTTCCTTGGCTCAGGGACTGCTGGGACGGTCTGCTGCTGTGAAGGCGTGCGCAGTCTGCACAGAAGGGCACCTGTCCACAGCCTGGGGTGCGTGGCTTTAAAGACCTGCCCTCAGTTCCCTTCTCTAACGCTTGTGTTTATCTTCCCTTCTGCTTGGTAAAGATTCACCTTGACATGGAGATAAGAGTCTGGGAGACAGAGTGTAATGAAGGTAGCAAGAGACCCTCATGAAGCTTCTTGAACCAAACCTGCAGCCTCGTCCACTCCTCTTCTGGCATGGGGTAATGTCAGCAGGGTAGAGTGCTTTGGTTGTCACAAGACCCAGATGTATGGGTTCCTAGCTTGGCTGGCCCAAGAGTTCTTCATGAGGCAAAGGAAGTGGCAGCTGATGCCTCAGGTAGAGAGCAGCCAACCCAGAGACCGCTGTGTTCCTCCTGGCTCCACTCGAATGGCGTATCCTGCAACAGTCTGATCCTTGTGGTGAGCTATACAATGTTCTCTGCCCCAGGGAGGGGCCCTTGTGGGGGTCCGCGGTCCTGCTTACTGTGCAACTGGGCCAGCTGCAGAACTGGCATGTTGCACAGTGGACACACTTTCCGCACCTCCAGCCACTTAATAAGGCACCTGCAGAATAAGACACCACAGGAGGGAAGGCGTCAGCCCAGGCTCATGGCAGACACTGCCCACTTCTTGGCTGTTGTGTGTATACTGAACACATCTGTCACCCAGAGCCAGGCGGCTGCTGTGTTTAGGGGTCTGGTGTCTGGTCCTGAGGAGCTCCACCACTAGGTGCAGAAGGCATTTTACCCTCTGGAGGAACCACCCATCTTCCAAAAGGTCATACTAAGAAGCCACAGTGGGCAGAGAACGCTATACCCTCAGCCATACCCAACTTCCTAAAGAAGAATGAAGCACATTGAGGAGGGGGTGGGAAGCAGGAGAAACAAGATTTTCTGAATAGAAATACAAAGCGCATTAAGATTGCGGGGGTGGGGGCAGAACAGTAACATGTCTGCAGGAAGGGGGAGGAGATGACCCCATGTGACCATTTATACCCATTGCCGTCGAGTCAATTCTGACTCATAGCGACCCTATAGGACAGAGTAGAACTGCCCCATAGAGTTTCTAAGGAGCACCAAGTGGATTTGAACTGCCAACTTTTTGGTTAGTAGCTGTAACTCGTGACCACTACACCACCATGGTTTCCACAACTATTTATATGCAGACTTTATTTATCTTGATATAACCATGGTTTTGACTGAAACACATTTTTAGGAGATGGAGGCGCTCACTAGAAAGTTTCAGCTAAGTAGCTATTAATAGCTTGGGCTCCAAAGAGGCGCGGGCTGGTCTGGCTCTCTGCCCAAAGCCCTGCTGTGGTGGCCATGTTACACCAACCTCAGCCCCCATAACATCAAGTACATATACACGCCCACCTCGTGGAGCTGAGAAGGGTGCTCCCAGCTTCCTGCATTACAGACCAACTGTAAAGTCATCAAGCTTGTCTGCACTGACCAAAAGCCCACAAGTAAGTTGGTCAAGGCACCTCAAACTTGGGTCCCATTAAATAATTCCACACCAGTACTCACTTTCTGTGGAAGGCGTGCTTACATGGACAAATCCCCAGCTCATCGCGAGGCTTGAAGTCTTCTAGACACACTGCACAGAGCTGAAAGGCAAATCCACAAGTGAGGGAACATGTCTGCTAAGTACTCTCCCTGCCCACAAAGTAGAGTGCAGAGACTTAAAAGTCCCACAGCTCATTATGTGAAAGGCACAGTACTCAAAGGAACGTGGTCCTCTGATGCAGTGTCTCACACTCTTTCTATCACACGTCTTAAAGGTGGTGGGCAGACAGGAGAAGACAGAAAGCAAGAGGCAGCCTCCTGTACTCCAGAGCATACAGAGCATGACACTCACATACGTGGGTGTCATGGACTGAATTGTGTTCCCCCAAAAATGTATGTATCAAGTTGGCTGGGCCATGAGTCCCCGTATTGTGTGGTTGCCCTCTATTTTGTGATTGTGATTTCATGTTTGAGAGAATTAGGGTGGAATTGTAATTTTATGTTAAAAAGGATTACGGTGGGATTCTAACACCCTTAACAGGTCACCTCCCTGATCCAATGTAAAGGGAGTTTCCCGGGGGTGTGGCCTGCACCACCTTTTACCTCTCAAGGTAAAAGGAAAGGGAAGCTAGCAGAGAGTGAGAACCTCATACCACCGAGAAAGCAGTGCTGGGAGATGTGTGCATCCTTTGGACCTGAGTTTCCTATGCTGATGCTCCCAGACCATGGGAAGACTGATGACAAAGACCTTCCTCCAGAGCCGACAGACAGAGCCTTCACCCGGAGCCAGCACTCTGAATTTGGACTTCTAGCCTACTGGACTGTGAGAGAATAAACTTCTCTTTGTTAAAGCTATCCACTTGTGGTATTTCTGTTATAGCAGCACTAGATGACTAAGACAGTATGTTTAACATAATCTAATTTTCCTGTGGTGTGCAGAGGGACTGCACTTTCCCCAGGGCACGCTCTTTCTGCTCAGTGGAAAGCCCTTGACTCTGGGACCCAGACTTGGTGAAGTCTCAGACCAGGAGGTTGGACTCAGGGTGTCAAAGGGTTTTGTCGGGTCATACCAGGTAAGCCAGTCAACCCCCACCTTCATCTACAAAATCAGAAATGTTAGTCTTCCAGTTTCCTGGGGTACTATGCAGAAGAGCAAACACAGTTGTAGGGGTGGCCTTTGTCCAAACCTTCAGGAGGATGTGGCGTGCTCACTGGAAGGCGACTTCTTCTCATGCCCAGGAGGCACGGACTGTGTTCTCCTTTCTCCAGTTCTTGCGATATAGAAACTACAGATAGCACAGCCTGGAGTAACCTGCTATTTATAGTTCCTGAGGCCTCCAACTTTGACACTGTCCTGTCCATGTCTGTCTTTGTCATATGAAAAGTTATTAAAGAGCCACTGAATTGAAACTTATGAAAATGTGCAAATGGGGCCCGGATTGCTGACAGATGCCTCGCTTCCACTGCTTTGAAGGAGGTCTACATGAAAGGAAGTGGTGGTGCCCTTCTCCTGCATGCCCAGATGCTGGGTTCCAACCACTACTTCTTGGGCATTTACCAGTGCACATGGACACCACGGCTTCAATCACATTTACACATTTTACAGATGAGGAAACAGAAGCACTGGGAAGTAACTGCGTTGCCTAAGGCCATTCCATTGATAAATGGCTAAGCCTGGATGTGGGCCCAGGTCTGTTGCACTGATGAGCTCTACCACTTTTGTTTCCTGACCAATGCCTGAAGTTTGCGCCGCTGTCCATCCCCAGGGATTTTGCTGCAACCCATCACCATTTCTTGCCCAGATTGCTGATATGGCCTCCCTGTAACCAGTTTCTTAACCTGTAATATGTAACCCAGTCTTCTTAGGTTATATGATAGGATCTAGGCAGGACACATACGTCTTGGTGTTCCATGGCCAGTGCCATGAATGTTTGTCTTCCAATGCCCTTCTCCAGGGAGCTCTCAGGGGCTTGCGTACACAGCAGACAGGATCTTCACAGGAGGAGAATGGCTAACTGTGTCTTATCAGATTCTGCTTCGCTGCTAAGACAGCAGGAAAGCAGGGAGGAAAGCAGGACAGACGGCTGGCCTTAGCTTGGACATCCACTAGCTGTGGGACCTCTGCCATCATGATGCCTCTCAGAGCTGTTCTTCTATCTGTAAAATGAGGACACTACTTGCCCTGTACCCCACACAGGAGTGTCAACAGCAGAATGGAAGAGACAGAGAAAACAATCAGGGAACTGGAAGACAGAACAATAGAAATTACCCAATCTCACCAACAGAGGAAAAAAAATATTAAAAAAGAACAGTGCCTCAAGGACCAGCAGGACAGAAACAAAATGTCTACATTCATTATTAATGGAGCCCCAGAAGGAGAGAGAAAGAATGCGATGCAGGGAAAAAAAAAAAAAGTTGAAGAAATCATGGCTGAAAACTTCTCAAGTTTGGCAAAAGGCCTACAGATTCATGAAACTAGAAACTCCTAAACAATAAATTCAAAGAAATCTGTGCCCAGACATATCATAACCAAACTGCTGAAAACGAAAGATGACGAAAAAAATCTTGAAACTAGCCAGAGAAAAATGATGCATTACCAATGACTTGAATGACTGTGGATTTCTCATCAGAAACCACGGAGGCCAGAAGGAAGTGGTACAACATTTTTAAAGTGCTGAAAGAAAAGAACTGTCCACCCAGGAGTTCTATATCCAGCAAAAATATCCTTCAGCAATGAAAGTGAAATAAAAACATTTTCAGATGAAGGCAAACAAATAGAATTCACTGCCAGCAGACCTGCTCTAAAAGAATTGCTGAACTAAGTTCATTAGACAGAAGAAAAATGACATCAGAAGGAAACTCAGAACATTAGGAATGAAGAGCAGCAGAAATGGTAAATATCTGGGTAAATAGGCTCTTCTCTTTAAAACATGTCAGATGGTTAAAAGCAAAATATATAACATTGATTGAATCTTCAATGTATAATAGATACATGACAGCTACTGCATAAAGAAGGGAAGGTAAAGGGACCTATACGGTAGTAAGGTTCTACATTCCCACTGAAGCAGAATATTGATTCTAAGTACATATTTCATAATCTCTAGAATAACAACTAAAATTTATATAAAGTGATAAAGTAAAAATCACAATAGATAAAAATGGAATACTAAAATATGTTCATAAAAACAAAAGAGGGCAGGAAAAGAGAAACGAGAATGAAAAAGAGAAGGAATAACAGAAAACAAACAATAAAATGATAGACTTATTCCCAAACATATCAATAACTGCATTAAATGTAAATGGTCTAAACACATCAATGAAAAGACAGAGATTGGCAAAGTGGGTAAGAAAACACAACTCAACTAAATGTTGTCTACAAGAAACTCATTTCAAATATAATGATATAGGCAGGCTGAAAGTGAATGATGGAAAAAAGATATACTGTGCAAACATTCAAAAGAGAGCTGGAGTGGCTATATTAATATCAGACAATTCAGAGCAAAGGAAATTACCAGGGATAATAAGGGATATTACATATTGATAAAAAGGTCAATCTACCAAAAAATAACAAACCTAAATGTGTATGCATCTAACGAAGTTTTCAATACATAAATAAACGGAGACATAATGTGCTCATGGATTGGAAGAGTCAACATGGTAAAGATGTCAATTCTCCCTAAGCTGCTTACAGATTTAACACAATATTAAAAAAATCCAGCAGGATTTTTTTTGTAGCTATAGTTAGCTACCCTAAAATTTACATGAGACTAAATTACAAAGGAATTAGACTAGACAAAACCATTTTAGAAAGGAAGAATAAAGTCGGAGGAATCATACTGCCTGATTTTAAAACTTACGTACTATAGAGTTCTATAATCAAGGCTAAGGTATTGATAAAGGGATGGAACAGAACAGAAAATCCAAAGAAGACTCATGAAAATATGCTATTTGATTTTTAACCAAGGTGCAAAAGAAATCTAATGGAGAAAACAACCACTCACCATAAGCAAGGCAGGGAATACCGTGGTGAACAAATGAGAGATTACATGTGAATGGCAAATAAATTACAGACTAATGCAGAGGCTCTCAGCCTTCTCTTGAAAAGACCCAAAAGATCTGGCAACAGCTGGCTTGTATTCCCCCATGGCAACAAATAGGTAGAGCTGGTAGCAACTCCTTTACAGAGGGCCTGCACAGCTTAGTATGTCACAGTCTACACTGCATCTTTCTCTTTCTCTTGACACCAAGACTCCATCAGATGCCATACATTATCCCACTTGCACTGATGCGCTGTTGTTTCTCTTAGAGATAAGCTTCTCTATATCTATGATTCTATTATACGATGGGGGAAACGATAGAGAAGTCTATGGGTTTTAAAAGAGGGTATTTTTCTTTAAAATTAATGTCCCCTTTGACTAACTTTCCCCAATTTCTTTCCTCCTCAGTGTGATCATTACACGTCCTTCTAAGACCCAGTAAGACATTTTGCATATACATACATATCCATGAACAATGTGGTGTGTTTTAGTTTACATATGTAATATACTTATATCATTTCAGGGAAACCTGGTGGTGTAGCCGTAGCTGCTAACCAAAAGGTCTGTGGTTCGAATCCACCAGGTGCTCCTTGGAAACTCTATGGGGCAGTTATACTCTGTCCTATAGGGTTGCTATGAGTCAGAATCGACTCGACGGCAGCGGGTTTGGTTTTGGTTTTTATATCATTTTACAACTTGTTTTGTTCAAGATTCTGTTTGAGATCTATCCAGGCTGACATTTTACAGATAGAGCTGGCTTCAGTGTAGTATTTAATTGTGTCAATCACTATATCACGTTTACTTTTTTTTATTAATTTTTTAATATTTTGGTAGATGATCTTCCAGTCTATCATGTTTTATTTACTCATTCCACTACTGATGAACATTCCAATTTTTCACTATGATAATTATTCACCGATAACATTATGCATATTAAAATTCCATGTACTTACATAGGAATAAGCTACTTATCACTGTGTGGATAAGCTACAGGAATGCGCACACAAAAAACAAGTTTGAGAAAACAGTTTTATCACTAAGAAATGCAACCAGAAAAGGATCAAATGAATTGAGGAAAACCCATGATGACCTCCAGAAACGCGCTGTAGAGTAAGGTTGGGCTTCCCAGCTACATCCTCAAGTAACAGTAGAGGGTCAGGAGTGCGGCCAGACTCAACAAAGGTAGAATTGGTGGGTACGGCTGTGATACTAACTCTGACACATAATGATGCAACATTAATACTTATTCAGGACAATGATTCTAAACTAATGAGTTCAACCACTAAGTTCCTGAAGAACCTGGTTATTCCACATTGTTAATGTATGTCAGAATTTAATCTTTTCATTTATGGTCACCAAAAAGATACCAAATAGAAAATACATCACTCTCTATTGCTGCATGTTGATTTTGACCACATGCCAAAATGAACTTTTGGCAAAAGTTAAAAATCAAAATGTAACCAATGTTTGTTCACATATAGAGTTTAATCCAAGGGTAGGTCTAAAGTGCTGTTAAACAACAATACATCAACTCTTTGATGAAAAATATGCAAAAAGAGCAAAAGAGCAGCAAGAGAAAATAGCAAAGTTTGACAATAATACAAATTAATATATTTTTTAGTATTTGTCATGGATTGAATTATGTCCCTCAAAAAATGTGTGTATCAATTTGGCTGGGTCATGATTCCTGGTATTGTATGATTTTCCTATGTGTTGTAAATCCTGCCTCTATAATGTTAATGAGGGGGGATAGGCAGCAATTAGTGAGGCAGGACTCAATCTACAAGGTTGGATTGTGTTTTGAGGCAATCTCTGTTGAGATATAAAAGAGAGAACTGGGGGTGGGGGGTGAGAATGACCTCATGCCACCAAGAAAGCAGTGCCAGGGTTCCTGCATGGAGAAGCTCCTAGACCAGGGAAAGACTGATGAGAAGGCCTACAAAGGCAGAAAGCCTTCCCCTGGAGCTGATGCCCTGAATTTGGACTTTTGTCTTAACTTTACTGTGAGGAAATAAACTTCTCTTTGTTAAACCCATCCACTTGTGGTATTTCTGTTACAGCAGAACTAGATAACTAAGACAGTATTCAAATAATTTCACAAACTAACTCTCTTTAAGGGGCTGGGAATGTAGCTTCACCTCAGTTTAGGCTATTATAAAACACAGATATTACAACATACTGATTTCCAAGTCCTTCCTTTAAACACCATTTCAAAAATTCAGAAAGGGAGGAAGAGTAAGGCTGATAAAACTAGAACTAAAAATCCTGAACGTTTGTGGTCAGAGGCAAAACTAAGAATAGAAAGAAAAGAAATTCTTACAGACTGTGTCTTAAGGTATATAGCAGGACACACACTTTTGTACTGAAGTTACAAAGCGTAGTAACATAATGAACACTTGTGAAGGAACCGCTTGATCTAACAGCTAGACAATGCCAAGGATTATCATCTCTATCTCTGTGTTCTTCCCCTATTCCACCCCTCTGCCTCGCCCACCACCCCTAATACCCCTGTGATGTAACCACTACCTTGTCTGTGCCACTGGTAAGAATGGAATACTGGGAACATTTTCAAGATTGAAATTCGTGTAAATTCATCTTGAGAAGAAAAACTTATTTATAGCCATCTCCTCTTCATATACCATGGACAGTAAGTGCTTCTCTGCTGCTATGAAATCTTACACTTGGCACCAGCCCTATTAAAAATATGAATTATGCCTCTCTTAGGTCTTATGCTACTCTCTTAAGGACTTCACACAATTGACTCTTATGTGACCTTACCTGCAAATATTGAATTAAGCCTGATTTTTTGGGCTTCTTAAAATAAAAACGTTTCAATACCACAGCATTCTACTTCTATTAACTTACCTCATGTAAGTTTAGTTCTTTTACTTTTTCTTTTAATATAACCTGCAAGAAAAAAAAAGTATGTTCTTATGCCATTTAAATCTGTGATTGAAAAAAATCTCTCATTATACTCACAAATATTTTTCTTTTGCGTATGTAGTTCATTTTCTCTCATATTCAATACTGGAGAGAATCTCTTGTACAATTTAAGAGAGAGAACATCTTAACAACATTTTTTTTTTTTTTAAACTTGAGCGATGATGTAATCTCCTGAAAAGCAATTTTGAAATCTCTTTGACAGCAGATTAAATTTTGGGAAAAGATGTTAACACAAGCCCATCTAGACTAAGTGCTAATATGGTGGGAAAATAAACGGGGTCAACTGCCTCCTGATTCAGTAAAACACAGCATCGGCTGTTGGTTGGGACTGACTGATTAGCAATTCATTACAGATTAAAATAAACTCAATCTTAATTTTGGAAGTTTTGCTTGTTATTATACATCACTGTCCTCAGTAAACTTCCGCTCTACCCAGAGTTATGTTAATGGGCTTAAAATTCATCCAGGTGCTGTCCCTAAGCTGACTCCGTGGTGACTAGGCATCAGTTAAAACATTTCACCAAATGCTAGGAGGGCAGAGTACTAACAGATAATTTTTCTCCTGAGAATACATTTAGTTTATTAGAGTTGTATTTCATCGGAAACTGAAAACATAGGAAAGTGAAATGTGGAGAAAACCTCTAAGTTTGGGTGTCTTACATTCCTGATTACATGGTTTTGAGGGCAAATCACGTTTTCAGAAGTCATAACCAGGAGCTGCCATCCAGCTGCTTAGGGATGCACTAAATTTCCAATTTAGTATGTTTTAAAGATCAAATTTACCATCTGTTTTGTGACTTGATTAGTTCTCCCAGTCAACTTCTTCCTTTAAATGACTACCAGGGCCAATTTTACTTTCTAGTTAGCCTACGTATAAATACCTTGTAGGTTGTCAAGATGATGACAGAACTGAGACAAGAAACAAAAAAGGATTCATTTAGGAAAATAAAACATGCCATTGTGATCATGAATCCCACGTGAGACCTCTGGGGAAGAAAGAGGGTGGAGATTACTCAAAGCCATCAGTGTGCACATTTAGGAAACTTGCTAATGAGTTCAGATTTTAAAAAGACACGGACAAAAAGATGGACAGAAAGATATGCAATCCTAAAATGGTGACATGAACTTTAGCAAGGCTAAAATCACAAATAAGCTGAAGAAAAAAAGAAGGCTAAGGATAACAAAAATAATTTTATGTTTAGGGCCAAAAGAAAATGAAGGAACTGACACTGTTTGGTGTCAGTGGCAAAATGTTAATGGGCGACACAAAGGAAGGAAGTACTAATTTTACTTGGTCTTCAATAAAAGCTAAGCATATTAACTTAAAGAACAAACCAGTGAAGGGGTAGTATAAAGGAATAGGTGTTAACAGTGATGATCCAAGTATGTAGATTTCTAGGGGTGTGACATGACCTAAAACTGAATTTAAAATATAAAGAGGAGTAAATGAGATCACCAGAACACAGCTAGTCATTTCTGAGGAACTGGTATCTCTTATAATGGAGAAAGAGGTAAAAAAAAAAAAAAAAAAATTCATTTAATGGAGTCTTTTTTTTTTTTTTTTTTTCTATAACTCCATGGAAATGCTGGTAGCTAAGTGGTTTAGTGCTATGGCTGCTAACTAAAAGCTCGGCAGTTCGAATCCACCAGGTGCTCCTTGGAAACTCTATGGGGCAGTTCTACTCTATTCTATAGGGTCACTAGGAGTCAGAATCGACTTGACGGCAATGAGTTATGAATTTCAGAGTAACTTTAAGGATTACAAGCTGCAGCATTTCCCTTTAGAGAACATTGGCTCAAGTTTTCTGTTAAATAGTATCACCTGAAATTTCTATAGCTTCAAAGAATACTTAAGTGAATTTGATCTACTTTGTACTGCACACTGGCAAATGGAATGCTAAACTGAACACAAGTAAATCCAGTCCCAATTTAAAGTATGAACAGAAATCTGAGTTTTCATTTTTTGGGGGGAAAAAAAACATGATCAAAGCCAATGTGATGTAAATGTCTTACCTGTTTATAGGCATAAAATTCTTTGTGTGCTTGATGTCTTAGCCTAAAAGACAGAAACGTGCAATGTGACACTGACATTTCCAATGTAACAACTTGAAAACAACAAAAACCTGCTAATTTTTGGTAATAATTTATATTATCTATGGTTTAAAAAATGCAGACTCTTTATCCTGGAATATGCCCAGATGACAAATCTCTTAACAGGCTGTGAGAAAGTGCTTGGTGAACCATGAAATGCTACCTAAATGTAAGTTACAAATGTTATTCCTAGTGAAATCTCATTAAAACAAAATCTCAGTACAACAAACAGCTCAGTGAAGAAGGTGCAAATCTTTTTATATTGATAGTCTGCTTGTTTCAGTATTTGTCACATTTTCCTAATTTAAAAATATTTAAGTATAACATACATCCAGTAAAGTACAAAAAAAAAAAACCCTAAGTATATGCTCAAATAAGTTTTTTAAAAAGTATATATAGTCTTGTGTAACTATCACCCAGATCAAGATATACAACGTTTCCAGCACTCCTGAAGCCTCTGACATGTCCCCTCTCAATCAATATCCACTTCCGAGAGGTAACCATTATCCTGTTCTATCACCGTCGATTAACTATGCCTGTTTTTGCACTTCACATCTTCTGTGTCTGGCTTCTTTAGGTCAACTATGTCTTGTGAGATTCGTCCATGGGGTTACAGCAGTTCCATCTTTTTCATTAACACACAGTATTCCATCGTATAAATATGGTACAATTTATTTATCCATTCTACTATTGACGCACATTTAGACTATTTCCTGTTTTGAGCTACTATGAATAAAGTTGCTATGCAAATTCTTCTACATGTCTCCTGGAGGACATATTACAGATTCATTTCTGTTGAGAATATGTATACCTAGGAGTAGAAATGCTGGTTCAAAGTGTTTGTACCAATTTCTACTCCTGTGGGTAGTTCCTGAGAGCTGTAGTTATTTCACATCTTTGCCACTGCTTGGTAAGGTCAGATTTAAACATTTTAACCAATCTGGGGGGTGTGCAGTGGTATCTCATTGTGGTTGTAATTTGCATTTCCCAAATGATGTTTAAAACCTTTTCATATGCTTATTGCCCGTGTGGATATTCTCTTTTATAAAGTGCTTGTTCAAGTCTTTTGCCGATTAAAAAAAGGGAGTCATCTATCTTTTTCTGGTTTATTTATAGTTCTTTATGTATTTTAGATACAAGCCCTTTGTTGGGTCAATATATTACAATTTATCTTCTACTTTGTGGTTTGCCTTTTCATTCTCTTAGGTATCTTTTGATGAACAGATGTTTTTAATTTAAATGAAATTCGATGTATCAACCTTTTCCAATAAAGTTAGTTCTTTCTGTATTCAATTAAGAAAAAAAACCAAGAAAACCTTTGCCTATCCCAAGATCATGAAGATACTCTGTGTGCGTGTGAAAACTGCTATTTCACCACTCACATTTAGGTCTATGATCCATTTGAAATTGGTCTTTATGAATGATGTGAAATAGAGGTCAAGGCTCTTATCTCCATACAGATTTTTACTTGACTCACGATCGTTTATTGAAAAGGCTCTCCTTTCCCCACTGCCAATGCGGAAGCATGTGTTGTAAATCAGGTGAAGGTTCATTACGTGGGTCTGTTTCTAGGGTCTCTATTCTGTTCCCTTGGTCTATCTGCCGGTCCTGTGTCAATACCAGGCCTTCCACGTGGTTCACTCTGGTTCGAACCCCTGCCGAGAAGTTGCATTTCTAACAAGTTCCCAGGTGAGGCTCACACTGCTGGTTAGGAGCTAGTTCTTGGAACTGTTAGTAGAGCAGTGGTTCTCAAAATTTATTATACATACGAATCACCTGGGATCTTGTTAAAATGTAGATCCTGATTCAGTGTATCTGGGGTGGAAATGCAAATTCTCAGCAAGGGTTTGAACTGGAATGAAGCAGTTCAAAAAAAAAAAAAAAGCCCTGGTCAATACACGATCAGGAAATCCATGTTTATATACTATTATTAAATAAACTACAGACTCTGTCTGAATGTTGCCAGTTTTTCCATTAATATCCCTTTCCAATCCAGGATCCCGCCTTGCATTGAGTTGTTACGTCTCCTAAATCTTCCCTCATCTGTGACGGTTCCAGTCTTTCCCGTCCTCCAAGCCTTTGACATATTGACCGTGATCACGTAGCTAAGGTAGTGCAGCTCACTGGGTTTCTCCACTGTAAAGTTATTTCCTCTTTTGTAATTAAGAAATATTTTGGGAGAGATATGTAGAAATTACAAATATCCTGCTTTTTTCTCAAGCTTTTGCCCACTTAATTTAGCACCCATATTGCTTGCAACAATTATTATTACTATTGGTGTTTACCTAATGATGGTTTTCTATTTTCCTAATTCCCTGTACATTTGTTAATTGAAATTCTTATGTAAGGAAGACATGTCCCTTCTCCATTTACTTATTCAATTATTTATTTACACCAGTAGAGACACACAGATGCTTGTTTTAGTCTATGAGTTATAATTCAATATGATCATTACTTATTTCGTTGCTCAAAATTGACTTAGCTTGGTCCTTAGGAACTCCTTCAGGTTAACTTCTAAGTCCTTTCAACACAGCCCTATCCTTTTCCAAGCTTTTCTTTACTTACTGGCACCACAAGATGTTCCAGGCTCATCTTATATTTTCCCTGCCCCAGCCCCGAAACCAACCACTTCTTCCAAGGAGTGCTAGTTCTTTTTATTGGACAATCGCACTTAGAAACTGAGAGCTGGGTACTAGGTGAATAATCTATGCCCTGTTTTACTGTACTGTAGCTTTGTATCTGGTAGTATAAGTCCTCAACCTTTGTTCTTCTTAATGGCTGTCTTGGCTATTTTTGGTCCTCTGTATTTCCATATAAATTTCTTGAGCGTGTTAATTTACACACACACACACACACAGACACACAGACACACAACCTGTTGGGATTTTGACTGAGATTGCATGAAATTTATACATCAACTGAGAGAACTGACACTTTTGCAAGACTGACTTTTCTAACGCAAGACATAGTATATTCCTCTATTTAGATTTTCTTTAATTTCTCTCTGTCTTTCATTAGATTTATTCCTAGGTATTTGGTATCTTTTGATGCTACTGTAAAGATATTTAGATTTTTCATTTTCTAATTGTTTGTTGCTACTATATAGAAAAGAGCCCAATTTTTGCATATTGACCCTGTATCTAGTGACTTTGCTAAGTTCACTTATTAATTCTACATAGTTTAACTGTAGAATCATTCAGATTTTCTAAATGCACACAATCATGTCTGCAAATGACAGTTTAATATTTGACTTTGTAGTCTTTATATATTTTACATCTGTAGTCTTTCTTTTATTCTTTTATGTATTTATGTTTTTCTTTTTCTTGCACTGGCTATGACCTCCAGTTGGGAACCCTGGTGGCGTAGTGGTTAAATGCTATGGCTACTAGCCAGAAGGTCAGCAGTTCAAATCCACCAGGCACTCCTTGGAAACTCTACGGGCAGTTCTATTCTGTCCTATATAGTTGATATGAGTCGGAACCGACTCGAGAGCAACAGGTTTATGACCTCCAGTACAATGCTAAATAGAAGTTGTGATAATGTGAATACCTTTATCTCATTTCCAATCTCAGGAAGAAAGCTATCAATATGTCACTTTTTTTTAATTAATTCTTTTTTATTGTGCTTTAAGTGAAAGTTTACAATTCAAGTCAGTTTCTCATACAAAACTTTATACACACATTGTTATGTGACTCTAGCTGCTTGCTCCCCCTACAATATGACAGCACACTCCCTCCACCCTGTATTTCCCATGTCCATTCAACCAGCTCCTGTCCCCCTCTGCCTTCTCATCTCGCCTCCAGACAGGAGCTGCCCACATAGTCTCACGTGTCTACTTGTGCTAAGAAGCACACTCCTTACCAGTATCATTTTATGTCTTATACCCACCCAAAAACCCAGTGCCGTTGAGTCAGTTCTGACTCATAGTCCAGTCTAATCTTTGTCTGAAGAGTTGGCTTCAGAAATGGTTTTAGTCTGGGGCTAACACAGAGTCCGGGGACAATGACCTCTGGGGTCCCTCCAGTCTTAGTCAAACCATTAAGTCTGGTCTTTTTACTAGAATTTGAGGTCTGCATCCCACTTTTCATCTGCTCCATCTGGGATTCACTGTTGTGTTCCCTGTCAGGGCAGTCATTGGTGGTAGCTGGGTACCATCTAGTTCTTCCAGTCTCAATATGTCACTATTAAGTATGACGTTTTCTCTAGGTTCTTTGTAGCTACCCTTGATGAGATGAAGTCCTCTTCTTGGTTTATAGGTTTTTTAAAAATCATGACTAGGTATTAAATTTTATCAAATGCTTTTTTTATCATTTTTTTTCTCCTGTTTTACTACTAATGTGGCAAATTATACGATTGATTCTTGAATATTAAAGCTATCTTCAGTCCTGGAACAAACCACATTTGGTTGTGAAGTACTATCCTTTTTGTATATTCTTGGCTTTGGTTTACTCATATGTTGTTTACGAGAGAGGCTGGCCTATAATTTCCTTTTTTTTTTTTTTTTTAGATAATATTTTATTGTTTTCGGTGACAGTTTACACAGCAGATTTCGTTTCCATTCAACAATTTCTACACAAATTGTTCAGTACATTCAACAATTTCTACACAAATCGTAACACTGGTTACATTCTTCACAACGCAAGAACATTCTCATTATTTCCATTCTGGTTGTTCCACTTCCAGTAATCTGGCTTCCCTGCCCCTTACCGTCTCATCTTTGTTTTGAAGTAACTGTTGACCATTTGGTCTCATATAGATGATTTTTTTAAAGGAATGCAGTACTCACGGGTGATATTCTTTATTTTGTGAGCCACCTTTTATTTAGCCAAAAGGTGACCTTGGGAGATAGTTTCAGTTTATAATTGCCTTTCTTGTAACGTCCTCGTCAGGTTTTATTATCAAAATTACGTTTGCCTTATTACTATATGAGTTGAGAACTATTTCCCTTCTATTCTCTGGAAAAGTCATAGAAGAGTGGTATTATTTTTTCCCTTAAATGTTTGGAGGAATTCACTGGTAAGGTTATGCGGCTTGCAGTTTCTTTGTGGGAGTGTTTTAATAACACATTCAATTTCTTATTAGATATATATTTCTTCTTGTGTCAATTCTGATAAACTGTATTTTTTCTAGGAATCTGCCTAATGCATCTAAAATTTCAAATTTATTGGCATAAAGTTATTCATAATATCCTACTGTGATCTTTTAAATGTTTGTAGGATTTGTAGCAATGTTCTCTTTTGCATTTCTGATATTAGTAATTTATGTTTCCTCTTCTACCTTCCTGATCAGTCTTTCTGGGAATTCATCAATACTAGTAATCTTTCTAAAGAACCAGATTTTGGTTTCAATGATTTCTCTTTCTACATTTACCTTCTATTCTATGATTTATGTGCTTAGCTTTTTAATTTTCTTCCTGGTCAAATTCAGTAATCATGTAATTCAAATCATCTATATCCTTAGTGGTTTTTGTTTGCTTGTTTGCCTGTTTTACTGAGGGGAGTGTACAGTACATTTTCATATAAAGGAAAAGCTATGAACTTCATGAAAATGAGGTTTGATTTGTAACTTTGTTTTGCTCATTCGAATCTTTCAATTGGATCTGCATGTTTTCCCAAAACAGAATTTGTACTGCCCAATCACAGCACAGATCAATTTGTGCTCACCTTTTTCTTCCATCTGTGGCTCTAAATTCATTTCTTCTCGAAGTCCTCCCTTAAATTAGCTTCACCCTGCTGATTACTCCTTTACTCTGAGTCCCATCAGTTACACATTTTAGATTGTACTGTTTTATTTTGCATTTGCTACGTTCAGCTAGGCACTTAACACATGTCTTTTTATTATTTCTTCTAGGACTCGTACTAGTAAATACAGGTTGTGCCTTTTTGGGAGGAAGAAAATACAGGACGGGGAATAATATTTATTTATTTTTAAGTAGCTTGCTATCATTATTTAAAAGAAAAGTGAAGTAGGTACTGTCTTCATTAAAAAACTCTGGGCTCACAATTTAAAAAAAAGTTTAAAAATATTCTCAATATGCAAACCTATCTTTTGAGAGTGATTATGAAATTCTGGGAGCCCTGGTGGTGCAGTGGTTAAGTATTAGGCTACTAACCAAAAGGCTGGCAGTTCAAACCTACCAGCTGCTCCCTGGAAACCCGATGGGGCAGTTCTACTCTGTCCTGTGGGGTTGCTATGAGTCAGAATCCACTCAATGGTAATGGATTTTAATGGGTTCATAAAATTCTGGAATGGCTGTTTTGAAATGAAGCCTGATAAATACAAGTCAGTCACTGTTTTTTCTTTCCTTCATTATTTTTAAGGGTTAAGAGCATATGCACTAGGGTCAGACAGAACTGGGTTTGAGCCCCAGCTCTAACTAATTCTTACCTGTGTGATCGTAGGAAAGTTATTTAACTTCAGTAAAATAAAGACAATAAAACTACCTAGTTCAATTGCAGGTATAGTGCTTAGCACAGGATCTGGCAGGCACATAGTAAGTGCTTAATAAAAGCTGGTTGATAAAAAGGTAAATATCTAAGAGGACATAACAAATAATGCTAAACAGTGCTGGAGAAAATGATAAAACCATGTAGCTTATGGTCACTACGAATTTGTGGTCTCTATTATTATTTTTTTTTATTCTCAGTTAGTCTCTCCACATTGCTCTCTAACCATTCTACTTATTCACGCTCAGTATCCTAAGCTTCCACACAGTGGTTGTTTCAAACTCTTGTCACTCTCTTCAAGCTTTATACTACCATATCCTCCCCCATCATTTTCAACTATCAACTTTACTCCACAGAGAAAAAATCTTTTTTTTTTAAGTCAGGTATTGTTATGTGCTGTTGAGTCGATTTCGACTCGTACTGCCTATAGGACAGAGTAGAACTGCCCCACAGGGTTTCCAAGGAGCGGCTGGTGGATTTGAACTGCTGCCCTTTCGGTTAGCAGCCTGAGCTCTTAACCACTTTGCCACCAGGGCTCCTAAGTCAGGTATAAAGCTTTGATGCGTGTATCATTCTCTACATTACCCTTATCTCTGCTTTAGGAGAAGATATTCTCCTGCTTACGACTAATACCTCTTCATCTCTTAGATGTGTCTCTTCTTACCTCTTGAGTGACCTCCCTCCATGATTTATCCTTTCTCACAAATCCTCAACAACTGGCTCATCCTTTTTAATATAAATATCTTAAAAAACAAAAACAAAATACTTTTGTGATTCTGTAGCATCCCTCCCCCAGCCTGATTCTTTTCTCAGCCAAGATTCTTCAAAAAAGAGGTGATATTCCTTGTTGCCATTTCCTCACCTGCTGTCCCTCTCTACCCCAAGCTACTGAAACTTTTCTAACTAAGGTTGTGGATGCAAACCTAACTGTCAAATGTAACGGGAACTTTTCAACTCTTATTTGCTGGATCTTCCTGGGAGCAGCTGACGCAACTGACTCAACCCATTGAATCCCTATTTGTGGGGCACCTCTCTCATGATTTTCCTCCTTTTCCTTACCATCCCTTCCCAGTTTCTTTTATGGGCTCTTCTGAAATATCAATGCTTCCCTCAGGTTCTGTCCTGAATCCATTTTATCTTGCTCTAACATTGTCCCTAGGGGGCACTAAGGGCTTCAGTTACCACCTATTATTGCACAACCTCCGATTTCCAGACCAGGCTTCTTGTAAGTTTTAGACCCATATCTCCAATGGAACATCTAAACATCTTGTCTGTTACACTGGGAACTCAGTTTCCCCATGTGTGAAAATGAATCCCTCCTTCCACTCAGAACTTGCCAATGTATTTTCTATCACTGTGAAGGGATTGCTATCTGGGCAAACCCACTGCCTAGGCCAGAAGCCCAGGAAAGAGTCTAAACTCATCCCTTTCTTGCCCTTGATGTCTGGTCATCAATTTCTGTTCATTTTCACCACTCAAATATTTCTCACAATCAAAACATGCTCTCTCAGTCCATTGTCATTGTCTTGGTTCAAGATCTTATAATTAGGTAACTAATTAAAAAAAAAATACCTAACTTTTAGTTTTCATTTTATCTAAGTTATACATTTACATATTTAAAAATCATATATAGTTCTACAAGTTTAATAACAAAACCCAGCAGTCTGGCCTC
This sequence comes from Elephas maximus indicus, assembly GCF_024166365.1. Taxonomy (NCBI): domain Eukaryota; kingdom Metazoa; phylum Chordata; class Mammalia; order Proboscidea; family Elephantidae; genus Elephas; species Elephas maximus. Next base: position 42,572,697 of record NC_064843.1, read on the forward strand.
TTCCCCAGAGAGAACCATTTTCTCCCTTTTTAATTCATTATTTTGCTATTCACTTCCACAGCTCTAAATAACTTGCTTGGGTTGCTACTTCTTGATTTTTCAGTTTGGACATATTTATTACTTGCTACTAGAAAAGCCATTCATTTATTCTCCCAAGAAACATTTATTGAGTGCCTGATACTGTGCCAGGTACTGTTCTGGGTGTTTGGGATACAGCAAAGAGAACAAACATCTATCTGGGGAGAGGGAACATTATATGATTTGTTATCATATTCAGCAGATTCTCGAGTAGTGTTGTGTAAAATTGTGGCTGGTGAAGGGTGCCTCGTTTAGACCTAGGCTGTATTCCTCCTATGGCTCTGACTTGTGTAGCCGTGACTGGAGTAGCTGGTGGCTGATGGAGCTGTTCTCTGCATGAAAACAGAAGAGCCTCCTGTAGGTTATGCTAAAAAATGGGATTGGGTAATGCTGGAGGAGCTGTATCCGTGGATCTCCAGAAACACTATAAATGACTTGTTAAATCCAAGCTTAACATTTGAAGGACTAAAGGTGGCAAATTACGATCATCAGAAAGGGAAAGCCCATGATTAAGTTTTCAAAATGTCAATGACTAGTAAATGAAGTTTACAAATGTCTGAACGTGACTGTCTTTTCTGATTAAACAAGATAATTTTTTTCCCTTTTTAAAAATTAAAAAAAAAAAACTTTACTGTGTTTTTGGTGAAAGTTTACACAGGAAATAAGGCTGTTACTTAACAATTTCTATATGTATTGTTAATGACATTGGTTACATTCTGCACAAAATATCAGCATTCTTGTTATTTCCATTTTAGTTGTTCTGTTTCCATTAATCTAGCCTCCCTGTCCCTCCCCTTGACTTCTCATCTTTGGCCTAGGGTAAATGTTTATCATTTGGTTTCATCTAGATGATTATTCTGGGGAGCACAGTATACATGGGTGATATTATTTATTTTATGGGCCAATCTAACCATGTAATTTTATTCTAGTATAGCAGGTCCCCCATCTCTTCACTTTGTTAGCCTGACTGATAAAATGAAGTACAAGGATAGTGTATGAAAATAATCGCTATCATTATTTTTCTCTTTGCTGTATTTGCTTAGTTATTAAAAGAAACACAATGGAGTTTCATAACTTATTTCTCAAAAAATTTACCCAGAATCACAACTGACATATTACCGTTTTTCTTAAAAAAAAAAAAAAAAAAGTTAAGAATTAATTCTTTGATATAGTAAAAAAAAACTAGATCATGAGTTATATATTTTAGGGTTAAATGTTTTATATATGTTAATCCTTAAGGTGCCCTGGTGGTGCAATGGTTAAACACTTGGCTGCTAGCTGAGAAACCAGCAGTTTGAACCCACTGGCCGCTCTGCTGAAGAAAGACATGGTGGCAGTCTGTTTCCATAAAGATTTACAGCCTAGGAAACTCTATGGGGCTTCTATTCTGTCATATAGGGTTGGCTATGAGTTGGAATTGACTTGATGGTACCCAATAACAACAATACCCCTTCCTTAAAGGACATTTTCTGTTATATATTGTCATTATTTTTGTACTGTTTTAAAAAACAGTTTGATTTAAAATGTTAAATTCACAAATTATAGAGTTAAACCACCACTTGTAGAGGAATTATCAAGAAATACATCAGGTCTGAAAAAAGGGATTTATTTTAATGCTTTGAGGTCCTATTTGGGCCATGGCTAATTCCCTATTTTTAAAACAAATGCTGAGTATTTACACACATTATTAAGCTATTATTAAAAAAATATTTTAAAAAATTGTATGTATTCAGCATTTTGGAGCTTGGGTGGTGTACGCGGTTTGTGATTGGCTGCTAATCTAAAGGTTGGCAGATCAAATCCACCCAGCCACTCTGTGGAAGAAAGTCCTAGCGGACTGCTTCTGTAAAGATTACAGCCGAGAAATCCATATGGAGAAGTTCTACCCTATAACACATGGAGTCGCTATGAGTAAGAGGCTGACTCAATGGCAGCTAACAACAACAACAACAACAAAGAAATGTAAGAAAAAGGAGAATTTCTAGAAATAAACAGATTTTTTAAAAGTTGCATGGGAATACTGTAGTTATATTGCCCTCAAGTTTTTCATTTATTTTTCTGAGCAAGATCTAAAAATCATAAGCAGCCAATATATTGATATGATACAAGGATTTTATAAAAACTTCAGAAAAGACCTTCTTTATGAGGAGTGTGAAAGCACTTGTCGGAAAATCAGAAATCATACACCAAATTTTTTTTGAATTTGACTAACAGTCAGTACTCATCCCCCCAAAAAGGACTTACTGCTGAAAAGTATGTGATGATGGTATTTACCTTAGCTGTAACCTTATCCTGTGGCAAACACTAAATGTTAGATGTATAGCTGTTTAATAAAATTCAGTTTTCTAGTCTTACACTCCATAAAGCTCTTTGAAAATACAGTTACAAAGATTTTATAGCCTCAGTTAAATTAGGTCCTATTTAAAAATGTAAAATAGGGGAAATGCTTGTTTAAACAATTATAAGTCAGTCAAACATGGGTCTTTACTGGCCAAATTCATTACCACGCCAAGTGACACGTTATCCTTCCTCGCCACCTGTACACGGCTGCGCAGCCTGTGCGGTGGTTAATGTTTTATGCAGATAATCAACTACCTGAACATCTGACAGTCTGACAACAAATTGACAGATCTGACAACAAATCTTGAAAGACCACAAGAAGCTTTTTAAAGGCATGGACCTTGTCTTCTAATCCCTAATGACTTTAGTTAAGAGTTTTGAAATTTCTGTGAAAGAAGATTAAATCTTGGGGAAAGATAATGAATGACATAGCCCATTTGGACCAGATGCTAATATGGTGCGAAAATAAGTGGGGACACTTTTTTCTTATAGAGTAAAATACTTCATCAGCAGATGGGACTGAAGATTGTATAAAGGTGTTTACTGACTGGTACTTGCAGAAGATTAAAATGCTGAGCCACCCTTCATTTTAGAAATTTCACTTATTATTGTACTTATAAAATTTTTTTTGAATCTGAGCGAAGAGAGTTGTGTGATTGCTTAAAATATTCTGAAGTGACAGAGAATGAAAACTGATTACCTAATCAAGTAGCAACAGAAGAGTAAACTAAGGATGAAGACGAATATAGCAGTGCCAAAAACCACAATATATATGTTGAGAGGCAGGTTCTGGAATCCGATGTTGGGCATCCTGAAGTTGTAATGAGGGAAATCCGAGCTCATGGATGAACTGTGGGGGAAGAAGAGCGGAAAAAAAAATCAGGTATAGAGATTATTATTTACATTTACAATACCTTATTATTTTTGCAAATGTACAGAGGTAAACGTTTTCTAAGGCTCTGCCCCATTTGAAACAAATAGGATAGGTGAAGTGTTAACAAGCTTGCCATTCATTCATCATTCCACAAATGGTTATGGAGCGCTTACTATGTACCTGGCACTATCCCAGGGACTGGAGGTGCTACATAAAAAGCTTTATAAGTTGCATTCATTCCCTAAAAGGCATTTTACTGAAATAATGCCAGTAATCAATAAACAAAAAAAATCCAACCTCAAAGAAGTGAAAAAAAAAAACAAGTCTTCAGAGTTTAACCTTTAACTTTCAACCTTTAAGGCAGCAATACTTATAAAGGTAAAAAATTGTAAATAACTTAGATACCTCACAAGGAGATAATTATTAGATAATTATGTACAGTTATACGGTATATTATGAAGCCATGAAAACTACGTTTCCAAAGAATTTGAATGTCAAGAAAAACATAAAGATATGTGGGAAAAATTAAGTTGGATATAAATTGTATATAAAGTATGACCCCAATTTTGTAAAAAGTTAAAAAAGTTGGTGTGTATGTGTGTGTATATATACACGTATGTACATATATATGTGTGTATATATATATACACACACACACATACGTATATATATATGCATGTGTGTATTTGTGTATATATGTGTGCATATATGATCCTAAGGAGTGCTGGTGGTGCAGTGGTTAAGAGCTTGGCTGTTAACAAAAAAGACTGGCAGTTCAAACCTACTAGCTGCTCTGTGGTAGAAAGATGTGGCAGTCTGCCTCTGTAAAGGTTACAGCCTTCGAAACGCTATGGGGCAGTTCTGCTCTGTCCCATAGGGTCGCTATGAATCGGAATTGACCTGATGGCAACGGGTATATGTATGATATGATCTATATGTACGCATACATATAGATCTATGTATGCGTACATATAGATCACACGCGTGTGTGTATGCATAGACATACAAAGAAAAAAGTCTGAAAAACAGCACATCAAAATGTTAACAGTCGCTTGTGTTTTACTAGTCATTTTGATTTTCTTTTAAATATTACTTTCACCAATAAAAATGATAATAAAAAAAGCAGCAGCAGCAGCTAACAGTTTTTAAATCCTCTTTACTAAATCAGGTGTAGTGGTTAAGTGCTACAGCTGCTAACCAAAGGGTCGGCAGTTCGAATCCGCCAGGCGCTCCTTGGAAACTCTATGGGGCAGTTCTACTCTGTCCTATAGGGTCGCTATGAGTTGGAATGGACTTGACGGCGCTGGGTTGGGTTATTAAATCAGAGCCTGTTCTAAGCATTTTACTGGCATTATTTTATTTAATCCTCACATCAAACTTCTACAATTTCCCCCCAATTGATACATAAGGAAACCCAAGCTTACAGAGATACCTGACTGGCCAAGTATGTATGGGAGCTGAGCTTCTACGGCTTCAAATCCAGCGTTCTCAGCCTATATGCTCTAACCCATTGCCAATGAGTGCGTGTTACAGAGTAGAACTGAGCTCCGTAGGGTTTCTGGCTGTAATCTTTACAGAAGCAGATCTCCAGGCCTTTCTTCTACAGCGCTCCTGTGGGGGTTTGATCGGCCAACCTTTTGATTAGCAGCCAAGTGCAAACCGTTTGTACTACCCAGGGACCTTCTATATGCTCTACTGCCTTTCTTACGCGTTACTTTTATAATCGGAAAGTAGTAAATGTTGTTTAAACTTAAAAATGGTTCCATCTAGGTTGGTTTGTTTGGTAATACTTAACTGATTACTACACAGTTAAAATTCCAAGAATGGAGGCTGTTTCCTTCTTTAAAAAAAAATACAAAAAACCAAGCCTGTTGCCATCGAGTTGATTCCAACTCATAGTGACCTTATAGGACAGAGTAGAATTGCCCCATAGAGTTTCCAAGAAGCGCCTGGTGGATTTGAATTGCTGACCTTTTGGTAAGCAGCGCTTAACCACTACGCCACATGATTGAGTGGAAGAAGAGATATATATGGCTCATCACAACTTCTTGCTAGAGAACTTTCCTTGTCTTTGTGATTTCTTACAAAATAAAGGGCTCCTATTAGGCCTGTTTCTCAAGACTGTAGACTGATAATGGAATTATAACTATGACCGCTGTCAAAATCAAAACTAAACTAACCCAAAAAGCCACCAAATAAACAAAATGACACTTCTGCTTTTATTTATGCATGGTAAATTAAAAATATGCTCATAGATCTTTAAAGTCCTTGCTGACTCCTGCAGGAGTATATTTATACAGTAAACACCACTGAGATGCTGATTTTGCTATATCTGAAACCTAAGTCGTCTTATTACTTTAATTTCCAGCCTCTAATAACTTATACCAGGAAGTTAATAGCTGCATAGAACAGCTTCATCCCATGGAGACTCCGCTCAAAATTTAATTACTTTTGAGCTTTCAGCCATTTTCTGGGTTGGTTCAATTAGAGCAAGTTCTTTTACTCAAATATTTAATTTCCTTTTTTCTACCCTCAGATCTTCCTTAGGAAGAGAGAGAAGGATACAGTTTAAGGAGTACTTTACCGAATATACCTAGAGCATATGCTGCAAAGTGATGAGAAAATTACGGCTGCACAAAACTTAGCTCTTCACTTGCACATGGCTTGGACAGGGCCTCACTTGGTGACACCTGCTATAGTCAAGACTTAAATAACTATCCTTCAATCCTTCAGAAATATCCCCCACCAGACAAACTGGGCTTGGCAAAATACTTCTCCTCTTAGGAAATAAGAGTTGAACATCTGCAAAAACTGACAGAACTGAAAGGAGAAATAAGCAAATCCACAATTATACTTGGAAACTTCAACACCCCATCTCAATACTTGATAGAATTACTAGATAGAAAACTAGCAAGAATAAAGAAAAACTCAACAAGACAGACCATATCCTGGGTCCCAAAACAAACTTTTAAAAACTGAAATCATACAGAGTGTGTTCTCCACACACACAGTGGAATAAAACTAGAAGCCGTTAACAGAAAAATCTCCAAACACTTGGAAACTAAATAACACACTTCTAAAGAATCCATGGGTCAAAAAGGAGGTCTCAAGGGAAACCAAAGAAAACAAAAAACATTGAATTAATTCAAACTGAAAATACAACATATCAAAATTTGTGGGACACAGTTACAGCAGTGTTGAGAGGGAAATCCATAGCATTAAATGTACACATACGTTAGAAAAGTCTCAATAATCTAAGTTCCTACTTCAAGAATCTAGAAAAAGAACAAAACAAACTCAAGTAGAAGGAAGGAAATAATGAAGATAAGAGCAAAAAACAATGAAACTGAAAACAGGAAACCAATAGAGAAAATTAGTGAAATAAAAAGCTGAGTTAGTTTTTTGAAAAGATCATTAAGGCTGACAAATGTCTAGCAAGACTGACAAAGATAAAAAGAGAGAAGGTACACATTACTGATTTTAGGAATTAAACACGAGATATCACTAGAGACCCTGTAGGCATCAAAAGGACAGTAAGAGTACATACACATATACACACATACATTTAACAACAAATAAAAGACCAATTCCTCAAAAAACACAAATAACACAACTCGCCCTATATGAAACATAATTTGAATATCTCTGTAACTATTAAGGAAAATGAATTCGTAATTAAAAAATTCCCAAGACAGAAGGCTCCAGGCCCAGGTGATTTCACCATTCTACCAAATTTTAAAGAATTAATACCAATTCTAGACAATTTCTTGCAGAAAACAGAAGATGAAGGAGTACTTCCCAATTCATTTTTGAAGCCACTATTACCCTGGTATCAAAACCAGATAAAGACAGTGTCTCATGAATATAGACACAAAAACACTTAACAAAATATTAAAAAATAGAATGCAGCAATATATAAAAAGAATTACACACATGACCAAGTGAGATTTATTCCAAGTATGCAAGATGTTTCAACATTTAAACGTCAATCAGTGTAATGGGAAAAAAACCTGGTGATACTCTCCTGTAAAGATTATAGCCTAGAAAACCCTATGCGGCAGTTCTACTCTGCCACAAGGTTGCTATGAGTTGGAAATCGACTCGAAGGCACCCAACAACAACAACATAATGGCACATAACCATTTGCAATTATTGTGTATTATGTTATTTTTGCAGTGCTTGCTCTGCTTTTTTAAACATTCTTTTGCTATTTAGGAAGGCTTGTATTTTTATTCTAATGGTACCTTTATGTTAATATATTTTTTTTTTACAGTGCCCTTAATTCCTTTTTTTCTTACTTTTTACAATCTGTCAGTTTTTTAAACAGTCTCCTTTGATTCCCACCTATTAACTTTACAATAGTCAATGATTTTATTCTACTTTCTTCCTTTTCCTCCCTTCTCCTTCTAGTTTTGAGCGTATTCTACTTTGTCAGAACGTATGGTATTTGTATATTCTTCAATCCATGTCCTCAAACTTCTTTTAGTTTTACTCCTACAACTGAATATATAAAATGCTCACTGTCAGTTCTTTTGCAATACTTTCTTTTAGTTGGGTGAATCTCATTCTGTAGTAGATTCTTTAGGAAGAGCACATGTCTATAGCAGTCCCTGAGTTCTGCCACATTCAAAACTGTGTCTGATGGCCTTGTAACTTGAAGGGCAAGTTGTATATACACACCCTTGGTTTACATTTTCTCCTTTAAGGTTCTTGAAAATGCTGCTCCAGTGCTGCCTTGCTTTATTTGTTATTGTTCTTCAGAAATCTGACGCTAGTCTAATTCCCTTGCCTTTGTAAGAAATATTTACCTTTCTGCCTGGATGCCTTGCGTTTTTTTTCTTTAAACAGTTTTACAAGGATATGTGTCACAGTTGATCATTCTGGGTCAATTTTCCCAAATACCTGGTGGGCTCTTTCAATGTGTTTGTAGCTTCAGGTCTTTCATTTCTGGGATGTTTTCTTAGATTATGGTTTATAGTTTTAATATCAGTTCTGTTCCAATGTTTTGATTTTCTTCCTTAGGGCCAACGATAATAATGAATGTTCGACCTCCTTGACTGTCATACACTTCAACCAATTTCTCTCTGGCCCTTTTGTTTCTTTCTTGATCTCATTTTCCTTCTCTTGATTGTTTTCCTGCTTTTCTTTAATGTCCTTTATTTAAAGTTTTCATTTAAGTCTGTTCTCCCTTGTGTGCTTTTAATTTAGTCTTCATTTCTTAAACAATTTTATCTTTTCATTTCTTTCCTGAGTTGAATCAACTCATATTTAATTTCTTTCTCTTTTTTTTGTCTCTTAGTTTTTGTATTTCTGATTTTTTTTTTTTTAATGTCCTCAAATTCTTATTTGAGGATATTTAACACACTTTGGAGTGTTGTGTTACAGTTTTTCTTTGACTTCAAGGTTGGTTTTTAGACAGATTTTTCATTAGTAGGAAAACTTGCATTTGCATTTTCTGACTTTTTGCAGTACTTTTTTTTATGTATACACGTAGACTTTTTTTGATTTCTATTCATTTTGTAGACAGAGTTCCTAGTTTAAGAGTGCCTCTCCTCTCAGTCTGCTTTCTTCTACGCAGTTTCTTTTATGAATTTGTATTGGTGGGGAGGGAATGGGGGTGAGGAAGGGTTAGCGTGTCTTGTTTTTCTTTGGTTTCTACAGGGTCCTTAATTTTCCCCTCATATAACCGTTTTTTCCTTCCCTGCCTCGTATCCAAGGTGTACCACCTCTTGTCTATATTCCTAATTCCCCCCAGAAGCACTGTTTCTCAGAGACTAATGCTTCCAGTCTACCATGTGGCCAGGGCTATAAACTGCCAAGTCCTAATCTGTGCTCAGTATTTTTGCATTTATTTTTTCACTCTTTCTGAGGGTGAAATTTTTTTTTTTTATTTTAGATGAAGTTTTACAGAGCAAATCAGTTTCTCATTAAACAATTAATATACATACTGTTTTGTGACATTGGTTGTCACCCCCATGACATGTCAACCAACACTCTCCCCTTCTCAATCTTCGGTTCCCCATTATCAGCTTTCCTGTCCCCTCCTGCCTTCTCATCCTTGCCCCTGGGCTGGTGTGCCCATTTAGTCTCGTTTTGTTTTATGGACCTATCTAATCTTTGGCTGAAGGGTGAACCTCAGGAGTGACTTCAGTGCTGAGTTAGAAGGGTGTTTGGGGGCCATACTCTAGGAGTTTCTCCAGTCTCTGTCAGACAAGTAATCTGTTTTTTTTTGTGTGTGTGTGTGTGAGTTCGAATTTTGTTCTACATTTTCCTCCATCTCTGTCTGGGATCCTCTACTGTGATCCCTGTCACAGCAGTCAGTGGTGGTAGCCAGGCACCATCTGGTTGTGTTGGACTCAGTCTGGTGGAAGCTGTGGTGCTTGTGGTCCATTAGTCCTTTGGACTAATCTTTCCCTAGTGTGTTTAGTTTTCTTCATTCTCCCTTGCTCCAGACAGGGTGAGACCAGTGGAGCATCTTAGATGACTGCTGGCAAGCTTTTAAGACCTCAGACACTACTTACCAAAGTAGGATGTAGGACATTTTCTTTATAATCTGGGGGTGAATTTTGTCTATGCTTCCACTAAGTCCCCTGTGCCTGTCTGCTCTTTTTCACAGAGTCTTTTAAGCCTCCCCTCCCCTCCACAGGCGGAGGGTGGGCAGTGGGATTTCTTTTAGAATTTGTTCATTTTTTCTTTCATTTACAAGTAATTTGATGGTTGCTGTGGTATTTCTTTCCTAGTAACGCTAATGTTGGAGACATGGATCCTGTATGGTTTTATTTATTCTCATTTATTTTACAGCTCTTTTGGGAGGGTTAGGGGAAATTTGGAGTCAGGCTACCTCTACTGTTCTCCAAACTTGGGAAGGTCCAACAATCCCTATTTTCAGACAACTATGACAACACTATAATTTTATACTTGAAAAGCTCAAGGGAGTCAGCTGAAAAACTGCTACACATTGTAAGAAAATTCAGTTATGTAGTGGGGTATAAAATTAATATACAGAAATCCATAATTTTCTTACATACAAACAGCTTGGAGGATATGATGGAGAGCCCCATATACAACAGGCTCAAGAACCGCCAACACAAAAACAAAAAATAAATGCCTAGAAATAACAAGAATTTTACAAAACCTATACACCAAAAAAACCCCGTTGAGTCAATTCCAACTCATAGCGACCCTATAGGACAGAGTAGAACTGCCCCATAGAGTTTCCAAGGAGCACCTGGCCAATTCGAACTGCCGACCCTTTGGTTAGCAGCCACAATACTTAACTATTACGCCACCAGGGTTCCCAAAAACCTATATAAGAAACATTTAAAAATAACCCTCAAGGATATAGAGTGGAATGAATGGAAATATGCATCATGCTCATAGATGGGAAGACTTAACATTATGAAGCTGTAAAATTTATAATTTAGTAAGAATTGACATAATCCAGTAAAAAGTTTTTTTTTTCTAGAACTAGAGACACATATTTCAAAGTTCAAATGGAAATTAGATAATGATAGCTAGATAAACTGATAAACAACAAAATTATAAACAGATACCATTACTTTAACATACTGAATCGGTAACATTCACACTGTGCTGGTGAAGGTATAAAAAACAGGCACTTTCATACACTACTGGTTGCAGTACAAATTTCTACACCACCTATAACCAAAAAAACAAACAAACAAACAAACAAAAAAACCCTGAAACCATTGCTATCAAGTCAATTCCGACTCATAGTGATGCTATAGGACAGAGTAGAACTGCCCTATGGGGTTTGCTGGTGGATTCGAACCGCTGACCTTTTGGTTAGCAGCCTTAGCTCTTAACTACTACACCACCAGGATTTCCACTCATGGAGGGCAATATAATCTCTCTCAGAATGCTTGTATCATTAGACCAAGAATTCTACATGTAAAATTACATAAGTACAAGGTTATTTACTGAAGCATTGTTTGTAATAGCAAAATACCAGCAGCCCAAATTTCAACAAGAGGGGATTGGTTAAATAATGTTATATTCATATAGCAGAGTATCAGGCAGTTGTAAAATGAAATGAAGATGTTCTCTGTGTACTTACATGGCAAGGTCTCAAAGCTATACTGCTCAGTGTAAAACAGCAAGGTCCAAAGTACTTAGCTTTAAAAACAATGGGAAAAATAGAAGGCGTTTGTATTGCTTGTGTATGCTGAAAGAGACCCAGCACAGACACATAAGAAACATGACCGTGACTGTCCATGCAGAAGAACAAATGGGGTAGGTGGGAAATAGGGAGATGGGGGAGAAGGACGTTTCACTGTGTAGCTTTTTATACTTTCTGGCTCCCCCCCCTTACCATGTTAATATATTAACTTTTTAAAAATATCATATTAAAAACAAAAGTTAAATTATGAGACTAAAAAAAATCAATGTAATCCACCATAACTGGCTAAAGAAGAAAAATCACATGATCATATCAATTGATGCAAAAAAAAAAAGCATTTGACAAAATTCAATGTCTATTCATGATATAAACTCAGAAAAATAGGAATAGAGAGAAACTTCCTCAGCATGATAAAAAGTATCTACAAAAAAACCCTACAGCTAACATTCTTAACGGTGACTGAATACTTCAGACAACAAGGCAGGATGTTTGCTGCCACCACTCTCATTCAATGTAATGCTGGAAGTTCTAGCTAGTGTGAAATAAAAGGCATACAGATCAGAAGGAAGAAATCAAACTGCCCTTACTTACTGACAACATGACCATCTGACCATCTACATTAAAAAAAAAAAAGAACACAAGAAATCTACCAAATAACTCCTAGAACTAATAAGTGGGCTCAGCAAGGTTGCAGGATACAAGATACAGATGTAAAAATCAACCGTATTTCTATTAACTAGCATGGACTCTTACTCCTGTGTGTGTCTGTCTCTCTCTCCTTGTCTGTCTTCCCTTTTTATAAGACACTACTCAGAAGGGATTTTTACTCAGAAGGGATTAGGTTTAGGACACACCCTACTCCAGTATGCCCTCATTAATATAACAAAAAGAACCCTTTTACAGGTAGTTCAGCTTACAATATATTCGAGTTGCAACGAATCCCACTTACGACTGTCTGTTTTTTTCGGTACATCTTATCATTAGTAATATGTACCACATACAATGTTGCAGAGTGTAATTTATTGATGTTCTCATTCTCATGCCAACCCCCAAAGACAAATGAAGATTGGATTTATAAAGATACTCATAATAAAAGGCAATAATAATGAAAAAAAAAAAAAAGTATTCAACTTACATCAGAACCGACTATATTTCCAAACAGGGTCACAATCACAGATACGAGGTCAAGATTTCAACATAAGTTTTAGGGAGACACAATTGCATTAACACTTATATTCATATAAAAACCTGTACACAAATGTTCATGGCAGCTAATAGTCCAAAACTGGAAACAACCCTTATGTCTTCAGTGGGTGAATGGTATATCCACACTACGCACTACTACTTAGCAATAAAAAGGAATGAATTATTGATATACGGAACAACCTGGAAGACTCTCCAGAGAACTACACTGGGTGAAAAAACCCAATCCCAAAAAGTTACATACTGTATGATTATACTTATACAGAAACATTCTTCAAATGACAAAATTAGTAACAAGAACACATTAATGGTTGCTAGGGGTTATGGCGCTGCAGTGGTTAAGTGCTTGGCTGCTAACCAAGAGGTCCAGGGTTTGAATCTACCAGCTGCTCCACAGGATAAAGATGTGACACTTGGCTTCTGTAAAGATTTATAGCTTTGGAAACCCTATGGGGCAGTTTGACTCTGCCCTTATAGGGTTGCTGCGAGTTGGAATTGACTTGATGGCAACAGGTTGGGTTTTTTAGGGGTTACAGAGGGGATGGGGTAGGAGGGAAATGAGTATGATTACAAAAGGGAGCATGAGGGGACCCCTGTAGTGATAGAAGTGCTCTGTATCTTGACTGTATCAATGGCAATATCCTTGTTGTGATACTGTAATACAGTTTTACAAGATGTCACCATTAGAAGAAATTGCTCTGTATTAGTCTTACAACTGCACGTGACTCTATAATTATCTCAAAAAAAAAAAAAAAGAAAGAAAAAGACAGTGAAGCAACATCTATTGCTGCCTGAACTAAAAAACAAAGACCAAACCAGTTGCCACTGAGTCGACTCTGATTTGTGGCAAACCCATGCGTCCATGGGGTTTTCAAGGATATGACCTTCCGTAAGTAAATCCCCAGGCCTTTCTTTCCAATAGCTGTCGGAGTGAAAAGAACTGTGATGCTGTAAGTCTGGCATCCAGTCAAAAGATCCTTCATCTGAATAGGTTAAAAAAAAAAAAAGGTATTTTTGGACATGTCTTTCTCTCTTTCTCTCTAGACAGATAATCATTCCACTAATTAAAATTCCCACACTAATTCAGACTAAGGCTTCAGATTATCTCATAAAAGCACAGAAGATGGGGATGGGGAGAAGGAAGCAAGTTAAATCATGCCAGTAGTTTCATTTTGAAAGGCTGTTCTATTTAATTCAGAAATTTGTTAGAAAAATATAACTTCGAATGCATATGTTACAATGTAGGAATGTGTAACGTTCATCACTAGCAGGAGGGAAAAGAAACAGAGAAACCTGGATCATTTCAGCAAAATCTAGAAATTAAAAGAAAAAAGGGACATCATAAGAAAGCAAATCAAAGAAATACAAACAAAAGTGGTAGGATGAGATAAAAAAATTAATTATGAGAAAAATGACCCGCGGCTCTCGGGGAGAAAGATGTGGCACTCTGCTTCCAGAGATTTACAGCCTTGAAAACCCTATGGGGTAGCTATGAGTCGGAATCAACTCGGCAGCAGTGGGTTTTATTAATAGAAATACTAAGACTACATAAAGGCTATATCCAGCTATACGCTGTTTATAAGAAAATCCTTAAAATGATTCTAAAAAGATTTAAATGGGGGCAGGGATAAGAAAAAGTACAAAAATACAGCAGGCAAATATTATCAGAGAGAAAACTAGAGTGCCAATTTAAAACAAAGTAGAATGAAGGCCAAAAAAAGTTATATGGAATAATGATATTTTACAGTGATAAAATAATCTTCAGAGAAGATATAGCAGACACAAATATTTACTTAACAGAATATCAAAATAGAGGAGCAAATGTTATTAGAAACATAGTTAAGAATTTGGTAAAAAACATAATCATGGTGGGCATCTATCATTACCTCTCAGGATTTAAAGACCAGTAGTCAAAGAGAGAGGAGCCCTGGTGGCACAGTGGTTAAGTTACGGCTGCCAACCAAAAGGCTGGCAGTTCAAATCTACCAGCTGCTCCTTGGAAACCCTATGAGACAGTTCTACTCTGTCCTATAGGGTCGCTATGAGACGGAATCGACTCGACAGCAATGGGAGTTAAAGAGAAGAGCCCTGGTGGTGCACTGGTTAAGTGCTATGGCTGCTAACCAAAAGGTTGCAAACCCTATAGGGCAGAGTTCTACTGTGTCCTACAGGGTCGCTATGACAGAATAGACCCGACTGCAATGGGTTTGGTTTAGTCAAAGAGAGAAGACAGAGCATAGGATAGAAACAATACTATTAGTAAATAAATATACATTCAGAGCTTTGTATCTAACAGAGAAAACACATTCTTTTCAAATAAACCAAAAGCCTCTATATTTAGACAAACTGTTTATTATGGCATCAAAAAGCATTCCAAAGAATAGAAATCTTGGAGGCCACATTCTGTGCCCATAATGCAATAAATTAACTCAACAATAAAAAGATTTTTTAAAAATTTAGAAATTAAAAAAACAATCTTGAAAGTGACCTGGGTCTAAGAAGTAATCCAAACAAATCATACACAATTTAGAAATGGGTCACACTGGGAGAAAAAACCTTGTGCTGAGAAAAAAACTCACAACCTTTAATACTTGTATTATCAACCTAAAAAGGAATAATGAAAAGAATTCAACTTTATAAATAAGAAAAAGAATAAATCAAATAAAATAAATCAGAAGAGGGCATTAATAAAAGTCAAAACAAAAATCAATGAATTAAAATAAAAAAACAAACAAAAAATCCAGAATGGAAGTGAAATCAACCAAACAAAATATTAAGAATGTGAAAGAACTGAAAATTATTGCTATCGAGAGATTAAACAAACAAAAAAAATTCTTAAGAAAAATAAAATATTAACTTTAAAATCTAGATTAAATGGATAATTTTTATAGGAATATAAGTAACTACAACTGGCTCAAGAAGAAAACCTGAAAATGTAGAAATCTGCCTTCACAAAAAGGCCTCAAGCCCTGATGGCAAAAGCTCTAACCTTGCCCAGATAATTCCTCTGCTACGGACACTGATCCAGAGCACTGGAAAAACCACGGAAAGAAGCCCAACTCATTTAAGGCGGGACGCATAATCCTGAAGCCAAAACCAAAACTGTATATACAGTGGAGTTCACAGACTGCAGGCCTATGGGCTGAATCTGGCCTGCAAATGTGTTTTAAAAATTGAGATAAATATTTAAATTAAGGAGATGGAACATTAAATATGCAATTTCTAGCTTTACATGGAAAAAGGCCAGAGGATCTGATAGCTCCGTGCTTCATTCCTGCAGCAATTGCTTGGAGCTGAGTGGCCTTGGTATCCCAAGGCTACCATGTTGTTGTACAACCAGGGTTGGGGGAGATTCTTTCAGGCTACAGTGTGAGTGCGGCTGCTGGGCCTGGGTCAGCCGGACCCCCAAACCCATTGCTGTTCGATTCACACTCACAGCGACAATTTCTACCATGCCCTATCACTCTTCTGCAGCCTAACCTTGAATCAGGAAACCCTGGTGGCGTAGTGGTTAAGTGCTACAGCTGCTAACCAAAAGGTTGGCAGTTCAAATCCGCCAGGTGCTCTTTGGAAACTCTATAGGGCAGTTCTACTCTGTCCTACAGGGTTGCTATGAGTCAGAATCGACTCCGTGCACTGGGTTTAACCTTGAATCAAATGTTGGCTGCCACTGGGTGCTGTGCTTATGCTGTGATTTTCCTCGGAGTAGATAAATAATTACACTTCTATCAAACAATGACAACGACAACGACAAAATAAAAGAAACTGAGGGCTACATGGTTTTGTCTTCTACCCAATGTACTTAACTCATTCAATTTCTTGCTGGCCCCTGTTGGCACTGAGTTTGTGTCCTTGCTTTACGGTTTCTACCTTTGCTTTCCCCACACCAGATTCCAGAAATATCCACTTACGGTCCTATTAATACTTTCATGGTCTTGCTTCTTAAATTTAAATGTTTAATTCATTTGAATTTATGGCATGGAAAAAAGACCTAAAATTGTTTTTCCAAATGGTTAGTCATCTGTTTCAATAGCATTTATGAAACTGTCTTAAATGCTACCTTTTTTATAGTCACTTCTTACTCATACTTGGGTATGTTTCTAGCTTCTGCAGTCTGTTCCCTTTTCCTGTCTATTAAGTTCTGCATTAGTATCTCAATGTTTTGTTTCAATAATTTTAGCATACCTATAATTCATACATGGTAGGGCAATATTTCCATCATTACCCTTCTTTTTAAAAAATATTTTCAAGGCTTTTTCTTATGCAATCTTTTTTTGGATAAACAAACTAAAAAAAAAAATCCTTTTGGGAAGATGAACGGAAGTATATTAAACTTATAGCTCATTATTTATAAGGAGAATGGGTCTTTCTATCTGGGCATATGATACAGTTCTTCATTTATTCTAGTCTTATTTTATGCCTTTCAGTAGCTTTGTATAGCTTTACTCATACAGGCTTTGTACTTTTCTTCAGTTTATTCCCAGTTATTATGTCTATTTTTGTTGCTATTATGAATGAGATCTTTTTTCCATTATATTTTCTAAACTGGTTATTCCTGGCATGGAAAAAACTACTGCTTTTTGTATATTTATTTTGCAGCCTAATTTGGAAAAAAATTTAGGGCAGGTGCAACTCATTGCCTGTCATAGAAATAAATCTTAATAAACCACCCACAGAGCACCCAGTGCTTAGAAGTGAGCACTCCAAGAAAAACTAGCTGCAAAATATACACCAAGGTAACCAAATAAAGGAACTTTCTTAGGGGCTTTTTATTTACATAGCACCTAAAATAATTATTAAAAAAATTCATCACCAAATCTAATGTTTGTTTCAGACTAGCTGATCTTCAGTTCATTTTTCTGATTACAAGTAACAAACTGGCAAACTGTCTCTCAAGGCTCTGCCCAAATGAAGTTGTGAAAACACACTACCTATGCTTTAGCAGATGTGCCCTTTTTGCGTTCTAGCCTATCCAAAGGTGGTCTCACTAACATTTTATAAACTAAGAGGAAACTACACAGATGATATAATCCTATAAAAAATATATATGTATATTTTTTTATAGAGCATCACAAGAAATCTCCTAGAGCTAATAAACAAATTCAGCAAAGTGGCAGCGTACAAGGTCGACACGTAAAAAACAGCTGGGTTTCCATACACCAGCAATGAGCAATCTGAAAAGGAAAATAAGAAAACAATTCCATTTACAATAGAATCTAAAAGAATAAAACAAAACCAAACCAGCTGCTGTTGAGTCGATTCTGACTCATAGTGACCCCATGTGTTTCAGACTAGAACTGTACCCCACACGGTTTTTTTTTTTAATTTTTATTTTCCACGGGGTTTTTGATGGCTATGATTTTTTAAAGCTTATTTAACCAAAAAACAAACAAAAAAAATTTCTTCCAGGCACCTTTGGGTAGATTCGAACTACCAACCTTTCAGTTAGAAGCCGAGGACTTAACCTTCTGTGCTACCCAGGGACTCTTGAAAGAATAAAATACCTAGGAATAAATTTAACGAGGGAAGTAAAAGATTAGTACACTGAAAATTGATGAAAGAAATTAAAGAAGACCTAAATAAGTGGAAGGGCATTCCATATTCACGACTTGGAAGACTTAATATTATGATGCCCATACTATCCAGAGCGATCTATAAATTCAATGTAATCCCAATCAAAATTCCAAGAGTCTTCTTTGCAAAATGAGAAAACCAATCCTCAAATAGCTAAAGCAATCTTGAAAAAGCAGCTGGACCGATACCTCGTATCATAAACAAAAATTAACTAAACAGTGAATCAACAACCTAAACATAAGAACTAAAACCATAAAACTCTTAGAACAATTCATTGGGGGTAATGTTTTATGACCTAGTTTTCAACAGTGGATTCTTAGATATGATAACCACTAATAAACTTTAATCTCTGTGCATTTACCTATTCTAGGTATTTCACATAAATGGGATTATACAATATTTGTCCTTTTGTGCCTGATATCTCACTCAACATACATTTCCAAGCCTCATACACGTTGTAGCATGTATCAGAACTTCACTTTTCTTTAAGGGTGATAATATTCCATTGTAGGTACATATGACATTTTGTTAATCCATTAATCTGTTGATGGACATTTGGGCTGTTTCCACCTCTTGGCTATTGTGAATAGTACTGCAATGAACACTGACCTACAAGTATCTGTTTGCATCCCTGTTTTCAAGCCTTTTGGGTATATGCCTAGGAGTAGAATTTCTGGGTCATACACTAATTCTACGTTTAACTTTTTGAGGAACAACCAAACTGTTCTCTACAGCGGCTATACCATTTTACAAACCCACCAACAATGGACGAGGGTTCCAATTTCTCCACATCCTCGCCAACAGTTTTATGTTTTTCTGATAAGTGTCAGCCTAGTGGAGATGAAGTTATCTCAAGCAGGTTTTGATTTGCATTTCCCTCATGACCAATGATGTTCATCATCTTTTAATGAACTATTGAGCATTTGTACACCTCCTTTGGCGAGCCATCTATTCAAATACTTGGCCTTTAAAAAAAAATTTTTTTTATTTCATTGCTTTTGTTGAGCTTTTTACCCAGCAAAACATACGCCAATTCCACAGCTTCTACACGTACCATTTAGTGACAGTGATTACACTCTTCTGAGTTGTGCAACCACACTCACTCTCCTTTTCTGAGCTGTTTCTCCCCCGTTAGCATACATTCCCTGTCCCCTGAAGTTCCTGTCTAATCTTTGGAGTTACTGTTGGCAATTTGATCCTATACACATCGTTCTTCAGAGAGCATAATACTCAAGGCAGACATCTTTTACTAGGTAAGCTATTGTTCGGTTTTAAGAAGACTTCAGGGGAGACTTTTAGTTTAAGGTTTAAAGATTATCACAGGGCAATAGTTTCCGGGGTTCATCTAACCTTCATGGCTTCAGGAAGTTTGGAGTCCATGACAATTTGAAATTCTACCCTGCATTTCTCCCCTTTTGATCAGGATTCTTCTACAGAATTGTTTATCAAAATGTTCAGTAATAGTAGGTGGCCACCATCCAATTCTTCCAGTCGCATGACAAAGGTGGCAGCTGTTCCTGGAGGCAGTAAGCCACACATTCCATATCTTCCTCCTATTCCTGACTCCTTCTTCCTCTGATGCTCCAGGCAAATAGAGAACAATTGTTGTGCCCTGGATGGCCACCCGCAAGCTTTTAAGAACCCCGGCACTATGCAACAAACCAGGAGGTAGGGCAGAAGTGCTAAATATGTTATTAGGCCAGTTAACTGGGGTGTCCCATGAAACCACGACCCTAAATCTCCAAACCAAGAAATCAAATCCCATGAGGTTTTTTGTTGTACACAGGCAGCCTCAGCAGCTACTCTTTTTTCTTCTTGTTGTTGTAAATACATCTATGACACAATTTTTGCCATTTCAACTTTTTACAGGTGTACAACTTACTGACAGCACTTACAATAATTAGCTGTGCGACCCTACCCTTAACACAATTTTTCCATCACCATTAACCCCCTCCTTTTCGGCTCCCTCCTCCCCTAATAAGCCACTAATAAACTTTGTTCTCTATACATTTACCTTTTTTTTAGTCTTTTTATCTAAGTGAGGCCATACAATATTTGTCCTTTTGTGACTGACTTATTTCAGTCAGCATAATGTCTTCTAGCTCCATCCATGTGCTAGCATGTATCAAGACTTCATTTCTCTTACTGGCTAAGTAGTATTCCACTGTATTTGTCTTAGTTATCTAGTGCTGCTATAACAGAAATACCACAAGTGGATGGCTTTAACAAATAGAAGTTTATTCTCTCACAATCCAAGGCTAGAAGTCCAAATTCAGGGCATCGGTTCCAGGAGAAGTCTCTCTCTCTGTCAGCTCTGGAGGAAGGTCTTTGTCATCAATCTTCCCTTGGTAGAGGAGCTTCTCTGCGCAGGAACCCCAGGTCCAAAGGATGCGCTTTGCTCCCAGTGCTGCTTTCTTGGTGGTATGAGGTCCCCATGTCTCTCTTCTTGTTCCTCTCTTTTACATCTAAACAGATTGACTGAAGACACAATCTAATCTTATGGATCTCATCAACATAACTGCCGCCTAATCCATCTCATTAACATCATAATGATAGAATTTACAACGCACTGGAAAACATCAGTCATGAAATGGAGGACAACCACACAATACTGGGAATAATGACCTAAGCTGACACATATTTTAGGGGGACACACTTCAATCCATGACAGTATGTATGTTCCACATTTTGTTGATTCATTCATCCACTGATGGGCATTTGGGTTATTTCCACCTTTTGGCCATTGTGAATAGTGCTGCAATGAACATTGGTGTACAAGTCCGTTTAAGTCTGCTTTCAAGTTTTCTAGGTATATACCTAGGAGTAGAATTGCTGGGTCATAGAGTAGTTCTATTTTTAGTTTTTTGAGGAACCGCCATGCTGTTTTCCACAATGGCTCTACCATTTTGCGTTCCAACCAGCAATGAATAATAGTTTCAATTTCTCCATATCCTCACTAACATTTATTTATTTTTTAAAAAACTTTGCCATCCTAGTGGGAGGGAAATATTTTTATTGTGCTTTAAGTGAAAATTTATAATCAAGTCAGTCTCTAAAACAAAAATTTACATACATCTTGCCATGTACTCCTAATTGCTTTCCCCCTAATGAGACAGCACACTCCTTTCCTTCTCTCCACCATGTATTCCCTGTGTCCATTCAGGCAGTTTCTGTCCCCCTCTGCCTTCTCATCTCCCCTCCAGACAGGGGCTACCCACATAGTCTCATGTGTCTACTTAAGCCAAGAAGCTTACTCCTCACCAGTATCATTTTCTATCTTACAGTCCAGTCCAAGCCCTGTCTGAAGAGTTGGCTTTGGGAGTGGTTCCTGTCTTGGGCTAACAGCAGGTCTGGGGACCATGACCTCCGGAGTCCTTCTAGTCTCAGTCAGACCATTACATCTGGTCTTTTTATGAGAATTTGAGGTCTGCATCCCACTGCTCTCCTGCTCCATCAGGGATTCTGTTGTGTTCCCTGTCAGGGCAGTCACTGGTTGTAGCCGGGCACCATCTAGTTCTTCTGGTCTCAGGCTGATGTAGTCTCTGCTTTATGTGCCCCTTTCTGTCTCTTGGGCTCATAATTACCTTGTGTCTTTGCTGTTCTTCATTCTCCTTTGCTCAAGCTGGGTTCAGAACAATTGATGGATCTTAGATGGCTGCTTGCTAGCATTTAAGACCCCAGCACCACTCACTAAAGTCAGATGCAGAATGTTTTCTTAATAGATTTTATTATGCCAGTTGACTTAGATGTCCCTGAAACCATGGTCCCCAGACTCCTGCCCCTGCTACTCTGGCCTTTGAAGAATTCAGTTTATTCAGGAATCTTCTTTGGTTTTGGTTTAGTCCAGTTGTTCTGACCTCTCCTGTATTGTGTGTTGTCTTTCTCTTCACCTAACATAGTTCTTGTCTACTACCAAATTAGTGAGTACCCCTCTCCCTCCCTCCCTCCCTCCCTCTCCACCCTCGTAACCATCAAAGAATATTTTCTTCTCTGTTTAAACTATTTCTTGAGTTGTTATAATAGTGGTTTCATACAATATTTGTCCTTTTGCAACTAATTTCACTCAGCACTATGCCTTCCAGATTCCTCCATGTTATGTTTCACAGATTCATCACTGTTCTTTATTGATGCATAGTATTCCACTGTGTGAATATATCATAATTTATCCATTCATCCATTGATGGGCACCTTGGTTGCTCCCATCTTTTTGCTATTGTAAACAGTGATGCGATGAACACGGGTATGAATGTATCTGTTTGTGTAAAGGCTCTTATTTATCTAAGATATATTCCAAGGAGTGGGACTGCTGGATCGTATGGTAGTTCTGTTTCTAGCTCTTTAAGGAAGCACCAAATCAATTTCCAAAGAGGTTGTGCCATTTTACGTTCCCACCAGCAGTGTATAAGTGTTCCAATCTCTCCACAGCCTCTCCAACATTTATTATTTTGTGCTTTTTGGATTAATGCCAGCCTTGTTGGAGTGAGATGAAATCTCACTGTAGTTTTGATTTGCATTTCTCTAATAGCTAATGATCGTGAGCATTTCCTCAGGTATCTGTTATCTGCCTGTACCAGGCTGTTTTGATCACTGTAGTTGTACAGTGTGTTTTAAAATCAGGATGTGTGAGTTCTCCTACTTTGTTTTCAACATTGCTTCAATTATTTGGGGCCTCCTGCCACTCCATAGAAAGTTGAGAATTGGTTTTTCTATTTCTGTAAAGATGGCTGTTGGGATTTTAATTGGGATTGTGCTGTATCAATAGATCACTCTGAGTAGTATTGGTATCCTAACAATATTAAGTTTTCCAATCCATAAACATGGAAAATCTTTCAATTTATTTAAGTCTTTGTTATTTTCTTTCAGCATAGTTTCATAGGTTTCATTGTATAAGTCCTACACATTCCTGGTTAGATTTATTTCTAGGTATTTTATTCTCTTAGATGCTATTGTAAATGGAATTGTTTCCCTAATTTCCCTTTCACATTTCTCATTGCTGGTGTACAGAAACCCAATTTTTTGTTCATTGACCTTGTGTATTCTGCAACTTTGCTAAATTCCTCTATTAGCTCTAGAGACTTTCTTGTGGATAATTTGGGATTTTCTCTATATAGGATCATATCATCTGCGAATAGTGATAATTGTACTTCTTTTTTTCCAATCTGGATACCTTTTATTTCTTTTTGTCTTACCGCTTTAGCTAGTACTTCGAATACAATATTGAATAAACGCGGTGAGAGTGCACGAACCTTGTCTTGTTCCTGACTTCAGAAGGAAAGCTCTTAGTCTTTCTCAACTAACTGTTACATTGGCTGTTGGCTTTTCCTATATGCGCTGAATCACAATGAAGAATCTCCCTTCTTTCAATCTTGAGGGTTTTCATCAAGAAAGGGTGTTGGATTTTATCAAATTATTTTCCTGCATCCATAAGGATGATCATGCGGTTCTTTCCCTTTGTTCTGTTGATGTGGTGTCTTACATTGGTTGATTTTCTACTGTTGAACTATCCCTGCATTCTGGGAATAATCCCATTTGGCCATGGTGTGTGATTCTTCTAGTATGGTGTTGGATTCTGTTCACTATTAGCTTTGTTGAGGATTTTTGCATTTCTATTCATAAGAGATACTTGCGTAGTTTTTTCTTGGGGTGCGTTTGTCTGGTTTGGTATCAAGGTTATGTTTGCTTCACAGAAGGAATTTGGGTGTATTCCTTCCTTCTCTATCTTCTGGAAGAGTTTAAACAGTACTGGTGTCAATTCTTCTCTAAATATTTGGTAGAATTCCCCAGTGAAGTCATCTGGTCCAGGATTTTTTTCCTAGTGGGAGGTTTTTGATCACTGATTCGATCTCTTCACTTGTTATGGGTCTGGTGAGACTTTCTATTTCCCTTGAGTGAATTTGGGCAGGTTGTATGCTTCTAAGAATTTTTCCCTTTAATCTAGGTTATCTAGTTTGTTGCCGTACAGTTAGTTGTTCATAATATTCTGTCACAATTCTCTTTATTTCTGTTGGGTCAGTTGTATGTTCCCTCTATTTTGGTTATTTGCATCTTTTCTCTTTGTCAGTCTAGCTAAAGGTCTGTCGATTTTATTTATCTTTTCAAACAACCAACTTCTTGTTTTATTGATTCTATTACTTTTCTGTTTTTGATTTTATTTATTTCTGCTTTGATCTTCATTATTTCCTTCCTTATTGTAGGTATAGGCTTAGTTTTCTCTTCTGTTTCTAGTTGTTGAGTTAGGTTGTTAATTTGAGATCTTCTTTTTTCATGTAGCCATTTACTGCTGTAAGTTTCCCTATGAGTACTGTCTTTACTGTGAATCCCGTAAGTTTTCATTTGACTCTAAGAAATCTGTGATTTCTGTTTTGATTTACTCCTTGTCCCACTGGTAGTTTAACAGTGTTTTTTAAATTTCCATATGTTTCTGTATTTTCCAAGTTTTTTTTTCTGTTATTGATTTCTAGATTCAATCCACTGTGGTCAGAGAAAATACTTTGTTTTATTTTAATCTTTTAAAATGTACCTAGATGTTCTTTGTGACCTAATACGTGGTATATCTTGGAGAAAGATCCATGTGCATTGAAGTAGAATGTGTATTGGTGCTTTTTTGGTGAAGTGTGCTATTTACGTCTCTTAAGTCTAATTGGTTTATAGTGCCATTCGGGTCCTCTGTTTCTTCTTTCTAGATGTTCTGACTAAAACTGAAAGTGGTGTATTGAAGTCTCCAACTATTATTACAGTACTATCTATTTCTTCCTTCAGCTTTATCAGTGTTTGTTTTATATATTTAGGTGCTGTTATGGATTGGATTGAATTGTGTCCCCCCAAAATATGTGTACAACAGAGAGTCCTTGATGGAGCAGGATCAAAGTGGGGTGCAGAACTCAAATTCTAGTAAAAAGACCATATGTAATGGTCTGACTGAGACTGGAGGAACCCCGGAAGACATGGCCCCCTGGACTCTCCGTTAACACAGAACTAAAACCATTCCCGAAATCAACTCTTCAGACAATGATTAGGCTAGATGATAAGACATAAAATTGTACTCGTGAAGAGTGTGCTTCTTAGTTCAAGCAGATACTTGAGACTAAATGGGCAGCTCCTGTTCGGAGGTGAGATGAGAAGGCAGAAGGGACAGAAGCTGGTTGAACGTACACGGGAAATCTGGGGTGGAAAGGAGGATTGTGCTGTCATATTATTGAGAGTGCAGCTAAGATCACATAACAGTGTGAGTATAAATTTTCATATGGGAAACTAAATCGAGCTGTAAACTTTCACTCAAACACAATTTAAAAAATTTTTTTGTGAGTAAACTTGGCTAGGCTATGATTCCCAGTATTGTGTGATTGTCCACTATTTTGTTATCTGATGTGAGTTTCTGATATGCTGTAAATCCTACCTCTATAACGTTAATAAGGCAGGATTAGAGGTAGTCATGCTAACTATGCAAGACTCAATACACAAGATTAGGTTGTGTCTTAAGTAAATCTTTTTTGAGATATAAAAGAGAGAAGTGAGCAGAGAGGCATGAGGACCTCATATCAACAAGAAAGTTGTGCTAGGAGCAGAGTGCGTCCTTTGGACTTGGGGTCCCTGTGCTGAGAAGCTCCTGGTGCAGGGGAAGATTGATGACAAGGACCCTCCTCCAGAGGAGACGGAGAGAGAAAGCCTTCCCCTGGAGCTGATGTCCTGAATTTATACTTTTAGCCTCCTAGACTGTGAGAGAATAAACTTCTGTTTGTTAGAGCCATAAGCTTGTGGTATTTCTGTTATAGCAGCACTAGGTAACTAAGGCAGGTGCCCTGATGTTAGGTGCATACATATTTATGATTGTTAAATCTTCTTCATTAATTGATCCTCTAATCAAAATACAATGTCCATCTTTATTTCTTCTGACAGATTTTGTCTTAAAATCGACTTTGTCTGATATTAGGTTTGCCATCCCAGCTCTCTTGTGTTTATTATTTGCACGGAATATTTTTTTTTCCATCCTTTCACTTTCAACCTATTTATGTCTTTGGCTTTAAGGTGTGTCTCTTGCAAACACCATATAGTTGGATCATGATTTTTTATCCACTCTGCCTTTTGATTGGATTATTTAGTTCATTTACATTCACTGTAATTACTGGTTGGAAACCCTGGTGGCGTAGTGGTTAAGAGTTTGGCTGCTAACCAAAAGGTTGGCAGTTCGAATCCACCAGGTGCTCCTTGGAAACCCTGTGAGGCAGTTCTACTCCTTCCTATAGGGTCACTATGAGTCAGAATTGACTCAACAGTGTAGGTTTTTTTTTTTTTTTCTGGTAAGAAGTGACTTTCTTCTGCCATTTTGTTATTTGCTTTTTGTGTGTCTCAAGCCTTCTTTGTCTTTGTCCTTTACTACTGCTTGCTTTAGTGTTTTGTTGACTTATTATAGTGGCTCTTTTTGGTACCCTTCTCCTTTCCTTTTCTTCATGCTTTTTTTATATTTTCTTAGTGGTTACCATAAATATTGCATGTAACAGCTTGTATTTATAACATTCTAGGTAAGTTGGTACCAACTTAACTTCAGTAACATACAGAAATTCTCTGTATCATTCCTTCCCCCCTTTTGCTATTATCACTAATTACATCTTTATATTTCCTGTGCCCTGTAATATAATTTTTACATATTTGTTATTAACATGAAGGACAAAATATTTAGAATTATCAAGCATGAATACCTTATTCCTTTCCCCTTATACTTGTCCATGCATTTCCCTTTATTAAGGATCTTTCTTTTTGTGTATAGCTTTCAGTTACTTTCTAGTGTCTTTTCCCTCCCATCTGCAGAACTCCCATTTTTTATAAAGCTAGTGTGGTGGATATAATTCTGTCAGCTTCTGTTTGTTTGGGAATGTTTTAATTTTACTCTCATTCTTGAAGGCTAGTTTCTCTGGGTATAGTATTCTTGGTTGACAGTTTTCTTCTTTCAGCACTTTAAATATATCATTCCATTGTCTTCTGGCCTCCAGTGTTTCTGAAGAGAAACTGGCATTTAGTCTTATTGAGGATCCTTTGTATGTGACTGCTTCTCTCTCACAGCTTTCAAGATTCTTTCCTTATCTTTACTTTTTGAGAGCCTAACTATAATGTGTCTTGGTGTAGATCTCTTTGGGTTTATCCAGCTTGGGGGTTCTCTGAGCTTCTTGGATTTGTAGGTTCATGTTGTTTTTTAGATTGGGGAAATTTTCTGTCATTGTTTCTTCAAATATTCTTTCCATCCCTTTCTCTCTGTCATCTCCTTCTGGAATTCCCAAAATGTGTATATTAGGTTTCTTGATGTTGTCATAATTCCATTAAACTGTGCTTGCGTTCTTGAGCCTTGGTCCTTGCTGCTCTTCAGCATCTGAAATTCTAACTACCCTATTCCCCAATCTGCTGATTCTTTCTTCTGCCTGATTAAATCTGTTGGTAAATTCTACTGTGTTTCTCATTTCAGTTACTGTCCCTCTCAGTTGCAACGTTTTTTTAGATCCTTTGTTCTTCTGTTGTTTTCCTTATTTCTTTTAGCTCTCTCTCTGTTTTCCCTTAGTTCTTTAATTATGTTTAATGTTTTTGTATTTATATATATATATTATTATTTTTTATATATATATATATTTTAATGATTTGGTCATCTCTAAATTTTTTTTTAGATGTACTTTCATTACCTCTGTCACTTCATTTGGGTGGGCCACTGTTTCTCTGTTCTTTGTGCATCTTGTGCTTTTCTACTGGGGCACGGGAATTTTTGAGGGTGTTAACTTTCACAGTTTTTCCTAGTATTTGGTGTTTTTGCCTGCACTACTTTCTGCAAACAACCCTTTGGCAGGCAGAACCTTTGGCCTTTGCTTACTATTTTCGCTCTCTCATTCTTTCTCTGATAGCTCTTTCTCCTTTTCTGGTTTAATTCAAAAGTTCCAGACCTTTTTTCAACTTTCAGTTTCTCCCAAGCACACCAGAGAACAAGCTGTGGTCAGTCTATCCATGAGTGGGCACCACCACTCGGGCGTGGCATCATGTCAATCAATCTGTTCACCAGGGGTAGAGTCTGCTTGCTCTAGTTATTACTTCCTTCCCCTCTCTGCTTCTGCAGCCATTTTTTTAAGTCAGAAAACCCACACCCAATGAGCCCCCTTCCGGGCTGGATGTTGCCCTTCGGTTTCACGTAAGGCTACTTTCCCTGCTTTGTTGGGGCTGCTTATATCTGAGCTGGCATTCAGGGGAAGCACAGGCCAATATTCTTCTGTTTCAGGATGAGGAAGGACCCAGAAGATCCTCTGAGAGATTTGTCTTGCTGGTTTCAGAGCCCCAGTAGCCCTGTGGTAGCTGGGGGAGCATTTTGCACTTAGGTAACCCACCTCCTGACTCCACTGTAGGGAGCCTTCTGTAGGAGTTTGTCTCAGTCCAGAAGCCAACGGTTACTTGTTGGGGAAGGGGTTGTCACACTCCAAACAGACCCCCAGGGAAGTCTGCCTTGTTGCTATCAGAGTCCACCCTGTAGTATTCTGACTGTGGGTGTTGCCTTCATTAAAGATGTCTACTTCCTAGCACAAAGCAGCCTCAGTCAGCAGCAGTCCTCAGCACTGGACCGGAACGAGGAGCAGACAGACCTAAACTGATCCCCAGGGAGGTCTGTCCCGGTGGTTTCAGAAGCCTGAGCTATGGGGTGCACAAGGAGGCAGGTAGAGTACTGGCTATGGAATGGGGACTCCATTACGGGGGCCTTCTGTAGCAGTTTACAACAGCCTGGCAGCCACCAGGTGGGGGAAGGGTGTCAGACTCTTGTCAGATCCCCGTGGAGGTCTGCCTCGTTGCTATCAGAGTTCCCCTGGTAGATTACTGGCTATGAATGCAGCTTCCACTCAAGACTCCTGCTTCCTAGTGCATGGCAGCCTCAGTTAGCTGTACTCAGTGCCAACAGGAAGTGGGGCAGACTAGCCCTAATTGACTCCTAGGGAGGTTTGTCCTTTGGTTTCAGCGGTCTGAGCCATGGCATATGCAGGGAGGCCAGTAAAGTATTTCTTATGGGAGCAGACTCCACTGCACAGGCCTTCTGTAACAATTCACAGTAGGCTTGCAACCGACAGTGTCTGGGTGGGGGAGGTGCTGGTACACTCTAAATGGACCCCTGGGGAGGTCTGCCTTGTTGTTATCAGAGCCTTCCCTATACTATGTTGGCTGCGGGTGTAGCCTCCACTCAAGATGTCTGCTTCACAGCACACAAAGCCTCAGATAGCAGTCCTCTATACCAACAAAAGGGGAAGCAGACATACCTGACCTGACTCTCTGGGAGGTCTGTCCCATTGGTTTCAGAGGCCTGAGCTATGGAGTATGCAGGGAGGCCGGTAGAGTGCTGACTATGAGAGCAGACTCCACTGCACAGGCCTTCTGTAGCAATTTGCAGTAGGCGTGCAACCAACAGTGTCTAGGTAGGGGGAGTGCTGGCACACTCCAAACAGACCCCTGGGGACGTCTGCCTTGTTGATTTTAGAGCAAAAGCTTGGGGTCTTGTTTCTTTGTATAGGTAGAGGCTGTGGTGGTTAGGGAAGCCGGCTCTTTTTCTGGGACCACTTCCCTAGTTCACAACAGCAGGCAGCCCGTGTGGCTGTGGGGAGGAGCAGGGATGGTGGGAGAAGCAGTTCTCCTACTATATGCAACTTGTTGTTGATTCTTGGCTGTCTGCAGTTTCCCACTGCTTTCCTCTGCTCCCCAATTCAGAATCCCTCAAGGCTGAGCACTGTTTCCTTGTATTTCTTGTACTTGAGGGGAGGGTCAGAACGATGGTCTGTTTATGCTACCATTTTCCCAGAATTTCTTTGCCTATTTTTTGATTGGGTCGTTTGTTTTTTGCTGTTGAGTTGTACAAGTTCTTATATTCTGGACATGAAACTCTTATCAGATATATGGTTTCCAAATATTTTCTGCCATTCTGTAAGTTGTCTCTTCACTTTGTTGAGAAAGTTTTTGACATACAAAAATTTTTCATTTTGATGAGGTCCAATTTACCTATTTTGTGTTTTTTACTCACGCTTTTGGTATCATATCTCAAAATACAACTTTGTAAATTAAAAAATTACTATCGTATTTGATCAATATTTGTCTACATTTGCACATAAAAACCGGTAGAGATAACAGTATTAAAAAAGTTAAAGGGAGAAAGTGTTAACAGAAGTCCATCTGTGTAGAAGTATAGATTGCATGTGTAGAATTAAGCATACATTTCCTGTTGCATCCAGATTGTGCCAATGAATATCAAACAGTTAGGACACCCCAAAAGCACCCCTATCCTAGGGAAGAATACTTCAAGTTTACAGCTGACTAACACTTCTTAAGATTACTTGTTGTTGTTGTTTGTATACTATCGAGTTGATTCTGACTCACAGAGACTCTACAGGACAGAGTAGAACTGCCCCACGGGTTTTCCTAGGCTGAATCTTTATGGGAGCAGATTGCCAGGTCTTCTCTCCTGCAGAGTGGCTGGTGGGTTCTAGCCTTTGACCTTTCAGTTAGCGGCCAAGTGCTTAACCACTGCACAACCAGGGCTCCTTTAAGACCACTGACATTCTTTTATTCTAACTCTAAATTCACCAAAGTTATACAGTGATCTTAATTTTGCTATTCCCATGTGACTTGCCTAAGGGAAAGTGTGCATATTTTACTCTAGTCTACATTCACTTGCAAATTTTACTTCTTATCACAGGTGTCTAAGTTGGCAGTCTTGTGAGCATTAGTTAGGAAGATTTTCCTAGTATCTGGTCATTCCTGAGTAAGTTTGCATTTCTGGATGTGTAGTGCCCCAGATCCCAGAATGTGGCAC
Source organism: Elephas maximus indicus (assembly GCF_024166365.1). Lineage (NCBI taxonomy): Eukaryota > Metazoa > Chordata > Mammalia > Proboscidea > Elephantidae > Elephas > Elephas maximus. The sequence goes on from NC_064843.1 coordinate 42,603,720, forward strand.
CTCAGGTGGAGATTCTGCGCTGAGAGGTTTTGTGCCGAAGCACTTAAGTGGGCACTGCTGGATGATACCACTACCTCACCTACTTAAAGTGCTGCAGTCTCTACCACTTATATTTCAAAAGTCTTCCTCTACATTCCTTGTCTCTTATATTCTTCTCTGGTACTTGGCTATTAGAAATTCTTCTAAGATTAAAGAGTTCAGAAGTCTTTCATCTTTAAAAGGCAGACAGTTAGGCAAGGTAATTGGCCAGTATTCTGTAAACATTTCTCAAAGTGCCTCCTCTCTTTATTGTTTGAGTTGCAAAGTCTGAGGTCATTCTTATGCTTTATTTTCCAAAGGGTAGTTTTTCCTTCTTCCTTCTTTCCAGTGTATTTGGGTATACTGGCTTAAGTATTCCAAAGTTCCCAATCTATAGGCAAAGGTCTGTTTTTCTCTACATTAACTTCTAGAATTTTTACTTTACTGAGGGTTCCTCCTATTTGCAGCAACTGCTGCCAAAACCATTATCCAGAGAAAAGCTGCAGGAACAAAATGATAGGTTTATTGGAACCATTATAATCTATTTGTATTTTCATCTTGATCTTTCCGTTTAGCCTAAATTTTACTGACAGCCGCTTTATTTTTATTCCATTTTTTCCCTTAAGGAATGCTGTACATTTTTTTGAACCTTTTATCACAGTGCTTCAGTTTTTTAATTCTAACCAATTCCTTTTAATAGTCTTTGTGTCTTTTATCCTTTATTCATTTTTAGCAATTCCATTCCTTCTGTGGTTTGGGTTTTTTCTTTTCTGTTACCATTGTTTTCTCCAGTTTGTGCACAGCTTTTCCATTTGCTGGTGTTGTCAAAGTTTTAAAATCAAGTATGAAGTGCTATCTCTAATTTGTTTATCGTAATTGAAGTTTGTCTTCTTGAAAATTTTTTATTGTAGATGTTTGTTATTTTGGTTGGTCTCTTTTGACTCTGCCATATTTCCTGTAATTATTCTCTCCTCATTAGCTCCATAAAGACTTTTCCTCCAGTTTTATGTACTCCATTTTCAATTTAAATCATTCCATCAGATTTTTAGAAATTTTACTGTGGTAAAACATATATAACAAAACATACACCATCTTAACAATTTCCATCAGATCTTTAAGTGACTTCACTTTGAGGATGGCGAGGGATTCAAATTTGTATTCCCTTCTGACTTTTCTGACCTACCCCAGGCAAGGCTGTGTATGCATTATAATTTTACAAAGAATCTGCGTACTAGCATTTAATTTGACTTCTAACTATTTAATTCATGGTCCTGTGATTAACTTAGAGTAGAACGCTTAAGAGTATGGGTTGTAGGAAAAAGAACACAGGGTAATGCTGAGATACAAAAAAAAGGATGAAATGGAAGGCAAGATATAGAGGAGAAGAATACCCTCAGGTTAAACTTCACATCATAATAATACAAAGGCAATAAAAAGAAATAAGCGTGGGCAGTCCCCATCTTCAATATGAAATAAAGTCTAGGTGTAATACCAAAAAAACCAAACCCGTTGCCGTCGAGCTGATTCTGACTCATAGCGACCCTACAGGACAGAGTAGAACTGCCCTATAGGGTTTCCAAGAAACAGCTGGTGGATTCAAACTGCCCACCTTTTGGTTAGAGGCCAAGCTCTTAACCACTATACCCCCAGGGCCCAATACCTGCTTAATTTTAGAGAAAAGCTGATTTTCCCCCAACAGAGCATGTTTTCTGCTTGCAAGAAGGAAATCAAAATGCAATAAAAGAGCAATGCCTATGTTACGTAAAACCATACTCTAGCTGCAAATGTTTACTTCTCAACGTTTCTCAAGTTTGATAAATGGGCCAGTAAACCTCTTTCTTTACAGCCAGGTTTTACTCTACATTAATGGCTCATCACCTCCTGGTTCTTGTACAGGTGAGCATAAGCACACAACAAATACAATTCTTAAAATTTTGGTAAGTACTTCCAATTGCTGGAGTAAACAGTACTTATTGGTGCTGTAATGTCAATGTCCTTATTCACTGGGAATAATATAAAGATGGATCATGAAAAGAAAAATCTTCAATATGAAATTTAAAATTCTTCTGATTGGATAATAGATACATTATTTGAGAAATGGTTATATCTTTTCTGTTCCTTCAAGAACACCAAGCTGATTATAAAGGAAGGCTGAAAGTGACCATTATTTACAGACAGTGAAATAAAAAAAATTCCACTTAAAAGAACGAAAAGAACACTTACTAATGAAAAAAAAAATTCACAATCTATAATAAGAAAAGGACATGAAAGATACAAAAGGAGATGTGAACAACTGAAAAGATATACCCTCTTCTTGGCTGTGAAGAATCAATATTATAAAGACACCAGTTTTCCTTAAATCTATAAATTTAAGTAGACACAATAAAAAATACTAATAGGGTTTGTCTTTTTCTGGAATGAGGGGGGTGGACTGGAGAAGTTAATTCTAGTTCAATAGAAAAAAATGAAAACAAGAAAATAGCCAGAAAATTTCAGAGGAAAACTGACAGAGGAACAGTATAGAACAGAGATGTGGTAGTTAGTCATAGTTGCTTTTGCCAAATATTTTCAGCTTTCCATCTTGTGAGCCATATATGACTTCCTGGTCTCCTTTTAGTAGTGGAGCCATGTGACTAATACTCATCAGAAAGGACATGATGTATGTCACTTCCTGGTTGAACATTTTACTGATGATGTGAGACCCTCCAGCGCCCTCTCTTTCAGTCAAGGAAACTGGAAATGGTTAAGATGGTGGCAGCTCCTTTAGTCTAAGTTGCCAAGTGAGGAGACACAGAGCAGATCCTCTAGCCAATCCCTGATGGACATGAACTAAAAGGAAGAAAAATTCTTGTTGTTACAAGCCAACAAGATTTTGAAGTTCTTTGTTAGCATGAGATAACCTAGCCTATCCTGGCATATACAAGAGAGCTGAAGTACAGCCCAAATTCACATAAATATCTATTATGTAATAATGCCGACATTTCCCATCAGCGGGAGAAAGATTACTCAGTAATAATACTGGGACAATTGGGTAGCCAACTGGAAAAAACAAAATTAAGATTGCCTTACTCTTTTTACCAAAATATATCCCAGCTGTGTCAAAGATTTAAACATGAAAGATGAAATTATGAAAGTATTAAAAGAATATATCAAGGAATTAAAAAATATCTTAAAGTGGAAAAGGGCTTTCTAAATATAACCCAGAGGATTGGGGGGAGGGGAGAGGGAAGGACTGATAAATTCAACTGCGTAAAAACAAAAACTTCCTGCTTGAGGGGAGAACCCATTCTTACACATTAGGGAAATTGTCATTTAGCATAATTGTCAGCCTCCGTGAGAGTAACTTAGCAATATTATACAGGGACTTTCCCATTGATCCAGCAATCCCATGTTTAGGAGTTTATCTTTCAGATGTGCTTGCGTGTATGCTCAAATACACGTATATACTAGGCTCTTCATTGCAGCCTTGCTCGTAACAGTAAGAGGTAGGAAGCAATCTGTATATAACTGGTTAAATTGTGGTATATCACCATAATAGAATATTTTGCAGCTATTAAAAAGAATGTTGTAGATCTATATGTGCTGCTGACTGAGCCCCGCTTCCATTATATTGCTAAGTAAAAACAAACAAAAACAAGGTACAGAATAGTAATGTGGCATGATACTATCAGTGTAAAGAACTCAGAAGTTAGCTTTGTTTATACCTAAAATGTCTCTGGGAGGACATACAGAAAACTGGTACCAGAGATTACTTCTGACCGGGGTGGGAGGAGACTAACTTTTCACTCAATATCTGGTTATAATGCCTTTCATATTTTGTAGTATGTGCACAGATTACTTGTTAAAGAGAATAAAATAAAAATTTTAATTATAAATGGGAAAAGAAAAAACAAATTATTCTTAAGGGAAAGCTTCCCTTGTTGTAATTTCATTTTTATTTGAAAGATTTGGATGAAAACCCTGCGTTTTTTGGATAGTATTGAATTAAAAACGAAAAACCCAGTGGCGTCGAGTCGATTCCAACTCATAGCGCAAGTATTGAATTAAAAAGCATGAATTACCACAAGGATTATTAAATATTTCATAAATATCCTGTAGCTATCTGTCTTAAATTAGCATCTGTTTAGATAGGGTAATTATTATTTTAATTCCTCCATTATAATTACATATAAATTATTTCTTCTCTGATTGAGCTGTATCTCCAGAACAATAATTAATAATAATTAATAACAGGCATCCTCGTCTTATTCTTAACTCACATGAGGTAGCTGTTTCATCAATAAAGCAGAGGTACGTAGTTTGATAAACTAATATTTGCTAGGCTGAGCATAATAGAGATTTCACTCATGTATTTTACCAATTCAATAACAATTAGATTTCTTAGTATTTCTCTTTATTCAAAGGTATTTGAGAACTACTGATAAGCAGCTCTAACTTCACTAGAACATCTTCTGTTTCTTTGATGTGTTTTGGTCTTGGTTTTGGGCTGGATTTTTGAAAAAGAACCTGACTGGTCCATGTGCAGCTGCTTTAGTGAAGCAGTTAAATCAACAGCCAGAAGACACAGCAGAAAGAATAATTCAGATGTGTTTGAAGACACACAGCAGCCTTTCACCAGGCACAGAATCAGAGCATTTAACCCTGAGAAACATGGACTTAGAATCAACTTTAGATCCCTTAGGTGTAAAATGAGGAAAATACCACCTGTTGGCAGTACTACTTAATAAATACCTTGACTAAGCTTGGAAATTTTAGATTAGCCATAGGATAATCTATTTTCAGAAAACAAAAACAACTACAGGGTTATAAGTCTCATATAATTGGTAGACTGGACATTGTATCTCTCTAGGGTGTCTCTTAAAATTAGCTTCATTAATTCCATTGATGGCTTTGGCTTTACATTTCAGGAAAACTGCCAAATTTGGGGCTGTCATATCTGAAATTCTCTTCCTAGTATCATGACTTCCAATGGAAGAGGGACTGACATTAGCTTAAGTAAGCCCAAATAATGTACATGTAAAAATCTCCACATTAAATATGCTATAATGGTTAGCTTACCGCTTTCTGCTTCTTTGTTATCTTGGTTTAGATTCAAACTGTCACTGACAAAAAGATTCAAAATGTCGTAAGTGTAATTACAGATACATCACCTATCGATCTGATTGCACTTAACGCAGCAATACAGTTAATCAAGGGAAAAACCAGCTCGGGAGAGCCAGCCTAATGTATAAATCCTAAAACTGGACAACCTTTTATTCAAGTAATTCATTAGGGTATTAATCAAAATCAACATTTGCATACTGGCTTAAAGTTTATGACCAGCATTCACATCCATAAATTTCATTTAATCCTTAAAATCACCTATGGGGTGCGTATTATACTCCCCAATATTCTTTTTTTTTTTTTTGTACTTTACATGAAGGTTTACAGAGCAAATTAGTTTCTCATTAAACAATTAATACACATATTGTTTTGTGACATTGGTTGCTAACCCCATGACATGTCAACACTCTCCTTGAACTGGGGTTCCCCATTACCAGCTTTCCTGTTCCCTCTTGCCTTCTCATCCTTGCCCCCGGCCTGGTGTGCCCATTTAGTATCATTTTGTTTTATAAGCCCGTCTAATTTTTGGCTGAAGGGTGAAACTCAGGAGTGACTTCAGTACTGAGTTAAAAGGGTGTCTGGCTTGAGACTATGTTGGCATCTCCTGCCTGGAAAGGAGATAAGAGGGTGTAGGGGGTTAGAAGCTGGCGAAATGGACACGAAAAGAGAGAGTGGAGGGAGAAAGCGGGCAGTCTCATTAGGGGGAGAATAATTGGGAGTATGTAGCAAGGTGTATATGGGTTTTTGTGTGAGAGACTGACTTGATTTGTAAACTTTCACTTAAAGCCCAATAAAAATTATAAAAAATAAATAAAGAGAAATTGAAACTTTGGAAACGATAGATTTCAGAATAAGGATAAAGTTCTGAAGTCTCTTTGATAACAGTTCCTCTTAATATTATTTTTGCCACCATTTTTCAGCCATATGATATTAATAATTATCACGTGGGGTTAAGACTTAAAATAGGAGAACATGACGAATGTTGTTCTAGGGAAAATATTTTCTTGATCCTATGTTTTTTTTTTATGTTTAAGTTTTTGTCAACAATGCTGAAGTTATTTAGGTTTTGATTGTTTCATTTTCTGCTTAATGCATGGTTTTTTGGCTTAATCAGCCAATTACTACAGTGAAAAAAAAAAAAAGGGTGTCCGGGGCCATACTCTCAGAGTGTGTCCAGTCTCTGTCAGACCAGTAAGTCTGGTCTTTTTTTGTGAGTTAGAATTCTGTTCTACGTTTTTCTCCAGCTCTGTCCAGGACCCTCTATTACGATCCCTGTCACAGCAGTCAGTGGTGGTAGCTGGGCACCACCTAGCTGTGCTGGACTCAGTCGGGTAGTATACTCCTCAACGGTCTGATGAAGGAACTGAGGCTTGGAAAGGTCCAGTCAGCTGCCCAAACTGAAATCATCGGTTAGTGGTAGAAGAGGGACTGAAGCCCACATCCATCCAAATCTAAATCCCTTATTCTAACCATGAGACCCTGCTGCCTTCCATGGACCTTACTAAGCTCACAACAGACTGACAATGTTAGAATGACGCACGAGGGAAATGACTTTCATGACCCACTGCTGTGGCGAGTCAGGATGCCCATGCATCCTGTGTCATCTTCATCATCTCAGAGAGCCTCAAGAAGGGCTAAAATCATAATTCCCAAACTACTTAAAATAATGTATATTAAAAAAAAAACTTTTTAATTTTGAAATAATTTTATATTTAAAGACAAACTGCAAGAATTCCCACATACTCTTCACTTAGCTTCCCCTGATGTTAATGTCTTACATAAACCTAGTACAATGACAGGGAATTAACACTGGTATAGTACTACTACTAAAAAAAAAGCTAAAATTCACCAGTTTTTCTGCGAATGTTCTTTTATTGTTCCCGGATCCAATCCAGGATCCCACATCACATTTAGTTATGTCTCTTTAGTCTCCTCCAATCTGTGACAAGGAACTGTGTATTTTAAATGAAAATTAATCAAGGTTCATTTTATTCTGAAAATGTCATGGCATTTCTGGAAACAACACTGGATACTGAAAACCTGCCTGGGAATTGCTGGGTCTATGTGATAACCAAGAACACATCCTGAAATAGAGAGGCCCTAAAGATAGACAAAAGGGCCTGGGTGGTGCAAATGGTTAACGTCCTCACGGCTAACTGAAAGTCTGGTGGCTGGGTCCACCCAGAGGTGCCTCAGAAGAAAGGCCTGGTGACCCCATCCACTTCTGAAAACTCAGCCACAGAAAACGCTATGGAGCACAGTTCTACACCGACACACACGGGGTCCCCCGTGAGTCAGAATCTACTTGACGGCAGCTGATTTGTAAATAAACGGGAAAAGTTGGCCCTGATAATATGAACTGGTCAGTTGTATTTGAGACACCTATCCACAAGAAAATAAATCAACAACCAGTTATAACTCCCTGGAAAAGCACAGGGTACCAGAAAGAAAACACACCTCTGTTTAACAGAGCAGCCATGAAAGCTTTATTCAATTCGCTTTTAAACGAAAGGACTTGAGTTTGTTCAGTCTATAGATAGGGTAACTTCATGAAATTCAAGTATACAAAAGGTTATTAGGAGGCACTAGATCTTCTCTACACATGGATCCCCTTTTCTAAACTGTAGCATAAAAGTCGGTAAGCTGTAGGTGACCCCAGTTGAAACCCTGAACCCTGGGGTAGTGCTCAGTCTCTAGACCCTGATCAAGTTACTCCGGAAGAAGCGGGAAGAGGGGCCTCTATAGATCTAGATAGATCACTTCCTATTCTTGAGGATTCCGGGTTGGACACGTTAACTCTGGGACTTTCCTGGTGAATTCCTAATCACCAGAAAAGGTACAAGTTTTTCAGAATTCCTTTAGGAGCTTAGGATTCCTGAAGAGGAAAGATTAGAAAGCATAAACTGTATGTACTAAAACTGAAACAAGGAAGTTTAGTAAATCATAGATATTTCCAGATCGATAGAATAGGAACAAGCTAACAAATTAAAATACTGAAGATTCTGTCATGGTACGGCCTTAAAAAATTAGAAAAAACAATGTCTCAGATGGTTTAGAAATTCATCAGCTAGGAAACAAGAGTAAATCAGAGGGCAGCTCCACGGTAGTACGTGGGCTCCACAGAGGATGCTTTCACGGTGCAGACTTGAGCTCAGCCACTCCCTCCTACTAGGACTGGAGGCAAGTCTCAATATCGTCATCTGTGAAATCAGGACTGTTCCAACAACCAGCTCCACAGGCTGTGCCTGGCAGATAGTGCGTGCTCATCATCACTAACGTCTCTTTTTTGGTTCTCTCGTATGAGGCTGGCACTGGGGTTAGTGTCTGAATTTTCCTGAAAGCAGGATAATTTGGGCCCAGGCCACATCTCCCTGGGCCATCTGGTTAGGATGTATACCTTCGAGCCTGGGTCACAAGCGGATTCCTTTCTGAAGCAACTGAAACAGGGTATGGAATTTTGGGAAACAGCCTTAGTTTAGCTACATTCTCTTCAACAATTTCCAGACGACTGATCCGTGTAAATTAAGCCTATTGGTTTCTATATCTTAATTTTGTAGAAGGAAAATTCAATAGTCATAAAATAGCACCTAAGATACTCATGGTTATTTCAGCAATCCTCAAATAGTTGTGAATCCAGCGAAGTGTGTAGGCTGTCTAGTAGTTTGGCACTGGTGATATTACCTTAAGTTTCTAGAGAAGATAGTCCTATATGCTGTCTCAAAGTTCCTACCTTATTTACTGGGATCGCCTTGTTCTTTTAAGAAAGATATAGGAAGACTTCATCCTTAAGACGTTTTCCGGCAGACAAAAAAAAAAAAAAAACAGGGGAGACAGTAGGGCAGATGAAATATGTTACTTCAATATTCTGGGAGTAAATCTGGTTTCTGTTGATTTTATATTTTCAAAAATTCTGAAAAGGTCACAGTCATTCCAGAACAGCGAATAATTCCTCTCTCTAAATGGGTTTTAAAGAGTCAAGACTTGCAACATCATTAGCCCTGGAAGTTCTTTCTCCCTTGTAAAAAATTTTACAAGACCACTACTAATCAGCATGCAAAGCTCTATTATTCTGATTTTATAGGTAGATATATTAAAGACTGTAAGAGTTAGTGGTTTTTTTCCCCTTTCAAGACCAGGAATTAGAGAAGGGTGGCTCAGCTCAGATGAAGCCTTACCAGGTATTCGCTTCCATTAAAGTCATGGAATATCTATAGGGTCTAGTCTATTCTCTGCTTGATCAGTTTCCCCAGGGGTTACTGGGTTCAGTGGGTAAAATTCACACTAACTAAACTCTCAAGAGGCTGGCTCTTTATCCCTAATATCAACTCATGAATTCACAACAGGAAACATTTCTAGCAAGTCTCTCTTAGAAGATCCCCTGTATCGACCCGATTACAGAAAAGAGAATGACATTAAGTCATCAGCCCTTCTCCTCTAAAAGGACATTTACATTTAAAGAAATAATATCAGCTACTAGAAACATAAAACCCTCCTTTCTTAGTGGAATAAATATAATGGCTGATGCTCCTTGGTTTACCTTTTTGTTTACCATTAATCAGATTGTGGTAGAGCCTGATGCACCTCCCTTCTCCACCCCCCAGATCTGCTCTCCCTTTCCTTTCTTCCCCTGTAACTAAGATTTTTAGCTGGGCACATAACTACATTTCCCAGCCTTCTCTGCAGCTGTGTGTGACCATGTGTCTCAGCTCTGGCCAATGCGATGGATTCACATGGAGGTATCTGAGAATCACATTTAACAGAGCACTGACAGAAGCCTTCTATCTTCTACTTCATCCCCTCTCTCCATCCTGTTCCCTGTAACGTGGATGCCACCATCCTGGTCAATAAGAATGAGGTATATACCGAAGAGTGGTGGAGTGGTAAGAGGGAAAAATCGGTATGTGGTAAAAGGTCCCTGATGCTATGATGCTAATCTGTATCAGACCTGTGCCAGCTTTTACATGAGGGAGAAATAAATTTTATTCTTTTTTTAAGCCACTTTTTTTTTTTTTTTTTTTAAGGATTTCTGTCATTCACCGCAGAACCCAATTCTATCTAATATACTGATGTTTCAAGTCAGTACAATTTTAAATTATTTTGGATCGTCAGACTATTTAAAAATGTAAAACCATGGGTCCTAATTCTAGGTCAGAAAATTTTTTTTTTTTTTTTTTTTACTAAGACTATACATAGCAATGGACTCCCTGGGTGGCACAAACAGTTAATGTGCTCAGGTGCCAACCAAAAGGTCAGGGGTTCAATCCACCTAGAGCACCTTGAAAGAAAGGTCTAGTGACCTATTTCTGAAAAATCAGCCACTGAGAGCCCTATGGAGCACAGTTCTACTCTGACACACACGGGATTGCCATGGGTAGGGGCCAACTTGATGGCAACTGATAATACATGCCACTATCCTGTTATGACACCACATAGGTAACTAACTAACCAAAAAACCAAACCCGCTGCCGTCGAGTCAATTCTGACACATAGCAACCCTACAGGACAGGGTAGATCTGCCCCACAGGGTCTCCAAGGAGTGGCTGATAGATTTGAACTGCCGACCTTTTGCTTAGCAGCTGAGTTCTAAACCACTGTGCCACCAGGGCTCCAGATAACTAATTAGAACATAGGAAATCTGACATTACATTTAATTTTCTTGATGTGATGTAGGAGTCTGGGACCATTAGCAATACATTAACCAATTATCTTCACAGAACCATAAAGACTGTCAGCACTAATTATCACAGTGCAGCCACTTCACTTTACAGAGGAAGAAACTGAGGCACAAAGAGGCTGGCTTTTCCAAAATCACACAGCTGGTTTTAATTGTTTTAACTATACCCACATATTTGGGGGTAATATGCTCAGAGGACTGCATGTCTACGTACCCTGTTTCCAACAACTCATTTATATTAATCAAAATCAAACCCATTCGATTCCGACTCATAGCAACCCTATAGGACAGAGCAGAGCTGCCCTATAGGGTTTCCAAGGAGCAGCTGGTGGATTTGAACTGTCAACCTTTTGATTAGCAGCCGAGCTCTTAACCACTGTGCCACCAAGGCTCCCATTTAGTATACAATAATTATCTATCCCAAAATAAAATACCTAGCATTTAGCACATCAAACTCATGTAAGGAAAAAAAAAAAAATAGATGTAATCATAGACATTAAATAACGTCTAAATTATGTGGAAAATCAGTTACAAGAAGAAAATAGCAAATAAAAACGACAGTGATGCAACAGTCTTAGTTATAATAGTCCCAAAGAGTTACACATTATTATTATCCTTATTGAATGATGTGCCAACAATCACGACATTATTCACGCATACAAATACAGCTGATGGGACATGAGCCTTTTCCACATTCTATACTGGAGCACCATTCCTTGGTCTTGCAGCTACAGTAACTGTTTCTACAGCTTTTCTCATCGTTTGTGACTGATAAGGTGTCATGGAACACTAGTTGATTTTCTTTATAAAAAAGTCACTTCGTCTTTTCTTCCTACAGGATAGCTCTGTTTGCCCCTAAGAACCTTAATATAAGAAAAAGAAAATATGAACAAATCTTGAAAACATTATGCTAAGTAAAAGAAGCCAGCCAGAGAGGATGACATATTGTAGGATTCCATTTATATGAAATGGCCAGAATAGGCAAGTCTACAGAGACAGAAAGTATGTCAGTGGTTGCCAGGGGCTAGGGTAGGGCAGGGCATGTTGGAAAGTCACAGTCAAGGTGAGTAGGGGTTCTTTTTGGGAGAATGACAATGAAAATGTTCTAAAACTGATGGTGGTAATGGACACACAACTCTGTAAATATACTAAAAGCCCCTGAATTATACCCACTAAATGAGTGAACTGTATGATACGCACATTATGTATCAATAAAACAAAAAACCAGACCTGTTGCCATTGTGTCCATTCCGACTCATAGTGACCGTCTATCAATAAGGCTCTTTTAAAAAAAAGAGAGAAAAAGAAAACTGACTCAAGACAACCATCAGAAATGATATATCCAGAATCTCCTAAAAAGTTTAGTTAAGTAGTAACAATTTTTCACATCATCTGACGACCCCTGGAATAAGACCTCTGACCGGCCACGGCTAAGCTGGCAGCGTAACTGGTCTTCTATTTATGAAAGGAGAGATAGCACACACAGCTCTTGTGTTTACACTTGCCATTGTTTGATCCTTTGCCTGACAACAACAACAATTAGGAAAGCGTTTTATTAAAAGAGATAAACTACACTCACAGTAACTCTGAGGCATTCAAATATAATTAACCCCCTACGAGGCTAACAGGTTAATGACTGGCCCAAGGTCACACAGTTAGCAAATGGTAGGGCAAACCTTACTCAGATCCCACATGCTTTTCACTGTATCACCCTGCTTCTTTTCTGCCTTTCTGAAAATAAACTTGTAATTTACTCTGCAAAAACATATGCTTGTGTTTTTAAAAGAGCTGGAAACCAAAAGGTCTGCAGTTTGAATCCACCTGGTGCTCCCTGGAAACTCAATGAGGCAGTTCTACTCTGTCTTATAGGGCGGCCATGAGTTGGAATCGACTCCATGGCAGTGGGTTTGGTTTTTGGTTTTGGAAGTTAGTCTGAATAAAATATAAATGCAGGCTCCACTGATTTCATTTCATTGTGGGAAGTTACCTTAGCCTGAAGGAAGTATTATCGAAATTCTTCATGAGAAGCCAGTTTTCTTTAGCTTTATTGGAACTTGTAAGTCAGATCATACTTAAAATGTCAGGAAAAGAATATTAAAATGGTAGCCTCAGATTTAATAAATTCATAAGTGAAATATACCTTAACTTCAAAAAATGTACTAGACGTATTCGTTAAGGGTTTATTACTACAAAATGTAGATTTCTATAAATTCAGACTAAATTATAGCACCTGGCACTTTAGATACTCAATAAATATTTATTGACATGAATAAAGGTAATATGGTAAATTTAAGCGGCATACTAGATGAAAAAATTGAAATATTCTTAAAAGAAAACACACACCCTGGTTTCTGGCAGAGGATAGAAAGTAGAGTATACTATTGTGGCTGCCAAAAAGCAGAGCTTCGATCCCACTTACCGCTGTGATCTACCACTTCCTGGCCCACAGAACCACCGTTGCCGCCAGTGGATTCCGACTCATAGCACACAGCACTTACCAAACAACGGAACAGGACAAAGGCTGTGTGGTGGAGCCAGCAGGTGCAGTGGGCTTCTGGCCTCATTAAGGAGGGTGAGGGGGCAACACAGTGGAAAACATTCTTTCCTAGACAGGCTCTTGGAGAAAAAGGAAATGCTTTCTATCTTCCTCATCCTAATGGTGAAATCAATGCTACCACTCAGGACCTGGCGCCGGCTTGCATATTGTAGGCAATCTATAAGCACTGGAAATCCTGGTGGTTAGGAGCTACGGCTGTTAACCAAAAGGTTGGCGGTTTGAATCCACCAAGTGCTCCCTGGAAACCCCATGCGGCAGTTCTATTCTGTCCTATACAGTGACTACGAGTCGGAATCTACTCGATGGCAACGGGTTTACGGGGCTATAAGCATCTGCTTAATTCAACAGGTAGGAAAATGTAATTTTCAACACTAAAACCATTTTAGAGCACCGCTGAGGAATAATCAGTTTTATGCTTAGTCTGGAAACCCTGGTGGCGTAGTGGTTAAGTGCTACGGCTGCTAACCAAAAGGTCGGCAGTTCAAATCCACCAGATGCTCCTTGGAAACTCTACAGGGCGTTCTACTCTGTCCTATACGGTCGCTATGAGTTGGAATCGCTTCGAAGGCAACGTGTTTAGTGTTTTTTTTTTTATGCTTAGCTCACTTGACAAAAAAAACTATACTGATCTTGTGTCTGTGGTCTTTTGAGGCATCCCCTTAAAGCACACGCTTTATCTTTCAGAGAGGACCCGTTGCCACATACACCTACTCTGTCTAGAGACAGCTACCATTGAGTTGACTCCCATCCACGGTGACCCTGTGTGCTGTCAGAGTGGAACTGTGCTCCACAGAGTTTCCAACGACTGAGTTTTGGGAAGTAGATCTCCACGACCTTCTTCTAAAGTGCCTCTGGGTAGGCTCAAACCTCCGACCCTTTGGTTAGCAGTCTCGTGCATTAACTGTTTGCAACACACTGGGACTCTAAAGCTAAGAACACTGACCTGTTTAATTTTCATTTGATGCTAAGGTTACTTCTCCCAAAATACACAAGTTCAGGAGATGGATAAAAACAAACTGGATAAAGATAAAATGGAGCAAGATAAATACGTAAGGCTTTATTCAGCATCTTCTCAGCACCGAACACTGAACTTACATTTTATGTTTAAGTACTGTGTGTTAAAATGGAAGGTTCTTCCCATTATTTCCTTTGTGCTGTCTCCCCATGACACTTGATTTTCTATTTCTTTTCTAACTCTCTCATATAATCTAATACAATTCAATTCCACAAATCTTTTGAGAATCTGCTATGAGTGAAACACTAGGCAAGTGTTCTAGGGGTACACGATAACAACCAAGTTACGAGCCCAGTACTAAGGAAGGACATGAGACCCTTGCAGGCCATAAGAAAGGTGCAAAGTGTTAGGACAGCTGAGGAAGACTGCTTTCTCCCTACTACCGGACATTGGGAAAGCTCCATGGAAAATAGGCTTCTGAACACTCTTGAAAGAGAAATATTTGAACTGGTAGAAAGGAATACTCTCTAGTTTAGACTCTGCCTCTTAGAAACCAACCATGACTTAACTCATCTTTGATTATTAGCATAATACCAAGAGTGTGTGACTTCCTTCTTCTAGACGCCTTTCTGTAATAAGATAGTGTAAGTTCTTCTGTCATTGCTTAAAAAAAACTTCCTAACAATCGACTCAGTCCAATCATTAAATTCTTTGATATGTTCCTATTCTAACAATGAAGGTATACACTGCTTGCAAAAACCTTATATTAAGAATACCAGATCCTGCCTTACAGTCTAAGAGAAAAAAAAATCTGCTAGACTTTTGTTCTGGTGTTCTCCTAGGTATTCACTACTGAATATTTAGTAAAATCATACTTTGTGCTATTTACTAAGATTAACTCATTGGAGAAATCAAATGAGAAACCACATTACAAGTATATCTATTTATGCAACTCTTTATTCTCTCTTTCTCTATATATTCCTGAAAAATTGTCTACAAAGTATAATGCCAGTTTACAAAATATATTCAATTACTGATTCATATTTTTATTTCAAGGATATTTCTTTACTTCTTACGGCAACACAGCTAATAATGTATAAACAAAACTTGAATGTATAATTAGACATATCCTTGAGGTATCAACTGGAGAGCCCTCTTAAGAGCTTGTTTTTAAGTGTTCCTAAACTGCATAAGTAACAATTGCTCCATCACACTAATTCTGAACGCAGAATGAAGCACAGTCAGCAGAGTGTTGCCTTTCAAATTAGTAGAATTTTATATTTGATAGTTTTCTCTACTTCTTCATCTCCAGTGAAACAAATCGTGATCAAAGAATGACTGAAAATCATTTTCCCATTTCAATTAGACAAACTTATCTGTAATAATTTATACAACAGAGATGACCGCAGCAGTAGAAAACTAGTTCTAAATGTCATGTGTTTCTTACAAATACCATTTTAGATTAATAGAACAGGGCAAATAAAACTGTTTGAAACAATTCACACTAATCATTGCACTAACCATAATTTTAAAAATCAGATAAAGTATAATTTAAAAATGCACTTTTCATTAAGCCTTATTTCTCTTCGTTTAAGAAATGTCTTCTTGAATCCTTTAAAAATACACTTCTTTTTTATATTTCCACTTGAGTAAAAATAAAGGATGGAGTTCCCAAGGAGCACCTGATGGATTCAAACTGCCGACCTTCTGGTTAGCAGCCATAGCTCTTAACCACTATGCCACCAGGGTTACATACTTTGGACATGTTGTCAGGAGGGATCAGTCCCTGGAGAAGGACATCATGCTTGGCAGAGTACAGGCTCAGCGGAAAAGAGGAAGACCCTCAACGAGGTGGATTGACACAGTGGCTACGACAATAAGCTCAAGCATAACAACGACTGCAAGGATGGCGCAGGACCGGGCAGTGTTCTGTTGTGCATGGGGTCACTATGACTCAAAACCGACTCGACGGCACCTAACAACAACAAAAATAAAGGATGCTTTATGAGCATGCAAATGTACACATATAAAGACAAACACGAAAACAAGCTATTTTCTAACCCCGAAAGTTTTATGAGATTCTCTAAGTCACTAATCTACAGGGCCAGTCACTTTGTGAGTGATCAGTTTCACTCCCTACCCTAGATGGCCCTGTAATTTTACTGAATAGCAACATGAAGAAATGTAAAATTAAACAAGAGGTATTATGAGAAGTGATGATCAAGGGACTCTCTCCCATAAAGTACAATTTAAATAAAAATAATGATATTCAATGAAGACTTCTCCCTGCCTTTAAAAATATTTAAGCATTAACTTCTATGATACACAACATTTATTTCTTCAGCCTATACACAATTTTATGAAAACACTGATGATATCTTAGGGATATGCACACATGCAAAAAAAAAAAAAAAAAGGACAGTAATTGCTGGAGAGAAAGAACTAGTGTAAGAGAAAACATTAAAAAGGCAGAGCTTTTCCTATGGTCATTTCTATCTTTATAGACATAGAGGCCCCACAGATCTGACTAGAGTTAGGCAACTTCTGTTGGAAGGATTTCAAGTCAAATTAAAAGAGAAAAAAAACGACTAAAGAGAAACTAAAAGATCGGATGGCATTCAAATTAGGAGGCCTCAGAATTTGACAGTCACTAGGCAGTATTTCCGAGAAATCGTAGTTGGGCAAGTGAGGTTCCGGAGTATTGGAAAAGGGCAAATTCTCCTAATTTCGCTGATCCCCAGGGGAGTGAGGGCCAGAGGGTGGGAACAGGGATGGAATAGGGAAGGGAGCAGAGTTCAGCTTGTAATCCAAACAGACTTCAGATCAAAGGTTTAGCTCTCTCAAAATAACAGCTTAAGAAGCAAACAGATCAAGACAAAAATATTTCTATATGGATCATTACTATTTTTGTTTTCATCTCACTGAAGAAATAAATTAAAAAACAGCATGAACCTTTCTGCAGCATTATTTATTAATTGTCTTTGATTTCAGGCTCAGGGTCTATCTAGGAACTTAGTGGCAGAAACTCTCGTCTATGAAGAACGAAGGGACTAGACATTAGGCTGCATTCAAGGAAGAGGGGCTGGGCCAGACCGGCCCTTGAAATCTCCTGACTTCTAATCCTAATCTAACACTCGTTCCTCTCCGCTGCTTGATTCTAGTTTATAAAGGCTTTCATGTAGCTCACCTTTTACTTAGAGGAATTGGAGTACACATCTCAATTATAAAAGCAATCATTCACATTTTGGTATGGTATTCAGAATTTCACTGTAATATTACAACAAAAGATTAGCTCAATTCCTTTTATTCTAATTCAAACTCATTATCTTTGTCAAGGACAGAATAGTATAAAATAGTTTCATATAAACTTTTTCAGGCAATTCCAAACAGCCCTAATTGATGAGACAGAGGTCTTCTTTACAGAATTCCTGCTAATAAATATAGAACAGATGACAGAATAAGGAAGTCACCATTTTGCCACTATGAATGAAATAACTGAGATTGACAAGACCTTCACTGGGGTCTTTTAGCAACACTAGAAGTGGGATAGCCAGGCGTGGTGGGCCTCCAGATGTGAGGCAATATTAAACACTTAGTAAGCATCCATATGCCAAAAAACTTCAATCTGATTTTAATTAGTCCTCTAGAACTAATATCCATTCATAGGAAATACAGGGAACAGAGCAACAAACTGACACCACAGTGAAGCAAGTAGATGAATCCCAAATGTGGGAAATTTCACAGGACAACTGAGAAGTGACCCAGTTCCTGCAACTAGTCCATGACAAAGGAAAAAAAAAGTGGGGAGAAGGAACTGCTCTAGATCAAAATAGATACAAAAGACAAATGTAATGTGTGGATTTTGAATCCCAGTGTAAACAAACCATCTCTAAAAAAGATATTCTGGCGACAACTGGGCGAACCTGAATAGTGTCTAGCTATTAGATGATAAAATACCAAGGAGTAATTGTTAATTTCATTAGCTGTGAGAATGGCATTTTGATTCTATCAAAAAAATCCTTATTTTTTAGAGATCCAAACAGAAGTATGTCAGGGTGAAACGTCTGGGAATCTTGGTAACAGCTGAATCTGAGTGATGGGTATATGGGGGTCTGTTATACTATTTCTCCACTTTTGAGTATGTTTGTAATTTTTCATAATAAAAAACTTAATTTTTATAATAAAATAAAAAAAATTTTAGCAGGGATGCTTGAAAAAGTGCAGGTAAATCTATTAAGTAATATGAATCTTCAGTACAAAACAGAAAGATCAATGAAAAAATTACATGGCAGTAATTATTTAGAAGTGGAGTGAGTTATACGGAAAATACCAATTTTCTCCTTGTATCATATGGGCAGACAGCTATATAATGAATATTACTTTATTCCTGAAGTAGGTTATTTCACAGAAAACCCACAGAAGAGAACAGGCAGTTTTATAGAATACATTAAAAAAAAAAAAACTTGTTGGACTGCAGCTGTCTGTTTCCTCCCCTCAGAACTGTGCTGTGTTTTTATATAATTCTGGAGTTCCAAATGGATGGTGGTAATGAACTGAAATAAAGAAAATTGAGACATAGAAAATAGAAGTCACGACTGCATTCTAAACTGATTGCTGTGAGGTTTTCTTTTTGTGTAATCATTCGATTGCTTTTCTAAGAATCTAGGGCCTTCTTTACATCCCTCCGGAAATAGTATTTTAACTTTTAGTATGCAACACACATCGTATTCCACAGACAGCGCTGACTAAGGTTCTTTCGAGCTCAATTGTCAAATTATCTTTCAAGGAGTTCAAAGTAAACTAAATAGAAAATCAATAGTCTTACAGAAACCTCTTCAAAGCGTAAGTCATTTCATTTCTAATAAATCAGTGGGTCTTAATCTTGTCTTTTTTTTTGGTTATGGACTCCTCTGAAAATCTTTCTACAGAAAAACAAAACAAAAACACAACCCTCAAACTACATATACGTTCAAAGGATTTTATTGTAGTCCTGAATGCTCCTGTAAGAAAACCCTATAATAGAGCATTCTCATGGATAAGCAATTCCAAACCAAATACAAATTCATTAACTCAACAGTAAAGGCCTTCCATGAATTGGCTTGGCTTTTTCAACCTCATCCTCCACTAGTTCTCTAAATACCATACTTTAGTCAAATGTATTAATTGATGCCTCCCTATCTCTGTCCTTATTATTTTCAGTATCTGCACACTCCAGGCTATCCCCAATTATCTGATGAAATTCTAACCATCCTTCAAGTAATACTACGTTGATAAAACTTTCCGTGACCACCCAAACCTTCCTCTAAGCCTCAGACTTTGTCCTTCTCTACATCCAATACGGGACCTGACTTACCCCACTTTGTATCATGGTCTACCAAGTACCTGTCTAATCTGGGATTCTGTGTGACACAGCAGTCGAACTAAAAATTATCACCAAAGAAGTTCTTACCCCCTGTGGTAGGTTGAATGGTGGCCCCCTAAAAGATAACGTCCATGGCTTAATCCTTAGAATGTATGAAGGTGACCTTATTTGGAAAAGGGGTCTTTGCAGATACAATTAAGGATCTCGAGATGAGCTCACCCTGGATTTATGGATGGGCCCTAAATACAATGACAAGTGTCTTCATCAGAGAGAAAAAGCCATATGAAGATGAAGGCAGAGACTGGAGTTAAGCAGCCACAAACCAAGGAATGCCTGGAGCCACCAAAAGCTGGAAGAGGCATGGATTCTTCTCTAGCGCCTTCAGAGGGTGTGTTGTCCTGCTGATACCTTGATTTTTCTGGCCTCCAGAACTGTGAGAGGGTAAATTGCTGTTGCTTTAACCCACCAAATTTGTTACAGCAGCCCTAGGAAACTAATACATCTCTCTGCCTCATTCTAATTCTAACAAGTCTAATAAATCATTTTTACTTGCTGCAGTAGTTCTGAAATGGTTAATTATTTCAACATCATTGGAGAAAAAAAATAGATTCCTCCCACCAAAAAAAAAAAAAAAAAACCAAACACATTGCTGTTGAGACCATGCCGACTCATAGCGACCCTATAGCCCTACTCCTCCCCAAATCTCTCTTTATTATCCAGCTATTCTCTGCAAAGATCTCTGAACTTTATCAATAGCTTTCCAGAAGTGCCAGCGCAGGATAGCATTGGAATAGTGAAGAGACAATTCTTGTGACAATATCAACGGTGCAGGGGTGGGCTTCAGAGGGTGAAGGCCTGGGTGCTAAACCTGGCCCCTGGCCCCTGACCTCCCGAACCTGGACCAGTTACTTTTTTTTTTTTTAAATAATTTTTATTGTGCTTTAAGTGGAAGTTTACAAATCAAGTCAGTCTCTCACACAAAAACCCATATACACCTTGCTACATACTCCCAATTACTCTCCCCCTAATGAGACAGCCCGCTCTCTCCCTCCACTCTCTTTTCGTGTCAATTTCACCAGCTTCTAACCCCCTCCATCCTCTCATCTCCCCTCTAGGCAGGGGATGCCAACATAGTCTCAAGTGTCCACCTGATCCAAGAAGCTCACTCCTCATCAGCATCCCTCTCTAACCCATTGTCCAGTCTAATCCATGTCTGAAGAGTTGGCTTCGGGAATGGTCCCTGTCCTGGGCCAACAGAAGGTCTGGAGGCCATGACCACTGGGGTCCTTCTAGTCCCGGTGAGACCATTAAGTCTGGACCAGTTACTTCTTGATCTTTAGTTTTATTATCCATAAACAACTTATTGAGGGCTACTGTAAAGAGTAAGCAACACATGTAAAGTTACTGATGCAAAAGGGTTAGCTACTGTGAAAGATAATTTTCTGGATGCAATACTGTCCTTGGCCATTGATATACCATTCCGTGATTTTTTAAAAAAAGTAATCTTTCTCAATACCACAAAAATTCCTTCTGGCCTGTTCTCAGGGACAATCAACGAGTTTGAGTAAGAACCTTTATATAATTATGGCCAATCATAACATTTTCAACATATTTCTGAAAAGGTTTTGCAATATCTTTTCCACTAAAGAAACAGAATGAGAGCCTACACCTTTGATTTCCCTTCCCACCCATTTCCTATAAACTACATTAGCTCATACTTTGGTGTTGTTATCCACCAGCCTTTTTGTTCAGTCCAAGATAAAGAGCATATTTGGATATGATAACCAGATTCTATTTCAAGTTGATACTGAGCACAATTTCATATGTCCAAATTTTGGACAGAACAATAAAGAGATACAGGTAGTTCATGATTTTTTTTTTGTTGTTCACCTAGATGAATTTAACACAACACATAGGTAATACAGTACCAGTCAATCTCCCAATTTAAATAATTTCCAATTAGATCTGCAATCTAAATAATTTTTTAAAAAAGGCAACGTAAAGTATACTGACAGACTGTAAAGTATTAATCCTAAGCATTCCATAAATAGACATCATTAACTTTCTACAGAAGCCTATGGTCTAAGTAAGAATAAGCTTTATGGTCAGATGAAAAATTTTGCTGCTCCAAATGAATAAAACTCTAGAAGAAGATGAAAAGAACAGGTAAATATTACTTTAAGCAAAGTCAATAAACGAAAACAGGAACTTTAAAAACAGGTAAATGAAGTTATTTACAATACGAAAATATTCACTACACTTACTTCAGTAATAAGCAACTTTATTACTCCTAGGAGCACTGAATTCATAAAAATTCAAGCTGCATTAAACTTTTTCAGAGCGAATTCATAACTTAATGTGAAATCCACTTGTAACGCGATTTAAAAAGTGGCTTCCTTTCCCTTGCCACTCCTTGCTCCAGGCTCGCTCCCACCATGGAGTCTCTCCGTGCAACTCTCTGTTGTCAGACTGTAGTTAAGGCAGATGGAGGCCCCAGCCTGGCTTTCCCAAGAGCGGCCAACTAAAAATAAGGCCACTGGCCAGCTAGTCCGGGGCCAGCTGGCATGGAACAAAGTGTCTGATTCCTACCTCTAGAGCAGACGAGGCTCAGCCAGCTGGCTTTCAAAGGACTGCATTCGTTGGAGTGCTCACAGTTCCTTTCAAACCATCTGGCATTCTTTTAGAACTCTAAATCTACCCAACGCTATACTCTGACGTCTAAAATACTTGGATAATTGGAGCAGTCCCCACTACCTACCTAGGCAAGAAAAGAAAGTGCAGGGTAACTGCAAAGCCAATTACATCATAATTTCTAAAATTAAAAACTGATCTAAAATTTAGCTTGTGTCTTATCTACCCTAAAATCTAAAAATATTTCCATGATTATTAAGAATACTTTCAAAATATAAGTCAAGACAAATAACAAAGGAGTAAGCTAAACCAACAAACATACAGAAAAGTCATAGAATTCCGTAAGCCTGCAAGACATGGCTTTGCCTTCTCTGGGCTTCTACAGAGTCTACTTACTGTCTTTATTACCCACACGGCCTCAGAGTGGACTTTGTATTGTTATTTTCCCCCTACATATATTTATCTTCCCAGCAGCTAGTAAATGAACAGGACGGTGTCTTATGGTTACTTGAGAAAATCTGCTGATGTGCTGAGTGTTTTAAAAGTTCCATTTCCAGAAATAAGAAAACTTAACGTGGAATAACATGAAGAGGGAGGAACCTCACCTCTGCATAAGCCAAATAAACGAAGAACAGTACTTGGTTTGAAATAAAATAATTTTATCAAGTGATCAAAATGATTTATCAAATGACCAAACTGTTGGAAGTATTATAGGGTCCTCATCAGTCAACTGGTAAGATCACTTTACCAATCTACCACATGGGGTAATCTGGGAAACAGAGAAGCAAGGAAATCAGAAAAAACACAAAACCAAAAACAGCTGAGTCACATTCATAGACAACATACCCTAGGAGATGTAAGCACTCTGAACAAAAAATATTAGTGACCAAGCTAGAGTCAAATATTATAAACTGGAGGAGGCTACACAAATAATAACTATAATTATTTTTCATTGAGTTTACCTCCATGCCAAGAGATAAGTTTGGCATTTGACATGTTATCTCATTTGACCAATACAACAAACATAAAATAATGTGCGTACTATTATTATTTCCGTATTACATATGAGGAAACAGAGAAGTTAGGAAAACCGCCCAAGGTCACATGGTGAAAGGTGAAAGAGCTGAAATTCAACCCTGTCTTAGCTTTCGAGTGTTGCTGTAACAAAATACCACAAGTGGGTGGCTCTAAAGAACAGAAATTGATTTTCTCATACTTCCGGAGGCTAAAAGCCCAAATCAGAGTCTCAGCCATGTCGATTCCTTGTCGGTAGCAGTGGGTGATCCTCACATGGTGTCTGTCTTCCCCCTTGCAGTGTGATGGATTGCTTTTATGTGGTCTTTCTTGCCATGGTCTTGCAATTCCCATCAAATGATTGGGTGGGATTATGCACATAATGTGCCTGTGGCCCACCAAGGTGATTGGACAGCTTCCTAATAATGCAAATAAGGAACATGGCAGCCTTGTGGGGACGGAACCATGCAAATAAGGTGTATGGAACCCTAACGAGGGGATTGGTCAGTTTTGCCATCCCACTAGGCTAAAAATGAGCCATCCCAGAGGTGGAAAGGGGGGAGCTCACTACCACTAAGAAGAAGAGCTGGGGTCCCTGTGCTAAGAACCTACTAGACCCAGGAGACAGAGAGAGTGAGCTGTAACACCAGAGACTGCGAGAGATGGTGACAAGCAGCAGCAGCAGAGGAATGGCGGCAGCAGAACAAGGAGACAACAGGAGATGGCGCAGTCGGCTTCCTGGCCCACAGAGGGAGAAAACAGAGTGCCTTCAGGCAGGAGGCTTGCTGGCAGAAGAGGTGTCTCCGGGCACCTGTTGGCGGAGCTAGGCTTGCTGACCCATGGAGCTAGAGAGCTGAGCGCCTCTGGGTCGAGGTTTACTGGTGGAGTAGGGTGCCTCTGGGCACTTTTCGGTGGGGCTAAAGAGCTTGGCAACACTTGCCCGAACAGGGCAGGGGCAAGCCTGAAGGGCTGAGAAGCAGAGGGCCAGGGAGAGATCCGCCTGTGGGCACAACTGAGAAGATGCCGTCCTGATTGAAGAACTGTATTTTCAATCATTTCTGATCCTGAATTGTAACCTGTTGCTTCCCTAATAAACCCCATAACTGTGAGTATGGTCTGTGAGTTATGCGTGGCTACGCAAAGAATTACTGATCCCAGCAGAGGAGTAGAGAGTGCTATGGGAGGGTTAGCTGGTGTCAGAAGTGGAAAAAGGTTGGAGAGTGGAGGCAGGTCTGACCTCTGCCTCTTAGCAATCTGTTGGGCTGTTGATGCTGGTAATGATTTTCCTCCCACCTTGTGAAGTTAGACAAGGAGGTCTAATGCCCCTCCCATGTACCATTTTTACACTCCTTATATGTGTCTATCACTGTGTCTGTTCTGGTCTTTTTATAACTCAGACATGATTAGCTTTAGGACCCAACCTACACTGATATGACCTCATTAACATAACAAAAGAAAAACCCTATTTCTAAATAGATCATATCAACAAATAGATCGTATCAACAGGTATGAGGACCAGAAATTCAACACATTATTTTTTTGAAACACAATTCAATCCATAACAACCTCCAAGCAGTCTGACTCCAAAATTCAGGGGCCAGACTGCCAATATTAAATTATACTTACAAAAAAATGAAACGTAATATAGGGGAAAATTAAATCATTAATACGGTCCATAATTTAAGTGATGCCTAATTAAAGAAATAAATCAAGATGAATTTTCTTGTTAGAAATGTTTAAAAAGCAAGAGCTATTCTATAAGGTTAAAAATGTCAGTTGTGCCTTTTTTGCCTGTATATGAGTGGGTGGAAACCCTGGTGGTGTAGTGATTAAGAACTACGGCTGCTAATCAAAAGGTCGGCAGTTCGAATCCACCAGGCGTTCCTTGGAAGCTCTATGCAGCAGTTCTACTCTGTCCTATAGGGTCACTATGAGTCAGAATTGACTCGATGGCACAGGGTTTGGGTTTTATGAGTGAGTACTTGTGTCATCTGCTGTCCTATGGGACATAGTGGTGAAGAGAACAGATGAGGTCCCTGCTTTCCTGCAGCTGACTTTCTAGTTGGGGTAATGGACAAAAAAAAAAAAGATCAACAAAGCAGGAACACAAACAGAAACCTGTACACCAATATTCACTGCAGTACTTTTCACAATAGCCAAAAGGTGGAAACAATCAAAATGTCCATCACCAGAGCAGTGGATAAACAAAACGTGGTATATACATGCAACGGTATATTATACAGCCATAAACAGAGATGAAGTTCTGATGCATGCCACAACATCGATGAATCTTGAAAAGATCATGCTGAGCAAAATTAGTCAGTTGTAAAAGGACAAATACTGTCTGATCTCACTTATATAAAATAAGCAAATACATAAAAACCAAAAATTAATAGTGATTACCAAAGGTGGGAGGGAGAGTGAAGGGGGAGTTTCTGTTTAGAGGGTAGTGAGTTTATGTCAATGGTGGTAGAATAATTTAGAAAAGGATATTGAGAATGCCTGCACAACTTCAAGAATATAATCAATGTCATTGAATTATACACGTAGAAATTGTTGAATTGGTGCACGTTTTGCTGTATACATTTTCACCCCAATTAAAAAAAAAAAAGGAAAAAAATTGGTCAACAACAGAATTTCAGAGAGTGATAGGCACTACAGAGGAAGTAGGAAGGAAATGTAGACTTCTCTCTTGCGACATTTAACCATGAAGGTAGACACAAAAGGATGGATGGGAGGTCAGAGGAAAGTTGTTTGTTACTGTAACATTTTATCCTGTTTGTTTTTAAAGATGGGCAATATCAGAGCATCTGTGTATGCTGACATGGATGGTCCTTGGAGAGGAGCTGCAAATGATACAAGACAGAGGGCACAAAAGCAGGAGCCAAGTCCTTGAGAAGGTATGAGGGGCTGCAGGGTGGAGAGAGGAGCTGGCCTGTGATAAGAGCAGACACACTTCTACATGGTAAAGACAAGGAAAGGAAGACAGGAAACATGGGTCCTAAGGAAGGTAGGTTTCTAGATTTGGTGAGGGGAGGATGAGGGGCTTTTGCTTGATAACTTTTAAATCCTCAATGAAATATGAGAGCAGCTTATCTGAGTGGGAAGAGTGGGCTGCTAAGTTTAAGGAATTGGGAGATAGTCATAAGTGAAAAAAAATATCTTGGTAGGAATTGGTCGTAGTTTTGCTGGGCAGTGCTAAGCATCCACTTCAGAGTTTTGGTTATGAACCTAAAGTTCTCTAGCAATATTCAGTCACTCAGGTGCAGTCACAGAAATGCTAGATGAAGGACAAGGCAGCTGAAAACAGAAAAAAAATGCATGAGCAAAAAAGGACTATTTAAAAAATATGTGTCTGTGGGACAAACACAAAAGTTACTGTCAATGTCCAATCAAGCTATGGTCTCCTGAACTTTGTCTTCATCTTCTCATCACAGGAATTTTTGCAAACAATACATTTATCGTATTTATTCAATCATGAAGATTAAAGATAATTTCTTTTTGGTCATGAATCGTTCTGTCACTTCCTAAGGTGGATTTGTTTTTTTAAAGTGTACTGATGGCCTTCGTGTTGATTCCAAAAGTGACTGCATTTCACTGCTTGAAGAAACTCCCTCTGATGCTAACTGATATTTCCAGGTAAGAGTCCATTTAAATGTAATAAAACAAAACATAAACACCTTCCCCCACCAACACACACCCATCAATAGTGCTTGATCTAAATGTCTGAATAGCTATCACAAGACAAATGGGAAGGTGGGTGCCAGCCTGGATGGCTCTGGACATCTAGCAGTGGCCACTGTTCAGGTGTATGCCCTTGATACCAGCCATGCTCCTAAACCACAACGCCGGCACAAGATCTAAAACATTCTGGGAAGCATTTGTTTCTACCCAGGTACAAGAGAGAAAACACAGACCTGCCTCTCAACACCACAAAGAAGCCTATATAGGGTGGGATGGTGTGTGTGAAAGTGTGTGTGTTCATATATATAAAGTAATTTTTGGAAACTACAATCTGCCATACAAGCAAAGTAAAGGACCATCATGAAATGTCACTAAACCAGGAATAAACAAAGATTCGAAAAATTTCTAGAGTGTATGTGTGGGAAAGTCATATACAAAGGAATGGGGATTAGAATGGCATTGGGTTTCTCAATAGCAACACTGGAAGCTAATGGAACAATGCTTTCAAAAGAGAGACACTAATTTTCAATCCAGAATTCAACACTCAGCTAAACCACTATTCAAGTGCGAGAGTAAAATGAAGACTTTTCCAGACATGTAACTTCTGAATTTTAGAAGGAATTTCAGACTTTGTATGTGTCCTTTCTCAGGAAGCTACTGAAGAGTAAGGAAGACATGGAATCCAGGAAATAGGGGACCCAACATAGGAGGAATGCAAAGGGGATTCCCAAGATGATGACAAAGGGAAGTCCCAGGATTACAGTGATACAGCAGTCCAGAGATCAAACGAATCCAGACTGGGATGGGAGAGGGAGGGCTCCAGGAAGACTGTTTCCAAGGAAAAAGAAATGAAACTGAGAGGTAACCTGAAAATACTGAGAGAGTATCCATTCTGTTATAGAGCCTGGAAACACTGGTGGCGTAGTGGTTAAGTGCTACAGCTGCTAACCAAAAGGCTGGCAGTTTGAATCCACCCCACGTTCCTTGGAAACTCTATGGGCCAGTTCTACTCTGTCCCATAGGGTTACTATAAGTCGGAATCAACTCGACAGCAACGGGTTTGGTTTTCCGTTTTGGTTATAGGGGATGAATTAGTGACTGGTACAAAGAAAACTATGCTAATGAAAAACATACAAATAAAAGAGGCAATTATTTAATTCAGGAGAAACAATAAGTTGTACAAGGATGAAAATGTAGTAACAGTACCCTATATGGTTCATTTGTGAATAGCAAGTATGCTGTCATAATCACATACTAAATGCTGACTTAACTAAGAACTGTAATACATAGTTATGAGCTGGGGAAGGACTGATGGTTGTGTAGGAGAGCTAAGTCCTCAACTTCCAAAGTAGAAGCCCAAAGATAACATCTAAGGCAAAAAAAAAAAACCCAAGAAATAGCATTAAAAACAAAACAAATATGAAGGTAAATATGAGAAGAAACTGCTAAGAGTTGAAAGTGGCTGCCTCATGGGGACTGGAAGCTGAGAATGGGCAGGATGGGACAAGAGACCGCTATAACCCATTGCCCATTGCCATTGAGTTAATTCTGACACATAGCAACCCTACAGGACAGAGTCGAACTGTCCCGTAGAGTTTCCAAGGAGCATCTGGTGAATTTGAACTGCTGACCTTTTGGTTAGCAGTTTTCTTCTATGTACGTGTCCTACTTTGTTAGAACAGAAAATCTTTTTCCAAATATTTAAGACCGCAGATTTTGAATCTATATGTACTTGGACAAATCACATTCTCTCTGTCTGTCCTACTGGTAAATGTAGAAAATACCTCTACTCTTATTAACAAAAGGTAAAAAGGAAACAAAACAACAGACACAAAAAACACTGAGAGGCACAGAATTGAAAGTATAATTATCTTCCAAACATTCTATTACTGGGTTAAATTATATGAAATTGATGAGATTTGACCATTTTTTACTTTAAAAAATGGCAGTTCCATATGGTTCAAGCTAATACATTATAAGGTCACTCTATTACCAACTTTAGAATGAACTGCCACTTGAAACAGAAAATTATTGACAGGGGATGCTCAATGGAAAAAAAAATCTACTTTTTGTTATCAGACATTGTTGGGAGGAAAATGCATCCCAGTTTTGGTCAACAAAGTGTTATCATATATGCTATTACCATCACTAATACATCAATATTAGAGTTTCTAATGAATGCACATAACATATTTAATACTAAAACAGCATTTAACAATTTAATCTATTTTGATGATATAGAAGTTACTTCAGAATTTTTCTTCACGAATCATACCACAAGGAACCCTAATAGCACAGTGGTTAGGTGCTCGGCTACTAACTGAAAGGTAGGCAGTTTGAAGCCGCCAGCAGCTCCACAGAAGGAAGATGTGGCAGTCTGCTTCCCTAAAGATTTACTGCCTTGGAGACCCTGTGGGCATTCTGTTCTGATCTACAGGGTTTCTATGACTTGGAATTGACTCGAAGGCAGTGGGTTTTTGGTTTGGGATCATACTGCAAAAATGCTAAACTACGTGTTGGTAAAGATTTTGATTAACAGAATGCTGAATAACAAGCCCAGGCTGTAGTTAGGTACTTTTGTTTATCCAAAAAAATAGCTAAGTCACTCTTGCAAAATTAAAGTTTCACTGTATTGCAATACTATGCAAGCCTATTTCAGTGATAATTCCGGTTACACTCTGTTTATCTAAGAGTCCCTCTTACGGTTTGTTTCAAGCGGATTCCTAAAAACTGTCTCATACAATCAAGACAGGCAGTTTATAAATCTATTGGGATGCTTCAATATTAGTGTCACTAGTTAATGAAGCTCTTGTTTTTAAATTAACTTATCTAGTTAAATTAACTGATATTAAAATTTTATCTACATCTTACAACATAAAACCAAAATCTTTCCAATTGAAAAATCAACTTTTACCAATTTTAACTTCAACCAAAAAGAAGAAAAGAATTTGACCATGGTAACATAAGGTAAGAATTTTGCCAAGAATAATGGAGCGTGATCCAACCAATGGAAAATTTCCCCTTCAAATTAAAAGCAAATGTTTGAAACTTAGGGAACATACATAAACAGATGCCGTGGAAGCCTGCTTAGTTTACATGTCACTTTACACTAAAAAATACCAGATATTAAAATGTATGTGATTAAAAAATAATTTTAAAGAGAACTGCAAAGAAAATCAAATCCATCCCGTTAAACATCTCATCGTTCCAAAATATGTTCCTCTTAATTTCTTCCCCCGCTAGTTTTAATCAAAGGATCATAATAAAAATATTTTGGGGGTGTGTTTCCTACAACTGAGTTATTATGAGGGTGAAAAAGAAACGGAAAATCCTCACACAACAGCTTTCTTCTAAAACTTAAAGGTACGTTTGAAATAGCAATTAATAGCTGGTGCTATTACGACTGTCTCTTTTTAATTGGTCCACATCAACCTGAACTCCTCATAACTTTACCAAAGACAAAGTCAGGCAGTCCAACTAAGGCAAAGTCTGTGGGAACCTGCAGACCTTCCTTCTCTCTCTGGGGATGAGGACAATGAAAAAAAGGTGTTCTGTTTTCCAGTAGTCCTGTAAGAGGAGCCATTGAGCTGGCGCTGCACAACCAGACAACAGAACACAAGAAAATTCAGATCAAAGCAAGGGCGCATGCCAGGTTAATATGCAATAAAACCCTCTGCCAAAGCATTGAGGGAAAAAAACAAAAAACAAGAAGGTGGAAAGAACCTGCTGGACCACCTTGTTATTAACGCAAGGAGGCAAGAAGAAACAAAATCTGCCTGTCCTGAGGGGCTGAGAAAACGGTATCTTGGATATACTGGCGTATTCCTATACACATGTGTACGAGTACACAGACATAATATCAATTAACTAAATCCAGAAAGCAGCGACCTATATGTATGGGAGTTTTCCCAACTACGTATATATGAATATATGACCATTAACTAAAACCAAAAGCAACGTGTTCTAGATGTAGATGAGAATACGGACATATTTTCAACTAACAAAACCCACTGGTTTCACCGTCAGGAAAAACAACAACAAAACGCTGTTTGAAATAACATCAGAGACAGAACTGGGTAAAGGGCTGATGAAGTAATACATCCTTTTTCCCTATATCCTCTTTGAGGATCTCCTATTCTTTTATTTCGTAGGTGCCTCCAACATGCACAAACACACACGCATCATTAGGTCTCCGGAAACAAAGGAGGGTCTTTAATCCTTCGGTCTGTGGACCCACACACACGCCCCCCCACTCGCAGACGATGAGGCCACTACGTGACTTCCACTAACGCGTAAGCCGGAGAGATGTCTCAACCCAGACCACAGCCATGCGAACGGCGACAAACGGGCACGACCAGCGCCACAAAGAGAGGGGAGGAGAAGATCGGGACCAGCAAAACACTGCCACGCTGCCCCCCCCCCAGGCGCGTCCCCATCGCCACCACGCAGGCAGCGTCCTCGCCATCCTCCTCCTCGCCTCCCCGCTCACCCCAGCCGTCTCCCACGCCCTGGGACCCGACGCCCGGCGCGGGTCAGCGGGGCGCGGCTGCCTGCTGGCTGCGTCCCCAGCCCGTGCAGGGCGCCACGAACTTCCCCTCAGTGACCTCTCGGTGACAGCCCCGCGCCGCCCTTCGTACGGGCTCAGCCTTCGGCCCCGGGGCCGCGCCGGACCCTCCTCCGCCTCCCTCCCGGGCCCGCTGCCCCCACCCCTCCCCGCCCGGCGCTGGGACGCCTGGGCGCCTGGAAAGGCTGTGGGGGAGGCTGGCGCGGGCCCGCGCGCGGTCTCCTCAGCATCCCGGATCGGGGGTCCCCCCTCCCCGGTCCCCTAAAATCCCACCCGGGGGCGGCGGCCTCGGCACCTCCGCCCTCGCTCGCTCACTTCGTCGGGCGCGCCGGCAGCGGCGGCGACGGCGGGCTTGCAGGACCTTCTGCGCCCGGCGGCGGGCTGCTGGCAGCAAGCGTCAGGCACGACCGAGAGCAGCTGAGGCGGCGACGGCAGACTGCGCTCGGCTGCCCCCAGCGAGGGGCGGGGCCGGCGGGGGAGGGGCGGGCGCCGCGCCTCTCATTCATGCGGCAGGGGCGGGGTGAGGGACCCGGATGCCCGGGCAGACCCCGCCCACCTCGCTGAGGGCTCGGCGGCTTCAGAGTCTGCAGTGCGCAGGCTCAGCGCTCCTTCGCCCGGCCCGGCCCGGCCCTGCCTCTTCCTGCCCTGTCCCTCCCCGCAGGCTGGCGGAAGTCCTTTCTGGTTTCGCCGAGGGGGCTATGCGGGTACCTGACTGCAGTCGGAGCTGCAGCGGAAAGACCCTCTCCTCCCTCTGTTTAGTATTTTTGCATACTCTATAAAGTGGAAGCTTGGAACGCCACCTCGTTTCTAGGACCCAGCCTGCTAGATCCTGGGGCACAGAGACGGGCACGAGAGTGTCCACTAGTTTGATGGGGGAGACAGTGCACACCGCCCGTTTTCTCCATCTGTCCCTTGCAGCATGTCTTCTCAGCTCAGTGCTGGGACCCCCGTGATGAATGAGATCCACACTCTGCCCAGAGAGTGAAGT
This sequence comes from Elephas maximus indicus, assembly GCF_024166365.1. Classification (NCBI taxonomy): domain Eukaryota; kingdom Metazoa; phylum Chordata; class Mammalia; order Proboscidea; family Elephantidae; genus Elephas; species Elephas maximus. The sequence goes on from NC_064843.1 coordinate 42,636,270, forward strand.
ACGTGCAAGAAACTGCATTTCTTTATTTATTTACATCAGCCTAGTCCCCTCACTCCCCGCCCCCCCAGTTCCCATTCCACAGAGCTGGCAGGAAACTGACCTCGATTTTAGGGGTGCTGGCCCTCCCCATAGTACCAAGACCCCATACCAAAAAACCTGGGGTTTAATGCAGCTCCTAGGATCTGAGGAGGGCTCTCTAGTGCCGGCACTGCATTCTGCGGAGACACCTCCTCCTGTTCCCAGCCCCTTGGCTCCGCCACTCCCGCGGCCCCGAAGTCTTTGGTGAGGCTGGAAACCTGCAACAGGCCTCACGCATGCTCTCCGAGTTTCCTCAGAAGAGTGTGCGGCACTGCAGCTCAGGGCTTGCAGAAACGATTGTCCCCTGTTCCTCAGTTCCCATGCTCCTCCCCTCCCCTGAGCTTCGCCTTATCTCTTCAAGTCCTCTGACGTAAACAGCTCAGTGGCTTAACTTTGGGAAGCAAAAGCCACCGTGGAAAGTGCCTGTACACAAATTCCGTCTGTTTTGGCAAACCATAAACCTCCAAGGCAAGAAGGAAGTAAAGAAAGAAACATCAGTGACTATTTCAAGAAGTATCTTGCCACCCTATGGTCACAGTCCCCCAAGGTGAGAGAAGGTCAGAGGCATGTGCTGAGTACGGCAAAAGGAAGGATGCCAGAGACCCATTCGTCCTCTAGAGCTGCCTGTCACAGGTCTGTGGACCCCCAGCCTCCCTGCCACCCAATCCAGAAACTGGGAGTCCTTCTCCCTTCTCTGCCTTTCCTCCTTGCTCTCTATCATAGCAGTTACCCAGCCTTCTCAATTCCAGTTTGCTGACACCTCTCACTCAGGCTACAATCAGTACTCCTCATCTCTTTCCTGGACTATTGTATAAGTCTCAACCCATTCTCATGCAAATCTATTCTCATGATATGCAAACGTGCCCATATTACTGGCTTCTCCTCTTTCCCTGTCCCACCTGGCTCCTTGTTCTTCAGCCATTTCCAGAACAGCACCACAGTGTTTCACCGCTCTGTGCCTATGTTCCCTCTACTGGGTAAGCAACACTTATCTAGCAACATGGAAAGGTCATTTCTTTATGAAGCCTTCTTTCCTGCCCCCGCCTTGTTGACAGACTTTCCTTTGGAATCCCCACCTGTGCCCTGTACCCACTTCCCTCTCAGCACCAGGCACACACTTCAGGGTCCCTACTCATTTACCTATTTTCCTCCTGCATGAGAATGTGAGCCCTTCGACAACAGAAACAATGTCCCCTCGAGACCTGGCATGTGACTGGCACACCCTAGTCATGCAGTAGCTATTGGTAGAGGTGATATTCCCTGATGGGCCAGGAAGGCTTCACAGGGGAGAGAAAGGCTGGGCTCCCTTTTCTTTCCTCTTCTTGTGGCTTCCCCTCCTTGCCTGATGTTTAAAAGCCTGTTTTTTGTTTGTTTGTTTTGTTTTGTTTAGAAAGTGGTTAGACTGGAAGAAGGAATTACCATATAGACATATAAGGTAGAGGGTGGAGTGGCTCCAGCTTCTTGTCCTTGTGAAAAGTAGGTGAGAGAGAAAGAGAATGTAAGAAGCAAAGACATGCTCAGTTGCTATCTTCAGGGAGACCATCTTATTAAAATTTTGTTGAGGCATCAGGTGGCCTACTGCCTTTTGGGCTCAAGGGGAAATTCTTCCTTCAGTGCTGGATGGGTGTAACCTGGCCTCACAGTTTCCACGATACTATGTGATAGAATCCTGCCATTCTGTTCTCAGCAGTGGGTTGTTCCTTGTCCTGCAGTAGGGCAAATCAGAGTTTTTTGGTCTTGTGGTACCTCCAGCTGGAGATTCACCTGCTGGTCTGTGATTCTGTCTGCTTTGTGATGCACACAGCCCTACTGCCTCCCCACCTGCCCAACTCCTTCTCTAGGAAAAAGGCATGTGGAGGTGGGCGGCATCAAGGGAGGCCTGGGCGGTTCTTTCTCGAGGCCATGAAGTAGTGGCTTTATTAGCTAACGTGTTCCCTTGTTCCACATAAGGATGGGTCCAAAGGGTGTTCCTCTTTCTCTCTAGCCCCCTCCCCAGCCCCTTCCCATTTTCATACCTTATACCTGCTTTTAAGCATTTCCCTCTTTCCCAACCCATTTATCAGAAAACTCTGCCCCTACCCTCGTGGCCAGAAGTCTGAGCTTATGTTCTTTGTTATATATCTTGAAAATCTTGACATTGTGCCTGTTATCTGGGTGGTTAATGGGGTTTCCTTTGCCCAGGCAATGAAGAAGGGAGGGGAGGGCTCTGATCCAATGCGTATGGGGCAAAGGGGTGAAAGTTGTGATCTCAGTTGAGTCTCTACCAGCAATGGCTGCAGCTGGACTCCTGAATGACATAAGGACTCTAAGTGGTAATTTTCATCTGAAGATAACACAGTCTCATTTCACTGGTTGCCTAAAAACATGATTTTCACCTTGGTTTTTATGAAACAATAGTCCTAGATTTATTGAAAGTAGAACTGGCCCATAGGGTTTCCAAGGAGCGGCTGGTGGATACAAACTGCCAACCTTTTTGGGTGGGTAGCAGCTGAGCTGTTAACTACTGAGCCACCAGGGCTCCAAAGAAACATTAGCACCACCTTAACCAAATTATCAAAGTTAATATACCAGTAATAAGACATACTGACATCGTGTACCCCCTGCTATGGTGCACTGAGAAGGGCAAAACAACACTTCTGTGGTATTCGGGCCAAAAATACATAATCTAAATTTAATCATGAGAAAACACCAGACAAGCCCAAACTGAGGGACAGTCTACAAGATAACCAACCACTGCTCTTCAAATTGTGAAGTTCAGGAAGAAAAGGAAAGAACTATCATAGATTAAAAGAGACTAAGGAGACACATCGCTATGAGTCAGAATCGACTTGATGGCAATGGGTTTTTTTGGTTTTTTTTTTTAAGGAGACACAACAGCTAAATGCAATATGGAATCTTGGGTTGTATCCTGGAACAGAAAAAGGACATGAATGAAAAAGATGGTGAACTTTGAATAGTTTATTATACTTCCCTGACTCATTGACATTAAGCTTGACCATATGATGCTCTGGCCAATGATATGGGAGTGAAAGTGCCATGTCTTGTTTCCAGGCAAAACTGTAAGAGACAGGGTGTGGTTGTCTGTGTGTTCTCTTTTCCTGTCATGGGACTGGCAGCATTCCACAGAAAGCTGTTCAGTAACATGGGTCTTACAGTGAAGAAATGTGAGCCGCAGTGACCCACAATGAGCAGAAAGCATGAACAAAACTTAAGTCTTTGTTGTTGTGACTATTACTGTAGCATGTTGTTATTGTTAATTGCCATTGAGTTGATTTCAACTCATGGTGACCTCATATGTGCAGAGTAGAACTGCTCCATAGGGTTTTCAAGACTGTGGCCTTTTGGAAACAGATTACCAGGTCTGTCTTCCGTGGTGCTTCTAGGTGGTTTTGAAATGCCAGCCTCTTGGCTAGTAGTCAGGTAGGTTAACCTTTTGCATCACCAGGGACTCCTTACTGTAGTATAACCTAGCCTATACTGACTGCTATAGCCACTAACCCGCTGAATGACCTTGGCAAGTCCCTGGGCCTCATTTTCATCTTTCTAATGAAAGAGTTCATCCCTTATAGCTCTGCTTCTGTGGATCTGTAATGCTAGAAGTCATTCCAAAAAATCTACCTTTTTTTTGCCCTATCCATCTTCCCTTTCCTTGGTTTGGACTAGGTGGTGGTGGTTGAGAGCGATTTGAATAAATTAAATAGGTTGAAAATGGGGGAAGAAGAAAACCACTGTAAAGTAGTTCCTTTTTCCTAGAATGAGTTGTGGGCAAAGGTGTTAGCCCACTTTTCTTCCTCCTTCAAGCTCAGACCTAAGAACCCTACTGAAAGCAAAGGCAGTGACACAATTAAAAAACCAAACCCAGTGCTGTTGAGTTGATTCCAACTCGTAGCGACCCTATAGAACAGAGTAGAACTGCCGCATAGAGTTTCCAAGGAGCACCTGGCGGATTTGAAGTGCCGACCCTTTGGTTAGCAGCCATAGCACTTAACCACTGCGCCACCAGAGTTTCCAACATGACACAGTTGGAGGAGAGAAATCAGGTGGGGCAGGAATTATAGTGATGGTGGTGTTACAATGGTGGTGGCAGTGGTAGGGGCTGTGTACCCAACAGCTAGAAGGCTGAGCTAGACCCCTTGCTTTGCTCCACAGATCCAACTTGAAAGTTTTCCAACCACCATTTATAAACAATGGGAGGATGGAAGTCAGTGGATGAATACAATAGCCTCCCCCCCCCGCCCCACCCCACATCATCCGGGAGGATAATACTTATGACTGTTTTATAAAGTTTCTCAGTGGGTTTCCAGCAGGGTTGAACCCCAGTTGCCCACAGCAGTAACCAGTCCATTAATGCACCTTAATATTGGCCTCTCTGTCTTCCTTATTTTTCTTTCTCCACTCTTGTTTCTGGGGATCATCTCCCAAGTAAATTACCTGTAGCCAAGCCCTTGTCCCAGGGTCTGCTCTTGGGAGAAACCACACTAAGACAGGTGCCCTCAAATTCCAAAGTGAGTCTGAGTGGGGCGTACTATCCCTGGGAAATTGTGCCTCTGCTGTCCTCCATCTGTCCTGGTCTTAGCTAGGAAGCTCCCATGTGGGATCCTGTGCATAGTAATATTGTCAGGAGTTCTGAGTTCCGTTTGGATCTATGCGTGCCAGAAAGGCAATGTGGCTTGTTGGTGGCTGGGGAAATAGAATTCCTGGTTCTCGCCTCCTTCCCTGATCTGAGTGTGGACACACAGCCCAGTTCGAGGTCACCTCTCACCCAGGAACCTACAGTTCCTCCCCGACTTTCATTGTTTCACAGTCGGGCACACATACCCTTCACTGAGAAGCAATTCCATTCCTCGATGGGTAGGCAGGGTTATACCACAGCTAGAGGTCTACGTGGGCCTTAAGGAAGGGAAGACCTGTGGAAGGGTTCTAGGTAAGATGAGTCTGTTCGGAATTCTTGGATGAAAGACTCTGGGAAGACTCTCAGGCTCTCTCAGAAATAGTGGAACTCCCCCTGCTGACCCAGGCCAAGGGGTTCAAGCACTGTATGGGCAACAATGCTTGAAGGAGTCTTTTGGATAAGTAAGCAGACAATTGTTTGACCAATAGGAGGGATATTTTTCTGGGATTGTGCCCACTGCTCAACAAATGGACAGGCCCCACCAGTTGGCAGATTTGGGAGAGGAGTTGGGCTGTGGACAATCTTTGATCTCTAGCTTCTGTTCGAAAGATTGATTTGGTCTTCATCAATCAGGCAGTCATTCAACAAAGCTTGCATTGAGCACCAGATTCAAGGATGACTCAGAGCAGCCCCTGTTCCCTCTACAGTTACCATCCAGGAAGCCACTGTTCTTAAAATAGTCACACACAGTTGATTTAAAATTAGATGTCATTTCTCTTCCAGAAGGTGGAGAAGTCTTGAAGGAATGGTTGCTACAGCACTCATACACACATGTGCAGGCTATAGCTCACCACAGGAAAATCCAGTAGGGTTTTTAGCACTGGCAGGCACAGTAGAGGACAGGTACTTTCTTTTGAGCTGCTTGCCAGGAGAGGGGGTCAGAGCTCTCCTTCTCTGCCCTTTTTAGGGTATTTGTGATCCTTTCCCTGAAATGCTATCTTAAACAATCTCTACTGTCTTCTTCTCCTTTTACTCTACTTATGGGTTGTTCTCTTTAATTCACTCCTCTGGTCATCTTGCTGCCCATGGAACTTAGTAAGTACTAACTCCTTGTCCTGGCCACCAATTTATGGCTTCAACCCATCATTTAGACTCTTCTCCTTCTTGTTGTCCCATCTTGGGAACGCACTTGATTCCTGCCTGAATCAGTGGAATTACATTCAACTGAGAGAGACAGAGACTCTCCTAACTGCGTTTCTCTCATGTATGTGAAACCTAGAAATAACTGGGACAGGGTTGGCATCGCAACTGTACGATGTCATCAATGACCCTGGCTCCTTGTAGATTTCTGTTCTGCGTTCTTATCACATGACTTCTAGTCTTAAGGTCACTTCATGGCCACAACATGGTTGCTGTAGCTCCAGCCGTTATGTCCATATTCTAGACAGGAAGGAAAAAGGTGGGAAGGGCAAAAGGCTTTAAGCTAGCCTTTTGTAACACCTCTTTTAAGGAGCTTTCCTGGAAGCACCACCCAACAGCTTCTCATTCCTCTTATGGGCCAGAGCATAGCCACGTGATCATCCCAACTATAAGAGAGGGGCTGAGACTTAATTATTTAATTAAGTTGGGTACATTGCTGCCCCTGACAAACAAATTAAGATTCTCTGTCGAGACAGAATGGGAGAATGTGAGTGGACTAGAGTATGATTGTCTCCCATACTTTGTTTTCCAAGCCAGTTATTTAACCTCCAGTTGATTTGACAAGTTCTCAATAACCTTCTAAAAAATTTCATTTTTGCTTAAGATAGCTAGAATTGACTTCTGTCACTTGCAATCAAGACACCAGGAAATGGACACTATGTTATCCTCTATCCACTTGAGCATCCTCCAAGGTGTCCTTGTTGCCACCTCTTCTTCTGATGAGGCCAACACTGGACCCTGCTCTTTGTCCCAACTGCAAGGCACTTCATTTCTACTGGCATTCTGTGCCACGTCCTTGCCACCCAATGTAGGACACATTCCCTGCGAGGTGGGGATGCCTCAGGACCCACTGTGGGCATCTTAGGCCATTGACATTCCTTCCATACACGCACCTCACTGGGCGTGCAGTACCTCGTGGGTCTTGAAGCTCTCCCTGTCTATCTGTCAAGGCCTAGAGTTGGCAGGATGGGGAAGCCCTGCTCACTCATCATCGTCCATTCCTCCAGATTGAGTGTTTATGTCCAGAATTCATTCCATGTGTTTTCCTAATTTACTACTTCACTAAAATTAAGGTTTGGCTTTTGAAACTCAAAAGCTGAGAACTAAGTTCCTCTTTCTACTTTATTGCCATGTCTCTGAGGCAGTGAATGCTGCATGTTCAACTGCCCAAATTGCGGGAACATAGGAATAGCAGGAAGTACCAAGGAGAAAATTATGGCTTGATATTACCAAAATATGATTACATATAGCACATATATATATTATTATATATAGTACAAGTAGCCCCCAACTTATGGTGGGGTTCTGTTCCAACATCTCTGTTGTGCATAAGTCAGTTCTGACGTAGGTTGAATACCTCATTTTTTTTTAGTTTTCATTATTATTTTACTTTTATTATCACTATCTTTATAAATCTGGTCTTTATTTGTCTTTGGGGGTTGGAATCATTACATATAAACTTACAGATACATTTTAATAATACATACTTACATAAAAAAATATACAAATCATAAAAATTTACTCTGGTGATAAAGAAGAGTTGGGTGACACTGGCATTTTGTCAGTTGCGGTAATAACTCCGCTTGTGGAAGGTTCTGGATCATCTGGATTATCCCTGGGAATAGGGATGGTGTTTCTAGTCAGAAAATTAGTGAGAGTTGTCTGTATGGTCCTTTTCTTTTTTTCTTCATATATTTCCTGGTAACATCTCCACTGCTTCCTGACTCTGCCTATCAGCTTGAGCAAAGTGACTTGTGTTTGGATCCATGTTTTCAAGCAACTGAAGCCCCTAATTTAGTTTAGAAAAAACTCCAGCTAATCGTTTCACTGTGAAATTTTTTTTGACAATTTCTCTCCTTCTTCTTCCTCATTTTCTTTTTTTATTGAACTTTAGATGAGGGTTTACAGGAAAAACTAGTTTCTCATCAAACAGGTAGCACACACATTGTCCTTTGACATTGGTTAACAACACGATGACATGTCCACACTCTCCTTTCTCAACCCAGGGTTCCCTATTACCAGCTTTCCTGTCCCCTCCTGCCTTCCAGTCCCTGCCCCAGGGCTGGTGCGCCCCTTTAGTCTTGTTTTGTTCCATGGACCTGTTCAATCTTTGGTGGAAGGGTGAACCTCAGGAGTGGCCTCATTACTGAGCTGAAAGGGTATCTGGGGGCCATACTCTCAGGGTTTTTCCAGTCTTTGTCAGGCCAGCAAGTCTGGTCTTTATTTTTGAGTTAGAATTTTGTTCTACATTTTAATCTAGCTCTGTCCGGGACCCTCTATTGTGATCCCTGTCAGAGCATTCAGTGGTGGTAGCAGGCACCATCTGGTTTTACTGGATTCAGTCTGGTAGAGGCCGTGGTAGATGTGGTCCATCAGTCCTTTGGACTAATCTTTCCCTTGTGTCTTTCTTCTTTGGCATTTCTTTCCTCTTCAAAATCCGTTAAGTTCTGATCTGTCATCCCCTTCTTCGTGTTCTATGAGCTGTTCCACACAGGCGATATCAAGTTCTAAATTTAGAGTTCTTGCTATATGGACTGTTTTTCCACCAATCTCTTCCATCATATTATCCTGGTCAAATGCTTACAGCGTGTTCACATAATTCAGCATTTTTTTCCATATTCCTTGGATGCATTTTCCCATGACTTCCTCCCAGAAAGATGTACTAACAATAAGATGTAGAAAAAAAAAAAAAAAAAGTGATGGTCATAGTGCAGTTCATCATAACTCAGTACATCATAAGTCGGGACTACCTGTATATATATAGTATAATACACACACACACACACACACACACACACACACACACACAAACATCTGCCTCTGGGGACTCTCCATTGAGTTCCTCCTGCACCCATACCACCATTATAACCCCACCATCACCATAATTTCTGCCCCTCCTGATTTCTCCTTCCCACTTGTGTCACTGCCTTTTCTTTTAGCAAGGTTCTTAAGTCTGAGCTTTGTTGTTGTTAGGTGCCATCAAGTGGGTTCCAACTCATAGAGACCCTACGTACAACAGAACGAAACACTGTGCCATCCTCACAATCGCTATTATGCTTGAGCCCATTGTTGCAGCCACTGTGTCAATCCATCTCATTGACGGTCTTCCTCTTTTTTGGCTGATCCTCTACTTTATCAAGCATGGTATCCTTCTTCAGGGACTGATCCCTCCTGATAATATATCCAAAGTATGTGAGACAAAGTCTCGCCATCCTTGCTTCTAAGGAGCATTCTGGCTGTACTTCTTCCAAGACACATTTGTTCATTCTGGCAGTCCATGGTACATTCAGTGTTCTTCGACAACACCACTATTCAAATGCATCAATTCTTCTTCAGTCTTTTGATTTTTTGATTGCTGCTTCCATGGGTGTTGATTGTGAATCCAAGTAAAATGAAATCCTTGACAACTTCAATCTTTTCTCCATTTATCATGATGTTGCTTATTGGTCCAGTTGTGAGGATTTTTGTTTTCTTTATATTGAGGTATAATCCATACTGAAGCCTGTGGTCTTTGATCTTCATCAGTAAATGCTTCAGGTTCTCTTCACTTTCAGCAAGCAAGGTTGTGTCATCTGCATAACGCAGGTTGTTAATGAGTCTGCCTCCAATCCTGATGCCCCGTTCTTCTTCATATAGTCCAGCTTCTCAGATTATTTGCTCAGCATACAGATTGAATAGGCATGGTGAAAGAATACAACCCTGCGTCACACCTTTCCTGACTTTAAACCATGCAGTATCCCTTTGTTCTGTTTGAACAACAGCCACTTGGTCTATGTACAGGTTTCTCATGAGCACAATTAAGTGTTCTGGAATTCCCATTCTTCATAATGTTATCCATAATTTGTTACGATTCACACAGTCAAATGCCTTTGCATAGTCAATAAAACACGGGTATTCTTTGCTTTCAACCAGGATCAATCTGACATCAGCAATGATACCCCTAGTTCCACATCATCTTCTGAATCCGGCTTGAATTTTTGGCAGTTCCCTGTCGATATACTGCTGCAGCCACTTTTGAATGATCTTCAACAGAATTTTACTTGCGTGTGAGATTAATGGGAAACCCTGGTGGCATAGTGGTTAAGCGCTACGGCTGCTAACCAAAAGGTCAGCAGTTCAAATCTGCCAGGTACTCCTTGGAAACTATGGGGCCCTTGTAAACTATGGGGCAGTTGTACTCTGCCCTATAGGGTTGCTATGAGTCAGAATCGACTCGACAGCAGTGGGTTTGGTTTTGGTTTTGGTGATATTAATGATATTGTTCAATAATTTCCTCATTTGGTTGGATCACCTTTCTTGGGAATCGACATAAATATGGATCTCTTCCAGTTGGTTGCCTAGGTAGCTGTCTTCCAAATTTCCTAGCATAGATGACTGAGCACTTCCAGTGCTGCATCCACTTGCTGAAACATCTCAGTTGGTATTCCGTTGATTCCTGGAGTCTAGTTTTTCGCCAATACCTTCAGTGCAGCTTGGACTTCTTCCTTCGGTACTGTTGGTTCCTGATCATATGCTACCTCCTGAAATGGTTGAACATCGACCAATTCTTTTTGGTATAGTGACTCTGTGTATTCCTTCCATCTTTTCTTGATGCTTCCTGTGTCATTGAATATTTTCCCTGTAGAATCCTTCAGTATTCCAACTCAAGGCTTGAATTTTTTCTTCAGTTTTTTCAGCTTAAGAAATGCCAGGCATGTTCTTCCCTTTTGGTTTTCTATCTCCAGGTGTTTGCACATGTCATTATAATACTTTTTTTTGTCTTCTTGAGTCACCCTTTAAAATCTTCTGTTTAGCTCTTCTACTTCATTATTTCTTCCTTTTGCTTTAGCTGCTTGATGTTCAAGAGCAAGTTTCAGAGTCTCTTCTGACATCCATTTTGGTCTTTTCTTTCTTTCCTGTCTTTTTAATGACCTCTTGCTTTCTTCATGATGATGTCCTTTATGTTATTCCACAACTCATCTGGTCTTTGGTCATTAATGTTAAGCATGTCAAAACTTTAAATGTTCATCTCTACAACTTGTCTGGTCTTCGGTCATTAGTGTTCAAGTGTCAAAGGTCTGAACTTTAGGGAGGAAGAAAGGTGGGCTGATATCTTTGCCCACAACTCGTTCTAGGAAAAAGGAACTATAGTGGTTTTCTTCTTTCAGTTGTGTCAGTAGGGTTGATGATGTCGTACAGTGCAGTAACTCATGGTATCACCCCCCACCCCCACAGACCTTCTCCTGTACCAGACCATAGCGTACCCTTAGTAATGTATTTTGTATTAATGTTTCTTGTAAATCTTAATTCCCGTATATCACTCCTTGTCTTTTAATTACTGCTTCATTCTCAAAAATGTTATTGATATAGGTTCATAAATGGTTGTGGTGCATGCTTGTGGCGTGTGCTGCTGACAAAACAATGTGATTCGAAGGGTCGTAGGGTAGTAATGACAGCTGTGATCATGGCACATTAGAAGGTTCAAAGGGTAAATTAGAATAGAGTTTTAGCCTCGTAGGTATATTGATACATGTAAGCTGGGCTTATGAAAAATGTTTTTGTTGTTGTAACTACAGGGATATTTTTGTAAAAAAAATAATAAATTTCTGTTGAAACATTGCACAAAAATTTTATAGACAGTCATTTTGGTGTCTCCCCCTCTGACAGTGTCACCTAGTGTGGTTCATACCCCTGTGATGTCACTGCTTCTTCCCCATCTTCAATCTATGTAATTTACCCAAATAACTCTCAACCCAAACACCTAGTCCCAAAGCAAGGGAAAGGAAAGAGGGAGTGGGCCAGAAAGGCAGGCAGGTTTCCTGGAATGACTTCTAGCATCACTGAGTCACAGAAGCAAAGCTAGAAGGGATGAATTCTTTCATTAGAAAGATGAGGATGCTGTATGGATAAAAAGACTCGGCATACTTTCCTTCTCCTGCTGCTGCAACACTTCCTCCAGAAAGGCTTCCCTGGTTTATCTTGACTTTCTGACCTTCCAATCTGGGTGTTCAGAATTTGGACTCAGCCTTTATATCCTCAGAGGCTGACTCGGGCTGTGGCTCAGGGAAGACGCTTGGGCTCTGTAGGGGAGTAGTATCCTCTACTGAGAGACACAGCTTCCATCTCTGGCCTTATGCTCTCTCTCTTGCCTGTCTGTCATCCAAAAGGGCTCACGAGGAGGGAAATTCTGGGAGGAAATGTCTTCCTAATTCCACTAGAGCTTTTTTTTTTTTTGCCTCTCAGGTTAAGTTGGCAAATTGAACCCACTCATGTGTGTCCCTAAACCCATTAAGACTACTATAAAAAGATTGACCAAAAGGACATAAACGCATGAGGATGGAGAGAAAAGCATAAGAAACAATAGCAAAAAAATTGTTTTGAAAGTTGGAAAGCAGATGGATGAGTGATAATTGACTTAGCAGTCCCAAGAAAGCTGAAACCCAGGGAAAGCTAAGAACAGCCCTAATTTCATGGAAAATCCTAAAATAAAAAAGAAAGAATTGGCAGTCTTAATATACCTCCGGAACTGAGCAGGCCAAAATCAGAACTAGGTGAAAGGTGACAGGGAAGCAGTTAAAGCCCTAGTTCGCCTCTCCAAACCTTCCGTGCTGCAAGGCTCCTTCCTCACCAGGCAAAGGGCTGGGGAATTAGTCTCTGGAAAGAGTGAAACAGAGGGTCTGTGAACTGGGGGCACAAGCACAGCTGAGGATAAAGTACCCTGTGTAGAACAGGGGCAAACTGCATACCAGGAGAGAACCATCTGTTGACAGCCTCAGTTTTCTTCTCTGCGCACTTCCTGTGTCACTGGCAGCCACACTCCACCCCTTTTCTCTGGAGTCTCTGATCAGCCAAAAGAGAAAGAACTAAGGATGTTGGCATTGGATTTGCAATAAATGACCACCCCTGTTTTCCCCTGTCTACCTACAGTGAATCTAAATTGACAAGCCCCATTCCTGCACCCAGGGCTTTCAATAAGCTTTTTAAGCCTTTACCCTTGATCAAAAGCAGACAGCCGAAGATTATATCTTAGGTTTCCTAGAAACAGAGGTTGAAATGGGGATTCAGGTGATTTGTTGGAGACGGGCTCTCAGAATAGGAGGGCGGGGTGAAAGAAGCAGGAGCGGGCAGGGGAAGAAACTGCGCAAGGAAGTAGTCTCACCTGGGGTTTAACCTCAGGCTGATCCCCCAGGGAGCTCTGGAGCCTGAATGGAACCACAGAGTTGATCTCACCTTGAAGCAAGAGGGCTGATTTTTTGTACCGTTATATTCATCAGTCACTGCCTGTGAATTGTCAGGGAGGGGGCCATAATCTGCTAGGCAAGGCAGCTCCTGGGCAAAGGGCAATTCTCTAGAGAAAGGGGCAACAGTGATCCATTAGCAGCCAACAATCACAGCAGCTGGGGGAGGAATGCACTGATCAGATTATCAATATTTCCACCAGATATCTGAGGAAAGCTGCTAACATGGAAGATAGAGAATAAGCAACAATAAAAACAAAACATACAAGCAAACAGAAGAAATCACGACTTATCTTCAAGGATAAGAGATGACATTATACCCATGAAACAAGAACAGGATGCTATTTTAAAAGACAAGACACAAAATGAGCATTAGAATTATTTTTTAAAAAATGAAAGTAGAAATGAAAAACTCAATAGATGGTTTGGTAAATGAAGTCTGGAGCTATTCTAGCAACATTGGAAGGTAGAATAGTATGGAGTAATGTCTTCAAAATTCTGAAGGAGAATCTTATCCAATCTAGAATTCTATACATAGCCAAATTACCAGTCAAGAAAAAAGTAGAACAAAGACAATTTTAGATACTATCTGATGCTCCCTTTTCTAGGAAGTAACTGAAGGATGTGCCTTATTAAGCCAAGTGAGTAAACCAAACAGAAAGACAGTAGAGGAAGCAGGGGACCCAACACAGGGGAAAGATACAGGGAATTCTTGTGAGACAAACATAGGGTGAACCTAGGAGGATTGGAGCAGAGAGACTCAAGAGATAAATATGTTATGAGCTGTCATCAGTGAGATGATGACTGCTATTGTGCCATCTTTGTAACCCGTTTTTCTAGAGGCACAGACCTTTGAGGTGAATTGGCTAAAAGACAGAGATCTCACTTGTTTTTGGAAAGAGCACTAGCTTAGTACTGGTGAGGCTTGGCCTCCAGTCTTGCCTCTGACTTGAAGTAGCTGTGAGCTCTGAGCAAGTAATTTTTTCTTCCTGGACCTCAGAATTGTCTTCTGGAAATGTCAAGGATAGACTCAGTGGAACTCAATGGATTATCCAAAGTTCTTCATATTTTCTGGGCTATTCTTGGATGCACAGGACTCATTCTTTTACTTCCACACTTTGATGGCTTTTGGGAGCCCTGGTAGAGTTGACTCAATCTGCCAAATATGTGCACACAGCCATCTCTACTGAGGGGGCTTACTGCCAGTCTGAGCTCTACCCAAGGGACAGGGCACAGGATCTCTCTGCACTTGGATCCCCCAAATCCTTATGGGTTTGGCTGAGTAAATAAGGCATGAGGCAGAGCACCTTTCCTCAGGCATCCGCCATCATGGAGTTCTTCTCACTCTCCAATTTGGGGATCCATTCTAATGTAGGTGTCTGTGGATGCTTGCTTTCATACTTAGTGCATTCTCTCACACAGGGCATATTGTCTATGAAAACATTTGTCTCCATATTCTTCTAATGATCTTTCTTTAAAATTAAACTTTTTATTTTGAGGTAATTATAGATTCACATGAATTTGTAAGAAATAATACAGAAAGATCTTGTGTGCCCTGCACCCAGTTTCTCTAAAAGTAACATCTTGCATAACTATAGTTCAATATGACAGCCAGGAAATAGTCTTTGATACAACACACCAGTTTTATTCAGATCACATCAGTTTTACATGTATATGTGTGTGTGTATTTAGTTCTATGCAATTTGTGTCACTTGTAATCACAAAAATCATCAAAATAATCACCACCATAGCTGAGATACAGAACAGCTACGTCACCACAAGGACCCCTTGTGCTGTACTTTCATAATTACACTTATACCCCTGCCCCATCCTTTACTTTGCCTGAACCCCTGCCAACCATTAATATGTTCTTCATATCTATAATTTGTCATTTCAAGAATGTTATATAAGTGGACATACAGTTTGTTCCTTTGGGGGTAGGTTTTTTTTTTTTTTTAACTCAGGATACTCCCTGGAGTTGCATCCAAATTGTTTCATGCATTGATAGCTCTTTCCTTTTTTATTGCTGAGTAGTATTCCCTAGTATGGATGTTCCACAGTTTGTTTAACCATTCATCCATTGAATGTTTAAAATCTGGGTTGTTTCCAGTTTTAGCTATTATGAATATAGCTGTAATGAACATATGTGTTCAGGTTTTTGTATGAACATAAGTTTTTGTTTCTCTGGGATAAATGCCCAGAGATATAATAGCTGAGTCATGTGGCAGTTGCTTATTTAGTTTTATAAGAACTTGCCAAACTGTCTTCCAGAGTGACTACTTTTTACACATCCACCAGCGCTGTATGAACAATCCAGTTTCTCTGCGTTCTTGTCAACATTTGGTGTCCGTAAATATTTTCTACCAGTTTGTAGCATGTTTTCTTATTCTTTTAACAAGGTCTTTCACAGAGCAAAAGTTTTTCATTTTGATGAATACTTGTTTATCAAAAATTTTACTATGGAACATGCTTCTGGTGTCAAGTCTAAGAACTTTTTGCTGAGTCCTAGATCCCAAAGATTTTCTCCTACATTTTTTCTAAAAGTTTTACATTTAACTGCATGATTCATTTTGAGTTAATTTTTGTATAAAGTGTGAGGTTATGTCAGGGTTCCTTTTTTTTTTTTTTTTGCCTATGAATGTCCAGTTGTTCCAGCACCATTTGTTAAAAAGGCTGTCTTTTATTCATTGAATTGTTTTTGTATCTTTGTCAAAAACAGTTGGGTGTATCTGGGCTCTCTCTTCTGTTCCATCGATCTGTGTATCTATCCCTTTGCTAGAACCACAGAGTCTTGCTTACTATAACTATACAATAAATCTTGACATCAAGTAGTTGGATTCCTCCCATTTTATTCTTCTTTCTCAATATTATTTTATCTACTCTAGGCTTTTGCCTTTCCATATACATTTTATTATTATTATTTTTAAAATAATTTTTTGTTGTCATTGTTGAGAATATACACAGGAGAACATATACCAATTCAACAATTCCTACATGTATAATTCAGTGATTTTGATTATATTCTTCAAGTTGTGCAGCAATTCTCACCCTCCTGTTCTGAATTGCTCCTCCCCATTACCGTAAAATCACTGCCCCCTAAATTTCCTATCTAATCTTTCGAGTTGCTGTTGTCTATTTGTTGATCTCACATGAATAGGTCTTAAAAGGTCGCAATGTTCGCTAGGTTTATACCGAAGCTTTTTGTTTGTTTGTTTGTTTCTAAGTGATTGCAAATGCTATTGTAAGGAGCCCTCATGGTATAATTGTTCACCACTCAGCTGCTAACCAAAAGTCTAGCAGTTCAAACCCATCCAGTGGCTCCCGTAAAGATTTACAGCCTAGGAAACCCTATGGGGCAGTTCTACTCTGTCCTATAGGGTCTCTATGAGTTGGAATTGATTTGACTGCACACAACAAAAACAAATGCTATTGTGTTTTAAATTTCTATTTCTACATGCTTAATGTCAGCATATAGAAATGTGATTGATTTTTGTGTGTTGATCTTGTACGTTGTGACCTTCTAAATTCACTTATTATTCTAGAAGTGTTTTTGATGATTTTTTGGGATTGTCTGTAGAGCATCATGTCATCTGTAAATAGGGATAGTTTTATTTCTTCCTTTTCAATCTGCATGGCTTTTATTTCTTTTCTTTTTTTTATCTTATTGTGTTGGCTTTGTTGTGATGAGTGGTGAGAAATGACATCTCTGTCTTGCTCCTTCTCTTAGGAGGAAAACATTCAGTATTTCATCATTAAGTATGATGTTAGTTATAGGTTTTATGGCAGCTTTTTATTTATTTTATCAGGTTGAGGTATTTCTCCTCTATTCCCTAATTTGCTGAGAGTTTGTTTAATTATGAATGGGTGTTGGGTTTTGTCAAATGCTTTTTCTGTATTAATTGACATGGTCATATAGTTTTTCTTCTTTAGTCTGTTGATATCATGGATTACATTGATTGATTTTAGAATGTGGCAACATCTTGCATATTTGGAATAAATCCTACTTGTAATTCTTTTTGTACATTGCTTTTTTTATATTCAATATGGAGCCCTGGTGGTGAAGTCATTAAGAACTCAGCTGCTAATAAAAAGGTTGGCAGTTTGAATCCACCAGCCTCTCCTTGGAAACCCTATAGTGCAGTTATACTCTGTCCTATAGGGTCACTATGAGCCAGAATTGACTCAACGGCAACAGGTTGTTTTTTTTTTTTTTTTTTTAGTACTCGATATACATTGCTAGTATTTTGTCAAAGATTTTTGCACCAACTTCATGAGAAATATTGATATGTAGCTCGTTTGTTCATTCACTGGTTCTCTCTCTCTCTCTCCCTCCCTGTCTCCCTCCTTTCCATTTTTTTTCCTACAGTCTTTGTCTGGTTTTGGTGTCAGGGTTAAAAAAATCCTATTGCCATAGAGTTGATTCCAACTCATAGGTGTCTGAGTACTGGCCTGTATTTGTTGTGTTAATGAAGCGGGATTAGTGTACGGTATGTCTTGAGTCGATTTCTTTTGAGATATAAAAGATATTAAACAAGCAAGTAAGAGAAGCAGGAGTGGGGGAAGATTGATGTCACACCACATGAAGATCACCCAGGAACAGAAGCTCAAAAGAGACAGGGACTTTCCTTCAGAGCCAAATGAGAAAGAAAGGCTTGCCCTAGAGACAGTGCCCTGAATTCAGACTTCTAGCCTCCTAAACTGTGAGAAAATTAATTTCTGTGTGTTAAAGCCATCCACTTGTGGTATTTCTGTTATAGCGGCATTAAATAACTAAGACAGAATTTGGTACCAGGAGAGTGGGGTGCTGCTCTGACAGATACCTAAAATGTAGAAGTGGTTTTGGAATTGGATAGTGAGTAGAAGCTGGAAGAGTTTAAGGTGCCTAACAGTAAAATTCTAGATTACCCTGAAGAGGATGTTGGTAGAATTATGACGTCAAAGGCAATTCTAGTGAGGGGTCAGAAGGAAGTGAGGAGAGCTAGAGAGAAAGTCTTATAGAGAATAACATAGCACCAGCAGCAGAATAGTGCTAGAAATGTGGACATTAAATGTGCTTCTGGTGAGGTTTTAAATGAAAATGATGAACATGTGATTGGACAATTGAGGAGGGGAGATATTTTTTATGCCGTGGCAAAGAACTTGTCTGAATTACGTTCAAATATTTGGTGGAAGGTAGAACTTGTAAGTGATGAACTTAGGTAATTGGCTGATGAGACTTCTAAGCAAGATCTTAAAGGGGATGTGTGGTTTCTCATTGCTGCTTATAGTAAAATGTGAGAGGAAAGAGACGGACTTAAAAACCAACTGCACAAGATGAAAACAGAACTTAAAAATTTAGAAAATTCTGTTGTACAAACTAAGGACACCTGTCCTAGAATTTTCACCAAGGACATGGCTACATAATCTTTTGTTAAAGAGACTAAGCCTGTGACTGATGGATCTAACCAACTACCACAGCAGAAAACCCACCAGCTTAGTCTGAAGAGGACAGAGAAAGAAGGAATTTCTACAGGCAGGAAACAGGCCAAAGGAGCTACATCTGTTGTACTCCAAGAAAAGAAAAGGACCATCCCTGGAGCAGCATGGAGATCAGCAGAACTGTTGGAAGGGGCAAGGGAAGAAAGGCCTTCTCAGTTTCAAAGGGTGGGGCCATGGTCTCCTGGATCTCAAAGGGTGGGGCCACAGCCTCCTAGGTTTCAAAGAGTTGAATCTAGGCCAACTCTGTTCTGTTCTGGGTGTGTGGGAGCTACAATAAAGGTGTCCCAGAGGGATGGGGCCAATGCTCAAAGATGTGGTGGTGGGCTGCCAGGCCAAAGGGGCAGACGAATGGGGACTGCCAAGGCCGAGGGGTGGGGTCACCATTCAGATGGACTAGGATAATGGAACTGCCCAAAGCCAAGGGAGCAGAGTTACCATCCCAGTGGGCCTGGAAGGTGGAGCTGAAGCCCAGGGCTGAGGGGCCTCCACCCAGAATCCAGACAGCACAGCCAACACCCAGAGTGTGGAGGGCTGGGCCACTGCCTAGATGGTCTCTGAGAAGAGAAGATTATTTCAAGCCTTTTCTCCAATTTTTTCCATTTGTATTAGAAATGTCTATCTTGTGCCAGTTCCACCATTGTCCTCTGGAAGCAGATAACTTGTATTCTAGACTACACATGTTCACAGATGAAAAGGAAGTTTCCTCCAGGTTGATATATGCGGAAAGTCTCACTTGTATTTGATTTAGATGATTCAGAAGATGAGATTTTAGACTTGGAGTTGACTTAAGACTTTTGGAATGATGTGATAGGGGAAATGTACTTTGCATGTGTGAAGGACATGGAATTTTGGAGGCCAAAAGATGGAATGTTATAGATCGAATTGTGTTCCCAAAAATATATGTTGTAATTCCTAACCTCTATGCCTGTGGTTATAATCCTATTTGGGAATGGGCTGTCTTTGTTATGTTAATGAGGCAAGATTAGTGTAGGGTGTTCTTGAGTCAATCTCTTTTTAGATATAAAAGAAATTAAACAAGCAAGGGAGAGAAATAGAGATGGGGAAGATCTCCAAACCACATGGAGATCTCCAAAGAACTGGGAAACAAGCAAGGGAGGGAAGCAAAGACGGGGAAAGATTGGTGCCAAGCCACATGGAGATCTCCAAAGAACCAGTAAACAAGCTGAAGCTTTCACCAGAGCTGGTCGAGAAAGAAAGACTTCCCCCTAATCCAGTGCTCTGAATTCAGACTTTTAGCCTCCTAAACTGTGAGAAAATAAATTTCTGTTTGTTAAAGCCTTCCTCTTGCGGTGTTTCTGTTATAGCAGCACTAAATAACTAAGATGTGACCTTATAAGATGATCTGGAAAATACTTTCACCTCTTCTATTATCTTGAAGAGATTTATAAAATTGGTGTTAACACTTAAATATTTGTTAGGTTTTTCCAGTGACACCATCTGTACCTGGAGATTTCTTTTCTGGGAGCTTTTAAGTTACAGATTCAGTTTTTTTAATGGTTATGGGATTATTCATATATTTCATCCTGGTTGCATTTTGGTAGTGTGTCTTTTTGAGGAATTGGTCTCCATTTCTTCCTAGTTGTCAAATTTATGAGCATAAAGTTGTTCATAGAGTTATTATCTTTTTAATGGCTTCATGATTTGTAGTGATATCCCTAGTTTCATTTCTGGTATCAGGATTTACATTATTTTTGCTTCAACAGTCAAACATAATTTAAAAGTCTCAAGAGGAAGAGGAGCATCTATTGTATTTACCTGTGTTTTTGTTCTTTCTTCTTTCCTGATGTCCTAAGATTCTTTCTTTTATCACTTCTGACCGTATAGGACAGAGTAGAACTACCCCATAGGTTTCCAAGGAGAGGCTGGTAGATTTGAACTGCCAATCTTTTGGTTAGCTGCTGAGCTCTTAACCACTATGCCACCAGGGCTCCTCCTTTCTGTTTAGAGAACTTCCTTTGGACATTCTTTTAGTGTAGGTCTGCTGGTGTCAAATTCTCTTAGTTTCCCTTATCTGAGAATCTTTTGATTTCTTCTCCATTCCTGAAGGACGTTTTTTGGTGAATATAGAATTCTTCTGGCACTTGACATATGTTGTGTCATTTCTTTCTGGCCTTTATTGTTTCTGATGAGAAATTTCCTGTAATTCTAATAGATTTTCTCCAGTAGGTAATTCATTGTTTTTATCTGTCACTTCTTTCAAGATTTTTTCCTTTTTCTTTAGTTTTTAGAAGTTTGACTGTGATGTGTCTTTGTGTGTAATTCTTTGGTTTTATCCCATTTGGAGATTGTTTGGCTTCTTGAATCTGCAGGTTTGTCTTTTGCCACATTTGGGTAATTTTTAGGTATTATTTATTCAAATACTTTTTCAGACCCACACTCATTCTCCTCTCTATCTGGGACTTCAGTGACACAAATGTTAGATCTTTTGTCATAGCCCCACAGATCACTCAAACTTTGTTCTTTTTTTTTCTCCCAGTCTATTTTCTCTGTTATTCGGATTGGGTAAATTCCGTTTTCTGTCTTCCAGTTCACTCATTCCGTCTTCTATCTCCTTCATTCTACAGTTGAAACTATCCACTGTGTTTTTATACTCGTTATATTTTTAGTTCTAAAATTTCTGCTTTGTTCTCTTTTATATCTTCTTTTTCTTTACTGAGGCTTTCTATTTCCTCATTTGTTTCAAGCATGCTCATAATTTCTTGTGGAAGCTCTTTTTCTTTTTTTACCATTTTAAGGGCTGCTTTAAAATCTTTGCCAGGTAATTTAAAATTTTTTGTCATCTTGGTGTTGGCAGCTGTTAATTACTTTTTGCATTTAAGTTGAAAGTCCTGACTCTCTACTCCTCCTCTGACCTGACCCAGCTGGGAGAAGGAGATGTCCCTCATTAATATCAAGTGAGTGGTCAAAGCCCTGGGTCCCCATGTGGTCTGCACTGAGTGGGGGGAGAATGGTAGATGTGAGAGTGTGGAGGTGGGAGGTTGAGAGGTTTGGGGGCTTCTATATACCTGGTGAGGAAGAAAGTCATGGTTCTCTACTTGTCTTCTCTGATACTCTCCAATTGGAGGGATTGGGGTTGGGACTCCTCCTTACAGTCTGGCAAGAGTAGATGGTTAGGATTCCCCACTCATCGTTTGCTGGGGGGCGGAGGGTGGTGAGATCACTTTTTTTTCCTGCAGGGTTTGGCTGGAGTAGGACAGCTAGTGTCTGAAAGTTTCCTATCTTGCTAGACTGGCCCTTTCTTTGCCCTTTGGCTAGAGAAAGTGGACTTTCTTGGAGATAGTGCACCTCATGGACATTTCTGAGTTGCTGACTTCTCCAGTATCCAGTCAGGGATACATGAAGAAAACCCAGAGAACTCAGCAGCAGACTGTTCTTCAGGTCCTGATCACTAGCTGGTCTGCCTTCTTGTTTCCGTTTTTCACAATCTTCTTGTGTTTGTTTTATATATAATGTCCGGGGTTTTTAGCTGTACTTAGAAAGAAGAATATGAAAAAGTATGTCTACTCCCCTTTTCTGGAAGTGTTCTAACAGACTTTTGAAACTCAACACAGAGCCAGGAACCAGACACAAAGGGGTATACTGAATGATTCCATGTATATGATGTTCTAGAACAGGTAAAAAAAATCTATGCTAGTGGAAACCAGAATGGTGGTTACCCCGGGAGCTATTGCCTGGGAGAGGGCAGGAGGGAGCCTTCTGAGGCACTGGAAATTTGCTATACCTAGATCGTGGTAGAGGTTACAATGTTGAATATATTTGGAAAAAAATTTGAGTTGTACACTTAAGATTTATATACTTTACAGTATATATTTACACTTTAATAAAATAGCATTAAAAGGTGGAGGAGACCCTTTACTTCACTCTTTCTGTTTCATCTTTCCCACTAGGCAATGAGCATACAATGTTCTACTTGCTCGCTAAGTGAGGGAGGGGTTACAGGCTAACCAAGAAATACAAGAGACAAAAAATTTTGGTTAATGTTTTAAAAAAATATTTTGCTTCATTGGGCAATAAAGGTAGGCTAGTGGTCACTCTGGAAGACCTGTAAGGCAGGGGTAGGAGTAGAATTGAGAAGAGTACTACCCCCTGACTTCTGTGTCCATGTGGTTCATGGACTCTCATAATGGGGAGGCCAGTTCCTGAGAAGGGTTTTCCTGCCTCCATTTCCTCCCCTGGTCTCTGTGTTCCACTAAGTTAAGGACAGCTTCTTCCTTTGACAGGTTATCTTTGATTCACCTGACCCTGACCATCAGATCACTGGCAGCCTCAGGGCCATTCTCTTGTTTACTCACCTGGGGATGTTGTGCTCCCTGTGGTGTGAATGATTTACTCTGGTGTCCCTTCCAGCACAAGGTGAGGGTCCTCAGCAGTGCTTGGAGAGGACCAATGAACAGGGGAGCGGGGCAGGTAGAGAGTTTGAACTGGGAGGCTAATGACCCAGGTTCCCCTCTGAGACACGCTGGAAAAAGAAGCACCTTTACTGAGCACCTGTGATGTGCCAAGCCCTTTCACATACACTATTTTATCCCACTGTGACCCTCTGAGGCAAGTATAATTATTATCCCCTGTTATGGACTGAATTGTGCCTTCTCCAAAATAATTTGTTGAAGTTTTAATCCCTGGTACCTGTGAATGTCACCCTGTTTGGAAATAGATTTTGAAGATGTTATTAGTTAAGTCACATGAGGTCATTCTGGAGTAGGGTGGGCCTTAATCCAATATGACTAGTATCCTTACAAAAAGAGGGAAAAAAGGTGCAGGGAGACACAGACAAAGAAGAAAGATGGTGATGTGAAGACAGAGGCAGAGGTTGGAGTGATGCAGTCACAAGCCAAGGAATGCCAAGAACAACTGGAAGCTAGGAAGAGGCAGGAGAAATCTTCTCTTAGAGCTTTCAGAGAGATACCTTGATTTCATAATTGTGAGATAATAAATTTCCATTGTTTTAAGCCATCCAATTTGTGCTGCCTTGTTACAGCATCCCTAGGAAACTAATACATCCTCATTTACAGATGAAGAAATTCAAGGGGTGAAAGAATTTCCCTCTAAAAAGGAGGGAAATAGAAAATCATTATTAGGTAAAGCCTACAGAAATAATGGTTCCAGGTAAGATCCATTGATGGTTGCTAAAATCAGTGGCAAAAATTTAACAACAAATCGTAAAATGGTGACAGTAGTTATGTCAGAACCTGTCTAACTTCAGGGAGGATAATGACCAGGATCAAGATCAGCAGTAGCCCAGAGCTGATTCCCATGAGGTGGAGGTCAGACAGACCACCAACCTCCAACATTTTTACCGATTCTGATACCAGCCATTCCTCCCTTGGAACTCTCTGCTTCCCTTCTGAGTTTGAGAATCCACTGCAGTGGCCACACAGAACTCACAGACCATACTTACAGTTAAGGGCTTATTAAGGAAGTAACAGGGTATAACTTGAGATGAGGATCAGGAAATATGTAGGCAAAGTCTCCCTTCTTCAGTGCAGGACAGCTTTCTTACCTCATCTGCTGTGCAGGCCTCCTCTCAGCCTTCTCAGGACAGGCTCCTCATGGCCCTGCTGTCTGTCACCACTGACTCTGCTGTGGGGCCCCTTCTGGGCCTGTCACTGCTGGCTCTGCCACTGGGCCCCTTCTGGGCCTGTCACTGCTGGCTCTGCCACTGGGCCTTTCTGGGTCTCTCACTGTCTTCAGTGTTATAGCCCTTGACCTGTGTTACAGCTCTTTTAGGAGGATTCTTGCTTCCTCTCTCTGCTTTTTTTTTCTTCTGTCTTCTTCCTTCTCCTTCTATTCCTGCTTCTTTTTGTCTCAAAGACCTCTGTGGGGTTGGCCGCATATATACAGAAACTTCTCATCAATTTCAAGGCATGGCCTTCCCACCAGGGCCATGAACTGACCAGTCCCCTCTCGATAGGCCATAGACACTTCATTTGCATAGTCTATTGACCAATCCTTGCAAGGTGCATACCAATCACAGGACAGGCTGCAGCTATGGCCAGACAAAAAGTATCAAATCTCAAGTTGTTTACAGCTTACCCAAGAAATGTCAATCAACCTGGACAAAAGTAACAAACCCTTTGGGGTAGAAAACTAGGGCAAAGGAACTCCCCAGG
Source organism: Elephas maximus indicus (assembly GCF_024166365.1). Taxonomy (NCBI): domain Eukaryota; kingdom Metazoa; phylum Chordata; class Mammalia; order Proboscidea; family Elephantidae; genus Elephas; species Elephas maximus. Next base: position 42,660,986 of record NC_064843.1, read on the forward strand.
GCTTAGGGAAAAAAAATCCCTCAAGCAGTTTTTCTAAAGAACTAAGGCAAAAAGCCACATAAAGGAAATTATTTCACCACACAAAGTCTCAAAGTACGTCTCCCAGTATATTTATTAATTATAAGGGAAAAACAATAACTTCATAGTGGGCAAACCTAGTAGACACAATCTTAACGAAGTGGTCGGGGTAACATCAGCAGTAATAAACCACATTGACATCATGTACCTCCTACTACGATGCACTGAGAAGGGCATAATATCACTTCCTGCCTTACTCTAATCGTGGATTAAAAAAAAAGACAAACCCAAATCAAGGGACATTCTACAAAATGACCAGTACTCATCAAAAGTGTCAAGATAATGAAGGACCAAAGAACTATCACACTGGTGGAGAACTAAGAAGATACAATTACTAAATGCAGTGTGGGGTCTTGGATTAGATTCTGGTATAGGAAAAGGAAATTAGTAGAAAAATTGGTAGAATGCAAATAAAATTTGTAGTTTAATTAACAGTTTTGTACCAATGTTAATTTCCTGGCTTTGATCATTGTATTCTGGTCATTTAAGATGATAACATTAGGGGAAGCTGGGTGACGGGTCTATGAGGACTCTCTGTACTATTTCAGGGACTTTTTTGTAAGTCTAAAATTATTTCAAATAAAAAGTTAAAAAACACAAAAACAATAGACCTAAATTCTCACAGTGAATAAGTGGAGGTACCAGGATTAGAACCTAGAGCATGGACTCTTTCCACCCTAGTCAGGAGAGATATGGAGGCCAAGGACATGGGGTTGCCTCCTGTCAGAGGCGGAGTGTGACTGTACCTGCTGAGTGGACTTGCCACCCACCTCACTACTTGGGACTCACTATTTTGGTGTGCTCTGTGGCTAGAATCCGCAGAGGATTTTTTTGCCTGAGGGCTTTCTCCAAAGCATGAAGGTAGTACTGTCTATGCTGACCAGAGACCAAAACACCGTCCCATCACCACTAAGCAGCCCTCAATCAATGACTGAGGTGACCAGCTGTATAAACACCCCAGTTCCCTTTCCCCCTGCTGGGATAACAGTAAGGCATGTTCTACACTGGCTTCCGGAGTTCCTTAGTGGAACTGAGCTCGTTGCCCACAGTGGTAACTTGCTTGATAACGAAACTTTCTTGGCTGCCTTCTCTTTCCTGTCTTACATCCCCACTTCCCTACCAGTGTTTCCTGGCACCACCTCCCAGTTAAACTACTTGCATGCAATTCCTTGTCTCAGAGTCTGCTGCCAGGGAGCCCAAACTAAGACACCTGCTGAAAGGCATAATAATGCCTTCAGTCACAGATAGCTTGCCACCAGCAAAGGTATCCATGTGTGATCAGCATTAAGCAGGGCTGCCATGAACAGCTGCCCAGGCTGTGCACTATACAACTACTGGAGTTGTACACACTGGTGCCTGTAATAGTTTCCTACTGCTGCTGTAACAAATTAGCAGACATTTTGTGGTTTAAAACAACACAAAGGCATTCTCTTACAGTTCTGGAGGTTGGAAGTCCACTAGGCTAAAATCAAGTTGTGTTCCTTTCTGGAGGCTCTAGAAAAGAAGGCCATCTCCTTGCCTTTTCCAGCTTCTCCAGGCTGCCTGCATTCCTTGGCTCATGGTCTCTTCCTCCATCTTCAAAGCCAGTAGCATAGCATCTTCAAATCTCTGTCTCTGCTTCTGTTGTTACATCTCTTCCTCTGACTCTCCTGCCTCCCTTTTTCCCTTTCTGATTACCCTGGGCCCACCTGGATAATCCAGGATAATCTCCCCATGTCAAAAATCCTAACTCAATCATACCTGCAAAGTCCCTTTTGCAGTATAAGGTAATATATTCACAGGTTCCTGGGATTCGGGCATGAACATCTTTGGGAGGCCATTATTCTGCTTGCCACAAGGATCCAGGGTCCAGAATGAAAGGGCCTCTGAGCTGGCAGCACCTGCCCTGAGGAATCCAGCTGGCACTGTGAACAAGGGGGAGCATGGTAAAAGGGACTATGATATTAAGTTAAGAATTTACACAGAAAGACATATTTCAGCAGTTACACGGTGTGCGTGCCACCACCTGTTTGTCAGCTTGCTGTACTGTGGTGATATTGCTGTTATGCTATGCCACCGGTATTTCAAATACCAGCAGGGTCACCCATGGTGGACAGATTTCAGCAGAGTTTAGAGACTAAGACAGACCAGAAAGAAAGGCCTGGCAATCTATTTTCAAAAATTAGTCAATGAAAACCCAGTGGATCACAACAGATCACTGTCCAACTTGCTTGCTTTGGACACATCATTAAAAAAAAAAAAAAAATTTTTTTAGGAGGGATCAATTGCTGGAGGAGAACATGATATTTGATGAAGCAGAGGGCCACGGCAAGGGTGAGGGAGACGGAGATGGATTGGCAAAACAGCTACAACATGATCCCGAACATGCTGGAGACCACGAGCATGATGCAGGACTGAGCAAAGTTTCGTCCTGTTATACGTAAGGTCACGAGTTGGAGTCCTGTTGATGGCAGCTATCTGTCTACAATGTGTGTGTGTGTGTGTCGGGGGGAGTGAGGTGGAGGAAGTGAGAGATGAGGGTGACAGTGACAGCAGCCAGGGAGGAACAAGAGGAACAGTAAAGAGAAGGCAGCTGGGCTGAGTCTACTTCCGAGAAAGTGGTCCGGACTGAGGTGGGGCTGCAGAGTGACAAGGCGAAGGTGGAACTTGTGGATTTTAAAGAGAGAAGCTTGAAAGATTAGAAGGCTGCCTAGAATGTGCACATAAGATAGAAAGAAGGAAGGGAGTGTGGCCTGGAGCTCTGGTCAGACAAGGGGGTACACGGAGCCTCTCCACAGTGTCATGGGTTGCAGAGAGGGAGGGGGAGTCAGGGCTCTGAGAGCAGGGAGGAGGAAAAAGAAAGAGAAACTCAGTTGATTATGGGAAATGGGGCTGCAGTTTCATATTGGGAAGGGCCTCTGTGTGGTGTCAGTGTAGGGGTTGGTAACGAGTCAGGGAAGAGTTATAAATTTGCAACTTCTATAAATCCTTTTATCTCCTATTAAAAATCCTCTATGTGTGTCTGTATCAAATGAAATTCATCCATTAATTCATTCTACAAATATTCAACAGATGTCAACCCATATTCACTGGGCAATGTTTTCTGCATTGGAGATATAAATGGTGAGCAAATGAGGTGGTTGAACGGAACCAGGTGATCAGGTGTGGTAGAAAGTCAAGGGTATGAAGGAGGGAGTGGGCTAGTGGATGACGAAGACAGAATAGCCTTTTCCCAGGAGGGAATGATGTAGGATTTTCCGTGTCCTTTCCACCTGCCAGCGGAGGCTTAATTAGCTCCCGCCCTCCAGCCTGGGTTTTGGGGTCCTCCAACCCACCAGTCCTGGGAAGAAGCTGTGAAGCATGTATTCTCCACTCTTCCGTCTTCTGGAGCCCTTCACTGTCTTCTTCCTTCCACCTCCTTCTCTCTCCTCTCCTCATGTCTTCCTTTGCCCTGGAGCTTGGAGGGACCAAGACTAGTGGAGAGTGTGACTGTGGCTTCCTTCTCCTCCTTCCTTCAGGCTCTCTTCCTACCCTTTGGACCCAATTCAAAACAGACAAGATGAAAAGACACTACTGTGAGCCTGGACTTATGCAGGGGTTATAAGATGGGAGGCTCCCATGGCCAAGGGCAATTTTCCAGTAAAGGGGGCATCTGGGAGCCAGAGCAGTAGGGCCAGGAGTGTACCAACCAGTAAAGGAAATCTGTATGAGGCACCAACAATGCCCATTAAAGCAAGACTGGGAACTAGTCGATAATCTCACATCTGCTGGAGGGAGTGCAAATTGGTATAAACCTTGGAAAGATATCTGGTAATATCTTAGAGAGTGGGAGACACACATGCCCTATGGCCCTGCCATTCCACTTCCAGACATATACCCTGGAAGCATTTTGCATGTGCACAAGGAGGCAAGTACAAGAATATTCATTGCCGCATAGTTAGAAATAGAAAAATTGTAAATCAGTTTTCACCTGTAGAAAATTGGATATATTCTCATAATGGAAGGCAGCAGGTAAAATGAACAAGCATTACTGTTATCATCAGAGATAACTCTAAAAACATGTTGAGTGAAAAAAGTATGCCATAGAATGATACGCATAATGATATTGACATAAAGTTTAAAAGCATGCAAAGCAATATGATGTAGTATTTATATACATACTATTAAAAAAAACAAACCCACTGCCCTCCAGTCAATTCTGACTCAGAGCGACCCTATAGGACAGAGTAAAACTATCTCATAGGGTTTCCAAGGAGCGCCTGGTGGATTCCAGCTGTCGACCTTTTGGTTAGCAGCTGTAAGTCTTAATCACTATACCACCGGGGTGTATATATATTAAGAATGTATACATTCTTAGTTAAGAGAATATGTATTAATATATATGTTAAGAACATGCTTAGGAATGCTAATAGTCAACATGAGAGTCAATAGAGAGGAGTGGGATTTGAAGCCAGATGGGATGGATTTACATTCTAGCTCTGCCTCTTACTGTTTTTGTTATCTTGGAGAAGTTACTCAACCTTGGCACACCTTAGCTTTCTTATGTGTAAAATGGGAAATTACAATAGTGTTAGACAGCAATTGCTGCAATAATGCTATTTACAAACAACCTCTAAGCTCAGTGGCTTACAACTATAAGCATTTATTTTTCATTCACAGGCCTACAGGTGTCTGTGGCTCTGCTGGGCTTGGCTGGGCTTAGCTGTAGGCTGTGGGTTGGGGTCAAGGCTGCTTCATGTGTCTCTATCAGCAACTACACATGGCGTGTTCTTTTAATGGCAGAGTGCGAGCAGAAACACGTGTTGCCTCTTAAGTTTTTCGCTCAGAACTGGCATGTTGCTTTTACCTACATTCCATTGGCCAAAGCAAACCACACAACCAAGGTTGAAGTCAGTGGCGTGGGGGAAGTACACTCCACCCAAAGTGAACCAGGGCAAGGGCAGAAAGAGAAGGAAGAAGTGTGAGTAAATAATAACACAGCAATGCCTACCTTCCAGAGTTTCTTAGAGGAGTAAACGAGTTAATGTACGTAATGGGCTTAGAGCAGTGGCTGGCACATAGTAGGTGCTGTATTCTTTTTATTCAGGAAAACAGTGAACTCTGGGAGGAAGGGTGGATTCAACTTTATTTTTAAAGTTTTCTTCTTTCTTAAGATCATAAACAAGAAAAAGAAGAAAAATATTTGTTTTCAAGAGATGGCTTTTTGGATGGGTAGGAATTGGCTACTCCCAGAGGGAGAGTGGACGATGGGGATTGAGGAGTAGACTTGTCAGAGTTTTCCAGAGAAACAGAACCAATAAGATACATGTTTGTGAGTGTGTGTGTGTATGTGTATATGTATATATACACACATATATATGTGTATACATATACATATACACACATATATACACTTAAAGAGAGAGAGGAAGAGAGAGACTGAGATTGATTTTAAGCAATAGTGGGGCTGGCAAGTCCAAAATCCATAGGTCAGGCAAGCGGCTGGAAACTCTGTAGGATGACTATGTTAGTCCTAAGACAGAATCCCTCTCCCTTGGGAAAATTCAGTCTTTGCTCTTAGGGCTTTTAATGGGTTAAATGAGGCCCACTCATACCCACATTGTGTAGGGTAATCCCCATTACTTACAGTAACTGATGGTAAATGTCAATCATATAAATGCTTCATTGCAACATATAGACTAGTGTTTGACCAAACAGCTAGGCACCATAGCCTAGCCAAGTTGACACGTAAAATTAGCCATCATGGGGAGGGACAGACATTCCCCGGGGATGGACACATGAAATCTTGGGAGAGGATGAAATTATTGTGGGAGAGGGTCTTACAGAGAGAGGAGTGCTCCAGCCCGGACCACAGGGAGTACCACATTTAGGTGATGGGAGAAAGAAGAGGAAGATGAAAAACTCAATTATAGACTCCGTGAGGCATAGACTATGTGGTTTTGCTTGTTTCTGTGTCCCCGCACCTAGTACAATGCCTGGCACAGAATGAACGCTCGTAAAGGGGACAAGGAAGGAAGGAAGCAGCAGTGATGGAGACAGAGGTCAGAGAATCAGCAAACAACCAGGAGCCCTCACCCTGAAAGCCAGAGGAGGGGAGGATTAGAGGGGGTGGACAACTTCCTGTGGACTCATCAGCAATGGCCATTGTCCCACTCTGGACTTGGCCTTGCTGTCTGATGTTCTGGGACAGAGGAGACAGGCCTCCTATTTTATTTGGAGAGTTTTGGGTCAGCCCCAGCTTCTGAGCAGGAGGAGCTGAAAGGCCCCCTCCCCTGTCCATCTCTTTATTCCACTGCCGCCTTCTCTTCCTTTTCCCTTTTTCTGCCCCAACTCCCATATGGAGTCTTCTCCCAGCCTCCCTCCTCCTCAGGTCCCCACCGTGTAGAGGAGGATGCAGAGGCCAAGTCAGGAAGGAGGCCTGGGGCAGGTGAGGCTCTCTGAAGCGAGGAGTAGGGAGGGATGGAGCCCTTTTTTTGTTGCTTCCCTGCTTTGGCCTGCAAAGCTCCACTGATTCTTTGTGAAGGTCGGGCAGCCAAAGACCTGGGGAGAAGGTAGGACTTATTTCCTTATAAATGATGTGGTTATGAGGGCGGGAGTTTCATATGTGGCTTTTTGCATCATTAGGTTATTAGGTAGTTACCCCATTAGAGGGCTTGTAGGTCTCTAGCTGCTCTGACTCACAGCCTGAAACACCTGTGAGGTGAGCCATTGGGGATGGCGCTCTGAGGAGGAACCCTGGTCAGATGGGGCTACTCCTCGGGAGCCCAAGTGTCACAAAAAACCTGGGCTTTAGAGTCATGCTGCCTGAGTCCAAGTCCTGTCCCACCACTTGCCAGCTGTGTGACCTTGGGCAAATTACTATTCCTCTCTGAGCTTTCATTTCCATGTTAGCGCAATGGTGGTGGTTATGAAAAGCATGTGACAAAACACTGTATTTAAAGCCCAGCACATAGTAGGAGCTCAATTAATGTTTCCCCTTCTTCTCTTGCAGTGGCTGACTCACAGCACTGGCTGTGAGTCAGCTAGTCGTGGCCCAATCTGTTGTTGTTAGCTGCCGTCTAACTGACTCCCAGCACACAAAGCTGAGCTGATAGACAGCTGGCGGCTGCACAGGAGGTGTGCTGGCTGGACCAGAAATTGAACCTGGTCTCCCGCATAAAAAGACCAAAACCAAACCCATTGCCTTCAGGTCGATTCTAACTCATATCGACCCTATAGGACAGAGTAGAACTGCCCCATAGAGTTTCCAAGGAGTGGTGGAGGATTCCAACTGCCAACCTTTTGGTTAGCAGCTGAACTCTCAACCACTGCGCCACCAGGTCTCCCACATGGAAGGTAAGAATTCTACCACTGACCCACCAATGCCCTCAATCCAATCTGAGTGGTGTCCTGTATAAGAGAGAAGAGGTGCAGCGAGATAAGCAGAGGGAAAATGGCCGTGTGACCAGCAGAGTTATGCTGCAGCTTTGAGCCAAGAAGCACCTGTGGCTGCCAGAACCTGGGAGAGGCAAGAAGAGATCTTCCCTAGGGTCTTCTGAGAGAACATGTCCCTTCTGACACCCTGAATTCGGACTCCTAGTCTCCAGAACAGCAAGACAATAAATTTCTGTTCTCATAAGCTACCCAATTTGTGGTGCTTTGTTACGGCAGCCCTAAGAGACTAGTACAATAAAGCTCAGATTTCCCCGCAGGAAGTTAGTGGTTGGTACTTTGGAAAATCGCTGGGCAGTATCTACTAAACCCACTTTCCCTGACTCAGCAATCCCACTCTTAGGAATATAACCAACAGAAGAGAATGTTCAGTCCACCAAAAGACATGCACTAGAATATCTCTTGCAACTTTACTCCTAATAGCCCCAAACTGGCCACTACTGGATGGTCCATCGACAGGGGAATTGATAAACAAATTCTAGTATATTCCTGTAATGGAATACTAAAACCTGTTGCTATTCAGTTGGTTCCAACTCATAGCTACCCTGTGTACAACAGAATGAAACACTGCCCAGTCCTGTGCCATCCTCACAATCGTTGTTATGCTTGAGCTCACTGTTCCAGCCACTGTGTCAATACAACCTGGCTGTACTTCTTCCAAGACAAATATGTTCATTCTTCTAGCAGCCCATGATGTATTCAATATTCTTCACCAACATCGTAATTCAAAGGCGTCAATTCTTTTTCGGTCTTCCCTGTTCATTGTCTAGCTTTCACAGGCACATGAGGCAATTGAAAATATCATCTCTTGGGTCAGGCACACCTTAGTCCTCAAAGTGACATCTTTGCTTTTCAACACTTGAAAGAGGTCTTTTGCAGCAGATTTGTGCAAAGTAAATTATACTTATATTTAAGATTTTTTTTTTTTAAATAAAAGACATTCAGCCCTAGGTGAAGAAAATCAAAGACACAAGGGAAAGATTAGTCCGAAAGACTAATGAACCACAAGTACCACAGACTGAGTCCAGCACAAGTAGATGGTGCCAGGATACCACCATTGACAGCTCTGACAGGCATCACAATAGAGGGCCCCAGACAGAGCTGGAGAAAAATGTAGAACAAAATTCTAACACACAAAAAAAGGTCAGACTTACTGGCCTAACAGAGACTGGAGAGACCATGTGAGTATGGCCCCTGGACACCCGTTTAGCTCAGTAATGAAGTTATTACTGAGGTTCGCCCTTCATCCAAAGATTAGACAGGCTCATAAAACAAAACAAGACTAAATGGGCACACCAGCCCAGGGGCAAGGATGAGAAGGCAGGAGGGGGCAGGAAAGCTGGCAAATAGGAAACCCAAGTTAGAGAAGAGGAGTGTTGACATGTCATGGGGGTGGCAACCAATGTCACAAAACAATATGTGTATTAGTTGTTTAATGAGAAGCTAGTTTGCTCTGTAAACCTTCAAATAAAGTACATTAAAAAAAAAAAAAAGATACTCAGCCCTTGGCATGCCTAGAGGTCAATGACTTCCAGGGCTTGACTCCCACTTGCCAAATTCACAGGAGCTTGATGTATGAACTGGAAGATTGACTATATGATTTCAAGGAGGACGTTAATGAGCCAGGGGCCCGGTGCCTGTGTCACTTGGGCAGTGCTGGAGACAAACTCTCCAGCGAGGTGCTCAGAATGCCCTCTTCTGAGTTGCTGCCAGTTGATTACGCCTCTTCCTTGGACTGTTGTTGTTAGGTGCTGTCGAGTCGGCTCTGACTCATAGTGACCCTATGCACAACAGAACGAAACACTGCCCGGTCCTGCGCCATCCTTACAATAGTTGTTATACTTGAGCTCATAGTTGCAGCCACTGTGTCAATCCACCTCGTTGAGGATTTTCCGCTGACCCTGTACTTTGCCAAACATGATGTCCTCCAGGGACTGATCCCTCCTGACAACATGTCCAAAGTACATAAGATGCAATCTCGCCATCCTTGTTTCTAAGACAGATTTATTCTTTCTTTTGGCAGTCCATGGTATAATCAATATTTTCGTTAACACCGCAATTCAAAGGCGTTAATTCTCCTTTGGTCTTCCTTTTTCATTGTCCATCTTTCACATGCATATGATGAGACTGAAAATACCATGGCTTAGGTCAGGTGCACCTTAGTCTTCAAGGTGACATCTTTGCTTTTCAACACTTAAAGAGGTCCTTTGCATCAGATTTACCCAGTGCAATGCATCGTTTGATTTCTTGGCTGCTGCTTCCGTGGCTGTTGATTGTGGATCCAGATAAAATGACATCCTTGACAACTTCAGTCTTTTCTCCCTTTATCATGATGTTGCTCATTGGTCTATTTGTGAGGGTTATTTTGTTTTCTTTATGTTGAGGTACAATCCATACCGAAGGCTGTGGTCTTTGATCTTCATTAGTAAGTGCTTCAGCCCTTTTCACTTTCGGCAAGCAAGGTTGTATCATCTGCATAGTAAAAGTAGTTAATGAGTCTTCCTCCAATCCTGATGCCACATTCTTCTTCGTATAGTCCAACTTTTCGGATTATTTGCCCTGCATACAGATTGAATAGGTATGGTGAAACGATACAACCCTGATGTACGCCTTTCCTGACTTTAAACCAAACAGTATCCACTTGTTCTGTCCGAACAACTGCCCCTTGATCTATGTAAAGGTTCCTCATGAGCACAATGAAGTGTTCTGGAATTCCCATTCTTCACAACGTTACCCATAATTTGTTATGATCCACGCAGTTGAATGCCTTTGCGTAGTCAATAAAACACAGGTAAACATCTTTCTGGTATTCTCTGCTTTCAGCCAGGATCGATCTGACATCAGCAATGATATCCCTGGTTCCACGTCCTCTTCTGAAACCAGCTTGAGTTTCTGGCAGTTCCCTGTCATTATACTGCTGCAGCTGTTTCTGAATGATCTTCAGCAAAATTTTGCTTGCATGTGATATTGTTCTATAATTTCCACATTCGGTTGAACCACCTTTCTTGGGAATAGGCATAAATATGGTTCTCTTCCAGTCAGTTGGCCAGGAAGCTGTCTTCCACATTTCTTGGCATAGAAGAGTGAGCACCTCCAGTGCTACATCTGTTTGTTGAAACATCTCAGTTAATATTCCATCAGTTTCTGGAGCCTTGTTTTTTGCTAGTGCCTTCAGAACAGCTTGGACTTCTTCCTTCAGTACCATCGGTTCCTGATCATATGCTACCTCTTGAAATGGCCGAACATCGACTAGTTCTTTTTGGTATAATGAGTCTTTGTACTCTTTCCATCATCTTTTGATGCTTTCTGTGTCGTTTAATATTTTCCCCATAGGATCCTTCACCATTGCAACTCGAGGCCTGAATTTTTTCTTCAGTTCTTTCAGCTTGAGAAACGCCTGGTGTGTTCTTCCCTTTTGGTTTTCCATCTCCAGCTCTTTGCACATGTCATTATAATACTTTACTTTGTCTTCTTGAGCCGCCCTTTGAAATGTTCTGTTCAATTCTTTTACTTCATCGTTTCTTCCTTTTTCTTTTGCTACTTGATGTTTAATAGCAAGTTTCAGAGTGCCCTCTGACATCCATCTTGGTCTTTTCTTTCTTTCCTGTCTTTTCAATGACCTCTTGCTTTCTTCATGTATGATGTCCTTGATGTCATTCCACAACTCGTCTGGTCTTTGGTCATTAGTTTTCAATGCACCAAATCTATTCTTGAGATGGTCTCTAAATTCAAGTGGGATATACTCAAGGTCATATTTTGGCTCTCATGGACTTGCTCTGATTTTCTTCAGTTTCAGCTTGAACTTGCATGTGGGCAATTGATGGCCTATTCCACAGTCAGCTCCTGGCCTTGAGTTCTGACCGATAATATTGAGCTTTTCCATCGTCTCTTTCCACAGATGTAGTCAATTTGATTCCTGTGTGCTCCATCTGGTGAGGTCCATGTTTATACCCAGTGCCATCGAGTCGATTCTGACTCATAGCGATCCTTTAGGACAGAGTAGAACTGCCCCCATGTGTATAGCTGCCGTTTATGTTGGTGAAAGAAGGTATTTGCCATGAAGAAGTCATTGGTCTTGCAAAATTCTTTCATTCGCTCTCTGGCATTGTTTCTATCACCAAGGCCATATTTTCCAGCTACGGATCCTTCTTCGTTTCCAACTTTTGCATTCCAGCCACCAGTAATTATCAATGCATGATGATTGCATGTTCGATCGATTTCAGACTGCAGCAGCTGATAAAAGTCTTCAGTTTCTTCATCTTTGGCCTTAGTGGTTGGTGTGTAAATTTGAATAATAGTCATATTAACTGGTCTTCTTTGTAGGTGTATGGATATTATCCTATCACTGACAGCGTTGTACTTCAGGATAGATCTTGAAACGTTCTTTTTGACGATGAATGCAACACTATTCCTCTTCAAGCTGTCATTCCCGGCATAGTGGACTGTATGATTGTCCAATTCAAAATGGCCAGCATCAGTCCATTTCAGCTCATTAATGCCTAGGATATCAATGTTTATGTGTTCCATTTCATTGTTGATGATTTCTAATTTTCCTAGATTCATACTTTGTACGTTCCAGGTTCTGATTATTAATGGATGTTTGCAGCTGTTTCTTCTCATTTTGAGTTGTGCCACATCAGCAGATGAAGGTCCCGAAAGCTTTACTCCATCCACGTCATTAAGGTCAGCTCTACTTTGAGTAGGAGGCTCTTCCCCAGGCATCTTTTGAGTGCCTTCCAACCTGGGGGGCTCATCTTCCAGCACTATATCAGACAATGTTCCGCTGCTATTCATAAGGTTTTCACTGGCTAATGCTTTTTAGAAGTAGACTGCCAGGCCCTTCTTCCTAGTCTGTCTTAGTCTGGAAGCTCAGCTGAAACCTGTCCTCCATGGGTGACCCTGCTCGTATCCTTGAACTAGATACCACATTATCAGCCAGGTTCTAACTTCACTCTGGAGCCCTGTGTCCTTGTGGAAATATTGAGCCCCCTGTGCTCTAGTTCCTTCATCTTTAACATGAGGGTAGGCTTACCCTCCCTCCCAAGGTGGCTGTGAGAAGCATGTGACAAAATACTGTGTTTAAAGCCTAGCACATAGTAGGAGCTCAACTAATATTTACCCTCCCTTTCCCAGGGACAGGATTGCAGTGACTGACTCAGGGCAAGTTTTTATTTTTATACCTTCCAGGTTCTGAGCCTTTTGCTGGTAGCCTAAAGCAGTGACAAAACACCCCTGAGGACCTTCTTGATTGTTTCTCAGTTCACGTACATAACAACTTGTGTCTGAAAAGGGTTTTGGGAAATACTGGGCCAACTTACAGGCTCAGAATGTATTTTCCACCAGTGCTCTATTGCTTGGAGTCCTACTCTGAGTGTGTCCTCCTGTGAAGCCAACAACGCTTCCTTTGCTGCGGGGCCAGGGCCAGGGCACATAAATGGGTTTTCCAGTTGGTGGATTGATGGGGTTGGGAGCCCTTGTTGCAGAAAGAACAGAACATTATGGAGGCTAAACTTATTGGGGGAACACTTAGGGATCCTTACATCCTCTTCTGTCCCCTTGAGTTACTCCTGGGGCCTCATCATCCTGGTGAGACTACAAGAGGTGGGTGTGAGCAGTGAGCTCTGGCGACAGCTGTCCTTTTTGCATCTTCCTCCTCCTGCCCCCGGGGCTCACCCCTCTATCCATGTTCTGACCACTTTAGGCTAAGGATTGGTAGGGTGCAAAGAAGCTGGGGGGAGTTTGGTGGGGACTGACCGGAGGTACCTGGGGAATGGGGTGTCCTCTTGAAGGGTCTGCTTGGGGACCTGATTCAGTGGATGCCAGGCAGGGTGGGAGAGTGGGGATCTGTCTAGATTCCCAATAATTCAGCCTCAGAAGAAGTGGGGATTTGAAGTGCTGGTAACTTCCCACAAGTGTGGCAGGGAGGTGTGTGGGAATATGCCCTTGGGCCAACATCATGAAGCCCTGGGATGCCCCTCCTGCTCTCCTTTCTCCCCTTGTCCTCCTTACTAAAAGGATTTCACCAAGAATAGGAATGGCAGTTCTGAGTTTTGGAGGACTTACCTTGTGTTGGGGACATTGTGCTAGTGCTGCACAATCTGGTTTAGTTTAACCTCCCCACCACACACGTATGTGGGTATTATGCTCATTTCACAGGAGAGTCAGCTGAATCTTGCCCACTGTGATACAAGATATTGGAGCTCCACCCAGATCCCTTTTCCACCCTCTAGTTTCTGCCAGTGCTGTGGCTAAAAGCTTACATCTGCGACCTCTCTGGAGGATGGCCCTTGGCTGATGGGAGCTACCTTGTCCAGAGCCTCCTGGGAACACATACTCCCTTCTCCATCCCCAGTCTCCCCTCCCCTCAGGGAAGGCCAGTGATTGGCACAGGGGTACAGAAGCCCCCCCCAGCCCCCCCCCCCCCCCCCCCCCCGCTTGCCCCAACAGAGGACAACTCTGTGGCCTATCATATTTCAGAGCTCCCTGTGGGGCAGGCTGAGACTAGACTCCAGCTGAGCCATATCCTTGCTCAGCATATTCCCTTGCCCTGTTCTGCTTCCTTTTCTCCCTTCCTGACATCCTTTGCTCAGTAAATCATGGGCACATAAACCTGATCTGAGGCCCCATCTCTTCTAGGGAATGGGACCCATGACACCTATTAAGGAGAGATTTAAACCTAGGTCTAGCTGACTTCAAAGCTGGCCCACTGGACTTATGCATTGTCCATAGCTGGATTGAGTGAACTCGTCCTGGGGGGATGGGTCCCTGGCTGAGGAGAGTCCTAGCCTTTAGGAAGGTCTTCGTGAGTTTGTCCCTCCCTTGCTTGCGTACCGCTTACTGATATCTCATTCCACAAAACATGGCACCGGCAACAGGCTATCAGCTAGGAGCCCCCAAAGAAGCAGGGAAGGTGGGGAAGCTGAGGACTATACTTGTGGGTGGGAGGGAGTCTGTGAGTCTCATTCCTGAGGCTTCCCAGAGTAGGAAGTCGCTGCTTCTGGGGAGGCCAGATGTGCAGCAACAGGAATTGGGCTAGGAGTCCTGAGTTGCTCCTCGGGAGAGAGTGTGAGTCAAACCCCATCGGCAGCTGCCTGGTCAACAGCCTCCAGGCTGAAGCCATGGTCCCTGTTTGCAGCCCCCTGCCTGTGGAAGTGCTGAGTCATCACCCTGGGAAGGTCTTTGCTGGCTTTTTCCATAACTTGGAGGTTTGGAAGTGTCCCAGTCACGTCTCCTCCAGTAAGAATTTCGCCTCCAGCTTTCCCTGGTGGCTTCCAGCCCTCTCTGAGAGACAGCTGCTCAGGGATGGCAAATAAGTGAGAACAAGCCATCTCAGGTGGGGATGAGAGTGTCTGGACCAGAGAAGGTGGAGCCAAGGCCCAGCAGAGGAATAGCTAGGTGTGGCTGAAGGGTGAGGGAAAGCTGACTCCCAAAGAGCATTCTACTCCATGGAACATTCCTCTCCAAGAGAAGATAACAAGAGGTTGGGGGTGCCAGTCTGCAGAAGGCTCCCCTTAACAAAAAGAGGCATGTTGGGCTTTGGTTAAAGGCCTTTACTGCTGCCTTCTCTTTGAAAGGATGTGGTGTGGGGGCTTTGGTGTTAGACAGACCTGATTAAAACCCTATTCTACCCTTGTAAATTCTGAGATGCTAGGAAAGTCACTGAACATTTTAGAGACTTAGATTCCATATCCATAAAATGGGTGGCCATGCTCAGCACACAGGCTTACTGTCTGGGATGGCCCAAGTCAAATGAAGAAAGTAGTTTAGCAAGAGGCAGAGATATCCTTGGTGGAATAGGAATGCTAAAGAAAAGTGCAGCCAACTTCACCGTGAAGAAATTAATTTGCTTCTAGAGCCTGGGTGATGGATATAAAGCTACTGCCCACCCATTCCAGTGCTCAAGGCAGACATCACTAGTTGATACCTGCATACTGTACTCCTGGATACAGCTTCTGGATACAGCTTCTGGGTAGCTTCTAGTAATTGATCTGAGGTGGCACTTGAGATGAAACCTGTGCTGTCATCCCTGCCCTCCAGTCAAGAGGCCATGACAACCATCATGGAAGAGAGTCCATGAGGAGGGACTTAAAGGAAAGAAAACCTGCCCTTTAGGGGTCTTCAAGCTTGAACTCTTCAGGATAGAGCTGAGTTCTGACTGAATAGCCCAAAAGTTCTATCATTTTCTGGTAGCTTGAGCTACTGAAGAGAGGTCAGGCTTGAGGTGGGCCTACCAGACAACCACTAACTTGGTAAGACCAGCCTCACCAAAGGTGGACTCTTACCTGCATTGCCCCAGGAGCAGATCCTGGAACAAGGATTCAAGTGCAAGTAGTTTATTTGTGAAGTGATCCCAGGACCTCCAGTAGGTAAGGAAGTGAGACCAGGAAGAGGAGGCAGAAAATGAAGGGTACATTTTAAAGTAGGTTGTCACTATGGGCGACTGGAGCTTAATCCTGCTGAGGAACTCTGGGAGCAGTGCACAGCACACTTCCGAGTTACCTTATCTGAAGGGTGAGGGAGCTGGGGTATTTATATATCAACTCCCATCTGTCATCAGTTGAGGCCTGGGCATAAAAAAAATACACGTGAAAAAATGGGCTCAAGCAATCAGCGGAAGCCCTTGGGCAAAAAATTGGTAGTTGGAAGTGGTAAGGGGCTCAAACAGTATCTGCTACACACGTGCTTCCTAAATCCTGAGGAATTCAAGTGAGTCTGTTCATTGAAATTCAGGATGCCTACCCTTTCTCAGTATGAGTTTCTCTTTAAGATGCCAGCAGCCTCACCCTGCCCCAGTCCTCTACACCCCTAACTCGTTGCTGTTGCTGACAGACGAGTGGATTCCAACTCATAGAGACCCTATAGGGCAGGGTAGAACTGACCCATAGAGTTTCCAAAGAGCACCTGGTGGATTGAAACTGCTGACCTTTTGGTTAGCAGCCATAGCCCTTAACTACTATGCCATTGGGGTTTCTGCTCCACCCCTAGGGGGATAAGATACATAGTCCCTACCCAGGCTTGCCTACTTTCACTGCCTTCTCTCACAACCATGGCCAAAAACAAAAATCCAAACCTGTTGCCATCAAGTTGATTCCGACTCATAGCTACCCTATAGGACAGAGTAGAACTGCCCCATAGGGTTCCCAAGGAGTGGCTGGTGGATTTGAACTGCCGACTTTTTGGTTAGCAGCCAAGCTCTTAACCACTGTGCCACCAGGGCTCCCACAACTGTGGCAGACATTGCTAATTCATCACAAAACCCTTTCAGACAAGGTCTCACAGCCTTTCTCAAGTGAGTGAGTGCTCTAGTTAACCCATGTAACGTAAGAGGAATAATTCCAGAAAAATCTCTAATAAGCACTTAACATGTGGCCTGGCACATAGTCCACCATGACCACCAGCAGCTGTCAAGTTGACTCTGACTCATGGTGACCCCATGAGTTGCTCCATAAATGGATGCTGTTAGTATCATTACGGTTGCTGCTTAGAGATGAAACCCACTGGCCAAACCCACCCTGTCCCTATATAGAGAAAGAATTTGTCAGAATCATCCTCTGCAGCAGCTATTAAAGAGCAGGGTGCAGAGGAAAAGAAGTGAGAAAATCCAGAAGTTGGGGTTATATGGGAGGGAGTAATTTTGGAGCCTGGAGTCCCACCAGGAGGGAGGCCTGGATGATGTGAGTCAGGAGGGTTGGTGGGAGCTTGGTGCCCAGGAGAAGCTAGCAAGGGAGGAGATGAGGTGAGAGATGCTAAAATGGTCTCCTGTTCCTCATCTTCCATACGTGGGTCCTGGTCACCAGAAACGCCAAGTCCAACCTCATGTTCCTTCCCCTCGTTCTGCCCTCCTGCCTCTCTTCCCCTCTGGCACCCACTTAGGATCAGAGACCAGGACTGACCTCCAGGGCTCCCAGAGGCTTGTCCCTTGATTCTTCCTGGTCCAGACTCCAGTGAGCGAGATCTCTTGTGGAGAAATTGGCCAGAGGCTATAATTAAAGCAGCCGGTGGGTGGTTCAGGAATGTGCTCGAAAACCTGAGATGTGGTAGATTGATTGTGAAAATGGCCCTAGTTCTCCACCTTTCCCTGAATCCACACAATGTGATCTGATAGCTCCATAGACACGGAGAGTCTCTTTCCAACCCCTTGAACTGATCTGGGCCTGTGACTTGCTTTGGCCCACAGAATGCAGTGAAGTGATGGTGTGCCTTTGAGCCTGCACCTCAAGAAAACTTGCCTGCTCTGCTTGCAGGCTTGGAACACTGCCACTCCCTTGTGAACAAGCTCAGCTAGCCTACTGGAGGATGAGTGCACACAGAGCAGAAAGAAGCTTCTTATCCAAGGCTGTCGTGGTCCAGCTAGCCACTAGGTGATGCCCAAACATGTCGGAGAGCCCAGCTAAGATCATCAAAGACACCTACTATCCCATAGCTGACTGCAGACACATGAGTGATCCCAGACAATACAAGAACTGTTCCCCTGAGTTATAGACTCATGAGCAATAATTAACCAGTTGACATCAAGTCAACCCTGACTTATGGAAACTCTGTGTGTGTCAGAGTAGAACAGTGCTCCATAGGGTTTTCAATGGCTGATTTTCTGGAAGGCCTTTCTTCTGAGGCACGTCTGTGTGAACTCAAACCAACATTTTGGTTAGTAGCTGAGTACGCTAATTGTACCACCAAGGGACTCCTATGATAATAATAATAATAAATGGTTATTGTTTTAAGTCGCCAGGCTTGGAGGGGTTTGTTACACTGCATTAGCTAACTGATACACCAAGTCCCAGGGGTCAGACCTTCTTCCCTTGCTCCAGCTGGACAAGGATCACAGCTTCCAGCCTGTCCCAGGCATCTGCAGAAGTCTCCCTCGTGGCTTCCCCCGTCTGTAGGACTGCCCTGGTACTCTCTCATCATCTTGCTGATTTCCTCTTTGAGGAGGCTCGTGTTGCGTGTGTGGGGGTGTGTGTGTGTGTGCATTCTGAGGTGCATTTCACAACTTGGGTTCAGTCTTCTCCTCTCGTTGAGGACTTCCTGAGGTCCAGGCTGTGCTTTGTCCTTGGGCGGGGTTCCCCAGGCAGGGACCTGGGTTTCTCATTCCTTGGAAGTGACTCCTGCCTAGTGCTCAGTCTAAGTTGTTGGAATCTAGCTCTGTGGGTTCCATCCACTCCCATAAACTTCCCTGCCCTGCCCCTTAATCCAGCAAGACTGCTGAGTTGCTGCCTCCACCTGCAGAGTGAAAACAGGTATCCCTGGTTGGGTCAGCTTGCCCTGGAGCTGTCCTGTAGCTTGCCCTGCCCTTTCACGGGGCCTTCCCCACCTAGTGGCTCTCCGTGAACTTGAACTTCGCCAGTCATGGGGTGAGCGCCCTCTGTCCCATCTCTGCTGTGGTAGGACTTGAATTGACGAACCAGAGTGACTTAGGCCACAGCCCAGATCTCTCTGGCACTCAGCCCTGGGCTCTGTCCACACACCCTTGACCTGTCAGGGTGTCAGGTCACAAACCACAGAACCTGACTCTGAGTGGCCTAAGCAGAAAAAAAAAAACCCAGCAGAGGGATTTATTAGAAGATTACAGGGTGGCTTATGGGATTGATCAGAAGGACTCAGTACAAGAGGAATGTCGTTAGGTGCTGCTGCTGTTCCTGGCACTGCTGTCTCTGACCATGTCTGTGTTTTCAACTGTCTCTACCTCTCTGTTGCTGTTAACCTAGACTCAGAGCTCTGGAAGATAGGACCAAGAGGCTGAGCTTAGTTCTGAGCCAGCGCCCTTGTTGTCAAAGAAAGCAAGTTCACGGTGTTGGGTTTCTCCAAACATAGGAAGGGGTTTCAGATGGTGGAAGCAAAAAAAAAAAAAGGCGGCAAATGTCCCCCACACCACTTCATCCTTTTAGCATCTCTCAGGAGGAACTGGGTGCTCCAAATAGAGCCAACACCCATAGTTGTTTTCTTTTTGTTGTGCTATTTTTTTTTTAATTGAAGTTTAGTTTACATACAGTAAAATGCATAAATCTTAAGGATTCAACTCCATGCATTATTTTAAACCTGTGTGTATACTTGTGTCCCTGGGTGGTACAAAGGGTTAAGACGTTCAGTTGCTAACTGAAGGGCTGGAGGTTCGAGTCCACCCAGAGGTGCTCCAAAGAAGGCCCTGATAACATACCTCTGAAAAATCAACCACTGAAGCCCTCTGGATCACGGTTCTACTGTAATACACACGGGGTTGCCATGAGTTGGAATCGACGCCGCAATAATTTTTTTTTTTTCTTTTTTAACATACTTGTATTGTGAATTAAATTTTATTCCCCATCCCCCCTCCCCCAAAATAAGTGTTAGAAACCTAACCCCTATATCTGTGGATGTAATTCTGTTTGGAGGTAGGGTTTTCTGTTATGTTAATTAGATCATATCTGAGTAGGGTAGATTCTAAATCTAATCACTTCTAAGTTATAAGAACAGTGTGTTAGACACAGAGGTATACACACATTGGGGGAAGATAGATGTCACATGAGGATCGTCTTACAAGCCAAGGAATGCTAAGGAACCAAGGAACGACCGGGGCTACCAACAAGGAAAGGAATCCACACAGTTGGGATGCTGATTTGAACTTTTAGCCTCCAGAACTGTGAGAAAATAAATTTCTGTTCTTTAAAGCCATTCACTGTGGTATTTCTGTTACAGCAGCGCTGGGAAACTAAGATAACTTATCTAACTGCTACCCAACTCAAAATATACAACATTTTCAGCATTGCAGAAAGATCCTTTGTGTCCTTCCTGATTAATCCCTCTCCATCCCCAGAGGAAACTACTGCTCTGATCTTAGCTTAGCTTTGCCTGTTAGTGAACTTCATGTAAACAGTCATACATATTGCACTCTTTTGTGTAAGGCTACTTTCACTTGGCACAGTGCACTTGAGGCTCATCCTTGTTATCGCATTGGATCAGTAGCTTGTTCTATTTTCTTGTATTCCATTTCAGTATCCCATTATAAGGATGTGCTATCATTTGTTTATCCATTCCTTTGTATATAGACGTTTGAGTTGTCTCTAGTTTTGGGCTATTATGAATAAAGTCATGAGCAGTCACGTGCGTTATTTTTACCCAGGGATTTGATTTGCTTTCCTGCCCTGCTGGAAAATTTCCTTGCCAAGTTAGCCATAGACTTCAGCTAGTAAGACATACAAGTTGAGTTTCTCCTAAAGCTACAATCCATATCCAGAACTGAACTCCTGATCCCTGCCCCTAAACCTGCTCTCTCTCTCAGTCTTCCCCATCTCTGTGTGTTTCTGGCCCAGTTGTTCAGACAGACACCTTGGAGCTATCCTTGGCTCCTCTCTTTCTTTCCCACCCTTCAAGCCAAATAATCCCATTATCTATGCCTTGGAAATACCTGACCAATCACCATTTTCACTGCCACCAGCTCTGTCTGGACCCCTATCCCCTGTCATGTGGATCAGTGCAGAATCCCTCTACTCTGCTTCCACCCTTGCCCACCCCCTGCAATGCATTTTTCTCAACACAGCAGCCAGAGTAACCCTTTAGAGGCCATGTCCCTCCGGTGCTTGAAACCCTCCACTGACTCCCACTTCACTCAAAGCAAAAGCCACAGTCCTCACACATGTCTACAAAGCCCTATATGATCTCCCCTCTGCACTCCTATCATTCCCCCATCCTTTTCTCTCTTAGGTCACACAGTGCCCGTTCCTTTAATGCTAAGATGCTCCTGCCTCCGGGCTTTCGCACTGGCTGTTCCCCCACTGGCTCCCTCTTTACTTTGCTTCAGGCCCATCAGCTTTACCAGCTCTATTTTTCTCTATACCACTTACCACCATCCGACACAGTCTATTTACTGGTTCACATGTTTGCTGTGTCTGTCGCCCCATCAATCTGCCAGCTCCATGAGAGCAGGGACTTGGCTTAGTTTATGCTTGTATCCCCAGTGCCCAGAGCAGCATGGGGCATGCCATAGGCACTCAGTATAGAGACAGAGGTGGGCTGAGAGCACATATACAAGGTAGAACCAAGTCTGGGATCTTCCGACTATTTGGGTCATTTGATTCATGAAGGCACCGATAATTGCATCCTTTGGGCTTTCTTTGCCCTCTCAGAGATTTAGGTAATTTGAGCTCAAGCCCTGCACCTCACAGTCTATGTGAGTCAAGTCCAGTGCAGGCTTGGGATTGGAAACAGCTTTGGGAAGTGGTGAAATCAAGCTGAACCTGGAGGGGTAAGAGGGGTTTGGATGAGCAGAGGGCAGAAGGACAGCAGGGGCTGCCTGCGGTAGTGCCACTTAAGAGACACACTGGCTGGCACCTTGAACAGTCTCCAAAGGGCTGTCCTCAAGGAGGGCCACCATCGCCATTCCCTCTGTTGCTGGTCAGGTGGGCTTTGGGGGACAGCTCCCAGTACCCCCATCCCTGCTTATTCTCCTAATATCCACCATCAGTTCCAGTCTGTTTATTTTTAGATTTTTTGTTTTTCTTAGCCATGAAGCAAACCCATGGAAAGAAACTTATGCCTTAATAAAGTAAGCCTACAGTATTCCTGAGAGCCCTGGTGGTGCAACGGATAAGAGGTTGGCAGTTCAAATCCACCAGCTGCTCCTCAGAAACTCTATGGGACAGTTCTACTCTGTCCTGTGGGGTTGCTGTGAGTTGGAAACGACTCGACGGCAACGGGACAGTATTCCTGAACAGGCGAGTGTGCAGCAGGCCTGTCTAAATAAATATTCGGACAGATGAGTGAAGCTGACCTGCCTAAACAAGGAGAGGTCTGACCTATGCCAGGGTGTTCCAGGAGTCAGCGGGTCCATCCTTCTGCCTTGAGAAGGGACCCAGCCACACCCAGGCCATGCCACATCCCTGACACATCATACTGGGATTTGAAAGCTGCCAGAAGAGTTTTCTAACCTCCTTGGTTATTATACCCCCATTATAGCTGCCACAGGAGCCCTGGTGGCACAGTGGTTAAAGCACTCGACTGCTAACTAAAAGGTAGGTGGTTCAAAAGCACCATGGTTCCACAGGAGAAAGATGTGTCAGTCTGTTTCCATAAAGATTTACAGCCTTGAAAACCTTATGGGGTCGCTATGAGTAGGAATTGACTTGACAGCAGTGGGTTTTGGCATAGCTGCCCCAAGTTCCCTGGGTGGCACAAATAGTTTGTGCTTGACTGTTAATCGAAAGGTTGGTGGTTCAAACTCCTCAAGCAGTATCGCGGAAGAAGAGGCCTGGTGATCTGCTCCCATAAAGATTCCATACAAGAATACCCTTCGGGGCAATCCTCCTCTGTAACTGTCTTAGTTATCTAGTGCTGCTGCAACAAAAATACTGCA
The DNA here is from genome assembly GCF_024166365.1 of Elephas maximus indicus. NCBI lineage: Eukaryota > Metazoa > Chordata > Mammalia > Proboscidea > Elephantidae > Elephas > Elephas maximus. Next base: position 42,683,799 of record NC_064843.1, read on the forward strand.
GGTGAATGGCTTTAACAAACAGGAATTTATTCTCTCACAGTTTAGGAGGTTAGAAGTCCGAATTCCAAATGCTAACTCCAGGGGAAGGCTTTCTGTCTTTGTTAGCTCTGGGAGAAGGTTCTTGTCATCAATCTTCTCCTGCTCTAGGACCTTCTCAGCACGGGGACCCCAAGTCCAAAGAACATGCTCCACTCCTGGCTTTTCTTGCTTGGTGGTAATAAGGTCCCTCTCCTCTCTGCTCGACTCTCTTTTATATCTCAAAAAATATTGACTCAAGATAAAACCTAATGCTGTAGATTGAGTCCTTCCTCATTAACAGAGCTACTTCTAACCCTGCCTCATTCACATCATAGAGGTTAGGATTGACAACACATAGGATAATCACATCAGATCATAAAATGGTGGACAACCTAACCACACAATACCGGGAATCATGGCCTAGCCAAGTTGACACGCATCTTTAGAGGACTCAATTCAATCCATAACAGTAACACATGGGGTTGGTGTGAGCCGAAATCGACTTGACGGCAACTAACAACAATAGCTTCCCCTGTGCCCTGCCCCCCCCCAACCCTCAGTATTTGTTGCAGGGAAGTTCTTCTTTAAGTTCAAACTCACTCTGTAGTGCAAAAGCTTTTGCTGTCCAGGGGGAGAAGAGGATGGCAAGAGAGGGAGAGGCTGATCGTGAAACTTGCTTTTTTCCCTTAACAGTGTGCCTTGGAGATCTTTCTACATCAGTGCATATGGACTCGTCTTTTTTTCCCCTTAGTCTTTTTATTGTGGCTTAATATTCAATACTATGGATGTATTTTGGTTTATTTAGTCATTCTCCTTTCCTGGACTTTTAGGTTTTTGCAGTTTTTCAGTATTTTAGACAATGTTGCTGTGAACACCTTTGTTTATCCCTCTTGGGTATATAGCTAGAAGTGTAAGTGCTGACTTTAAGGGGTGCACATTTTGACTATTAATAGATAAGATCCACCCTCTCCCCGGAAGTTTGAACAAATTTAAGCTTCCAAACACAGAAGCAGAAAGGACTCTTTCCCTTGCATCTTCCCCAAAGTGAGGTATTTTCCAATTTTGCCATTGTCATGGATTGAATTGTGTCAACTTGGATAGGCCATGATTCCCAGTATTGTATGATGGTGTGCCATTTTGTCATCTGATGTGATTTCCGTATGTGTTGTAAATCCTATCGCTATGATGTTAATGAAATGGATTAGCACCAGTTATACTGATGAGATCTATAAGATTAGATGTCTTAAGCCAATTTCTTTTGAGATATAAAAGAGAGAAGCAAGCACAGAGACAGGGCGACCTCGTACCACCAAGAAAGCAGCACTGGGAGCAATGTGTGTCCTTTGGACCTGGGGTCCCTGCGCCTGAGAACCTCCTAGTCCAGGGGAAGATTGACGAGAAGGACCTTCCTCTAGAGCCTTCCCCTGGAACTGACGTCCTGAATTTGGACTTCTAGCCTCCTAGACTGTGAGAGAATAAACTTCTCTTTGTTAAAGCCATGCACTTGTGGTATTTCTGTTATAGCAGCAATAGATAACTAAGAAAGCCATTATAATTGATTTCCTTTGTAATCTTATGTACTTTATGCATTTAAAAATATTATTCTGAGAAGGTATCCATAGCATTCACCAGATAAAAAGTTCAAGAACTTCTAGTCTATACTAGGAATGGCCAATACTGACCTTTATACCGGTACTCCTCTTTACAGCACCAATGGCAGACATTACTAATCAATCATGGCAGTCTTTCTAGCAGATCCCAGATGTACTCCAGGCATCTTGCACTGATTTATCTGTGTAGACACATGAAGTCAAGTTATTTGCCCTTCCTGGTCTATAATGAAATATAGGAACCACTGCAAGACAAAGCAAGTTAGGATAAAGGTATAAGTGCTGCTTTGGCGAGCACAGCAAACCAGAGCAAAGTTTGGGACTAAAAATCGCAAAGAAGTTGGAGCCATGAGAAGCACTATCATGGAAGATTTCAGAGTGAGGTGAATCCAGAGCTGGGAATTGAAGGAAGGATATAATTTTGGGAAATGGACGAAGAGAGTGATGCGATATTCAGGATAGGGGGCAAGGACAAGTATGAGGGGGAAGACTGTGTAGGCAAAGGCTGGGAAGAACAAAAAATATTGGGGAACACTGTGGAGACCAGGCTTTGGAGAAGTTGGAGTTAATATAACTGGGGTACCAACCTTATTAAGAAGACTCCGAATACCTGAGATGAAGAGTTTGGCCTAAGAAGTCCCTGAGAGTCAGTGAGCAGAGGACAAATGGTGTATCTGTTAGCTTTTTCTATGTAACAAGCCACACTAAAACTTAGTGACTTAAAACCGCAATTGTTTATTTTTGTCACTAATCTTTGGTCTGTCCTGGTTTAGTTGATCACGGTGGTTCCCTGATACATCTGCAGTCAGCTAATGGGTTGGCTGGGGGCTGATTGATTCAGGATGGCCTCATCACATAGTTGGTACTTGGCTGACCATTGGCTGGGCCACTGGGGGTGCCTGGGTCACATATTTTTTATCCTTTAGAAGGGCTTGCCTGGGGTTGTTCAAATGGTGGCTGGACAGAGTTCCAAGAGACTTGGAAATGCATATGGTCTCTTCAGGCCTAGACTCAGAATTAGCACATTGTCACTTCCACTACATTCTATTGGCCAAGGCAATTCAGGGGACCAGCCTAGATTCAAGGGGTGGAGAGATAGACTGCACCTCTTGATGGAAGGAGTTTTAAAGTCACATTGCAAAGGCTGTGGATACAAGCAGGGGAATAATTGTGGCCATTTTTTGCAATTAATCTACCACAGAGGGTTTAAGGGCAGTTGATGAACCTGAGATAGTAAATGGATTGACTTGAGTCTCCCTACCATATGTATTGGAATCCTAACCTCTCTAGCTGTGGATATAATATAATCTAATGCAATGTAATAACTTTCCATAATGCAATCTAATGTAATGTAATTAGTCAATCAGTTGAAGTCATACTAGTATAGTTGTTGTTGTTGGATACCATCGAGTCAGCTTTGACTCATAGCGACCCTATGTACAACATAATGAAACACTGCCAGGTCCTGCTCCATCCTCACAAGCATTGTTATGGTTACGCCCATTGTTGCAACCACTGTGTCAGTGCATCTCATTGGGGTCTTCCTCTTTTTCGCTGACCCCCTACTTTACCAAGCTTGATGCTCCCCTCCAGGGACTGATCCCTCCTGACAACATGTCCAAAGTATTTGAGACATAGTCTCACCATCCTTTTTTCTACTAGTGTAGGATGGGTCTTAAACCTAGCCACTCTGTGTTTTATGAAGACCAGCATAGACACAGAGACACACTCATATACTGGGGAAGACAGACACCATGTGAGGATTGCCAAGAACCAAGAAACGCTTGGGGCTACTGACAAAGAAGGAATCCACATGGCCAAGATCCTGATTTGGACTTTTTGCCTCCAGGTCTGTGAGAAAACAAATTTCTGTTTTTTTCTCACAGCCCTAGAGGTAAGTGAAATCAGAGTCTTGGCCAGCTGTGTAGATTTCTTCCTTCTTGGGAGCCCTGCTATTCCTTGGCTCCTTGGCAATCTTCACATGGCATTTGTTTTCCCTCATGTGTGCATGTATATCTCTATGTATAATCTGCTCTTTTTATAATTCAAAAGTGATTAGATTTAAAATCCACCCTACTCAGTCATGAACTAATCAACATAACAAAGAAAATCTTCTTTCCAAACAGGTTTACATTGATGAATATAGCAGTTCAGATTCCAACACATATTTTTAGGGGGACACAATTCAATCCGTGCTGTTGTTGTGTGCCATTGAGTCTATTTCAACTCATAGTAATCCTATAGGACGGAGTAGAACTGCTCTATAGGGTTTCCTAAGCTGTCGTCTTTTATTTATTTTATTGTACTTTAGATGAAGGTTTACAGAGCAAATTAGTTTCTCATTAAACAATTAATACATATATCGGTTTGTGACATTGGTTGCTATCTTAGGCTGTGTTCTTTAGAGAAGCAAAACCAGTAAAGCATATAAATATATATGTAGGGAGATTTATATCAAGGAAATGGCTCATGCAGTTGTAGAGGCTAGAATGTCCCAAGTCTGTGGATCAGGATAGAGGCTTCTCCTGATTCATGTAGCCACAGGGGCTGACAAACCCAAGATCGGCAGGTCAGAGAGCAGGGCTCTTGCTAACAGTCTGTGAAGATTGATGGATCCCAAGAATTAGCAGGCAAGACCACAGGTAAGCTGCTAGATCAAGTCCCCAAGAACTGGAGGTCAGATGAACAGGAGGGCAGGCAAAAGCCAGAACATCTGCTTATATTTAGATGCAGGCCACACGCCCAAGGAAACTCTCTTTCAGCTGACTGGCTACTCACAGCAGATCCCATCAAGGGGGTGATCACATATCAGATCCCAACAGGGAAGTGATCACAACATTACATGCCTGCCAAAACACCGAGAATCATGGCCCAGGCAAGTTGACACACAATCTTAACCATCGTAGTTGCCAGCCCTATGACATGTCAACACTCTCCCCTTCTCAACTTTGAGTTCTGTGTTACCAGCTTTCCTGTCCCCTCTTGCCTTCTCATCCTTGCTCCTGGGCTGGTGTGCCCATTTAGTCTTGTTTTTGTTTTGTGGGTCTGTCTAATCTTTCGCTGAAGGGTGAACCTCAGGAGTGACTTCAGTGCTAAGTTAAAAGGCGTCTGGGGGCCATACTCTCAGGGTTTCTCCGGTCCCTGTCAGACCAGTAAGTCTGATCTTTTTTTACGAATTTTGTTCTACATTTGAGAAAACAAATTTCTGTTCTTTAAAGCCAGCCACTTGTGGTATTTGTGTTATAGCAGTGCTAGCTAAAAGTAGGGGAAGAGATCCAGGAATAGAAGGACTGGTTGGGAAATAATCTCAATAGTCCTGATGGCTGGGAAGAGAAGGATAGGGTGTTGCCCAGACTCTAAGATAGGGTAGACGTGGGTGGGGGTGCTAGAAGAGTTGGGGAAGAAAGAAGCCTTTGAATTTGGGACCTGGCTAGGCCAGGTGAGGGACATAACAATTCACAGACCTAGTGATGTCAGCAGGCAGCTGTTGGGGGAGGAAGACATGCCTGATTTGGAGCCCTAAACTAGAAGAACCCTGAGTCTTGGAAGAAGGAGGCTCAAGTGTGTGTTTGAGCCCTGAGGCCTCTGCTACTTACAGGCTGTGAGAGCTTGTCAAGCCCAAGTTTCTGAGACTTGGCGTTCCCCTCTGTAGGGTGTAGGTAGGAATCCTGACCTTGAAGGACTGTTAGAGAATGAACTGAGACACAGTATGTAGAAGCATTTTCTAAACTCTTTCAGATTGTACACTTATTAGTGGTTTACAGTTTTGCTTTGTTTTTGATTTAAGAGCCATCAGCCTCAAAGATGATAGACGTAGGGGGGAGCTTGAAGGGAGAAGAGGAGGACTAGGGGTTCTGTTTGGGGGAGCGGCTGCAGTTAGGAGGTGGGAGCAGTAGAAGGAGCCAGAAAGATGGAGAGAGGGCTTGGCCTGTGCAGACTCCCTCCAGCTTGGAGCGAGGGAAGGTTCAGGACAGCACTGATGCGGGGCATTGGCTCTGTGCTCACTCAGGTCAGAGAGGTGGGAATGGGGTTGGGGAACATGGTGGGAGAAGTTAGTTGCCCTGTTTTGTCCACTGAGCGCAAACTCCTGGGTGGTCTGGACCAACGTCAGCAGGGCTGCCTCCTCCCCTCTCCCTTCTCCCTGCTGCTCTGAAAAGTCCAACAGCGCACTCCTTCCAGATGTGTCCTCCAGATGTGGACTGGAAGCTTTCCAGGCGGATCAGGGATGCAGAGGCAACAGCCAAGCTCCTGGCTTTTCTTCCTCCCTCCTCCTCCAATGAGGCCTCCTGATGCTACCCTTTCCCTGCTTTCTCTACCACTAAGTCAGGGGACCTGGCATCCCAGAGGCCCCTGTGGATGGATAAATAAATATCAATTTTGAATAAACCTGGGCCAGATAAATGCATCTTTATTCGTGTTGGAAAGACCTTACATCTGAGGGTGTGGGGAGCTCTCAAATGTTTCTGTTCTGAGAAGTCCCAGCGGATTCAGGGGGAGGAAGTGAGCTGTCTCCTTGACTGGGGACCCGCCAGGGCACTGGGCTCTGGGCCAGCCAGGGCCTGGGAGGAGCTGCTGAAAACCTCCTCCTTAATGGGAACAGCCTGGCCCCTGGTGTCTCAGCAGGATAGAGCCCCAGTTAGGGGGAAAAGACAGCTGTTTATCAGTAGCAGCCCATGGAAACCAGGTGGTGCTGTTAAGATTGAGTTCTTCAGTTGCCTGGACCAGCCTGTCTCAAACTGTATTTACACTTAAATTCCCTGGGGTTCTTGTTAAAACGTAGATTCTGACTCAGTAGGTCTGGGGTGGGGCCTGAGATTCTGCATTTCTAACATGCTCTCAGGTGACTCTGATGCTACACCAGCCTGTGGACCACATTTTGAGTAGCAAGACTCTAGACTGGGCATCTTACACACATGTCTATACTTTTTGGCACTCCTCCATTTTTAATGCAGCTTTTGATTCCGCATTTTTGTTTATTTTGTTAATTCACAAAGGGCACACAGGGAAAAGTCTCCTTCCATGACCTCCTCCTACGGCCAACCATTGTGTTGTTGGTTTTTGTGTACATTCTTCCAGAGATGTTTTATGAATGTACAAGCAAATACATAGATATTCTCTCCTCTCTGCTTGCTCCATATGGGGTATTACCTGTTACGGACTGTTTCACATCTTGCTTTCTTCATTCAACAAGATATCTTGGAGATCACTCTAGCTCTTTCTTTCTTTTTTAAAGTTGCACATTTTTTGTCACATACCATAACTTACAGAGCAAATCCCTTGTTGATGGACACTTAGTTGTGTCTCATCTCTTGCTATTTCCAGATAGTGGTGTAGGGAATACTTCAGTGTCCTTTCACTTTACCCGAGTGTAAGTATACCTCAAAGACAAAGGCCTACAAGTGAAAAGGCCGGGCTAAAAGGTACATGCATTTGTAATTTTAATGAATATGGTCCATTTGACCTCCAGTTATGGATTGAATTGTATATCCCCAAAATATGTGCTGTAAATCCTAACCTCTATGCCTGTGGTTATAATCCCATTTGGAAATGGTTTGTCTTTGTTATGTTAATGAGGCAGGATTAGTGTAGGGTGTTTCTTGAGTCAATCTCTTTTGAGATATAAAAGAGATTAAACAAGTCAGCAAGCAGAGCAGAAATGGGGAAGAGAGATGCCAAGCCACATGAAGACTGCCCAGGAACAGAAGCTTAGAAGAGACAGGACTTTCCTCCAGAGCTGACAGAGAGAGAAAGCCTTCCCCTAGAGCCAGCACCCTGAATTTGGGCTTTTAGCCTCCTAAACTGTGAGAAAATAAATTTCTGTTTGTTAAAGCCACCCGCTTGTGGTATTTCTGTTGTAGCAGCACTAGATAACTAAGACAGAATTTGGCACTGGAAGTGGGGTGCTTCTCACAGATACCTAAAATGTGGAAGTGGTTTTGGAATTGTGTAATAGGTGGAGGCTAGAAGAGTTTTAAGGTGCCTAATAGTATAAGCCTAGATTATCTTGAAGAGAATGTTGGTAGAATTATGGATGTCAAAGGCAATCCTGGTGAGGGCTCAAAAGGAAGTGAGGAGAGCTAGAGAAAGTCTGTATTGTCTTACAGAATACGTGTGATGCCAGCGGCAGAATGTTGCAAGAAATGTGGATGTTAAATGTGCTTCTGGTGACACTTTAAAAGAAAATGATGAACACTTGATTGCACAGTGGAGGAAGGACGATGCTTTTTATGCACTGGAAAAGAACTTGTCTGAATTATGTTCAAATGTTTGGTGGAAGGTAGAACTTGTAAGTGATGAACTTGGATATCTGCTGATGAGATTTCTAAGCAAGATCATAAAGGGGCCATATGGTTTCTCCTTGCTGCTTATAATAAAATGTGAGAGGGAAGAAATAGACTTGAAAATGAACTGTGCAAAATGAAAACAATTTAAAGATTTGGAAAATTCTGTTGTACAAACTAAGGACACCTGTTCTAGAATTTTCACCAAGGACGTGGCTACACAATCTTTTGTTAAAGAGATTAAGCGTGTGACTGATGGATCTAACCAACTGCCACAGCAGAAAACCCATCAGCTTAGACTGAAGGGGCCAGAAAAAAAGGAAAGGAAAGAATGCTGTCTGCTTCTTGGAATTCTACAGACAGGAAACAGGCCGAAGGAGCTACCTCTATTGTCCTCCAAGAAAGCAAAAGACCATCATCCCTGGAGCAGCATGGAGATCAACAGAACTGTTGGAAGGAGCAGGGAAGCAAGGTCTCCTCAGTTTTAAAGGGTGGGGCCATGGTGTCCTGGATCTCAAAGGGCAGGGCCCCAATCTTACAGGTTTCAAGGAGTTCAATCTTCGTCAACTTGATTCTGGAGTGTGGGGCTGCTGTTAAGATGTGCCAGGGGGATGAAGGGCTGCCATGCCCAAGGGGCTGAGAATGGGTCCTGCCATGGCCTAGCGGGTGGAGTTGCCCCTCAGATGGACTAGGAGAATGAGGCTGCTATTGTTTAGATGGTCCCAAAGAATAGAGAATTATTTTCAAGACTTGAGAGCTAATGTAAATTGTTGTGCTGGGTTTTGGACTTTCTTGGTGCCCGTTATCTTTTCTTTCCCTCCAATTTATCCCATTTGTAATGGAAATGCCTATCTTGTACTTGTTCCACCACTGTACTTTGGAAACAGATAACTTATAGTCTAGATTTCACAGGTTCACAAATGAAGAGAAATTTTTCCCCAGGGTGGAAAATTCTCACCCGTATTTGATTTAGATGATTCAGAAGATGAGATTTTGGACTTCGAGTTGATTTAAGACTTTTGGAAAGATGTGATGGGGTGAATGTGTTTTGCATGTGGCAAGGACATGAATTTTTTTAGGCCAAAGGGTGGAATGTTATGGATTGAATTATGTGCCCCCCTAAAATATATGTTGTAAATCCTAACTTCTATGCCTGTGGTTATAATCCCATTTGGAAATGGTTTGTCTTTGTTATGTTAATGAGGCAGGATTAGTGTAGGGTGTATCTTGGGTCAATATCTTTGGAGATATAGAAGAGATTAAAAGAGCCAGCCAAGCAGAGCAGAGATGCGGGAAGAGAGATGTCAAGCCACATGAAGATTGCCCAGGAGCAGAAGCTTAGAAGAGGCATGGACCTTCCTCTAGGGCTGACAGGGAGAGAAAGCCTTCCCCTAGAGCCAGCACCCTGAATTTGGGCTTTTAGCCTCCTAAACTGTGAGAAAATAAATTTCTGTTTGTTAAAGCCATCGACTTGTGGCATTTCTGTTGTAGTTGCACTAGGTAACTAAGACATCTTTCCACAGAGGTTGTGCTCACAATGAGAGAGAGGACCTGTTTGCCTTACTCTCCCAGCACTACACATTAACGAACTTTCTCATCTTGGGCCATTTCATAGATAAAAAGTGGTAACCACTCTCTTGAAACTCTCCCTTTCTTCATTTTTTGTGGTTCTCTTCAAATGACTTATTTGTCAGTGAGTCACCTTGTTCATCTTCTCTGGGCTACCCCGTTATCGAGTCCTGGGAATCTAGCTGAGACTGACATGTAAAAATCCCTACCCCTTTGCTGCAGCAGAAAAGGCAAACAATTAATTAGTCAATAATTACTGTAAAGTATGACAAATAATCTGGCAAGAGAATGGCTTCTCAGTTTTCAACATGCACAGGCATCAACCTGAGGATCCTGTTAAAATGCAGATCTGATTCAGTAGGTCTGGGGCGGGGCTTGAGATTCTGCATTTCTGAAGAGCTGATGCTGCTTGTCCAGGACTACATTTTGAGTAGTGAGTAGCAAGGGCCTAGAACACAGGTCAGCAAACTTTTTCTGTAAAGGGCCAGATAGTAAATGTTTTTGGCTTTGTGAGTGATAGGGTATTTATCCTACCTATAAAAAATTTATTCAACTCTGCTGATGAAAGCAGCCATAGACTATAGGTAAATGAATGGGTATGGCTATATTCCAATACACCTTCATTTACAAAGTAGACAGCAGTCTGGGTTTGGCCCATGGGCCGAGGTTTGCTGACCCCTGGTCTAAAGCACCAGGTTGTTGTTGCTGTGTGCAGTTCAGTAGATTTTGACTCATAAGGATCTCACGGGGCAGGGTAGAACTGCCCCATAGGGTTTTCTTGGCTGTAATCTTTACTTAAGCAGATCGCCAGGTCTTTCCCCTGTGGTATCGGTGGGTGGGTTCAAACCACCAACCTTTTGGTTAGCAGCCACAAGCACTTAACCGTTGGGCCACAGGCATCCAATAACTACTTATTGAAGAGATGAGTGAAAGGATGCTATTTGAGCAGTAGCAGGGCCTGACCTAACCTAGGGGTCAGCAGATGCCTGGAAGACCCTACCGAGAAAGCAGAAACCAGTGTTTAAACAGAGGTACAGGTAGTCCCCCACTTACGACGCGGTTCCGTTTTGACGACTCTGTCATTGTCAGTCAGTTCTGATGTATGTCGAATACCTCATTTTTTTAAGCATTTGTTATTATTGCCTTTTATTATCAGTATCTTTATAAATCATAACAGTGAACATCTGTGAGTGAACATTTGAGAACGATAACAGCAGCAAAATATGAGCTGCGACATTGTGTGTAGTGCATTTTATGGACAACTACAACGAAAAAGACCATCGTAAGTGTGGTTTGTCATAACTTGATTACGTCTTAGATCGGGGACTAAGTGCAGAGCATTGGTTACCCAGGTAATGGATGCTCTGAGAAGTCAACTAGGGGGAACCCAGAAATTAGCAACAGCAGGAAGCTGTTGCCACCTCTGGGGAGGAGGCAGGTATTGATGGTGTTACTGGAGCCCAGGTTTGGTGGAAGCTGGAACCATGGTGGGTGTGACTGTTGGAAGCTGGAACCACACCCAGGTGCAGGCCTGGGAAGAAATACCCTGGATCCTCCCTTCCTTCTGCCCTTCCTGCTTCCACCCACTGGCCAAACCTAGTTGTGATACAGCCTCTACAGGAGCCGGGAAATGTAGTATGAAGGGGCCAGTCCCTGCCATAGACAGCAGAGCAGAGGAAATAGAGGGATGACATGAGGCCAACAGGCCTAGGACCAGCCAGAGGGATACTTAAAATGAGACCTGAAGTGTAGGTAGTTGGCTAGGCATATGGGGGAGAAAGCGTGGATGTTGCAGGCTTCTGGTATGTATGGGGTGTGTGGTATGGGATATGGCCGGCAGAGAGGCCCTTTCAAGACCCAATTATTTTCTGTTTTTGAATTTTTTGATGATACCATGTGTTTTCATTAATAGAAGGATGCTGAATCATTGACTGTGTTTGAATTTTTGGGTTTTTTTTTTTTTTTCTGTTGTTGTTTTGGAATTTTTGGTAGATAGTATGAATTTTTTCTTTCCCCCTCCCACAAACCTACCCTTGGAGACTGAAAGGGACATACGGTGTCCCACTAATTCTACCCCAGAGTCCCCCCAGAGACCACTCATACATATTTGTACCAAAAAAAATTTTTCAAGATTTCTAGGTTTCCTACCAAAAATGCATACATCTGATACAATACCCTGTAGAAACACTAATTTGCAGCAGATGCCCGTTTTTTTTCAGTTCCAAACAGCCATAAGCCCCCCTGCTTTACAGCAGCATGCACTGTCAGTGGGAATGGGGCTTAATAAACCTGAGAGGCAGAAAATGTTGGTGGGCAACTGTGTATCCCAACAGTCACGAAGCAGGATGAGATTCATGCTTTAGAACAGAGGTGGGCAAGCTCTCCTGGAAAGTGCTGGATAGTGAATATTTTAGGCTTTGTGGGCCACATGTCTTTGTTGCATAGTCTTCTTTGTTTTGCTTTGTTGTTAGCGCTGTTGCGTTACACATGCACAACGGAATGAAACGCTGCCCTATCCTGCACCATTCCCATGACAGGTTGCAGGTCAGACCGTTGTGATCCATAGGATTTTCATTGGCTGAGTTTTCAGAAGTAAATTGCCAGAACTTTTGTTTTGCGTAGGGATGGGTGGGGGAGCTAGGGCTCCAAGTCTGAGGGGGCAGAGTAGGTTTGCCCCCTCACACGTCCAGTTGTGGATTTCTTCTCGAATGAGGGAGGTTTGGAAACAATTTTGCCCAAAGTCTTTGATACCCAGTAGGGGGTGAGGGTGACTGGAAGCTCTACCTGGTTGGCCCAACAGAACCTTGATGCACTAGGGTGAATAACAAGGGCTGTAGGTTCTGACCCCTGTCCATTCCCACCTTGTTCCTAAACCCAGCCTGTGATTGATCATTAGCAAAGACGGCTATATTATTCCCTTCCCTGTACCCTTGCCCTTTGTAATGTGGCTTTGCAGCTCCTCCCATGAGGAAGCGAAGTCTATTCGCCACCCTTTGAATCTGGGCTGGCCTGTGGCTTGTTTTGGGCCATAAAATGTGGCAGAAGTGATGTTGCATGAGTCCTGAGTCTTGGGTCTGCTTCTGGGGGAGGGCTTGCTCAATTTCTCTTGCTTTCTTGGAATCCTGTATTGCTGTCATGGAAACAATCTTGGGCAGCCACTGGAGGATGAGAGATCGCATGGAGCAGAGACGAGCCACACTAGCTGATGCTGGTTCCTGCCAACCTGGCAGCTGACTGCATACGCATGGTGAGTCCAGCCAAGATCAGAATTGCCCTGGAGAGCCTAGCCCAAACTGCTGACCTGCAGAACTGTAAGCTAAATACAAAGTTGGCATTTTAAGCCACTAAGTTTTAGAGTAGTTTGTTACGCAGCAAAAGCTAACTGATACAAAGCCCAAACCCTGCAGTACCCCCAGGACAAGTATGCGATCATTCTGCCACTTTCGCTGAGGGAGAGGACACTGGCAAACAGAGAGGCTTTTTCAGGCTGTAATAAAGGCTCTGTGGGCGTCTATATTCACTGATGGCACTTCAGTAGACAGACACTCTTCTGCATTGATATTTAAATATAGCTCTCCCTGAGCACACTGTGGCCTGGTAGGTTCCCACAATAATGTGCTAGAGGGACTGAAGGCTGGCAACCGGGAAGGTTGCATGCTGGAGGCTGAGGAAGGCCTGGGGCCTGGCAACTACCTCCATGGGCCTGGGGGATTTTCAGGGATGGACCCTAGGGTGAAGGAAAGGGAAAGAACTTGGGAGGGGAAACAACCAAAATGTCTATCAACAGATGAATGGATAAATAAAATGTAGTATATATACACACAATTACTCAGTGTTAAAGAGCAATGAAGCCCTGATGCATGCCACTGCATGGATGAACCTCGAAGACATCGTGCTGCGTAAAATAAGTCAGTCGCAAAAGGACAGATACTGTATGATCTCACTTACATGAAATAAGCAAATATATAGAAACCAAAGATTAGTAGCGGTTACCAGGGATGGGAGGGAGAGAGAATGGGAGAGTTTTTGCTTAGGGGGCATTGAGTTTATGTTAATGATGGTGGACTGATTTGGAAAAGGGTAGCGAGAATGGTCTTGCAACTTGAAGACTGTAATCAATGCCACTAAATTGTGCGTATAGAAATTGCTGAGATGGTGTATGTATATTTTCACCACAATAAAAAAAAAAAAGAAGAAGAATGTGAGAGGGAGCACACCTGGGGTTGAGTCCTGCTTCTACTGCTCACCAGCTCTGTGTCCCAGGTAAATTACTTCACTGTTTAGAGTCTCAGTTTCCTTCAGGGGCAGAGGTAAGTTTTGTGGAGCCTGCAGCTGATGCAGTTTGGGGACCCTCTTTAAGCAGATTACAGAATTATGATTACAAAATTGCAGAGCCTTGAAAGGGGCCCATTCAAGCTTAAGCTCCATTAGCTCCAAAGTAAACCCACTCCTGGCTTCTTACCAGTAAAATGGGAGCATTGATAAGGCCAATTGTAGGTCAAATGAAATACACCACGTAGAGAGGGGATCCTAGAGAGCATTACCTAGCAGGAAGGCAGATTTGCAGAGTGATTTGCATTGGGGAAAGGGCTTATGTGGAGGGTAGTGGGTGGACTCCTGGAGGGGAGATGGAGCGAGATGGGGAGGAGTGCAGTGGAGAGGGATGAGGTGATAGCTGTGCCCCACCTGGTCCCATAGACTGCCCTTGGGGCCTGCAGAAACAGGAGAAGCTGACTTCGTGGGTCTTTGTGAAGGTCTCTGAGGTCCAAGCAAGGTTGCTATGCAGTTCTGGACCCAAAGTTGGGAAGAAGGATGTGTTTTCTTGCCTATAGGAAGAGCCTGAAATGGGAATTCTTGAGCTAGTGATTTATTGAAGGAGAACTCTCAGAGGAAACACGAAGGGGAGGGAAGGATCAGACACAGCAGGGGAAGGTGCTGAGCAAGGCCACGGTGTCAGCTGGAGTGTAGCTCAGCCCGGTCCCACGAGGAGCTCCAGGCTGTGAGTAGACCAAAGTTGTCCCCTCTTGAGACAAACAGGCTGGACTTTTGCACTCCTGTGTCAATCAGTTGTTGGGAGGAGGGTGGATAGTATAACATTCCAGGGGTCACCCCTCTGTCAAGGGTGGTTCTCGGGAGGAGGGACAGCATTCTTAGCAGCTCGTGCATGGGTGCGTGGCTCAGGAAAGGGGATCTGGAAAGGGCACCACCAGCATCTACTACAAGGGCACACCCTCCCATTTCTGCATGACACACAGACTCACTATGGTATTGGGTTGGCAACTTGGGGAGTGCAGGAGGATGCAAGGATGGAACTTGTGAGGCAGAGGCAGTGGAGAGGTGCTGCCCCCAAGTGGCTTCTCAGGGCTTGGCCCTCCAAAATGGGACCTGTGCTAAATAAAGCTCATGTGAGATATCCTTGGGACTTTTAGAATTAAGTGGGACAAATTGAGGGGCACTGGAGCACTTGTGGTCTCCAGATAGGGCACAAGCCTGTAAAATGTGTGTCATTCTGTTAATCCAACCTCCTTTGTTCCACGAGCTAGTGAGGCCTGGGGAAACTCTGTGTACATACAGGAAAGAGCTTGTCAACTCTAAAGAGCAAGGTGATCTCTAAGGCCATATACGTGATCAGTTGGAAGGTAATTCCCCACCCTGTGAAAGGACCTCAGACTCCCCCTAACCCTGACCATGACCCACTGATTGGTTGATAAAGAAAGGGAGCCAGGGAGGAGGGTGTGGTAGTAAGTGCAGCCAGTTGGTACTGCCAGGGTCCTGCACCTTGCCATAGCCTATAATCAAATGCAGTGCTATTTGTCTTTGGTGTGATTGGTCTTATAAAAAGAAAATGGAACTTGCATATGGTGCAGGGGGAGTATAAAATGGTACAACCACTTTGGAAAACTGTTTGGCAGTTTCTTATAAAGTTAAACATATACTTATCATGCTGTTATTGTTGTTAGGTGCCGCCAAGTTGGTTCTGACACACAGAGACTCTGTGTACAACAGAACGAAACACTGCCTGGTCCTGCGCCATCCTCATCACCACTGCTGTGTTTGAGCCCATGGTTGCAGCCACTGTGTCAATCTATCTCATGGAGAGTCTTCCTCTTTTTTGCTGACCCTGTTATTTACCTGATAACATGTCCAAAGCTTGTGCTATACTTCCAAGGAACACTCTGGCTATACTTCTTCCAAGACAGATTTGTTCAGTCTTCTGGCAGCCCATGGTATATTCAATATTCTTTGCCAACACTATAACTCAAATGCATCAATTCTTCTTCAGTCTTCCTTACCCATTGTCCAACTTTTACATGCATATGAGGCGATTGAAAACAGTATAGCTTGGGTCGGGGCACCTTAGTCCTTAAAGTGACATCTTTGCTTTTCAACACTTTAAAGAGATCTTTTGCAGCAGATTTGTCCAAAGCAATGTGGCATTTAATTTCTTGACTGCTGCTTCCACGAGGATTGATTACATGGATCCAAGTAAAATAAAATTCTTGACAACTTCAATATTGTCTCCATTTACCATGATGTTGCTTATTGGTCCAGTTATGAGGATTTTTGTTGTCTTTATGTTGAGGTGTAATCCATACTGAAGGCTGTGGTCTTTGATCTTCATTAGTAAGTGCTTCAAGTTCTCTTCACTTTCAGCAAGCAAGGTTGTGTCATCTGCATAACGCAGGCTGTTAATGAGTCTTCCTCCATATCTGATGCCACATTCTTCTTCATATAGTCCAGCTTCTCAGATTATTTGCTCAGCGTACAGATTGAATAAGTGTGGTGAAAGGATACAACCCTGATGCACTCATTTCTTGTCTTTAAACCATGAAGTATTCCCTAGTTCTGATCGAACGACTGCCTCTTGGTTTATGGTAGGTTCCTCATGAGCACAATTAAATGTTCTGGAATTAGAGAACACTCTTCCCATACTTTTGATATGACCCAGCAATTCTACTCCTAAACAGTTATCCAAGAAAAATGAAAACATATTATATTAGTTATCTACTGCTATGTAACATATTATTCCATAGTTTAGCTGCTTAAAATAACAATAAACCTATAGGGTTCCTGTGAGTCAGAATCGACTTGACTGCAAGGTTTTTTTTTTTTTTTTTAATTAAATCCCTAGTTTCTGTGCATCAGGAATCTAGAAGCACTTACGTGGTTCTGGCTGGGGGGTCTCATAAAGTTGCAGTAGATATGTTGGCCAGTTAATATGAAGGTTTGATGGGGCCGGAAGGTTTATTTCCAAGCTGGCTCTTTCATACACCTGTCAAATTAGTACCAACTGCTGGTGAGGGGCTTCAGTTCTTCCCGTAGACCTCCCCATAGGGACGCTTGAACAATCTTAGGACATGGAAGCTGGCTTCCCCTGGAGCAAATGACACAAGAGAGCAAGGGAGAAGCTGCAACACCTTTTATGATCTAGTCTTGGAAGTCGAAAGAAGATGGAAAGAATACACAGAGTCACTGTACCAAAAAGAATTGTTGACGTTCAACCATTATCAGGAGTAGCATGTGATCAAGACCTGATGGCACTGAAGGAAGAAGTCCAAGCTGCACTAAAGGCATTGGTGAAAAACAAGGATGCAGGAATTGACCGAATACCATTTGAGATGTTTCAACAAATGGATGCAGTGCTGAAGGTGTTCATTTGTCTATGCCAAGAAATCTGGAATACAGCTACCTGGTCAACTGACTAGAAGAGATCCATATTTGTGCCCATTCCAAAAAAGTGATCCGGTGGAACGCAGAAATTATTAAACAACATCACACACAAGATTTTGCTGAAGACAATTCAAAAACAGTTGCAGAAGCACATCCACAGGGAACTGCCAGAAGTTCAAGGTGGTTTCAGAAGAGGACGTGGAATCAGGGACATCATTGCTGATGTCAGATGAGTCTTGGCTGAAAGCAAAGAATACCAGAAAGATGTTTACCTGTGTTTTATCGACTATGCAAGGCATTTGGCTGTGTGGATCATAACAAATTATGGATAACATTGCAAACAATGGGAATTCCAGAACACTTGTGCTCATAAGGAGCCTGTACATAGGCCAAGAGGCAGTCATTCGAACAGAACAAAGGGATGCTGTGTGGTCTAAAATCAGGAAAGGTATACAGCAGGGTTGTATCCTTTCACTATACTTATTCAATCTGTATGCTGAGCAAATGATCTGAGGAACTGGACTATATGAAGGAGAATGCGTCATCAAGATTGGTGCAAGACTCATTAACGGCCTGCAATATACAGATGACACAATCTTGCTTGCTGGAAGCAAAGAGGACTTGAAGCACTTAGTGATGAAGATCAAAGACCACAGCCTTCAGTATGGATTACACCTCAACATAAAGAAAAAAATCCTCACAACTGGACCAATAAGCAACATCATGATGAATGGAGAAAAGATTGAAGCTGTCAAGGATTTAATTTTACTTAAATCCACAATCAACGCCCACGGAAGCAGCAGCCAAGAAATCAAAAGACGCATTGCATTGGGCAAATCTGCTGCAAAA
This sequence comes from Elephas maximus indicus, assembly GCF_024166365.1. Classification (NCBI taxonomy): domain Eukaryota; kingdom Metazoa; phylum Chordata; class Mammalia; order Proboscidea; family Elephantidae; genus Elephas; species Elephas maximus. The sequence continues at coordinate 42,701,797 of NC_064843.1, forward strand.
GGCCTCTTTAAAGTGTTGAAAAGCAAAGATGTCACTATAAGGACTAAGGTGCGCCTGACCTAAGCCATGATATTTTCAATCGCCTCATATGCATGCGAAAGCTGGACAATGAATAAGGAAGACCGAGGAAGAATCTACGCCTTTGAATTATGTATGGTGTTGGTGAAGAATATTGACTATACCATGGACTTCCAGAAGAACCAACAAGTCTCTCTTAGAAAAAGTACAGCCAGATTGCTCTTTGGAAGTGAGGATGGTGAGACTTTGTCTCAGGTACTTTGGATATATTATTGGGAGGGACCAGTCCCTGGAGAAGGACATCATGCTTGGTAAGGTAGAGGGTCAGCAAAGAAAAGGAAGACCTTTGATGAGATAAATTGACACAGTGGCTACAACAATGGGCTCAAACATAACAATGACAGTGAGGATGACGCAGGGCTGAACAGCGTTTTGTTCTGTTGTACATAAGGTCCCTATGAGTCAGACCGACTTGGTGGCACCTAGCAACAACTAACAACTCAGAAGTCGCACGCTGACATTTCCGCAGTAGTCTACTGATTACATAGGCTGGCCATGTTCATTGTGGGGGGAGACTATAAAAGGTTAGGAATACTAAGAGGCAAGGATCGATGGGGGCCATCTTGGAGGGGTTAATGCAGTCATGCCTCCTGTTTTGCACAGAGCAACACATACCCCTTTGGAACCTGATGATTCTCGTTTATCAAGTCCTGAGTATCCTGGGGTCATCCCAGTGAAGCTGCAACAGCAGCAGGTGTAGCAGAGGGCAGTGCCCAACAAGAGGCCATGGCAAGAAGCACCAGGCTGGGCAGGAGTGCGTGTGTCTGAGCGAATGGAACATCGCCCCAGAGCCCAGCCCTGTTTTGCCTTGCGGCTTGATGCAAAGGGAGGGATCTCTCTTGGCGGTGAGATCCCTGAAGGGGGCCACCTGATCTCCGTTTTTATATCCTCTGACACAAGTGTCCATGGAGACTGGGTGGCACAAGTGGTTTGTGATTGGCTGCTAACCTAAAGGTTCGTGTTTCAAACTCTAAGGGTAGCCTCTCAGCTGGTGTGTCAAGGTTCAATGGGAGAATGAGTGTAGAAGCACTTTGATGAAGAGGCATCTTCAGATCTTGTCCTTTCCTTCATCCTGAAGTCTCTCTGGCAGGCCAGGAAGTATAAGGGGTTTCCCCTGTGCCATGTGACCTGGGTAGTGTCAGCCCTCAAACTGTGGTCCCTTGAGACCTCTTGTGCCGTCCAGTTCAGGGAGCTGGACTCACCGTCTACCTATTAAGGAAGTTTATCATCTGGTCGTGTGCTTTATAAATGTTGTTGTTAGTTACCATCAAGTTGGCTCCAAATCATGATGACCCCATGTACAACAGAATGAAATTTTGCCTGGTCCCGTACCATCTTTATGATCACTGGTATGCTCAAGGCCATGTTTGCCCCCCCGTGTGTATCGAATGCCTTCCAACCTAAGGCGCTCATCTTCCAGCATTATATTGGACAATGTTCTGTTGTAACCCACAGAGTTTTCAATGGCTAATTTTTGGAAGTAGATTGCCAGGCCTTTCTTCCTAATCTGTCTTAGTCTGGAAGTTCTGCCGAAATTTGTTCATCATGGGTGACTCTGGTGGCATTTGCAATACTGGTGGCATAGCTCCCAGCATCATAGCAACATGCAAGCCACCACAGTACAACAAATTGACAAACGGGTGGTGGGCTTTATAAAACTGTCACTCCAACTGGGCTTGTGAGCAGTTTGGACCTCTGGCTTTCTTCTCCAGGGAGTTGGGTCCTGGGATGAGTGTGTAGGTCGTCAGATCCCAATCCTTCTTCTCTTACTCCACCAGTCTAGCTTCCAGTCTGGGAGCTTTGTGGGGTGGGGCTGTGTGCCCCTCATCTCTCTGGGCTGTGCTGGAGGATGGAGGCAGGAAACCAACAGATTCAAGTCCTTGAAGGCAGGCTGTGCCACTAGGCACAGGGCCTGGATGGCCCTCGACAGTTGGGTTTTGAATGAATGAAGGAACTTAGGGATCCCACCAACAAAAGACCTCTTCTTTTCATCACCTAAGCCCATGCTTCTTAGCGGTGCAAGTGAAAAGATGAGAATCTTTTAGGGGGAAGTGAGGCATTGTCCCTTTAAAGGGGAAGCCAGGTTTTGGAGAACAGTGCAAATTTGCATGCTAACAGGTCTGCCAGAGTGGACTTGGGACCCAAGGCAGCCAGACTTGGATAAACAGAAGAGTGTTTGTGCCAAGTTTGTTCAGCCCTGAATCCTGGTGCCCTGCTGGATGTGAGGAAGGGGCACTACAGCTCCAGAATTTCTATAAAGAAGGGGTTGGAGGAAAGGGATAGAGAGAATGGTGGCACAACTTGAAGAATGTAATCAACATCACTGAATTGTACATGTAGAAATTGTTGAATTGGAGTATGTTTTGGTGTGTGTTTATCATTATAAAAAAGAAGGGCTTGGGTTGGGGGTGCACTCTGACCAAGAAGGTGGAAAACTGAGGAGAGTCAGGGAACTGACCCAGAAGGCACACACTTTAAAAAAGAAAAAAATTGATTGTGCATTTCTTAGGGGGCAACTTTGACTCTCAAATCCATTGATGTGACAACAGGAATCCACGTCACTTTAGCACACCAGCCCCCCAATTCTTTGGCTACCTGTTTTCAACTTGATTGTCATTCTGGAGTTTTGTAAACAACCCTTCCCTTCATGGCCCTTTACCACTTGGATTCAGCAATTCTTTTTATGCCTGATGAAATTCGACATACTTTTCATGTACTTGCCTGGTCCCCAGGTTATTCCAGTGAGCAATGTGGACCTCTTCCAAGAGCTTTGCCCCCACTAGCCCAGTGTCTCCTAAACAGCTGTCTCTGGGTGCCTCTAGGGACTTCCAGCTGAGCACATCTGAGAGGGATCTCATAGTCCTTTTCTAAAGCCCAGTTTTCTCTAGTATACTCTTTTGCAGTAAAATGGTGACCCCAACCGACTAGCACACGGGCCAGAAAGCTGAGGTCAGCCTGGACACCTTCCTTACCCTCATGCCCTCCATAATCCATCTCTAAGTCCTGAGTCCTTTTGACTTACTTGTCATAGCTCTTGTCTGTCACCTTGACTCTTTCCATGGCCCTTGTCTGGTCTCCCTGCCCCATCTCTTACTGCCTTCCCACCACCCCATTCTCTCCAGTCTGTGGTCAGGAGACAGGGTTATTCACGTCCCCACTTCGATCAATCATCTAGCTGTATGACACTAGTAAATGTGGTGCTGCCCCTCTCAGCCTTAGTTCCCATCAGTCAAAGGAGAAGTTTGTCTAGAGACTTGCCAAGGACCAGTGGAGACCAAGTTCTCTGGTGTCATGCCCCCCCTCAGAGACTGGCTGTCAGGGCTTTGTAGCCTGCCTGCCCCTTCCTGCCACCAAGTGGGAAAGAGTGTCTGCAAGCAACAACTGAAACCCACATGTCTGTCCTGGTCCCTACCCCTGCCACCAAAAGAGTCAGCTTGCTTCTTTCCCATTCCAGAACCCCAAACTCAACCCAGCCTAATCCAGGCTCTTACCATAGTGATCTTTCAGATATAGATTTTTTATTTAAAAAAAACCTTTTTATTTTGAAATTGTTATAGACTCACAGAGAGTTACAAAGATAGTACAGACAGGTTCCATTTACCTCCCCCCCAACCAAACAAACACGTGGCCATTCAGTTGATTCCGAATCGTGGCGACCCCACGTGTGCAGAGTAGAACTGCTCTCTACAGGGGGGGCTTCAAGGCTGTGACCTTTCAGAAGCCTATCACCGGGACTTTGTTCTCAGGCTCCTGTGGGTGGATTCAAATCGACAACCTTTTTAGTTAATAGTCGAGTATTTAACCGTGGACACCACACTCACTCAGTTTCCGCTAACGGTTTCATTTTATGTAACTATACCCCTTATGGTCGAGTCGATTCCGACTCACAGCGACCCTGTGGGACAGAGTAGAACTGCCCACAGGGTTCCCAAGGAGCCGCTGGTAGATTCAAACTACCGACCTTTTGTTTAGCAGGCAAGCTCTTAGCTACTCTGCCACCAGGGCTCCGTGTAACTATGGTCTAATATAAAAACTGGGAAATTGATGTTGACACAATATGTGTATATAGTTTTATGTCTTTTTATTACTTGTGTATAGGTTCCTGTAACCATCATTGCTATCAAGATACAAAACTATCTCATCACCACAAAGGTCTCCCTCCTGATGTCCTTATAAGGTTACACTCACCCCTCCTGCAACCATCCCTAACCCCTGGCAACCACTCACATGATTTCCATCTTTATATTTCTTGTCATTTGGAGAATGTTATGTAAATGGAGGCACATCGTATGGGGCCATTTGAGGGTTTTTTTCCCACTCAGAATCATGGTCTTGAGATCCATCCAGGTTGTTGCATGTGTCAATCGTCTGATTCCTTGAGTGATATTCCGTAGTGTGGATGTACACGGTTTAACCGTTCACTTATCATAGGTCATTTTGGTTGTTTCTAGTTTTTGGCTATTATGAATAAAGCTGTAATGAACAGTCATTGACTGGTTTTTGTGTGGCCATAACTCCCGGTTTCCCCCTGGGATACATGCCAAGGAGTACAATTGCCGGGTCACACGTAAGTATATGTTTAGTTTTTAAAGAAACTGCCAAGCTATTTCCAGACTGGCTGTACCATTTTACATCCCCACCAGTAGTGAATGAGAGATCCAGTGTCCCCACATCTTCTCAGACATTTGGTATTGTCACTGTTTTTATTTTAGCTGTTCTTACAGGTGTTTAGTGATCTTTCACCTTGGTCTACATGAAACTCACTTCAAATATAACTATACAGGTAGGCTGAAAGCCAAAAAGATGGAAAAAGTTATGTCATGCAAACATTAATCAAAAGAAAGCAGAAGTGGCAATATTAATATCAGATACATAGATTTCAGAGCCAAGAAAATTACCAAAGTTATTACATAATGACAAAAAGTTCAATCAACCAAGAAGACATACCCAAACCCACTGCCCAGTTCCGACTCATAGCGACTCCATGCAGAGCTGCCCTATAGGGTTTCTAAGGCTGTAATCTTTACTAAAGCAGATTGTCACATTTTTCTCCTGTGGGGCGGCTGCTGAGTTTGAACTGTCAACCTTTTGGTTAGCAGCTGAGCACTTAACCACTAAGCCACCAGGGCTCCTTACCAAGAAGACATAGCAATACTGAATGTATATACACCAAACAACAGAGCTGAGAAATATGTGAAGCAGAAACTGACAGAACATGAAGGAAAATAGACAAAGCCACTATTGTACAGGTAGTCCCCAATTTATGACGTATTCGAGTTACCACAAACTACATTTATGACCGTCTTTTTTTTTTTTTTTGTCCATCTTATCTTTAGGAAGAGGAAGAAGAGAAATTGTCAAGAAAATTTATGGTTAAAAGATTAGCTGAGTTTTTTTCTAAACTAAATCAGGGGCTTCACTGACTCAAACTCTGATTACTTTGCTAAAGTCAACAGGCAGATTTGGGAAAAAATGAGAGGTTACCACGAAATGTATGAAAAAGAAAAGGACCATATGACACCTCTCACTAACTTTCTGACTAGAAATGTCATCCCCATAGCCAAGAATAATCCAGGTCATCCAAAACTTTCCACAGGTGGAGTAATTACCACAACTGACAAAATACCAGCCTTGTCCAGCTCTTCTTCATTGTTGGAGTGAATTTTTGTGAGTTGTGTATTTACGTATGTATTAAAATATATCTGTAAGTTTATATATCATATTTCCAACCCCCAAAGATAAATGAAGATCAAATTTATGAAGATACTTATGATAAAAGGCAAAAAAAAAGAAAACTAAAAGAAAAAAAAATGAGATATTTGTTGTAAGTCGGGGACTATCTGTAGCTGGAGACTTCAACACCCCTCTCTCAACATTTGACATAACAACTAGACAGAAAATCAGCACAGGTATAGAAGACCTCAACAGCACCGAACTGACACGTATAAAACACTTTTACTGAAAAATTGAGGGCTCTTCTAGACTCAGGCCTCCTCAGTCTTCTTCCCCTCTATCTCTGTATTGAGTCTGATGGTCAGAGGGCTTAATGCTCAAGCTTCAAGGCAAGGGTCCTTATAACCACTGGACTGACCCATCTGAGTGAGTTGCATGGTAGCTTAATTCAGAGTCACCCAAGTCATTCTGGCCAGCCAAAGGCAATTAGGGATGGTTTAATGGCATACTCTTTTCAGAGACTAGAAGCCCCAGGAGGGCAGGGCCTTTGTTTGGCCAAGTATCCCAAGTGTCTAATAGAGTGCCTGGTACACAGCAGGTGCTCAATAAATATTGTAGAATAAATGAAGGAGCACAGTGGGTTGGAGGGCAGTCTGTGGCCAGATTTAGAGGTCCCACCCAGGTCAGGTTATTAAAGCATGTTGTTGTTGAGTCAGTTCTGACTTGTGATAACCTCATGTGTGCTGAGTAGAACTACTCCATAGGGTTTTCAAGGCTATGACCTTTCGGGAGCAGATTGCCAGGCCTGTCTTCTGAGGTGCCTCTGGGTGAGTCTGAATGGCCAATCTTTTGGTTAGTAGTAAAGGGCTTAACTGGTTGGGCCACCTAGGGAACTGAAACCTGCTTGGATTAGGTAGGGGGTCTGCCTATGGCTGGGGCAAAAGTTTCTTGAAGGATATCCTACCCCAGAGGGGCACTGGACAACTTGTCAGACCTGATAAAAGGGCCAGTCCCTCCCAACCCAGGGACATCACCCAGGGACTCCTCATGGAGCCAAGTAGAAGCCCCTGCTTGGCATTTTGAAAGCAAGGTTTCAGCCAGTTAGAGCTGGCTCTTATTCCCTGAAGAGCTGTAAGGTCTGCAGGGCTGTGGGGCTCACAGCTGCCCCCTGGTGGCCAGCCGCACTTTCTCCTGCTCTTTGACGCTGCCTTCTCCCAGCCTGTCAGGCAGCAACCAGACATCCCAACGTTGGTCCCCTGGGTTCCCAGGCCCCAGATGGTGACGGAACAGGGATAAGGGCTCACCATTTCAACCTGCTTTGCCTTTGCCCTCATTTCTGCTGCATCTTCACCAGGCAAGATCTTGGGGAGGACCTGGCCTGGCTTGCCCTTCAGCAACCATGAAAATACTGCTAGATTCCTGGTCCCCTGGGTTTCCAAGGCCATTTTCACATGTTCAGAAGATTCCAAGAGTATCAAATCCTGGAATGACCTCCCTCAGACCCCGTTGGTCTGATCTAACCTTCATTCTCTTTGGCCTTCTCCACACCCCAGTCATTTGGCAGTCTGTAGATCCGACCACAAGGACTCCCACCAGCCCCTATCTGTTCAAAGTTTTAGCTCATCTGGCTCTTACAGGGGCCTGTGACTGTAGCTCCAGGCAGACACTTGCAAAGGGCTGACCTCTAGGGGTCCTTTATTGCCACCTCCTTCTCTCCGCCAAGGTCCCGTGCCCCTTAGCAATGCTTCCTCGGAGCTGTTCTTTGGGCATCATCTCTCAGGGCAACTGTAGCTGATGCCAGCTCACACTCTGGGGCAGTTATAATGCACCAACAGTGCGCAGCCTCTGGGCACTGGCCTTCCATATTTTTGATCAATTGATGACGATTTATCCTCCCACATTGTCTGACAGAAAGCCCAGGACGTGCTGTCTCCATGGTGCAGGCACCTGGGGTAGATGTGTGCTGTTATGGATTGAATTGTGTCTCCCCAAAATATGTGTTGAAATCCCTGTACCTGTAAAATATGATCTTCTTTGGAAATAAGGGTTTTCTTTTGTTATTATGCTAATGAGGTCATACCAGACTAAGGTGGGTCCTAGACCTAATCCCTTCTGAGTTATAAAAAGAGCAGAATTGACACAGAGAGACACACACGCAGGGAAAAGACAGACACTAAGGGCCTCCAAGGAATGCCGAGGAACTCCGGGCGCTACTGACAAGGAAGAACCTCCCTCTAGAACCACACCCTGAATTGGGACTTCTAGTCCCATGTACCTTGAGCAAATAAATTTGTTCTTTAAAGTCACCCACTTATGATATTTCTTTATTACAGCAGCACTCAGTAACTAAGACAGGTGGAGAGCTAGCTCCTTTCATCCCAGGCAGGAGGGGCATCCCTAGATAACAAAGCTGTAAGGTCAGGTCTTTATGCCTTCAGGCCCAACTGCATTGTCTGCAGTCCTTGCCCAATCTCCGGGAAAGACGCTATGGGGCGGGCTTTTCCCAGCTCTTGGGGGAATCCTCCCTCCTTTTTTTCCCTCTCTTTCCTCTTCCTTCCCTCTCTAGTGTCCTCACCTGCCCCAGGCACAAGGTTTGAAGAGCATCTGACCCCAGTTTTGGCTCCAAGAAAGAATGGCTCACAACAGAAAAAGAAAATTGTGTCTGAATCAGGCCTAGATGCTGGTCAAGGAAAGATGTACTGCTAAAATGCAAAGTTATCTGTCTGTTGTTGGAGTTTTACCCATTAAGCCATCCGTCTAGGTTATCTTTATTTGTAGGCGGCAAAACAGGTCAGTCTCCAGCTCTCCAACCCTAGTCCTCTCTGCCTGGACCCTTTGACTTGGTCTGAGGAGATGGTTTCTGCCCTCAGGCTGAGTCTTAGCATAGAGCCTGGTACATAACAGGGGCCCAGTAGTGAGTGCTGGGTGGAGAGGAGCAGGGGGGATGCTGTCCGAGGTAACAGGAGGATCCATGAGTCACAGAAGCTCCAGAAGGACTCAAGGTGAGTTCAGGAGAGTGGGAACGAGGGATTATGGGACACCCCCCTCCAGCTGCTCTGTGTAGGGCCTGGTGTCTCCTGAGTGAGGCTCTGAGGGTTTAGACCACTTCTGAGCCTGAGCACCATGGCCATCCCTCACCAAATCAGAGAACCCAACCAAAGCAAATTCCAAAGACCAGAAGCAGGGGACTCTGGGATAAAAGCAGACTTCTGGGGCATCAGAAACTCAGGGGCTGGTCTGACGGGCAGCTGGGATGTCCAAGAAAGAGTGGCAGAATGGTGGAGCAAGCTGAAGTGTACCACAGCCAGCCCTGGGACACAGAAGTCCAGTCTTACGGACCGTAGACAACAGCAGGAAGTACAGGCATCCAGGACACTTGAAAAACCAGAGGGCGTGGGCCTGGTAGGAATGGCTATCTTTTTGTCATTCTATCTATCTACCTATCTATCTGTTAGCTGTTGATGCATAACAAACCACCTGTGATGGTTAAAGTTATATGTCAGCTTGGCTAGGCCATGATTCTCAGCGGTTTGGTAGTTATGTAATGATGTAATTTGGCAGTTATGTAATGATGTAGCTATCCTCCATTTTGTGATATAATGTAATCATCTCCATGACGTGATCTGCCAATCATTTATAAGGGGAGTTTCATCAGGGGTGTGGCCTGCATCCAATATATGTGGACGTTCTGCCAAAACTTGCTGGCTTTTGCTCATTCTGGATCCTGCATCCAGCTTGTCCTCATCTGACCCCTGGTCCTTGGGACTTGAGCCAGCAGCCTGCTGTATTACCTGCTGATCTTGGGATTCGTCAGCTCTGAACCTGTGAGCTATCAGCCTGCCGTCTGACCTGCTGGTTTCGGGTTCATCAGCCCCTGCAGATACATGAGTCAGAAGAAGACTCCAGCCTGACCTACAGTCTTGAGACTTGCCAGCCTCTACAACTGCGTGAGCCATTTCTTTGAGATAAATCTCTCTCTCTATATATATGTATACGCTTCACTGGTTTTGCTTCTCTAGAGAATCCAGCCCAAGACACCACCCCAAGACTTAGTAGCTTAAAACATTAACCATTTATTATATTTCTCATGGGTGTATAGGTTGACTGGGATCAGCCAACAGTTCCCATTGTCACAATTGGTTTGGAGGCTGGACAGACATAGGCTTTTGTAATCAGATACTGGGTTGTCTGGCAGCTAGCTGGCATAGAATGACCATCCAGCAGGCTAGTCCAGGTTTGTTCACATAGCGAGTGCAGAGGTCCATGAAAATATGCAAGACCTCATGAGGTCTTGACTTGGAACTGATATACTATCACTTCCATCACAGTCTTTTGGCCAAACAAGCCTCAAGGTCAAGCCTAGTTTAAAAGGGTGGGAGAAATAGGCTCTACTTCTTGATGGGAGGGTCTACAAAGTCATATTGCAAAGGAAGGGATAGAGAATTGGGGCCATTTTGTAATCAATCTACCACAGCACCTGTATGCTAAAGTAGAAACCTGGGTGCCATCCTGAATCCTCCATTTCACTTCTCCAACATCCATTACATCAGCCAATTTGATCACCTTCAAACTCCTTCCAACCACTGCCATAACCCCACCCAGGAGTCCTACAGTACCCATCTGGCTGCTCTACTCACATTTGCCTTAGTTATGCTCCAACCTCGCATCCACATAGCAACCAGCAGAGTCCCTCCAGAGTGGACATTCAATTGTTCTCAACTCTTACTGGGCTCAGCAGGCTCCCCAAGCCACCAGGGGCTGGGTGGTCAACTTAGCTGGTGCATGGCATTCCTGCTGTCGTAAGTATTCTTTTTGTTTAGTTTAAAATAGTAATAAATCCCTTTTAGGGTTAAGTGATAAGGTGTGAGGATGGTGATCTTTGCTTTTGCAAAGTGTAAAAATGGTGCAGTGGGCCAGAGGTCCTCCATCTTCAGAGGGAGAGAGGAGATTCAAGATCAGCATCAACACCCCAAGGCTGATTCACATGAAGCAGAGGTCAGACATACCTCCTCTCTCCAACCTTTTCACCAATTCCCACACCAGCCGTCTCTCCCCTGGCACTCTCTACTCCTTTGCTGGGTTCGATGATTTGTAGCAATGGTCACACAGAAATCGCAGACAATACTCACGATTATGGGATTTATTAGGAAATATCAGGTTACAATTCCGGATCAGGAATGATCAGGACACAGTTTTTCGATCAGAACAGCTTCTTCTCAGCAGTGTCCACAGGCAGGACTCTCTCTGGCCCTCGGCTTCTTGCCCCTCAGCCCCTTTAGTTCCACCAATAAGTGCCCAGTGACACCCTGCTCTGGCAGTAAGCCTTAGCCTGAACGTGCTCAGTTCTCTTGCAAGCCTAGCTCCATGGACAAGTGCCTGGAGGCACCCCACTCTACCAGGAAGCCTCCTGCCTGAAGGCTCGTAGCTGTCTCACTGTGCGGGTCAGCGCACCCACTGTAGCTGCCTTGCTCCGTGGGCCAGGAAGCCCCCCAAGCTATCCTGCGCCAGTCTCCTGGTTCTACTGCTGCCATTTCTTTGCCACTGCTTCTTGCCACCATTTCTCTGCCACTGCCTCTTGCCATCTTGTGCCATCTCCAGTGTTACAGCTCTCTCTATGTCTCCTGGGTCTAGGAAGTTCTCAGCGCAGGGACCTAAGGCCCAAAGGATGAACTCTGTTCTGTCTCTTCTTCTTGGTGGTTGTGAGGTCCCCCTTTTCTGCCTGAGATGACTCCTTTTAAGCCTAGTGGAATGGCAAAACTGACCAATCCCCTTGTTAGGGTTCCATACACCTTATTTGCATGTTCTCCCCCCGCCCCCACACACAGGGGCGCCATGACATTATTTGCATTATTGGCAAGCTGACAATCCCCTTGGTGGGCCACAAGCACCTGGTTTGCATAGTCCTGCCCAATCATTCGGCAGGAGTTTCAAGACCATGGCTAGAAAGGCTAGACAAAAGTCACTCACTGCAGTGCACAAAGCCATGTCGCTGTTAGCTGCCGTGGAGTCCATTCCAGTTCGCAGCGACCCGTGTGTAAAGAACTGCTCCATAGGGTCTTCGAGACTGTGATCCTTCCGAAGCAGATAGTCAGGCCTGTCTTCTGAGGTGCCTCTGGGCAGGTTTGAACTGCCAATCTTGCAGCTAGTAGTTGGTGCTTAACGGGCTACACCACCCAGGGAGCTTCTTTGTAGAGCTATACAATGAAAATTTATCAAGGGGTCCTTGGAAGAAAAAAGAAATAGGTCAAAAGGTAAGAGCATGACTTGATCTCTCAGTAGTCAGGCAGGAAACGTTGTGTAAATGGGGGTTCCCCTGGCCTGGAAAGACTGAGCTGATCCGGGCGAGGATCCCAGCCGGGGCCAGACCCGGGCCCACAGGCTCTACCCCAGTCACTGTGAAAACCCTCTCCTGGGTCTGGGTGTGCATAAGGACAGGATGTTCCTGTTCTCGTCAGGAAAAAACAGGAGAGAGCCTGGGAGAGGACAGGGGTAAACTGGACGCGGGACTGCAGTGAGAGCTGTTGGTGCTCCCCAGGTCCCTTTACTGGCTGGCACACCATCCCCAGCTGCTACGCTGCTGCCTGCAGGCTCCCAGGTGCCCCATTCTCTAGAGAATTAGCTTTGGACCAATGGGAGCCGCCTTGCCTGGAAGGCTATATGCCACGCCCCAGCAGTCTACAACCAATGGCTGAGTGCTACGTCATAAAGCCTCCACCCCGCCCCCCCCAGGAGAATCCAATCTTTGGTGAGGCCCCCAGAGCCACTGTGCGATGGAGCTGAGGCAGGGGTCCAGCTGAGGCTGCGTCTGCCTGCGGTGGGGGTGACAGAGGCCTGTCCCATGATAGACGTGAGGGCAAAGGGAGCAGTAGACATGGGGCTCCCCCTTCTCTCGGCCCCTGCCTACCCACCCAAGCACAGAGCCCGGCCTCATCTCATCTCTGCTTTATACCCGCACCTCCCATGGGCTTAGGAGCCGGAGGAAGGTCCTAGCAAGTCTGTGGACTTTCTTTTGCCCTTTCTTTGCTCTGGTGAAAACTTTGACAATCCCCAAACAGTTACTTCCCAACCTGCTTGTTTTTCTGGAAGTGGAGCCTTGGGACCCAGGAAGCTCAGACAGGAGATCAGGGTGAAAATTTGTAGCTTACAAAGCTGAGAATAGTTTTTCAAGCAAAGGGGTTGATGGGTTTAATGGAGGAATGCCCCGTAGTCTGGCTCAGAAAAGCTTGGTGTTCCTGAGGGCCCGGCAGGGAAGCTGGGGTTAGGGCTGGCTGATTCTGTGAGTGATTTCAGAGACAATTTGGTATATTTGTCTGTGAACTATATCTTAAACTATTTTGCTACTTATTGTTAGTTTTCTTAGGTGTTATAGTGGCACTGAGGTGATGTATGAGAATGTTGTTATTCTGGGTTTATGTTGTAGTCACTCAATAGATAGGAGATGGACCTCTCACCCAAAATTTGGTTTAGATGTTGAAACTAAGGCTGCCACACACGCACATCAAGAAGGCGTGGAAAGATTTATCCCTCACATAATGAAACTTTCTGGGGAGAGCAGACAGGGTCCTCAGCAGCTGCAAAACTGGCTTGAGAGAGCAAGAAGGGGCGAGCCTTTGTTTCCAGGCGTGGCTTTTATTGTGGTTGGGGTGGGGCCTGGTGAGGACCTTCTTGCACAAGGACCAGGCCTGGCATGTTTTGAACTTCCTGCCTGAAGCAAGAAAGGGAGCGCCTGGGCTTTCTTGTTGGCTTGCCCAGATGTAGGGCAAGAGGGAAAATGGGAGGGGTGGGGCTTGAAAGGTGTCAGCTGTCAAACATAACAAATGGAGTCAGACTCTTTATTACAATTCTCTCCTGATGACTGAAATGTATCAGGTTTCATTTAATTGAATTTAAACTTCAGTTAGCCATTGCGGTGTTCTGTGAGGCCTGCTGTATGAGGCAAATCAGGGGGGTGGAAGTTCCGTTGAATGTCTTATTTAAGAGTCCAGTATTCATCCCCAAACTTAAAAACCTTTGTGCTTCAAAGAACACCATCAAGAAAGTGAAAAGATAGCCCATGGAATGGGAGAAAAATATTTGTAAATCATATCTGATAAAGGACTTGTTCCTAGAATATATAAAGAATTCTTACAACTCAAAAATAAAAACACAAATAACTCTCTTAGAAGAACAAGCAGGGGCAAGGCTGTCAGGCCTAGCTATTAACAATGGGTTATCTAATATAATAACAAAAGCGCAGACAGCAAAAGACAAAATAGATAAATAGAACCTCATAAAAATGAAAAACTTTAGTTCATCGAAAGACTTTACCAAAAATGTGAAAAGACAAGCTACTGACTGGGAGAATATCTTCGGAAACCATATTTATGATAAGAATCTAATAACCTATATATATATATATAAAACTTCAACAACTTAACAGCAAAAAGACAAACAACCCAATCATAAAATGGACAAAGGACTTGAATGACATTTCACCAAAGAGGACATTCAGATGGCCACCGAACACATGAAATGATGCTCAAGGTCATCAGAGATGCAAATCAAAACTACAACAAGATATCATTTCACTCCCATTAGGATGGCTAAGATTAAAACAAAACAAACAAACAAAACAACTCAGAAAATAACAAATGTTGGTGAGGATGTGGGATAATTGGAACCCTTACCAATTGCTGGTAGGAAAGCAATATGGTACAGCTGTTGTGGAAAACAGCGTGGCGGTTCCTCAAAAAACTAAAAATAGGACTACCGTATAACCCAGAAATTCCACTTCTAGGTACATACCCAAAAGACTTCAAAGCAGAGATTCAAATAGAGGCTTATACACCAATGTTCATTGCAGCACTATTCACAATAGCCAAAAGGTGGAAACAACCTAAATATGCATCAGCAGATAAATGGATAAAAAACAAAATGTGGTACATACATACAATGGAATAGTACTCAGCCAGTGGGAGAAACAAAGCCTTGATACTTGCTACAATATGCATGGAGCTGGCAGGCATTATGCTGAGTGAAATAAGTCGATCACAAAAGGACAAATACTGAATGACCTCACTTATATAAAAAGACAAGAAAAGGCAAATGGATAGAGATTAAAGTTTATTAGTGGTTACCAGGGGTGGGAGGGAGGGAGAAGAGAGGAGGTCGTTGCTTATGGAGTACTAAGTTTCAGTTTACAGTGATGGAAAAACCACATTGATTAAGGGTGTGGTTGCATAGCTGATTATATTGTAAGTGCTGTTGGTAAGTTGTACACCTGTAAAAAGTTGAATTGACAAAAGTTATATAATAGACGTATTTACAACAATGACCAAAAACAAAAAGTAGCTGCTAAGGCATTTTTTTTTAAGGCTGCTTATGTACAACCAAACACCTCATAGGATTTGGTTTCTTAGTTTGGAAGTTTAGGGTCATGGTTTCATGGGACATCACCGTTAATTGGCCTAAAACTGTGTTTAGTACTTCTTTTCTACCTCCTAGTTCCTTGAGTAGTGCTTGGGTCTTAAAATCTTGCAAGGGGCCATCCAAGCCACAATAATTGGTCTCTATTTGCCTGGGGCAACCAGGGCTTCAAAGTTGCTAGTTCTGGTCTGAACCCCTGCTGAGAATTTACATTTCTAACAAGTTCCAAGGCGATGCTAATACTGCTGGTTAGGGACCAATTCTGAGAACCACTAGTAGAGCAAACCAAAACTCATTGCCATGGAGTAGATTCTAACTCAGAGTGACAGAGTAAAACTGCCCTATAGGATTTCCAAGGCTGTAAAATTTTTATGGAAGCAGGCTGCCACATCTTTCCTCCACAAATCTTTGATCAAAATTTTCAGTAATAGTAGCCAGGCACCATCCAGTTCTGGTCTCATGGCAAAGGAGGCAGTTGTTCATGGAGACAACCACACATTCCCTATCCTCCTCCTATTCCTGGCTTTCCTTCTTCCTCTGTTGCTCAAAGAGTTTCAAACTGGTTCGGTCTGTTTTGTACCCCTGCTGAGAATTTGCACTTCCACCCCAGATATACTGAATCACAATCGACATTTTAACAAGGTCCCCAGGTGATTCCTACGTATAATAAAATTTTGAGAACCACTGCTCCACTAGCGGAGGAACCCTGGTTTTGGTTCAAACCCACCTGCTTCTTGGCAACCCTGTGGGGCAGTTCTACTCTGCCTTGTTGGTTCACTATGAGTTGGAATCAACTCCATGGCAATAGGGTTAGTGCAAGAAAAGTTGCCGAGCCTTTTCAGTGATTTAAAAGCTGCAGCAAATAAGGTGATTGTGAAGAATTGTCGCGAGTAGGGGTTGGGTCAGTCTCTTCAAAGTAAGGGCAAATTTATATGATGTTAAAGGGCAAATACGAGTTGTCCGTAAGTCAGATATTTTTAACCTGGGGACTTACTGTATTTTGTTACGGCAGCCCTAGGAAACTAGGACAGTATGCATACCGTATCTTAATAATATGTTTTTTTAAGAGCCCAGTATTTTGTATTCTAAGAAACGAGCGCCTTAGTCACTCTCATGATATCTGGAACTCCGGAGGGAATGGTGGTGTTGTTGTTAGGTGCTGTCTACTTGGCTCTGACTCATAGCAACCCTGTGTACAACAGAACGAAATAGTGCCTGGTCCTTCGCCACCCCCACAATCGTTGTTATACTTGAACCTATTGTTGCAGCCAATGTGTGAATCCATGTTCTTGAGGGTCTTCCTCTTTTTTGCTGACCCTGTACCTTACCAAGCATGATGTCCTTCTCCAGGGTCTGGCCCCTCCTGATAACATGTCTAAAGTACGTGAGATGAAGTCTCGCTATACTCACTTCTAAGGAGTGTTCTGGCTCTACTTCTTCCAAGACAGATTTGTCTGTCTTCTGGCAGTCCGTGGTATATTCAATATTCTTTACCAAAAACATAATTCAAATGCTTCAATTCTTCTTCAGTCTTCCTTATTCATTGTTCAGTCTTTTGCAGCAGATTTGCCCAATGGAGTATGTTGTTTGATTTCTTGACTGCTGGCTCCGTGGGCATTGATTATGGATCCAAGTAAAATGAAATCCTTGACAACTTCAATATTTTCTCCATTTATCACCATGTTGTTTATTGGTCCAGTTGTGAGGATTTTTGTCTTCTTTATGTGGAGGCGTAATCCATACTGAAGGCTGTAGTCTTTGATCTTCATCAGTAAGTGCTTCAAGTCCTCTTCACTTTCAGCAAGCAAGATTGTGTCATCAGTATATCATAGGTTAATAAGTCTTCCTCCAATCCTGATGCTGTGTTCTTCTTCATATAGTCCAGCTTCTCAGATTATTTGCTCAGGATATAGACTTAATAAGTATGGTAAAAGGATACAACCCTGATGCACACCTTTCCTGATTTTAAACCATGCAGTAGCCCCTTGTTCTGTTTGGATGACTGCTTCTTAGCCAACGTACAGGCTCCTCATCAACACAATTAAATATACTGAAATTCCCATTCTTCAAAATATTATCCATAATTTGTTATGATCCACACAGTCAGATGCCTTTACATAGTCAATGAAACACAGGTAAGCATCTTTCTGGTATTCTCTGCTTTTAGCCAAGATCCATCTGACATCAGCAATGATATCCCTGGTTCCACGTCCTCTTCTGAATGCAGCTCGAACTTCTGGCAGTTCCCTGTTGACATACTGCTGCAATTGTTTTTGAATTATCTTCAGCAAAATTTTACTTGTGTGTGATATTAATGATATGGTCCAATAATTTCCACATTCTGTTGGTCACCTCTCTTTGAAATGGGCATAAACATGAATATCTTCCAGTTGGTTGACCAGGTAGCTGTCTTCCAAATTTCTTGGCATAGACAAGTGAGTACTTCCAGTGCTGCACCCGTTTGTTGAAGCATCTCAGTTGGTATTCCATCAACTCCTGGAGCCTTGTTGTTTTACCATTGCTTTCAGTGCAGCTTGGATTTCTTGCGTTAGTACGATTGGTTCTTGATCATATGCTACCTCCTGAAATGGTTGAACGTCGACCAATTTTCTTTGGTACTGTGATCCTGGGTATTCCAAAGGGAATAAGGCATGTTTTTTCCCCTATAACCCAGAGGCTTGGGATCTTTGTTGAGACAGAGGCATAGGCAGTAGCAACAGCAGAGGCATTTAAGGCCTAGTTAGGGTCCTAGTGAGCCATTTGTTTAAGAGCGTGGACCTCAGTACACCATGTGGTGACTGCTCTTTTGTTACATGAGAGACCACTTGATGGGCCTGCATATTGCCCAGAGTATCAATCTTTCCCCTCAGCACTCTGTAAAATGGGGGCCAATGCCTGGTTGAAACATATAACCAACGGGCACAGGGAGTCATTCTGCTGAGACTATAATTAGTCACAGCTTATGCTGGAATCAAGACACATGATTCAATCTGAGACACACAACTAGGTCCAGGCCAAGGCACATGACCCAGGGCAACTTTAAGTAGGACCCCAATTTTATACTCCTGTCCTTAAAAACCAATTATCGACACTTTCAGCTTGTTGTTGTTAGGTGCCGTCGAGTCGGTTCCGACTCATAGCAACACTACACACCACAGAACGAAACACTGTCTGGTCCTGTGCCATCCTTACAGTTGTTGTTATGCTTGAGTCCATTGTTGCAACCACTTTGTCAATCCATCTTGTTGAGGGCCTTCCTCTTTTCTGCTGACCCTGTACTTTACCAAGCATGATGTCCTCCTCCAGGGACCGATCCCTCCTAACAACATGTCCAAAGTATGTAAGACACAGTCTCCCCATCCTTGCTTCTAAACAGCATTCTGGTTGTACTTCTTTCAAGACAGATTTGTTCATTCTTTTGGCAGTCCATGGTATATTCAATATTCTTGGCCAACACCACAATTCAAAGGCGTCATTTCTTCTTCGGTCTTCCTTATTCATTGTCCAGCTTTCACATGCATATGATGCAATTGAAAATACCATGGTTTGGGTCAGGTGCACCTTAGTCTTCAAGGTGAAGCCTTTGCTTTTCAACACTTCAAAGAGGTCCTTTGCAGCAGATTTGCCCAACACAATGCATCTTTTCATTTCTTGACTGCTGCTTCCATGGGTGTTGATCGTGGGTCCAAGTAAAATGAAATCCTTGACAACTTCAATCTTTTCTCTGTTTATCATGATGTGGCTCATTGGTCCAGTTGTGAGGGTTTTTGTTTTCTTTATGTTGAGGGGCAATCCGTACTGAAGGCTGTGGTCTTTGATCTTCATCAGTAAGTGCTTCAAGTCCTCTTCACTTTCAGCTAGCTCCAGTGACTCTTTCAGCTTAGGGCGGTAAAACCTATAACAGAGGTTCAGTAGACAAACATCACCAGCTGAACCAATTCCTACTCGTGGCGACCCCATGTGTGTCAGAGTAGAACTGTGCTCCATAGGGCTTTTAATGGCTGAGTTTTTGGAAGTAGATCACCAGGCTTTTCTTCGGAGGCATTCTGCATGCACTCAAGCTTCGAACTTTTCAGTTAGCAGCCAAGCTCATTAACCGATGATCCCACCCAGGGGCTCCACAGGCTCAGCACGTGCAGTACAAAGTAGCACAGCTCCAAATGCAGCAGCAGAGCTCAAAGTGCACGCTTGCCGGCAGGCAGCAGGACCAATTATGAAGCCAAAGCAAGAGAAGAGAGATCCCCAGTGGTTGGGGTCATCACCTAGGCACCCTGCTTGCTGCACCAATTGTTGGGGTCCATCCCACCTCTGTTGGCTGACAACAGGAATTGAAATATTGAGGGGTGTCATGATGTCTGCAACTAGCTTTCAAAAGCTTTATCCTGAAGGCAGTGGGGAGCCACCGAGGGCTTTAGGCAGGAGGAGGGATAGCGTTGATTTGTGCCAGAGAAAAATCACTCCAGGACTATAGTGGGGAGGAGGGATGGAAATAGGAAGAATATGGGAAGAAGATGAGTTTTAGTTAACCATCCTAATAGTTCACGGAGAGCTGAAGGAGGCCCTGCTCAGACACTGCTGATGGGGATGGAGAAATGGGAATGAGTATGGACAGGGCAAACTCACTCATTGGTTAGGAGCATAAGTGCCTAGTGGGTCAAGAGGGAGAATAAAAGAGATTATGGCTTTGGAGCCAGACTGCTTAGGTTCAAGTAGCAACTGCACACATTATTTAACCTCTGTGTGACTCAGTTTCTGCATCTGTAAAAAGGGGGATAATAACAGAATTTACTTCACAGGGTTGTGGTGAGGATGAATACATGTAAATTACATGTAAAGATATGTAAAGTGATCAAAAATGTTTTCTATGACTGGAGATAAGTTGACATATGAAAATAAGGTGGCCCTTTCCCAGATGTTCTAAAGCCCCTCCCTCCTCGAAAATTGTCTCCTTTGGGACCCAACAGTTCCCAGCGCCAAGCACCCTCCAGAGCTCAGTAAGTCTCATGCGGACGCCTTTCTCCACTCCTTCAGGTGTTTCTGAGGTCGCAGCTCCTGAAGCTCCGGATCCTCTTTGATGGCATGTCCCTGCAGGGCAGCCTGGCTGGGTGGTCCCTTGAAAACAACTAAACCCACGGTTTTCAAAGTGTGGTCTCTAGACCACCAAGCAACATCAGCATCACCTGGGAATTTGTTAGAAGTGAAAATCCTCGGGCCCGCTTCAAACCTACTGAGTCAGTATCCCCGTGTTTTGACGAACCCTCCAGGTGATCCTCAGAACCGTTGAACTTCCGCCTCCAAGTGAAGGCACCAATTCTGCAGTACCACCACAAGGGGGCAGCGCAGGACTGCAAGGTGACGACCAAAAGCACCCAGAATTGCAAAAGCCTCCCACTGCCCTTCCTGCCTCCAGTTTTGCCCTTATTGGTTCTCCCCACAACTTAAGCGACGTCTTGAAATCCCAGACTCGATTGTGTCCCTGGTTCAGGGTTCTTCAGCGGCTCCCTGTGACGTGAAAGCCCCTTCCTTTGCTCCGTGGCATCTCCTGCCAGGTGCATTTTGCACGTTCCCACTCTCTCTGTAGCTTCCCTGGAGTCAGACCAACCTGGGCTCAGATGTCAGCTCTGCCACTTACCAACCTGGTGTGACTTGGGCTCTGGGTGGTACAAATGGTTAAGTGTGTGGCTACTAACCAGAAGGTTGGTGGTTTGAAGCCACCCAGAGACACCTTAGGAGAAAGTCCTGGTGATCTGCTTCCGAAAGGTCACAGCCAGGAAAACCCTATGGAGCACAGCTCTACTCTGCTGCATGTGGGCTACCGTAAGTCAGGATCCACTCCATGGCAACTGGTGTGTGTGTGTGTGTGTGTGTGTGTTGGGCAAAAGACACCGTTCTGAGCCTCAGTTTCCTCAACTGTGAAGTGGGGACAATTACTAAGACTTTCCTTGGGGGCCTGTTATGAGGGTTAGAGTATAAAGAGATTTTAGCTTAGTGTCCTACACACAGTAGGCACTCAGTCTGCAGTACCTGTGGTTCCCCTTGTGCACCTGGTATCTGGTCCTGCCAAGCAAGATGTAGAGCCAAGGTCTGTGCACAGGCCCGCCTACATGCCAGGTCAGTATATGCTGTCCGAGCCCTGCCTGTCTCCCCACTGGCTTGACTTCAGCTGCCAACACCTGCATCTCTTTGCCTAGGGCCTTCTCCAGTTGCTGGTACCCACTATGGTCCCAAGACCGCAAAACTCTGGGAGGACCTTGCTGGGAGGGCCTTGCATACAGCAGGTGCTGATTATTGCTGCTGGGGTGGCTTAGTCCTGGCCCTTCTCCTGCCTCTCTTGGTGACCCCCCTGCCTGCAGAAGTGGCCCTGTCAGAAATATTGGGCTGGGAGTGGAGGACAGGGGAGACCCGAAGGGGACTGGGTCACCTGGTGGCTCCCTGCTCTCCTACTCCTGACCTCCACCCTTGGGCCACTCCAGGCTGATTCTTGCCCACCCCCTTTAGACACCTAAGACGCCTGAATTGGTGTCATAGGACGTAAGAGGACACCAGGCACCTGGCTGCCAGATAACCCTGGAGCCTTGGCGGGGCCACTGGTGCTGCCTGGGCTCTTGGGGCCTGGACCATCTCAAGCTAGGGACCTGGCGGTGACACAGCCCTCAGCCTGCACCCGGCAGGGCCAGGATGTGTATTTTCCTAGGAGTGTGGATGAAGGGCACAGATATTGTCAGACAGTCACTGTCCTAAGGACCAGAGTCATTCTCGTGGCTGCCGCCTGGGGGATCTTCACACCCTTGTGGGTGTAATCCTACTCATGGACACAGTAGGCACTCACCCATGTGACCCCTGCCCTGCCTAAGTCTCTCCCTCCCCACCTGGCATGTTGTCTGAAATCCCACCATGCATGCAGGAAGCCTCAGCATTAAGCATTGCTCTCTTCAAGTGACTCTTTTCGAAAAGGTTACTGCTATAATCTGCAGTCAGGACCAGCTATGTGATTTCTGGGGCCCCATGCAAAATGAACATGAGGGACCTCTTGTTTAAAAATTACTTTGAATTTCAATTCAGCAACAGCAGGGCATCAGAACAAGTGTGGGCCCTGTGTGACTGCTCGGGTTGTACCCTGGTGGAGTGGCCCTGACTGTGGCTCTTAACTCTTGGGGTGACCAAGTGTGTCTTTGCACCCAGGAGGAGCCCTGGAGCTGTTTGGAGAAGGCGCAAGGACACAAAGACAAAATGGGCCCCTTACCTTGCTCAGGACACCCATTTGCCTGAGACACATGAAGCCCAAGTTCTTGGTCTAGCGGGCGGTTCTCACTGGGCCTCTTCCAAGCTTCCTAAACACTCAACTGGGCCCTCCAGGGCCCTAGAGCCTTCTCTGCCTCTGCTGGCTGGCCTGGCTGACCCAAGGGCAGGGCTTCAAACTGGTTCGGTCTGGTTTGAACCCCTGCTGAGAATATGCATTTCTAACAAGTTCCCAGGATCTCTTTAAAGTGTGGATTCTGATTCAGGTATCTGGGGTGGAAATGCAAATTCTCAGCAAGGAACTTATTAGAGATGCAAATTCTCAGCAGGGAGCTCGTTAGAAATGCAAATTCTCAGCAGGGGTTTGAACCAGGACAAACCAGTTCAAAGCCCTGCCCAAGGAGGGGTGAGTAGGGATCCTCACTTAGTAGCCCTTACTGCTGCATTTGCCTCACTTGCCCTGAGCCTCTCTTTGGATTGTGGAGCCTTGTTTTCTTCCCTGAGAACCACACACACACACGAAAAAAAAAACAACAACCAAAAGACCAAACCAAACCACTTAACATCCGGTCGATTCCCACTCATGGTGGCCCCATGTATGTCAGAGTGGAACTGTGCTCCATGGGGTTTTCAGTGACTGATTTTTCAGAAATAGACTGCCAGACCTTTCTTCTGAGGTGCCTCTGCTCCAACCTCTTGATTAGCAACCATTCACTTAACTTTGTGTTACCCAGGGATGCACGGTCAACTACCAGAGCTTTGGACTTAGGTCTTGGGACAAAATGGCCATTGAGTTAGATAAACCAGAAGGGAAGCCCCTGGAGAGCTCCCTAGACACAATCACTAGCCCTGGTCTGTTCTGGGATCCCTCCAGACCCTTCTCTGGCTTCCCCACCTTGCTCTGTGCTCCGAAGCTAAGCTGTGTGGGCTACACCAACAGGCCCTGCCCCTAGGCCTCTGGTTGGGTGTGACCAGTGGGGAGGCAATTGGAGGGAGGGAGGAGAAAGAGGTGGAGCACTTATTCCCCAAGCTCAACTCCTGGTGGGATTCCTGCAGACTGGCTGGGTCCCTAGGCCCAGGCCACACCTCGTTAGGTTGCTATCTCCATACGGCAGTCTCTGCCTCCCAGCTCTGCTAACAGCTAGGGTGGCTTCCGTTGAGATCTCCCTAGACCCTGTAAATAGTCCCTTTCTTAAATTCTCCCTGAATGATCCTAATTTGAATTTGCGTCTATTTCTTCCTGGGACGCTGACTCATACAAGGTTCTTTGTTCTCTGTTGCACCCCTCAAACCTGTTTTTGTAATCTCCAATCCCTGAGGACAGCCAGGTCAGGGGCCAAGTATCTAGGAACTCAGGTCAGGCCCACTCCTTGCCTCCTTGGACAGCACCCACAGGAGAAGTGGGACTCCTCCTGACCCAATATTTCTCCAAGTATATCCACCAGACCCTCCATTCTCAGGTAATTGGGCACCAAGGACCTAAATGTTTTGTCTTTTCCTTATTCCACTTCAGGGCCTGGTTGAGGCAGGATGGTGCTCCTCAACCAGAAACCCCCTACCGCTAGATAGGTCCCCCTTGACCAGGTAACCAGAAACCAGGAACCCAAACAACTAGATAACCAGACCACTGGGTAACCAGACAACTGGGCAACCAGACAGCTAGACAGGCAAACAAACAGGCAGCCCTCTCTGAGGTCAATGTCTGCTGATTTTGCTGTCCTTTGAAGTAAATGTGTACTGGTTTTGCTGGTCTACCTGCACTTGCTGGACCTGCTGAGAGAAGGTGAGGTCTGGATCTGCTGCTACCCCTTTAAACCTAGAACAGGAGCCAACTGGGATGAAAGTAGGTTGAGAGATGGAGAAACATTGTCTGAACCCTGATCAAGCCATTTCTGAAGGTAGTGACCCTGGAACCTCTCAGTTATGTGAAACGTTTGTATATGTAACTTTCTGCCTAAGCCAGTTTGTGCAGGGTATTTGTTTGTTCCGTTGCAAACAAAAGTACCCTGGCTGGGATGACAGCCCTGCAACTTTGCTCCATTGGCCTGCTGTTGGATATGAAAGGCCTCTCCTTGCTTGTGGTAGGCTGCTTAGAACACCTTCCAGAATGTCAATTGGGAGGCTTGGGGTTAGGCCTGAGTCTACTTTTAGCAGCCTGGGTGAACGGACATGACCCTTCACCTCTCAGGGCCTTGGGTTTCTCATGTGTAGTGGGGAGACCTTCCTAACCTGCCTGCTCCTCGCACAGGGCTGTGGAGGACACCTAATGAGACCGTACTGGAAAAAGCAGGTCGCTTGGGGCAGAGCGTCATTCCCCGGGAGCCTCTGGTGGGGTGGGAAGGGCAGGAGCGTGGCTGACTCAAACCTGGCTCTCCTGGAGCAGGTCCCTTGGGGCTCAGCGTCATTCCCTGGGAGCCTCCAGTGGCGTGGGGAGGGCAGGAGTGTGGCTGACTCAAACCTGGCTCTCCTAGTCTAAGGCCTTGTTGCTCCTGGGAGAGGAGCCAGGGCTCTCCGGATCCCAATCTTTATTCAGAAATCTCAGGCTCCCAGCCAGGGAGAGAGGCTAATACCTCAGCAGCTAAGCCTCCTTCTGCACTCCTGGCCTCTCCCGCTTTCTCTAGGCAATCCACCCACCATTGCCCCAACTCAGCGTGCAGCAGGGAGCTAGCTGAGCACATGCTGGTAATGACGATTTTATCCGCAAATCCCATCTGCTCTCAGAGCTCAGCCTTCAACCGCTGGGAACTGCCTGTTTGACATGCTTAGAGCTGTGGTTCTCAACGTGTGTCCCCCTCCCCCCCCGCGCATTATCAGCGTCATCAGGAAGCTCATTAGAAATGCAAATTCTCAGGCTGCTGCCCCAGACCTAATGAATTAGAAACTCTGGGGTTGGGGCCCAGCAATCTCCGGTTGACTGAGGCTTGCTCAGGAGTCCTGGGCGGCATAAACGGTTAAGCACTCAAGTACTAGCTGAAAGGTTGGTGGTTCAAACCCACCCAGAGGTGCCTCAGAAGACAGGCCTGGCGATCTGCTTCTGAAAGGTCACAGGCTTGAAAACCCTACGGGGCAGTTCTACTCTGCACGCATGGGGTTGCCATGAGTGAGACTCCAATCGACAGCACCTAGCAACAACAACAAGTGTGAGCAGCACCGGCTTGGAGCTGTTGCTGGTACAAACGTGCACGTGGAGGAAGCCGTGGGCCCCCTAGTGGCCCCCTAGCAGCAGGAGCACCTGCTGTGAGTGAGTGCTGGCTGGAAGCCGTCCCTTCCCTTGAGCGTTGATCTGTGCGGAACCGCTATGTCCAGAAATGTCTGGGAGATTGTGCACCCCCTGCCTTGGTCCACAGCCAATGACTGGTGGACGTGGGGTTTAACAGGCTGGTCCCCTTGTCTCAAGGTGGGACACTGTGGTGTGAATTGCCCTCCAGAGCTCCTATGTGAATTAGGCAAAGGCTATGCTTTAATTGCTCCAAGTTGCTTATTCCAGGTGCCTAGAGCTGTTGCTGGTACAACAGGTATGAATTACCACACAGCACCCTGGCGCAGAAAAAAATAGCGCTTGGCTTGGCTTTGCAAATAAAAATAGCCCTGGCTCCAAGGCCCTGCTCCCAGGCTGGCAGCTGTCTACGCCTGGCGATTCCCTCTGCGGGCTGGTGTGAAAGTCAGCCCAGAGGGCCTCCCACAGTCAGGGAAGTTTCGGGGGCCCCTGGATCACTCCCCAGTGGCCACTGCCAGGACCGGCACAAGAGAACCAGCTCTCAGCGCTGTTCGCCCTGGGTCCAGACCTTGCAGGAATGGGTTTCACAGGGAGCCCAGGAAATACAAAAGGCTGTCAACTACCTCCTTCCCTGTTCACCTGTCCTGAGAGGGGAAAGGGAAATATGTTTTTTGGTTTTTGTCTTCTATGTTGTTGTTGCTAGTTGCCATTGAGTTGGCTCTGACTCACAGTGACCCCATGTATAACCGAACAAAACGTTGCCCGGTCCTGTGCATCTTCCAGATTTTTGGTATGCTGGAGTACATTGTTGTGGCCATTGTGTATTTTAAGTGCCTTCCAACCTCAGGGGCTCATCATGTATCAGACAATGTTCTGTTGTGATCCGTAGAATTTTCATTGGCTGATCTTAGAAGCAGATCACCAGGCCTTTCTTTCTAGTTTGTCTTAGTCTGGAAGCTCTACTGAAACCTGTCCACCATGAGTGACTCTGCTGGTATTGAAATATATGGGTGGCACAGCTTCCAGCACCACAAACCAAAAAAAAAAAAAAAAAAACCAAACCCAGTGCCGTCGAGTCGATAGCAACCCTGTAAGACAGAGTACACTGGCCCATAGAATTTCCAAGGAGCACCTGGTGGATTGGAACTGCTGACCCTTTGGTTAGCAGCTGTAGTGTTTAACTACTACGCCACCAAGGTTTCAGCACCATAGCAACATGCAAACCACGAAGTCTGGCAAACTGACAGACTCACGGTGATTGTCCTCAATGCAATGGGGGCGGGAGGAGATAAGATACCAATTAATTTTTCAAATTAATTTCTGGGGAATAGCAGACAGATGGCAGATGTGTCTTTGTGTGTGCGGTGCCTGCTTGTGTGAGCGTGTAGAGGTGTATACAGGGTGTGTTTGCGTATGCGCTTAGGAGTGGGGGTGTGTGTTTGCGTATGTGAGCTTGGGCCTTGGGTTCCGTTACACAAAGATAGTAGCTGAGGCCAGAAGCTCCATCACTCCCTGAAAGTGTCAGTCTCCCCCCAGCCCAGGTTTTCTTCCCAGGACTCACAGCAGACACAACCCTCCCCTGCTACCCCTTGGAAGCCCACTGGGAGCATGGGAGGGGGTGCTGGATGGGACAAGGAAATGAACTGTTGGGGCTCCGGCCACCCACCTGCTTTGGTGCTTTAGGAGCCTGGGGTTCTGAGTTGGGAGCAAGGACAGCAAACTATGATCCCAAACATACCCAGAAGCCTGGGGGAACCTAATTTAACAAAAGCATAAAAAGAGCAGACAAAATACAGTAAAACATTTATAGTCTCCCTCTGGACTATTTATGTCTTTGTGTTTATTTTCATTTTTGAAACTTTCTACAAATGAACATGAATTCTGTGCACAAGAATTAAAAATGAAACCATAAGAATAATTATAAACATCCCACACCTCATTGCGTGAGTGCCAGCTTTCTCTCCCACCCCTATGACAAGGAAGCTTCTATTTCCTCAACTTGGTTTTCTGAATATTTCCTAGCGCACAGAAAAATTGTAAGACCAGTACAAGGAACACCTGTCCAATATACAATCGACCCCACCACCTAGACTGAAGATTGTTTATATTTTTTCATATTTTATTTCTTTATATATGTATTAAAATATATGCCTTTTCTCTGAGGCATTTGAGAGTAAATTGTAGCTATCAGATTTCACCTCTAAATGCTTCTGCGTACATCTCCTAGGAATAAGGACCATCTTCTTTGTAACAATGCCATTATCATGCCTAAGAAATGAACAATAATCCCACTTGTCTTCGTCATCTAGTGTTGCTGTAACAGAAATACCACAAGTGGCTTTAACAAAGCGAAGTTTATTCTCTCACAGCCAAGTAGGCTACAAGTCCGATTCAGGGCGCTGACTCCAGGGAAAGCCTTTCTCTCTGTCGCCTCTGGAGGAAGGTCCCTGGCATCAATCTTCCTTTGGTCTGGGAGCATCTCAGCACAGAAACCTCAGGTCCAAAGGACGCACTCTACTCCCGGCGTTGCTTTCTTGGTGGTATGAGATCCCCATGTCTCTCTGCTCACTTCTCTCTTTTATATCTCAAAAGAGATTGGCTTAAGACATTACCTAATCTTGTATATTTCATCAATATAGCTGCCACTAATCCATCTCATTCCATCATAGTGATAGGATTTATAACATATAGGAAAATGACATAAAATGGTGGACAATCACGTAAAGTGGCGGACAGTCACAGGATACTGAGAATCATGGCCCAGCTAAGTCGACAGGTATTTTGGGGGGACACAATTCAATCCATGGCACCATTACATCACCTGATATTCAATCCATATTTAATTTCCCCAATTATCATAAGAATGCCTTTTATAGCTGTCTATTTTTTGAACTAGGATCCAATCAAAGCTTACACATTGTATTTAGCTGTGTCTCTTTAATCTCTTATAATGTACCTGTCCCCCTACCTCTCACCCACTCTTTTCCCTGATGATCTTAACTTTCTGAAGCATCTAGGCCAATTTCTTGTGGAGTGCCCTACAATCTAGATTTGTCTTCCTCATGATGTTGTTTTGCTTTTTCCTCTTTCCTTTGAATTTTCTGTAACCTGGAAGTTATGTTTGAAGGTTTGATTATAGTCAAGCTTTATATATTATTATATCTTGATTAGATGAACCATTTTTTGGGACCAATGCATCATAGGTGGTGCACAGTATCTTGTTGTCTCACCACCTTTGATCACTTGGTCAAGCTGGTTATCTGTCAGTTGAAAAGGCATGTTTTCCCCTTTGCAATTAATAAGTGATCTGTGGGGTTGTGTTTTGGCATTTTGTAAATATGCCATTGCCATCAATATTTCATCTAATGGTTTGAGCATCTATTCGCGATCCTTTCCTGAACCAATTATTACATTGGAGATTAAAGAAATGTTGACGTTTTTGAATATCATTATGAATCTGTAGATTTATTCAATGTGTTGCAATCAATTACAATCATTATTCTTTTTCAAGCACAAAGTGTCACAGGTTTGGCAACAGGAGCCCCTTTATAATGGGTCCTTTTGACATGACTCAGTTAGATTCTTGGGTGTTTCCTTGCTCTATTTCTGGCACATGATGTTCTAGGCTCACTTTCGATTTTTCCTGACCTGCCCTGGAGTCAGCCATTTCTCCAAAGGTCTCTGGTTCTTTTCATTGGGAGATGGTATTTAGAAAAGCAAGATCTGAGTGTTAGGTGTGCTGATAGCTATTGGGGTGTCATTGCTTCTAGGTCTTTCCTTTGGACAGAGCTATGAACTCTATTTTTTAAAATTGTGAGTTTATATTGATATTTCTTATTCAAATCTCATATGATAGAATTTTTGTACTTTGACTTTTAAGAATGGGTCTCATTGCTCTTACACTGAAAATATTGTTACTAGCAACATGGTATAGTCTACAATATACATAAAATAGTTTAGCGATAAAACTCCTGAACTAAGGTTAAGATTTCTTTATAAAGTTTTTCTTTGGAATATATCCCACCACAGATATATAACCAGAATACTATGCGCAAAGTTTATTAATATAAATATTTTTTTCTAAGGGGTTAAGTCACCAATCTGATATGTAGTTAGATATATTGGTTTGTGTTCAATTTTAGGGTTTGCTTTTTTTCTTTTTGAGTTACTGTTAGTTTTTGAATATGTAAAACATTTGCATGATGTAAAAGTTAATACTTTACAATATAGCAAAGGCTTATTTCCATCTGTCAGCCTCTGCTGTGTTCCCTGCCTCCCCCTATGAGTAACCTTTTCACTTATTTCTGGCTTATCCTTCTGGCAAAGTGGGGTTGCTAGGTTGGAAGCATGTGTAGCTTTATAGGGCAGCTCCTTTTAAACCTGGATCTGATGCTCTGACAGTAACTTCCTGTGGCCAGGTGTTTAACTTATGCAAAAATAACTATACATTCTGTATGGTTATTTAGGAGCCTTTTAGGTGGTACAGTGGGTTAAGTGCTTGACTATTAACTGAAAGGTTGATGGTTCAAACCCACTAGGGCAGTGGGGTATCAAGATAGGCCTGGTGGTCTACTCCAAAAGGTCCCCTACAGCCTGGAAAACCCTATAGAGAAGTTCTGCTCTGTACATGTGGGATTGTCATGAGTCAGAATCTACTCAATGGCAGCTGTTCTTTTTTTTTTTTTTTAATTGACCACTCATCCAACATTGTACTGGGTAGAACAATGCGGAGGACAAGGCCCAGCTCTGCTCCCTAAGAGCTCACTATCAGGTTGGGTGCAGGACACAGGTGATTGCATAGTGTGCTGTGGCAGGCACCAGAATTTGGTTGTTGTTTTTAGGTGCTGTTGAGCTGGTTCCGACTCATAGAGATCCTATGTACAACAGAACAGAACACTGCCCGGTCCTGACCCATTCTCACAATCTTTGTTATGCTTGAGCCCATTGTTGCAGCCACTGTGTCAGTCCATCTCGTTGAGGGCCTTCCTCTTTTTCATTGGCCATCGACTTTCCCAAGCGTCATGTCCTTCTCCAGGGACCGATCCCTCCTGATAACGTCTAAAGTACGTGAGACAAAGTCTTACCATCCTTGCTTCTGAGGAGCATTCTGGCTGTACTTCTTCCAAGACAAGTTTGTTCATTCTTCCGGCAGTCTATGGTATATTCCATATTCTTCGCCAACACCATAGTTCAAAGGTATCAGTTCTTCTTTGGTCTTGCTCGTTCATTGTCCAGGTTTCACACTCATGTGAGGCGATCGCCTCATTTGGTGCTGGGAACTGTGTGAGAGGCACCTTCCCAAAGGGGGAGGTGGTCAGAGAAGGTGTTTTAGAGAGGCAGATGATACTTGAGCTGAGAGCTGAAGGATACATGGTGGTCGGGGCGGGGGTGGGGGGGCACTGAACCAAGGGCAGATCAGGGCCAGGTGTCCATGTTAGAAAATTTCTCTCCCCATGTGTTGAAAATATTGCTTGAATGAATAAATTACTGAACAAAAGATGGATTGGAGGAGGGCAGACCTGGTGGTACAGGAACTATTTGTGAGCTATTGCGGTCATCTGGGGGATAATTACAGCCTAAATCTGAGTAGATGGATATGAGGGTTACTGAAGGTTTGGTTATTGATTAAATTTGAGAGAATGAGTCGGAAGATAAGTCAAAGTTGGACAAGGCACCCAACATTCTGGTGTTGGCAACTGGGTTGATACTTGTGCCTTTGCTGAGTCAAGAAATTAAGAAAGAAAGAAAAAAGAAAAAGAGCTTGGATTTTGTAGGTAGGTGGGAAAGTGCATTTCTTTTTGCACGTGTCTTGTTTGAAGTGCCTGAGGTTCATCCAAGTGGAGGCATCAATAGTGGGGAGTTTACATGAAAGGCCAGGGGCTCATCTAGACTGAGACGTAGATTTGTGGGTCATCAGCATAAGGATTGCAAATGAAGCCACACCTTGGAAGGGAGTGTGGCTGGAAGAGAAGGCTGAGTCTAAAACCTGGAGGAATTGCCGCATTTAAGAATTCTCACCTTCCATACGAAAGACCTGGGTTCGATTTCAAGCCAATGCACACTAGGCGCGGCTACCACCTGTCTGTCAGTGGAGGCTTGCATGTTGTTATAGATTGAATTGTGTCCCCCGAAAATGTGTGTCAACTTGGCTAGGCCGTGGTTTCCAATGTTGTGTGATAGCCCAACATTTTGTCATCTAATGTGATTTTCCTCTGTGTTGTAAATCCTACCTCTATGATATTAATGTGGCAGGATTAGAGGCACTTATGTTAATGAGGCAGGACTCAATTTACAATCTCTTTTTTTTTTTGAGATGTAAAAGAAAGAAGCGAGCAGGGAGATGGGACCTCATGCCAACAAGAAAGTGCCAGAGGCAGAGCGTGTCCTTTGGTCCCAGGGTCCCTGTGTTGAGAAGCTTTTTGGCCAGGGGAAGATTGATGACAAGGACCTTCTCCAAGAGAGGACAGAGAGAAAGTCTTCCCCTGAAGCTGGCACTCTGAATTTGGACTTCTAGCCTTCTAGGCTGTAGGAGAATAAATTTCTGCTTGTTAAAGCCATCCACTTGTGGTATTTCTCTTATAGCAGCACCGGATCACTAAGACACACATTGCTATGATGCTAAACAGGTTTCAGCTGCTTACAGACTAAGCTGGACTAGGAAGAAAGGCTTGGAGATCTACTTCCGACGATGGGCCAATAAAAACCCTACGGATCACAACTGTCCAATCTGCAAGTGGTCATGGGGATGGTGCAGAACCGGGAAGTGTTCTGTTCCGTTGTGCATGGGGTTGCCATGGGTTGGGTGCCATCTTGACCACAGGCAACAACAAGAGTCAGTCAGAAAGCAACTTCGGAGAAGGAGTGGTCAGAGAAATGAGAGGAGAGCTGTGACCTGGTGCCAAAGAAACCGAGAAGAGTGCTAAAGGAAGGAGGAAATGGTGAGTGAGTCAAACAATCCAGAGAGAGCAAGTCAGGTGAGGATAGAGAAAGGTCTACGGGGGACATTATTGTTAAAGAACAGTGCCAGTGGAGTGAGGAGGGCAGAAGCAAGATTCCAGGAGCTTAAGCGATAAGCAGAATTCAAGGCAGGGGAGATATCAGTAAGGGTTTCCTCAATAAGCAATAGGATGAAGTTGAGAATGGGGTGGGCATACGTGGGAGCCCTTTGAAATACAAGGGTCCCCATTTTCCACTGCCTTCCAGCTTAAAACCAGTTGCCGTCAAGTTGATTCCAACTCATGGCGACCCCGTTTGTGTCAGAGTGGAGCTCTGCTCCACAGAGTTTACAATGGCTGATTTTTTCAAAGTAGATCACCAGGCCTTTCTTCCAAGGGCACCTCTGGGTAGGCTTGAACCTCCAACCTTTTAGCTAGCAGCAGTGTGTTAACCATTTGTACCACCCAGGGATTCCAGCATCCAGCTAGGGAGAGGGAAGCTGTGATGAGCTGTGGGGGTGGGGGAGGAATGTGGCAGGTGCCAAATAAACACACCATCCAGGGAAGCCAGCCAAGGCTGGGCCCGGAATCTCTGGGACTGAACTGATCTTCCTTCTGTAGCAGGAAGTGGAGTTGGGACCTGAGCTGCCAGTGGAATTTCCGAGCTGGGGGATGTTCCTGGTGAATGCTTTTTTATTTATTTATTTTTTCATTCATGAAAAAGAGCTGGAGTTAAGTAACCTCCCCTGCCAAACATTCCCTCCCACAGAGGAAGTGCTTAATTTAGCCTTCTGTTCATAGTTGAAAAATATCCCTGAGGTTTACTGATTGTTTTTCACCTTCTAATATGGCAGGATGTTAAGACGGAGCTCTTTATGTCTTCATTTCAGCTGAGGCATAGAGAGAATAGATGGCACCATTCCAGCCTCCTCAGAAGACAGGCCTGGCAATCTGCTTCCAAAAGGTCACAGCCTTGAAAACCCTTTGGAGCAGTTCTACTCTGCACACATGGGGTTGCCATGAGTCGGAATTGACTCGATGGCAACTAACAACAACAACATCCTGTCAGAGCTACATAGTTCCACCTATACAGGATGTGGAAAGACTTTGGGAACCTTTGATGACAACCCCGCCTCTCTCCCGGCTCATAAAGAGTTGGTGAGGCAGAGGGAGAGAGTTGGATATTAGAATTTCTTCGGAGGCACTTTTGCTATGGGTCTATCTCCTCTGGGATGAGGTAGAAGGGTACTCTCGGGTCAGATGAGAGGGGCTTCAGCGGCACCACTCAGAGAACTGGACACATGCCCCTGGAGCTTACAGGACACGGTGGACTTGTAAATGCTTCACCCAAGACCTTTGATTTGTGAAAGGCTGTGTCTAGAAATGACTGCCAGGGGCCTAAACGGAAATATGACCGTGTTTGAGAAGTAACTGCACCCCCAGAGGTGGTGGATCAGAGGCACTGCTCTTCTTATCCCAGACGTGGCTACACACAAGAGGCAAAATGGGATTGTTTTAGATCCTTCCCCAAAGGGCTACCTGGTGTAAGGTGGTGGCCCCAGCACAGGGAGCCTGGAGGTGAGCCAGCCCAGACACCTGGGGGCCAAGGAAAGGATCCTGTTATGATTAAATTGTGTACCCCCAAAATATGTGTTGGAATACTAACCCCTATACCTATATATATAATCCTGTTTGGAAACAGGGCTTGCTTTGTTATGTTAATTAGACCATACCCCAGTCGTGTGGGTTCTAAGCCTCATCACTTCGAGTTATAAAAAGAGCAGATGAGATACAGAGATAACACACACACCGACACACCCATACTCATCCTACACCCCCAACACAAACACACATTGCACACACACCCCACACACCCACACCACACGCACACATACATACCCCCCACACACCACACACACAAACGCTACACCCCCCACACACACACCACACACACCCCTCACACACCCACACCCACACACCCCACACACCCATACACACATACACACCCCCACACACCCACATACACAAATCATACACATCCACACCCCTCCACATCCCCGCCACACCACACACACACACCCCACACACACCCTACACCTCCATATGCAAACACACACCACACATGCACACACAAACCACGCACACCATGCACACTCCCCCACACACATGCACACACCCACACACCCCCCACACACGCACACACATACCCACACACATGCCACACACATGCCACACACATGCACACACACACCCACACACACACATCACACGAGGGGGAAGGTGGAAGCCGTGTGAGGATCACCAAAGATCCAAGGAACGTGTACCAATGAAGGAATCGACACAGCTGAGAGCCTGATTTGGACTTTTAGCCCCCAGAACTGTAAGAAAATAAACTTCTCTTCTTTAAAGCCCCCTGCTTGTGATATTTGTGTTGCAGCAGCACTGGGAAATTGAGACAAATCCCAAGGTACCGGTGTCAAGGGAATTTCAGGAAATGAATCTCCACTGATGGGAGTGGGGTGGGGGAAGTAATGGCACCAAAGACTCCGCAAAATTTCCACAAAAGAATCAGCTTTATCAGCTTTAAACATCTGCTAAAACCAGCAAATTCCAACACTAGTTCATGACAACACTAGTCAAGTAAGACTTTTCTGTCCCTACTTCTTTTTCTTCCCACTACCTCAGCCTTGGCGGGATAAGCCTGCATGGTTTGCAGGCTCAGGCTTGGGGACATAGAAGCTGACCGTGCTTTCCTTTCCCGTTTCATGCTGGCACAGTGGTTAAGAGCTCGGCTGCTAACCAACAGGTCGGCAGTGCAAATCCACCAGGCTTTCTTGGAAACTCTATGGGGCAGTTCTACTCTGTCCTATGGTGTCACCACGAGTTGGAATTGACTCACTGGCAATGGGTTACGTGGGACAGGACAAGGTGGAGGAGGGAAGTTTTACCTTTGGAAAATGTTTAAAAACTCCCCCTAAACCCGTTGCTGCTGAGTTGATTATGACTCATAGCGACCCTGTAGGATAGAGTAGAACTGTTCCACAGGGTTTCCAAGGAGCTCCTGTTGGATTTGAACTGCCGATCTTTTTGTTAGTAGCCGAACTCTTAACCACTGTGTCCCAGGGTTTCCTTGAAAGATGTTTAGTGCTTTGCAATTTATACAGGGCCAGCTTTTTCAATTACTAAAATGAAGCTACAGTGAAACCTACGAGAGCTGGAACTTGACAGATCTGCCTTGTGTTTCTGGGTCTCAAAAGTTTTCCACTTTCAAGAGGCATCTGGGGTCTTAAATGCTAGCGAGCGGCCATCTGAAATGCATCAATTGGTCTCAACCCACCTGGATCAAAGGAGAAGGAAGAACACCAAGGAAATAAGGTAATTACAAGCCCAAGAGACAGAAAGAGTCACATAAACCAGAGACTACATCAGCCTGAGACCAGAAGGGCTAGATGGTGCCTGGCTACAACTAGACTGCCCTGACAGAGAACACAACAGAGAACCCCTGAGGGAGCAGGAGAGCAGTGGGATGCAGACCCCAAATTCTCATGAGACCACTGTAATAAGACCTGAAATTTGTGGAATTCACATGGCATTTGGGCAGCAGGCAAAAAGGATATAGACTGCAGACTTGAAAGCTGGTGACCCATTGTGAAAATATCAAACCCCACCTTTCTTTGATGCCAAACCGTATTGATCGTTCAAATCAATTTATTTATTTTTATTTTTTTTAAATAATTTTTATTGTGCTTTAAGTGAAAATTTACAAATCAAGTCAGTCTCTCACACAAAAACCCACGTACACCTTGCTACACACTCCCAATGACTCTCCCTCTAATGAGACAGCCTGCTCTCTCCCTCCACTCTATTTTCGTGTCCTTTTTGCCAGCTTCTAACCCCCTTCACCCTCTCATCTCCCCTCCAGGCAGGAGATGCCAACATAGTCTCAAGTGTCCACCTGATCCAAGAAACTCACTCCTCACCAGCATCCCTCTCCAACCCATTTTCCAGTCCAATCCATGTCTGAAGAGTTGGCTTCAGGAATGGTTCCTGTCCTGGGCCAACAGAAGGTCTGGGGGCCATGACCACCGGGGTCCTTCCAGTCTCAGTCAGACCATTAAGTCTGGTCTTATGAGAATTTGGGGTCTGCATCCCACCGCAGTCCTGCTCCCTCAGGGGTTCTCTGTTGTGTTCCCTGTCAGGGCAGTCATTGGTTGTAGCCCGGCACCATCTAGTTCTTCTGGTCTCAGGATGATGTAGTCACTGGTTCATGTGGCCCTTTCTGTCTCTTGGGCTCGTAATCACCTTGTGTCCTTGGTGTTCTTCATTCTTCCTTGATCCAGGTAGGTTGAGACCAATTGATGTATCTTAGATGGCTGCTTGCTAGCGTGTAAGACCCCAGACACCACTCTTCAAAGTGGGATGCAGAATGTTTTGTTAATAGATTTTATCATGCCAATTGACTTAGATGTCTCCTGAAACCATGGTCCCCAGACCCCCGCCCCTGCTACACTGGCCTTCGAAGCATTCAGTTTATTCGGGAAACTTCTTTGCTTTTGGTTTAGCCCAATTGTGCTGACCTCCCCTGTATTGTGTGCTGTCTTTCCCTTCACCTAAAGTAGTTCTTATCTACTAATTAGTGAATACCCCTCTCCCACCCTCCCTCCCTCCCCCCTCTCGTAACCACAAAAGAATGTTTTCTTCTCAGTTTAAACTATTTCTCAAGTTCTTATAATAGTGGTCTTATACAATATTTGTCCTTTTGCAACTGACTAATTTCACTCACCATAATGCCTTCCAGGTTCCTCCATGTTATGAAATGTTTCACAGATTCCTCACTGTTCTTTATTGATGCATAGTATTCCATTGTGTGAATATACCATAATTTATTTATCCGTTCATCCATTGATGGGCACCTTGGTTGCTTCCAACTTTTTGCTACTGTAAACAGTGCTGCAATAAACATGGGTGTGCATACATCTGTTCGTGTAAAGGCTCTTATTTCTCTAGGATATATTCCAAGGAGTGGGATTGCTGGATCGTATGGTAGTTCTATTTCTAACTTTTTAAGGAAGTGCCAAATCGACGTCCAAAGTGGTTGTACCATTTGACATTCCCACCAGCAGTGTAGAAGTGTTCCAATCTCTCCACAGCCTCTCCAACATTTATTATTTTCTGTTTTTTGGATTAATGCCAGCCTTGTTGGAGTGAGACGAAATCCCATTGTAGTTTTGATCTGCATTTCTCTAATGGCTAATGATCGTGAACATTTCCTCATATATCTGTTAGCTACCTGAATGTCTTCTTTAGTGAAGTGTCTATTCGTATCTTTTGCCCATTTTTTAATTGGGTTATTTGTCTTTTTGCAGTTGAGTTTTTGCAGTATCTTGTAGATTTTAGAGATCAGGCGCTGATCAGAAATGTCATAGCTTAAAACTTTTTCCCAGTCTGTAGGTAGTCTTTTTACTCTTTTGGTGAAGTCTTTGGATGAGCATAAGTGTTTGATTTTTAGGAGCTCCCAGTTATCTAGTTTGTCTTCTACGTTCTTTATAATGTTTTGTATACTGTTTATGCCATGTATTAGGGCTCCTAATGTTGTCCCTATTTTTTCTTCCAGGATCGTTACCGTTTTAGATTTTATATTTAGGTCTTTGATCCATTTTGAGTTAGTTTTTGTGCATGGAGTGAGGTATGGGTCTTGTTTCATTTTTTTGCAGATGGATATCCAGTTATGCCAGCACCATTTGTTAAAAAGACTGTCTTTTCCCCATTTAACTGTTCTGGGGCCTTTGTCAAATATCAACTGCTTATATGTGGATGGATTTATGTCTGGATTCTCAATTCTGTTCCATTGGTCCATGTATCTGTTGTTGTACCAGTAGCAGGCTGTTTTGACTACTGTGGAGGTATAATAGGTTCTAAAATCAGGTAAAGTAAGGCCTCTCACTTTGTTCTTCTTTTTCAGTAATGCCTTATTTATCCGGGGCCTCTTTCCCTTCCATGTGAAATTGGTGATTTGTTTCTCCATCTCATTAAAGAATGTCCTTGGGATTTGGATCGGAATTGCATTAAATGTATAGATCACTTCTGATAGAATAGACATTTTTATAATGCTAAGTCTTCCTATCCACGAGCAAGGTATGTTTTTCCACTTATGTAAGTCTCTTTTGGTTTCTTGCAGAAGTTTTCTTTGTATAAGTCTTTTACATCTCTGGTGAGATTTATTTCTAAGTATTTTATCTTCTTGGGGTCTACTGTAAATGGCATTGATTTAGTGATTTCCTCTTCGATGTTCTTTTTGTTGGTGTAGAGGCATCTGACTGATTTTTGTATGTTTATCTTGTATCCCGATACTCTGCTGAACTCTTCTATTAGTTTCAGTAGTTTTCTGGAGGATTCCTTAGGGTTTTCTGTGTATAAGATCATGTCATCTGCAAATAGAGATACTTTTACTTCTTCCTTGCCAATCTGGATGCCCTTTATTTCTTTATCTAGCCTAATTGCTCTGGCTAGGACTTCCAGCGCATCCTTGTCTGGTTCCCAAGCTCAATGGGAATGTTTTAAGGCTCTCTCCATTTAGGGTGATGTTGGCTGTTGGCTTTGTATACAAAAAACAAAAAACAAAAAAAACAACCCAGTGCCGGCTTTGTATAGATGCCCTTTATTGTGTTGAGAAATTTTCCTTCTATTCCTATTTTGCTGAGAGTTTTTATCACGAATGAGTGTTGGACTTTGTCAAATGCCTTTTCTTCATCAATTGATAAAATCATGTGATTCTTGTCTTTTGTTTTATTTATGTGGTAGATTACATTAATTGTTTTCTAACGTTGAGCCATCCCTGCATACTTGGTATGAATCCCACTTGGTCATGGTCAATTATTTTTTTGATATGTTGTTGAATTCTATTGGCTAGAATTTTGTTGAGGATTTTTGCATCTAAGTTCATGAGGGATATAGGTCTATAATTTTCTTTTCTTGTGGTGTCTTTACCTGGTTTTGGTATCAGGGATATGGTGGCTTCATAGAATGAGTTTGGTAGTGTTCCATCCTTTTCTATGCTCTGAAATACCTTTAGTAGTAGTGGTGTTAACTCTTCTCTGAAAGTTTGGTAGAATTCTGCAGTGAAGCCGTCCGGACCAGGGCTTTTTTTTGTTGGGAGTTTTTTGATTACCTTTTCAATCTCTTCTTTTGTTGTGGGTCTATTTCGTTGTTCTACCTCTGTTTGTGTTAGTTTAGGTAGGTAGTGTGTTTCTAATTCATTCATTTCTTCTAGGTTTGCAAATTTGTTAGAGTACAATTTTTCGTAATAATCTGATATGATTCTTTTAATTTCAGTTGGGTCTGTTGTGATGTGGCCCATCTCATTTCTTATTCGGGTTATTTGTTGCCTTTCCTGTATTTCTTTAGTCCGTCTAGCCAATGGTTTATCAATTTTGTTAATTTTTTCAAAGAACCAGCTTTTGGCTTTGTTAATTCTTTCAATTGTTTTTCTGTTCTCTAATTCATTTAGTTCACCTCTAATTTTTATTATTTGTTTTCTTCTGGTGCCTGATGGATTCTTTTGTTGCTCACTTTCTATTTGTTCAAGTTGTAGGGACAGTTCTCTGATTTTGGCTCTTTCTTCTTTATGTATGTGTGCATTTATTGATACAAATTGACCTCTGAGCACTGCTTTTGCTGTGTCCCAGAGGTTTTGATAGGAAGCGTTTCCATTCTCGTTGCATTCTATGAATTTCTTTATTCCCTCCTTAATGTCTTCTATGAACCCAGTCTTTTTTCAGCAGGGTATTGTTCAGTTTCCAAGTTTTTGATTTCTTTTCCCTAATTTTTCTGTTATTGATTTCCACTTTTATGGCCTTATGGTCTGAGAAGATGTTCTGTAATATTTCGATGTTTTGGATTCTGCAAAGGTTTGTTTTATGCCCTAATGTGTGGTCTATTCTAGAGAATGTTCCATGTGCGCTCGAAAAAGAAGTATACTTTGCAGCTGTTGGGTGGAGTGTTCTGTATAAGTCTATGAGGTCAAGTTGGTTGATTGCAGCAATTAGGTCTCCCGTGTGTGTATTGAGCTTCTTACTGGAAGTCTGAGGCAGAAGTTTTTAAGATAAGTTTGACTCTATCAAAATAATATGTGCATGTTGTTTAAAAGGCCATGTAAAAGTTGGGTCTGTTGTAATATCGCCCATCTTATTTCTTACTTGGGTTATTCTTTTGTCAGTTTGGCCAATGGTTTATCAATTTTGTTGATTTTTTTAAAAAACCCAGCTTTTGGTCTTGTTAATTCTTTCAATTGTTTTTCTGTTTTCTATTTCATTTAATTCAGCTCTAATTTTTATTATTTGTTTTCTTCTGGAGACTGTGGGTCTCTTTTGTTGCTCTCTTTCTATTTGTTCAAGTTGTAGGGATAGTTCTTTGGTTTTGGCCCTTTCTTCTTTTTGTATGTGTGCATTTATTGGTATAAATTGGCCTCTGAGCACCACTTTTGCTGTGTCCCAAAGGTTCTGATAGGAAGTGTTTGCATTCTCATTGGATTCTCTGAATTTCTTTATTCCATCCTTAATGTCTTCTGTAATCCAGTCTTTTTTGAGCAGGGTATTGTTCAGTTTCCAAGTGTTTGATTTCTTTTCCCTGCTTTGCCTGTTATTGATTTCCACTTTTATGGCCTTATGGTCAGAGAAGATGCTTTGTAAGATTTCAATGTTTTGGATTCTGCTAAGGCTTGCTTTATGCCCTAATATGTGGTCTATTCTAGAGAATGTTCCATGTGCACTAGAAAAGAAAGTATAGTTGGTTGCTGTTGGGTGGCGTGTTCTGTATATGTCTACGAAGTCAAGTTGGTTGATTGTGGCATTTAGATCTTCCGAGTCTTTATTGAGCTTCTTTCTGGGTGTCCTGTCCTTCACCGAAAGTGGTGTGTTGCAGTCTCCTACTATTATTGTGGAGCTGCCTATCTCACTTTTCAATGCTGATAGAGTTTGTTTTATGTCTCTTGCAGCCCTGTCATTGGGTGCATAGATATTTAATACGGTTATATCTTCTTAGTGTATTGTCCCTTTAATCATTATATAGTGTCCTTCCTTATCCTTTCTGATGGATTTAACTTTAAAGTCTATTTTGTCAGAAATTAATATTGCCACTCCTGCTCTTTTTTGATTGTTGTTTGCTTGATATATTTTTTCCCATCCTTTGAGTTTTAGTTTGTTCGTGTCTTTAAGTCTAAGGTGTGTCTCTTGTAGGCAGCATATAGATGGATCTTGTTTTTTAATCTATTCTGCCACTCTCCGTCTCTTTATTGGTGCATTTAGTCCATTTACGTTCAGGGTAATTATGGATAGGTATGAATAATTTAGTGCTATCATTTTAATGTCTTTTTTTGTGTGTTGACAGCTTCTTTTTCCCCCTTGATTTTACGTGGTGAGTAGATTTTCTTTATATATTGTCCTTTCCTCATATTTGTTGTTATTGATTTTGTTTCTGCTGAGTCTGTATTTTTCCCTTGTATTTTATATTGATAAGTAGGATAGTTTGTCTCCTTTGTGGTTACCTTATTATTTACCCCTATTTTTCTAAATTTAAAACTAGCTTTTGTTTATTTGTATCTCCGTATCTTCCTCTCCCTATGGAAGGTGTATGATTACATTTCTTAGTCCCTCTTTATTATCTTAATGTTGTCTTCTTTTATATAATACCATTGCCGTTACCCTGTATTGGGCTTTTTTTTTTTTCCCTGTCTGGGTTGACTTCTGGTTGCCCTGCCCAGTGTTCTAGTCTTGGGTCGATTCCTGATATTATTGATTTTTTAACCAAAGAACTCCCTTTAGTATTTCTTGTAGTTTTGGTTTGGTTTTTGCAAATTCCCTCAACTTGTGTTTATCTGGAAATGTCTTAATTTCACCTTCATATTTAAGAGACAGTTTTGATGGATATATGATTCTTGGCAGGCTATTTTTTTCCTTCAATTTTTTAAATATGTCATCCCATTGCCTACTTGCCTGCATGGTTTCTGCCGAGTAGTCCAAGGTTATTCTCATTGGCTCTCGCTTGCAGGTGACTTTTCTTTTATCCCTCGCTGCTCTTATAATTCTCTCTTTATCTTTGGTTTTGGCAAGCTTGATTATAATATGTCTTGTTGACTTTCTTTTAAGATCTACCTTATGTGAAGTTCGATAAGCATCTTGGATAGATATCTTCTCATCTTTCACAATATTAGGGAAGTTTTCTGCCAACAAATCCTCAACAATTTTCTCTGTATTTTCTGTTATCCCTCCCTCTTCTGGTACTCCAATCACTCGTAGGTTATTTCTCTTGATAGAGTCCCACATGATTCTTAAGGTTTCTTCATTTTTTAAAATGCTTTTATCTGATTTTTCCTCAAATATATTAGTGCCAAGTGATTTATCTTTGAGTTCAGAAATTCTAGCTTCTACTTGCTCAATTCTGCTCCTCTGACTTTCTATTGAGTTATCTAATTCTGTAATTTTATTGTTAATCTTTTGAATTTCTGATTGCTGTCTGTCTATGGATTTTTCCGGCTTATTAAACTTTTCATTATGTTCCTGAATAATCTTTCTAATTTCTTCAGTTGCTTCATCTGTGTGTTCCTTGGTTTGTTCTGCGTATTGCCTCATTTCCTTCCTGATGTCTTGAAGGGTTCTGTATATTAAACTTTTGTGTTCTGCATCTGGTAATTCCAGGGATGCACTTTCATCTAGAAGATCCCTGGATTCTTTGTTTTGAGAGCCTGTTGAGGTGATCATGGCCTGTTTCTTTTTGTGACTTGATATTGACTTTGTCTCTGAGCCATCTATAAGTTATTGTATTAGTTTATGCTTGCTTACTGTGTCATAGGTGCTTGCTTTGTTTTGTTTTGGTATACCCCTATGGGTTGCTTGAGTGAGCTAGCTTGATTATTTTCACCTTTGGAGCTCTGGTGTCCTGTCCCCAGCTGGCTAGAGCTGTTATCAGGTATTTCAGTCTAGGACTCCATTCAGTTTTCTTGTATGAATTCAGCTCAGGTTTCCAGGTAGCTGATATCAAGTGTGTGGTACAGGCTCTGTCCTACAGTCTTAGAGGGGCAGGGGTGATTGGTGTATATACCCGTATCTGATTGCAGCAGCGGGTCATGCTCTGAACAAGGCAGGGGGCTGAGAACCGACCCCCAAGTGTCTCTGAGGAAAATGCCTTTCTTTCCCTAGAGTGTGCTGGTGGGTAGGCTGTGCAGAGGGACCATGGGCATCCAAAGTTTTTGTCATAAGGACTGGGAGGTACCAGTTATCCCTGGACCCCTGTCGTGGGTGGCTGGGCGACCCAAGTGGAGCCACCGGTCCTTAGGTCCCTGTTGTGGCTAGGTGAGGACCTTGCTTAACGGGCAAAGCCATGATAAATGTCAAACACCCACCTCTCCACTGCACCACTGAAATGGTTGGAGTTTGCCAACAAGGGCCTATTCTCCTGAAATAGGCCCACACAGGTCCATGCAGAAGGGAAAGGTGCTCAAGGTCCATGGATGGTTTACGCCTGGACAGGAGCCGCTTCTGTCCTGAGCTCCCCCAGTTAATGGAGCTAGCAAATTATCTTTTCCCCACAGTTGCAAATTTTTTCCATCCCCAAGGCCGGGAGGACAACTCCAGGTGCTCACCAGGGTCTATCTCAGGCCTAGAGATTCAGCCGCTGAAGGTGGCTTGGGGATTGGCGGGGAGGTACGGTAAAATATATGCAAGTACTTAGCTTT
Source organism: Elephas maximus indicus (assembly GCF_024166365.1). Lineage (NCBI taxonomy): Eukaryota > Metazoa > Chordata > Mammalia > Proboscidea > Elephantidae > Elephas > Elephas maximus. The sequence goes on from NC_064843.1 coordinate 42,746,072, forward strand.
TGCCAAGAGCGCCCTTCTGCTCAGGTTCCGGAGGTATGAGTGGGCTGTATGGCTGGCTGCTTCTCCCTGAGGAAACTGTGGCCAAACGCTAGGACCAGCCGACTGCCTCTGCTGCCACCGCTGCTCCAGAAATGGTGCCTGAGGGCTACCCACGATTCAGGTCCGGCAACTCCTCTCCGCTTCTGAACAGTCTCTTCCTTCCCCTGCCCCTCAGTTCATTGTCTAAGCTTACCTTTGATGCTCAGGGCTCCCAGCGTGTCACAAATATACTCCTTTCACTTGTTTTTTTGGGTCTTTGTTGTAAAGAGGGCTGGACGGAAGCATCTGTCTATTCCACCATCTTGGCTCCCCAAATCAATTTATTATCATTTCTGTTCCCCTCTGTTCCCAGTTCTATCCTGACACCAGCTCCCCACACAGCACTTCTTCCTCTGACCCTAATCATCCAGAGCTAGGTCAGACCCCACAAGTCAAAGAGCATAGTCCTCCAGACTGCGAAGTCTGCCCAAGATCTCAGATACCAGCTGCAAGCTTGAGAGTCCCCACGACACACTCACTTCTGACGTGCTGGCTATAAATTTGGTGTTTTCCCTCTAACATCCCCACTCCCCACCAGCTCCCTCACTTCTGATGTGCTGGCCAAAGTTTTGGGGATCCCTCTACCTTCTTAGGGTATCAGCCATAAGCTCAGGGGTTCTCAGACCCCCTAATTTCTGACCTGCTGTCTCCAACTACTCTCTAGAATTCCATAATTTGCTAGAATGACTCATAGAACTCATAGATAGCACTATACTTAGTATTAAAGTGTTATTATTGCAAAAAGAATACAAATGAAAAGATGCATAGGGTGAGGTCTGGGAGAGTTCCCAACATGGAGCTTGCATATCCCAAAAAGTAGCGTGCTACCCTTCCACTTGCATCTTTGTCTTTCACCAACCAGGAAGCTCATGGAGTTTCCATGTCCAGAGTTTTTATTGGAGATTTCTTTACAGTAATTCAAACTTCACTCCCTCTCCCCTGAAGTTGCTTGGTGTCCTGAAGTGATCATAAAGTGGGTATCACTTGGTGGTCTCTCTGGCCCAGCCAGCCCCCACCCAAGAGCCACCTCATTAGCATAACCTATTAGGTGTGGTTTGGAGCCCTCATCAAAGACACATGATTACTAGGGAAATTCCAAGGTTTTCATAAAGTTATCTCTCAGGAACCAAGGACAAAAGTCAAATTCTTTGGATAAAGTTAATGTAAACTCTATATACGTTATGCCAATACAAAACTTCTGGTCAAACTGTTCCCTGTCATGTCCTGGAAGGAAGACCACATGCTGACAGATCCTGTAACTATAACAAAACTGGTTGAAAAAACACTGAATACTGGTATTTTGATGACCTATTTCTACATAACAAACTACTCTAAAATTTAATGGTTTAAAACAGGAGTAAGCAAACTATGGCCCAGGGATCCAAATCTGGCTTGCTGCTTGCTTTTATAAATAAAGTTTTTTCGGAACATAGCCACACTTACCATTTACGTGTTATCTATGGTTGCTTTTGTGCTACAGTGGTAGAGTTGAGTAGTTGCAAGAGGAAACATCAGGCTTGCATAGTCTAAAATATTAACTATCTGGTCCTTTACAGAAAACGTTTGCTGACTGTCTTAGTTATCTAGTGCTGCTATAATAGAGATACCATAAGTGGATGGCTTTAACAAAGAGAAATTTATTCCCTCACAGCCTAGGAGGCTAAAAGCCCATTTTCAGTGTGCTGGCTCCAGGGGAAGGCCTTCTCTCTCTGTCAGCTCTGGGGGAAGGTCCTTGGCATTAACCTTCCCCTCGTCTAGGAGCATCTCATCACAGGGACCCTGGGTCCAAAGGACATGCTCCCCTCCTGGTTCTTCATTCTTGCTGGTAGGAGGTCCCCCTGTCTCTCTGCTAGCTTCTGTTTTATAACTCAAGAGATTGACTAAAGATACAACCTAATCTTGTAGATTGAGTCCTGCCTCATTAACATAACTGCCTCTAATCCTGCCTCATTGACATCACACAGGTAGGATTTACAACACATAGGAAAATCACATCAGATGACAAAATGGACAACCATACTATACTGGGAATAATCACCTAGCAAAGGTGACACACATTTTTGGGGGACACAATTCAATCCATAACACTGTCCCCTGGCTTAAAGCAACTATTTTATTATATCACTTGATCTTATGGGTTATGAATTCATGCAGGGCTCAGCTAGGTGATTCTTCTGTGCCACATGGCATCACTTGGTAGAACTCAGCTGGTAGATGGACTGGGCATTCACTCGTCCGATATGGATTCTGGAAGGCTGGCTTAATTAGTGCTGTCAACCAAAGCTTCTACATATGGCCTCTTCAACATGGCAGCCTTAGTGTAGTCAGTCTTATTATATGGCAGCTCAGACCTCCAAGAGAATGTGTTCTACCAAAAATTATGGAAGCTGCATAGCCTTTTATGACCTATTCTTAGAAGTCACACAGTGTCGTTTACCCCATACTCTTTTGGCCAAAGCAGTCATAAGCCCGTCCAGATTCAAAAGGAGAAGAGGATACATAGACCTCGCCAATCAATGGAAGGAGGGTCAAATAATTTGCAGCCATGTTTAAAAACCACTCTAATTAGTATGTGTTGGTTGCTTAATACTGGAAGAGAGATGAATTCAGGGTATCTGGGTATCTGTAAGAGGTGACTTTAGAAAGGCATCCTAAGCAAGAGACAAGAATAGGACCCTAAGGCTTTCTCAGGCTTTTACAGGAGGGGTTCTTTGTTGCCCAATGGACACCAGCCAAGAAGCAAAGATCAGAGTACAAATTTTCCTTTACGTCTAAGCCCATTGTTTTATATGCCCTCAAGGGAGTTATCATTAAACTGATTGAGGGAGGATGTCACAGTACAGAAGCCAAAGAATAAAAGCCAAGGATTTTTATATGTAAATTAAAAAAATGTCTCGCATGTTCTTTAAGGCACCCTGGTGGTGCAATGATTAAGTGCTTGGCTGCTAACCTAAACGCTGACCTTTGAACCTACTCAGTGGCTCCACGGGAAAGAGACCTGGTGATCTTCTTCCATAACAATTACAGCAAAGACATCCCTATGGGGCAGTTCTAATCTTTCACATGGGGTGGCTATAAGTTCAAATCGACTTGACACAACTAACAACAACAACAGTGTGTTCTTTGGGTGAGGTTACTTGAACATCAATTTGAGTGTCAACAAATACACCTGAAGCCTTCTAAGGTTCTGACAGGTCTGGATTGGTAAAGAAACTCCAAGTCCGGTCTGCAAAAGCCTGTGATTGTTCAACCCCAAAAGCAACTGCTGGTCCTTCAGACCTGCCCCAGTAGGAAGCCAGCAATGAGAGCTACGCAGAACCCGGAAAGGCACATACTTCAAAGCCCACTTTAAATCAAGAAAAATTAACCTTCAAGTGGGCAATACCAAAGCCAAATAGGATGAACAGAACCAAGTGGGCCCACCAAGGAACTCACTCCATTGTTAGGACAGAGAGTTTCATGATTCCTGCTCACCGACTGGCATTTGATTATAGCTGTGGACCACAGACTGTCGTGCAGATTTCTCATTCTTCCATGTTTCAAATGAGAGTTTTAGATGCAGTTCTCCTGTTTCAACACCAGCCTTGTACGTGTCACCATGTGTGGTGAGAGTCAGATAACTTATCTTATTTAGAGATGGCTGAACATGGAGAAGTTTACCTAAACCTGATGGAGAAAGCCGCACATTTCTTAGACATCCTGAACTTTGAGCTGGAACCATTCCTTGGATAGGACTTTGTTCTCTTGGAAAGGGAACAAGGGCTTTCCTACGTATGGGCATAGGGGTTTGCATGGCCAAAATGGTGGACTGTTTTTAGAATGACTAATTATATCCCATAGTATCCATTTTTCTTTTATTCTATAGCAGCAGAAGCTTTTGTTAGGCACTTGATTAATCTCCCAGATATGATCCCATTTCCCAGTTTTCCTTGCAGCTAACTGTGGCCATGTGACTGGGCCAATGCGACAGGAGTGGAAGTGATATGTACAATTCTCTGGCTGTACCCTTCGTTGCTCATGTTAACTGCTGCAAAGTTGGCCCACAACTCACTGCGAACCATGCACAGCAGAACTAAACGCTGCCCATTGTAGATCCCCGGCCTCTGCTGAAACCTGTTCAGCATCATAGCAACATGCAAGCCTCCACTGACAGACAGGTGGTGGCTGCACATGGGTGCATCAGCCAGGAATCGAACCTGGGTCTCCTTCACGGAAGGTGAGAATTCTACCACTGGACCACCAGAGCCTCCATAAAAGGAAGTTTGCGTGTGTTCATTCCAGCTTAGTCTTAATTTCTAAAATGATTTTTTATTTTATTTCAAATTCTTTCTTGAATTCTGTTACCATACTTCTAAGTTTTTCTATTCCAATTTATGTTGCTATTTCTTGTGCAATTTTCTCCGTGTGTTTTTGTTCATTTTTATACAGTAGATAAGATTAAAAAAAAAAAAATCTCTTTTGTGGACCCATCTTTCTGGTTTGTGTTCATCATCTGTAGGGATGTTATCTTGCTCTTTGTTCTTTTCTCTTATAATGACATTGTATAGGATTTGGCCTATTGCTTATTTCTATGTGAGGTTAGCTTTTCCGAACATTTAGGAGGTTGACCAGAACTTCTAATGCAAGATGCCAAGAAGCAGTGACTGTGGGCATCCTTGCCTTATTCCAGAATTTTAAGGGTAACATTATAATGTTTCCCCATTAAGTGTATTTTTAAAGGATATTGGTGGATGCCTTTTTGCCAGGCTAGGGAAGGTCCATTGCATTCCTGGTGTGTGTTGGTTAGCCGTATGTAGCTAAGCTCACTGCTTAGCTCGATAATTTTCAGCCTTTCCTTTTTCCTAATATTAGCATTTGTGGTTATACATTGGTCTTACATCATATTTCCTAGGAGTAGAGCCTAAGACGGAGATTCTTGTGTACATAATTTATTGAGAGAGAGCTCTAAGGTTACGGGAACTGAGGGAAGCTGGATAAGGCAGGTGGAGGAACTGAATAAGGACAGGATATTGGCTGGGGTCCTCTGGAGCATAAATACCCAAAGAGACTGTCCCACCTTGAGGCAAGCCGGCTGGACTTTGGTGCCCCTATTTGAGTCAATGATTGGCTACTGTCTGCCCTTGGGAGGAGTGGATAAAGAGCATAATCTCCTGGGTGTGGTGGCTCCCGTTAGCTGAGGGCAATTCTCTGGAGAAGGAGCAGTCATGGGCTGCTAGCAGGCAACGCTCTGGGCAACTGCGGACACATTGACCTGTTAAAGGAGCTATGGCTGGAGCACCAACGGCAGCTCTACAGTCTAGAGATACATACTATTTTCATTATGTGTTTGTAGCATTTTATTACTTTATGTAGATTTCTTGTTAAAATCTATAAATGATTTAGAAATGTGTTTTGAAATAATAATATTTCAAAATGTGACATTTTTAGTTATCTTTTGGTTAGATTTATAAGTTAATTGCTTCATATTAAGAGAACATTTATGATACTAATCCTTTGCCGTTGGTGGTGAATTGTCACAGGGCCGAGTATGTGGTTACCTTTTGTAAATCTTATGCACGAGTTTGTGAAGAATGATGCTTTTTTTCTCCTGCTGGTTGCCAGTTTCAATTACTAGTGCCATTGTTACTAACAATATTGTTCAAATGCATATTCTTTAAAGCTTTTAATCTCTGTTTCTCAATTATTGAGCAAAGTGTATTAAAAATTTACATTAAGATCAGGGCTTTGTCGATTTTTTCTTATAATGCTATCAAATTTTATTTTGCTCTTTTTCATCTATTCTAAATTGTACACTTTTTTTTTCCCCACATTTTAACGTTTCTGTTACTGGGATACATTTTGCAGCAGAAAGTATCTTGCCATTGTTTTTGGCCAGGTGGCAGGCACCATAGAGTTGTCCTTGCCTGAATGCAGATGAACTTGGTCATAGCTGTTCAGATTGTCATCACTGATTTTGAAAGCTGTGCAGGTCGGCATATCACATGTTGGATCTGATGACTATTTTACATTTTTTAACAATATTAATTACAGTGTGACTCACACTGAAATGAAAAGTTGTTGTGCACATTCTATGTAAGGAAAAGAACAGCAGGGAAAAGTCCTATTTGGACAAAAGCCCCTACTTGATGTTAAAGAAATTACTGCAATTTGTATTTTTTTGCTAAGCAACAACCAAGAGTTTTATTGGACCTAAGCAATAATGATACCCATAAATAGGTGAAGCTGTGTTATGGCCAAGAAGCTTGCCTGTCACTTACCAAGCAATGCAATTAAACAAAAACAGAAAAACAAAACACCAAAGCCACTGCCCTTGAGTCAATTTTGACTCATAGCGACCCTATAGGACAGAATAAAACTGCCCTATTTGATTTCTAGGGCTGTAAATCTTTGTGGAAGCACACTGCCGAATCTTTCTCCCTGGGAATGGCTGGTGGGTTTGAACCGCTGACCTTTTGGTAAGCAGTTGAACACTTTAATGACTGCACCACCAGGGCTCCTAAGGCAATTAAAGGCAGGAGAAATTTCCAATCCCTCAAATTGGATGGAAGATGTTTCAAAACAATGAAAGGCTGTATGACTGATTCATGCGTCATATGGGAACTACGGCCAAGGCTTTAAAGTCAGTTAACCCAGAAACTTTTTGCTGACTTTGAACAGAAACTCTTTCGTTTCTAGTGACATGATTCCATCGAGGGAAAAGTGACACTATGAGTTTAGGCAAATAGGGAACGATGACAAAAATCTTATGTTCTTGAAATTTCTGAAAATTGTACTGTTAATTCTAAAAGCATCAAAGAAATTTAAGATCGCAAGCGCGGGTTACCAAAAAAGCAAATCACAGTGATGTGTAACTGCTGATAACCAAAAGATGCCATGATATTTAGTATGAACAGGATATTAATAGAGTGCAGTTGCCAAAATAGGATACTTATGAGAGTGAAAAGGGAGTTGTAGAAGGATCACGAGGGCTCTGTATAAGAAGAACAGGGACTGGCTCAGGTAAACTGGGTCATCCTAATTTTATATTGGGAGTCCCTGGGTGGTACAAGCAGATAATAATGTGCTTGGCTGCTAAGTGAAAAGTTGAAGGTACCAGAGGTACCTCAGAAGAAAGGCCTGGCAATCTACTGCCCAAAACCAGCCATTGAAAACCCTATGGAGCATAGTTCTATTGTGACACACATGGGGTTGCCATGGGTTGGGGTCAACTCCAGGGCAACTGGCATTCGTAATTTTCTATTACAAAATGATTTCTGAGGATATTTTCCACAAAGATTTTAGTGTAGCTGTAGAAAATAATGAATGCATGCTGGCTGAGCTGATGGAGAATTAGCTAAAAGTAATCTAGAATAGATGTCCAGGAGCCATGGGCAACTAACCCATTCAGGACATTAGTACATTCTTGATGCATTTTTTTTTGGGGGGGGGCATTTCTCTGAACCGTGAAATAATAAGCTCAAGAGGGGGGGAAAAAGAAGCAAAATGCAGTTGAGAGGGCAAGAGACTGACAGAACACAATAGGAAGTTCTAATATATGTTCAATCAAACTTCCAGAGTTGATGAGTAACAGAGACGATGGGGGCAGAGGGAATATTTGAAGAGATGCTCTTTGAAACTCTTCTAGAACTGTTGAAAGATGCCAATCCCTGGATGCAGGAAACTCATTTAATTCTGGTCTACATAAAAAGAAATCTGCACTTAGATACATCATAGTGAGTCTACAGAAAACCAAAGATGCAGAGAAAGATATTAAAAGCCATCAGAGAAAAAAAAAAAAAAAAAAAAAGGCAGGTTACTTTTAGTTAGATGAGAGTGGAAATGAGAAGAAAGTAGAATGCTAGTTTCAATGAATTGAAAGGAAAAACATAGAATTTTATACTCAGGTAAAACACCTTTTGAGAAAGAGGTTGAAATCAAGGTATTTTCAGAAAACAAAACATCTAAAATACAAGTTGATTCCTAATAGACTTTTACTAAAGGAAATTCTAAGGGTTGTTCAGTAAGTAGACAGAAGGATAAAGAACTCAGATGGGAGAGCTGAGATGCAGAGAAGAAATGAGAAGCAAAAAAATAGGTTAATGTGTTTTTCCATCATACTCACCTCCCAGCACCAGACACACCCTTTTTCTGGCTCTGCACTTTCCCAACTCTCAGGAGCCTCTGAAGAGGAAAATAAACCCACTGCTACCAAATGCTTTAGGAGGTTGAGAAAAAATGATTTCAAGGCCAAAGCATTTGCTTCTATCAGAAAGGCTGTGCTACCTTTATTCTGAAATACGTGCTTAAAACAAGCACATGATATAGAATCATTTCAAGGCTCTTCTCATGGTTTAAAACACTGGAATATAAACAAACAAAAAACTCTCAAAATTTAGTGATAAGAAAATAATCCAATGAAAAATGGGGAAAAGATTTGAGCAGCTACTTCATCGAAGAAGATATACAAACGATGAAAAAAAACACGTGAAAAATATGCTCAAAGTCATTAGATTACGAGTCATTATGGAAATACAAATTAAAACTACAATGAGACGTCACTACACACCTATTAGATGGGCTTAAAAAAAAAAAACTAATAATAATACCAAGTGCCAGAGAAGATGCCGAGAAACTGGAATTCTCCTACATGGCTGGTGGGAATGTGAAAATAGTACAGTCACTTTGGAAAAGTTTGGCAGTTTCTTATAAAGTTAAACACACACTTACCATAGGATCAAGCAATTCTGCTTCTAAGTATTTACGCAAATGAAATAAAAACTTATGTTCACACAAAAGTCTGTACACAAATGTTTATAGCAGGTTTATTCGTAATCTCCCCACACAGGGAACAACGAAAATATCCTTCAACAGATGAGTGGATAAACAAACTGTGGTCTATCCATGTAACGGAATACTGTTTAGCAATAAGAAGGAATGAATGACTAATAAATGCAACAGCAGGAATGAATCTCAAATGCATTATGGGGAGTGAAAGAAGCCAGCTCAAAAGGCTACAGACCGTATGGTTCCATTGATTCTAGAAGAGGCAAAATTGTAGGGCCAGAAAACAGATCAGTGGTTTTCAGGAGCTGGGAGTGGGGAAGGGCTGACTACAAAGAGGCACAGGGCAATTTTTTTGGGCTTTGGAACTGTTTTATATATTGACTTACGGTGGTGATAATACAACTGTATATGAGTTTGTCAGAACTCAAAGAACTGTACACCAAAAAGGGTAAGTATTGTTAGGTGCTGTCGAGTCACTTCTGAACTCATAGTGACCCTGTGTACCACGGAATGAAACACCGGCCAGTCCTGTGCCATCCTCACAATCGTAGCTATGTTTGAGCCCATTGCTGCAGCCACTGTGTCAATCCATCTCATTGTGGGTCTTCCTCTTTTTTGATGACCTTCTCTCTACCAAGCATGAAGTCCTTCTCCAGGGACTGGTCCCTCCTCATAACATGGCTAAAGTACATGAGACAAAGTCTCACCATCCTTGCTTCTAAAGAGCATTCTGGCTATCCTTCTTCCAAGACAGATTTGTTCATTCTTCTAGCAGTCCATGGTATATTCAATATTTTTCTCCAACACCATAATTCAAAGGCATCAATTCTTCTTCAGTCTTCCTTAGTCATTGTCCAGCTTTTGAGTGTATATGAGGAGATTGAAAACACCATGTCTTGCATCAGCCACACCTTAGTCCTCAAAGTGACATCTTTGCTTTTTTTTGCTTTTGTGGTGGTATGAGGTCCCCAACTCTCTGCTTGCTTCCCTTTTCCTCTATCTCTTGAAAGATAAAAGGTGGTGTAGGCCACACCCTAGGGAAATTCCCTTTACATTGGATCAGGGATATGACCTTAGTAACAGTGTTACAATTCCACCCTAATCCTCTTTTTTTTTTTTAATTTTTATTGTGCTTTAAGTGAAAGTTTACAAACCAAGTCAGTCTCTCATATAAAAATTTATATACATCTTGCTGTATACTCTTAATTGCTCTCCTCCTAATGAGACAGCACACTCCTTCCCTCCACTCTCTATTTTCGTCCAAGTGACGTCTTTGCTTTTTTAACACTTTAAAGATGTCTTTTCCAGCAGATTTACCCAATGCAATACATCATTTGATTTCCTGACTGCTGCTTCCATGGGCGTTGATTGTGGATCCAGGTAAAATGAAATCCTTGACAACTTCAATAATTTCTCCGTTTATCATGATGTTGCTTATTGGTCATGTCTTAATCATCTAGTGGTGCTATAACAGAAATACCAGAAGTGGAGGGCTTTGACAAAGAGAAATTTATTCTCTCATAGTCTAGGAGGCTAGAAGTCAGAATTCATGACATCAGCTCCAGGGGAAGGCTTTCTCCTTCTGTCAGTTCTGGAGGAAGGCCCTGGTCATCAACCTTCCCTTGGTTGAGGAGCTTCTCAGCACAGGGACCTCGGGTCCGAAGGTTGCGCTATTCTCCTGGTTCTTGTTTCTTGGTGGTATGAAGTCCCCCTTTCTCTCTGCTCAGTTCTTTCTTTTATATGTCAAAAGAGATTGGCTTTAGACAAAATCTAATCTTACAGATTGAGTCTTGCTTTGTTAACATAACTGCTGCTAATCCCGCCTCATCAACATCATAGAGGTAGAATTCACAACACATAGAAAAATCATATCAGATGACAAAATCGTGGACAATATTGGGAATCATTGCTTAGCCAAGTTGACAGACATTTTGGGGGGACACAGTTCAATCCGTGACAATCCAGTTGTGATGATTTTTGTTTTCTTTATGTGGAGGTGCAATCCATGCTGAAGGCTGTAGTCTTTGATCTTCATCAGTAAGTGCTTCAAGTCCTCTTTCTTTTCAACATGAAAAGTTGTTTCATCTGCATATCGTGGGTTGTTAATGAGTCTTTCTCCAATCCTGATGCCACATCCTTCTTAATACAGTGCAGTTTCTGGAATTAGTGCTCAGCATACATATTGAGTAAGTATGGTGAAAGGATACAACCCTGACACACACCTTTCTTGACTTTAAACGACACACTATCCCCTTGCTCTGTCCGAACAACTGCCTCCTGGTCTATGTACAGGTTCCTCATGAGCACAATTAAGTGTTCTGGAATTCCCATTCTTTGCGTCGTTATCCATAATTTGTTATGATCCATACAGTCAAATGCCTTTGCCTAGTCAATAAAACACAGGAAACATCTTTCTGGTATTCTCTGCTTTCAACCAGAACCGTCTGACTCCAGCAATGATATCCCTCATTCCTCTTCCTTTTCTGAAGCCGGCTTGAACTTGTGGCAGTTCCTTGTCGATGCACTGCTACAATTACTTTTGAATGTTTTTCAGCAAAATTTTACTCGTGTGTGATATTAATGATATTGTTCGATAATTTCCACATTCAGTTGGATCACCTTTCTTTGGAATGAGCACAAAGATGGATCTCTTCCAGTCGGCTGGCCAGGAAGCTGTCTTCCAAATTTCTTGATGTAGTTGGATGAGCACCTCCAGTGTTGCATTCCTTTGCTGAAACATCTCAATTGATATTCTGTCAATTCCTGGAGTCTTGTTTTTCACCAATGCCTTCAGTGCAGATGGACTTCTTCCATTATTACCATCAGTTCTTGATTACATGCTACCTCCTGAAATGGTTGAACATCAACCAATTATTTTTGGTGCAGTGACTGTAGTCCTTCCATCTTTTTTTTTGATGCTTCCAGCGTTGTTCAGTAGTTTCCCAATATTGCAACTCAAGGCTTTGACATGGAAGTAAATATTGTTATTACACACACACACACACACACACGCATACTACAAAAACATTTGGTCACTGTTAAGACAAATTTCCACAACCATTCCCTCCAGCCCTCTCTAACCTTTTAGCAAATGACTTTCCCACCTACTTTGCCAAAAATAACTGAATCAGATGAACACAGCCAATTCTCTCTTTTCCACCTCAAATTTCCTCTTATACTGTTTAATGAGAAGCTAGTTTGTTCTGTAAACCTTCATCTAAAGTACAATAAAAACATTTTTCCCCCTCTTATAAATGAGGATATGAGGATACAAGACACTCCCTAAGACCTCAGGATGTTTACATTCTAATATGGAAAATCATTTTTATGGAAAAAATTATTAAAAAGTAGAATAGGCTCACCCAAAAGTGTGGCAACTTGGTATGACTGGATGTTCACATCCCTCAATGTTTCAGTCAGCAAACCATTTAGGGACCCTTTGAGGAAGGGATATGAGTCACGGTGGCTGTCTGAAAGTCTTCCGTTGGCACTTTCTGGTAAGATCAAAGGGATGCCAGCATCAAAACTTGCAGAGTGGGTGTCAGCGGCTTGGAAGAATATTCCGAAGATGTTTTTAAGCAATGAAGCATCACTGACACTCATCAGTGATACTCTCGATAGCATTATGGACCACACTGTATGGAAAATCTAAGACTTGGAGTAAGAAAGGGATGCAGAAGAGTTGAACTCTGGATATGAAGAAGTTTTAGGATTTTTTTTTTTTAGGAATATTTTATAGTGCTTAAACTTTCCATTTATGTATGCATAAGAATGAGACATAAAAATTCATTGATCCTAAGACATGCCTTTTTTTTTTTTTAAATCTCTGAAATCAGGATACACCTTAAAATGGACGGCATTTCAGATTTGATGAAATATGATGTGATAAAATACATATGTCTGAATAAGCCTAAAAGTTCTTTCAATAAAATGAAAATGTCTGGACTAGGAAACAGGTTGTAGTTTAATTGGCAGTGTTTTTCTTTTGAAGTGAGGCTTAATGTCACAATGCATCTTACAATTAATGGTGTCTTAGATTAGATGAAATACGGTATATATGTAACAATAAAAGCAGTTAGGGTGGATGCATATTTAATTTTCCTCTTGTTGCCTTTGGTGGTGGGGATCCATAGGAGATTGCCACTTGACTAGTCATGTTTTATTTCTTCTATTTTAAAAAGGATAAAGCAAATGGCATAAAATGTAAATGGAGAAGTGAGAGCCTGGTGTTAGTATGTCATTCTTGGTTACTTTATTTTCTGTATTTAAAAAACAAAACAAAACAGAAATACCTGAAGAAGTAAAAATCAAAAAATGACAGCTCAGAAACCTTAGAAAAACCAAAACCATTGCCGTCATGTCAATTCCAACTCATAGTGACCCTACAGGACAGAGTAGAACTGCCCCATAGAGTTTCCAAGGAGCAGCTGGTAGATTCAAACAGCTGATCTTTTTGGTTAACAGCCATAGCTCACCGCAGCTCTTAACCACTGCGCCACCAGGGCTCCAAACCTTCTTAGAGCCACTGCCAACCACCAGTTTTATTTTCCTGAGGAGTGTTCTTGGGCAATTGTGGGGATGGTGGAACTGGAGGAGGAAAAAGATGGACAGGAAATATTAAGAGTTTTATTTTGGGCATATTAAGTTGGAGATGCCCAGAAGATTAAGAAAACAAACAACAACAACAACAAACCAAACCTGTTGCCGGCGGGTTGATTCCGACTTATAGCGGCCCTATAGGAGAGAGTAGAGCTGCCCCATGGAGTTTCCAAGGAGCGGCTGGTGGATTTGAACTGTTGACCATTAGGTTAACAGCCATAGCCAGATGGTTGGGTAAAAACCCACGCTCGGGGGAGTGATCAGGGGTGAAGACGTAGATTTTGTGGTTGTTAGTTCCTGTGGAGTTGGCTCTGACTCATGGCAACCCCATGTATAACTGAACAAAATGATGCCCAGTCCTGCACCACCTTCACAATTGTTGGCATATTTGTATCCGTTGTTGTAACACTGTGTATTTTGAGTGCCTACCAGCAGAGTGGAAACCCTGGTGGCATAGTGGTTAAGATTTTGCCTGCTAGTGAAAAGGTCAGCAGTTCGAATCCATTAGGTGCTCCTTGGAAACCCTATGGAGCAGTTCTACTCTGTCCTATAGGGTCACTATGAGTCAGAATCGACTTGACAGCAATGGGTTACCGACATAGTGGGCTCATCTTCCAGCACTATATTTGTCAGTACTCTGTTGTGATCTATAAGTTTTCATTGGTTAATTTTTGGAAGTAGATTGCCAGGTCTTTTGTCTTAGTTATCTAGTACTGCTATAACAGAAATACCACAAGTGGATTTTTTAACAAAGAGAAATTTATTCTCTCACAGTCCAGGAGGCTAGATGTCCGAATTCAGGGTGCCAACTCCAGGGCAAGGCTTTCTGTCTTTATTGGCTCTGGAGGAAAGTCCTTGCCATCAATCTTCCCCTCATCTAGGAGCTTCTCAGGCACAGGGACCCGGGATCCAAAGGATGTGCTCTGCTCCTGGTGCAGCTTTCTTGGTGGTATGAGGTCCCCCTGTCTTTCTGGTTGCTTCTCTCTTTTTTTATTTCAAAAGAGATTGCCTTAAGACACAGCCTAATCTTGTAGATTGAGTCCTGCCTTATTAATGTAAACCCAGTAACCCAGTGTTGTTGAGTCGACTCCGACTCATAGCGACCCTACAGGACAGGGCAGAACTGCCCCGTAGAGTTTCCAAGGAGCACCTGGCGGATTCGAACTGCTGACCCTTGGGTTAAATATAACTGCCACTAATCCCACCTCATTGACATCACAGAGGTAGGATTTACAACACATAGGAAAATCACATCCAATGACAAAATGGTGGACAATCACACAATACTGGGAATCATGGCCTAACCAATTTGACACACATTTTTGGGGGACATAATTCAAACCATAGCATTCCACCCTTTGGCCCCCCAAAATTCATGTCCTTGCCACATGTAAAACACATTCACCCCATCATATCATGGCCAAAGTCTTAAATCAACTCCAAGTCCAAAATCTAGACATTCCTCTTCATCTGTGAAATGTAGAATTCAAGTTATCAGCTTCTAAGGTACAACGGTGGAAAAGGCACAAGCTAGACATTTCTATTACCAACAGGAGAAATTAGAGGGATAGAAGGGATTACAGGCACCAAGCAAGTACGCAGAACACATTAATTACATTAACCCTCCAGGCTTGAAAATAATCCTCTGTTCTCTGAGACCATTTAGGCAATGGCTCTGCCCTCCAAACTCTAGGTATTGGCTACACTCTCTGGATTCTGAGTGGAGGCCCCTGGCCATGAGCTTCAATTCCACCTTCCAGGCCCACTGGGACAGCAACTCTGCTCCCTTGGCTTTAGGCAGCCCCATTCTCCTAGTCTATCTCAGTGGCAGCTCCCATCTTTGAGACCCCAGAGGTTGTGTCCCTACCCTTTGAGACCGAGGTAGCTCAGCTTCCTGTGTTCCTTGTCTCTTCAGCTTTTGCTTCCTGGTTCCTTGGCCTCTCAGTCCCTCAGGCCTCCCTACCCGCATCTGCCCTGTTGGGACAAGTGTTCCAAAGCTCTGTAGCTCCACTGGTAAGTTCCTTGAGGCATACCACTCTGCCAGTAAACTTCAGCAGGAAGGTACTCAGCTCTCTTGTTCTAGCGGTCGGCAGGCCTAGTTCCACTGATAAGTGCCTGGAGGCAACCCACTCCACCAGCAAGCCTCCTGCCAAAGGCACTTAGCTCTCTCGCTCCCAGTGGGCACCAGCATTCTCTTGTTCTGCTGGTTCTGCTGCCATCGCTTCTCTGCCACTGCTGCTGCTGCTTCTGCTTCTGGTGCTGCTTCTTGCCATTCTGCACTGTCTCCAGTGTAACAGCTCTTCTCCCTCCCTTCAGAGGTCTTACCAGAATTGTCTTTGATGTCCATAATTCCACCAATAGTCTCTTCAAGGCAATCCAGGGTTTTTTTAATATTAGGTATTTTAAAACTCTTTCAGCCTCTATCCACTTACAATTTCAAAACTGCTTCCACATTTTAGGCATCTGCTAGAGAAGCACTCTACTCCTGGTACCAAATTCTGTCTTAGTTATCCAGTGCTGCTCTAACAGAAACACCACAAGTGGATGTTTTAACAAAGACAAAATTTATTCTCTCATAGTCTAGGAGTCTAGAAGTCTGAATTCAGGGCTCCAGGTCCAGGGGAAGGCTTTCTCTCTGTCAGCTCTGGGGGAAGGTCCTTGTCATCAATCTTCTCCTCGTCTCGGAGCTTCTCAGGCACTGGGACCCCCGATCTGAAGGATACATTCTGCTCCTGGTGTTGCTTTCTTGGTGGTATGAGTCCTCCTGTCTCTGCTTGCTTCTTTCTTTTTTATTTCAAAAAGAGATTGATTTAAGACACAACCTGATCTTGTAGTTGAATTCTGCCGCATTAACATAACTGCTCATAATCCTTCCTCATTAACATCATAGAGGTGGAATTTACAACAGATGGGAAAATCACATCAGATGACAAAATGGTGGACAATCACACAATACTGGGAATCATGGCCTAACCAAGTTGACACACATTTTTGAGGGACACAATTCAATCCATAACACCTTCTTCTTAGTCTATGTTGGTCTGAAGCTCTGCTGAAATCTGTCTACCCTGGGTGACCCTGCTAGTATTTGAAATACTGGCAGCATAGCTTCCAGGAACATAGCAACGTGTAAGGCACCACAGTATAACAAACTGACAGATGGGTGATAGAGATGTAGATTTAGCAGACACCATCTTGAAGCCATGGGAATGTAGAGAGTGTAGGAAAGGGGAGGAGGTCAGGACCAAGACCAGAACGCTTCAACATTCAGAGGAGGAGCTGCCATGATACGAGGAAAACCAGGAGAGTGTGAGGTCACAGAAACCAAGAGAAGAGAGCCTTTCAAGGAGGAGGCAGCGATCAATGGTATTGAGTGTTTTTGAGGGATTGAGTGAGGCAGGGATATTGGATTTGGCAACATGGGATCCATTGGACTTCCAACAGAGTGCTGAGGAAGGAAGTTACATTGAAGTGAGTTTTGAAGGGAGAAACTGGTGAGGGAAACCACTCACAATACTTTGAAGAAGTTTTGATGTGCAGATCAGCTAAGGCATGGGGCAGGAGCTGGAGGCAGATAAGGTGGTTAAGAGTAGAATTTTTTTTTAATAATAAAGATTGGAGAACGTTTGTATGCTGATGGGAATGGTCCACTAGAGAGGGAATGACTAGAGAAATAGGAGAAAAGGGATAACTGAAGGAGGAGGGGCAGGGTGGCACGAGTGGCCTTTGGTGGGAGCAGGACAACTCCATCACTCATGAGGGACGGAGAGAGAGTTGGCCTGGAGGCAGGTGGGTTTGAAGATTGGGTGGGGGGAAGATGAAGGCTTCCATTTCCTCAGTGAGGTGTGAAGCAAGGTCATCAACTGGGCTCGGAAGGAGCGGGTGTTGGAGGTTTGGGAATAGAGAAGAATGTGTGAACAAGTCATAGTGGAGAGTGGGAAAGGCCACACCCAAGGGAAGTGTGGTGGACCAGCCAGACAGTGTAAAATGCCTATGGAGACTTGTGGCCCTGACAACCAAGGGATACCCGTGACCAGGTTGAGTGACTTCCCCCAGCCATGCTCTCTACTCTAGTTCTCAGGGGCCGGTGCAGAAAGTGCACGGAGGTAGGTCTAACTATATAGTGGTTCTCAAAGTGTGGTTCACAGACCAGCAGTATCAGCATCACTTGAGAACACGTTAGAAATGCAAATAATTGAGCACCTCCCCAAACCAGTTATTGTTAGTTGCCTTAGATGCCATCGAATTGATTCCGACTCATGGTAATCCCATGTGTGTGGAGTAGAACTGCTCCATAGGGTTTTCAAAGCTGTGACCTTTTGGAAGGAGATTGCCAGGCCTGTCTTCTGAGGCACCTTTTGGTGGGTTCAAACTGTCAACCTTCCGTCTAGTAGTAGAGTGCTTAATTGTATGTGCTACCCAGGGACTTCTT
Source organism: Elephas maximus indicus (assembly GCF_024166365.1). Lineage (NCBI taxonomy): Eukaryota > Metazoa > Chordata > Mammalia > Proboscidea > Elephantidae > Elephas > Elephas maximus. The sequence goes on from NC_064843.1 coordinate 42,763,944, forward strand.
CCTCAAGCCTAAGGAATCTGGGGGTAGGGCCCAGCCATCTGTGTTTTTCACAAGCTCTTAGGTGATTTGGAAAGCTTAAGAACCCCTGAACTAGAGTAAAGGCACCTAGAGTGTGGGGGTGATCTGCAATTTCTAGGTGAGAATAGCTTTGATTCCTGGAGGCAGAAGTTTCTAGTGCACGAGCTCTGGGCGTGTCTTCTCCCTTAACTACTGACCAGATCTATAAGTAAACCTTGGAAATTGCTAAGAAGGAAATGTCATTTAAAGGAACACTGAATCTTTCCAGTGAAAGGTTATATCCCAAGGCCAATGTCGTTAGCTGCCGTCGAGTGGGCTCCCAACTCATGGAGACCCCATTCACGACAGAACAAAATGCTGCCTGGCCCCGTGCCATTCCCAGGATTGGTTGTGAATTGGACCATTGGTGATCCATAGGGTTTTCATTGGCTGATTTTTGGAAGTGGATCACTAGGCCTTTCTTCGTAGTCTGCCTTAGTCTGGAAGCTCTGCTGAAACCTGTTCAGCATCGTAGCAACATGCAAGCTTCCACCTACAGAAGGGCGGTGGCTGTACTCTGGGAACTGAACCTGAGTCTCCCACATTGAAGGTGACAATTCTACCACGGAACCATCGTTGTCTCCTACTCCCCCCACCCCCCCATGGCAAATAACCTCCTTTAAATGTACTTCTTTTTCTGAGGCTGCATTTGAATATTGAGTTTCAAGTATTTTGATCTTTACTCATGCCATCTGTGTTTTGAAAGGACTCTGGCCTCTCTTTTTCCCTCCCAGGTCATCTCTTCCAGGTTGTCACAGCCTGGGGCCTGCTTCATCTTTCCACATGATATGATCCCCATTTTCAATTCTGTGGGGAAAGGGGGATGAACTGGCCATTCTCCCCTGGATGAGGCCCTTTCCTTCCCCACTGGAATAAAGACACAGATGAGTCAGCCTCTCCAAACCTCCAGAACCTCCATCCTCCCGGTGACTCAGAGGATGGTCTGTTTCTTGGGTAAGTGCTCCTTCCAGGAAGTTGGGCCCCCAAGCCTCCCCTACCTGAGTCACCAGCCCTGGGGGTGCTCTTCCCAAGACACAGTTACCATCAAGACCCAGGGAGGCAGGCCAAGGAAGACCAGCTCTAAGTGAATCAGGAAAGAGGAGGGGGTGAGCAGCTAAGATTCAGGAGGCTGAATTTGCTCCTCACTTGCTGGTGGCCTTGGGTGGACCACCCAAGGGCTGCCTAGCTGAAAATGGGAGAAATTGCATATCCTCTGATGTTAGTAGACTTAGGAAGAGCCCAAAAGGAGAGACAAGCCCAGCCCTCTGGGAGTAAATCTGTCTGGAGACACACTTTGGAGATGTTCTGTGCAAAAGGAAAGGGACCTGGGGGTGGTTTATTCTTGAGGCTTTCTAGGACAAGCTGAGGCCTGAGCAGGGCCTGGTAGGAGGGTGGAGGTGGGAGGGGAGGTGTCCATGGGAGGAGGGACAGGGTACGAAGAGAGGCAGGGGTTGGATGTGAGGGCTGTTAGCTGGGTGGCAGGGGCCGGGAGTGCTGAGGGGGAGGCAGGAGATTTTGGCAAGTACAGAGCACCTGGTGGGAGCACCTTTGCAGGCACAGAGCACCTGGTGGGAGCATAGCAGCTCCCGGAGGTCCTGGGTTTGGTCCAAGTAGAGTTGCCGGCTCTGGTTTTCTTCTGTCTGTTTGGCTGCCTCCCTGTCTCTGTCCATCTCTATTTTTCTCTATTTGTCTCCTCCCCCTTCTCTCTTTCCTCCTCCTCTGTCTCTTCTCTCACATCACAGGAAGTTTTGTGTTTTCTTTCCTGTTTAGATGGTGACTGGCATCTGGTTATGGAGACAGCAATTAACCCATCCTGTTTACTCTCTGCTGACACATTGGGCTGTGGTCTGCAAGGCTGTCCACCATCGCCCCCCGCGTGGCATGGGGACTGGGTTGCTGATACACACAGGGAGATGCACACAGCCACAGCCAGGTCAGCCTGACCCACCAGAGCCACAGAGCTCCCAGGCTGTCCGCGCTCCAACATCTGGGATGTTGTGGAACAGTCAGCTGGGCTGAGGTCACCCTCTGCTGCTGACATTGACAGCCCAGTGCACCTGGCATGACTGAACCCAGAGTACACAATGCCCAGCTCCTCGGGGGCCTTGGAAGTGGGAAGGGCGGCACCGAGAGGGGTGATGACAGAGGGCATCTTGCTCACGTTCCTGTTCCTGCATGAGGGAGTTAAGGGCAGCTTCTTCCAAGACACCATTACCACCAAGACCCGGGCAGGCGGCCAAGAAAAACCAAAAACCAAATCAAACCAGTTGTCATGGAGTTGATTCCAACTCATGGTGAGCCCATGTGTGTCAGAGGAGAACTGTGCTCCATTGGATTTTCAATGGCTGATTTTTCAAAAGTAGATCACCAGGCTTTTTTTCCTAGGTACCACTGGGTAGATTCAAACCTCCAACCTTTTGGTTAGCAGCTGAGCGCACGCTTTACTGTTTACAGCACCTGGGGATGGGTCAAGGAAGAACAGCTCTAAATGGACTAGAAAAGAGGATGGATGGGGTTTGAGAGGCTAAGACCAGAGAAGGCGAGGAACTTGCTTGGGTCACCCAGGAATGGGACCTGAAACTCTTCACCATATTCCCCAGCCTCCCTGGCTCCCCTGATTGTATCTCTCTTTCCTTAATTAATGTAATTTGAGACGTGCTCTTTGTTTTTCTTGGTTTCCCAAAACCCAGGGCAGTGGTTACTGTTCAGGGTTGAGCTGGAGATTGACAAAGGTGTCCGGGGGTTGTTGGTGGTGGTACGGGTGGGGGTAGTGCCTGCCTGGCTGGCCATGGCCTGTGGAGGACAGATGCTGGTGGCGATGACATTTAAACAGAGGCATGAAGGGACCTAAGGCAAAGAAGAGGGCTCTCTCTCTGTTTTCAAGGTTGCTTGCCTATGAGCTGACTCTGACTGTTGTTAGTTACCATTGAGCTAATCCCTACTCAAAGTAGAACTCTTCCTTAGGGTTTTCAAGGCTGTGACCTTTCAGAAGCAGATAGCCAGGGCTGTCCTCTGGGTGGGTTCAAACTGCCGACCTTTCAGTTAGTAGCTGAGGCCTTAACCATTCACGCCACCCAGGGATCCAAACTCTGAGCACAGGGGCCGAAACAAAGATTGTCAAACAAAAAAATGAGGAACAAAGAAAGAAAACCCACATAAGCCGAGCCTCTGGGTATATGGCCTTTGATGCTTGAGGAGGTTTGCAGAATTCCTGAGGTCATCTGGAGCTCACCAGGACCTGGCCTCGTGGCCTGATGGTTCACCGAAGTGTTGATCAAGAGCCAGGGAGACCTGGGCTCCGCCCAACCTTGCCTCTCCTGTGTGCTGATCCAGGCACACACATCCGCTACAAAATTATTCCTTGTTTATCTAAGTTCACATTTAACTGGGTGTCCTGTATTTTTGTTTGGTAGCTAAATCTGGTAACTCCACGAATCCCAGCCCCAGCCTGAAGCCATCGGCAGCAAACTTTGAAGTCTGGGATTTCACCTGAAAAATGCACATGAATTTTAAGAATATGTCTATCCTTGTGTTGATATAAAACAGGTATTAAAGTGTCTTGGTTAAAAAGCAAACTTTTCTCCCAGGTGCTATCCAGCAAGCCCTTCCGGCCTATTTACACCTGGCTGTGGGTTGGTTGGAAACCCTGGTTTTTCTGGGTGGGTTGGTTGGAAACCCTGGTGGTGTAGTGGTTAAGTGCTACAGCTACTAACTAAAGGGTTGGCAGTTCAAATTCTCCAGTGCTATAGCTGTTAACTAAAGGGTTGGCAGTTCAAATCTGCCAGATGCTCCTTGGAAACTCTACAGGGCAGTTCTACTCTGTCCTATAGGGTCGCTATGAGTTGGAATCCAAGTTTGGAATCCACGGCACTGACTTGCTTGGGGGAGGGGAGGAGGAATCGGGCCACAGACAGGTTCAGTCTTGGGGGTGTTTGCACCAGGTGGGGCGAAGGAGGAAAAGAAGGGCAGGAGAGTAAGCTTTTCAAAAGGCTTCATTTGTTCCACTTAAAGGAGTCCTTTCTATTTTGCCTTTTTGGTGTTTATCTCTTTTTTTCACAAAATGAAAAAAATTGTACTTAAATTAAAAAAAAAAACCTTTTACTTGACAAACTAAAGAGTGGACAGGCAGGCAGAGAGCCAGAATCTCCAAAAAAGTGGGCGAGGGGCAGGAGGGCAGCAAAGAAACCCAAACCCATTGCCATGGAGTCGATTGTGACTCGTGGTGACTCCAGGTGTTTCAGAGCAGAACTGTGCTCCTTAGTGGTGCAGACGATTTGCTTTCGGGTACTAACCTAAAGGTTGGCAGTTCAAACCCACCTAGTAGTGCCGTGGAAGAAAGGCCTGGTGATCAGCTTCTGTAAAGATTACAGCAAGGAAACCCTATGGGACAGTCCTGCTGTGTAACATGTGGGGTTGTCAGGAGTCGGAATCAATTCAATGGCAACAAATTTGGTTTTGGTTTTTTGGGTAATCTTTCAGAAGTAGATTGCCAGGCCCTTCTTCCAAAGTGCCTCTGGGTGGATTTGAAGCACCAAACTTTCAGTTAGTAGTCTAGCGCTTAACCATTTGCATCATTCAGGGACTCCTACGGGAGGGTACAAACCCCATAAAAACAGCACAGGACAGCTTTAGAGTAGTGGCTATACATTAGAATCACCTGGGAAATTTGAACACTAAGGCCACCCAGGCGGCGCCCCAGACCCCTTGCATCGGAGCCTTTGTGGGTGGGACCCAGGTGTTTCCAATGTACAGCCAAGGTTGACAGCACCATTGCTTTAGATCTTTGCTATTCAAAGTATGTCCTGCTGGCCAGCACCGTTAGCATCACCTGAGAGCATGTTAGGAATGCAGGATCTCAGGCCCCACTCCAGGGCTGCTTCATCAGAACTCCCGTTTCAGCAAGGTCCCAGCTGATTCACGTGCAGTCTGAGAAGACCTGCATTAGTGGACGGTCAGGAGCCCCAAGGGATGGGATGGGACCAGCAGCAGCTGGCCTCCTTTAATGGGAGCCTGAAGGCCAGGGGTGCTTTCCTCTCCATCCAGAGCCTGTTGCACTTTCACCCCTGGGGCTGTTAAGTTGGAGCCTTCACCCACAGTAATGCAACTTGTATGAGGCACTAGTGGTTCAGTGGTAGAATTCTCACTTTTCATGCCGGAGACCCAGGTTTGATTCCTGGCCAATGCACCTCATGTACAGCCACCACCTGTCTGCCAGTGGAAGCTTGCACATTGTTATGATGCTGAACAGGTTTCAGTGGAGCTTCTAGACTAAGACTAGGAAGAAAGGCCTGGCAATCTATTTCTGAAAATCAGCTGATGAAAACTCTGGATCACAATGGCCCAATCTGTAACTGATCGTGGGATAGCAGGACTGGGCAGTGCATCGTTCCATCGTGCATATTGTCGCCATGGATCAGGGGCTGACTTGACAGCAGCTAATGACAAAAAGTTATCAAAAGGTCTTCTGTATCAGTCAGCTATTGCCACAACAATGTTGTGTAACAGCCATGAAACCTCAGTGGCATACAGCAACTAGTATTTATTCTCTTGTGTATGTACGTTGGCTGGGATGGCTGTGCTGATCTCATGCATCTGTAGGTTGACTGGGTGTTGGCTGATCTCGGCTTGGATCAGACAGGTGTCTCAGCTTCAAGGTTCTTGCCTGGTCTGCTCCTCATGTATGCATTGTGTAGCTCAGGCTGAGGGGAAGTAGCTATCTAGGGAAGAACTTTTTTTTTTTTTATTGTACTTTAGATGAAGGTTTATAGAACCAGAAAGTTTCTCCTTAAACAGGTAGTAAACATATTGTTTTATGACATTGGTTGACAACCCCACAACACGTCAATACTCTCCCTTCTCAACCTTGGGTTCCCCATTACCAGCTTTCCTGTCCCCTCCTGCCTTCTAGTCCTTGCCCCAGGGCTGGTGTGCCCCTTTAGTGTCGTTTTGTTTTATGGACCAGTCCAAGCTTTGGCTGAAGAGTGAACCTCAGGAGTGACCTTATTACTGAGCTGAAAGAGTGTCCGGGGGCCATACTCTCAGGGTTTCTCTGGTCTCTGTCAGGCCAGCAAGTCTGGTCTTTCTTTTTGAGTTAGAATTTTGTTCTATATTTTTCTCCAGCTCTGTCTGGTACCCTCTGTTGTGATCCCTGTAAGAGCAGTCACTGGTGGTAGCCGGGCACCATCTAGTTGTACTGGACTCAGTCTGGTGGAGGCTGTGGTAGATGTGGTCTATTACTCTTTCGGAGAAATCTTCCAGGGAAGAACTTTTGATAGAGATGGTGAAGGCACAAGAAGGAAGTGGAAACATGTGGCAACTCTGAAAGCTGAGGCTCAGAATGGACAGACTGCCACTTTCACCCCATTTCATTGCCAGAGAAGGTCACATGGTCAAGCCCAATATCAGTGGGTGGGAAAATATACTCCACCTCTCTGAGTGCATGTCAAGAATGTTGGTGTAAAATACTACACAGGAGAATGAAGAATTGTGACCAGTCAGTCGACCCACCACATTCTCCAAACCAGGGACTACTCTTCCTTGGATACACATGACACATCCCTTCTAGAACTTTATAAACTGCCTCATGGCAGAGACTACTGACTGCTCACCAAGTATCACTTTTTTACTCTTCCTGGGCTCACAGAGCACATTTCCCAGCCTCCCTGGTAGTTAGGTGTGATCACGTGACCAGCTCTGGACAATCATATGTGAGTAGAAGTAACAAATGTAATTTTTCAGTCTAAAGTTTTCCTCTGCTGCTGGCTTTGGGCAACTGACTGTAAGACCATAAGGTTTGGTGGGGGTACAAGATGGAATGAGCCCAGATCCCTGAATCACTGTGTGGAGGAAAGCCATCTACGAAAAGGGATTACTCCTTTATTATATGAGTGAGATATAAATTGTTACGTTGAAACCATTACATTCTTGGGTCTCTTTGTTACAGCAGCCAGCATTATTTTAACTAACATACTTCTTAAAACCCATCTTTGTTACTCTACCCTCATAGCATTATTCCCTGTGATGGTGGGTGTGGAAGTGGTTTGTAAACTGTGAAGTATTCCACAGACTTGAAATCTGACTGTGATCAATGCTTTACTTACGTTTCAACACAAAACAGGGTCTATGTCAGCTGCACTGATGTGGCAGAGACAGTTGCTAATAATAACTGACATTTTGGAGCGAACCTGATGGCTTAGACATCACTTCATATCTTTTGTCCTAGTTATCTCGTGCTGCTGTAATAGAAATACCACAAGTGGATAGTTTAACAAACAGAAATTTATTCTCTCACTGTTTAGGAGGCTAGAAGTCTGAATTCAGGGTGCCAGCTCTAGAGGGAAGCTTCTCTCTCTGTTGGCTCTGGCGGAAGGTCCTTGTCTCCTTTCAATACCTGTGGGCCAGGCATTCCTTAGAGATCTCCATGTGTCTTGGCATCAATCTTCCTCTGGGTCTAGGAGGTTCTCAGTGCAGGGACCCTGGGTCCAAAGGACGTGCTCTGCTCCAGGCTCTTCTTTCCTGGTGGTAGTAGGTCCCTTGCTTTCTGCTAGCTTCTCTCTCCTTTTATCTCTTGTAGGATAAAAGGTGATGCAAGCCACACCCCAGGGAAACTCCCCTTACATTGGCTCAAGGCAGTGACCTGAGTGAATATGTTGCATCCTACCCTAATCCTCATTAACGACTTCATCCTGTCTCATTGACATAATGAACAGCTCACTCCCAAATGGGACCACAACCACAGGCATAGAGGCTAGGATTTATAACACATTATAAAATGGAGGGAACCATGATACTGGGAATCATGGCCTAGCCAAGTTGACACATATTTTGGAGGGACACAATTCAGTCCATGATGCCTCTATTCTTTTAAACTCTCACCACAAACTCGAGAGATTTTTTTTTTTTCCATTACCCCCATTTTATAGATGAAAAATTGAATCCCCTGGCTATGGATTGAATTGTGTCCCCCTAAAATATGTGTTGAATTCTTGGCCCTTGTATTTGTAGATGTAATCATGTTTGGGTTTCTTTCCTATGTTAATTAGATCATATTCGAGTGGGGTGATTCTAAATCACTTATGAGTTATAAAAAGAACAGATCAGATACAGACACACACACACACAGAGGGGAAGACAGATGCCTTGTGAGGATTGTCCATAAGCCAAGAAAATGGGAATGCCTGGGACTAGCCACAAGGAAGGAATCAACACAGCTAACACCGTGATTTGAACTTCTAGCCTCTAGAAATGTAAGAAAATAAAATTTCTGTTGTTTAAAGCCTCCCACTTGAAGTGTTTCTGTTACAGCAGCACTAGGTAACTAAGACACTCTTGAACTTGCTTGAGGTCTCACAGTTGTTGGTCAAATGCCCAAGTTCCTTCTCCTTAATATTCTGGAAACTTCTTAGCCCCCATCTGCTTTGCACCAATCAAGCTCCAAAGGCCCCCTTGGTGGAATAGAAAAAGAGGTTATACACACGGCTGCTGCTGGTATTGGTAGTGTGACTTGTAAAGAACATTTCAAGTTCCCAGGCCCTAGCTGAACCTGCTTGCTGCATGAGTCTGTTCTTGAAGAAAAGAGGGAAGCAATCTTGGGTGTTTCTGCTTTGTGGCAGATTTTCCATAAAGATGGTTGCCAATGATTCCTTCCATTCTTATATGCTCATGTGACTCCCATCAAGAGGTGGGGTCAATTGAATCTGGGCTGTCCTTATGACTTGCTTTAGCCAAAAGAATGGGGCAGAAGCAATAAATTGGCAGTTCTGGGCCTAGATCTTAAGCTGTCTGGCATTTTCTGTTCTCACCCTCTGGGAAGACAAGCAACCAAGTTGTAAGGAATTTGACACTCTTGCTAGAGAGGTCAACATGAAGAAAGAAGCCATTTTAGATGTTCCACCCTCAGCCAAGCCTCCAGCTGGTGTCCATAGTCAATATCACATTCAGCAGAAGAATTGCCAGCTGAGCCCAGCCAACTCCAAGAAATCATTGTTGTAAGCCAATAAGTTTTGGGAGTGGCTTGTTGTGCAGCAATGGACTTCATTTTTTTCCAACAAGTATTTCAGCACCTCTACTACTGTTGCCCCTAAAGCCAGATGGCTCTAGTGCCATCCTTGCCAATCCTTCCTCTCTCCCCATGGATTTTGGGTGTTGCCTGCTTCCTCATGTTGCTCATTTTCACATAAAAATCTTCAAGGTATGTCTGGTTGGCAGGACCTGGGTAATGTCAGCACCTCGGCTACAAAGGAGACTGAGAAAGAGTGTTTCTGGCTTTCGGGTAGGGGTTGCAGGATTCCCCAAACATAGAAGAATGTTTAAAATGTACTAGGCACCTCTGAAACAGAATGGAGGGCCAATTTTTTTTTTTTTTTTTTTTTGGAGGGTGGGGTAGGGATCATTGTATGCCTGGCACATAGCTCTGGGTCCACTCATCTTCTGATAGTAAACAGTATCCTGATTTCCTTCTGGAAATCACCTTTCTCACTCTTCACCCACGTGGCTTGGGTGGGATTAACTCCAGGGATGAGCATGTGACTCAGGCCCAACCAATCAGAATATCATAACCTCAGCTATCGGTTTGGGGATGATATGTGATCCACTGAGAGCCAACACATATCATCCCCTAACCAATCACTGAGGTTATGATGTTCTGATTGGTTGGGCCTGAGTCACATGCTCATCCCTGGAGTCAATCGCACCCAAGCCACGTGGGTGAAGAGTGAGGAAGGTGGTTTCCAGAAGGAAATCAGGATACTGTTTACTATCAGAAGATGAGTGGACCCAGAGCTATGTGCCAGGCACACAATAAGTTCTAAAAAAAACCAAAACAAACAAACAAACAAAAAAAACTGGCCCTCCATCTTGTTCCAGAGGTGCCTAGTACATTTTGAACTTCTTCTATGTTTGGGGAATCCTGCAACCCCCCACCCCAAAGCCAGAAATACTCTTTCTCAGTCTCCTTTGCAGCCGAGGTGCTGACATTATCCAAGTCCTGCCAACCAGATGCACCTTGAAGATTTTTAAGTAGAAATGAGCAACACAAGGAGGCAGGCAACAACCAAAATTCCTCGGGAGAGAGGAAGGATTGGCAAGGTTGGCGCTAGAGGCATCTGGCTTTAGGGGCAACAGTAGTGGAGGTGCTGGAATACTTGTCAAAAAAAAAAAAAAAAAAAGAAACTGTCTAGTGCTGCATAATAAACCACTCCCAAAACTTAGCAGCTTAAAACAACGATTTCTTTTTTCTCACAGTTCTTTGAGTTGGCTGGGCTCAGCCTGCAATTCTACTGTTGAATGTGATGTTGACTAGGGACATCAGCTGGAAGCTTGGCTGAGGCTGGAACACCCAGTATGAGACAACAGAGCCCTGGTGGTGCAGCGACTAAGAGCTATGGCTGCTAACCAAAGGTTGGTAGTTCAAATTCCATTAGCTGCTCCTTGAAAATCCTATGGTGCAGTTCTACTCTGTCCTATAGGGTTGCTATGAGTTGGAATCAACTTGATGGCAACCAGTTTTTTTTTTTTTTTTTAAGAGCCAGTTAGGTGTGACCTTGGGTTTTTGCTGGGATAGCTGAAAGAAAAGAGGGCTTGGGCTATGAGGATAGAGCTGCTGGCAGCCATCTTGCCACTGCAAATAACAGAGATGAGAGAGATGGGGAGAGGATGACCCAGCCTTGGTATTTTCTGAGCCTCTCCATACTTGAATCAGTCATACCAATGGAGCTTTCTGTTATGTGAGCATGTACATTTCGTGTTTGCTTTCGTGAATAGAGTTTCCCATTATTTGTAACCTGTCAAGTCCATATTATTTTCTTAATATTCACAAGAACTCTTTGGAGTAGGTACTGCCTATTAAGCCCATTTTACAGATGAAGAAAATGAAGCACTGAAGCACAGAGAGATTAAGTAACTTCCCCAAGGCTACATGGAGGCAGAATTCAAACCTAGGAAGTCTGCCCCTGAGAGCCAACTCAAAAACATTCTTTTCTTCTTGGTGGCAGGGAGGAATTCACAGAGGAGGGTGTAACATTTAACCTGACACTTAACTCCAGGGGGGCACAGGCATAAGGGGAGAGAGGAGGCTTCCAGAGAGAAAAGCTTGGGCAATGAGAAGAAACCTCGCCCGAAATTCACCGTGTCCCTGCCCTACAGCCCATACCCAAGTGCTGTACTCCTGCGAGGGAGCATCAGACTCCATTTCTGCAGGGACACCGCTGTCCTCCTGACCTCCGAACCCACGTAGACCTATGCTCTGCATTGGGGGCCTGTCCCAGGGTAGACCCTGTGGGGTCTAGGTTAAATCAGGCACCTTCTCCAGCCTGAGAGACAGTTCAGACGGGGCCGGCTCCCACTGAGATCCACACTCTTCGAACTGGGTCCCAGGAGAACCCGAAAATGCTCACAGAGTTACAGAGAATGAAGCTGTCAGAGACACCCCCCCTCCCCGTCCCATTAAAAAAAAACTAGAACAAATCTACACAGGGGAGCAGTGCTTGGAGAATCCCAAATGAAAAGATGAACAAACAAATAATTTCCAAATAATTCTGATTAATAAAAAGAAGTAACGCCTCGCTTGCATTTGCTTGGGTTTTCATTAAATCGAGGATGTAGCCCTGGTTACCAATAAACGACACTTTATTGAAAAAGCGCCGCGTTGAGGCGCAGAAGTGGGCCGTGAAAGGACAGGCTGGGTGCCCCTTGAGTGCCCCTCCAGGCTGTCCAGGGTTGGAGATGGATGCACTGAGGTCTCCCAGGCTTGGAGGTGGTGGTGGCGGGGTGCAGGATGGGTGTTGGGGAGAAAATGAGATTGGAGGATGCCCCTAGGGACGAGCCCCTTGCCCCGAACTGAGATACGGGGAAGGGCTTGGGGAAGTGAAGACGGCTCAGGGAGAGAGGGGGTGTCCCCTTCCCTTCTAAAAGACACTTCCGAGCCCCTTGGGTAAGCCGAGGCCCCGGTCCTGCTTCTTACCGCCGCCTTGCAGACAGCCTCGGCTGTACCTTACGCCCAGCACAGGGCACGCAGGACTGGGCTAGCTACTATTCTTTTGGGGAATAGGTGGGGAAGTTTGGGGCCCAGCGGGAGTGGCTAGCTTAAGGATGGTGAGCGGGGCCCAGGTGGGGAGTACATGGCCGGGTGTCAGCAGAGGGGACACCGCAGTCCCGGGCTTCTGCGGCTTCCAGCTTCCCCGCCCACAGCGGGGCGGGCCGGGGCGGAGCTTGGCGCGGCTCCGCCCAGAGGCGGAACAGGGGCGGGGCCCGAGCGGACCAGGCGGGGGTGGGCCGGGGACGCGAGGCGGAGCGGGGCCCCACACAGGCCGCGGCGGCTGGCTCGGGCCCCTACGGTCCCAGCGGCGGCTGGAGGAGGAAGCCAGGCGGCTGGAGGAGGAGGGGAGGCGGAGGAGACCGAGGCTGGAGCACCGCTCGCCGTAGACTCACTTCCCCGGCTCAGCAGGGAAAGGTACCGCGCGCCCCTCTCTTGTTCGCGGCCCACCAGCCGTCGCGCCGGCGCTGGCAGGGGCTGCGGCCCCCGCCGGAGTGGTGAGGGGCCCGGAGCGGCCCCTGAGGGCTCTGCTGGCCCCGGGCTCTGGCCGCCAGCGCGGCGCTCGGGCCGGACACTGGGGTGCGCGGCTTTCCCGGAGACTCGCCGAGAGCGGTGGCGCCAAGCCCCCCTCGCTCCCTTGGGGGAAAGCGATGGTCTGGCCCGGGGCAGCGGTGGTCCCGGGCTGGCCGGCGTGAGCGCCCCAGGGTGGAAGGCAGACCGGTCCCCGAGCGGTGCGTGCCGGAGGGGAGCGCCCGGTGCGCCCGGCGTGCGCGCTCCGTGGGCGCAGACAAAGCCGGGCGCGGGTGCCCAGCGACGACTCGGGCAGCCCGGAGGGTGCGCGCTGGGGGAAGAAGAGGAGACTCCGGGGCGAAAGCCGGGACGCGAGCAGAAGCTGCGTCGCCTGCGCTCGGGGCTCCAGGCGTCCGAGTGGTCTCCTTGGAGGCCCCGGCAGGGTGGGGAGCAGCTATCTTGGAAAGACCAGCCAGGGGCTCACGGGCTGCCCCGGGCTTGGCGGGAGTCAGACTGGGAAAAGGGTAGGGTGTGTTTGAGTACTGTTTTTGGGGGAGGGGCTGAGGAAAGCCACAGTTCTGGGGTGGGGGATGGGTCTCGCTTAGAGTGGGTGAGGGGCCCACGGACCCCCTTGGTGTTTGCAGCAGGAGGGGCACTGCCTGATGGGATGAGCGCGTGGCTGGCGTGTATGGTGAGACGTGGTTGTTTGCAGAACTTGCCATTGGTGTCACATCCCATGACAGTCCTTGGGGAGGGCAACTTGTCAGTGGTTGGAGCAAGCAGCAAGGCAGCAGGTGCCCCGGGGGTCATTGGGAGTGAGCATGAATGGAGGGGGCAATTGGGTGTGCATCTGAAAGGTATGCAGTGAAGGCCTCCACCTCTGCCCCCTTCTTATTTTGGGGGAAAGAAGCGCCCAGTTCCTGCCACAGGCGCGTACCTGCACTTGGACTCCAATGTGGGATTCACCGTTCCCCATTCCTCAGTTACCTCTCATCTCTCCAGTGTTACCAGTGGCTTCTTTTCCCCTGGATCATTCCAAACAGTGTAAGAACATCTGCTACCCCACACCTCTATTTTATAGCTCTACTTTTTGACCACTCAGCCCCCTCCAGCCATGGCCTCACTTCTCCACTTCTTTTCATAGCCAGACCGCTCCAGATCCCTCCAGCTCTTCAGCCCACTTGTCCTGGCTTTGGTCCCACACTTCCCTGAAACCAGAACCAATAGCCTCTTTTGGCTTCTCCTGGTTTCCTTCCTCCCTCCCTGGCTGCCCCTTCTTAATCTGCTTTGCCAACAAAGGCTTCACCCAACTAAATGTTGGAGGGCCCCAGGGCTCTGCCCTTGGTCCCCCCAACCCCCCACTTCCTTTCCCTCTACTTAGATAGCCCCCTCCAGCTCTCATTCATTTTTGTGATTTTCAAAATCAAGGATTAATTTACAAACACATTGATTTTAAATGTACATCATTTTCATTCTCATGATTTTTGAACAGGAAATTTTATCTCCAGCTCCAGCCTTTTTATTCCAACCACCCATCTGATGATTTGTGGTGTCCTTGGATGTCTCATAGGTATGAAAAATGTAATATGGAGGAAATAACTGTCTTAGTTTTATCTAGTGCTGCTATAACAGAAATATCACAGGTGGATGGCTTTAACAAATAGAAACTTATGTTCTTAGAGTTTAGGAGGTGAGAAGTCTGAATTCAGGGTGCCGGCTCTAGAGGAAGGTTTCTCTCTCTGTCCCTCTGGAGGAAGGTCCTTGTCTCTTTGAGCTTCTGCCCCTGGGTGATTTTCTATGGCTTGGCATCTCTCTTCCCTCGTCTCTGCTTCTGCCTTGCTTGTTTAATCTTTTTTTTTTTTTTTTAATATCTCAAAAGAGATTAACTCAAGATATACCCTACACTAATCCTGACAGGGAAGCTGGGGTGGCGTAGTTGTTAAGTGCTACAGCTAACTTAAAGGTTGGCAGTTCAAATCCGCCAGGTGCTCCTTGGAAACTCTATGGGGCAGTTCTCCTCTGCCCTATAGGGTTGCTATGAGTCGGAATCCACTGGATGGCAACAAGGTTTTAGTCCTGTCACATTAACATAACAAAGACAACCCATTCCCAAATGGGATTATAACCACAGATATAGAGGTTAGGATTTGCAACACCTATTTTGGGGGATACAGTTCAACCCTTGATGGCATTCTCCAACAAGATCCTTCCCAGGTGTTCCCCTCTCAGTAAATGACCCATAAACCCTCTACCTTTAATAATAGGACATCAGGTGACATCAGTTCCCTCCTTTCCTTCTCTCCCCATGTTCAGTCCAACAGCAAATCCTTTTGGTTCTTTCTGCAAAGTTCTTTATCTCAGGCCTGTTCTCTTATGCCTCTGACTCCAGGGCTGTCACCCCAGGCTAAACCACTTTTGTGTCTTGTCTGAACTGCTGCAGTAGCTGCTAACTCCTCTCCCCATGTCTGCACTTGCCCTCCTCTGATCCAAGTTAAAAGAGCAGCAAGAATGATTTAGAAAAATATACGTTAGATCATCTCACTCCTCTAAAAGCTGATGCCTTGGAATAAAATGAACTTGGAATAAAATCTCATCCCCTGGGTCATGAGACCGTCCATGATCTGTCTGCCGTAGACTTCCCCAGCCTCAGCCTGACCACTGTCCGCTTTGTGTTCTCCCTGACAGCCACACCAAATCACTTCTGCCTCTTAAACATGCTAAGGGTTTTCCTGTCCCAGGGCATATGCTACTGCTGTTCCCTCTGCCTGGGATACTCTTCCGGGCTCCTCATCTGGGTTGAGGCAGTGTCTTATCTTTATAGTTCTCAGCTTAAATATGTTGTTGTTAGATGCCCTGGAATTAGTTCCGACTCATAGCCACGCTATGAACAGAAACACTGCCCCATCTGCCACTGTGTCAATCTAATGCCTTGAGGGTCTTCCTCTTTTTCGATGACTCTTTACAAGCGTGTTGCCCTTCTCCAGGGACTGGTCCCTACTGATAACATGTCCAAAGTATGTGAGACAAAGTCTTGCCATCCTCACTTGTAAGAGAATTTCTCGCTATACTTCTTCCAGGACAGATTTGTTGTTCTTCTGGCAGTTCATGGTATATTCAGTATTCTTCACCAACACCATAATTCAAAGGCATCAATACTTCTTTGGTCTTCCTTATTCATTGTCTAGCTTTTGCATGCATATGAAAGAAAAAAAAATTTTTTTTTTATGCATATGAGGCGATTGAAAATACCATGGCTTGGGTCAGGCACACCTTAGTCCTCAAAGTGACATCTTTGCTTTTTAACAGTTGAAAGAAGTATTTTGCAGCAGATTTGCCCAGTGCAATATGTTGTTTGATTTCTTGACTGCTGCTTCCGTGGGCATCGATTGTGGATCCAAATAAAATGATATCCTTGACAACTTCAATCTTTTCTCTGTTTATGATGTTACTGCTTATTGGTCCAGTTGTGAGGATTTTCATTTTCTCTATGCTGATGTATAATCCATACTGAAGGCTGTAGTCTTTGATCGTTATCAGTAAATGGTTCAAGGTTGTTTCAGCAAGCAAGCTTGTGTTATGAGCATATCACAGGTTGTTAATGAATCTTCCTCCAATCCTGACACTGTTTTTAATATAGTCCAGCTTCTTGGATTATTTGCTCAGCATACAGATTGAGTAAGTATGGTGAAAGGATACAACTCTGATGCACACTTTTCCTGACTTTA
Organism: Elephas maximus indicus; assembly: GCF_024166365.1. Lineage (NCBI taxonomy): Eukaryota > Metazoa > Chordata > Mammalia > Proboscidea > Elephantidae > Elephas > Elephas maximus. Next base: position 42,780,267 of record NC_064843.1, read on the forward strand.
AACCACACGGTATCCCCTTGCACTGTTCAAATGACTGCCTCTTGGTCTATGTACAGGTTCAGCATGAGCACAATGAAATGTTCTGGAATTCCCATTCTTCGCAATGTTATTCATAATTTGTTATGATCCATACAGTCAAATGCCTTTGCATAGTCAATGAAACACAGGTAAACATCTTTCTGGTATTCTCTGCTTTCAGCCAAGGTCCATCTGACATCAGCAATTATATCCCTCATTCCACTTCCTCTTTTGAATCTGGCCTGAGTTTCTGGCAGTTCCCTGTGGATGTACTGCTGCAACCGTTCCTGAATTACCTTCAGCATAAGTTTACTTGCATGTGATGGTAATGATATTATTTGATAATATCTGCATTCCACTGGACAACGTTTCTTTGGAATAAGCACGAATATGGATCTCTTCCGGTCAATGGCCAGGTAGCTATCTTCCAAATCTCTTGGCATGGACAAGTGAGTGCCTCCAGCGTTGCGTCCGTTTGGTGAAACATCTTAATTGGTATTCTGTCAGTTCCTGGGGGCTTGTTTTTCACCAATGCCTTCAGTGCAGCTTGGACTTCTTCCTTCAGTACCACTGGTTATCGATCATGTGCTACCTCCTGAAATGATTGAATGTTGACCAATTCTATTTGGTACAGTGACTCTATCTATTTATTCCTTCCATCTTCTTTTGATGCTTCCAGCATCTTTCAATTTTTTGCTTATAGAATCCTTTGATATTGCAGCTTGAGGCTTGAATTTTTTCTTCAATTCTTTTAGCTTGAGAAATGCTGAGTGTGTTCTACCCTTTTGTTTTCTAACTCCAAGTCTTTGCACATTTCATTGTATGTAATGCTTTATTTTGTCTTCTCGAAATGCCCTTTGAAATCTTCTGCTCACCTCTTTTACTTCATCATTTCTTCCTTTTGCTTTAGCTACTCTGCGTTCAAGAGGAAGTTTCAGAGCCTTTTCTGATGTCTACTTTGGTTTTTGTTTTTCTTTTCTGTCTCTTTAATGACCTTTTTGCTTTCTTCATGTGTGGTGTCCTTGATGTCATCCCACAACTTGTTTGGTCTTTGGTCATTAGTGTTCAGTGTGTCAAATACATTATTGAAATTGTCTCTAAGTGCAGGTGGGATATACTCAAGGTCAGACTTTGGATCTCGTGGACCTGTTTTAATTTTCTTCAGTTTCAACTTGAACTTGCATACGAGCAGTTGATGGTCTGTTCCGCAGTCAGTCCCTGGCCTTGTTCTGACTGATGATACTGAGCTTCTCCATCATCCATTTCCAGAGATGTAGTCAATTTGATTCCTGTGTATCTCATCTGGTGAGGTCCATGTGTATAGTCGCCGTTCACGTTGTTGAACAAAGGTATTTCCAATGAATAAGTCATTTGTCTTGCCAAATTCTATCAAATTGTATCTCCTGTGTCGTTTCTTTCACCAAGGCCGTATTTTCCAACTATCGATCTTCATTGTTTCCAACTTTCACATTCCAATCACCAGTAATTATCAATGCATCTTGATTGCATGTTTGATCAATTTCAGACTGCGAAAGTTGGTAGAAGTCTTCAATTTCTTCATCTTTGGCATTAGTGGTTGGTGTATAAATTTGAATAATAGTCATATTAACTGGTCTTGCTTGTAGCATGTGGATATTATCCTATCACTCACAGCATTGTACTTCAGGATAGACCTTGAAGTGTTCTTTTTGACAATGAATGTGATGCCACTGAAATGTCAGTAGCATAGTTTCTAGTGTCACGGCAACACACAAATAGTATGATGAACTGATAGACGAGTGGTGGAGCTTAAATATACCTTCCTCAAGTTCCTTCCCCAGCCATCCAGTCTTGGCAGAGGTCTCCACCTCGCCTTAATTTATCATAGCACCTGGCTTACTTTCTTCGTTAGATTATGCCAGTCCGTAACTCTTTCGTTTGTCTGTTTACTTGACTTTGTCCTGCCTCTTAAGGATGGAAACCTCTGCCCACTGCTCTATCTGGAGCGTCTAGCACAGTGCCTGGCTCAGGAACTCTTGAGCCAGGTGAGAAGGTTGGGGCTGGCTGGGCAGAAAGAGGTGGGTGTTGCAGTCAGCACAGGAGCCCTGAAAACCTGAATTGACCCTGAGGATTTTTATTTTCTTTCCACAAAAGCAGTTGTGCAAGCTGCCGCAAGAATCTGACGGGGCCAGTGGGATGTGAAAGAGGAAAGTGGAGAAGTTGTGGGTGGCTTGACGGCAGGGGAAGCTTGGGGGGCTTGGGGAATGTGGAGTCAGTGTGGGTCACAGTGGGTTGGGGGTAAATAATTCCCTTTGTTCTCTTTGGGGGAAATCTAGGCTGGGTGAATAGAAGGGTGTATATGTGTGTGTGTTGAGGGGTGGAGGATTCCCTAACTCAGGAGGTGGTGGTGGCCTGGGCAAGCCAGCCTGGCGAGGATTTATTTTAGCCCACTCCCTTGGGTGACTGCTGGGTGCCCAACCCTGGGGTTTGGGAGTTGAAGAGGAGGAGGAAACTGGAGCTGAGGGGTCTCATGGTAGACCCTTGCCCTTTCCACCACGGCTTTCCCTGTTTCCACAGAGGAGGCAGCCAAGAGAGGGAAGGGAGCCGGGCCCTCGGAAGGGGGACCAGCGATGGGCTGAGGTAACGCTATGAGGTGAGAGCTGGAAGGAAGGGCTGTGTGTCCAGACCTGGGGCTGACATGCCTAGGAAATGCTTTGGGCAGGGATGGGTGGGAGCCAGAAGGCCATTCCAGGTTGGGGAAATCAGGGGTTGGGGAAATAAGGCAGAGGGCTAGGGACAGACCCCCTAACCCGCTGCTGTTGAGTCAATTCCGACTCACAGTGACCTTAAAGGACAGAGTAGGACAGAAACCCATAAGGTTTCCAAGGAGCGGCTGGTGGATTCAAACTGCCGACCTTTTGGTTAGCAACCAAACTCTTAACCACTGCACCACCAGGGCCCTAGAGGCAGACCAGGGCCCTGGTATACTCACTCACTTTGTACCAAGTGTTGTTCTAAGGACTTAGCAAATATTTATTCCTTTAATCCTCTTAACAGCTCTATAAAGTAGGTCTGATTCCCATTTTACAGATGGTAAGACTGAGGCACCCAGAGGGTAAGAAATTGCTCAACGTCACACAGCTAAGTAGTGACTGAGCCAGGACTTGAGACCAGGCAGCCTGGCTCCAGAATCTATGCTCTAACCCACTGAATTCTACCGCTTCTCAGGCCTCTCAGATACACACCAGCTGAAGGCTTCTTAACAAACAGATGGCTTTTCCTGCCCCCCAGAGATGCCTGGCCTTGGGACTGGGGAGGTAGGAAAGAAGTCTGTCCTCCACAGGCTTGAAGGGGGAGCCTGGGTTTCTCTGCTTCATGCCCCATTTTTTTTTTTTTTTCTCTTTCAGGAGGGGTTCCAGGCCCCAGGCCAAGTAGTTGGGCGTTCTGCACACATGGGAAGTCTCCTGCTTCTAGTGTGAAAACAACTCCCTGTTTGCAATGTCATCAACCCATGTGAGATGGGTTTAGCCTTGCCCTCTTCACCTACTTCTTAAGACCCCAGCCTCCCTGGGAGAGGAGAGAGAGATCAGAGAGGGGCCGAGGCTTGTTTGGGATTCCATCTAGAATGTTGCCAGGTGGTGCTTCAGGCTTGGCCTGGGGAAACCTGGCTTCCCCGAGGGTCTGGGACCTAGATAGGGGTCAGAGTAGGGCTGGGGCCAACGTGGGAGCAGAGCCAGGGAGGGTGGTAAACAGAGAACTGGGATTTAAGAGCAGTGTAGTGCCCTTTGCTGTTGGCCCTGTCCTCACCTCTTTTTGTCTGTCCGTAAAATGTGATGGAGGTGGGGCTGGGACCTTTTCCTTTGCTCCCTAGAGGCTGTGGAGACCAGGGAACTCCTGAGGCTACAAGCTTGAGTGCTTTCTCCTTGCTGAGCCAGGGAAAAGGAGTGAGGATTCCCTGGGGGTGTTAGCCTGAGGAGGTGGGCCAGGAAGGGAGGAGGATGTGGCAGGCTGCCTAGGGAGGGGTTCCTGTTGGGGCCTGAGGATACCTCTGGGCAGCGGACATGGCCTCCCAGGGGCCTGGCCAGCTGGCCCAGGAAGGGTTTGCTGACCACACAGGGCTGGGTCTGTTTCTTCTAAATTCTGAGCCCCAGGTTTTAGGGGAATCTGCCCATCTATCCCAGCAGATCCTTCAGCCCCCAGGAGGAGAGTGAGGCAGGGTGGGTGAGCATTCTCTTCTGCATTTCAGGAAACTGAGGCACAGGAAAAGCACATTGCTGCTGGAAACTCACCAGACCCCATGGCGCTCCCTTCTCTGGCAGGGAAGCATAAAGCCTTAAGTCCTTATCTGCTGAATTGAGGTAGAAGGCTGTGGCAAAGCCGGAGGGCGGCAGCCTAGAGCTAAGGGTGGACTTCTTGACAAGTAGACGCTGGGCCTGGTTAGCTGCAGGTGGCACTTGGCATCTCCTTCCTACCCTGATACTAGGAGCCACTGAGAATATAGGGCCCAGTCCCCTTTTCCAGGAAATGAGAATTAGCCACACCAGGTATGCTATAACGAGGTGCAGTTCAGACCAGCTTCCTGGAGGAAGTGGTTCTTGGAGACAGTCCTGAAGTCCTGTGCCTTTGGCTGACAGAGGAGAGGATGGCATTTCTCAAGGTGGAAGGGGAGCCCCAGCCTGCATAAGTGAGTTGAAGCCAGGTTGGAGAGGGTCATAACTGCCAAGCTGCTGAGCCTGGACCTCAGAACTTCTGGACTTCATGAGGCCCCAGGGAGACATCCCAGGTTATAGGTCATGGGTGCAGTGACTTGATTAGAACAGTGCTTTGTAAAAGCACTTCTCAAACTCTTATGTACACACGAATCACCTGTGTAGCTTGTTGAAATGCGGGTTCTGATTCACAGCAGGTCTGGGGTGGGGCCTCCGTGTCTGCATTTCTAACAAGCTCCTGGGTTATGTGATGTTCCTGGTCCAGGGGCCACACTGTGTAGTGAAGATTTAGATCTGCCGTTGCGGGAGCCAGGCAGGTGCAGGAACAGGTGCAGTTCAGGTTGGACCCGGAACAGGTAAAGGGGGCCATCTCGGCTCCTGTGGACTACATTGGGGAAGGTGGTTGGGGGATACCTGTGTGAGGGCTGGGGTGGGGCACAGGTGAGGCTGGGGGCCAGGGCAGAGAGGCATAGAGGCAGATGGGTGTGTGAAGAGGACCAGAGATGCAGGGCTGCTCTGCTGGGAGGTGGCACTGGGTGAGGGGCCTCTGGATCTCAGGCCTCAGCCTCAGAACACGGGCCTGATTTCAAGAGCTTGTGACTGTGAGGCGCTTTCGAGACCATGGGGAGCTGATTTGGGCAACCGTGCCCCAGGGCAGGCTGACATGCAGACAGCATGCAGGGCACGTTATCTCTGCCCACAGCTGAGCTGGACGCTGTGGGGAGCCAATCTGGGGTCAGCACCCTTCCTGCAGCCAGGGCAGGGCCAAGAAGGGTGGGGAAGCAGCTGATTCCAGCCCCACCCATGGCGTCCTCTCTTAAAAGCCCTCAAAGTCTCCTGAGCTGCGGAGCTGTTGCCCCCAGTGTGTGTGGTGGTCCTCACCCCAGCTGGGTGAGCCCTCGTGGCTGCCGTGAATGGTTACTTGCGCCACCGTCAGGGGCTTACCCCACTCAGATCACCTTCTCACCTTCCTGGGAGAGGGGAGTCCTGGATGCCTCACTGTGCTGTGCCCCTGGCTGGGCCTCTACAGGCAAGTGTCTGCTTCCCTCTGAGGCATGAGTTTCCTCATCTGTAAAGTGAAGGGGTCAATCTCCTTTCTGGGGGGCTGGGTGTGGGTTACAGTGTTTGTTGGGTATGACACTACTATAGCTTCCCGAGTGGCATCTTAGACATTGTAGTTCTGGTTTAATGTGAAAGCTCGCATGCCGGGGATGGAGTAGAATGAACAGTCTGCATAGACAAAGGAAATGTCCAGCTTGCTTTGGGGGTCTCCTGAGGTTCCTGATGCAAGAGCCATTGCTCTCTGAACTGTGCATGGGCTCAGAGGAGATCTGAGGGTACCAGTCAGATGGAGGGGGTAGCAGTCGGCTCACCCAAAGGAGGATGGGAAGGGCATACACTGCCCCAGACAGCGCTAAGAGGGGCTGGCATGCTCTCAGACTGAGCTCCCCAAGTGCCTCACCAAAAACCAAACCCCTTGCCTTTGAGTCAATTCTGACTCATAGTGACCCTATAGGACAGAGTAGAGCAGCCCATAGGGTTTCCAAGGCTGTAATCTTTGGGGAAGCAGACTGCCACATCTTTCTACCATGGAGGGGCTGGCGAGTTCGAACTGTCAGCCTTTCAGATAGCAGGCAAGCGCCTAACCACTGGGCCACTAAGGCTTCTAAATACCTCACAGACTTCCTAAAAGACACGGCCAGGCTGAGCCAGTCACATCCTGCTTTGATCTTTGCCATTGGGCCAGGTTGTACTGAGGGGGACAGGAGGGGGTGGCATTTCTCAACGATGATGCTGAGAAACCTGATTCCCACCAGCAACTGTGGGTGGTTGAAGATTTCAGAGGACAAATAAGGGTAGAAACTGGAAATTCACTCCATCACCCTGTGGGAGATTCAGAGCGCATGTGAGAGAATTAAAGGCTCTGACAAGTCCTGTAGAAAAGGAACCGTTCAATGTTTCCCAAACAGTTTTGACCATGGAGATCTTTTTCGGAAGACTTCCTAATAATATCCCACTGACCAGGAAAACACACTTTGGGAAGGGCTGATGTGGAAGGGTGCAACTTAACAGGAGACCATAAACATGGGGGATGTGTGGGGCCAGAAGTGCAGGGAGGGATGGCAGGATGGATGGCTTCCTGGGGGAGGTGGATTGGTGGGACGGGCTGTATTCGAATAATCAGTGGAAGAAAAGGGCACTGTAGAGGGAGGAACGGTCTGGAGGGGATCTGGGCCCAGAGGCAGCCCTGGGTTTTTGAGTTCACTGGGTGGGCGAGAAAGGGACCTGAAGGGCTTGTCTGATGTTCAGGACCCAACAGTTGCTGGGCCTGGGTCTTTGGGATCCTGGGAGGGCCTCTGACCCTACACCTCCCTGCAATCGTCTTGCTCTAAAAGTTCTCACTCAGCCTTTCATCAAAGAGGCAGGGTTGTGATCTCTGGGCAAGAAGCTAAACCTCACTGTGCCTCAGTGTTCTCATGTATACAATGGGCAGAATATTACCTCCCTCTTAGGACCGCTGTGATGCTTGAATACCTGTTGGCTGCTCTTACTAGTGTGACAACATGGCTGGAGGTGGTGTCTCCAGGAGAAGCCTGGGTGAGGGAACAGTTATCCTGGGTGAGGGAAGCACAAAAGCCAGCAGAGAACAGCATGAGGCTTGGGGTGGGATCCTAATTAGACCAGAGCCATGCACAGAGGAGGAGCACTGAGGGCCAGGGTAACCAGGCTGGCTTCCTGGGGGAAGTTTGGACAGAAGGAAGAAATTACGGACGACTCTGGCCCTGTGGTCCTAGCCTGGGTGTGGGAGTCAGAGGATATGGTTGGCTGGGCATAGGTAGTGAGAAGGGGACAGGTAGCCTGAAGGTGGGGAGGAGGAGGCAGTCACCTGCCTTCATTCATTAGGCCATGGGGAGCCATGGAAGGCTTTTGAGTAAGGCAGTGATGTGATCAGAGCAGTGCTTTAGTGGAAAACGTGGCAGGGGTGTGCAGCAGCGGCAGACTGGGGGGGTCAGGACCCTCCCCCCATCATGCATTGGGCTTCCTCACAGAACAGCTGTGGCCCTTCATGGCTCACGACGTGGGGAGGGATCAGGTTGCTTACATGACCCTTATCCCCCAATTCTCAGATCTGAGTCATTTCCCCCAAACATGAAGAATCTCACCCATGTAGCCTTCCTGGAAGCAGTGCTGGTGTCGCAAGCAAGTGCAGGGGGTAGGAGGGGGCGAGCATCAGGGCCCCTGCTCCCTTTCCCTCCCCTTCCCTTCCTGTGGCTGGCAGGACAGTCACTGAGGCTACCCTGCCGTGCCCCTTTCCGCACCTCATTTCCTCTGAAGTGTGAGGACTCTTTGTTCTGACCAGGACCTTGGCTGGGGGCAGGGGGCGTGGCATTTCAAAGAGTGACCCAGGAGATGGGGCTGATGTGGGTGACACAGGCCTTCAGGGAGGCCCTGACAGATGAAGCTCAGTGAGTTTTCTTACCCAGCCCTAGCTAAACTCTTGTGTCCTCCTTTGCCTGTTTCTTCTTCAAACAGGAGGGAGCCCAGGCCTTTCCTTGCACTCTCTAAATCAGGGGCTGGGAAGATGGGGATAAAGAAAAGCATTTGGGTTCAGCCAGAGCAGGGCGGCCTGGCTGGGGGGGGGGGGCGGTGCAGCTATACAGCCTCCCCTCAGTCCAGATTCCTTTATCCTCTGACTCCTTGCAGGGAGGATGGTAAGGTGTGATGTAAGACCAGGGGAAAAAAACATTTGGAAATGCCTTGTAATTTATTATAAGACAGAACAAAGAACCTAAATGCCCTCTGCCAACTTCGTGCCAGGCTCTGGCAGACACATAGTTCCTTTCCTCCCCCCATGACCCCATGAAGCAGGAGCTGTGACCCCATTTCACAGATGGAGACACTGGCAAAGCCAGCAAATGGCATGACTGGGTCTCAGACCAGGAGCACCACGTCCAAAGCCCTTTCCTCTCCTCACGTTACCCCATTCCCCTCAGAGTTTGTCCCCAAACCTTCAGCCATGCTTGCCCACCTACAACCAGACCTCCCAAACCAGCTCAGCTCAGCTCCCCACACTCCCGATCCCAGGCAGGCTGACAAGAGGTGGACCCCAACTCAGCTCAACATTAGGATGACATGCAAGGAGGAGATACCCAGGACCCCAAATGAGCAAACCTTCTTAGAAATTCTGCAACGATGCCTTTAGATGTTAAACACACACATCTCTTTTATTCTCCTTTATTTTGAGATATTAATTTGAAAAGTCATACGCAATTAATGCGCAAGTTTTAAGTTACTCTGAAAAGGTTTGGGATTTAAAAAGTAACTCAAGGGAAGACAAGGAACTTGGCTCCTTTGTTGGATTTAAAAAAAGGTAAGCCACTAAGTCTTAGTATCTTACTAAGGGAATTTTTATAGCACGTGTGTGTCAGATGGCAGGTTATGGACCTTCTCTGAACCTCAGTTTCCTTCTCTGTATGATGGGAGTACTGGGATGAAGTGAAATACTGCACACAAAGCACTTGGCACTGCACTCTGCACCTAAAAAAAAAAACAGCTCAGCAAAAAAAAAAAAAAAAAAAAGCGATGGCAATGATAGAATTACAAGAAGGAACCTTTCTTGATTTCAAAAGCTGGTGAGTTATTAAGTCTCTTTTTGAACTCAACAATAAGGCTTGAAGAATATGTTTATTGTCCAAACTCAGTTTCTTAACTCCGTAGGTGTTTTATGGATTAAATCACTGGTTTCGAGCTCAGGGCCCACGTGCGTGTTTTGAAATGAACAAAGCTGGCTTTTCAGACCTAGTTCCAGTTCTTGCCTGGGGGGCGGGGGTCCTACCTCAAGGTTGAGCTTGATGGAGAGCTCTTGATTGGGTGACCCTGCGCATTTGTTAGGAGACCGTGGTTAAACCACCCTCAGTCCCAGGGGGAGAAAACCTCAGCCCAGTCAGTGACTGGAGGGAATTATGAGTTAGCTGCTCCTTGAATTCCCTTTTGTGCTGGCAGAAGCAATTAGACCACTGTCTCTGCCTCCATAAATAGTGGAGGAAACCAAGGGTGAAGGGCTGTGGCCTGGCATAGTGTAGTGCCCAGCAAGCCCACAGCTCACCCCACGAAGCACCTGGCCAGGAGGCAGGTGGCCTCCTGGGTGGCAGCCCCAGGTTTTGGCCGTGCAGCTGGGGTGAGCCACCAGGCTTTGGGACGACTCCTGCCAGCTCCAAGTGCCCGGCACAATGTGTGCAGTGTCCGTAAGTAGGGAGGGGCAAGACAGGAGCAGTGCCAGCAAGGGCAGTCTTCGGGCCTGCCGACCCGGGAGGCGGAGTGGGGCCTGAGAATTGGGGAAGAGGTAGACAAAGAGAGATGAGCTTAGTGTTGCTTGGTCCTGCTCAGCCCTTCACTCTGTCCGTGTGGCCTCCAAATATCTGTGAACCTCCTGAGCCTGTTTCCCAACCTGTAAATGGGCACCAGGTGTTTGTGAGAATTCAGTGATGCAATGATGCAAAGTAACCAGTGCAGGACCTGGCACAGGAAGGGCTCAATACATTTAGGTTTGTTATGGAGTTTATCTGATGGTTGTGGCGCAGTTTGCACCCAGCTACTGCCCTAAAGATTGGTGGTTTGAACCCACACAGTGGTGCCACAGAAGAAACGCCTGGCTATCTGCTTCTGTAAAGATCACAGCCAATAAAACCCTATACAGCAGTTCTACTCTGTCACACACGGGGCTGCCGTGAGTTGGAACTGACTCCAAGGCAATGGGTCTTAACTGGTGGCTTTTTTTTTTTGATGTTTTCCTTTTGTCATTTTGTGATCATGCAGGCCACCTTCACTCTGTAATAAACTGTGTTGTGTGGGGGCCATAGGACCGACAACTTTGCTGGGAAAGAGTTTAAAGTGGTGGAGACGCTGCTCCCACCCCAAAAGACGCTGCAGCCTGGACCCCTGCAAGCCCTGGATGGCTCTGGAGACTTCCCTGAGGGCCGTGGTGTCCCTTTGTGGGCAGGGAGCACAGGTTCCAGGCTGGGCTGAGTGGTGACCCAGAGGCTCAGGAGGCAGGATAAGGTGAGGGCTCCCAGGAGACCCCCTCCTCCCTGGGGCTGGAAGCACAGTCGGCTTTGTGCAGAGACACGAGGGGCCACCAAGGGGGAACTGTGCCCAGTGGAGCTTCTCACAAGCCTCAGTTCTTGAAAGTACTTTTGGAAGAGTCAGTGGAAAGTGCCGAGTGGGCCGTTCTCCTTCACCCCAGAACTGTGAGGCTGCGGCTCATAGCAGGGAGAAGGAGAAGCCCCTGGTGGTGGGGGGCACCCCCTCATCTGCCAGCTCACACCTTCCAGGCCTCTGCTGAATGGTGGGTCTCTGTGCATGGTGGTCAGGCCAGGCCATGCTAGCAGGTGGTGCCTGATGAGGTGAGGCAGGGTGGGGGCTGTGTGTGTGTGTGTATGTGTGTGTGTGTGTGTGTGTGTATAGCACCTTGCTGGGTCCCCCAGCAATGGCAGGTGGCCTAGGAAGGCTTTCCCAACTCTGGTGATAGCCCTGAGGAAAGAACTGGCCTCTGGAATCAGACCCTGCAGGGGCAGCTCCCACTGCTGGCCCTGGATCAAAATATTGGGCTTCTGTTTCTCCTCTTTCCTACCTCACAAGCTTGCGATGGAGGGCAGAGGGGCCAGCCAGTTGACACAGTTAGAACTTGTCAGGGTTTGTCCCAGCGATGTCATGATGGCCACCCAAGGCATCCTGACCCTGCCCTTGCCCTCACCCCCACATCAAGTCATTCAGCAAGTCCCAGGAGGTCACTACAGTTCTTCTCTGGTCCCTCCTGCCTCTGTCACTTCCTCTGTTCCAATGCCACCTCCCCAGAGAGCCCTTTAGGACCTCCCTATGTGGAAAGCCCCCTCACCCTGCTTTTCTTTGTGGCTCTTATCACCCCTGGGTGTTACGTCCTTGAGAGCAAGGCTTTTGGGGTAGTGTCAGTAAACATTTTTGAATGAACGAATGAAACACCCGTCCCTCCCTCCTCCCCCCCCAGGGTGACCTCTTGGCTCCACTTAGGCCTCATTTTCTCTGTTATATCTCCTCTGTGTTTATCTTCGGTTTCCTCACTACCTGCCGAACCCTAGGCTGGAATGCGCCCCCACTCCATGTTCTCTGCTTTACCATGCAGTTCGGATACCTCCTCCCACCCCCAAGATGCCCTGTGCCCCCGGCCTTCTCACGGCTCTGCATCTGGCAGGACATGCTGGGTCTGCAATGCCTGCACTGTTTGCAGAGTGACTGTGACTGTCCTGCCACCCCTCTGCCATTCTGCAGAGGGATGGGATGCCGACCGTGGGGTCTGTCTCTCTAGAGAGCCAGGTCATGCTGCCAGCTCTTCTGGGCGTCCCGCTGTGGGCGCTTAACGTGTGGGGCTGACTTGCCAGCTCTGGTGAAGCTTGGGCGCATCCTCCACGCCTGGAGGGTGTGCTCAGGTGGGGCTGGGGAAGGCCCTGTGTGGGCGCGGGAGGACGTGGCAGTGACTCCCAGGCTCGTCTGCTCCGTGGTGGCAGCCACAGCTGTAGAGGGAGGGCAGGTGAGCGAGGCCATGTGGGGCTGGGCTTCCTGGCCTTTCCAGGGGCTCGAATAGTGGGTTCAGAGAGAGCCAGCAAAGTGCTAGCATTTTTCCACGAGTCGAGGGTTAATCTTGTAAAAGGAGCCTCTGAGCCTTTGCACGTGCTGTTTCCTCTGCCAGGAGTTTTTTTTCCTGTCTCTAGTGGAAATCTTTGCCAGCTCTTCTCCCCACCCGCATTAGGTGTCCCTCCACTCTCCTCCCACCCCATGCACGATCACAACCCTTATCACTGCCTGTTTTACCCGTAGTTAACTGGCCATGAGTTTAATCCATTGCTGTGTCTCATGGGTCTAGTGCATTGCCAAGCAGGCCTGCATCTTAGGGAAGACAAATACAGGCTCCCAAGGATGTCTGACTAGGAGTTAGGGCCCATTAGGGAAGGAGCAGTGCCATGGGAATTCCCATTGTATAGATAAGGAAATAGGCTTGCCCAGGGGCACCCAGAGCTAGACCCCACCCCAAGCCCTGGGTCCTTTCTTCTAAGGGCTCAGTCTGGTGGCAGAGATTGGGCCCTGAGCAGGCCTTGGGGATGCAGATAGAAAGGGAGGGGACGTGGATGTGAGCACCGTGGTGCACCACTGAAGGCTGGCAAGGGGCATGTCAGTCTTAAGGGGTATGATAGGCATACAGGAATGTGGAGGGCTTTGGGTAGTGGGCAGTGGTGAGGGAAGGGGCATAGAGGGAGAACCCCTCCCTTCTAGCCTAAGCCCAGGGTGGGGGAACCTTGGGCACTGCCTGGCCTCAGTGCTCTCTCTGCCTCCTTCTTCCTGGCACAGACAGGTCTGGGTATCTCTGGGCTCTTCTGGAGCCTGCTTTAGAGCACTGGTTCTCAGCCTTGGCTATGCGTTAGCATCATGTTTTTAGCTGCCGTTGAGTCGGCCCCTGACTCATGGTGACCCCAGCACAATGGACCAAAATGCTGCCCATCCCCATGAGCAGTGGTGGATCAGACCGTTATAATCTATGGGGTTTTCACTGGCTGATTTCTCTAAAGCAGATTGCCCAGTCTTCTGAGGAACCTCTAGGTGGTCTTGAGCCACCAACCTTTTGGTTGACAGCCAAACGTGTAGACCGTTTGTACAACAGGGATTCTAAAACAACAATAAACATGTATTATCCTCACAGCTTCTGTGGATCAGGAATTTGGGAGCAGTTTGGATAATTCTGGGAAACCCTGGTGGTATAGTGGTTAAGAGCTATAGCTGCTAACCAAACAGGTTGGTGCTTCGAATCCATTAGGCGCTCCTCGGAAACTCTGGGCAGTTCTACTCTGTCCTGTAGGGTTACTATGAGTTGGAATTAACTCAATGGCAATGGGTTTTTTTTTTTTTGGATAATTCTGGCTTGGGGGTCTCTCATGAGATTGTAGTCAAGATGTTGCCTGGGGCTGCAGTCATCTGAAGGCTTGGTTGGGGCTGATGGATCCACTTCCAGGGTGGTACTCACATGCCGGGCAAGATGGTTTGGCTGTTAGTGGGGAGGCCTTAGTTCCTTGCCACGTGGGCCTCTCCACTGGGTTGCTTGAGTGTCTTCATGACATGGCGACTGGCTCTACCCAGAGTAAGCATTCCTAGAGAGCAGGACGGAAGCAACAGTGCCTATTATGACTTAGTCTTGGAAGTCACACTCTATTATTGCTACAATATCCTGTTGGTTGTATGGGCCAGCCCTATTCAGCTTGGGAGAGAACTATCCTAGGACATGAATGATAGAGGCAAGGATCATTGAGGGCCATCTTGGAGGCTGGTAACCACACAGACGGGCCTCTTCCTGCTCTTGTAGCATCACAGCCCTTGTCTGGTAGGTCTTCTGTTCTTCCCTTGTCACTAGACCCTAACAGTGTCACCACTGTGGGTTGGGATGGTTTTCCCTGAAGTCTGGGGGTCCTGCTCTGGGGTTGTCCTTCAGGAGGGTCTGTGACTTCTCTGTTGGCTGGGCTTTTCCCTTCCCCACTCATATCTGGTCTCCTGACCCACCCTCCCTGTGCTGGTCTCAACTAGTGTGCAGATTTGGGCCTGCAGGAAAATATAAGAACCACTTTCGCTACCTGGAGCCCTGGTGGCGCAGTAGTTAAGAGCTTGACTGCTAACCAAAAGGTCAGCAGTTTGAATCCATTAGCCGCTCCTTGGAAACCCTGTGGGGCAGATCTACTCTGTCTTATAGGGTCACTAGGAGTTGTTTGTTTTTTTAGTTTATTGTTGCTACATGCCTGGCTCTGGGCTAAGCATTCCACGTGTATTATCATACCCAACCCTGTGAGGCAGTACTCTTTTTATCTGCATTTTACTGATAAGGAAACTGATGCTTAGCTCGTTCATCTAGTAAGTGGTAAGGATTAAAACCACTGGTATTCAAAAACAAGTATCTGACCCCAGGGCTTGTGTGAAAACATGGTGCTATACACTGTCTCCAAAGGAGGGAACTGTTTATCAAGCTGGGTAATCAAGAGAAATGTAAGTGCATTTTTGTGATTGCGCATGCGTGTGTGTGTGTGTGTGTGTGTGTGAGTGTGAGAGAGAGAGAGAGAGAGAGGTCTCTCTGGGATTACCTGAGGGCCACGATGATTTGGGCACCTCAGAACAGGTTTGATACCTTGGTTTTAAGGCTGGTCTTCTCTCTATGGATCCATCTCAGTTAGGAGACTTTCCTCCCAGGGGTGTGGGTGGATGTGAACACCATCTCTTATTGGCCCTCTCCTGCCAGTGGCTTGGTCTGCTGTCACCAAGGGGAGTCTTGCAACAAGGTGGTCACCAGAGCAGTGACCAGCTCTGTGATTTATCTTACACCTCTCTTTTTTTTTTCTCTCTGGTTGATGATTTCCTAGAGGGGGATTCACAGTTGGGGTGTCAGGTCTTGCTCAGAGGGAGGGAATGCAGGCCATGGGGTATCACCTTGAGAGCTGCTAGAGGGAGCCACGGTGAAACTTGTGCCTTTAGGACTCTGCCTGGGTCTCTGGAGGCTGGCAAACAAGGTTGGGGGTCAGGTTCTATCACTGAAGCTAAGGGCTACTGTCCCCATTTTACAGATGAGGAGACTGAGGCTCAAGTGCTAATGGACTTTCCCAAGACTACACTGCTTAGGGACAGAGGATATTGTCTTGGCAATTTTGTCTTCTCCAGGAACACCCAGGAGTGGCATAGTCATCAGACCCCTGGACCTTTCTTTGGGCGGAGAGGGCATGGGGCACGCCTACCTCTGGAAGATCTTGGGGTCTGCCCAGCTTACAGAGAGGTGATGGCCTGTTTGACCAGAAAGGACGTCTGTGCGCACACACACACCAAGATGGGAAACCGTGGAGGAGCCTGGGGCTAGAGATAGAAGCTGATCTGGTGGGTCTGGCTCCAGTTTTGAAGGGTTTGTTAGAGATGTTCAGAAGCAGTCGTGGCCATCACCTGACCCACTGTTGGAGCGTGATCCACAAGCTCGTATTTCCTGAAGTTGGGATTTATAGGGTAGGGTTTGGATAAGGGTGTTGGGATGGGGTTGCAGTCAAGTCCCAAGCTCTGCCCTGTTTCTCCACCTGAATTTCTCTCTCTCTCTGCTCCTATCCCCATCTCAGCCCCTCCTGCTCAGCTATTGTGAAGGAGGCCCTTAGGGGAGGTGACATCAGGGGACACAGTCATCCAGGACCCCAGCAGAGCTTATGCTTATCAGAAAGACCCTACCCTTTCTCTGGCTTCTTTTCATGCTTTCTGCCCCTCCTCTACCTCCAGTTTGGCGTCTAGCCCGGGTCTGGGGCAGGTTGTCCCCTAGGTCTGTCCCTGCTATAATGGCTTTTCACATCCATGAGGGCTGGGGTCCTCAAGCAATCTGGGTGGTCTGTACATCTGTCCTGCCTTTTAGGACATCAGGGGAGGTAAGGGGCCCAGAGTGCTCACCTCTTCAGATATGCCTCCCTGTCCTGCCCACCAGTGCCTCTGGGGGCTGTGTCTGTGGCTCACCCCTCTTCCCCTCAATCTGCTGGGTCAAGGGCTGCCTCTTTCTTTGCAGTGCTGGCCCACCAAGGGCCTGGCTCTCCCCCTTTTTTTCTGAAATAGGCTTACGAAGCCTTTTAAAATTGTACTTTTAGGGACTTTACGTGTTGTGGGGAAGAGAGAGGGTAACGAAGACATTGTTGAAGTCTCCTAGGTACCAGGAAGGAAGGTGGGGCCCCTCAGAGCCTCTTCCGCACCTTGGCCCGTGAAGGCCAGAGAGTGTTTCTGGAGGGGAGGGTCTGCGAATGAGGCACCACACCTTTTCTCTTTCATGAGCTGAGGGTTAGCCGAGAGTCACCGCTCTGACACCCCCTAGGATGGACAGCTGAGTCAGGGTTGGGGGGCTCAGGCTGAGTCAGTATTGGGGGTCAGGCTGAGACAGGGTTGAGGGTCAGTCAAGCACAGGCTGTGGGGCAGTCTGATGTCCAGGTCAAGGTCCAGTGTGATAATAGGGTTGGGGTCAAGGCTGAGCTGTGGTCTGATTTTGGATCAAGACTGAGTCCTTCTCCAAGAGAAACCCAGCTCTGGGCCCAAGAGAAGCAGCTCTGAGTGCTGCACTGATCTCTGGGGATCTTCCTCCCTCCTCCTCCTCTCCTTCCCCTCCCAGGTGGCCCTTGCTGGTGGGCATACCTTTTACCTGTGCTGTCTCATTTAATCCTGCTAGCAATCCTGCCAAGTAGCTGTGCCTATCTCCATTTTGGAGATGAGAAAGCTTGAAGACCAAAGGGGGCATTTAAGTATCAGATGGGGCTTAGATGAGTGCACCCAGGAAGCTGGGTTCAGATGCTGTGTCCTTGGGGTGAGTTCAGATGGTGCGGGGCCAAGTCAGGCCAGAGGTGGGAAGACACGAGTCTAGGGTCACCTGGCAAGGGAGAGGCTGAGCTGGGTCCTGAACCCTTGTCTGGGCTCCTGGGCCGGTGTTCTCCCCTTCTCCTGTCTCCTGGGGCTCATTAGCTCCCCTGCCCTGTCCTGCACATTCACACCTCCTTGTACCCCCTCTGTGGCTGGCCTGGCCAGGCTCAGCAACCCTGCCTCCTTCGCTTCCTGGCTGGCCTGGGCGAGGAGGGCTGGGAGGGTCAGGCTGGGTGGAGTTTGGGCCCAGCCCCTCCCTGGGGTTGAAGGGTGGGAGGAGCCTCGCCTGCAGATACAGAGCCCCTTTGTCTGGTCGGCTGTGTGAAGCAGCTGGTCTGGGATTTCTGGGCATTTTTTACATTTGAAGAATAATTGCATTGTCTGGGGGTCTGCAAGAATCCAAATCCCTCTCCAGACCTGCCAGGCAGTCCAAAGAGGTTCCCCTGGACCAGCCCCAGCTTCCCTCCTCCTTGCTCCCCTCCATGGTAGAAGCCTGAGCCAGAGAGGGGCCCTTCCAGGGACACTGAGGGGTGGGGGGCACTAGGAGTATCCATCAAGAGGAGAGGTTTATAAATCCTCAAGGTTGCTTGAGGAGGGTACAGGGGTGAGCTGTCCCCTGGTAGCTGAGGGCACCCAGAGCCTGGGACAGGGCTCCTCCTTGTCCAGGAGGGGAGCAGCCTGGTGGTTGGAAGGATTGGGCCTATTTAGAGTGCTTCACCTGGTGGAGTCCCGGGCCCCAAGGGGTGGGGTGAGGTGAGCCAGGTTGGCTAATAGTCTTGGGGCCTTCTCTTCCCCTCTGGGAAATGGGGTCATTTATCTAGGGGTGACCTTGGGAAAACGATAGGGAGGCAGACACATTTGGGAGTAGCGAGTATTCAGAGAGGAGCCAGAGATGGGGGATTTTTGTCTTCTGTGAGGGCAGTCTTTAGTCTAGAAGAGTATGGGGTTCTGTGGAGCCTGGCTCGTTGCGGCATTGTTTGCATGTTTGGCTGCTAATCAGAAGGTTAGAGGTTCAAGTCCACGCAGAGGCATCTCAGAAGAAAGACCCAGTGGTCTACTTCTGAAAAGCCATCTACTGAAAACCCTCTGGAGCCCAGTTCTACTGTGACACACATGGCATCGCCATGAGTTGGAATTGACTTGAAGGCGAATGGAGCCACTATTGGGAAGGGAAAAAGCCTACTGATTGCTGGGTGAGGTTTACATGGACTCCTCTGCTGGGAGAAGGACTCCCACACTGAGCTGGGCTGTTGACCCTCCTTGTGGTTCACTCACTAGCCTTGGGGAGGCCCACTTTGTGGGGGTCACCAGTCTATCACTAGTCTAGCCTGGGACCTCGGCCCTGTGATAATAGGCAACAGGATTTCCTGGGTGAGATGCCCATGCTTGAGGGCAGGCTGGGGGGAGGGGAGAGAAGAGCAGTGCAAGGACTCACACTGCAAGGGTGTCTTGCTGCAGGAAACAATGGAGCAGGCCTTGCTGGTGGTCTGAGCTGTAGTCAGACAGCACAGGGCCAGGGTATACAGAACCCAGAACTAGGTGCACTCTGACGGGAGGAGAGACATTTCCTACAGGCCCTCAGACCCAAGAGTTGGGTGAAGTTGGGCTCTGTGTATGCTTGGGGAAGAGAGTAGTTATAAGAATTAAAGCCGGAGAAGTCAGCAGGGTCCAGAGGACTATCGTGCTGGGGACTTTCCCATGCCTGGCATATAGGCGCTCAATGTGTTGTTGGCTTTTATTCCCTGGTCCATGAGAGAACTGGTCATGCTTGTCTTTGAGAGGGTGGGAGCAGGGGATTGAGACTGGGGCAAGCCGAGCAGTACTCCAGGGTGAGTTCAGGTGGAGGGACAGGTGGGCTCCTGAGGAAGTAGGGGGTTGGAGGTGACAGTGATTCAGACTGTGGGGTTGACATGGCTTGATTGCATGCATAAAGAGAGGTCTTCCACGGAGGATACCTTTGAGCCTTGAGACTGCTTGGTGCTCAGTGGTTTTACTCACGATGAGGAAAGCACAGGAGCTATGTGGTGTCCCTGGTTCAGTTCTGGGCATGTCCAGGAGGGGGCCGGCAGGGTCAGATCTTGGAACACCAGGACTCAAACATGTCTCCAGTATTTGTTGTTTAGGAAGGTACTTGTTGGACGAGAAATTTCTGAGGACAAAGAAATGAAATTGGTGGTGGTGGGGCCGAGTGCTGAGGAGATGGCAGTCAACACCAAGCTTGGCTGTTAGTGCCCACCCCCAGCCCGCATCCACCCACCTTGGGTAGTGCCCTGTGGGACAAGGCCTGTCTTCCCTCTTCCTCTCTTCTTCCCCTGCTGTGCTTCTCTGCCCAGTTTGGGTTCTTGGGCAGGTTCAGTCAGGGGAACTTTGGCTCTAGGCAGCAGGGGGAGGTGGCGGCCTGCAGGCCAGAGAAGTGGGGGGCAGTGGCCAGTGGGGCATCTTGAATCTGGGGGTGGGGGGCACTCATGCTGCTGGCCTAATTTCTTGAAGCTATCAGGCGTGGCCTGCTTGGGGACATGGAGGGCGTGAACAAGTGGGCACTGGCACAGGCCCTGGGCAAGAGGCCCCAGACCCCCCCACTCCCATTTGCCGTGAAAGCAGGAGCAAGAAGGCAAGTGTGTCCACTGCCCTGCGCCGCCCTCCTGCCCTCCTCCTCCTCCTCCCTTGCCTGGCTGAGCCAGCACTTTTTTTCTCTCCTTTATCTGCTCGAAAAGTACAGGGTGTTCTGTCTCTCCCGTGCATACAGATCAAGGAGCGGATGTTATTTATTTATTTCTCTGCCGAATGCGTGAGAAGGACAGGCAGGCACTGAGGAGAGTCGAGCCATTTTTCTTCCTCGATAGGCATTTTCTCATAAAAAAATTTAAATAATCCAGAAGGTAAAGGAAAAGGTGACACAAACCAACAGAAAACAAGTTGCTGTCCCTGCCTCCACCCCACCCCGACTCCTTTCTGCCCAGGCTGGAGATAACAGCGTCAGCCAGCCCAGGTCAGCATTGAGGTGACTAACCTGCACACAGTAGGTGTTCCTGGAGGTGGTCCTTTCTCCCTTCTTTCAGTTTGGACCCAGCCCCGTGTTGGCTCCATGGGCTGATATGGGGGCCGCGGGGCAGATTCCTCAGCTCCCTGCCTTCTGTGGGCTGTGGGGGTTTCTCTAGCTTCTTGAGGACACCAGAGGTTGACAGGGCCCATCTGGGACGCAGCCAGTGCAGGGACAGACTGGGATTACTGCAGCCCCTCTGAGGGTCAGGGGGCAGGTGTGCGATGCAACCGCCACTTACCTGCTTCTACCCTGGCACCCCATGTGTGCATGTCTGTTTGTGTTCAAGGTCTTTGAGAGGGTCATGTTGGGAGCTGGGGGTCCTTTCTGTGTTTGTCTTAAAGGCAGACTGCCTGCCTGCGTTTCCCACAGTCCATTCCTGAACCCTGTTCCAAAGACAAGTTACTCATAATTTAGCTACAGAACTTTACAAATTATTTTCACTCATGAGATTTCTGAAAACAGTCTTGTGACATCCACATAGGCCCCTATTTGACTGTCACCTTAGTGTAGTGAGGACAAGCTGGAAGAAACAGGGCCCAGGAAGCCAGGAGGTTCACGTCTTGGGCTGGGAACACTCACTGCTGGCGTTCAAGCATTGTTTCCCCTAAACCAGCCTCCCAGGCAGCCCCTGGTTTTCAGAGGTAGGGCCCCAGGGAGCCTGGGTGGTGAGGTTCTGTGGGAAAAATGTGTCTCCCAGTTTAATACCAATTATATCCTGGGCCCTGGGGAGCTTTTAGAGAAGGGGTTCCACCAGTGAGGTTTGAGGACCACTGCAGTGGTCCTGCTCCTTTATCATATAAAAGAGGTTGTATATTTTTTTTATTTATTGTGCTTTAAGTGAAAGTTTACAAATCAAGTCAGTCTCTCATACAAAAACTTATACACACCTTGCTATGTACCCCTAGCTGCTCTCTCTTTAATGAGACAGCACACTCCTCCTCTCCACCCTGTGTTCCTCAAGTCCATTCAGCCAGCTCCTGTCCCCCTCTGCCTTCTCATCTTGCCTCCAGACAGGAGCTACCCACATAGTTTCATGTGTCTAGTTGAGCCAAGAAGCTCATTCCTCACCAGTATCATTTTCTGTCTTACAGTCCAGTCCAATCCCTGCTGAAGAATTGGCTTCAGGAATGTTTCCAATCTTGGGGTATCAGAAGGTTCAGGGACCATGACCTCCGGGGTCCCTCTAGTCTCAGTCAGACCACTAAGTCTGGTTTTTTAATGAGAATTTGAGGTCTGCGTCCCACTGTTCTGCTCCATCAGGGATTCTGTTGTGTTCCCTGTCAGGGCAGTCCTCGGTGGTAGCCCAGGCACCATCAAGTTCTTCTGGTCTCAGGTTGATGTAGTCTCTGATTTATGTGGCCTTTTCTGTCTCTTGGGTTCATATTTACCTTATGTCTTTGGTGTTCTTCATTCTCCTTTGCTCTAGGTGGGTTGAGACCAACTGATGCATCTTAGATGGCTGCTTGCTTGCACTGAAGAGCCCAGACACCACTCACCAAAGTGGGATGCAGAGCGTTTTCTTAATACATTTTGTTATGCCAATTGATCTAGATGTCCCCTGAAACCATGGTCCCCAGACCCCGTCCCTGCTACTCTGGCCTTCGAAGTGTTCAGTTGTATTCAGGAAACTTCTTTGCTTTCGGTTTTAGTCCAGTTGTGCTGACCTCTCCTGTATTATGTGTTGTCTTTCCCTTCACCTAAAATAGTTCCGGTCTACTATCTAATTACTGACTACTCCTCTCCCTCCCTCTCTACCCTTGTAACCATCAAAGAATATTTTTTTCTGTGTTTAAACTTTCTTGAGTTTTTATAATAGTGGTCTCATATAATATTTGTCCTTTTGCAACTAATTTCACTCAGCATAATGTCTTCCAGCTCCCCCATGTTATGAGATGTTTCATGGATTCATCGTTGTTCTTGATCATTACGTAGTATTCCACTATGTGAATATAGCATAATTTATCCATTCATCTGTTGGTGGACACTTTGTTTGCTTCCGTTATTGCTATTGTAAACAGTGCTGCAGTGAACGTTGGTGTGCATATATCTGTTCGTGTGAAGGCTCTTACTTCTCTAGGATATATTCCAAGGAGTGGGATTGCTGGATCCTATGGTAGTTTAAAAGAGGTTGTTTTGGGGTGTCCTCTGGCTGAGGCTCAAATCCATGGAAGCAGCCTGCAGGCATAGGAACCTGGGAAACTGGGGCGTAGGGGCGGGGCAAGCAGCAGTGCCACTTTGCGGGGTGTCAGGGAGTGGTGGCGTCAGCACAGCTGGCGAGGGGCCGCCAGAGCACTCAGTGTGTTTACAAACCTGACGCAGCACCCGCTCGTCCGCGTCTTGTCCTGGTCTCCAGCTGGCAGACATCTGGAGGCATCAGCGTCGGCATCACTGACCCTTCCTCCTTTGTGCGCCTTTGCAGGCAGCCACATCCTCACCTCTAAATTTAGTCCACAGGAAGAAGAACCTGGGGGAGGGATGCAGGAGGCAGCAGGAGGAAAGGGCTTGAGCCAGCTTGGACCACCCCCTCCCCTGGTCTTCCAGGAGGCAGGATGGAGCATCTGTTGGAGGAAAAGGAGAAGGGAAGAGGGACAGAAGGAGGAGGGAGGAGGAAAAGGCCTGAGCCCTCTCCCAGCACAGCCTCATTCTCTGAGAAGGCCAGGACAGCCTCACTTTGAAGGGGGGCAGGGAGTCAGTCTGAGGGGGCAGACCCTGCCTCTTGAAGGGGAGAACTTACCTCTGAAAGGGGGGAGACCCTGCCTTTGAAGGGGCTCCAGCCCTCAGTCACCACCTTCTTGCCTTGTAGGGAACTGGTTCAGCTCTGAGTCAGGTGGCCTGGTCTCCATGGGTTTGGAGGTGTCTAGGGGCTTTTTTTAGGGGCCCTAGGGGCACACATTCCTGTCCACATCAGAGCCACAGGCTAGCCCAGGTGTTGCAGGGGCAATGGGTGGGGAGGTACAGCGGTTTTTCAGCCAAGTAATTTTCAATTAAGACCCCTTTGGTAAACATATGATGAAAACATGTTAGAGTGCGCTCTTCAAGCTAGGATGGAAGCCTCCATGGACAGATCCTGAGATGTGTGGAGACGAAAGTAGGAAGTCAGAATGTGGCAGCCCTTTTTTTAAAAAAAGAAAGGCAGGAATGAATATCTTAGTTTTCACTGAAGCATAACATACATACAGTGAATTGCACAAACCTTAAATATAAAAGCAAATCTTTATCTGTATGTTGTTTTAGGTGCTGTTGAGTCGATTCTGACTCCTTGCGGCCCTGTGTACAACAGGACAATACACTGCCCAGTCCTGCACTCTCCTCACAATGATTGCTGTGTTTGAGCTCATTGTTGCAGCTACTGTGTCAGTCCCTCTTGTTGAAGGTTTTCCCCTTTTTCGCTGACCCTCTACCTTACCAAGCATGATGTCTTTCTCCAGGGACTGGTCCCTCCTGATAACATGTCCAAAGTTTGTGAGATGAAGTCTCACCATCCTCACTTCCAAGGAGCACTCAGGCAGTGCTTCTTCCAAGACAGATTCATTTATTCTTCTGGCAGCCCACGGTATATTCAATATTCTTCAACACCGTATTTCAAATGGATCAATTCTTCTTAGGTGTTCCTTATTCATTGTCCAGCTTTCGCATGCATATGAGGTGACTGAAAAGACCATGACTTGGGTCAGGCGCAACTTCAGTTTTCAAAGTGACATCTCTGCTTTTTAACACTTCAAAGAAGTCTTCTGTAGCAGATTTGCCCAGTACAATATGTCGTTTGATTTCTTGACTGCTGCTTCTGTGGGCTTTGATTGTGGATCCGAGTAAAATGAAATCCTTGACAACTTCAGTATTTTCTCCATTTATCGTGCTGTTGCTTATTGGTCCAGTTGTAAGAATTTTTGTTTCTTTATGTTGAGGTGCAATCCATGCTGAAGGCTGTGGTCTTTGATCGCCATCAATAAGTGCTTCAAGTCCTCTTCACTTTCAGCAAGTGAGGTCATGCCATCTACATATCACAGGTTGTTAATGAGTCTTCCTTTAATCCTGATGCCCCATTCTTCATATAGCCCAGCTTCTTGGATTATTTGCTTAGCGTACAGATTGAGTAAGTATGGTGAAAGGATACAACCCTTATACACACCTTTCTTGACTTTAAACCATGCAGTATCCTCTTGTTCTGTTTGAACAACTGTCTCCTAGTCTACGTTCAGGTTCCTCATGAGCACAATGAAATGTTCTGAAATTCCCATTCTTCACAATGTTATCCATAATTTGTTATGCTCCACACTGTCAAATGCCTTTGCGTAGTCAATAAAACACAGGTAAACATCTTTCTGGTATTCTCTGCTTTCAACCAGGATCCATCTGACATCAGCAATGATATCCCTTGTTCCACATTCTCTTCTGAATCTGTCTTGAATTTCTGGCAGTTTCCTGTTAATGTACTGCTGATACCATTTTTGAATGATCTTCAGCACAATTTTACCCGTGTAACCATCCCTCAGATCAAGACCTAGAACATCCCCCGCACCCCAGAAAGTTCCCTCCTGACCATTTTCAGTCTCCTTTTCCCCCTCCAGAGATAACCTCTCTTCTGACTTCTATCATCACAGAATTGTTTTGCCTGTTCTTGAATTTCATATAAATGGAGTCATACAGAATGGGCTCTTGTCTCTGGCTTCTTTTGCTCAATGTAATATCTTTAAGATACATCTACATTGTTGAGAGTATTAATAGTTCAGTTCTTTTTTTTTTTTTTTGCTGAAGAGTATTGTATAAATATGCTACATATAGCCCTCCTTATTTATCGATTCTTGTGTTGCTGGACATTTGGGTTTCTGGGTTTGGGGCTATTATGAGTAAAGCTGCTATGAATATTCTTTAAGATGTCTATGTGGTGGAATATACCCTACCTCCTTCCCTTGAGTATATTCATAGGAGTGGGTTTGCCATGTCATGGGCAGGGCTATGGGTGACAGCTTTTTACATGCCGCCTGTCCACTGCCCTGCAGCCACCCTCCACCCATATTGGCTCCCCTCTTGTTAGATACTAGACGCTAGGAGATTTTGCAACTTCTGCCACTGAAACCTCAGCAAAGGCCACTGGAATCCAAGCTGCGCGAGTCTGGAAAGGAACAGGGACAGGATCAGAGCTGAGTGACCCCTGTCCCCCCAGATGATCCCCAGACACCTCCAAACCCTCATGGTCACTCTGGGAAGAAAAGGATAGGCTTTGGCCTCCCGGCCATCAGCTCCCTAGCCTGGCGTCTCTAAGCAAGCTGGCTTAATGTAACTGTTAATTTGATGTCTGGCCTCTGGTGCCATGGGTCCTCACAGTCCACTGTTTCCTTGGCTCTTTGCTGCTTTGTGGTGACTGAGGGGCTAGGTGGTCAGAGAAAGCAACCAGAGACCTACCCGGAATAGCAGAGGCCTGTCTGGCACCAGCCTCGTGGCACTTTTTGAGGGGAGGGCGGAACTGTGTCCTGCCCACCAAATTGCCACCTCATTGAGGTTGTGAAAGTCCAACAGAAAGCCAGAGGAGAAGAGAAGGGTCAAGAGAGAGAGAGCACCAGGGAAGAACCAGGCAGGGGAGGGAGTGGCAGAGGGTCCAGTGCTATGTGTGTGAGAATTCTGGGGTTGATGTGGGTGCCTTGGGGTTGGTGTGGGCACCCTGGGATCGATGTGAGCATCCTGGGATCGGCGTGGGTACCTTGGGGTCGGTGTGGGCACCCTGGGGTTGACGTGGGCATCCCAGGGTTGGTGTGTACTCCCTGAGGTTGACATGGGCATCCTGTGGTCAGCATGGGCACCCCAGGGTCATTGTGGGCATCTTGGGGTTGATGCAGGCATCCCAGGGTCAGCGTGGGCACCCTGGGGTCGGTATGGACATCCTGCGGTCATCATGGGTATCCCAGGGTTGTTTGTGAGCATCTTGGGGTTGGTGTGAGCCAGACCACAGCTGCTGTGCCATCCGAGCTGGTCCAGGGTCAGCAGCACCAGGGTCATTTTCTCCTGACTTTGGTCTTTTCAGCTGTCCCCTCACTGGTCAGCTCTTTCCTTCATCATGGGGCCTATAGTCAGGGAAGAGACAGTGCCTAGCAGGTCTCAGGTGGGATTGATTGATTTCAGGGGCTCAGGATAGGCTGCCAGCTCTCTTGCTTGCTGGTGGGTGCCCAAAATACATCCCTCCTACCTTTCTTTTTTCCTTCTCCCTCTTCCTTTTATTTTCATCTCTCCTTCCTCCCTACATCCTTTGGAGATGGCTCTTGTCCAGGTTCTTAAGGGGAGTGGGAGCGAGGTCCCTTATTGAGGGCTGAGTGTGAAGGGAGCCCGTGGGCATCCTTAGGGGCAGGTGGGAGGTGAAAGTGGGGTAGGTGAGCTGGCCCTCAGCATGCAGTGCCCTCCCCCTCCAGGTTCCTAGGAGGCGAGTACGGACGGTATGCAAAGTTGTGAATCCAGTGGCGACAGTGCGGATGACCCTCTCAGTCGTGGCCTGCGGAGCAGGGGACAGCCTCGTGTGGTGGTGATCGGTGCCGG
Source organism: Elephas maximus indicus (assembly GCF_024166365.1). Taxonomy (NCBI): domain Eukaryota; kingdom Metazoa; phylum Chordata; class Mammalia; order Proboscidea; family Elephantidae; genus Elephas; species Elephas maximus. The sequence goes on from NC_064843.1 coordinate 42,806,970, forward strand.
CTTGGCTGGCCTGGCTGCAACCAAAGCGCTTCTGGAGCAGGGCTTCACGGATGTCACAGTGCTTGAGGCGTCCAGCCGTGTTGGAGGCCGTGTGCAGAGCGTGAAACTCGGTAAGTGCCACCTACCCCACCCCAGTCACATCCTGTCTCCAGCCCCCTGGCCCTTGGTGAACTTGAAATCTCATTCTTCTAGTCCCTTCCCTGGGGTAAATGCTTCATCATGTACTCTGCTTGGGCATTTTGAAGACACTTCTTTTGCCCCTCAGAGCATCCGTGTGAGGTGAGCAGAGTGGGGTCTTGGCCTCTCTTTTTGGAGAATGCTGGCTTGGTGCATGCCCTGGGGTTCCCAGTGTTTAGGAGGGAGGGGGCATTCAGAACCAAGCTCTCTTGGCACCAGGTGGGCCTGTTTCTATTTCACGAGAACGGGAAACCTGCAAATTCCTATTAGTCATTAACTTTTGAGTGAGAATTAGTATATCACAACTGAGTGCTAGCCATTGGGCATAGGAGCTCAGCTCAGTGGAGGTGGAAGGGGACTTGGGCCTCCTTGTATGTGATGTGTAGGCCTTGGGAATGCCTGGGGAGATGATGCACAATAATGAAGACTGTTCAGAAAGCGCCCAGGTAGGGACTGAGGGTGGGCAGATTTTGCCTGGGGCCCTAGGGGATGAGGTAGTTACCTGAAATGCCAGTGGAGGTCAGGGCTTCCCAGGTAGGGGACATCTGACTGTTGAGAGGCCAAGCAGTTAGGGGACCATGTCATGATACAGTGGACAGTGTACTGACCTGCTGTGTGTGGGCTGCATTGATCCTCCAGAGGACGTTATGACAGTGTCTGTTCCCACAGCAGGCAGTAGGGCTGACCAGATAACTGTGTGCCCACTTAATGGGTGAGGAAGCTGTCTCAGGAAGGTAGGTGTCAGGCTTAGGACAAGCAGAGCTTGCAGACATGTGGGGACCCGTTCTCTTCTTGCAGAAACTCTGATCATACTCAGGTGTGTGGGATGTTGCATTCATCTTCCCCTAGCACAGACAGGAGCGTGGCTGGCATTGAGGGTGAAAGCACCATCCAAGGCATGCGGAAACTTTTGGTGGCCTGTGGGGAAGCCCCAGAACTCTCTGCTCGACCCCTGAGGGGCTGGCTGGGAGCCTCAGGGAAGGAGGCCTCCGTGCGCAGTTATGATGACACTGTCAGGGCCTGACATAGAACCAGAGGACAGCTAGCCTAGCTCAGTGGTGACTGGCAGCTGAGACGTCCCGTGCAGTAGGATGATGATACAGGCAGTGAGGCAGAGGAGGTGGGGCTGCAGGAGGTGGAGGGCTCTGCAGGGCGGCTTCCTGGGAGGGGGCCTTGGGTGGGCCTCTGGTGAGGGTGGGAGTTGGCGGGTAGTGAGAAGGAGAAGAGGTCATATGCCTGAGAGGAGGTATGTGGGGAAGACGAGGCAGCACACTGCCAGGAGAGGTGAGAACACATCAGGGCAGGGGTGTGGGCACCTGTATTGGGGGTGTGGACGCACAGAGCTGAAACCCAGGCTGCAAGTGGGACCTGGTGTGGTGTGAAATGGCAACTCTGAAGCTGCCAGAGGTGAGACCGGGGGTGGGGGTGGGGGGCGGGGAAGGAGTAGGGGGGCAAGGGTGAGAGGCTTCAAGCGGCTGGTGTGGAGATGGTGTCCAGGTCCCTCAGGATGCAGGAGTGTGGCAAGGATGACAGAGCTGGAGAGGCTTGTGGGAGAGGCAGGAGACATCCTCAGACGGGGGCTGGCTCTGGGCCTCCTACCTCCTTGCAGAGCCTGGCGGCTAGGGGTGGGGGTACTGACTGTCTTCTGACCTCAAGTGCTCACCTCAGCCCTGTTTTTGCTGAGGGACTGGAGCCAGGAACGGTGCTCCATACCTGGACATCAGCCGCAGCTCTGTCCAGTGGTGGTGTGACTTAGAACTCCCTGTCATGCCCTGGGGAGGGGCCGGTCTCTCCCTGGGGGGCTGGTCCCCTTCTCCTGTTGGGAGCTCAAACCAGGTGTATGGGTCAGGGTTCTCCAGAGAAACGGAACGACTAGGGTACATATGTGTGTGTACCTTATATATATATATATATATATATATATATATATATATATATATATATATATATATATATATATATATAAAAGAGAGAGGGAGAAGGGGATAGATATTGCTTAATTAATTTTAAGGAATTGTCTCCCATGATTGTATATTGTGGGGCTGTAAGCGTGGGCAGGGTGGAAACTCAGGATTTCTATGTTACATTTTGAGGCAGAATTCCTTCTTCCTCGGGAAACCTGTTTTTGCTCTTACAGTGTTGAGTTGATAGGATGAGGCCCACCTACGTTATGGAGGATAATCTCCTTTACTTAAAGTCAGCTGTAAATGTTAACCACATTTACAAAATACCTTCACAGCAACACCTAGACTAGTGTTTGATGAAACAATTGGGCACCTAGCCCAGGTGACACCTAATATTAGCCATCACACCAGGGGAACCTCAGGCCTCAGGCTTTAAAGGAAGGTTGGCAATTAAAAAAAAAAAAAAAAATTAAACACCCTCAATACCCACCAGGAACCCACTGGAGGCAGGACACTGGGTTTTCAGCTTTTGGTGCCCTTGAGCCTACCCCCTTTTGCTGGACAAGGGGACTTACACATTCCCATCTCTTCGTTTAGAGGCACCTGGAAATTCTATTTCGCTGGCTGTGGCTGGGGGTTGATTGTGTTTTCTTTTGCTCTGTGTGTGGCACATACATGCAATCAGGGCTGTTTTTAGCAACTGGCAGTTTGATTAGAAGCAGCCCAGGAAAGGGGAGCCACAAAAAGAGAAATGCCTACTTCCTGGGGTAGGTGGTATTGCTGTGTGTATTGTGTATCAGATAGCTATTGCTACATGACAAACCATCTCTGAAACATAGTAGATTAAAACAACACTAATTTATTTGCTTGCAATTCTGTGCATCAGAAATTGGGGCAAGGCTTAGCTAGGCAGGTCTTTTGCCACTTTTACTTAGGCTCACCCATGCAGCTGGTATCATCTGGTGACTTGACTGGGGCTGGTTTGTCTAGGATGGCCTTACCCACATGTCTAGTGCTTGGCACTGGCTGTTGGATGGGCACATCTCTCCAGCAGGGTAAACCTGAATTTCTTTTCCATGGTGGCCACATTCTAAGAGTGTGAGAGTGGAAACCATAGGCCACTTGAGGCCTAGACTCTAAAGTCATACGATGTCACTTTTGCTGATTTCTGTTAATCAAAGCAAGTCACAAGGCCAGCCCGAGTTCATGGCATGGGGTAATAGACTCCACCTCTTGCAAAGTCATGTTGCAAAGGGCTATGTCTATAGCCATACGAGGGATTATTGTGACTATCTTGGCAAAAATGTAACACACATGATATCTTGAATCAGGCCTCCAAAAAACCCCCAAAATACCAAAAAAAAACAAAGAAAAAAGATTCCTATCTATTCTCCTTTCATTGTTTCAGCTTCCCTGTGAGCTAGGCACAGTCCCTGTATCAGACTGTGGCCCAGGCACAAAGGCAGCTTGCCCTCAGAGTATCTGGTACCTTGGCTGAGGTTGGGGTACTAGAACCAGCCCCCAGGCCCGTCCCAACTCAGTCCCGTGAATTACCCCCTGCCCTAGTCAGACTCTCAGGGTACCACCACCTGTGCCAAAGGGTTAGGCAGTTTAATTTGCCTCTGAGTTTTAGACAGCCTTAGGGAAGAATCTTCTAAACTGAATGTTTCTCCTCTTTCCTCTGCCCTGGACTGAGCTGGAAGGGGGCTACTTTTGGTCTGGGAAAGCGTTAGAACCTGGGGCCATTTGGGGATGCTGAGGAATTGAAGTAAGGCCAGATGAGGACCTTGGGTCCAGAAGGCAGGGCCTCCTGGGTATTCCAGGTAGCTTCAGTTCCCTCACTGGGACCACTGCACCCTCAGGTCCCCCCAGTGCTTCCCCTGAGGGGAGAGGCACCAATAACGAAGGAGGGCCTAGTGTCTGGGTGTTATTTAGAAAAAAGAGGGAGTGGAAAAGAAATGCTTTCATATTCCTATGAGGTGACTCTGGGGCAAATCACAGATAATTCAGAGTGGCAGTTATCTCAGGTCTAAGTAGAATCCATTGTGTTTCACATGTGGCTTCCACCGGGGACTTTTCACTGAAGACTTTGGTTGGCTTCCAGAGGGGGACCATAACCCCCTTTCTGCCCTGTAGGGGACGGAAAGATCCTCCTGGAGGAAGGAGGGTAAGGCAGTATTCAGGCCTGCTCTGAAGTCCCTGTCCCTCTAAGGGCCTGTTGTTGTCACTGTCAGGACACGCCACCTTTGAGCTGGGAGCCACCTGGATCCATGGCTCCCATGGGAATCCCATCTATCATCTAGCAGAAGCCAATGGTCTCCTGGAAGAGACTACTGATGGGGAGCGAAGCGTGGGCCGCATCAGCCTCTATTCCAAGAATGGCGTGGCCTGCTACCTCACCAACCGCGGCCGCAGGATCCCCAAGGACGTGGTTGAGGAATTCAGCGATTTATACAACGAGGTGAAGTGTGAGCTGGGCAGCTGGGCACGAGGGTGTTGGGTACCAGGGGTGCCCCGGCAGTACTGGGGGAGTTGGGTGATCCTACTGGAGTCTTCTGTGATCCTGGTTATGTCTTGCTGTCTAGGCCCTGCATTTTGAAAAGCAGGTCAATTTGAGGAAAAAATGAAGATGATGGATAGTGAAGTACTAGGCAAGAGATTATTGATACATGTGATTAAATATTTCTCCAAAAAGGCCTTAAACTTCTTTTGTGTGTATATGTGTGTGTGTTTGGATACCTTTATAAATAACAATTTTTCAAACTTTATTTTCTAATTATTTATTCCTGGTATATAGAAATATAAGTGGCATTTTAGCTACCTTGCTAAATTATTTTAATTTTAGTAATGTATGAATGAATTTATATTCTAATAATATTTTAGAAATTTATGTATATAATCCTATACAAAAAATGAGAATTTTGTCTTTTTCCTTTCTAACCCTCAGACCAGCATTGTCCAGCAGAACTTTCTGCAGTGATGGAGATGTTCTAGACCTGTACTATCCAATATGGTAGTATCAGCCACATGTATCTTTTAAGCCCTTGGGATGTAGCTAGTGAGACTGAGGAGCTGAATATTTAATTTTAATTAATTTAAATTTAAATTGCTATAGGTTTCTGGTGGCTACTGTGTTAGACAGTGCAGCCTTAGACCATTTATTTTTCTTGCCTTATTGCATTGGCTAGTATCTACAGTACAGTGTTGGATAGAACTGGTAAGGGCACACATCCTCGTCTTATTCAGGTTTTTAAAATTCTTAAAAATACTTTAATGTCTTTCAGTGGTGCTGTGAACTTCACTGAACAAGCAAGGTAACATGCGTAGGCCCTGCCTTCTGATAGCTTTTCATTTATAGTGTAATGACCCTTTACTCTAGGTCAGTAAATTGGCCAACAGACACTTATTGTGCATTTTCTACATGTCTTGGGGCTGAGAAAGGAGAAATGACACTTGCTTTGGGGTAGCCCCTACGCTACAGAGGACAAGCTCTGAACTCAGGGCATCTGTCACATATACCGACACTTCCATAGTGTCTCTTGTGTGTGCATCCATAAGATACATTGTACACACAGTCCTAAGGTGCTATGTGTTCTCACTCACACAGGGTCATGCATATGCAAGGAGACTGAATTATTTTATTTATTTATTTAAATAATTTTTATTGAGCTTTAAGTGAACGTTTACAAATCAAGTCAGTCTGTCACGTATAAGCTTATATACACCTTACTCCATTATTTTTTTTTAAATAATTTTTATTGTGCTTTAAGTGAAAGTTTACAAATAAAATCAGAGACTGAATTATTAATGAGCAGACATGAACTAGTATTTGTCAAAGTTGGCCTTCTTGTGGGATGCCACACCCTGACTCCCAGGTTATTTCAAGCATGTTTGCCTCTTGAGAACAACTGTTAATGTCCGTGACTTATTCTAGTAAATGTCCTTAAAAATAAATCATCATCAACTCTTGCTGGTGGTTTTGATTTTGGAAAGTCAAGAATGTGAGTCATGGCCAAGTGAGGTGAATAGGGTTGGTCATCAAACTGGGTGGTGATGCATTGGGTCAGAAGGAGGAGGCGTAACCATGAGGTCAAGTGACAGATTTCTTTGTTTGGCTCTTAAACAGTGCAGGAGGCCATACTAAAGTTCCTTGCCTGAGGGGGGCTTCATACCAAATATGGAGGCTCCAAAGCTGATGACTTTGAAGGACAGCACTCATTTGATTGTGTTATATTTGTTAACAAAGAAATGAGTTTGTTCAGTAGTGTCTTACGAGTTCGGTCTCTAGAGCAAGTCTGTCGTTAGTTGCTACTGAGTCAGCTCCAACTCCTGGTGACCTTATGTGTCTAACAGAATAAATGGTTGCCCAGTCTTGTGTCATCGTGATGATCGCTGGTATGTTTGAGTTAACTGTTGTGGTGATTGTGTCAGTCCCTCTCATTAAGGGTTTTTCTCATTTTTGCTGACCTTTTGCTTTACCAAACATGATGTCCTTTTCTAGCAATTGGTCTTTCCTGGTGATATGTCCAAAGTAAGCAAGCCAGAGTCTCGCTATCCTCACTTCTAAGGAGTATTTTTTTCTAAGGCTGCCTTGATTCAAATCCCAGTTCTGCCATTTATTAGCTGTGTAAGTGAGCAAGTTATTGTGCCCCTCTGAGCCTCACCTTTCTCATCCTTAAAACGGACGCAGTTATACCTACTTCCTAGGGTTGCGACGATGTAAATGAGATCCTGATGGAAGGTGCTGGATGAGAGTTGGGGTGATTACTGTGAGCTGTTACAGACCTATCCCATTTCCCTTTGGTCACATTGGGAAGATGTCAGTTAACACAGGACAGAAGACTGTACGTATATGACAAACTCATGTTCAGTTAAGGCTTAATAGTGGTTGACACAAAGACAGAATCACATTGATGGACTGAATTTGTTACTCCTCAGCTGGGCATTTTGGCCTGCAGTCAACATAAGCCAAGGACTGGCTACCATGTTGCTTATCACCCAAGTGAAAAAAACCAGGGAGGAGGAGGCAAGTTGAAGGTCCAGTTCTTTGGCAGTGGTTCTGGATGAGGAATTTGCTGAGAACTCCAGTTAAGGCCAAACGCCTAGCATCTTGTGACTGTAGGGAGGGAAAATGAACAATTTAACTCATTTTCTCCTTTCTACATCAGAGACATGTTTAATTCATGTTTCTGCCTCACGTGGAGGCATTTCCCTTGAGTGGAATTGAGTGGGGTAGGGGTGGATATGAAAATTAGTGGGCTGTACCGCCTTCCTCCACTCTATGGCCCATGGCCTGTGCCAGGGCCGAGTTACAGAACAGACATTGTTCTGTGTATGTGTGCTGACCGAATTCAAACTTCCTTTAGGAAGGGAAAAACCAAACAAACCTGTTGCCATAGAGTCGATTGCGACTCATAGTGATCCTATAGGACAGAGTAAAACTGCCCCATAGAGTTTCCAAGGAGCACCTGGTGGATTAATACTGCCGACCTTTTGGTTAGCAGCCATAGCTCTTAACCACTACGCCACTAGGGTTTCCTTAGGAAGGGCAACACACCATTATTTTGCAGTAGCCACGTACGTTTGGCCAAGGAGCGACGTTTGCCCTGTCCCAGGGGGAATAGCAGTGGGAGTGGGATCAGGCTGCCTTCTTGCTGACAACCTTTCAAAAATGACACCCAGGGCCTTGGATAAATCCCAGAGTCCTTGACACAACTCTCTGGTCCTCTGTGCCCCGGCCCCTGCCTGCCCTCCCAAAGTCCTCTCTTGCAGTTTTCTCTCTCCTTGCTGCCTGCTGCAGCAAGACTAAACCACTTCCAGGTCCCTGGATGTGTCTTACATTCGCCCTCTGTCTCTCTCTCTTCTAGGTCTTTGAGTATGCCGTTCCCTCTGCCTGAAACCCTCTTCCTGTCACTCCCACTGCCACCCTCCCCATCTCCTGACTGTCCAGGGTTGTCTGGGTTGGACCACAGCCCTGGTTCTTTCCTTTGACAGCACACTGTGTACAAACAGCCCAGTTATGGAATGTCTCCCCAACTCGAGTGAGGACAGGGGCTGGGGCCTGTCGGTCTTGCTCACCATCAGAGCTGTGCCTGGCACAGAGCAGGTGTCTAGTAGGTGATTGTTGGATCAAAGATGGGCCCCAGACCTTGCCTTTGGGGATCCCACACCTGCCCCAGTTCTAGATTACTCTCGCCAGGGATTATGCATTGGGCTGGGAGAGGACATGATAAGACCCTGTTACAGGGACCGCTAGTCGTTTTTTGTTGATGAAGTGGGAGTTGGAGTTGCTGCTGAAATACGCCTGTGAATTGATTTTCCGTCTCTCAGCACCCCAGGGCCTCCTGAGCTCATTCCTTCCGTGTTTCTCGGTGTCTGCCCTTACATCCTCCTGAGGCCCACAGTAATGCAGTGCTTTCCATAGACCAGCAGGTCGGAGGCATCTCTGGGAGATCAGATATTGGGACCCCTTCTGCTTGCACTGGTCTGGCCACAACTCTGGGGAGAGAGCAAGTGGACGTGCCAGACAGGAGGGGCAGGGGACGGGTTTGCACGTTTGAGTCTTGGAAAAGGGAAGCTTGTGTGGACCTGTGTGTCCTCCAGCGGGATGTGCACTTGGCCATGGGAGCCGCGGGGCAGGGAGGGATTTCCTTTCCCACGCACTGGATGGGCATCCAGCCTTTCACTCTGTTCTGAGCCACAGGGCCCAGCCCACCTCCCTCAAAGGCCCAGGTGGCCTTTGAGGGTGGTGTCTGGAAGCGTGGAGCAGCCGACTTTCAGAGACTTCCAGTCCAGCAAGAGTTTCGGGGCACAGCCCACCTGGGAGGGAGTGACATTTTTTTTTAATTGTGGTAAATATATACGTAACAAAACATTTGGCATTCCAATATTTTTCCATGTGTACAACTCAGTGACACTGTTTTTATTAAGCTGTTCAACCAAGGTGGTTACTGTTGGGGCCCTTCAGTGGGACATGGAGCCTGGATGGGGGCAGAGCAGGTGGGTTTTCAGCGTCCTGGGTCTCTCTGGCAGGTCTATAACTTGACCCAGGAGTTCTTCCGGCATGGTAAACCAGTCAATGCTGAGAGTCAGAACAGTGTGGGGGTGTTCACCCGGGAGGAGGTGTGCAACCGTATCAGGGATGACCCTGATGACCCGGAGGCCACCAAGCGCCTGAAGCTCGCCATGATCCAGCAGTACCTGAAGGTATCTTTGCTGTCTAGGCGCTTGGTGGAGCGCAGCTGCCAGAATAAGGAAAATTGATTGTGCGGGAGTCTGGGTCTGAGGTGGGGGTTGCGCTGCTCTGAGGTTCTGCCCCCCCCCTGCCTGGCCCTGGCGCACATCTGGCCTCTCTCTGGGTCTCCCCACAGGTGGAAAGCTGTGAGAGCAGCTCGCACAGCATGGATGAGGTGTCCCTGAGCGCCTTTGGGGAGTGGACGGAGATCCCCGGTGCCCACCACATCATCCCCTCGGGCTTCATGCGGGTTGTGGAGCTGCTGGCCGAGGGCATCCCGGCCCACGTCATCCAGCTGGGGAAACCTGTCCGTTGTGTTCACTGGGACCAGGCCTCGGCCCGCCCCCGGGGCCCTGAGATTGAGCCCCGGAGGGAAGGTGACCACAATCGCTACCCTGGGGAGGGTGACCAGGGGGGAGAGGAGCCCCGGGAGGACAGGCGGGGTGAGGACGAGCAGTGGCCAGTGCTGGTGGAGTGTGAAGACTGTGAGGTGGTCCCGGCAGACCACGTGATTGTGACCGTGTCGCTGGGTGTGCTCAAGAGGCAGTATGCCAGCTTCTTCCGGCCAGGTCTGCCTGCAGAGAAGGTGGCTGCCATTCATCGCCTGGGCATCAGCACCACCGACAAGATCTTTCTTGAATTTGAGGAGCCCTTCTGGGGCCCCGAGTGCAATAGCCTACAGTTTGTGTGGGAGGATGAGGCAGAGAGCCGCACCCTCACCTACCCGCCCGAGCTCTGGTACCGCAAGATCTGCGGCTTCGATGTCCTTTACCCGCCTGAGCGCTACGGCCACGTGCTGAGCGGCTGGATCTGTGGGGAGGAGGCCCTCGTCATGGAGAAGTGTGATGACGAGGCGGTGGCTGAGATCTGCACGGAGATGCTCCGTCAGTTCACAGGTGCGTGCCCGCGCCTCCATGTCTTGCTTCCTGCTTCCACTAGCCTCTTCCTCAACTGCGTCCTCTGATAAAAACCAGTTGTCACCAAGGTGATTCCAACTCATGGTGACCCCATTGTGTCAGGGTAGAACTATACTCTGTAGGGATTTCAGTGGCTAATTTTTAGGAAGTAGATCACCAGGCTTTTCTTCCAAGGTGCCTCTAGGTGGACTCAAACTCCCAAACTTTTGGTTAAAAGCTGAGTGTGTTAACCATTCGTACCACCCAGGGACCCCCGTCCTCTGCTAAAAACTATCTGCTGCTGAGTCCGTTCCCGCTCATGGCAGCCTCATGTGTGTCAGAGTAGAACTGTGTTCCATGGAGTTTTCAGGGGCTGGTTTTTCAGAAGTAGATTTCCAGGCCTTTCTTCTGAGGTACCTCTGGGTGGGTTCGAACCACCAACTTTTCTGTTAGTAGCTGAGTGCTTAACCATTTGTGCTGCTTAGGGACTCTGAATTTCCAGATAGCTCTCCCCACTCTCCAGACTGTCTGCAGACTGGGAGGGCGTGGTGGTCACTGAAGAACAACCACCTGGGGCCCCGAAATTACTGGCTCTGCTTTCTGTTTGGAGCTTGATGCACTCAAAAAGACAGGTGCTGTGTTTATTCTCTTTCTAAGGCCTGGTGGTAAAAAACTCAGACATCATTGCCAATTGCGCATTTCCTACCCAAACTTTTGTCTTGCTGAGGGTTGGATTTACGTTTTTCTGTCTAATCCTTTTAGTTGAACATTTCCCATCCACTGTTCCACCAGGGCCTCACAGGAACCTCTGAAGCCAGAAAGGGGAACATTATTACCTGTAATGGTTTTAAAATGGGGGAAAATGAAGTCCCAGAGAGATGTGGTGTCTGCTGGAGGGCACAAGGAGGCGTGGGGGGGGGAGGGGTGTGTGTGCAGCTTGAACCCCTGCCTCTCTGTGCACTCTCCTCCATCCTCCGTGTCCCCCCATAGCAGCCTGGCCCCCCTGGAGCCCTGGGGCTGGGGTGGGAGTTGTTCATTCAGTGATATCTTCTGTGTGCAGCCATCTCTTACTGTCCCTTCCCTTGGCTCTTCTCACTTCCCAACAGGGAACCCCAACATTCCTAAACCTCGGCGAATCCTGCGCTCAGCTTGGGGGAGCAACCCCCACTTCCGAGGCTCCTATTCATATACGCAGGTGGGCTCAAGTGGGGCAGACGTGGAGAAGCTGGCCAAACCCCTGCCGTACACGGAGAGCTCCAAGGCGGCGGTGAGTGTGAGTGTGTGTGTGGGGGTGTGCAAGGTGAGTACGAGTGTGTAAGGGGGTGGGCGTGGGTATCTCACAGGGGTGTCTGGTGCAGGGTGAGGAAGGGAAGAGTTCATGGAGGAGTGGTAAAGGCAGACGAGGGTGGAAGGGCTCCTCTAGTGGAAGAGAAGACCAGAAGATGGCACTGACATCTGGAAGAAAAGATGGAGTCAAATTGAGACTTTACGGAACCATTCGATGCTGTGTTGTCCAGTGTGGTAGTCATTAATTTTAAATTAATTGAATTAACAAAAATTTAACTGGTAAGTTAAAAACTTAGTTCTTCTATAGCACTAGCCACATTTCAAGTTCAATAGCCACGTGTGGCTAGTGGCTACCATATTAGAGTGTAGAGCTATAGAACATTTTCATCATCGTAGAAAGTTCTCTTGGATGGCACTGACTCAATGGAAGTAAGTTTCTCAATAGGTTTTAGAAAATAAAATTGAGAATACTGACCCTCCCCCAAATTATTATTATTTTTTTGGTGTTATACTCCCTGAAGGAGCCCTGGTGGCACAGTGGTTGAAGCTTGGCTGCTAACCAAAAGGTCAGCAGTTCGAATCTATCAGCCGCTCCTTGGAAACCCTATGGGGCAGTTCTACTCTGTCCTATAAGGTCATGATGAGTCCGAATTGACAATGGGTTTTGGTTTTTTATATACTCTGAGAGAGAAAATAGTAAATCTAAGAGAAATAGTTGCATATATTTTTCCCTTCATAAAATGGGTTTCTTGTTTCTCCTCGAAGCATACAGTAGAAATTAATAATAATAATAAAATAACCAGTTGCTGTTGAGTTGATTCTGACTCAGGGAGACCCCATGTGTCCGAGTAGAACTGTGCTCCACAGGGTTTTCAATAACTGACTTTTTCAGAGATAGATCGCCAGTCTTTCCTACAAGTCACCTCTGGATGGACTTGAACGTTCAGCCTTTTGCTTAGCAGCTGAGCATGTTAGCAGCTTGCACCACCCTGAAACCTCTATGTACAATAAATTTTTGGAATGGTATTTAAAACAATTCTTTGGTGTAATTGGTGAAGAAGATTTCAGTCAACCAGCACATGTTGTGCCAGCCCGGCTATGTGCTCAGGGGGAAAAAGGAGAGGGCCAGCATTTAAAGAGAAAGAGGTCCCCAGAAAGGATCCTCCCTGCTGCCGCAGCATCCTCCCCAAAGAACAAATCTTACCTTGTTACCTGTACCAGATAGGACTAGTGCATGTAACCGAAAAATAAAACAAGCACAAAATAGCTGTGACTTAAACAAGATGGAAATTTACTTTGCTCATGCAGAAGGAAACCTGGAGACAGGGATCAGGACCCAGTATTGTTAGCATGTAGCTCCCATCTTCAAGGGTACCTTTGGTCCAACACGGCTGCTGAGGCTACAGCCTTTATGTCTGCATTTTAGGCTACAAGGAGGAGGAGAAGCAGACAAGCAAAAAGGAGAAATCTTGGAACTGAGTTCGGTATCTTTAGCAACAAGTGTACTTACAGCTCATTGGCCAGAACTTAGTCACATGACTATACCTAGTTGCTAGAGAGGCTGGGATAGGTCATTTATTCTGGATGGCAATGGACCCAGTTAAAGATCAAGGCTTCCTTACTGAGGAGGAAGAGGCAAATGGATGGAGGTTGGAGTCAATTTAACAACCTTGGTGGGCTCCTTGTTTGTGAGATGAAGCCTCACTACTCAAAGTGGGTGGCCCATGGACCAGCAGCACCAGCATCACCCGGGAGCTTGTTAGAAATGCAAAATCTCAGGCCCACCTCATACCTGCTGAATTAAAAACTGCTTTGTATCAGGATCCCCAGGTGATGGGTTTGCACATCCAGTTTTAGATGGCCTGGGATACAGCCCAGGCTTGGAATGCAAGAACGTGCACTTCGTCCAAACCCCACCAAGACAGCCTACTCCCTTTAAGTTGGGCTCTAACTGTACCAAAATGCTCTCAACCCCCTAAACCAGGCCTGCTCTGGTGCATTGTTGCCCCTACTTTTCCCTCTGCCTGAAATGACCTTTGCCTGTTCATTCACTTGGCATCCTCCAAGAACCACTCCAAATGTCCTGTCCTCTGGGAAGCTTTGTGCAACCCCCCTCGCAGTAGGCCTCTTTTCTGGGCTCTCAGCACCTCACCCCAGCACCCACCCCAGCACGCATGACACTGTTTAGTAATTGGGTTTCGTGTCTGGCTTCCCCACCAGCATGGCAGCTCCTCAAAGCAGCAGCCCGGTCACCTTTTATCTTCCAAGTGCCCAGAACAGTCCCGGGACCCTAATAGGGGCTCCATAAAGGTTTGTTAAATTACCACCTCACTTTATCGAGTGTGTTTCTTGTTCCAGGTTCTAAGTGCTTTAGGCTCATTATGTCACTTAATCCTTACAGCTGCCCTCAGAAGTAGGTGGTATAAACCCATTTTGCAGATGAGAAAATCGAGGCTTAGGGAGGTTAAAGCACTTGTCTGGGTTCTCTAGTAAGAGGCACAATGAGCCTTCGAGAGTACAGAGTCAGCACTCAGAACAACCTCATGGCGGAAAGATCAGAGGCCTGGATGTTTGGGAAGAAGCAGGGGAAGGGGGCCAGATGGCATGGGCAGCGCCTTATCCTCTGGAAGCAGCGGCACCTGCATCTCAGGTGCCTGCTCTCTGCTCTTGGACTTGTAGTATGGATTGGGGCTCTGGGAAGACAGTAGCTGCTTCTGTTCTGCCCTCATTCCTCTTTCCCTCACCAGCCCATGCAGGTGCTGTTCTCAGGGGAGGCCACCCATCGCAAGTACTACTCCACCACCCATGGTGCTCTACTCTCTGGCCAGCGGGAGGCTGCCCGCCTCATCGAGATGTACCGAGACCTCTTCCAGCAGGGGACCTGAGGGCCTTCCTCATTGCCGAGCGTGTTCCTTCAAGAACCACTAACTCGTGACTGCCAGCCCTTGCCCCCTGCTGCCATGTGCTCCTAATCTTCTAACCCTCTGTAGAATGGAGTTTTCTCTTTTGTAGAGATAGATGCCCTGACTGGCTTCAGACCTGGCCCTGTAGCTTTCCTTCTGGTCCTGACCAGGGTGGGGCTCATTGACTTACCTCTTCCTCTGACCCCTGACCTCCCTGTGCAGCCCTGTCTCTCCTGACTCATTATTGTAAGTGCCTTCAATACTTCGCATTTTGAGATAATAAAAAGAGGCCTACCTTTCCTGTGCTCCTCAGCTTCTCTCTTCTGTTGTCCTCAGCCCCTGTGTTTTCTTCTTTTTTTAATCATACCCCTGTCTTAGTTATCTAGTGCTGCTGCTGTAACAGAAATGCCACAAGTGGATGGCTTTAACAAACAGAAGCTTATTCTCTCAGAGTCTAGTAGGCTAGAAGTCCAAATTCAAGACATCAGCTCCAAGGGAAGGCTTTGTCTGTTGGCTCTGGAGGAAGGTCCTTGTCATCAGTCTTCCCCCGGACTAGGAGCCCCTCTACGCAGGAACCCCAGGTCCAAAGGACGTGCTGTGCACCCGGCACTGCATTCTTGGTGGTATGAGGTATCCCTGTCTCTCTGTTCACTTCTCTCTTTTATATCTCAAAAGAGACTGTCTCAAGACACGATCCAATCTTGTAGATCGAGTCTTGCCTCATTAACTAACTGCTGCCTATCCCACCTTATGGAGGTAGGATTTATAACACATAGGAAAATCACATCAGATGACAAAATGGTGGACAGTCACATAATACTGGGAATCATGGCCTAGCTAAGATGACACACATTTTTGGGGGACATAATTCAATCCGCCCTTTGGCCCCCCAAAATTCATGTCTTTGCCACATGTAAAACACATTCACCCCATCATATCATAGCAAAAGTCCAAAATCCAAAAACCCTCTTCATCTGTGAAATCTAGAATACAAGTTATCTGCTTCCAAAGTCCAATGGTGAAACAGGCACAAGCTAGACATTTCCATTAGAAGTGGGAGAAATTGGAAAAAAAGTATAACAGGCACCAAGCAATTGGCAGAACACAATTATATTAGCCCCCAAGGCTTTGAAAACAATCCTCTGTTCTCTGAGACAATTTACACAATGGCCCTGCCCTCCAGACTCTAGGTATTGGGCACACTGTCCAGATTATGAGTGGCGGTCCCTGGCCCTGGGGTTCAGCTTGGCTTTCCAGGCCCACTGGAACACCAGCCTTCGCTCCCTCAGCTTTAGGCACACCATTCTCCTAGTCCATCTGAGTGGTGACTGCACCCTTAGAAACACCAGAGGCTATGGATCTACCCTTTGAAGCCCCGTAGGTCTTGGCCATACCATTTGAGACTGAGGCAGCTTGACTTCTTGTGTTCCTTTTCTCTTCAGCTTCTGCTTCCTGGTTCCTTGGCTTCTCGGCCTCTCGGGCCTCTGCTGGGGCAAGTATTCCAAAGATCTGTAGCTCCACTGATAAGTGCCGGGAGGCACCCCACTCTACCAGTAAACTTTGGCCAGAAGGTACTCAGCTGTCTTGCTTCGTGGGTTGGCAAGCCTAGCTCCATCGATAAGTGCCTGGAGGCACCCCACTCTGCCAGGAAGCCTCCTGCACAAAGGCACTCAGCTCTCTCACTCTGGGGGTCAGCTCCAGCACTCTTTGGTGCTGGTCTCTTGGTTCTGCTGCTGCTGGTTCTCTGCTGCTGCTGGTTCTCTGCTGCTGCTTCTTGCCATCTGTGCCATCTCTGGTGTTAACGGTTCTCCTCACTGCCCTCCAAGTCCTCTATCCATTCACAGCTTTAAAACCGTTTACACATTTTAAGTATCTGTTAGAGCAGCATACTACTCTCTCAGTACAAAATACTGTCTTAGTTACCTGGTGCTGCTATAACAGAAATCCCACAAGTGGATGGCTTTAACAAACAGAGGTTTATTCTCTCACTGTCTAGTAGGCTAGAAGTCCAAATTCAGGGTGTCAGCTCCAGGGGAAGGCTTTTTCTGTCGGCTCTGGAGGAAGCCTCTTGTCAGCAATCTTCCCATGGACTAGGAGCCTCTCCACGCAGGAACCAAAGGATGCACTCTGCTCCCAGCACTGCATTCTTGGTGGTATGAGGTCCCTGTCTCTCTGCACCCTTCTCTCTTTTGTATCTCAAAAGAGATTTTCTCAAGACAATCCAGTCTTGTAGGTTGAGTCCTGCCTCATTAAAATAACTGCTGCCTATCCCACCTCATTAACATCATAGAGGTAGGATTTATAACACATATGAAAATCACATCAGATGACAAAATGGTGAACAATCACACAATACTGGGAATCATGGCCTAGCCAGTTTGATACACATATTTTTGGGGGATACAATTCAATCAATGACACCTCCTTTGAGTGAGAAGATGGTTGGGGAGCCATGGCCTGTCTGGGCCCCCAGAAGGAAAGTGCCTGCATTTCCTGGAAGGGGTGTCCCTGTACCTCAATGTGGTTGGGGCTATTTGCCTGTCTGCGTGGAGGCCCCTCAAGGATAAGGGTCCCTCTTCCTGCCAGACCCCAGCTCCTTCAGGCAGACCTGGTTCATCCGCTGGTCTTTGCCTGACTTCTCAGAGCCTGACTGGAAGATGAGGCCACTTGGAGTGGAGTGGAGTGAGTTCCATGGGAGGGGAGACCCTGCTTAGATGTGTTAATTATTATATCAGCATCACCTGCCCACAGGGCTTTGTGCCTGGCCCATGCTGCCATCATTTGGAAAGGTAGATAGTCTGGCCATTGTTTTGGCAGAGAGATATTCCCAACTGTCTCCCACTTGCTATATTCCAAGGACCTGCCAGTTATTGGGGGCTAGTCTGTTCTCTTTTTTGCTCAGTAAAAAAAAACATATCTATACACACACCTCCATACGCTCACCTTCATACACATACACCTACATACACTTACATATACTTACCCACATACAAATATACACACACAGACCTGCACACACACCCCCTACCTCTACACACATACTTACATATATTCACACTTACATACACCCACTCCCACATAGATACACATACATACATGCATATACATACCTATACACAGGTATATACACACATACACACCTGTACACATACAATTACATGTACAGAACCTTAAAGAACATGTAGTCATTTCCTTACTCCAGGTTTCTTGTGGTAGAGTTCCAAATCTATAGAAGTGAGGGGATGGGGTGGTGGAGAGAGGTGGGCTTACTGGTCTAACGATATATGATGGTTAAGGTTGTGTATCGACTTGGCTGGGCCATGATTCTCAGTGGTTTGGTAATTATGGTATAGTTTGGCAGCTATGTAATGATGTAATCACTTCCATAATGAGATCTGATATAATGTAAACACCTCCATGATGAGATCTGCTATGAGCAGCCAATCACTTGAAAGGGAGTTTCCTTGGGGGTATGACCTGCATCCAATATACGTAGACTTTCTGGCAAAGCTCCCTGGCTTTTGCTTTGCTCTGGATCCTGCATTTGGTTCGTCATCATCTGGCCTCCGGTTCTTGGGATTTGAGCCAGCAACATGTCATCTTACCTGCCAATCTTGGATTCATGAGCCTCTGCAGCCCGTGAGCCAGCTGCCTGTCGTCTGACCTGCCAATCTTGGGTTCATCAGCCCCTGTGACTATGTGAGTCAGGAGAAGCCTCCAGCCTGATGCCTGACCCAGGGACTTGGGACTTGCCAGCCTCTACAACTGCGTGAGCCATTTCCTTGAGATAAATCTTTCTCTTTATATATATGTGCTTCACAGGTTTTGCATCTCTAGAGAATCCAGACACCACATATGAGTTCAGGTCAGGCCCTCTTCTCATTTAGGGCATTGCCCTTGATGTGACCTTATGCCACCCCCAGGTTGTTGTGGAGTATGTCCAACTCACAGATACGCCTACACACGCCACCCTACCTGTACCCCTCTATGTTCTGGCCTATATTCACACCTAACAAGCATCTTGCTTTGCCAGGGTTGATGCACAGAAATCTTCATGGAGTTTATACTGGATTCGTAGTCACTTGCTGGCATAACTTTAAATGTAAACATATAAAATTTTATG
The DNA here is from genome assembly GCF_024166365.1 of Elephas maximus indicus. Taxonomy (NCBI): domain Eukaryota; kingdom Metazoa; phylum Chordata; class Mammalia; order Proboscidea; family Elephantidae; genus Elephas; species Elephas maximus. The sequence goes on from NC_064843.1 coordinate 42,825,494, forward strand.
TAAACATAATAAAATTTTTTTTGAATAGAGGATCTATCCCTGTGGTTCAAGCCCCAAAGCTACAAAAGGACACACTGTGACTTGTCTCCTCCCGCACCTGCCCCAGTTGCCACTGCTCTCCCCGCAACCCCACGTTGTTACTGTCTCGAGTGTCCTCTCAGAGATCTAAGCGAGCATAAACCTGTATCCTTCTCCCTCCTTTTTATGCAGAAGGTGACAAAGCATACAGCCTGTGCTTGTTTCCGGTAACAATGTACCTTGGCGATCTCCGCACAACAGCATTTAAACAGACCATGTAAATTGGGTGACACTCTTACTTTGGTTAGAGTGTGTCTCCTTCTTGACCGAATTACTCCACAGGGAGCCCCTTCTAGAGTTCGGCCTAGCATGCACTGAGCCAGCATGGACCCTCCCCAGTTCCTGGGTTTTCCCATCACCTGCAGTGGGCAGGACAGAAGCAGCCCATCGTGTAAAGATGGGGGTAGAAAACAATAATAAATAGATTCTCAGAATCACAGGTGTAGGACTTTTAGGACTCCATGCGGTGAAAGGGTAGGGGAATGTTTATTTGGTGACTGCATGTTGGGAACTCAGGTGTGAGTAAGAGGAGGCGGAGAATGTTTGCCTAGTGCTCACGGCCCGCAGGGCAGGACATCAGTCATAAACGATGGCACAGTGTCTCCTCATTTGACGTGCATGCCCATGCAGGCTGACAGGGGCCATGTGTCCCTGGGAGAAATGAAACCTCAGGGAAGTTCAGTAACTTGCCTGAAGGCCCTCAGTACGTGGTGATGCTGAGACTTGAACTGAAGTCTGCCTGTGTGAGCTCATTTTATGGGTGAGGAGAGGCTGGTGCCATCAAAACAGAGCCCATTGCTCAGGGAGAAACTGGAACAGCCACCCTGGAAGACTGTGGCTCTTGTTAGCTGCCGTCAAGTCAGCCCAGACTCATGGTGGCCCCGTGCACAACAGAACAACTGTTGTGCTCCGTAGGCTTTTCACTGGCTGCTTTTTCGAAGTAGATCACCAGGCCCTTCTCCCTAGTCCTTCTTAGTCTGGCAGCTCTGCTGAAATCTGTTCAGCGTCATAGCAACACACAAGCCTCGGCCGAGGATGAGTGGTGGTTGCGCATGAAGTGTATTGTCTGGGAATCGAACCTGGGTCTCCTGCATAGAAGAAAAGAAATCTACTACACAATACTGTGGCAGAGCCTACTTAAGCTGCCCATGTGCCTGCCAGCATTTCCACTCCTGGGCGTGTACCTGAGAGAAATGAGTCCATGTGCCCACCAAAAATACGTATAGGACTGTTCACAGCAACATAGCTCGTAATAGCTAGAAGTTGGGAACAGCCCGGATGCCCAGCAGCAGTAGAATGGATAAGTTGCAGTTATGTTCATCAGTGGAATACTAGATAGCAGTAAAATAAAGTGAACTGATATTTGCAACAACATGGGTGAATCTCAAAAACACTATGTTGAGTGAAAGAAGCCGGGCACTAAAGCCAGAGACCACATACTATATGATTCCCTTTGTAGAAAGTTCAAGAACCTGTAAAATTACCATCTGGTGTTAGAAGTGAGGGAGTGGGGTAGTGACTGGGAGGGGGCATGAGGTAACTTTCTGGGGTCATGGAAATGTTCCATATCTTGACCTGGGTGGTGGTTGAATGGGTGTATACATTGTTAAAAATGCATCCGATTGTACTGTGCACTTTACTGTATATATAACTCAATAAAAAAAGTTCAAAAAAGTTTGAAGACTCCCTTTCCCTCCCCTCCAGCCCAAAACACAGAGTAGATCTGGTTGTATAAAAACCAAACCATCTGCCAGCGAGTTGACTCTGACTCATGGTGACTCTGTGTATGTCAGAGTATAATTGTACTCCATAGGATTTTCAATGGCTGATTTTTTTGAAATAGATCACCAAGTCCTTTCTTCCGAGGCACCTTTGGATGGGCTCGAACCCCCAACTTTGAGTTAGCAGCTGAGTGCATTAACTGTTGCTACCACCCAGGGGCTCCTGGTTGTGTTTGCCCAGTGGGTTTTCTCCTAGCAGCAGAGATGATGCCTTCCTGAGAGGAGGAAAAGGAGGAACGCCCTACCCTCGCCCAGCTGCCTGGTGATAAGGGTTGGCCTCACGTTTACACAGGAAGTTACCGTTTACCAGTCCTCTTGTCTGTGTCCTGTCATCCTCTCTGTATCTGCAGCCACGGGAGGGAGGCAGGGATTGTCTACAGCAGAGGAAACTGAGGTTCCCAGAAGGGCTTGTGTGAAGACGCGCAAGGCCGCACAGCTTGGAGAGGATGTGATCTCGTGGGGGAGAGAGTGGCCTTGGGAGGATGTTAAGGGGAACCACAGGGACACACTCACAGGCGGGGACAGGTGTGGGGGAGTTTGCCAAAGCAGTCAGTCCTTGAGCCTCCTGCTTCCATGCCAAGTATTTGGGTGATTTACAGCTTCAAGAACAGATTCGAGGCAGATGAACAAGGACGAGCAGGAGCCCTTCAGAAGTGAGGAGAAACTAGTACAGGCATGAACACAGGGTGACTGCCTTGCTGTGACTGTTTCTTTCCCTTTTCTTAAATTCTATAAATGGTTTTATACGAAGCCTGAGACAACCTTGTACACTAACAAAACTCAATATGGTAAACACTTATCTTTGGTAATGCTCTATTATCCCGAAAAAACAAAAGCTACTGGTAAAAAACAGGCAAAGGAGAGGATGGCTTTCTCCGGAACGAAAAATTCCTGCCTTAATGCAGAATTGTTTAAAAACTGAAGAATGAATATTGAACTGAAATGTTAAAATAAATAGAGGGACTTTATTCCTGGGGGGATAGAGATCCTTGGAGGGGGACACCAGGACACACCATGTGTTCACCTGGACCTTAACACTCAATCTATGGCTTGGCTCTGCTGTGCCTGTTTCTGAAGCAGCCTTGGCATTGACCAAAACCCAGAAGGCTCTACCAGGGCTGGCAGATGTGGCGTGCTTGGGCCAACACCCATGCCGACGGCTGGAGAGGAAGGCGCTTTCCTGGCACCGGCTTCTACGTAGAACGAGTTGTGTGATTTCTGGTGCTGCAGGCATCAGGGACTCCCTCCCTGGTCATGGTGTTCAGTTGTGACTTTGTGGAAGCCTCACAATGTTTCCTTCAGAGGCCTGGGGACTTGGCAGAAACTGGCTTTCCACCTTTGCTGCCATGTGACAGGTGAGCACGGTGTTATCTCCCAGAACATGAGAGCTGCCCGGAGAACCAGGCTCTCCCACAAACAAATGTACGAGTGAGGCGCCTCTGGTCTGAGTCACCCTGGTCCTGTTGGAATGAGCTCAAGGGAAACCCCAAGGTGCAGAGGTGGGCTGCTGACTGAGTTCTTCAGAACCTCCTGTCTTAATTGATGGCTGGCCAGACATAATGGTAAAGTCACATGAGGCTGGTTCCTTATAATGACTGGGCTGGGCTTGTTTTTGAGGCCACTCTTGATTGGTGAAGGGCAATCAAACCAGCAACAAACAGGAAGAGTTGTCCCCCTACAGACAGCCAGAACATTTAATCTCATTTATAAGACAGGAAGGGGGGTCACAGCCCCATTTCATCCTATTTAACTGGACATTGATGGATACAAAGCCCTTCTCACTTCCCACAATTCTAGTATGTTTGTTTAACATGGATTTTGCAAGAGTGTTCAAAATCTGGAACTTTATCAAGAGATGCTAAGTATCAGGCATATTTTATTTATGTGAAAAGTGTGCATATGATTTTGATCTGTTGGATTTCACTGCAGACCCCATCACTCTTTTTTGTCCTAGATCTGCCACCTTGTCCCCTCCCACATGTGGGGCACATGGGGTCACACCATCATCTGTCCATCCCTAGTTCAAGGCCATGGGGCCACCTAATGCTTTATAGCTCTTCTTATTTGTGAGCTACTTCAGTGCCCTTTCCAGCTACATGAGACAATGGTTCTGCTTCTTGGCTTAAATTGGTTTGGATTTCTGTTACTTGCAATCAGTCGCGACTACTTAAAGTTGATACCAGGAGTGGGGTTGTACAATCAATCAATCATTTCGCTGAGTCTCTTTCTGATACTTTCAACGCTCTTGCCTCCTGTTCTGTTGAATCCAATAATAATCTCAATCATGGATCAATCCAGTTGTCTGATGTCTCCACAGCTATGTCTGGGCCACCAACAGTACTGCTAGAGAAAAACAGGGAGCCATGCCCTGCTGGCCAAAACAAAGCAAAAGAAAACAAAGCAACACTGCCTACAAGATCTTTCCATGGACTTAACATTTCTAAGCAGAACTCTTGATCCACCCCGTCTCAAATATCACCAACCCCTGTTGTCAGTTGCTGTTAAGTTGCCTTCAACTCATTGTGACCCCATGTAATTGCACAAATTGTTGCCAGGTCCCACACCATCTTCATGATCATTGGTGTGTTTTAAGCCCATGGTTGCAGTCATTGAGTCAGTCCATCTCATTGAAGGTTTCCCTCACTGTCACTGACCCTCCACTTTTACAAACATGAAGATCTTTTCCAATGATTGGTCCCTTCTGATGGCATGTCCAAAATAAGTTGAATTCTCAGACAGTGACTCTGGATAATTTTCAGAAGCAGATAACTAGCCTTTTCTTCCTAGTCTGTCTTAGTCTGGAAACTCCGCTGAAACCTGTCCACCATGGGTGACCCTGCTGGTATTATGAAATAGCGGTGCCACAGTTTCCAGCATCATAGCAACATGCAAGCCACCACAGCATGACAAATCGATGGGTGGTGGCACTAACCCTAGTCTTCTCCAGTTGAGTAAGTGTTGCCACTGTCTGTCTCAGGGCAAACACCCGAGTCATCACTGACTCCTCTTTTTCTTTCACGCTTCACATATCATCAGATTTGCCATCATCAAGTCTTGTGGATTCTACCTACAAAACACATCCCAAATCTAACTGGTGTGAGCAACATCAAACCATCAACAAACAGGAAGAGCTGTCCTCCTACTAAGGTGCTTCCCACCTCCTCCACTGCCCCTCTCACCTCTGCCCTGGGTGACTACATTAGCTTCCTAAGTGAGTCGCTTCTTCCACACTTGCCCCTTGCAGTCTGTTCTCCACACAGCAGCAAGTGTGATCTTTTGAAAATAGGAATCTAGTCGCATCCCTCCCCTAGTCTCCCATGACCCATCACACTAAGGATGAAAGGTGATTTCCAATATCCTACGTGATGTGGCCCTGGTTCCTGTCTCCTACAACTCTCCCTTTCTTTTGGCCTGGGCTGTCCCCTTTCTCTGGGATGCTTTCCTCACAGGTATTTCCAAGTCTCTTTCCCTCCTACTTTCAGAGCTCTGCTCAGATGCCATTTCTCCAGGAAGACTTCCCTGAGCACAGAGCACCAGTTTCCACAGCACTCTCGTGGCTCGCCCTGTTTCTTCACAGCACTTCCCCTGATGATATGTCCCCCCTCCTCCAAGAGCAGCTGGAACCAGCTTACCCCGTTTTCGAAAACATTAAGAAGGACAACAAAATTAAGCAATCCTTAATAAAGTTCCTATAGAAAACTCAGTCACAGGATAATACTCAGTTCTCTTTCCCATGTCATTGGCGATCCCGAGCTCCCATATTCTCTGGAGAGTAAGCAGTAGTTTTGCTGAACATTGTCAGTACTCAGAGCGCCTGTGTACACGTGCAAACCAGTAGATCCTACTGCACGTACTAACATTCTTTGCTATCTAGCACCCTAAATGTAACTGACGTTATTTCCATGTTTATTTGTTTACTATCTATCCAACCCCTCCACACCCAAATGTGAGCTCTATGTTCATTGCTGTGTGTCCAGTGCCCACACAGGGCTGGCACAGTAAAAATCCTAAAAAACCAAACCTGTTGCTGTTGAGTAGATTCCGACTCATAGTAACCCTATAGGACAGAGTAGAACCGCCCCATAGGATTTCCAAGGAGCAGCTGGTGGATTCAAACTGCTGACATTTTGGTTAGCAGCTGAACTCTTAACCACTGTGCCACCAGGGCTCCGCTATCAATAAAGATTTTTAGAATGAATGAACAAGCGAAAGGATAAGCCAAGCTGAGTGGTGCCAACCCAGAGACCCAAACTGACCGCCAGCCACCCAGCAGTCCTCCTGGGTTTCCCTGATCAGTTTCTATCCTCCCGTCCTGTTAAACTTCTCACCCCCCTGCCTCTTCATTGTCAACGGGCAACAACGTGGTCTCCTGCTTCACAGAGAAAATAGAAGCCACTCAGTAGCGGCTTCCAGACCAATCCACAAACTCACCTGCACTAGCGCCCATCCTTTTAGACCTCTCTCGGATCATGAAGACGAGGGCCCTGCCTCTCCCGGGGTGACCCTCCACATGGGCTCCAGGCCCAAACTCAGGGACCTCGCTGTGTCCATTCCACTCCCCCCATCTTGGATCTCTCTAGTCTGTCCTTCTCATCCATATTGAAATACGCTCATGTCTTTCCGTGACTCCAGCGTCCGCTTACTATCACCCTCCCTTGCCCCTTGCCTCCTCTTCACAGCCAAGCTTCACAGTAGCGTTGTCTACATTTGCTGGTTCCACAACCTCACTCTCCCTGCCCTAGCAGTTGTTGTTGTTGTGAGTCTCAGGCTGCGGAGCAAGGTTCAGGCAGACTGAGTTGGCTTCCCTCTCCCGGTAACTAAGAGAGGCGAGGTGCAGCCCGCGGCCTCCTCGCCCGCAAAGATCCTTCTACTCTACAAGCATGAGCAACCTCGTGGGCTGAGCCACGTCCTCTGCCGCCATCTGCTGGCTTTATGGGAACACAGCACCCTTGCTGCACGGTGAACCTCTCTCCTGGATTTTGAGGTTTTTTGTTTTTAATTAAACCACAAGAAGTGCTTTTAATTAATATCTAATAAACGAAGGGGAACCCTGGTGGCGTAGTGGTTAAATGCTACGGCTGATAACCAAAGGGTCGGCAGTTGGAATCCACCAGGCGCTCCTTGGAAACTCTGTGGGGCAGCTCTACTCTCTCCTATAAGGTCGATATGAGTTGGAATCGACTCGATGGCACTGGGTTTGGTTTTAGTGGTAATAAATGAAGAAAGCAATATTATAAAATTCTAAAGCATCATTGAATTTTTGTAACACTAAAAAAGAGGTCCTGTAACCCTGAAGATCAAATATTTTACTTCTTTTGTTCATACATCACGTTTTTATTGATTTCCTTTTGTGTGCCAGGTTCTCTGCTAAGAAAACCAATCGATACCTCATTTAAAAAAGTCGGCTGTTTGCTAAGTAAGGAAGGAAGGAAATAAATTAAAAAAAATTACAATGGTTACATGTGTGGATGTAAAATGTGCATGGGAGGAGCAAGTCTTAGGTGTGAATACATCTACTGTGTCCCATTACATCTGGCTTCCTTGTGAGAACAAAAGATCACATTTATTTTAAAAAATTTAATAAGCTTATATATTGGAAGTATAATTGTACACAAAGATACACACACCCTGAGTGCAGAGCTTCATGAATTCTGAACATACCCACGTGGGTTGGTTTTTAGTGCAAACCTTGGTGGCCTAGGGGTTAAGTGCTAGGGCTGCTAACCAAAGGGTCGGCAGTTCAAATCTACCAGGCGCTCCTTGGAAACTCTATGGGGCAGTTCTACTCTGTCCTATAGGGTTGTTATGAGTTTGAATCCACTTCGGGGCACTGGGTTTGGTTTTTTTTTGGTTTTGCTAGTGTAACTGAAATATCACAAGTGGGTGGTTTTAAACACAGAACTTTATCTTCTCACAGTTTAGGAGGCTAGATGTCAGGACACCTGCTCTAGAGGAAGGCTCTTTCCTGTCCTCTCTCAGGGAAAAGTATCTCCTCAGCTTCTCTAGCCCTGGTGTTATTTGGTTCCTTGGCAGTCTCCATGTGTCCTCTATTTTCTCCAATTTGTGCTTGCTTGTCTCTGTTCCTACGCTGCTTTTTTTTACGTAACTCAAAGTGATGTTTCAGAAACACCCTGTGCTGATAAGGCCTTGTTACTATAACAAAGAAAACCCTATTCCCAGTGGGATTACATCCACAGGTATAGCGGTTAGGATTCTAACACATATTTCGGGAACATAATTCAATCCATAACACCATGTAACTAGCACCCAGAACAAGAACCAAAAGTGTCCCTCGTACCTGTTCCAGTCCTTACCTCCCCCGACCAAGGGTCACTGCTTTCTTGACTTCTAATGCCTTAGATTAGTTCATGCCTGTTTTTGTATTTTAGGTAAACATACCCTGTTATATTAGATTTCTTTAGCTCACAGTTACATCTGTGAGATTCATCCATGTTATTTTGTGTAGCAGCCATTTGTTTATTCTCATTGCTGGATAATATTCCATTGCGTGGTATGTCATGACTTGTGTATCTGTTCTCCTGGTGATGGACACTGGAATTGTTTCAAGTTTTGGTCGTTTAAGACAGTGCTGCTATGAACATCCGAGGGCATGTCTTCTGGTGAGCGTTTGTATGCATTTCTATTGGGTGTATACCTAGGAGCGGAACTGACAAGCCGTCAGGGCATGAGTAGGTTTCGCTTTAGTAGTTTTCCAACTACAACCATTTTACATTCTCACTAGCAGCGTTTGAGAGTTCCAGTTGCTCCACATTCTTGCCAACACTTGGTATCGTCAGTCTTATTTTATTTTAGCCATTCTGGTGTTTAGGTAACTGTATTAGTTTCCTGTTGCTGATCTAACAAATTACCACAAACTTAGTAACTTAAAACAACACACATTTATTTTCAGTTATGCAGGTCAAAAGTCTGAAATGGGTTTCACTGGGGTTTATAAAATCAAGTCTTGGCAGGGCTGCATTCCTTTTCCAGCTTCTAGAGGCTGCCTGCACTTCTGGACTCCTGGCGCCTTCCTCTAAATTCAAGCCTGCGGCATAACATCTTCCAGTCTCTCTCTGACTCTGACCCTTCTGCCTCCTCTTTCACTTATAAGGAACCTTGTGATTACATCGGGCTCACCTTGATAATCCAGGATAATCTCCCTGTTTTAAGGCCCTTAATTGCGTCTGCAAAATCCCTCTTGCCATGTAAGGTAACATGTTCACAGGTTCTGAGGATTAAGATGTGGACATTTTTGTGCCATTATTATTCTGCCTACCAGTCACGTTTCTTTTCAAGTTCAAGGTATAATGGCTCCCAGCTCCCACATTCCATGCGGTAGAAGTGTCGTAATTCTTCTTGGTCCCCCTTCAGGAGTGTTGACACTGTGTCATTAACCATCTTCCTTTGTCTCTTGTACATGCAGATCTCAGAAAAGGTAAATGAACCAACCTCCTTCTAGTTAACATCACAATGGCTGATTGGCTGGAAGGCTCTGTGGCCCTCATTACCACTAACACATGTTTGGAGCCACCATGGATACCAGGGCACCAAGCACCAGGCCTTGGTAGCCAAGGCTCAGTGAGCTGAGGCCCCTGGACATCCCCAGAGCTGGCTGCCAGGCCCTGTCCATTCCCTACCATGTTAAATTGACTTCTCATCTCCACTCATTCTCCATCGCCATCCTTTGTTAGTGCTGGTCAAATAGGTGAGTCAAAAGCAATGTGACTGAAATCAAGACCTCTCTAAATTCTTTTTCTTCAGTGTACACCTTGTTTCCTTTTTTGTTTCAATTTTGGACAGGATTACTTGTATCAAAGCTTTTAAATCTCGGTGAAACACCTTTGCTTTTTGTCCACAGCCTCCTTATCCCAGGTGTGGTCCCCAGAGCAACAGCACCAGTATCTGCTGGGAACTCACTAGAAATACAGAGTATCAGGCTCTACCTCAGACCTGCATCAGAATCTGCATTTTAACAAGACCCGGGGGTGATTTGTGTGTGTGCTAACCTGCACTAATGGCCTCACTAATGGGCTCAGCTGTGCTCCTCGGCCCTTAAGCCCAAGCCCACTGCCATTGAGCTGATTCTGACTCATAGAGACCCTATCAGATGGAGTAGAACTGCCCCATAGAGTTTCCAAGGAGCACCTGGTGGATTCAAATTTTTGGTTAGCAGCCAAACTCTTAACCACTACGCCACCAGGGTTTAAGACCAAAAAAAGAAAAAAAAAAAACAACCAAAAGCACACCCATTGCCACTAAGTAGACTCCGACTCATAGTGACACCACAGGTCACTATAGTGACACCATAAGAGAGAGTAGAACTCCCCCATAGAGTTTCCAAGGAGCACCTGGTGGGTATGAACTGCTGACCTCCTTAGCACCTAACCACGACCAAGGTTTCCAAGGCAGCAGGGGTTCATTACCTCCCCAGCCTTCACTGTCATTCATTCCTAGAGTTCATGGCTCCCTCTGGGGAGAGTTTACCTGCTGTGTCTAAGTTATGGAGCCCTGATGGTGCAATGGTTAAGAGCTCTCTTGCTTAACCAAAATGTCAGTGGTTGAACTTATCAACCTCCCTGCAGGAGAAAAGACCTGGTGGTTTGCTCCCATAAAGATTGCTATTAGAATGAAACATTGCCCTGTCCTGTGCGATCCTCACAATACTAGGTACTGATAGCCTAGGAAACCCCATAGGGCAGTTCTCTGTCATGTGAGTCGGCAAGGACCTGCTGGCACACAACAACCAGTTATTGCGTAGGCAGGTGTTTGATCTTACCTTGTGAGTATTCCAGGGCTGGGATGGCCCTCTATGTTTTTTGCATGTCTAGAGCCTTGCTTTTCAAATTGTGGTCTGTGGACCTGTAGCAGAGATCTCACCTGGGAGCTAGTTAGAAATGCAGAATCGTAGGCCCCATGCCAGACCTGCTGAATCAGAACCTGCATTTTTAACAAGTTCCCCAGTGATTTGATTGTACAGAAAAGTCTGAAAAGTACTGTTGACACCACTGGTTTGTAGCCCTGGCCAGACATTAGAATCATCTGGGGGAGACTGACAATACAGCCTAGCATGCGGATCTTACCCTAGCGTTGTGGTTCCCAGCCTTGGCTGCACACTGGAATTACCTGGCAAGCTTTAAAGGCCCCGGATGCCCGGCCCAGCCCAGAGCTGCTTTTTTAAGTAGTCTCGCCCCTGTGTGCTTGAATGTTGGCAGCAGTCCCTGCTTCTGAATTCCATCAGGAGTTTCCTCATGGCTTCTCCTACCATAATGGCTTTTACTCTGGGAGTCAGGGAGCCAACGAGGAGAACTTGAGTGTTGTCAAGGATATCTGCTCCGGCTCTTCACCCAGGAGCTGGGGAAATGGCCCAGGAGGGGTCCGGGTCTCTCAGGCTACCACCAGGCAGACTTGGGTCATCGTTCCATTAACTTTCTACCTGCGTAGCCCCCTCTCTGATCAGTATCTAGTCGTCCCTGGAAGTTTTTTTTTTTTTTCTTTCCCCAGTGAGCAACCACATAGATAAATGGTCTCAGGTCTCTTTTGTGGGGTTGTGTTGTCGTTAGCTGCTGCCAAGGTGACTCCGACTCATCACAGCCTCATGCACAACAGAATGAAGCATTGCCCAGTCCTGGGCCATCTTCAAATCCATTGTTGCGGCTGCTGTGTACTTTGAGTGCTTTCTAACCTAGGGGGCTCATTTTTCAGCATTATATTGGGCAATATTCTATTGTGATCCATAGGGTTTTCATTGGCTAATTTTCAGAAGTAGATTGCCAGGCCTTTCTTCCCAGCCTGTCTTAGTCTGGAAGCTCCGTTTTAACTTGCCCACCATGGATGACCCTGCTCGGGTTTGAAATCCCGATAGCACAGCCTCAGAGCTAGCCACCGCAGTATGACAAGATGACCGACAGGTGGCAGTGTGGTGTTAGAGCAAAGCCCTTCTTCAAGTGTGCCCAGCCTCCCCTTCATCCGAGGAGCCCTGGGACACCGCGCTCACTTGGATAAATGCATTCTGCGGGTTATACCATTCTCCAGGAGTAACGTTTTAGGCAATCTTTCATCATTTCTATTTCCTTAAACTTGCCATTTTATGTCCTCGGACAGTTATTTTATTACAGTCAACTCTCCACACCACCACAATTCAATAAAGCATCTTAGCCTGTGCAGCAAGGGAATTATCTTCTGAACTGGCAGAGAGAGATTCGATTAGGTCCCCTTGCTATGTCTTCTAAGTCTCTTTTAGTCTATAACAGTCCTCCCTCCTTTTTCCTTCAAATTTTTATACTAAAGTATAGCCCGCTGGCCAGGGAAAGGAGCCCTGGTGGTATAGTGGTTAAATGCTTAGCTGCTAATCAAAAGGTTGGCACTTTGAACCCACCAGCTGCTCTGCAGGAGAAAGATGTGGCAGTCTGCTTCTGTAAAGATTACGGCCTTGGAAACCCCATGGAGCAGTTCTACTCTGTCCTATAGGGCCACTGTGAGTTGGAATCAACTCGACAGCGATGGTTTTTTTTGGTTTATAACATACAGAGAATTACTCAGAATATAAATGTATGATCCATAAAATATCGGCTTGAACAGTTTTATGCTGCAGACCAGGTAAAGAATTAAAACATTGCCAGCATTCCCAAAGCGCTTTCTGGGACCCCTCCTAAACACCAATTCTTCCCGTTTCCCCAAAAAACTTCTAACATTGTCATTTTGATTTGTTTGCCTGACCCGAATCTTACATAGTTGGAATCACACAGAAAAATGTATTCTTTTGAGCTTGGCTTCTTTCATTAAGCATCATATGCATGAGCTTCATTCATGTTGTATGTGGCTATAGTTCATTTTCACGCAGACCACACTTCCTGACCTAATCTTTTCTTGATGGACATTGTGGATGAAGGGGAGGGTGGGTTCTAGAACCAAAACCCCAGAGCAGTGGATAGATTGAGAAGAGCTCCAGGGAATCAGAAATCTGATCCTCAGACCACTGGCCAGTAGCATATCCACTCTCTGGATGTGACCCGGCTTCCCACAGTTACACCTTTCTGTATACCTGGAGTAGTTATCCCAGACATTGTTCCATAGCTCTCCCAGCCTCTGGTCCCACCTCCATTTAGGAACTTCTGCTTGCTGAAAGCAGGCTGGCCCTCATCAGTCCTAGAGTCCAGACCCCTCAGGATGCCCCTGGGTTGGTCATTAGTTGCATTCTAGGGGCTCCTGGAGGGAGGTTAGAGTAGGTAGGGTATACCAAAAACCAAAACAAACCCATTGCTGTCAAATCAATTCTGACTCATGGCAATCCCACAAGCAGAACTGCCCCATAGGGTTTTCTTGGCTGTAATAATTATGGAAGAAGATTTCCAGGCCTTTCTTCCATGGCATCACTGGATGGGTTAAAATTGCCAACCTTCAGGTTAGCAGTTGAGTGTAAACCGGTTGCCATGAGAAGGAATGAACTCGGTGGTGACCGATAGAGCAGGGTAAAGGGGACTAATTCTGCCGGAAGAGCCAGCTCTCCTTCGATAGATAGAATGACCCAGCAAATATTCAATGACTTTCCTCTCCTCGGAGTAGAGTATGTTCTCCTGCCCCATTGACTTTGGGCGTGGCTATGTGACTTCCTTTGGCTGATGCATGTGAACTGAAGGGGTGTGACGTGAGCAGAAGCTTCAAACATGCTTGCACAGTTGGGGTGGGCCTCTTGTGTGCTTGCCGTTTGTCATGAGAAGAAGTTGTCCCAGACAGCTGATAATTCAAGAAGGCTATGAAGGAGAGGGGGAATAGAGCTGAGCCCATAACAGCCTGGAACCAAATCTAGGACCTGCAGACAGAAGCATAAGCAAGAAAAAGAAATGCTTGTTGTTGTAACCAGTGAAGTTAGGGGTGATTTGTTTTGCAGCATTATTGTGACAATAGCTGACTGACATGCCTTTTTTTGGATGAGACATCCAGCCCAAGGGTACCCACCATGGATATTTCTGGGCACTGAAGATAGAACGAGCAATGGGTCTGGAGACTGAGAAGCCACCCAGGTACAAGAGTGGCTCAGTTCAAGCAAAGGGACTTGGTAGGAGTGGGCCAGGGGGTTTGGGCCCCTGAAGATGTATTTCATGTCTTGGCCCTGGCCCAACGAACTGGAGGAGATCCAGTGGGCGTTCTTTTAATTCTGTTCTGTTCAACAAAGGGAAAGTCTTCTTCTACCACTGCTGCCCAGTTCTCAGCCAAAGAGCAAGAACTTCATTCTGAACTTTGTTTAGAGCTGCTCGCCACTCCTTTTCCATCAACCTAGCATCTGACAAATGACAATGTTCTACCCTGCTCTTTTGGGAAAACCCTGGTGACGTAGTGGTTAAGAGCTACGGCTGCTAACCAAAAGGTTGGCAGTTGGAATCCGCCAGGTGCTCCTTGGAAACCCTGTTGGGCAGCTCTACTCTGTCCTATAGGTTCACAATGAGTCAGAATTGACTCAACAGCAACAGGTTTTGTTTTTTTACTCTGCTTTTGAAGTTCCTGGGTGGTGCTATCAGTTAGCGCTCAGCTACTAACCAAAAGGTTGGTGGTTCAAGTCTACCCAGAGGCACCTTGGAAGAAAGACCTGGTGATCTACTTCCAAAAGGTCACAGACATTGACAACTGTATGAAGTGCAGTTCTGTTCTGAAACACATGGGGTCCCCATGAGTCAGAATCAACTCAATGGCAACTGGTTTGGTGTTTTTTTTTTTTCTTTTTCACTTTGCTCTCAAAATCTCTTCTGAATCCAGCACTTCCTACCCCCTTTACCTGATATATGTCTTTTGCTTATCACAATCTAACACACTGTATATTTTGTTTATATTATTTATTACCTATTACTCTTGTCTCTCCTAGAATGAGAACTCCAGTGGTGGGGGGAGGGACAGATAATTTTTTCTCTTTTGTGTACTGATGTATCCCTCGCTACTAGGCACATAGTAGGAGCTCAGTAAATATTATCAAACGGATGCATTATTCGATGTCCATCACCTGCCATTTCTTGATGGCAGAGCATACTGGCTGGTTGAAGGGTTTCATAGGGCACCTAGGCCTTACCTGGACAGGTGTAGTTCACAGCTTGGGTTGGGGGACGCCAACTGCCTAATATGCAGGGGGCCCAGGCCTTTGGCACTTGTAGGCTTGTCCATGGGGGTGACTCTAACTGCTTGGGAATAAAAGTTCAGTACGAAATGGATTCATGATGGATAAAGTCAGAGACAAACGAAGTCAACTTAAAGGCTCAGAGCAGGACAAAAGGCTGGGACCGAAGCATGAGTCAAATGGGAGGATGGAGAGGGATGCATCATAGAAACAGGTAGGATGCACTGGGAAGTAGAGCCCTGGCCCAGGGACCATGCCCCATGCCTGGTGACACTAAGTAAATGATTCTTCCCATTAAACACCCAGCTCAGCCTCCAAGCTCACTAAGTGGCTTTCAGACCACAGTTGTCTTCCCACCAAGCCCAATTATTATCATGAGAATATTGACTTGAGTAATAGTTAAGCTATATTTCTCATTGTAAATGAGCACTTTGGCCTTGGGTTCATGAACTTCATTCCCTAGTGAGCAGGTAGTCCATGTCAGCTTATATGGGACTGGTAACTGTGCAACACTGATCAGACCCATTTTCTAGCCCTGTAATACTGAGGACCAGCACCTTGGTGGGGGCAAGTTCATCAAGTGAAAAATATCCTACTAAGGCTCTTGGGGGGGGCACTGGTAGTGCAGTGGTTAAGCACTCAGTTGCTCAATGAAAGTTTGGTGGTTCGAATCCACTAGCCGCTCTGCAGGAGAAAGATGTGACAGCCTGCTTCTGTAAAGATTTACAGCCTTGGAAACCCTTTGGGGCAGTTCTACTCTGACCTATAGAGTTGCTATAAGTCGGATTCGACTAGATGGCAGTGGGTGCGTTTGAAAGCCTTTT
Source organism: Elephas maximus indicus (assembly GCF_024166365.1). Lineage (NCBI taxonomy): Eukaryota > Metazoa > Chordata > Mammalia > Proboscidea > Elephantidae > Elephas > Elephas maximus. The sequence goes on from NC_064843.1 coordinate 42,841,279, forward strand.
GGGCCACAGCCAGCCAGTCAGATATTTCCTGGCGTTTCCCTTTCCTTTCCCTAAGTGTCTTTCAAAATCTTCCATGCTTCCTTGGTCAATCTGGGAAGATGTCGTAGAGGCAGAGGGTTTCCAGAATAACCCTTTTGTGTTAGGTTACTAGCAAGAGGGAAACTCTTAGCTTAAGCTGCTTGTAGCTTAGATAATTGGGTATAGGCTTGGAATGTGTTGAATAGCATATGCAGCAGATGTTGAGAGCTGCCTGCCCGATATCTGATCTCTGCTTCTTCCGGCTGCTGGCTCCTCATTTGGCAATGTGCCCAACTAGGGCAATGACCTCCCTGAGGTGCGATGGATCACTTATATGGCCTTTCTTGCCATGGTCTTGTAACTCCTGCCCAAGTGAATGGGTGAGACTATGCACATATGGTAATTGTGGCCCACCAAGGGCATTGGTCCGTTTTGCCATTCGGCTTAGCTTAAAATGAACAATCTCAGAGGTGGAAAGGGAAGATCTTGTCACCATCAAGGAAGAAGAACCAGGAGTGGAGCATGTCCTTTGGACCTGAAACCCCTGTGCTGAGACCCTTCTAGACCCAGGAGACACAGAGAGAGCTATAACACTGAAGATGGCAAGACAGCAAGAAGTAGTGGCAGAGAAATGGCAGAAGAGAAATGGCAGCAGCAGAGGCAGCAGAACCAGGAGACTGGCAGGAGACAGCGTGGTGGGCTTTCCAGCCCACAGAGGGAGAAAACGGAGTGCCTTCGGGCAAGAAGCTTGCTGGAGGAGAAGGGTGCTTCCAGGCACTAGGTGGAGTGAGGCTTACTGACCCACAGAGCTAGAGCTGAGCGTCTTGTGGTCAAGGCTTATTGGCAGAGGGGGGTTCCTTGGGGTACTTATTGGAGAGCTAAAAGAGCTTTGTAACACTTGCCCGAGCAGGCCAGAGAGAGACTTGCCTGTGGGCATAGCTGAGAACAGGCTGTCCTGACAGAAGAACTGTATCCTGAGTGTTCCTGAGCCTGAATTGTAACTTGTTATTTCCCTAACAAACCCCATAATCGTGAGTATTGTCTGTGAGTTCTGTGTGGTCACTGCAATGAATTACCAAACTCAGCAGACAAGTAGAGAGTGCCGTGGGAAGCAAAGTTGGTGTCAGAATCAGTAAAGATGGCAGAGAGTATGGCACTATCGCTAGGTCCGAGAAAGTTTGTGGCTTGCATTAAAGTAGAGACAATCATAACTGGGATAAAAAGTGTTTTAGTAATTATTCAGAAATTTTATTCAACCCCGTTGCAGGTGATTGGTTGAATGAGATGTAATAAAGGAAAACATAGAAATGGAAAAAACAAAACAAAATAAAATGAAAGAATTGGTAAAGATGGCAGAGAGAGGAGGCATATCTGAGTTCCACCTCATAGGAATCAGCCTTGGCCTTTTGATCTTGATTCTCCTCCCCTCTCATGAAGTTAGAGGAAGTCAGATGCCACTCCCATGCCATTCCTATGCCCCTGTTGCTCTAAAATAAGGGTTTCTCTGTAAAGGGAAAGAGAGTAAATATTTTGGGCATTGTGGGCCAAGAGGATATTATTTATTAGATTTTATATAATTTTCATGTGTCATGAAATATTATGGCCAACAAAAAATGCCCAGGTGATGGTCATTGAATAATGTATACACTTGATGATATTTACTGAGCACCTAATATATGCCTAATAGGTGGGTGCCATGGATTGAATTGCTTTCCCCCCAATATTGTCAACCTGGCTAGGTCATGATTCCCAGTACTTGTGTGGTTGTCCTCCATTTTGTGAGCTGACATAATTCTCCTCCTTTTTGTGATGTTCAATGGTTTGGCAGCTATGTAATGATGTAGTTTGGCAGTTATGTAATCATGTAGCCAAACCCCCCAAAAAAAAAAAATACAAACCTGTTGCCATCAAGTCAATACCAACTCATAGCAACCAAATCATGTAGCCATTCTCCATTTTGTGTGTTGTAAATCCTAAAACCTCTATGAGGTGGGATTAGGGTGATGTATACCTTGAGTTTCATTCTTACTAGAGTCTTGCATTCTTACTAAAGTCACCACACTCCTTCAAGTCACTGCCTTACTCAAGTCACTCCCTTGCACAAGCGATAAAGGAGAGAGAAGTAAGCAGCGCAGGAGGGATCTCACTACCACCAAGAAAGAAGAGCTGGGAGCAGAGCACGTTCTTTGGACCTGGAGTCCCTCCGCTGAGAACCTCCTGGACCCAGGGGAAGACTGACGCCAAGACACATAGAGATCTCCAGGGAACACTGGGCCCACAGATGTTGAAAGGAGACATGGACCTACCCTCAGAGCTGACAGAAAGGGAATACCTTTCCCTAGAGCTGACACCCTAAATTTGGACTTTCAGCCTCCCAAACTGTAAGACAATAAATTTCTGTTTGTTAAAGCCATCCACTTGTGGTATTTCTGGTAGAGCAGCACTAGATAACTAAGAATTTGGTACTGGAAGAGTGGGGTACTACTCTAACAGATATGTAAAATGTGAAGTGGTTTTGGAATTGGGTAATGGGCAGAGGCTGGAAGAGTTTTAAGGTGTCTCATAGTAAAAAAGCCTAGATTGCCTTGAAGAGACTGTTGGTAGAATTACCGATGTCAAAGGTGATTCTAATGAGGTCTCAGAAGAAAGTGAGGAGAGTTATAGAGAAAGTCTCTATCATCTTAGAGAATACATAGGACACCAGTAACAGAGTGTTGCTAGAAATGTAGACTTTTTAATTGTGCTTCTGGTGAGGCTTTAAAAGAAGCAGATGAACGTGTGATTGGACAATGGAGGAAGGACAATGCTTTTATGCAGTGGCAAATAGCTTGTCTGAATCATGTTCAAATGTTTGGTAGAAGGTAGAACTTGTAAGTGATGAACTTGAATATTTGCCTGATGAGATTTCCAAGCAAGATCTTAAAGGGGCCATGTGGTTTCTCTTTGCTGCTTATAATAAAATGCGAGAGAAAAGAGATGAGCTTAAAATGAACTGAGCAAAATGAAAAAAAAAAAAAAACAACTTACAGATTTGGAAAAGTCTGTTGTACAAACTAAGGACATGTGTCCTAGAATGTTCACCAAGGATGTGGCTGCACAAACTTTTGTAAAAGAGACTAAGTCTATGACTGATAGATCTAACCAACTAACCACAGAAGAAAACCCATCAGTTAGACTGAAGGGGTCAGAGAAGGAATGTAAGGAGAGAATGTGTTTGCCTCTTGGAATTCTACAAGCAGAAAACAGGCCAAAGGAGCTACATCTGTTGTCCTCCAAGAAAATAAAGAGTCATCCCTGGAGCCCCTCAAGTGTCTGCCAGTTTGTGGTACTGTGGGGGCTTGTGTGTCACTGCGATGCTGGAAGCTGTACCACTGGTATGCAAACACCAGCAGGGTCACCCATGGGCAGGTTTCAGCTGAGCTTCCCGACTAAGATGGACTAGGAAGAAAGACCCAGTGGTCTTCTTCTGAAAAAATTAGCCAGTGAAAACCTTATGAATCGCAGCAGAACACTGTCTGATATAGTGCTGGAAAATGAGCCCCTCAAATTGGAAGGCACTCAAAAGATGACTAGGAAAGAGCTGTCTTCTCAGAGTAGACTTGACCTTAATGACGTGGATAGAGTCAAGCTTTCGGGACCTCATCTGCTGATGTGGCACTACTCAAAATGAGAAGAAACAGCTGCAAACATCCATTAATATTCAGAACCTTGAATGTACAAAGTATGAATCTAGGAAAATTCGAATTGGTCAAAAATGAAATGGAATGCATAAAGATCGATATCCTAGGCATTGGTGAGCTGAAATGGACTGGTGTTGGTCATTTTGAATTGGACAGTCATATGGTTTACCATGCCAGGAATGACATGTTGAAGAGAAATGGCGTTGCATTCATTACCAAAAAGAACATTTCAAGATCTATCCTGAAGTACGATGCTGTCAGTGATAGGATACTAGGAAGATCAGTTAATTAGACTTATTCAAATTTACGCACCAACCACTAAGGCCAAAGATGAAGAAATTGAAGATTTTTACCAACTTTCACAGTCTGAAATTGAACGAACATACAATCAGGATGCATTGATAATTACCGGTGATTGGAATGTGAAAGTTGGAAACAAAGAAGAAGGATCAGTAGCTGGAAAACATGGCCTTGGTGATAGAAACGAAGCCACGCATGGTTGAATTTTGCAAGACCAACGACTTCTTCATGGCAAGTACTTTTTTTCACCAACATAAACAGTGACTGTACACATGGACCTTGCCAGATGAAATATGCAGGAATCGAATAGGCTACATCTGTGGGAAGAGACCATGGAAAAGCTCAATATCTTCAGTCAGAACAAGGCCAGGAGCTGACTGTGGATCAGACCATCAATTACTCATATGCAAGTTCAAGTCGAACTGAAGAAAATTAGGACAAGTCCATGATAGCCAAGTATGAACTTGACTATAACCCACCTGAATTTAGAGACCATCTCGAGAACAGATTTGAGGTGTTGAACACTAATGACCGAAGATCAGACAATCTGTGGAATGACATCAAGGACATCATATGTGAAGAAAGCAAGAGGTCATTGAAAAGACAGGAGAGAAAGAAAAGACCTAAATGGATATCAGAAGAGACTCTGAAACCAGTCTTCAGTATGGATTGCACCTCAACATAAAAAAAATAAAAATCCTCACAACTGGGCCAATGAGCAACATCATGATAAATGGAGAAAAGATTGAAGTTGTCAAGGATTTCATTTTACTTGGATCCACAATCAACAGCCATGGAAACAGCAGTCAAGAAATCAAAAGACACATTGCATTGGGTAAATCTGCTGCAAAGGGCCTCTTTAAAGTGTTGAAGAGCAAAGATGTCACCTTGAAGACTAAGGTGAGCCTGACCCAAGCCATGGTATTTTCAATAGCGTCATATGCGTGTGAAAGCTGGACAGTGAATAAGGAAGACCGAAGAAGAACTGACACCTTCGAATTGTGGTGTTGGCGAAGACTATTGAATATACCATGGCCTGCCAAAAGAACGAACAAATCTGTCTTAGAAGTACAACCAGAATGCTCCTTAGAAGTAAGGGTGGCGAGACTGAGTCTTACATACTTTGGACATGTTGTCAGGAGGGATCAGTCCCTGGAGAAGGATATCATGCTTGGCAGAGTACAGGGTCAGTGGAAAAGAGGAAGACCCTCAACGAGGTGGATTGACTCAGTGGCTGCAACAATGAGCTCAAGTATAACAACGATTGTGAGGGTGGCACAGGACTGGGCAGTGTTTCACTCTGTTGTGCATAGGGTCGCTACGAGTCAGAATTGACTCGTCGGCAGCTAACAACAAACAACAAAGGGTGGAATGTCATGTATTGAATTATGTCCCCCCAAAATATGTATAAATTTGGCCAGGCCATGATTCCCAGTATTATGTAGTTGTCCACTGTATTGTCATCTGATATAATTATCCTCCATTTTGCGATGCTCAATGGTTTGGCAATTATGTAATGATGTAGTTTGGCAGTTGTGTAATGATGTATTTTAATAGTTATTTTATGCGTTGTAAATCCTAAAACCCCTAAGAGGCAGGATTAGGGGAGTATATCTTGAGTGCCACCCTTACTAGAGGGTGGGACTCAAGCCACACCCTTACTTAAGTCACCACACTTACTCAAGTTACTGCCTCATTCAAGTCATGCCCTTGCTTGAGTCACACCTTTATCTTATGAGAGATAAAAGGAGAGAGAAACGAGCAGAGGAGAAGGGACCTCACTACCACCAAGAAGGAAGAGCTGGGAGCAAAGTGTGTCCTTTGGACCTGGGGTCCCTGTGCCGAGAATCTCCTAGACCCAGGGGAAGATTGATACCAAGATACATGGAGAGCTCCAAGGAACACTGGACCCACAGATGTTGAAAGGAGACAAGGACCTACCTGCAGAGTCACCAGAGATGGAAAGCCTTTCCCTAGAGCTGGTGCCCTGAGTTTGGTCTTTTAGCCTCCTAAACTGTGAGAGAATAAATTTCTGTTTGTTAAAGCCATCCACTTGGGGTTTTTCTGTTACAACAGCACTAGATGACTAAGACAGTGGGAATACATCAGTGCTCAAAAGAGGAAAACAATCTATCATAATATTCTTCCCTAATTACATAAAAATCTAAGGAGCCCTGGTGGTGCAGTGGTTAATTGCTTGGCTGCTAACTGAAGGGTCAATGTTTGAACCCACCAGCTGCTCCATGGGAGAAAAGACTTGGTGATCTGTCCCATAAAGATTTCAGCCTAGGAAATCCTGTGGGGGCAGTTCTACTCTGTCCTACAGGGTCACTATGAATCGGCATTGACTGAATGGCACACAAAAACTATAAAAATGTAGTTCGTGGCTGTGCAAAGTCAGGTAGTGGGCTGAATTTGGCCCACAGGATTTGTGGGCCCTTGCTCTAAACCAGATAGCCCGGGTGGCACAGTGGTTAAGAGCTCGGCTGCTAACAAAAAGGTCAGGAGTTAGAATTTACCAGCCATTCCCTGGAAACCCTATGGGGCAGTTTTACTCTGTCCTATATAAAAAAAAAAAAATCGTAGGGTCCTATAAAAAAAAATTAAAAAATTTTTTTATTTATTTTATTTTTTTTATAGGGTCACTGTGAGTTGGAATCCACTCGACGGCAACGGGTTGGTTTGTTCAAAACCCATCATACTATCCTTTTTCCTACTTTATTTCCTTTGCAGTTTGAGGTGGTCATGGGACCCAGTTCCGGCCAATACGACCTGAGAGGACATGTCCTGAGGGACAGGTGGTTCTGGGCAAGCTTTTGCTATCTCGATAAACGGAGATGGATGCTACAGCCCAGCCCAGTCTCCTACCTTCTGCCTTGACCAAGAACGTGAATTATGGAGCCATCTTGTGATGATGAGGCCACAAAGAAGGCAACATGCTGCAGTTTGTGAAGCAAAGACAGAAAGAGCTTGGGTCCCTGACTGGCAATGCCAGCGATCACCTATCCTGTAACTAGTCAAGTGAGACAAATAATGCCCCATGTGCAAGCAGCTGTTGACCAGTTCCCTTATTGCAGCTGTGTTCTTAACTGAGCGCGTTAGAGCTGTGAATCGTTCTCTGCCCTGCCCACCCCCCATCTAAGAGAACTGCTCCACCCATCAATGATGCTGGTGCTCAGACAGTTGTGTGTTGTTCCACATGACTCTGTTCCCTCCCACCTGCTTGCCCCAGCTGCTGGAACCTGACCCAAAGCTAGCCAGTCCATAGGCTGGCCAGTAACCCCCATGGCATCTGTCATCTGGCTCAAAAAGATGAGCTGACCCAACTGGAGTTCCTCTCTCAGGAACGGCATAAGAGGCTCCATTGGTTGCTGGCAGGACAGAAAGAGGTGGATGCAAACAGCGTGGTGGAGTTACATGAATGGTGAACCCCTGGGGGGAGAGTGAACAAAAGTCGCACTGAGTGACAAAAGTCAGCCTGTTGTGGCCCCAGTTCTTGGATTTCTTCTTGATTCCAAGTGCATCCTGCAATTTCCCCTGAGTTCCTCCCAGACCAGAGCAATTTTAGAATGTAGGCCAGTGTCATGGTCAGCATTCCCTGAAGGGTGGGGTGGAAGAGAAGAACGGCCAGCCCATACTAGCAGGGGAGTGGTGAGAAGCCCCCTCCCCAGAGACCCACCCTGTCGCCACCTGCTCCAGTGAGGGCTGGCCCACAGGCTCCCCAGAGAGCTTTCTCCAGTCAGAGGCTGCGGGACTGGCTTAGCCTTTACAAGCATCTGGTTTTGTGCTTCCTTGGAGCCACAAGAAGAAAAAAAAAGGAAATTCTTTCCCAGTGCACAGTGAACATGTAACCCCCTGGGGGCGTAACAGGATGGGAATAGAAACAGGGTCAGGAGGGCTCCGAGGAGTCAGGCTCTGACAGGTCACTGAGGAGAGAATGGAGGGTGTAAGGCAGGACCTGTCAGCGCCTGCAGTGGCAGGAGGAATAGAGGGACTGGCTTGTGTGTGTGTGTGTGTGGGGGGGGGGGACTGTGGGGTGGTGGGGTGCCAGATGAGAGCACAGGGCAGTACTGGTGCAGGAATCCAGGGATGCAATTGTTCCCTTATTGTCAGAGGACACAACCTCTAGGCCCTTGAGGACTGGTGCTACCAGCTGGGGTGAGTGTCTCACAGAGACGGTGGTGTCGGACCAGCCACCGGTGAGTTTGTGCTGGTCTGACACCTGGGGCAGGCCAGCCCCACAGATCCAGTATTTGATGAGCATTGGTGCCTTGTCCTGAGCAGCCCTGGGGACAGAGTGCCCTGTGTCCCTGTGGTGACACAGATGTGCCCAGTGGACTGTACATAGGATCATCTGTGTGCTAGCTACAGGAAGGCCTGGAGGAAACTCGGAGGTTGGGTTCTGAGCTGGGGAGCCTGTGAGGGAGGTCTTGGAAGGGTGGTGAATTCTCTGGAAGGTGGAGCATGGGGCATGACCCAGAAATAGGCTCAGAGGTCTCGAGGAGTCTGAAGCCCCAGCACCAGTGGCCTCATCATGCTGGTATGGAGTGGAGGAGACAGCTCTGGGAGAGGCCAGTTGGGCCCTGGGCTTGTATTTGAGGTCATTAGGGGAGGGTGGACACACACTCCAGAGCTAGAGACGGCCCCGTGGGAGCCATTCATGTACAAGTGGTCACTGAGATGATCTGGAGTGGATGAGACTCTGTGGAAAGTTGAGGAGGAGGAATAAAACACTGGGGGACATTTAAGGGCAGAGAGAGGAGCCTGAGGGGAGGCAGGGGAGACAGTATGGTCAGCAAATCAGATGAGACCCGAGGGGTAGGCTCAAGCAGGGAGAGAAACATTTTAGGAGGCAGGGGATGTCCACCTGCAGGGTGGCCTGCAGCAGAGACAGAGGGGAGGAGACCAGGGAAATGGAAGGTCCCAGGTGACTTGCAAAAGTGGCTTTGGGGGCTGCTAGGGACAGAGGTCCTGGAAAGAGTGTGGGAAGCAAGACAGGGTTGGTGGCAAGAGCCCAGCTTGGGAGAGCAGGCAGACTGGAGCCAGGGTCCTGGTGGGAAGCATGAATGAGGTTTTTTTAAGGATGGTGGGGCGGGGGTGGACTCGGGCAAATGCCAACGTCCTTGAAGGCTTGCCTCTGCCCCGTCCCATTTCATAGGACAGTCCTCTTCCCAATCCCGACTCCCTCAGGCCTTGCCCATCCCCTTGAATTCCAACCCCCATTTTCATGGGCACTGAGTTCCCCACTCCCCCAATCACCGTGACATTTCAGAGCAGCCTGCTGGGGACAGTGGCCACATTTTTGATGAGATAATGTACCACAGGGAAGGTCTCTTTAACCAGTTGTGTGGGCTGGGCTGGGTGCCTGGGTTTTGAGGCACCTGAGGACTCAGGAAATGGTGCAGTGAATATACTTCTTCCAGGTGTTCCCAGAATCACTCCCAAGAGTGTCCCTCCTCCAGGGGGGCCGTTGCTGTTTTCTCCTTTCCTCTCGGCCATTCTATGACCCCTGCCATATCCTGAGACCAAAGTCAGCAGCATAGTGCTTTACTGATGGTTAGAACAAGGTCGCCGGACATCCCTGCTGTAGGCATGGCCTCTCTGGGGATGCTGCAGGCCTCCCTCACCTCCTGAAGGCTCAGTATCTGGTGTGGTGGATACAGAAGGTGGCAACTATGTGCCCAGGACCCCTGAGCCCAGGAGACATGGGGCTGAAGCTTGGACATCAGACACCTTTTGCTGATTGGCCATCTGGCCTAGAGAAAGTACCAAGCTTGGAGACCCTCCCCCAAATCCTCCTGATGAGGGCTCCCTCCCCACCCTGATTTCTTGCCCCACCGTTGACTTCCTATGGGCTCAACTGCCCTGGCCACCACCCACCCTGCTCAGAGAGCTTCCCAAATCCCAAGCCAGGTCTGGCTCACCCCTGCCTGGGGTGGTGGGCAACGCTCAATCCTGACCCTCTATTTGACCTGTGGCCCCCACCTCTGTGAGAAGATAGCAAGAACTGTTCCCCAGTGTCCCCAGCCGTAGGGCAGCCCATGTGCTTCAAAATGGGGCCCTCTTTGGTGGTATGTGGCATGTTCCCAGCACCTGCTTTAAACTGCCCTTCCTGTGACTGGCGGGGGGATCAAGGGGGAGAAAGGTGTGCGTCAGGCCTGAAAGTTCAGAACCTGCTCTAGACCTGAGCTGTCAAATATCTGCTCCGAAGCCCTGATATTGGCTGCCTTTTTAACCACGTACAACTGGGGCGAGAGGCCTGAAATTGTAATGCCCTTTCAAACAGACTACCTACCCCTACCCCCAGTACAGGATGGGTACTGCTGGCTCAAAATACTGCTCCACCTTAGCCCCAGTAGCTGGCTCTTCCAGTTTCAGAACACCCCACACCAGACACTCCAGGGTCTTGTCCAACTAGCTTTCTTTCCAAAGGTCCACCTGGCCACAGTCACCACTCCCACATTGGCTGGATGTGGTTGATATTATTCAGCTGCAGACAGAACTGCCTGCGATCCCCTGGGAATATGCCAAGTGTTGGACAGTTTACTCAAAGCTAACACACATGGTTCCTAAGTTGGGGTTCTGTCACTCACCATGTACACCTGCCTACTTGGGCTGGGTATCTCTTTATGTAAAGTCATGTTTCACCCATTTAACTGACAGCCACTTTTCTCACTGAGGCCCTCAGAGCATCACAGATGCATCTGGGAAGACTGACAAAGTGAACATTTGTTCATATGAAATTACTATTTGTTTCCCATGGCTAATCATGCAAACTTTAAAAGTCAACAAAATCCACAAGTCCTTTGGTGATGCTAAAAGTCCCAAAGGGCAGCAGCCATCAGTTAAAGGGACCATTAAATTGAAACTAAAAGGCTAACATAGGCCCAATCTACCCCACTCCTGGCCTTTAGTACTTGAAGGATTTTAGGGAAAAGATGGAGTTCTTTATGGGTTATAGGCTAAAGAGGGACAGTTTGCACAGTTTGGACAAAACAGAAGTACTCTTAGCAATAAATATGTCTCAAAATGACAATAAAGCTCTCCCAACTTGGTGGCTCCAGATCCCAGTGAGAAGTGATGGCCACAGGCACAATGAACTATGTACAGAGTGTAAACAGTAAGGCCCTTGAGAGGATGTAATGAGGGCCAAGCCAGGCGATGGGATGTATGTGGAGAGGCCTGGGTAATGGGGAGTGGGCTAGGGTTAATATGTCAGGCTTGTATGATGGCAATCTAATTTGCCACCAAAGCTTGTAGGTGGTTGTGGCAGGTCCACTGGGTTCCTCCAGTTGGCAGTAGGAGGGAGCAGATGTATCCAGCCAAGAGGTCCGGTCCCACCTGTTCCCTCCCCCTAGGGGAGACACTGGGGACAGCCAGGCCAGGCCTCTCTGTCCTTTCCTTCCCAAGAGGAGAGACAGGCCTGCCTGGGCCATACTTGAGACTGTCTACCCAGGGTCCAGGGCATAGCGGATGGGGCTGTGTTTCTCAAACAGGGATTGAAGTAAATGGCCCCATGTTGCCCACAGACCCTCCATGCCCAGTCCAGGAGTGGGGCCCATGACTCTCCACCCTAAAAAGGCCCCAGCCCAAGCTCCAACCCAGTTCCTCCGGGATGGCACAAACTAGCCACCCTATCCAGTTTCTGGGTCCCTGCCCCACATGGGCCTCTTGAACAAAGTCATGCCTCCCTACCCCCGCCCAAGCACATTCCTCCGCCTTTCTAAAAAAAAAAAAAAACAAAAAAACTCAGGGGTCCTTAAATATCAGTCTCCCGGAGGTTGCTGTAGTCGGCCAAATCGTAGGCCTGGCAGGTGGCACCCTCGGCCACGTCGTGCCGGACGCCAAGAGACACGGCCTCCACCTCGGCGCGCAGGGCGCAAGCCGCCTCTGCGCGCTGCGTGGCCCCGGCGCGGATCTTGTGCGACAGGCTGGAGACCTTGGCACGCAGCTGGGTAGTAGGTCTCCGGAACGGCCCGAGCAGCCTCCACTCGCGGAAGGCACAGGGAGGCTTCCAACGGCCGGCGGTTGGAACCTGAGCCTCGGGCGTGCCCGCGGAGCCAGAGGCCGGGGATGCGATGAGGGCCAGCGGGGCACCGGGGAGTGCGGCGCCCGGGCCGGGTGCGCAGTCCGGGCGCGGGCCGCCGGTCGAGGCCCGCCAGTGGTGGCCGTAGACGCGCCAGAGGGGACGCCGGCGCCGGCGACGACGGCATTGGCAGCGCAGGAGGCGGAGGAAGGCGCGCTTGAACTCGCGGCTGGAGCAGGGGTAGATGAGCGGGTTCACGCAGCTGTTGAAGTAGCCAAGCCAGAAGATAACCTTGAAGACGCCTTCCGATGGCTTCAGCTGCGGGAACAGGGAGCCTGGGGAGGGGAGGGGGGCAGAGAGATGCTAGTTAGGTGCTCCGGGAGGGGGAAGGCCCAGGCAGGCCCTGGACGCAAGGGGGCGCCCCTGTCCACCCGCCAAGGGCCAAGGCTGAGTGATCAACCAGAGTTCCATGGATCGGGTCCCAAGGGTCCCTTATATAATTCAGGGAGTCTGAACTTGGATGGGAGCCCTGGTGGCGCAGTGGTTAAGAGGTTGGTTGCTAACCAAAAGGTCGGCAGTTGGAAACCACCAGCTGCTCCTTGGAAACCCTATGGGGCAGTTCTACCCTGCCCTACAGAGTCTCTATGAGTCAGAATCACTCGTCGGCAATGGGTTTGGTTTGGTTTTGTGAACTTGGATGGGCAAAAAGAATCATCATTTTTACTCACCTTCACCTGAAATCGAGCATTTCCTTTACTGATGAGTGTAGGCAACAGAATTAGGCAAAACATATGAAATGGCCATTTTTGTAGGTCAAAACCTGTGCAATACTGGCAGTTTCATATGGCTCGGCCTAATGTTAGCAGTTCCTCATATTTTCCTGTCACAATTGTTGCATAGTTTGAAATATTGTCTCTTCTCCTCACTGTTTGAAATGTCAGTCACTAGACCCCACTGTTGGGGAGGAAGCACATTTATTACTGAACTCACAATTTTCACTTTAAAATATTTTGAGATTTCTATTTGGGATGAGGAAAACGTTTCGGAAATGGATAGTGGTGGTGGTATTACACACTATGAATGTAATTAATGTCACTGAACTGTACACTTAAAAGGGGTTAAAATGGCGAACTTTTTGTTACATATATTTTACCGCAATAAAATTAAAAGAAATATTTTGACATTTTCAGGAAAATTGGTCTCGTCTGCAGTCCTCTGTATTTTATTTTATGCATTTGAACGCATGACTCTGAGAAGGGATTTATAGGGTTCCCCAGATGCCTGAGTAGTCACAGCACAAAAAAGGGGAAAGCCCAAAACCAGACCCGTTGCCGTGGAGCCAACTGCGACTCATAGCCACCCTGCAGGACAGAGTAGAACTGCCCCATAGCATTTCCATGGAGGGGCTGGTGGATTCGAACCGCAAACCTTTTGGTCAGCAGCCAAGCTCTTAACCACTGCACCACCAGAGCTCAAAAAAAAAGAACCCTTGAATTAAATGTAGACCAAGGCTTGCCCCGGGCCAGGCACTGGGCTGGACTCACATATATGAGGCACTAAACATGGCCCTTGCCCCTAAGAAGCAAAGTGAATAAAGTATCATGGAAACAGAGGTGGGAGTGATGGCGGTGCTCCATACGTGCCTGTGGGGTGGGGGCTCAGGCTCAGCAAATCTTCCGGGGTCTCAGAATGGGCAGGAGTCAGCCAGGATGGGGAGTCGTCCAGGTGGAATAGGTAGGCAAGAGGATAACAAGTTTGGGGCCTGGGAGTACTCTGTAGGATAAACCCAGACAACTTCATTTGGGACAAATGATGAAGGGCCCTAAGTGCTGGGAAATCCAGCTTTTATTTTGTTAGGGTCCATGGATATTTTTTAAGCAGGTGAGAGATAGGGTCTAAAATTGTTCCCATGGGCTGTTGGAATGCAGGACAATGGGGCTGTCCCAGGGGACGTGGTTGGGGAAGGTTTCTGGGATGGCTCTGCGGGGGCAGAGTTCCAGGTGGGTGGGGGAGGAGGTGCTGGGATCTGAGATGTGCTAGGAAGACCCTCCTGCCCACAAGTCTCTCCCCCTGGCACCCACACCATGGACCGGAAAGAGGCCATATCTCCAAAAGGCAGCCAACAATGTGCAAAGGCATGGCCTGGGAACCACAGGCCACTCTTTTGTCACTCATTCGAAGCAGCAGCAGGGCCAGGAGCATCCCATCCCAGGCAGAGGGATCCTCTAGGCCAAGCAGGCCCAAGGTGCGGCGGGAGGGGTCCTTGACAAATCACAGGGCCTGCTCTCTCTTCCCCTTGCCCCCAAAGAAATAAGGGCAGAGTCCCCTGCTGAGGGGGCAGAAGCACCACACCCTCCCTCCAACCTGGGGCCCTAGCACATCACTCATGTGTCCCAACCCCACCCTATAGGGAGAGTTCTGAATATAATGGACACCTCAGAGGAAGAGGAGGGTCACAACGGCACCACAAAATCCATGCGAGTTACACGACTATCTCAGTCTCCCCTCTTCTGTGAAACAGGGACAACAATATGTCTCTGGAAAGGATTTTGTAAAGATTCATACATTTTAAAGCCCAGCTCTTAAGCAGGCTCTTAATACATACTGGTTTCTCCTCACTCCTCCCTCCCTAATGTGGCCTTTGAGAGAGGAGACTTCAGTCCTGGGAAGGGATCCAGTTCCCAGCGCTGGAGAGTGGCTGGAACCAGAAGCTGAAACCTGGTGGGCTTGGGGGAGGCTGGGACATCAGTCAGGGTGTGCTCAGGAGACGAGCCTCCTGGGAGACAGGCTGGGCAGTTGTTCCTGAAATATGGGGGCTACCAGGGTTGACTTCAGCCTCTAGGAAGGCCGCCCTCAAGAACAGAGTCCCTCAATGGCTGCAAAGTGAGACAGGGTGCTGAAAATAACTTTCTGACTCAGGCTACAATTCTTTTATATTTAGCCCAGGATGACAAATCAGCAGACTATGCTTTCTGTGGTGAGGCAAAGCTGGCCAAAGGGCATTGTCATTAGCACAATTTTAAGTGCAATTGGTGGGCAACACGGCATATGTAGTGTGCCTGTATCTTGTTGTAAACATCATATTCTAATTTATGCTCAACAAACCTGTATGGAAGCCTGCTGGGAATTCCTTACACACAAAGGAGTTGGTATGCAAACTCAGTTTTTCAACCCCAGGATTTTTCTACTGTATCCTGCTGAGGTTTTGTCTTACTTTAGGCTTTTCCAGAAGCAGGTCCTGAGACAAGGATTCAAATCAAGTTGTTAATTTGGGAGCTGTGATAGTTAAGGGGAAACCCTGGCGGCTGTAGTGGTTAAGCGCTACACCTGCTAACCAAGAGGTTGGTAGTTCGAATCCGCCAGGTGCTCCTTGGAAACTCTATCGGAGTTCTACTCTGTCCCGTAGAGTTGCTATGAGTCAGAATTGACTCTATGGCAGTGGGTTTGGTGTGGTTTTGGTTTGATAGTTAAGTTTGTGTGTCAACTTGTCTGGGCCATGATTCTCAGTGATTTGGCAGTTATGTAATGATGTAGTTTGGCAGTTAGATAATAATGTATTCTGGCAGTTATGTAATGATGTAGTTATCCTCCATTTTGTGATATAATGTAATCACCGCCACAATGTAATCTGATGTGATCAGCCAGTAAGTTGTAAGGGAAGTTTCCTTGGGGGTATGGCCTACATCCAATATATATGGACGTTCTGGCAAAGCTTGCTGGCTTTTGCTCACTCTGGATCCTACATCTAGCTCATCATCATCTGACACTGGGTTCTTCAGCCAGTGGCCTGCTGTATTGCCTGCCTATCTTGGGGTTTGTTGGCCTCCACAGCCCGTAAGCCAGCAGGCTGCTGTATTACCTGCTGATCTTGGGTTCCTCAGCCCCTCCAGCTATGTGAGTCAGGAGAAGCTTAAGGATGAGTCTTCTAAATTGGTTCTCAAGTCTGATTATTAGTCTTAAAGATATTGATGACTCTGCTTCCATAGTAAAGAGGGCACTGCTAGTCCATGGCATAAAGTGGCAATAGAAATACACAAAATATCACCACCAATGGATCAAGTATTGGTGAGAGGCCACGCTGTAGGTGATCTCATGTTTGATACTTTTCTACAATTTTGTCATAATGAAAAGTATAAGGAAGTTGGTTGGTTGGTCCTACTTTCACTAGATAGAGTGGTGGAAGAAAGAGATGAGTTCAGGGCTTCAGAGTCACAGCTCAAGTGCCACATAAACAACCTCAAAGTTGCCACTTGTGCCTTGAAGGAAAGCCATATTTCTTGTAGTAACAGAGCTGATATTGCCAAAAACCAAACCCAGAGTCTTACCATAAGAGTGGCTGAATTATAATGCCAATTGAATTTTCAACCTTGAATGGCATCTGAAGTTAAAATGAGGGCATTGACTGAGAAGAAGTAGGATCCTGAAACTTGATATGGGGATATATGGGCAGATAATCAAGAAGTTGGGGGACACTAGCCCTTAAATTCCATTGAATCACTCCTGCAAACAGAATCAGCCCCTGACTCCCATCTGAAGAGACATTCCATCTTTGTCTGCTAAGCCACCCTCTCCAGTAAAACCATTAGTCCCTCCACCCCCATCTAATGAGATTAACCCAGCTGTGTCTGAAGACCCTTTGTCTAAGAT
Organism: Elephas maximus indicus; assembly: GCF_024166365.1. NCBI lineage: Eukaryota > Metazoa > Chordata > Mammalia > Proboscidea > Elephantidae > Elephas > Elephas maximus. Next base: position 42,857,950 of record NC_064843.1, read on the forward strand.
ATTGCCTAAGGTGGCATCTGAGTCATTGCTTGGAAAGGTGTCTGGGGCCTAGGGCCTTACATGACATTGCTGAATGTCCTCAGAACACATCCCCACCACCTATTTTTGGTTCTAGACCTATAACTAGATTTAAGCCCCAGTTTTTTTTTTTTTTAAGCCCCAAAAGGTGAAGTACAAAATGTGACCCAGGAAGAGGTACAATACACTCTAAAAGAACTATTTGACTTTTCTAATATGTACAAACAAGAACCTGGGGAATATGTGTGGGAATGGCTATTAAGGGTGTGGGATAATGATGCAAGGAACACAAAGTTGAATCAGTCAGAGTTTATTGATATGGGCCCATTAAACAGAGATTCTTCATTCAGTGTTTCAACTCAAGAGGTTAGGAAAGGATCTAACGAGTTTATCTGGTTGGTTTGCTGAAGCATGGACTACATAGTGGCCTACACTAAATCAAGTTGAAGTACCAGACCTGCCTTGGTATACTGTAGAAGAAGGTATCCAAAGGCTTAGGGAAACTGGCATGTTAGAGCAGATTTATCAGGTTGGACCAACAGATACACATGTGGAATGCCCACGGGATACCACTCATTTGCATCTTGTTTGTGAAGGGAGCTCCAGCATCCTTGAAGACTGCTGTGATTGCTATTTTTTGTAAGTCAGATTTGACAGTGGGAATTGCCTAACTGAATTAAGACAACTCCATGGTGGGAGGGGCCAGGTGGTGGCACTCAATTGACAGAGACAAGGTGTAATGGACAGAGGAGTAAAAGCAGTAATCAGAATAGTCTGACTTGTATGGACTTATGGGATTGGCCTTAGTCACAGTGTCCCTGGGAATGAAATAGATGGGAAATCTACTATTTACTTGATCTGTAAAAATGGACTCATACAGGGTTGCTAGGAGTTGGAATTGACTCGATGGCAATGGGTTTGGTTTGATTTGGGTACAAGTGGAAGAATTTTAGGTCAAGTGAAAATGGCAGTATAACTTGAATGGCCAGAATTGAGTGTCACAGCCCCTCAATCAATTCCCAGGCTTGAGCCAGTTTACAGACCCACAACCCCTTGAAGGAAGGAGAGACCAGTTCCCCTTGAGGAAGGATCCTACTATACCGCCAAAAATTTATGCTGCTAATCTTTCTCCCAAGGGGACTGTTCACTGGGGAAAAAGGAAATAATCATACTTTTTGGGGATTACCAAGTGATAATGGCTGTGAACTGACACTAATCCCAGAAGATCCAAATGTCACTGTGGCCCACCAATAAAGAGTGGGGCAAGTGGAGGTCTGGTTATTAACGGAGTGAGTTCCTGAACCCATCCTGTAGTGATTCCCCCAGTTCCAGAATGCATAATTGGAATAGATACACTCAGCAACTGGCAGAACTGCCACACTGGATCCCTGACAAGTGCAGTAAGGGTTATTATGGTAGGAAAAACCAAGTGGAAGCCATTAGAACTGCCTCTACCTAGAAAAATTGTAAACCAAAAACAGTACTACGTTCCTGGAGGGATTGCAGAGATTACTGCCACCACCAAGGACTTGAAGGAGAGAGGGGTGGTGATTCCCACCACATCCCCATTCAACTCACCTATTTGGCCGGTGCAAAAAACAGATAGATCTTGGAGAACGATAGTGGATTATTGTAACTTAACCAAGTGGCGGCTCCAGTTGCAGCTGCTGTTCCAGATGTGGTTTCATTGCTTGAGCAAATTAATACAGCTCCTGGTACCTGGTGTGTGGCTATTGATCTGGCCAATGCTTTTTTCTCAGCTCTGGTTTCAAAGAAACACCAGAAGCAGTTTGCCTTCAGCTGGCAAGGTCAGTAAAACACCTTCACTAGCCTACCTCAAGGGTATATCAACTCTCTAGCCCTGTGTCATAATTTAGTCCACAGGCTTGGGGCAATGTTCTTCAGGAGGCTGTATATGCTCTAAACCAGTGTTTAATACATGGTGCTGTTTCTCTCATAGCCAGGATTCATGGGTCCAGGAATGAAAGGATGGATGGGAGTGGCACCACTCACTATTACCCTTAGTGAACCACTCGAAAAACTTTTGCTTCCTGTCCCTTTGACCCTATGCTCTGCACATCTAGAGGTCTTATTTCCAAAGGGCAGAATGCTCCCACAAGGAGACATGACATTTCATTGAACAGGAAGTTAAGAATGCCACCCGGCCACTTTGGGCTCCTCATTCCCTGGATTAACAGGCAAAGAAGGGAGTTACAGTATTTCTGGTGTGATTGATCCTGATTACCAAGGATAACTCAGATTGATATTACATAATAGAGGTAAAGAAGAATATGTCTGTAATACTGGAGATACCTTAAGATGTCTCTTAGTACTAGCATGCCCTGTGATTAAAGTCAATGGAAAACTACAGCAACCCAATTTTGACATGATTACTAATTGCCCAGGTCCTTCAGGAAGGAAGGTTTGGGTCACCCCACCAGGCAAGGAACCATGAGCAGCTGAGGTGCTGCTGAGGGCAAAGGGAATATGCAATGGGTGGTAGAAGGAGGTAGTTCTAAATACCAGCTATGACCACGTGATCAGTTGCAGAAACGAGGACTGTAATTGTTATGAGTATTCCTTCCTTGTATGTGTGTGTCAAATATTTTTGTTTTCTTCACTTATAAAACATAACATGGACGAATCTGGAAGGCATTATGTTGAGTGGAATTAGTCAGTTGCAAAAGGACAAATATTGTATAAGGCCACTATTATAAGAACTCGAGATATAGTTTAAACAGAGAAGAATATATTCTTTGAAGGTTACGGGACGGGGGAGGGAGGAAGGGTGGGAGAGGAGTATTCACTAATTAGATAGTAGATAAGGACTACCTTAGGTGACTGGAAAGAGAACACACAATACAGGCAAGTTCAGCACAACTGGACTAAACCAAAAAGCAAAGAAGTTTCCTGAATAAACTGAATGCTTCAAAGGCCAGCGTAGCAGGGGCGGGAGTTTGGGGACCAGGGTTTCAGGGGACATCTAAGTCAACTGGCATAATAAAATCTATTAAGAAAATATTCTGCACCCCACTTTGGAGAGTGGTGTCTGGGGTCTTAAATGCTAGCAAGTGGCCATCTAAGATGCATCAATTGGTCTCAACTCACCGGGATCAAAGGAGAATGAGGAACACCAAGGACACAAGGTAATTATGAGCCCAAGAGACAGAAAGGGCTACATGAACTAGAGACTACATCATCCTGAGACCAGAAGCCCTAGATGGTGCCCAGCTACAACCAATGACTGCCCTGACAGGGTACACAAGAGAGAGCCCCTGAGGGAGCAGGACAGCAGTGGGATGCAGACCCCAAATTCTTGTAAAAAGACCAGACTTAATGGTCTGACTGAGACTAGAAGTGGTCATGGCCCCCAGGCCTTCTGTTAGCCTAGGACAGGAACCATTCCCAAAGCCAACTCTTCAGACAGGGTTTGGACTGGACAATGGGTTGGAGAGGAATGCTGGTGAGGAGTGAGCTTCTTGGATCAGGCGGACACTTGAAACTATGTTGGCATCTCCTGCCTGGAGGGCAGATGAGAGGGTGGAGGAGGTTAGAAGCTGGTGAAATGGACACGAAAAGAGAGAGTGGAGGGAGGGAGCGGGCTGTCTCATTAGGGGGAGAGCAACTGGGAGTATGTAGCAAGGTGTATATAAGTTTTTGTACGATAGACTGACTTGATTTGTAAACTTTCACTTAAACCACAATAAAAATCAGAAAAAAAAAAGATGTAAACAGGGCTAGTGCATTTTTAGTTGTACACGTTAGTTACATCATGTTAGGTGCAAGTATGAATTTGTAATTGTCTTTATTTAGTGATTATGTATTGTTTAAGGAGATGTGTACAAGTGCCAAATCGACAAGGGTTGGCTGTGATGGTTAAAAGGAGCCCTGGTAGTGCAGTGGTTAAAGCACTTGGCTGCTAAACTAAAAGTCAGCAGTTCCAACCCACCAGCTGCTCTGCTGGAGAAAAATGAGGCCGTCTGCTTCCGTAAAGATTTACAGCCTTGGAAACCTTATGGGGCAGTTCTACTCTGTCCTTTAGGATCCCTATGAGTCAGAACAGACTTGACAACAATGGGTACAGGTGATGGTTAAAGTTGTGTGTCAACTGGACTGGGCCATGATTCTCAGTGTTTGGCAGGTATATAATGATGTAATCTGGTAGTTATGTAATGATGTAGTTATCCTCCATTTTGTGATATAATGTAATCACCTCCATGATGTGATCTGATGTGATCAGCCAATCAGTTGTAAGGCAAGTTTCCACAGAGGCGTGGCCTGCATCCGATATATATGGATGTTCTGGCAAAGTTTGCTGGCTTTTGCTCACTCTGGATCCTGCATCTAGCTTGTCATCATCTGACCTCTGGTTCTTGGAACCTGAGCCAGCAGCCTGCTTTACTGCCTACTGATCTTGGGATTTGTTGGTCTCCACAGCCTGTGAGCCAGCAGCCTGCCATATAACCTACTGGTCTTGCATTCATCAGCCTCTTCAGCCTGTGAGCCGGTAGCCTGCCACCTGACCTGCTGATCTTGGGTTCGTCAGCCCCTGCTGCTACATAGGTCAGGAGAAGCCTCCAGCCAGATGCCTAACCCATGAACTTGGGACCTGCCAGCCTTTACAACTGTATGAGCTATTTTCTTGAGATAAATGTCTCTCTGTACATATATGCTTGACTGGTTTTGCTTCTCTAGAGAACCCAGCTGAAGACAGGAGGAAAATGAAATACCAGTAGTGGAGTGGTAAAAAGAGACAGGGAAGAGAAGGAAGCCAACGAGAGATGTGTTATCAAGGAGCCCTAATGGTGTAGTGGTTAAGTACTTGGTTGCTAACTGAAAGGTTAGAGGTCCCAATAGTTGCTCTGTGGGAGAAAGATGTGGAAATCTGTTTCCATAAAGATTATGGCCTAGGAAACCCCATGGAGCAATTCTACTCTGTCCTATAGGGTTACTATGGTCGGAATCGACTCAATGACTATTTTTTTTTAATCAAGTTAGTTGTTACTGTGGGTAACGGGGGCTTAAACCCACTAGGGAACTCTGAGTGACTGTGAAGAATGTGTACCTGAGTGTTACTCCACCAGTGGGGTGAGGGAGGTAGGATATTTATACACCCATTCTAGCAGTCATTGGGCTGCTCCCTTGGGTGTTAATTTTCAGTACTTTCTGCCTGCTGCATGGGTTGGCAATGAGGATTCTGGTGGGCAGAAAAAGTCCTCGGGCAAAGAGCTGCAGGTAGGTGTTTGAGTGGAAGTTGGTGCAAGGACACTGGAGGCCTAGGAGAGATGGGTGGGGTACCACAGCATCTGCCACAACTTTGTCACATTTGTCCTTTGCTCACTGTGAGAAGATGTCTTACATGGAAAATGCAGACTTCTGTGGTCTGGGCTCGAGCCTCTACAGGCAGCAGCTCCAGAGAGACTTTTCCTTTGTTCCCCCGACAGATGGCAAATCTGAGCCTCACACCCACCTCTTCCCAGAGTGCTCCAGTTTACCACCTACACCTCCGTGTGCCCTGCCTCACACTCCCTCATTGCCCCACAGCCTCTTCTGAGGTTCTCTGGGGGGTCTGAGAGGGTTGTGGGCATTTCATTGTATGGCATGAGTGCAGGATAGGGAGCTGCCTCAGGTCCCTGAGGATGGGCACCTGGCTCATGGGCATTGTGCCTGCATTGCTGCCAAGTGGCTACACTGACTTCCCCCTGCCCTCTGACCCCAGCAGGCTCCTCAGTCTTGCCTCTGGGATTTGGCAAATGATCTCACTGCTTCCTGGAATGCCCTTCCTCCTTTGTCCACCTGGTAGTGCCAGTTCCAGTGGCACCTCCTCCTGGAAGCCTTCCTTCCGCTGTTCACTCCTGAACTAGAAGAGTTAGTTGTTAGTTGTTAGTTGTACTCTCTTCCCATAGCACACTGTATTCACTTCTAAGTGCCAAGGACATTGTGGGTAACTAGTGGTTTCCTATCTCTTCCTTAAACACTAAGCTCCGTATACCCTGTTCGGCACACAGTAAGTGCTCAATAAATTCTTGATCCATCTCTTTCTGTTACACCCTGCGTTTCATCCATCATCAACTCATATTGGCTCCAGAATCTGCCCCCCATCCACCTTCTCATTATCACCCTGGTCCAGGCGACCATAACTGTCTATCTGCAATGTCCTTCTAAGTGGTCTCCCTGTTCCTGTTCTGTGTCCTGTAGCCTGGTCTCTAGACAGCAGCTGAGGGAAGGGGATCCTTTAAAACATACATCCGAGTATTTAATTTTTTTGCCAAAACCCATCACCCACTGCTGACTGCAACTTCCTGTCCACCTGGGCCTCTCTCTGTCCTTTCTCTTCCTCACCTGCCCCTTGGCCTTCCACCAGCCCTTGGATTTCTCCAGTCACCTCCCTTCTACGTGTGCCTCTTTCTTTGGGGCCCAGCTGAGATTCCTGCTCACACCTCAACCATTCTCCTTTCAAATTCCCACATGCACAGCCTTCTGTATTTAGGCTGTGCTCTTCTGGCCAGGTCCTGACTCTGGCATGATTTAACCAGCCTCTGAACATACTTGGGGTCTCTGACCTCAGCTCTCTGTTCCGTGTTTCTAAAGGTCTCCCTGCCTATCCTCAGCCAGCTCTCGCCCGTTTCCTGCACCAGCTCCTTAAAGCCTTTCCCTTTCCCTTTCTCTCTGAGCCTTGCAGCTGCCCCTTCTCCTCTCCAGAGCAGATCTCATCTCCTATCTCACAGAGAAGACAGAGACCAAAGAAGTCGGGCATTCTCTGAACCAGCTCCCCCCACTTCTGAGCGTGACTGCAACCTTCCTTCCCTCTCATCCTTTTTGGGAAGAAGGGAGTGTCTCCTCTTGTCCAAGGTTAATGTCTCCATGTGCCCCAGGCAAGTGGCCACACTGACTTCTCATTACCCTCTGGCCCCAGCAGACTCCCTGGTCTTGCCTCTGGGATTTTGCACATGCTCTTTCTGTTTCCTGGAATGCCTTCCCTCTTTCTTGCATCCTGTAGTGCCACCTGCAGTGGCACCTCCTCCTGGAAGCCTTCCTTACACTACCCCTTCCCTAGCTCTGAGGTCCTGCTGTCACAGCTGCTTCCTTCTCTCCCTGCTCTTTCGTGCGCACTACTGTCTCCTCAGCCTCCCACCTCTCCATTCAGGCACCCAGTGCTACCCTCTCTCTCCTTTCCTGTGGCTCCAGTTTACCCCAAAAAACCAAACCCACTGCCGTCGAGTCGATTCTGACTCATAGCGACCCTATAGGACAGAGTAGAACTGCCCCATAAAGTTTCCAAGGAGCGCCTGACGGATTCGAACTGCTGACCTTTTGGTTAACAGCTGTAGCACTTAACCACTATGCCACCAGGGCTCCAGTTTAGGTTGTTAAATCATGCCAGAGTTAGGACCTGGCCAGAGGAGCACAACCTAAATCCAGACGGCTGTGCATATGGGAAGCTGAGAGGAGAATGGTTGAGGTGTGAGTAGGAATCTCAGCTGGCTTGCCCTCTTAGTTCAACGGGAGTCCAGCCCTGCCCCTGCGCCCAACCTACGCAGGCCCCAGTCCACGAGCACTGCTCTTGTCCACCCTGGATGCTTCCAGGATGCCACGCTCCTGGTTCTCCCGACTCCTCAGTTTTCTTTGCTGCTTCTTCCTCTTGTTCCATGGCTAAAGGTAGGAATGCCCAGTTTAGTCTTTAATTCCTTTTTTTTCTCACATTTTCTGTAATTTCACCCAGTCTCATGGTTTCTTTAATTTTCAACAATCACCATTATTTATTCCCAAAACTTTTTCATCACCCTCAAGAGAAACTCATACCCATTAAGCATAACTCCCCATTCCCGCTTTCCTGCAACCCCTGGTAACCATTAATCTACTTTGTCTCTACGCATTTGCTTATTTTAGGTATTTCATATAAGTCAGGTCATACAATATTTGTCCTTTTGTGTCTGACTTTTTTCACTCAGCAGGTTTTCAAGGTTCTCCCATGTCATAGCATGTGTCAGGATTTCATTCCACTTCAGGGCTGACTGATATTCCATTGTATGGGTATACCACACTTCGTTTATCCATTTTTCTGCTGATGGACACTCGGGTTGTTTCCATCTTTTGGACATTGTGAACAATGCTGCAATGAACATTGGTGTACAAGTCTCTGTTTGAGTTCCTGCTTTCTAGTCTTTTGGGTATAACCTAGGAGTGGAATTGCTGGGTCATACGGTAGCTCTATGTTTAACTTTGTGAGGAACCCCCAAACTGTTTTTCGCAGTGGCTGCACCATTTTACATTCCCACCAGCAATGGACGAGGGCAGCGGCATCGTTTTAAATACTAACTTTAGGCTGACTATGCCACATTTCTATCTTCAGCTCAGACCATTCTCCTGAATTCCAGACTCACAGATCCAGCTGCCTCTAGACATCTCCACTGTGGTGTCTACTGACATCTCACGCTCATTCTGCCCTTACAGGTCATTAGGGAAGACAGTTGATAAATAAGATAAACAAGGAAAATGTAAATGTGTTGGATAGCAAAACATGCAAAGGGGAAAAATAATGGGCAGGGGAGGAAGATAGGAGGTGTGTGTAGGGGTGTGTGTGTGTGAGCGAGAGGGAAGAGGAGAGACAGAGTGGAGGGCGGGAGACAGAGAGACTGAGATGTGGCTGGGTGGTGGTATAAATTTTGGATTAGGTGGTCAAGAAAAGCCTGCTGAGAACGTGCCATTTGAGTCAGGAGCTGAATGGAGAAAATGGGGCATGTGGACGTGTGGGGAATGGGCATGCCAGGCAGCGGCAACAACAAGTGCAAAGGCCCTGAGGTGGCCCTGGTATGTCTGAGGACCAGTGACGAGGCGAGTATGGATAGAACAGAGTGACTGAAGGGAGAGAGGAAGGAGATGAGGTTAGAACTCAAGCACTCCCACCCCGTCTCTGTCCCCTGCCCCATCTGAGACGTCATCATCTCTTGCCTGGATTAATTGAACAGCTCCTCACTGGTGTCTCTCTTACCCCTGCAGTGTATTCTCAACCTGGCAACCAGAATAATTCTTTAGAAATGCAAACTGATCTTGTCTTTCCCCTGCTCAAAAGCCTCCAACAGCTTCCCGTCCCCCGACTCTGACCTCCTTTCCTTCCACTGCCCTCTCACTCTCTTCCAGCCACACTGCCCTCCTTGCACTTCTTTCATATGCTAGGCACACTCCCACCTCAGGGCCTTTGCACTTGCTTATCTCTGTCTGGAATGTTCTTCCCCCAGATGACACCCTCCTCACCTTCACAGTGAAGTCACCCTGACTTCCTACTTAACACTGCAATGTCCCCCCACCCTGCACTCCCTGGCTGTAGTTTCTGCCTGGGTGGTACAAATGGTTAAGGGCTGAATTACTAACCAAAAAGTTGGCAGTTCAAACCTACTCAGAGGCACCTTGGAAGTAAGGCCTGGAGACCTACTTCTGAAAGGTCCCAGCCATGAAAACTCAATGCAGCAGTTCTACTCTACACACATGGGATAGCCATGAGTTGGCATCAACTCGAAGGCAACTAACAACAATTGTGGTATTTGAGTTATTGTTCATTTTGTCCACCATCTTTCTCTCTGTGGTGGAATCCCACGGGCAGGACTTGTGTCTGTTTTGCTTGGTGTTGCATTCCCATCGCCCAGGAGACCTCAACACTTGCTGAATGAGTCCCTCTTCTTTATTCCACACATCCAACTTGTCACCATGGCCAGTGCGCTCGACTGTCTCCCCAGCCAAGCCGCTCCCTTCACCTCGTTCCTGAAGCCTCTGCTTAGCCTGTCCTCTCACCCTGTTTAGGCTGCAGTAGCCCCCAACAGCCTTGTGGCCTCATCCCCTGTCTTCTCCACTCCTCCCAAAGTTACTGGGAGGCTTTTTCTCTAAAACTGTTTCCTGCCCTTTCCTTTCTGAAAACCATCAGTGGCTTCCAGCAGCTCTGAGGAATAAGCCCAAGCTCCTTCACGCAGTCTTCCAGGGCCCAGTGCTGTCTTCCTCTTGCCTCCCTCCAAACTTCAGCCACATCAACTACAAGCAGCTCTTTCCACCTGGGCTGGGCTCCCTCTGCCTTTCTGCTCAGCCCCTCCTGCTCCCAAGGAACCTCTGCTTCCTCCCACCTACTCCTTTGGGTTGGCTCAGGTGGCTCCCCCACCAAGTCTGAGCCAGGTGTCCCTTTTTACACGTGTCTGCACTTTAATACATTATTTTACTGCTTTAATAGTTCTCTTGAAGCCAAAAACCAAACTAGTTGCCATTGACTCGATTCTGATTCATGGCGAACCCAAGTGTTTCACAGTAGAACTGTGCTCCACAGGGTTTTTGTGGCCGTGACCTTTCAGAACCAGATCACCAGGCCTTTCTTCTGAGGCGCCTCCAGATGGGTTTGAACCACCAACCTTTCGGCTAGTAGCTAAGTACTTAACTGGGCCACCCAGGGACTTCCTGTACGTCTCTTGAAGGTGGGGGTTAATTTTTCTTTTATTCTAGCCTCTAACACAAGTTCCTAGCCCAGATCAGGGCCTCCAAAATATTTGCTGAATGAACGAATAAATGGCATTTGGATAGGTGGTCTCTATTGTGAGGAGCAAGGAAAGGAGAGCTAGTGCCATCCGAGTGGTCAGTACCTACTAGGTAGGCTTCAAGCTGGGCCCTTTATGTTGGCTGTCTAGTGTAATCCTCATGGCATCTCCACTGCACACAGATTCAGAGATGTGAAATCACTTGCCTTGGGTCCCCCAGAGGGTGTGACAGGGTCAGAATCTGAACCTCAGTTGGTTGGCCTAATGCTCTTGGTCTTCTCATGATATCATGAAAGGATAGTGTCTTAGGCTGGGTTCTCCCGAAGAGCAAGACCAGTGAAGCATATATGCATAGAGAGAGATTTCTTTCAAGGAAATGGCTCACGCAATTGTGTAGGCTGTCAAGTCCCAAATTCGTGGGTCAGGCATCAGGCTGCAGGCTTTTCCTGACTCATGTAGTTGCAGGGGCTGACGAACCCAAAATTGGCAGGTCAGGCAGAAAGCTGCTGGCTCATGGGATTGTGGTAGCTGGCGAATCCCAAGAACTGGAGGTCAGAGGATGACATGTTGGATGCAGGATCCAGGGTGCGTGAGCTTTGCCAGAACATCCATATATATTGAATGCAGGCCACACCCCTAGGAAACTCCCCTTACATCAGATCACAAAATGGAGGATAATTACATAATAATGAGAGTCATGGCCAAGCCAAGTTGACACACAGTATTAACCATGACAGGCAGAAGCAGAACTTGCCCTGGTCTTCCAGGTGCCCTGAGGTCAGGAGCTACAATCACTTGGTTTATTCCTTCCTGTTCTGCCCCATGAGCAGCATACCCAACCCCACCTCTGGGCCTTCACAGGAGAATGATAGCCTCAGCTGTCCTCCAGCTGGCCTGTCTACCTCTCTCCACAGTGCGTCTCTCCCTTTCTTCATACTTGGGCCTAACACCAGCTTCTCCAAGAGCATTTCTATGAGTAGCTCCACTCCACTGGGGGTCTGGTAAGGTGGTGGTTCCTGAAGTTGTCTTGAGCACCTCTTAATTCTGCCCCCACCAGGTCACATGGCCTCTGTTGGCCTTCTGTATGGTCACAAGGGTGCCCTGCAGGGCCTGTGCAATGGGGTTTGGCTTCTGTGTATCCATGCTCATGGAGACCACTCAGAAGGGCTGGGCTGGCCTGCTCGCTGGAGGTGTGTCTCAGGAGACAGTGTCAAACAGATCCCAAACACCTGGGAGAGGCTCAGAGAGCTGCTGGGTCACTTCCTTCACCTCCTTCAAGTCTTTGTTCAGGTGTCACCTTTAAGGTTTGAAGTAGACACTTCTGGTACTCTACCAAGGTCTCCTTGACCTGGTGGTGCCTCCACCCCCTAGCGCCTGTTGCATGTGGGTTGCTAATGGCCCATCACTGCTCATGGTCAAAGGAAAACTGCTTCAAGTGGGGAGATGACACCCCCTCCAAGGGGGCAGAGCGTAGCCAATGACAGACTAGTGTGAAGATAAGAAAGATGGCACAATTCTGGGGTGCCATTCTACTTGATGGCAACGGGTTTAGTTTTTGGTTTGGTGGTCTTGATTTACAGCACAGGGTCAGGCTGAGCCCAGACTTTGTCTGAGATCACACCCTTGGTTGAGCTCCTTCCCCTTCCCTATCTTGCTTCCCTCACTCCCTCATAGGTTTCTTGAGAGAGCCTCCCACAATAAATCACTTGTATAAGAACCTCAACTTAGGCTCTGCTTCCAGAAAACCTGACCCAAGACACTGTCAAGTGCTTGGCTGTTCAAGCTCTTTTGCTTGGTCCTTAACCTTTGATCCAGGGATTAGCCCTTGGTTGCTCTTATGGGTTGAACTGTGCTCTCCAAAAAGATAAGCTGGAATCTTAATCAGTGGTAACTGTGAATGTGACTGACTTAGGCTGGGTTCTCTAGAGATGCAAAATCAGTGAAGCATATATACTGGATGCAGGCCACATCCCCAAAGAAATTCCCTTTCAAGTGATTGGCTGCTCATAGCAGAGCTCATCATGGAGGTGATTACATTACATCAGATCTCATTATGGAAGTGATTACATCATTACATAGCTGCCAAATTACATCATAACTGCCAAACCACTGAGAATCATGGCCCAGCCAAATTGACACACAACCTAAACCATCACAGTGACCTTATCTGGAAAGAGGTTCTCTGCAGATGTCATTAGTTAACACGAGGTCATACTGGAGTAGGGTGCCTAATCCAACATGACTGATGTTTTTATTAGAAGAAGAGAAGAGACACAGAGGAGAATGTCATGTGAAGACACAGAAATGCAGAGGGGAGGGCCATCTGAAGATGGAGGCACAGACTTGGAATCATGCTGCCACCTGGGAAGACTTGAGGCTGCCAGAAACTAGAAAAGACTTGAAAGGTTTCCTCCCCTAGAGCCTTCAGAGGGATCGTGGTTCTGCCAACACCTCGACTTCAGACTTCTAGCCTCTGGGACGATGAAAGAATAAATTTCTGTTGTGTAAGCCACTCAGTTTGGGTATTTGTTATGGCAGACCCAGGAAACTAATATAGTTGCCATCAAACTCTTCTGTCCACTGCTGGGAACGGAGCAGCACAAGTGTGCACATTTGTGCCCATTTCCCTCCATTCAAGAGGGGGGTGGGTGGGGGGAAGGGGCAGCATTTACCTGCCTATGAGGAAAGGCAATGTCTTAGGCTGAGTGCTCTAGGGAAGCAAAACCAGTGGAGTGTCTACGTGTGTGTATATATATATATATATGTATGTATATATATATATATACACATCTCTCTCTCTTTCTTGAGATTTGTATCAAGCAAATGGCTCATGTGGTTGTAGAGGCTGGAAAGTCCCAAGTCTGTAGGTCAGACTGGAGGCTTCTCCTGACTCACATAGCTGCAAAACAAAAAACAAAAAACCCACATAGCTGCAGGGGATGGTGAACTCAAGATCAGCCGGTCGGATAACAGGCCTCTAGGTCACAGGCTGCAGAGGCTGATGAATCCCAAGGTCAGCAGATAAGCTATTAGCTCAAGTCCTAAGAACTGGAATTCTGATGAACAGGAGCCAGCTGCATGATCCAGAGCGAGCAAAAGCCCACATGCCTTGCCAGAAAGTCCACCTATATTGGATGCAGGCCACACCCCCAAGGAAACTCTCTTTCAGCAGATCCCATCATGGAGGTGATCACATTATATCAGACCTCATCATCAAAGTGATTACATCATTATATGACTGCTAAACTACATCACAACTGCCAAACCACTGAGAATCACGGCCCCAACTTGACACACAACATTAATCACTACAGGCAGTTAAGGATGCAGGTAGATGATCACAAACACAGCTCTGCCTGCTTCTCTCTCTGCTCTTTGTCCTTGTCCTCTTGTGTAGTGAGCCTCCATCAAGCCTGTTTGGCTGGTCCTACCTGGCTTCTCTCATTCCCTATACTGGCCCCCTTTGGCTGGAGTTTAGCATAATGGCCACAGGGGCAGGATATCCACTGGTCAGAGGAGGCAGGGCCTGTCCTGTGTTGTCAGGCATGTTCGCTGGGCCAGCCTGGCTTACATATTATTGAGGAAACCGTGGCAGCCTCTGAGGTGGGGAGAGGTTGTCTGGGGCCTGAGCTATCACAGACCAGTTCTCCTTCCTAAAGAGCGGCGATGATCAGGCCCAGGAGCAGCTTCTGGGATACTGGTAGAGCAGGGAACTGAACAGTATGGCTGGAGCTGAGTAAGCTGGCCAAGCCTTACTGAGGACAAACAGCTCTGAAGCCAAAGGGCAGATTGCGTGATTAACAGCACTCTTTTTGTATCATCAGGAGGAAACTTGTTTTTGGCAGAGCATCAGGATTCACAGCCAGACTTACTCATAACTTGCGACCAACCGTGAAACGTCAGGCTGTACCCCAGGCCCCCACTTCTTGTTCCCTCCATCACTACTGACTTTTCTATGCATGGTAAGCCACTCCTACTGGTCAGAAAGATAGAGAGAGGTTAAAGATACCATATCCTCCTTGAGATCCAGGTTTCCTCTGCCAGCAGGGCTAGGAGAAAAGGAACTTCCAGCCCCAGGCCCTCTCTCTCTCTCTCAGCAGTTCTGGCCCTGGAACCCAACAGCTCCTTTGCCATGAGAGGTTGAGACCTCTACCCCCTAGCAGACTTCTTTACTATATTTTAAAGGGTAGTCAGACAAGCTTCTCTAATAAGATGACAACTGAGTTGAGGCCTGAAGACCCTGTAGAGGGATGAGTCATGCATCTATCTGAGGAAAGAGAATTCCAAGCAAAGGGAAGAGCATACGCAAAGGCCCTGAGGCAGCAGAATGCTGGGCAAGTTGGAGGGACAACCAGGACGTCAGAAAGGCTGGAGCAGGGAAAGGGGAAGAGTGGCCACTTTGAAGTAGGAAAAATCACAGAGGGCTGTCAGGAAGAGGTGAGTTGGTCATTTGGGGCCCGGATAGGGACAGGTCTCAGATGGATTGTGAGGACGTGAATGGCTGAACTAAGCGCACTGTGGGGCTAGCTGTGCCAAGCCAAGTCTCGGATTCCTTTCACTGCCACTTTTCCATGGTGAGGTAACTAGTGAGGTCCTCTGGCTAGAGATAGACAAGGAATAGGTCAGAAGTCTTTCTGGACTCTCAGGACCCTCTGGCTGATAATTCTTGTCTGGCTCTGGACGTGCTTTTGCAGTATGGGGGGTTAAGGGGTGGCTCCTAGAGCCACAGAGGCTGCCTAGTGGGGCCCGAGGTGAGAGAGATGCATGGAGATGCCTCTTCTGTGTCCTCTTTCCTCTTCTAAGGCCTGCCTTGGGCCCCACCATTTCCCTCCAATTCTTCTTTTCTTCACCTTCTCCCTTCTCTTTCTGTCCACCTTCCCTCTTCCTGCCACTTCTTTCTCCTCTTTGTGGTAGCTTCTTAGCTCATTTATTTTCTGATCTGTGGCCTTGGAATGTCCACACCCCAGGCCCTGAGTGACCAAGGCTGCAGCCCTGTCAAATGGTCCACTTGCTCAGCCAATCTGTCCCTTGATCCAAGCACAAGTCTCTCAGCCCTGGGGCCACACTGACAAACGGTTCACTGGTCTGAGCAGAACAGCCCTGATGCCATAGGAGAGGAGGGCCCCACACAGGGGTCACCTGTCCTGGAGTCCCAGCACTGAGCTGTCTGGACATTGCCCACTGGGCCCTAACTCTGCTCTCAGGGCCTAGCACCCCATTCTCCTGGGTCACCACCCACAACGTGAGGGAAGGCAAGCCCTCCACCATGCATAGGATACCTTTTGGGTAGACATATAAATCAGGAAGCAGGGGTGGGTCAGGGTTTGGGAAGGGCTGGAGGTGACTCCAGGACTGCTCCTTGAAGGGTGGGGTCAGGAGCTCTTGAGGTCTGTCTGGGCCTGTGAGAGAATTAGGCTAGGCAGAAAGGGGTCATGTCCCATGGCAATACTTAGGACCCCCTCATGGCCTGGATTTAGGGCAGAGGGAGCATGGAACTGAGCCTGGGAGATGTGTGCAGAGGCTGAGGGGTTTGGGGTGAGATTAAAACATGGCTGATGACTGACTCTTAACCCTAGCCCCAGCCTGACTCTGACCCAGGCAAGAAGTAACAAGGATTCTGTGGCCACTTATGAGCTGGGAGACTTTGGGCAAGTTACTTAACATCTCTGTGCCTCAGTTTTCTCATCTGTAAAATGGGGTTTCTAATAGTATTGACACCACCCATCTGTCAGTTTGTCATACTGTGGTTATGGCAGACAGGTTTCAGCAGAGTTTTCAGATTAAGACAGACTAGCAAGAAAGGTCTGGTGATATACTTTTGAGAATTAGTCTACGGAAACACTATGTCCAAGGCACAAAAACTGGTCTCTGTTTGCCTGGGGCAACACAGGAAGAAGGAAAGTCAGTAATAGGAGGAGGATATAGGATGTGTGACTAAATGCCTCCATGAACAAATGCCTCCTTTGCCATGAAACCAGGCATGCTAGATGGTGCCCAGCTACCATTACTGAACATTTTTATTTTTATTTAGTTATTTCTATTGTGATTTAGGTAGAAGTTTACAGAGCAAAGTAGTTTCTCATTAAACACTTAAGACACAAATTATTTTGTGATATTGGTTGTCATTACTCAACATTTTGATAAAAAATTCTATAGAAGAATCCTGATCAAAAGGGGGGAAATGCAGAATAGAATTTCAAATTGTCATGGATTTGAGACATCCCTGGAGCCAAGGGGGCTGGGTGAACCTCTGAAACTATTGCCATAAGATGATCTTTTGACCTAAACCAAAAATATTTCCTGAAGTTTTCTTACAACCAAACAATAATTTGGCTTGACTAATAAAAATGTCTACCTTGAGCATTATGCTCTTTGAAGAACTATCTATATGGTATCAAATTGACAACAGCAACTCGAAAGGTCAGACAGGAACATTAGGGGGCAGTGAGTTTATGTTAATGGAGGAGGAACAACTCAGAAAAGAAGGGTAAGAATGGTTGCATAACTCAAAGAACGTAATCAATGTCACTGAATTAAATGTGTAGAAACTGTTGAATTGGTGTGTGTTTTGCTGTGTATATTCTCAATTACAACAAAATAAATAATAAAGAAAAAGAAAACCCTATGGATCAAAATGGTCTGATCTGCAACCGGTCATGTGGATGGTGCAGGCAGCAGGTCGTTCTATTGTGCATGGGGTCACCGTAAGTCAGGGGTCGACTCTACCACAGCTAATAGCAGATTGGGGTGGGTACATGGGCCATGGTGTGGTACCGGGAGGTGGGAGGAAAGTGGAGTCACTGTAGTCTCAAGGCCAGGGTGTCAGCATGGTGAGCATCAGGACAGTAGAATCAAACCGGGTGACCAGGGTAGGGATGAGATGGGGGAGAAAGCTTGTGACCCCAATATCCAGGTGTTTAATGAGATGGAGGGATCAAGAGGCCATCAGATGTTGAGAAAAACATATCAGCAAGAGTTGGGCAGAGAACAGGCCCTCAGGGGAGAAGGGATCTGTGCCCAAGGACAGAAGCTCACCTTGTCGATGGCTGTTGTAGTATCTAGTGCTCCTATAACAGAAATGAAGCCCTGGTGGTGCAGTGGTTAAGAGTTATAGCTGCTAACCCAAAGGCTGGCAGTTCACATCTACCAGCCGCTCCTTGGAAACCCTATGGGGCAGTTCTACTCTGTCCCATAGGGTCACTATGTGTCAGAATCAACTCGAAGGCAATGGGTATAACAGAAATACCATAAGTGGATGGTTTTAACAAAGAGAAATTTATTCTCTCACAGTCTAGTAAGCTAGAAGTCCAAATTCAGGGTGCCAGCTCCAGGAGAAGGCTCTCTCTCTGTCGGCTCTGGGGGACGGTCCTTGTCATCAATCTTCCCCCGGTTTAGGAGCTTCTCAGCACAGGGACCCCAGGGCCAAAGGACACGCTCTGCTCCTGGTGCTAGTTTCTTGGTGGTATGAGATTCTCCTGTCTCTCTGCTTGCTTCTCTCTTTTATATCTCAAAAGAGATTTACTGAAGATACAACCTAATCTTGTAGGTTGAGTCCTGCCTTATTAATATAACTGCCTCTAATCCTGCCTCATTAACACCATAGAGGTAGGATTTAAAACACATAGGAAAATCACATCAGATGACAAAATGGTAGACAAACACACAATACTGGGAATCATGGCCTAGCCAAGTTGACACACATTTTTAGGGGACCAATTCAATCCATAACAGTGGTGTATTGCTCTTTACAAAAAAAAAAAAAAGTATTTCCTAGCTGTACCCACTGAATCAGGGACCAAATCAGTATCAATGACTAGTTGAGGGCCCTGGGATTGTGGTCTCTAAGTTGTCGTTTTTCACTAAAAGAGATCAGAGCTTGTTGGAGAAATGGATGATTCTAGGTCTGGGGCCAGAAAAGTAGAAGCTGAGCCTGGAACATCTCATCAGATCAGGGCACACTCAACTCCTGGGGCTGTGCTAGATCTCAGGAGCCAACTTGAAAGGGCACCCACTGGTCTAAGCTGGGCCCCCTGAGCTCCAAAAGCAAGGATGTCTAAAAATCACAACGTTATCATGGTACTAAAAACACCTCACTGGTCACCTTTGGAAAGAAGGGTGATAAATTCACCCTTCACACTGGGTCACCAAAATGTGTGTTCCAATCTGGACACCAATTCCTCAGCGTGGCTCAAGCCTCTCTTCTGCCTCCTTCCACCTTCTATCTCTCTCTAATTAAGGCGTAACATATAGGCAGTAAACAGGGGAACACTAAGCATTTCTCCTGCCTTTCCTGTACAGGCTCTATCACAAATAACCAAATGGCTCTTTTTAGTGTTCCAGCAAATAAATGCAGAAGGAATGGTAGAATATCACCGCCTTAAGTCTGAATGAAATAATGGGTCCAGGCCATGGTCGATGGCTGCTAAAACCAGCAGGTGAAAGGCTGATGGGACACTTTCTTTACAAGGGTCACTTTATAATGTCACGCTGCCAGCACTTGACGCCCTGATCTATTCTAACACCACAAAAGAGAAGAATTTTTGCCCCAAACACCAAACCTGCATCTCATCAAGCCAGTTGACAGGAAGTACAGGGAACAAAGGAACATGTTAATGGCACTATGCGGATGCAAACTCCAGGCTGTGGAATACTCTTTGGGACAAATAATCTGGTTTCTTCAGCAAATAAACTGAAAGGGAAAAGCAGGGGAGGAGAAACTTATCAATTAAACCAAGGAGGCAAATCTATCAAATGCGATGTGTACATCCTTTTTGGATTCTGATTCAAATGAACTAGAAATTTATGAGGCAATTGGCAACAGATACTTGATGATATTAAACAATTATTTTTATGTGTTAAAATGGATTGTAGTAGTTATGTTTGAAAAGAGTTCTTATCTTCTAGAAATATGTATTGGAGAATTTAAAGATGAAATGGGATTTGCTCCAAAATCATCCTCATTGCTGGGAAAGTGTGTGGGGGTTGGGGTGATCCCAGACCAGCCTTGGGTTGATAATTGTTGAAGCTGGGTCACAGGTACATGGGGGTTCATCTTATGGTTCTGTCTACTTGTGTCTGTGTTCAAAACTTTTCATGATAAAAATATGAAAACAAACAAAAACAAAACCAAAACCACAAGCTAGCTCAATGCTTATTCATAGTAACCACTTAATAAATGTTAGTGGTTATGCTTAAAGTTAAAAAAAAAAATGAGGTCTCATAAATGGAGGGCCACCCCTAACCCATTACTACCAAGGATGGTCAGCTTTAATAGAGGGCTGTGCTGTGCCACCCAGACCCTTGGGATGGCAGGATGTAGAGAGGCCATAGAGTCAGCCACTTTCCCTCTCTGCACACATTCACCGCGCACTTACTATGTGCCAGGCACTGTGCCAGGTGCCACAAAGGCATAGATAGGAGGCGTAATCCCAGCCTGTTCTTCCGGGGCACAGTGGGCAGTGATGTCATTATTAAGGACTTGCCACAAGCACCCCATCCTCTCCCCCTGTATCTGCAGAGCCCATGGAGATGTGGCCATTACTTGGCCAATTGTCAGATGCACATCCCAAATCCACCCTTCACACCAGACTGCCAAAACGTGTGTTCCAATCTGGACACCAATTCCTCAGCATCTGCTCACAGCCTCTCTTCTGCCTTCTTTCACCTTGATCTTTCTATTTAAGGCATAGGATGCTGACAGTAAAGTTTATAAATCACGACCCAGATCAAGATGTAGAACATTTCCAGCTCTTCAGAGGCTTCCTTTCACTCTTTGCCATTCCTAACACACACACACACACACACACACACACACACACACACACCTGGGTCACCACTACTCTGATTTTTATCGCCATTAATTCGTTTTGCCTGTCTTTGAACTTCACATACATTGCATCACATGGTATGTAAGCTTTTAAGTTTGGATCTGGCTTTTTTTGCCCAATATAATATCTGGGAATTTCATCCATGTTGTTGTGTGTGACAGTAATTAGTCATTTTTCCTTGCTGTATAGTATTTCAGTCCATGAACTCACCACACTTTATCTACCACTCTCCTGTTGATGGCATCTTGCCTCATCTCTTGACCTTCTTCTCATACACTCCACATTCCAGGTCTCCCAAACCACAAGGTGCCCCCCAAATACAGCCAGTCTTCTGTGCCTACATATGTACTGTTTCCTCTGCCCTCACGCACCATACTGTGTAGAAGAACACTGATAATGACAATGCATTGTGACAAAAGTACGTATTTGGGAAACATGGGGTACACCTAACTAAATCTGGGTGTGGCCGGGGAGGCACAGACTTACAGTAGGAGAGAGAGGCCCAGGCATGGCCCACAGACGACTGAAGGTGGGACTGGGATGTTGGCTGGACTGTCCTGGGACTTCTGATCTCAGAGCCTCTGGACAGCTCCTGAGCTTGGAGGCATATTTGGGAGGCGCCCTTGGCTCTGAGCTTCTGAGGCTGCTTTGACGACCACATTCAGAGGCTGGTGAGGCTCAGTGCCCTGCCCAAGGACACAGAGCTGGGAGTGCAAGCTGGGGGTCTGCCTGGAGTGACAGGGTGGGGCTGTCGTGTGTGTGTGTGTGCACATGTGTGTGCATGCAGGTCTCAGTGGACATCTCATTCCTGGGCATGGCTTGGGAGCACTTGCCAGGTAGGCCAAGGCCAGACCCAGTGGGTGACATTAACACACCCAGGAGAGGCATGGCCTCTAGAGGCACCTGGGAAAGAAAGCTCTTCCACAAATGGGTGCTTGCCTGGGGCAGGTTCTCCCCAGTCACGGCTGTCCTCCTCTGGCCCGCAGGGAGAGTGACCTGCACTTCTGTACCAAACAATTGGCCCAGATCTCTGGAGGAGGGGGATGGGGCCCTAGCACTAAGCATACCTGGGCAGAAGGCTTTAATCAGGTGCATTAGCAGCCGGCCCATTCCTCCCACTGACGCAGCCCACCCTGTGCCAAGCCCCTTCTCAAGGGTTCCTCATGAAGGCCTGCAGGCACCAGGCTCTAACCACTGCCCCTCCCCAGACACTCTGTAAGTCTGGGCTCTTCGGGACATTCAGGCTGAAGAATCCTGTGAGGAGGGACCATGTACATAATTTCTCGTGAGTTTCCATGGCACCTGGTGCTGCGCCAGGGGGTATGTATCTGTCATGGGAAAAGCTGCCAAGAGCCCTCTCCACAGGCCCCAAAGGCCTAGTGGCCATATACTTGGCTGGAACTGGAACACCCTTGAGAGTGAACCAAACCAAATCAAACCAGTTGCCATGGAGTTGATTCTGACTCATGGCAACCCCATGTGTGTCAGAGTAGAACTGTGCTCCACAGAGTTTCAGTGTCTGAGTTTTCGGAAGTAAGTTACCAGACCTATCTTCCAAGGACCTTCTGGGTGGACTCAAACTGCCAACCTTTAGGTTAGCAGCCAAGTGTGTTAACTGCACCAACCAGCGACTCCTTGAGGGTGTAATGGGTGACTATTAGTAATCACAATGGGCCAAAAGGCAAAACCCAGGACTGTGGGAGCAAACCAGGCTATGAGGGCACTCTCCACACGGAGAAGATGGCTTCTCTGGGCACCAGATGGAATGTGAGGAGAGTGTACTCCCTCTTTTGCGGGGGGAGGGTGAGGGGTGCTTCCCGCCTCCATGTGCAGCTCTGGCACCAGCGGCTCTCCAGGTGCTGCCAGCTAGAGCTGCCCTTGGCCTTGCTGCCTGGAATCATGGGGTGGGCCGTGCGATGTCTCAGGTTTGCATGGAGCAAACCCTCTGTCTGCCCTGGGGTGGGGGCATCTGCTCTGCAGTTGCTCTTTCCGGGAGAGGGGGCCAGCCTGAGGTTTGGGGAATGATCTGCAGTCCCTCTCCTGGCTCCTCAGGATTTTAGGGGCTGTCTCTTCATCTTTCTCAGCTAGTGTCTTGAGCCTCCAGAGGCTCCCATGTATCAGGACACCCTGAGTATGGTGCTGTCTCTCTCTGCTCCTCTCTGGCCTGACCCACAACATTCCACGTGTGTATACAGCAATGGCCCTCAGGGACTCTGGACCCCTTTCCAGGGCTCTCTGTGTGCTCTGGGTGGCTGGGGCTGCTCACCAGCTGTGTCACTGCTGCAGTTGGGGACGTTGCCTTCCATCTGGCTCTGTGTGTGGTGGCATGGGTGAGGACCGCCCTCAGCGGTCAGCTCAGACAAACTCAGGTTGTGGCCCTGCTGGGTGCCTTCATTCCCATGGCCTTTGGCCCTCACTGGCACACAGTCCCTGTCTCTGGTGCTCTTGGTGGTAACCAGGGAGGTGCCACCTGAGTAGCTATCTTGCTCCTGGCTGCTTCCTCCTCTGCCTCCTTCTAGTTCCTTCAAAGTGGGTGCCCCCCTCCACCCAGGGCTCCATCTTCAGTCCCTCTCTTCTCCCTTCACTCTCTTTCTGCAAGACTGTACCCACGCCCCTGCTCCTACAACCACCCCAGCCTTGACCCCTCACTCAAGTTTCTAAGATCCCCACCACACACTTGGCATGTCCTGGATTTCAGGTCCCCCCCACCTCGTCCCAGAAGTTGCCACTCAGAACGCTCCCTGTTCTTTCAAGGGGACTTCCCTCCTCCCCGGCCTGGGCCCAGTGCTGGAGGTGTCAGGGCCCCGGGCTCCTGCTCCCTCCTGACAGCAGGCCCTGCCCTCCCATCTTCTCTGCTGCTCCTGCCCTCCAAGCCACCATAGGGCAGATCAGAATATTCTGTTTCCTTGCTTGGTCTCTGTCCTGCTTGCTCATAATTGTCAGATGATAATTCAGTTCAGCTCCATCCGCGTCCCTGCATTCTGCTCCGGGATCCATGAGATGCCCTGGGAGACCTGGCACAGCACAGCCCAGCAGGAAGGAGGAAACACGGAGACCACCCTCGGAGGCCCCGTGCCAGGTGTGAGCAGCATCAGAGATGGAGGGATCGAGAAAGCAGGGTGTGCCAGCAAGGGCCAAAGGGCCATGGGATTGAGGGATGAACTCCAGGAAGAGGAGGACATGATCTGGACCTCCAACACTGGGAGCATTATGCAGGTATAAAAAAAATAATAATAATAAAATAAAATAAATTTTTTTTTTTTATTTATTTGTAAGAGAAAAACTGGAAAAACCTACTCTCAGCCAGAGGCTGGATCCACACACTGTGAGACAGTCTTAAATGGAATACTATGCTGCTGCTACAATGAACCAGCAGGGAGCAATCTCAGTGACATAATGTTGGGGGGAGGAGGAAAGGCAAACTGCAGGTGACATGTAAAGTGTGGGGCCATTGATATAGTGCTAAGGGCACACAAAACAATAGTACACACTGTTTTGGAGACAGACATTTGTGGTAATGACAGTATGAACACAGGTATGTAGGTGATAAACACCAGACATACCTTTGGGGAGGGAGGGAGAGAAAGAGGAAGGGACAGAAGAGAGAATTTAGCTATGGCTGTGTGCTATTTCTTTGAAACCAGAGAGAGAAAGGGAACTGGGGCAAATATGGCAAAATGTGAACATCTGTTCAGTGCGGGTGATTACAGGGACATGGGTGCTTGGTACAGTAGCTTCTCCTTATCTGAGCATTAAGACGCCCTGGTGGCGCAGTGGTTAAGTGTTTGGCTGCTAACTGAGAGGCCAGCAGTTCAAACCCACCAGCCACTCCATGGGAGCAAGATGTGGCAGTCTGCTTCTGTAAAGATTTACAGCCTTGGAAACCCTATGGGGCAGTTCTACTCTGTCCTATAGGGTCACTATGAGTCAGAAACGACTCGATGGCACTGGGTTTGGTGTGGTTTATCAGTGCACTATTCTGTAGCTAGAATGTTGAGGAGAAGTTACAAAAAAAAAGGAAGGCGGCGTTCTATACATGAGTTGATTATTTCCCACAGGCGACCAGTGTGCCAAGGGGCAGGGGTGAGAAGGAGGGAGTCTGGACCCAGCCACAGCTGGGCGGGGCCAGTGCAGAGACTGGGGGGAGGAAGCTGTGCTAGGGCTGTGCTAAATCCTGGTTGGGGCGGGTTTCCAAAGAGGGGGAAAACGAACTTCCTCCTTCATGCCCAATTGCCCCCTCACGTGCATTGCTTAGCGGCTGTCCCTGCCGCCCCTCCTCCTGCCTGTGTCAGCTAGTATTTCCCAGTCGGTGATTATCATGCCTTACTCTGTATTGAGCATCTACAACGAAAGAAGCAGATCACGCTGCACTCGCCAGGTGCCACAGTTATATTCACACACAGTAACTCATTGAATGGGGGCATTGGTAGCTTAGTGGTAGAATTTTCCCCTTCCATGCAGGAAACACAAGTTTGATTCCTGACCAATGCAGCTACCACCCCTCTGTCAGTGGGGGCTTGCATGTTGCTATAAGTTAAGCAGAGCTTCCAGACTAAGACAGAACAGAAAGGCCTGGTGACCTACTACTGAACCTCAGCTAATGAAAACCCTATGGATCACAACAGTCCAATCCGTAACTGATCATGGGGACGGCGCAGGCACAGGACTGGGCAGTGTCTTCTTTTGTTGTGCATACGGTGGCCACGAGTTGGGGGCCTACTTGATGGCATCTAACAATATTAACGACTCACTGAATTCTTACAACAGCCCTATAGGTAGGTATCATTATCATCACCACCATCCCTATTTTAATGATGAGGAAACAGAGGCACAGAGAGGTTAAGAGACTTGCCCAAAGTCACACAGCTAGTAAGGGTCAGAGTTGGGATTTGAACCCAGGCTGTTTGGTGCCAGATCCTGTGGTCCTCGCTGCTAAGTGTAGTAAGCACCATGCTGGGAACTATGAATTCAGTGATTCTGTGATACCACAGCCCTGCCCTCACAGAACTTTGGGGTCTATGGGAGTAGTCAGACACCAAACCAATCAACACACACAGATGTAATTACAACTACTGATCCAATGAAGGAAAAAGTACATTCTACCTCAAAGAGAATATGGAGAAGGACACAGCTGAGACCGAAGGGTCTGGGAAGGCCTCTCTGAGGAGGGGACATTTAAGCCAAGACCTCACGGATGGGGACTTAGCCAGGAGAAAGCTGGGGAGGGCAGTCCAGACAGAGCGGAGAGCAAGTGCAAAGGCCTGGAGATAGGCACGAGCTGGCCACAGGCCAGGGACCTAATGAGAATTAGCGGGAATGGAGGGTGCAGTGAGCAAGAGGGAGGGCAGCGAAGCCATGAGGGCAGAGGGGGGCAGCCACACTTAGCGCCTTCCGACCACTTGTTTGGGTTTGCCTGCACAGTCCTGGTTCATGCCTGTGGTCCCGGCACAAAGATTCCTAGTGCCCTATTTTGGTTTGAACAATAAATTTAAAGGTCACCATCTCATAGGCCACAGTAGAGAGTTTGGATTTTGTTTCCAGGGCAGTGGGAAGGCATTGAGGGGTTTCAGTGAGGGAGTGACAGAATCTAATTTATAATGTATAAAGGCCACTCTGGCTGCTGTGTGGAGAGGGCCTGCAGGGGAGCAGAAGCAAGGCCACTCTCCCCTTCCTGACGCAGCTGCAGCCACGCAGTGTGGGGCCTGTGGGGCGCAGGGAGGCCCCGGCTTGAGCTGGCTGAGGTTGCAGCCATGGGTGAAGTGACCCTGGAGATGCAAACGTGTCTCCAGTGATGCTGTTTTCCCCTTCTCCTCACTGTGCTGGCCCAGATTTAAGACCCACATGAGGGGCCTCCAGGGGTGGTGGAAGCCCCTGCCTGACTCCCAGGACTGCAGGGCAGCTCCTGGAAGAAAGAGGAAAGTTCCTCAGTGGAGCTAAAGGACTCGACCAATAAAAGAAATGACAATTCGCAACATTAACTTCCCATGTGATAAACCGCCTCCATTCTTTTCCTTCTCATCCTCACCGGCCCCCATCTCCAAGAGATTTCAGAAGTGAGATCCAAGGGCATTCACAAACACCAGCTGGGGAGGGTGGAGGAACGAGGCCAGCTTCCAAACCGAATGTGTGCTGGGGGAAAGCAGGTGGCTTCTGGTGTCTGCGGATGTACATGATGGTTGGCAAGGGCTTGGTGAATAGAGAGTCTGCCCACTCTCTGCTCCTGTCTCGGGCTCTGCCATTTGTATCTGGGCAGGGTTTGCATGTATGCAGGTGAGCACACACACTGACCACATACTATGGGCAGAATCCACAGATTTCCACGCACCTTTGATTTTTTTTTTTTGATATTTAGAGGGGCCGGGAGGGTAAAACACGCCCAGGGCTTGTAACAGCAACGAGGCAGGGAAGGCCAGGAAAGTAAAAAGCCTGCGAAAGAAAACTCACAAGCGTGAAGAGCCTCTCACCCTCTGTCTACACAGTGGTGCACGCACCCCTGCTTCAGGGAAGCTACTGAATCAACCTTCTATGTTAAGGCGGAGAGTCGAGGGTCACCCAAGTCGGGGGAGGAGAGTGAGGAGGACAAAGCCACAGTCTCAAGGGAGGGAGAGGAGGGGCTGGTGGGTAAGGGGTCACTCACCAAGAGGAAGGACGAAGAAGAAGGGGAACCAGCAGAGCACGAAGACTCCCACAACGATGGCCAGGGTCTTGGCCGCCTTCTTCTCGCGGGAGAACTTGAGCAGGCGCACAGAGAAGGAGCTGCGGAAGTTGTGGCCCTTGGCGCTCCGCGTCCCGTGCGCCCGGTCGGTACCTGTGCCCGCACCGCGACAGTGGATACGCAGCACCACGTCCGAGGCCTTGCCCCGCTCGAGCTTGATGCCCGCCTCGAGGCTCCGCGTGGTGCTGCGCGCGACCACGTACACGCGGCAGTACATGACCACGATGACGGCCATGGGCAGGTAGAAGGAGCACACGGAGGAGAAGACGGCGTAGCCCGCCTCCTCCGTGATGCCGCAGAAGCGCTCATCTGTGGGCACGGGCTCCTTCCAGCCAAGCAGCGGCCCCACGGACACCACGAGGGCTACGACCCAAAGCAGCGCCAGGATGGCGGCCGCCTTGCGCTCCGTCATGATGGCCGGGTACTTGAGCGAGTGGCGCACGCCCACGTACCGGTCCACCGAGATGGTGCAGAGGCTGAGGATGGAAGCGGTGCAGCACAGTACGTCCACCGCGGCCCACACGTCGCAGAAGGCGCGGCCGAAGGCCCAGAAGCCCAGGACCTCCATGGTGGCAGAGAAAGGCAGCACCGTGGTGCTCAGCAGCAGGTCGGCCACGGCCAGGTTGACGATGAAGTAGTTAGTGACTGTCTGCAGGTGGCGGTTGCAGGCCACCGAGAGGATGACAAGCAGGTTGCCCGCCACAGCGGTGAGGATGAACGCGGCCAGAAAGACGCCCACGCCCAAGCCCTGCGCGCTCACCACGAGCCCCCCGACGGCCGCCGTGCTGTTCACCTCGCCGTTCGCACCCCCAGGCTCCCCGGCGGAGCTGCCATTGTCCTCGCTGCCGCCCGCGCCCACCACGCCGCCGCCGCCGCCCGCGACCCCCGGCACGCCCCCCACCGCCGGGCCCTCCGAGGCGGCCGAGCCGCCCGCGCTGCCCGAGCCGGCACCTGAGCCGGCAGCCCCGGAGCCGCTGTCCGGGCGAGGTCCCTCGAAACTGACGCTCAGGAGATCGCGGAAAGTCATCTCAACGCGCGGCCGTCGGAGGCCAGGCCCGGGGGCTGGGCGTGCTGCTGCCAGGGAGGGAGGCACCGAGCATAGCCGCAGGGCTCCGATCCAGCGGCACGCGCCGGCTCCGTCGGGGACCGGTCCAAGTTCCTGGGACGCCGGGCGCGGCTGCTCCGAGCGGAGCGGGGCCGGCCGGGACGGCGACCGGGCTCCCCAAGGCCAGCCGCAGAATCGGACCCAGAAGCCGGGCCGGCGACTCGCGCGGCTCTCCGAGCGCGCCCAGGCGAGTGGGCAGAGCAGCAGCTCCGGGCCGGGCGGTGCAGGCGGCAGCCACTGCGGCGCTTCCAACTGGGCGCGGGGGGCAGGACGGAGGAGGGGCAGCGCCTGCAGGGAGGAGGGGGCGGCCGGCGCCGAGGGAGGGGACGCTGCGCTCCCGAGAGAAGGGGCTCTGCGCGCCGGCCGAGCAGCCGTGCCGGGGTCCGGATGGGCCGCGGCGCTAGCGCGCGCTCGGGGCCGGTATAGCCGTCCCTGCCTCTCCGCGGGTGCGCCCGCCAGTCCTCTTCTCTCGCGCCCCCTCCTGTCTCCCTCTCTTGCCTCTCCGTGACCCCTCCCCCCTTCCCTCAGCTGCGTCCCGCTTCCTCCCGCCCTCTCTCCGGCCTCTCGGTCACTCGTTGGTGCCCTTGGGGGCGCGGAGCGGAGAAGGCACGACTCCCGGGTCCCCGGGCTCCCAGCTCCGGCCGCCAGAGAGCAGCAACCGCCCGGGATCTGCGGACTGCGGACAGGAGCGCGCAGTGCCTTGGCGGGTCGCCTCCTGGGGCTGCCTGGATGATCTGCGGCACCTCCTCCCCTCAGGCTGCCAGCCAGGGGAGGGTCCCAAACGTCTCTGCCCAGTGCGGTGGTGTGGAGAGAGCCTCGGAAGGAATCAGACGCCCGAGCTGGGCTGACCCTAGGTATGACGGACGCAGGAACCAGAGACTTTACGGTTATAGCCTTCGAAACTCTGCTTATGACACATCGGCCTGCAGCCGCCAATGTCTGCACTGTTGCTTCACTCCACGCCGGATGTCAGAATAAACCTTTCCGCTGCAGCACCCAGACAAGTGGTCTTCTTGGGGAGGGGGGCGGTTAGGTGCTGGCGGGTGGGGAAAGGCCACTTGGTGGGATGGTTAAGAGGGTGAGGAGAACCGGCTGGGTCCAAATCCAGGCCCGACCCCATATAGCTGCTTAATCTCCTTGTACCTCGGCTCCTCATCTGCAAAATGAAGATTAATAGTAGTGCCTACCTGGTGGGGGAAACCCTGGTGGTGTAGTGGTTAAGAGTGCCGGCTGCAAACTACACAGGCCGGCAGTTCGAATCCAGTGGGTGCTCCTTGGAAACTCTATGGGGCAGTTCTAGTTTGTCCTGTAGGGTTGCTATGAGTTGGAATCGACTTGACAGCAACGGGGTTTGGTTTGGTTTTACCTTGTGGATTTGTTGTGAGGGTTAGGTGAACTAATACTTGTTATGCCCCCAAAGCAGTGGCTGGGATTGTTAGATGAGCTCGGCTCAGCAGGGCAGGATTAGAAGAGGGAGAACAGAGGGCAGAGGGATGTGGAGCTGGTATAAGTGGGGACACCCACAGGGAGGAGGGGAGGAGGGTGTGAGGAGACTCTTGCTGACTAGCAGAACAGGTAGGGAGAGGTGAAAAGAGACCATTCACTTAAACAACAAGGAGCTGTCCTCAGGTGTCAGGCATCATGCTGGGCACCTGGGTGGGTGAGAGAGTGGTGGCGGGGAAGGACCTGCAGGGAGGATCACACCACCGTGTAGGCGTAGGTTGAGGCAGACTTGACCCATGCCTGGGAGATGAGGGCCTGTTTGGAGCTGTGTCTGGGAGGGGAGAAGTATTCACAGACTGGGCAGGATGTCTCAGAGTCCTGGAGAAGAAGGTGTTTGGAGAAGAATTAGAAGATGAGAGAAATGTTGAGAGATGGGTACCCTTCCCCTGCCCCCAAGGAAGCCAAACCTGTTAATAGCTTAGAAACACCTCTGCCAGGCCCTCCACTTCCCCATTAAATATTTCACTTGGGTCTTTGGGAACTTGCCGTGGCAAATTGAAATGAAAGTAAAGTAGATCTTAAGGGTCAGCTGGTAGCTGACTAAACACAAAACCTTGGGTTTGGGCTTCCTCGTGGAAGAGGAGGGGCAGAGGGCACTGAAAGGGGAGGTCAGGAGCTCCTCACAGGAGCCCGCTGGCTGGCAGGCTCTGTGCCCATGACTGCGTGCCATCTTGCAAGGATAAGCTTGGCAGGTCCATCCGACTCTGGGCTTGGTCAGACTTCAAGGAAGACTGGGAGAAGGACGTATTTTTAACCCTAAGGCCGAGGCTGGGGTGGTAGGGAGCTATTTGGCAGGTGTCACAGAGCTCTGTGCCTGATTCTGACCCAGAGGACCAGCAGAAGGCTGGCTGCAGATGTACTTGCCAGCAGGGTGAGGAGAGTTGTGGGATAGTGTGACTGAAAGAAGGTAGGACAGTCTCACTCTGTCTCGGGTCTTGGTGATTCTGAGATCTGCAAGAGGATTCCTGAGGCTCTAGAGCTCTAGGTGAAGGAACCTGGAGGTCTATGGAGGAGCAGGAGTTGTGAGATTGTCCTGGGGTTTCATGTACAGGCTTCTCAGATGCTCAAATCAGAGAAGGGATTGGGAGCATGTACTGCTGGCAGCAGGGAAGGATTACACCATAACCAAGTTAAGCGAGTGTTTAGGGCATCAACAAAACAGGGGCACCAGTTATTCAAAGCAAACAGCTATAGATGCCAAGCAGACAGGACACAAGGAAAAGTGAGTGACACAGTGGAAGGGAACTGACAGGGCATTAAATGAGACTGGCACCAGTTCCAGTGTGTGAGAATGCGCCGGGTGAAAATAAAGTTTATGAAGGGTGCCCACACGCAAGGTTGTTTAAGCTATGAGGCCCCTACCACTTCAACACCTTCATTGACATCTGTCTCCTACAGTCCCCTCTCATGTAATTGAAACTCCTTATCTTGGTGAGTCTCTTGGGAGTGTATTATTTTTTTCTAATAAACAAGAGGTAGGTTTTAACTCTTGCTACATTCACCCAGTATGCAACTGGATTCAGCATGAGCAGTTACTAGGCAAGGATGGATTATATTAATAGACAACAGGTTTCTGATCCATTTTTAGAGAACCGTCTCCTACAGCCATGCCCTCTGATCCAGCAACTGCAGTCAAGAGGGCCAGCACTGCTCTTCGCCATGATAAAAACACAAGGGTATGCTCTTACGCTCTTATGTACATCCTGGTAAACAACGCTATGGGAACTCCAGTCCCAGATGACGTGCAAAAGCGAGGAAACTCGAATAAGTCGACCGTTGCAATTAATTCAATCAAGTTACTTTTTAGCTGTGTAGCATTTATGTACAGAGTTACGTCCTAAGTTTTGTAAACAATAATATTTTTAACTTGAACTTTAAGAATATGTTTGGCATACATGTGGACTCAATCTAGCATAGATTTAATATAATACTAACATGGGTAATAATTTAATATCATACCAACATAGCAAACATCCAAAAATACTGAAAATATCAATATTTATCTAACACAAAAAGTTTTAATTTATGTATCAAGTGAGTTTCATTTTTTATTGTCCGTTGCACAAGACACTGCTTGATATTACTCTATGTGTGAAAAAACTCTATAAAAAAAAAATGAGGTGATAGGCACGTTAAGGGGATGAAAAATTGAATATTTATTTATCGGGCAAAATATGTTTCTTTTTTGCAACAATGAGTGTGTTTTTATATTCGTCTTCCAAAAAAGCAACAAAGGGCGTGTATCAGAACATTACATTTATATTTTATCAGCGTATTTATGTATCTCTGGGTAAGGGAATTGAACAATTTCTCAAGGAAATAAACTCAATGAATATTTGTTATTGTTAGGTGCCGTTAAGTCTGTTCCGACTCATAGTGACCCTATGCACAACAGAACGAAACACTGCCCAGTCCTGCACCATCCTCACCATCATTGTTCTGCTTGAGCCCATTGTTGCAGCCACCGTGTCAATTCGTCTCCTTGAGAGTCTTCCTCTTTTTTGCTGACCCTCTACTTTACCAAGCATGATGTCCTTCTCCAGGGACTGGTCCCTCCTGATAATATGTCCAAAGTATGTGAGAGGTAATCTCACCATCCTTGCTTCCAAGGAACATTCTGGTTGTACTTCTTCCAAGACAGATTTGTACATTCTTATGGCAGTCCCTGGTATATTTAAAATTCTTCGCCGACACCACAATTCAAAGGCATCAATTCTTCCTTATTCATCGACCAGCTTTCACATGCATAGGAGGCAATTGGAAACACCAGGGCTTCGGTCAGATGCACCTTAGTCTTCAAGGTGACATCTTTGCTTTTTAACACTTGAAGGAGATCTTTTGCAGCAGATTTGCCCAATGCAATGCATCTTGTGATTCCTTGACTGCTGCTTCCATGGGTGTTGATTGTGGATCCAAGTAAAGTGAAATCCTTGACAACTTCAATTTTTCTCCATTTATCGTGATATTGCTTATTGGTCCAGTTGTGAAGATTTTTGTTTTCTTTATGTTCAAGTGCAATCCATACTGAAGGCTGTGGTCTTTGATCTTCATCAGAAAGTGCTTCAAGTCCTCTTCAGTTTCAGCAAGCAAGGTTGTGTCATCTGTATAATACAGGTTGTTAATGAGTCTTCCTCCAATCCTGAAGCCCCGTTCTTCATATAGTGCAGCTTCTCGGATTGTTTACTTAGCACAGAGATTGAATAAGTATGTGAAAGGATACAGCCCTGATGCACACCTTTCCTGACTTTAAACCACACAGTATTCCCTTGTTCTGTTCAAATGACTACCTCTTGATCCATGTATGGGTTCCTCATGAGCACAATTAAGTGTTCCAGAATTCCCATTCTTCGCAACGTTATCCATAATTTGTTATGATCCACACAGTCAAATGCCTTTGCGTAGTCAATAAAACACAGGCAAACATCTTTCTGGCATTCTCTGCTTTCAGCCAAGATTCGTCTAACATTAGCAATGTTATCTCCACTTCCATGTCCTCTTCTGAATCCTGCTTGAATTTCTGGCAGTTCCCTTCCAATATATTGCTGCTGCCACTTTTGAATGGTCTCCAGCAAAATTTTACTTGTGTGTAATATTAATGATATTGTTTGATAATTTCCACATTTGATTGGATCACCTTTCTTTGGAATAGAAATAAATATGGATCTCTTCTAGTCAGTTGGCCAGGTAGCTGTCCTCCAAATTTCTTGGCAGAGATGAGTGAGCACCTCTAGCACCGCATCTGTTGGTTGAAACATCTCAGTTGGTATTCCATCAATTCCTGGAGCCTTGTTTTTCGCCAGTGACTTCAGTGCAGCTTGGACTTCTTCCTTCAATGCCATTGGTTCTTGATCATATGCTGCCTCCTGAAATGGATGGACATTGCCCAATTGTTTTTGGTATAGTGACTGTGTATTCCTTCCATCTTCTTTTGATGCTTCCTGCTTAGTTTGATAGCACAGCAACGCGCAAGCCCCCACAGTATGACAAACTGACAGACACATGGGGGAATGAGCATTTAGATACTAAAAATTAAATAAATGGATTTTATTTCCCACTTCCCTTCAGACTGACTTTCTTTTAAAAAATTGATTGATACTGTTATGACTCCCAAAACAAACTTGCTCATCGAGAAGTGGTGCTATTGTTACACCAGTTTTGCATGCATCTCTGAATATGAGAGTTGGACAATTCCACAAAGTAGTAAAATGTACATTTTATAAATTTCGTATACAATAACAATTACATTTTCCTTTTCATTTCAGACTGATCAGGTATAAGCTCACAGTCAGTTCTCACCCACCACATAAGAACGTCCCAGCAGCACTATACTCATGTGACTCACGAAGTATCTGGTCCTGTCCTGCAAAGTCCACCAAGACAGTGTCTGCAGATTGAGCATACCCTTGGATTTGTATCACGATCTTTGCGATCACTTTCGCCCCCATCGGGTGTCAGCAGTATTCCAATGAACTGTGAAGACGCGGCATCAAGGCGCTGAAAGTGAACGTGAAAGTTTTTAAGAATTATTTCAAAATGAAAAACACTAATGGAGATCTGCGAAGGGCCTGCCAACAAACATCGTATGACAAATGAATTAAATTATTTCCAACTGCCTTGTAAATATGATTTCTTTTGACTCGTTTTCAAATATAAATTTTTGTGTTAACATCAAATTTGAACGTAAATTTTATTTTATAAATTTTACTTGTTTTATGAATTTTATTTATTTTCAATTATTCAAATTCATTTGCTACAGTAGAATCAAATTGAAAAAGCGACATCGTTTTATATCTAGGTAAAATGAAATGGCAACAACTAAGTGGAGCACAAAAATGAAAGCTTGCAGAAGATAAAAAGAAAAGGATTTGTGAATCCCTAAGGGCAATAACAAAATTAACTTTCTTTTTCAAACATAACCCATCAGAAGAGACTTCTTCAGTTGAATGCTGAAGTTTAATGGTTACAAATTGTTGTACTAGCACCACTAGTGCTGAAATTACTAACAAACCCACACCAAACTAGTTGCCACCGAGTCAGTTCTAACTCATAGCAGCCCTGTAGGACAGAGTAGAACTGGCCCACAGGGTTTCCTACAGCGGCTGGTGGATTCAAACTGCCAACCTTTTGGTTAATAGCCTAGCTCTTAACCATCGTGCCACCCAGGCTCAAAAACTACCCATAGCAATATGAATATAAAAGGATTTGTAACAAATTCTGCATCCATTCCTTGCTGTAGTAAAAGAATTAATAATGGTGTAGAAGGTAAACTATTTTAAAATCTGAAATTGTCACATCTGCAGACCCACAAATAACAGAGTTACAGATCCTGTTCTGTGGAATAATTTGTCTTCTAATGATGTAAATTATTGGATCAAAAGAGGGCCAAGTGATTGTCAACATCACAGTGGACCATTTGAAAATTCATGTTGAAAATTCCTGGATGGTAAACAAGGTTCTGTAGCCAGAATATATTTCTAGGGTGCAAAGCTAATGGTGAAAATTACAAGAGAGAGTAGCTACTGTATTCTCCCTCAGTTGGCTCCATATATTGTTTTGTTTGTTGACTATTCAGTTAGTCAGTCCTAAAACATTTAATTCTTGATTTGCTATGGATGGGTTCAGCGATTGTTGCAACTCGAATGTGATTGGTAAGCTTGAAAACAATTCAATTCACAGAGATTGTACATTGTCATATTTACACCGAAGACATTGTTTGGGTTTAACTCATGAACTGGAAACAAATTGAAGAACCTCAGTATTGGAAAGCCGTTTTGCAGTGCGTCTTTGCTCTCGTAAGGGAAATTGCCGAATGTGGACTATCTTTTCAAGGAAGAAATGAAGTGTTTGGGCACTCACAAAATGGAAATTTTGGGGTTTACTCGAACTTGTCTCTCAGTTTGATCCATTTTTAACAGGTCACATCTAAAAATATGGTTACGCGGGAAAGGGCAACCCATTGTATATGTCTAAGACAACAAGTGAAGAATTAATAAACTCATTAAGTGATAAAGTTTGATCTACTGTTTTCAGTGAAATGAGCATAGCTCGATATTTCAGTTTGTCCGCAGATTCCACTCCTGAGCTTTGTCATCCCGATCAGCTGAGCGTTGTTTTGTTGTATGTATCTCCAATAGATGGAAAACCTGTCAAGCGATTTTTCACATTATTAGATTAAAACGTTATACTGGTGAAGGAATTATAAATCAAGTACTTCACTATGTGAAGTTTGCAAAATTGATTTTTCCAAATGCAGAAGCCAGTCCTAGGACAATGCTGGCAGTATGGCAGGGTGTTATAAAGGCATGCGACAGAAAAGTTTGCAACTTCATGCATATACCGTTTTTATATCATGTGCTACACAGTCACTTAGTCTATAGGAAGTAGTGCTGCAGATTGTTGTCCAGAAGCAGTTGATTTTTTTTCTACTTATTCAGTTACTCTACCCCTTTTTTTGCCCCCTCTACTTACCAGTGAGCAGTTCTCAAAACGTATTTAAGCAATGATTGAGTATTAAAATGTCTTTCTAATACTCATTGCTGTAGCAACGAATACAATCCTGGAATCATATACTCAGATCCTAGATGTCTTAGAGACCATCACTGGAGACCAGACACAAAAAGAAGGTACTAGAAGAGAAGCTAAAAACTTCGCCAACAAAATGCAAACACTTATATTTATATTGGTTATGTGGAAAAACATATTGCAGCATTTTCATTGGACGAGTCAAGCTCTCCAAGATTCAAAAGTAAATATAAACACATGCATAGATCTCTGCTGTCATTAACAGCATATTTACATAATTTAAGAGAAGATTTTGAAAAATTGGAAAACACAACAAAACAAATATTGCCAAGTATTGATTAGCAAGCAGTTCTCTACTGCTGAAGCATTAGGAAGAAACAAGTAAATGACGGAAATGCTCCAGAAGTATCATTGAGTGCCAGAAACTAATTTCCTGTAACCACATACTACACCGTCATTGACAGACTTGAATCTTGTATGAAAAGAAGGGCAAAAGTGAATGAAACTCTTTCAAAAAGGTTTTCCTTCTTAAGCAATCTGGATGTACCTGACGAGGAATGAATGAAGGCCTCTAAGAAATTAGCGCAGGCTTATCTGAATGACTTAAATATAAACCTTTATGGAGAAGTGTGACAATTTCATTCTTCCATAAGAACTAAGTTTACAGATTCAGAAAAGACAAATTTTACTCATGTAGGCATGTATGAGTCCATAAAAGAAGACAAAACACAATGCATATTTCCCGATGTTGAAGTTGCTTTATGCATATTCTTAAGTTTAATTATCACAGACTGCACAACAGAACACTCATTTTCGTCCCTAAAGAGACTCAACAATGATTTAAGAAAGACTCAACTCACTATCCTTATTGTGTATGGAAGTAGATATTGTTTGGCAGCTTAAGTGTGATAAAATCATCGAAGGTTCGTAGAAGCAAAGAATAGAAAGAAATGTTTTAAATTATAACATGTTAGAGATGAAAGATTTATCTAAAAATAGAATTTAGTAATTTGCTGTAATATTTGGTTTCTTATCATTAAGTTTCTTTTATAACATCTTTTCCTTTCTTCATTTGTAATTATAGCATTTATTATGAAACAAGCATCAAAATTGAAGTATGAGCCGTTGAAAGCAAAATTGGTAACAGTCAACTTTTTTGTTGTGGGAGATCGACAGAATTTTACATTGATTGTTGACACACCTAAGTTCATGACTCATTTTCGTTGTTGTGGAATATGTGGACTATTCTTTTGGTAGAAAATATGGTACATACTAAAAATCTTAGTACACAGCACCCACTAAAAATTTTATAATCTAGTTCGTCTCATTCAGCTACAATGGCATACGCCACTTTTGAGTTCAATCACTAATATTAC
This sequence comes from Elephas maximus indicus, assembly GCF_024166365.1. NCBI lineage: Eukaryota > Metazoa > Chordata > Mammalia > Proboscidea > Elephantidae > Elephas > Elephas maximus. Next base: position 42,895,530 of record NC_064843.1, read on the forward strand.
AGTCACATTTAAAAAGAAGTACATCATGGATAGCTAATACGCACAAACACACACACATATACGTATATATGTATAACCCATTGCTGTCCAGTCAATTCTGACTCACAGTGACCCTATAGGACAGAGTAGGACTGCCCCATAGGGTTTCTAAGGAGCAGCTGGTGGTTTTGAACTGTGGACCATTTTGGTTAGCAGCTGAGCTCCTAACCACTGTGCCAACAGGGCTCTGTAAATATGTATATACATGTATACATACAACTCACATATCCTGTCTGAAGGCGTGAGTAAGCAGAGGACAGGGCACCACAGATTATCAGTGTTTAGGGCCCTCATGTGCCTTAATCCAGCCCTGACTGGCAGGGACAAAGAGAGAAGTAGCTGTCTTTCTCGGCAGTGAAGGGGCTGGAGTAAAGTTGGATACCATGCCAAGCATACCACATACACTCACATCTTTGCTTGGATGCCTCACGGGCATCTGAAATTAAACACGTTCTGAATTAAACTCAGTCTCTGACGCTCAAATCTTCAACTTGATTTATTTAATTTTTCTGGAAATGAAACCACCATCCAAATAGTTGCTGAAGCTAGAAACCTAAACTCCACCCTCTGCTTTACTCCCCACCCCAAATCTACCAGTTGCCAAGTTGTGTTGATTATTTTTGCCTACTTGACTTTGTGAATCCATCTTCTCCTCCCCATAGTCTCTACCTGACTCCAATACTTCCTCCTCCCAGTCTGTTGCCATGTGGACCTTCCTAGATGTGTGCATCTGATCATTTCGCTCTTTTAAAAGTATTTCTTTGCTGGCTCACAAATGCTTTAAGTTCATGACACATGTGGTCTTGTGGGGCTGGACTCTTTCTTATTTTTTTTTTTTGTGTGGAAGGGTTGGTGATCACAGTAATTTGCTTAGGAGGTGATCCCAGGATGCATGACGAGGTGGTGTTTCTTTAAAAGGGATGTTGCTTTGTGTCTGAGTGACATGGGACCCTGAGATTTATTTGGGCTATAAATTAATGAAAGTGAGTCAGAAGTCTTTTGTACCTGAATCTTAGACATGAATAGAGCCCTGTCCAGAGTGTCATCCTCTCCCCAAATGGTTAGAACTTTCCCTGGCTGAGTCTCAGGGTCTAGGAACTCAGACCCTCCGACACATTCCTACTGCATTTCAACATAAAGTCTGGCCCCCTCTAATCATACTTAAGGGATTCCTGGAGGAAATGGATTTCAGGGAGAGTTTAAATGCCTTTTGGATCAAGAAATACCTTCCATTCTTTTTCTTGACCTGGCCTGTGGAAGTGGGGCCATCCTTCCCTATAGAAATCTTAGCAGGCTTTCTGAAACTGCCATGTGTGTGACCCATCAATGCTTTCAGCTGAAAAATACTATTGGGTTTATCCCTTTAGTCAAAATATTTGTCACAGATAGTAGAAGTAGAATCGGTGGCGCCTGTGGCGGCCTCACTCATGATACGATGTGAACTTTTTCCTCCATTCCATCAACCATCCACGGAACTGTCCCCATTGGAGCCAAGCCCCTGAATGGCACAGTGTGACTTCTAAAGACAGAGCCTTTTCTAGGGCAGCAGGGACGTCATCAGCAATTGAAGAAGGAGCACCTTACCTTGAATCGAATGCCTGGGTTCAGGTTCTACACTTCCTCACTGTATGATTTTTGTCAAATCTCTGGACCTCAGTGTTCTCCTTTATAAAATGGGGTAAAGGAGATTGGGTTATATCAGAGAGTTTCAAATTTCTTCTTCTTCTTCTTCTTTTTAAGCAAAGGAACTCATTGTTCAAATGAAATCTTCCCCAGTAGCCCAATATATAAAAGCAAGTGTTAGTGGAGATGCTCTGGCTGGACCAGTATCAAAATCTTGAATCCAACCCTCTGGGCCTCCCTCTCTTGCTGGGTTCTGGTCCCTGAGGTACCCCGGTGGCATTGTGGGCTCCATAAGCCTGGTGGTCAAATTTCTAGACCAGTGAGACCTGGAGACTTCTGCTGGCCCTTGGGTTCTTTGTTATCCAGTGAGATGGCTTCCAGCTTCAGATGGAAGACAAAGCTCCTTCTCCTTCTAATGAGACCCCTTTAGAGTCGTGGCAAGGAAATAAGAAATGTGCACTCCACAACTTAGAAGTTAATTCCTAGGCTGACAAACCCTGGACTCTGGATCCTAAAGCTGAGCCTTGGAAGGACACTGGAGAAGGTCATGAGGGGATTGAGGAGGCCTGGACCCACACCTCTCTTGTGAGGATGGTGCTTTGTGGTTGGCATGGTCAGAGTCAGCGTGCTGGATAGGAGAGAGTGATGATGGAGAAGGCATTCCTGACAGTCACCCTATTTGTACGGACCAAGTGATCATCTCCTGGTCCTCTTCCACCCACCAAGCCTGGTAAACTTTTATCCATTCTTTCAACAGATGTTAACTGAGCACCAGCTAGCTCTATGCCTGGAACTGTTCTGGCCACTGGGGATATAATATTGAATAAAGCAAAGACCTGCCATTTTGGGATTCACATTCAAATGGCAGAAATTGGTACCAAGCGTTAGGAGGAGAACTTGGCTATTTCCTTGGATGAAAGTTTTGTCTGGATTTGATATGTGAAAGACCAGATGTTGTTAAGACCAGATGTTGCCTTTTAAGATGGCTATTTTCAGTGAAATCTTCAAAGAAAAACTAAATCCAAAGGAGCTCTTTTCCAATAACTTTCTGTCCTAGAGTAGCAGTGGAGAGTTGAGTATGGAAACTGAAAGGGTGAAAATTCAGGCTTACCATTGGAAGACTTGGCTAAAGCTGCCACTTCCTGGGATCAGTCCCTATGAAGGAACATGGAAATAAATTCTGTGCTTCAGCCTCAAACTGATCTCCAGCTCTGGTCACTGCCTGATCTTTAACTTTGCCATGGCCTGACCATAACCCTGGCTACAACCTAACCCGTAAGTCTGAATGACCCACAGCCTAAGCCTGCCTGACCCCCTAATTGTGCCATTGTTCCTCGGATACATACTGTGGTCAGCAAGGACACTGGATGAAGAGATGAGGACTCAGTACTACCCTCCCCCACCATCAGAACAGCAGAGCTTGATGCTCAAGGCTAGTCACCCCTCAGCAGCCAGGGGTTAGGGAATATTTGGGTGAAGGATGTTATCTCTGCAGGAAGGAGATACTGAGATACCCAGTCCCATCCCTATATCGCCGGAAGCTTCAGAGGACTTGAGGCCTGTTATGATTTATCTATGCTGATACTTACCTAAAATTAATGGAGTTGGAAAATAGCGGCTGTGTCTCCCATCATAGTGGAAGTGGTAGAATCCAAGGAGAGGCAGTGGAATGATGTTCCCATTCAGAGCCTGGCAAACAGCCCACTGCTCTAGGGACTCTTGGGAGTGGCTGTTTGCCTCATACCCTTGCAGCTGTATTTGCTTCTGGAATCTTTGAGACTTATTCTTTTGTTTCTTTTTTATTTATTTTTTGGAAGAGGAAATAAGCTGGGAAGCACAATATTGGACAAAGTTGGAAGACCAACTAGGGTGGAAAACTCTCAGAATGGTGCAGAGATTAGTCAGGGTGGCTAAAAGCTATAATGAACAACTCTCAAATTTCAGTGATTTAACACAATAAAATTTTATTTCTTATTTATTCAAAGTCCAATGTGAGTGCACCTAGTTGGGCAGCTCTCCTGGGTAGATCTCCCCCATGGGGCAACTCAGGGATCCAAGCTCCTTCCCATGTGTGGCTCCACTGTTCCCTAGAGCTTTGGAATCTTCCAGGGTCCCAGAAAGTCTTCTGGATTCTTGACATCTAGTTGCCCAAAGAACAAAGGGAGTGTGTGGAGAATTACATGAATATTTTAGAAGTCAAACGCACTACCTGTGTCCAAGCCCATTAGTCTCCTGGCCCCACTTAAATGCAAGGGGGTTGGGAAATATGGCCTAGCCAAGTGCCCAGGAAGAGAGAATGGGTTTGATGACCATACAGCTTCTCTCTGTTGCAAGATATCAAGAGTCCCAGGAAGACTTGATTTAGATATTAGCCAGGCAATGACTGATGGATGGTCAAAATAGCAAATAGATTGGCTGCTCTGAACTCCCAGCTAATGCTACCCAGGCCCAGTGGATGTTTTTGTGATCTTTCATCTGGCTATTCCTTTAAGATCTGGCCCAATATGTGTATTTCTAGCACAGCTTGCTAAGAAAAGATTAGGGTTGGGAATGATATTTGGGAGTGTGCTGGTGGCAGTGACAATTCCCACTCACTCAGCTCTGGAAATGCAAAGGGAGAATTAGAATGGGAAGCGGGGACTCAGTGTTGCTTTAGTCTTCATGGAGAATAAGCAATTCCTCTTTAGTAGAACTCATTTAGTGCCAATGGGAATCTCTTACCTTCCTTTATCAATGCCTCAAATTCTACCTTATAACCTGGATGTTATGGCTTGAATTGTGGCCCTCCAAAAGGTGTATCAACTAGACCAATAAACAACATCATGGAAAAAGGAGAAAAAATTGAAGTTGTCAAGGATTTCATTTTGCTTGTATCCACAATTGTAACCTGATGAAGTGGGTCCTGCCTGGTGAGACCCCTGAAGTCAACTGAGAGACACTAGGCCTTTGAGAAGGAGGAAGTAGACTTTATTACAAGCGAGCCAAGCAAGGAGTTTGGAGACTAAGTCTCAAATCAAGCTCCTCTAGGTTGAGGATTCTAGGGTAGTTATAAGATTTTAGATAGAGAAGTTATGCATAATTTATGAAGTTTCTGGAAATAGGCGGGCAACATGTATAGGGGTGCAGTGGCGGGTGTAATATGGCCACTAGGGGATGTGTTTTTTTTGGGGGGGGGTATGATGCATGAAGTTCATCTAAGGACAATTTTGTGACTTATTGCCCTTGCCCAAATCGAGGTGGGGTGGTTAGTGAAGCAGCCTTGAGCAGGGGAGCAATAATGTGGCGTTGGGCTGCTACACAGAATGCCTTATCAGGAACTTACAGACCCTGAGTGGATGGGAGATGGGGGCATAGTTTAACCCTATTGGTTACATTCCAGGAGGAGGAACAGTTTAACCCTGTTAGTTAAACAGTCAATGCCCATGGAATCAGCAGTCAAGAAATCAGACGATGGATTGTATGGGGCAAATCTGCTGCAAGAGATCCCTTTAAAGTGTTGAAAAGCAAAGATGTCATTTAAGGACTAAGGTGTGCCTGACTCAAGGCATGGTATTTTCAATCTCCTCATATGCATGTAAAAACTAGACAGTGAAAGAAGAATTGATGCCTTTGAATTATGGTGTTGGCAAAGAATAGTGAATGTACGTACCATGGACTGCCAGAAGAACAGACAATTCTGTCTTAGAAGAGGTATAGCCGGAGTATCCCTTAGAAGCAAGGATGGTGGGACTTCGTCTCACATATTTGGATAGTTATTAGGAGGGACCAGTCCCTGGAGGGCATCATGCTTGGCAAAATAGAGGGTCAGTGAAAAAGAGGAAGACCTTCTGAGATGGATTGACACACTGGCTACAATAAGGGCTCAAACAAAGCAATGATTGTGAGGATGGCACAGGGCCGGCAGTGGTTCGTTGTGCTGTACATAGCGTTGCTGTGAGTCAGAATAGACTCAACAGCACCTAACGATGACAACAACTTGTCTAGGCCAAGATTCCCAGTATTGTGTGATTGTCCACCATTTTGTCATCTGATGTGATTTTCCTATGTGTTGTAAATCCTGCCTGTATGATGCTAATGAGGCAGGATTAGAGGCAGTTATGTTAATGAGTCAGGACTCAATCCATGAGATTAGGTAGTGTCTTAAATCAATCTCTTTTGAGATATAAAAGAGGGAAATGAGCAGAGATACAGGGGAACCTCTTACTGCCAAGAAACAAAAGCCAGGAGAATAGCGAGTCCTTTGGATCTAGGATCCCTGCGCTGGGAAGCTCCTCGATCAGGGAAGATTGATGACAAGGACCTTTCCCTAGAGCTGACAGAGAGAGAAAGGCTTCCCCTGGAGCTAGCACCCTGAATTCAGATTTCTAGCCCCCTAGACTGTGAGCGAATAACTTTCTGTTTGTTAAAGCCATCCACTTGTGGTATTTCTGTTATAGCAGCCCTAGATAACTAAGACACTGGGTCTTCTAACTCTAAGAATCAGTGTGTTTTTCTTATATCACAGATTTCTCGCACCTCCTAGCAGAGGTGACAGACAAGGTTACTATCTCTTCCAGCCCCTGAGATCTGATGACCCATTGTGGGATGGGGAACTGGAAGAAGTAGAAACAATGTTCCATGGAGGATATTCTGTGATGATGAAAAGAAAGGTGGGAAGGTTCCAGGGATAAACTTTGTCAACTTGACAAATTTGCTGACCCCAAAATGGAGTGGCAAATGCTAATGAGGGAGGTTTCCTAACGCAGAACTAAAATCATCCAGTCCACTCAGAGGAAGTGGCCTATAGTCAACTTGAGAGGCGAGGCAGGGTTGTGTGATTCCAATCCCAATTACGGAGGCTGAGACAATTCTTGCGGAGATGTTCTTAACCTCCCAGTTCACAAATAAAATGGCCTAAAGCCATTTTCCATTTCCTTTTTCCTGGGCCAGTATTCAATCTCTAAAGTCAGTGAACAAAAGAGGACTGACTTCCTTTGGTAACGATTCCCTGGAGAAATGGAGGAATGGAGGAAGCAAAATTCCCAACTGGCTCAGGAAAAAAATTAGGAAGTGAAGTTGGCCTTCCCCACTTCGGTGTTCTCCTTGTCATATCACTTGGGCTCCTTTCAATTCTCCCTTCCTCTCTGCTATCTGCACGTCATTAGTCAGAGTCTCTCTGATCCCCCATTTCCCTGTTTGTAAAATGATGATCAAAACCCTGCCCAATGTGAAAATTAAGTATCTGCAAAAATCCTATTTACCTCCTCCTCTGTGTCCTCATTGTCTTTGATTTATTTCTCTGTAGTGTTTTGTAATTTGTTTACCTGTCATACCTGGACACAATGAACTTTTTGGGATTCAGTGATTGTGATAGATGTGTCTTTTTGTGCTCAGCAGCCAGTGCGGTGCTGGCCTCTTGAGGGTGCTCAGTGAATGCTTGTTAGCAGTGGATGAAAGTGTAAATCTACAAATGAATAAGTGAATGAATGAATGAAAGCATGAAGAACTGTGCACTTCTGAGTGTCACTCAGGGTGAGAGTACATGTCTCTGTCCCAGGAGCTAGCTCTTCTGTGAATGACTGGGGAGAATTTTCATACATTCCAGGGAGCCTGGCCTGTTCAGGGCAGGACTGAGCACCTTTCTCCTAAGAGGAGTACTTCTGAGAGACACTAATAAGGAGTTGCACCGCAGTGGTACATGCCCCTGCTTCCATTGAGGGAGCAGAAGGCCCCACAGTCAGGATGTACCCAACATGTCTTTGTAGCTCCTTGGCTTGGGCTGTTCCTCTGGGGCTTCAGGCTTTGCATAGAAAGTGGCCATTGGACCCTCGTGACTTGGTGAGTGCTCTGATCCTGAGCAGGAGACAGCTGTGGGTCTGCACATACACACAAGAGGAGAAATTGATGACTCATGAACTCCCTCCCTCCCCCTTGCTCTCTCTTCCTTCCTTCCTTCCTTTCCTTTCTTTTTAACCGTTAGAATTGGCATAGAGAGATTTACAAATATTTTTTTAACATGCAGAACGTGCACAGATCATACATGTACAGCTTAATGAATCATCGCCAACTGAACCCATCCATATAGCCACCACCTAGCTCAAGAAATAGAATTAGTACTTCAGAAGCCCTTCTTGTGCCCCCTCTCAATCATTACTCCATCATTCCTCCCAGAGGTAATTAAATCTTTACTTCTAATACTATAGTTTTGCCTGTTTCTGAACTTTATATTAAATAGAATCATCCAGCATGTATTCTTTCATTTCTTCCTTGTTTCATTCAACTTTATGTTTGTGAGATTCATAGATTCTGTGTGCCTCATGTAACAGTGGTTTATTATCATTGTTGTATAGTTTGTTTTTTCAAAGTGCCTGTTTTTTGTTTATTTTTTAAGAGTATTTTTACTGAGTATAGAATTTTAGGCTGACACTTTTTTCCGCCAGCTAGTTGAAGCTGTTATTTCATCTGGCTTCCATTGTATCTGGTGAGAAGTCCCTGCCAGTCTTACTGTTGTTCCTTTTAAGGTAATACGTCTTTTTTTTTCTTGTAGATTTTGAGGTTTTTCTGTCTTTTGTTTTCATCAGTTTGACTATGATGTGCCTAGGTATGGTTTTTCCTTTGCGTTCTTTTTCTTTGTATTTAGGGTTTGTAATGCTTCTTAAACATGCAGCTTGATGTTGCTTTTCAGTTTTGGAAATTTCTTGACTGTTTATCTCTCAGTATGCTGCTCTATATCATTCTATTCTTTTGGATTCATCTTCTCTGTGTTAGACCTTTTCATCATGTTTCATATGTTCTTTTAAGTGTTTCTCATCTTTTTATATCCCCTCTATGCTTCAGACTGGCTATTTTCTGATTCATCATGACCCCATGTGTGTCAGAGTAGGACTATGTTGTACAGGGTTTTCAATGGCTGATTTTTCAGAAGTAGATCACTAGGCCTTTCTTTTGAGGTGCCTCTGAATGGACTTGAACCACCTACCTTTTGGTTAGTAGACGTGTACTAACTGTTTGCCCTATCCATGTGTCTTCTTTGGTGAAATATCAGTTCAGCTCTTTTCTCATTTTTAAAAAATTGGGTTGTTGGTTTTGTTACTATTGAGTTTTGAGGTTCTTTATATATTCTGGATACAAGTCCTTTATCAAATACATAATTTACAAATATTTCTTCCAGTCTGTGGCTTGTCTCTTCATTCTCTTAACAAAGTCTTTTGAAGAGCAGAAGTTTTTAATTGTGGTGAAGTTCAAATGATCAGTTTTTCTTTCTTGAATCATACATTTGGATTGTACCTAATAAATCTTTGTCTAACCCAAGTTCACAAAGATTTCCTCCTATGTTTTTTTCATTTAACATCTGTGTCAGTTTTGGATCAATGTTGGTTGATTGATTTTTCTTCTCATCATAGGCCATATTTTCCTACTTCTTTAATTGGATGCCAGACACTGTGGATTTTACTTTTTGGGTAACAGAAATTTTTTTTGTGTAATTATACATGTTTCTGAGCTTTGTTTTGGGATACAGTTAAGTTAGTTGGGAACAGTTTAATCCCTTTAGGTCTTATGTTTATATTTTGTTAGTTGGGACCAGAACAACAAAGTACGTCTTTCCCTATTAAATTTGCAGAGGAGGTATCACAGAGCAGGAAGGGGTGAGCAGGCTCAAGGATTACAGTTACAGGTTGAGAGGGAGGGAAAATGTGTGGGCTATTTGAAAGATTTACCACCTGTGTGGTATGTTTATTCCAAAGAAGAGGTTGGGCCAAAGGTGGCAGGGTTTATTGTAGAAAGAGTAGTACCTGCATCTACCAGGAATTTGATGAGGTGGACCATCCATCTTTATAGTTAACTTACCGTGGGTGTTTGAGTGTAAGGCAGGATATTGGACACTTTTTTTCTTCCTTGGAGCACCCCAATTGATCTGAATTGAGGAACTTTTGTCTTGAGTTTTTCTTTTGAAAATGAACAACCTCTTCCCGGTGTGACTTTTGTTTACAATGTCTACAAATGTCCCTGTTATGAGATAGTCAGTTGGAAAATGTGCCTTCTAGCTGTTTAATCTGCAGGGCCATAAGTTAATTTTGTCCTAAAGCCCTTTAAAAATGTTCTGCTAGGTGTTAAATTTCAGGTAAAGGGGCTATTTCCCATCCTAATTCCTGTTTTGGAATATGTCTCCAGTTTCAGGTTCAACTCTATTGACAAAATGAGATGAAAGGGCCGCTGTTACATTGGCACCTTCTTTTAACACCTGAGTGTTGTTGGAAGGTATTTTCTAGTCTATCCGAAAAAATCTCTTGTTGTTAATGGGAGGTTGGAGTCAATAGATATGTGGCAGGAGAGAGATGGGAAGGATGAGAGAATTGTAGAGTATATAATTTGTTTGCAAGATTTAATTGTGGGCCAATAGATTTTTACTGAAAATGTTTCAGGTATGGCTTGTAGAAGATTTTGCCTTACTTATTGGGACTGCTTTTGACCTTTAGGTTTATTGTGGGAAGAAGGATTCGAATCAGTCCAATAGTCTTTGTCATGCAGAATTTAGCACCTGAGGTTCTGTTCTGACCAACATGTGTAAAATTGATGTAGGTCTGGTAACCCCGAGTCATATGCATCCAAAAGAATTCTAAATTCTTTTATGAATGGTTACTGGTCTTGTCTGAATTTAGAGAAATACTTAGTTATAGTTCTTTTTTTTTTTTAATTAACTTTTATTAAGCTTCAAGTGAACATTTACAATTCCAATCAGTCTGTCACATGTAAGTTTACATACATCTTACTCCCTTCTCCCACTTGCTCTCCCCCTATTGAGTCAGCCCTTTCAGTCTCTCGTTTCGTGCCAATTTTGCCAGCTTCCCTCTCTCTCTATCTTCCCATCCCCCCTCCAGACAAGAGTTGCCAACACACTCTCAAGTGTCCGCCTGATACAAGTAGCTCACTCTTCATCAGCATCTCTCTCCCCCCCGCTGACCAGTCCCTTTCATGTCTGATGAGTTGTCTTCGGGGATGGTTCCTGTCCTGTGCCAACAGAAGGTCTGGGGAGCATTGCTGCCGAGATTCCTCTAGTCTCAGTCAGACCATTAAGTATGGTCTTTTTATGAGAATTTGGGGTCTGCATCCCACTGATCTCCTGCTCCCTCAGGAGTTCTCTGTTGTGCTCCCTGACAGGGCAGTCATCGATTGTGGCCGGGCACCAACTAGTTCTTCTGGTCTCAGGATGATGTAGGTCTCTGGTTCATGTGGCCCTTTCTGTCTCTTGGGCTCTTAGTTGTCATGTGACCTTGGTGTTCTTCATTCTCCTTTGCTCCAGGTGGGTTGAGACCAATTGATGCATCTTAGATGGCCGCTTGTTAGCATTTAAGACCCCAGACGCCACATTTCAAAGTGGGATGCAGAATGTTTTCATAATAGAATTATTTTGCCAATTGACTTAGAAGTCCCCTCAAACCATGTTCCCCAGACTCCCGCCCCTGCTCCGCTGACCTTTGAAGCATTCATTTTATCCCGGAAACTTCTTTGCTTTTAGGCCAGTCCAATTGAGCTGACCTTCCATGTATTGAGTGTTGTCTTTCCCTTCACCCAAAGCAGTTCTTATCTACTGATTAATCAATAAAAAACCCTCTTCCTCCCTCCCTCCCTCCCCGCTTCATAACCGCAAAAGTATGTGTTCTTCTCAGTTTTTACTATTTCCCAAGATCTTATAATAGTGGTCTTATACAATATTTGTCGTTTTGCCTCTGACTCATTTCGCTCAGCATAATGCCTTCCAGGTTCCTCCATGTTATGAAATGTTTCACAGATTTGTCACTGTTCTTTATCGATGCGTAGTATTCCATTGTGTGAATATACCACAATTTATTTACCCATTCATCCGTTGACGGACACCTTGGTTGCTTCCAGCTTTTTGCTATTGTAAACAGAGCTGCAATAAACATGGGTGTATATATCTGTTTGTGTGAAGGCTCTTGTATCTCTACGGTATATTCCGAGGAGTGGGATTTCTGGGTTGTATGGTAGTTCTATTTCTAACTGTTTAAGATAACGCCAGATAGATTTCCAAAGTGGTTGTACCATTTTACATTCCCACCAGCAGTGTATAAGAGTTCCAATCTCTCCACAGCCTCTCCAACATTTATTATTTTGTGTTTTTTGGATTAATGCCAGTCTGGTTGGTGTGAGATGGAATCTCATCGTAGTTTTAATTTGCATTTCTCTAATGGCTAATGATCGGGAGCATTTTCTCATGTATCTGTTGGCTGCCTGAATATCTTCTTTAGTGAAATGTGTGTTCATATCCTTTGCCCACTTCTTGATTGGGTTGTTTGTCTTTTTGTGGTTGAGTTTTGACAGAATCATGTAAATTTTAGAGATCAGGCACTGGTCTGAGATGTCATAGCTGAAAATTCTTTCCCAGTCTGTAGGTGGTCTTTATACTCTTTTGGTGAAGTCTTTAGATGAGCATAGGTGTTTGATTTTTAGGAGCTCCCAGTTATCTGGTTTCTCTTCATCATTTTTGGTAATGTTTTGTATTCTGTTTATGCCTTGTATTAGGGCTCCTAATGTTGTCCCTATTTTTTCTTCCATGATCTTTATCGTTTTAGTCTTTATGTTTAGGTCTTTGATCCACTTGGAGTTAGTTTTTGTGCATGGTGTGAGGTATGGGTCTTGTTTCATTTTTTTGCAAATGGATATCCAGTTATGCCAGCACCATTTGTTAAAAAGACTATCTTTTCCCCAATTAACTGACACTGGTCCTTTGTCAAATATCAGCTGCTCATACATGGATGGATTTATATCTGGGTTCTCAATTCTATTCCATTGGTCAATGTGCCTGTTGTTGTACCAGTACCAGGCTCTTTTGACTACTGTGGCTGTATAATAGGTTCTGAAATCAGGTAGAGTGAGGCCTCCCACTTTCTTCTTCTCTTTCAGTAATGCTTTGCTTATCCGGGGCTTCTTTCCCTTCCATATGAAATTGGTGATTTGGTTCTCTATCCCCTTAAAATATGACATTGGAATTTGGATCGGAAGTGCGTTATATGTATAGATGGCTTTTGGTAGAATAGACATTTTTACTATGTTAAGTCTTCCTATCCATGAGCAGGGTATATTTTTCCACTTAAGTATGTCCTTTTGAATTTCTTGTAGTAGAGCTTTGTAGTTTTCTTTGTATAGGTCTTTTACATCCTTGGCAAGATTTATTCCTAAGTATTTTATCTTCTTGGGGGCTACTGTGAATGATATTGATTTGGTTATTTCCTCTTCGGTGTTCTTTTTGTTGATGTAGAGGAATCCAAGTGATTTTTGTATGTTTATTTTATAACCTGAGACTCTGCCAAACTCTTCTATTAGTTTCAGTAGTTTTCTGGAGGATTCCTTAGGGTTTTCTGTGTATAAGATCATGTCACCTGCAAATAGTGATAGCTTTACTTCCTCCTTGCCAATCCGGATACCCTTTATTTCTTTGTCTAGCCTAATTGCCCTGGCTAGGACTTCAAGTACGATGTTGAATAAGAGCGGTGATAAAGGGCATCCTTGTCTGGTTCCCGTTCTCAAGGGAAATGCTTTCAGGTTCTCTCCATTTAGAGTGATATTGGCTGTTGGCTTTGCATAGATGCCCTTTATTATGTTGAGGAATTTTCCTTCAATTCCTATTTTGGTAAGAGTTTTTATCATAAATGGGTGTTGAACTTTGTCAAATGCCTTTTCTGCATCAATTGATAAGATCATGTGGTTTTTATCTTTTGTTTTATTTATGTGATGGATTATATTAATGGTTTTTCTGATATTATACCAGCCTTGCATACCTGGTATAAATCCCACTTGATCAGGGTGAATTTTTTTTTTTGATGTGTTGTTAGATTCTATTGGCTAGAATTTTGTTGAGGATTTTTGCATCTATTTTCATGAGGGATATAGGTCTATAATTTTCTTTTTTTGTAATGTCTTTACCTGGTTTTGGTATCAGGGAGATGGTAGCTTCATAGAATGAGTTGGGTAGTATTCTGTCATTTTCTATGCTTTGAAATACCTTCAGTAGTAGTGGTGTTAAGTCTTCTCTGAAAGTTTGGTAGAACTCTGCAGTGAAGCCGTCCGGGCCAGGGCTTTTTTTGTTGGAAGTTTTTTGATTACCGTTTCAATCTCTTTTTTTGTTATGGGTCTATTTAGTTGTTCTACTTCTGAATATGTTAGTTTAGGTAGGTAGTGTTTTTCCAAGAATTCATCCATTTCTTCTAGGTTTTCAAATTTGTTAGAGTACAATTTTTCGTAGTAATCTGAAATGATTCTTTTAATTTCATTTGGTTCTGTTGTGATGTGGTCCTTCTCGTTTCTTATTCAGGTTATTTGTTTCCTTTCCTGTATTTCTTTAGTCAGTCTAGCCAATGGTTTATCAATTTTGTTAATTTTTTCAAAGAACCAGCTTTTGGCTTTGTTAATTCTTTCAATTGTTTTTCTGTTCTCTAATTCATTTAGTTCAGGTCTAATTTTTATTATTTGTTTTCTTCTGGTGCCTGATGGGTTCTTCTGTTGCTCACTTTCTATTTGTTCCAGTTGTGGGGACAGTTCTCTGATTTTGGCTCTTTCTTCTTTTTGTATGTGTGCATTTATCGATATAAATTGGCCTCTGAGCACTGCTTTTGCTGTGTCCCAGAGGTTTTGATAGGAAGTATTTTCATTCTCATTGCATTCTATGAATTTCCTTATTCCCTCTTTGATGTTTTCTATAACCCAGTCTTTTTTCAGCAGGGTATTGTTCATTTTCCAAGTATTTGATTTCTTTTCCCTAGTTTTTCTGTTATTGATTTCTAGTTTCATTGCCTTGTGGTCTGAGAAGATGGTTTGTAATATTTCGATGTTTTGGATTCTGCAAAGGTTTGTTTTATGACCTAATATGTGATCTATTCTAGAGAATGTTCCATGTGCACTAGAGAAAAAAGTATATTTTGCAGCAGTTGGGTGAAGAGTTCTGTATAAGTCGATGAGGTCAAGTTGGTTGATTGTTGTAAGTAGGCCTTCCGTGTCTCTATTGAGCTTCTTACTGGATGTCCTGTCCTTCTCCGAAAGTGGTGTGTTGAAGTCTCCTACTATAATTGTGGAGGTGTCTATCTCACTTTTCAATTCTGTTAAAATTTGATTTATGTATCTTGCAGCCCTGTCATTGGGTGCATAAATATTTAATATGGTTATGTCTTCCTGATCAATTGTCCCTTTTATCATTATATAGTGTCCTTCTTTATCCTTTGTGGTGGATTTAAATCTAAAGTCTATTTTGTCAGAAATTAATATTGCTACTCCTCTTCTTTTTTGCTTATTGTTTGCTTGATATATTTTTTTCCATCCTTTGAGTTTGAGTTTGTTTGTGTCTCTAAGTCTAAGGTGTGTCTCTTGTAGGCAGCATATAGATGGATTGTGTTTCTTTATCCAGTCTGTGACTCTCTGTCTCTTTATTGGTGCATTTAGTCCATTTACATTCAGGGTAATTATAGATAAATAAGTTTTTAGTGCTGTCATTTTGATGCCTTTTCATGTGTGTTGTTGGCCATTCCATTTTTCCACATACTTTTTTGTGCTGAGGCGTTTTTCTTAGTAAATTGTGAGATCCTCATTTTCATAGTGTTTGACTTTATGTTAGTTGAGTCGTTACGTTTTTCTTGGCTTTTATCTTGAGTTATGGAGTTGATATTCCTTTTTGTGGTTACATTATTATTTACCCCTATTTTTCTAAGTAAAAACCTAACTTGTATCGTTCTATATCGCCTTGTATCACTCTCCATCTGGCAGTTCAGTGCCTCCTGTATTTAGTCCCTCTTTTTGATTATTGTGATCTTTTACCTGTTGAGTTCCATGATTCCCTGTTATGTGTATTATTTTATTTATTTATTTAAATTAATCTTAATTTGTTTGTTTTTGTGATTTCCCTATTTGAGTTG
This sequence comes from Elephas maximus indicus, assembly GCF_024166365.1. NCBI lineage: Eukaryota > Metazoa > Chordata > Mammalia > Proboscidea > Elephantidae > Elephas > Elephas maximus. The sequence goes on from NC_064843.1 coordinate 42,911,093, forward strand.
ATATCAGGACGTTCTGTTTTGTGACCTTGTATTGTGCTGGTACCTGATATTATTGGTTATCTGACCAAACAATCTCCTTTAGCATTTCTTGTAGCTTTGGTTTGGTTTTTGCAAATTCTCTAAACTTGTGTTTATCTGTAAATATCTTAATTTCGCCTTCATATTTCAGAGAGAGTTTTGCTGGATATATGATCCTTGGCTGGCAGTTTTTCTCCTTCAGTGTTCTGTATATGTCGTCCCATTCCCTTCTTGCCTGCATGGTTTCTGCTGAGTAGTCTGAACTTACTCTTATTGATTCTCCCTTGAAGGAGACCTTTCTTTTACCCCTGGCAGCTTTTAAAATTTTCTCTTTATCTTTGGTTTTGGCAAGTTTGATGATAATATGTCTTGGTGTTTTTCTTTTTGGATCAATCTTAAATGGGGTTCGATGAGCATCTTGGATAGATATCCTTTCGTCTTTCATGATGTCAGGGAAGTTTTGTGTCAGGAGTTCTTCAACTCTTTTCTCTGTGTTTTCTGTCCCCCCTCCCTGTTCTGGGACTCCAATCACTCACAAGTTATCCTTCTTGATAGAGTCGCACATGATTCTTAGGGTTTCTTCATTTTTTTTAATTCTTTTATCTGATTTTTTTTCAGCTATGTTGATGTTGATTCCCTGGTCCTCCAGATGTCCCAGTCTGCATTCTAATTGCTCGAGTCTGCTCCTCTGACTTCCTATTCCATTGTCTAATTCTGTAATTTTATTGTTAATCTTTTGGATTTCTGCATGCTGTCTCTCTATGGATTCTTGCAACTTATTAATTTTTCCACTATGTTCTTGAATAATCTTTTTGAGTTCTTCAACAGTTTTATCAGTGTGTTCCTTGGCTTTTTCTGCAGTTTGCCTTATTTCATTTGTGATGTCTTGAAGCATTCTGTGAATTAGTTTTTTATATTCTGTACCTGATAATTCCAGGATTGTATCTTCATTTGGGAAAGATTTTGATTCTTTTGTTTGGGGGTTTGGAGAAGCTGTCATGGTCTGCTTCTTAAGTGGTTTGATATGGACTGCTGTCTCCGAGCCATCACTGGGAAACTAGTTTTTCCAGAAAATCCACTAAAAAAAAAAAACTGCAGTCAGATCCCTATCAGAGTTCTCCCTCTGGCTTAGGCTATTCGGATGTTAATGGAGCCGCGTGGGGAGGGTGGGGGAGGGATCAGAGAGCTAGGAGAGTAGCACCTCAGAATATAGCCAGAGTTGCTTGTCTTACTTGGGATGACTATTATATCTGAGATTTCCACGGGGCGCATCGCCTATGTGTACTGGCTGTGTGGAGATTGCCCCCGGGGGGTCTGGCCCGCTGGCGTCACAGTCAGATCCTCCGCTGTCAGCCCCACCCCCAAGGTTAAGGCTCCCTTACTGGGATGGTGCACTCCCGATTCCAAAATCAGTCGCTGCCTCCCAGGGACTCCCCGTCCTGCCAGCCACGTCGCGCCCTGCCTCCCCAGTCCTGGGCCCCACCTCGGGTCAGCTCAGGAGAGCGAAGCAGCTCCCCGCGCCTGCCTCGCGACTGCGCGTCCTGGCTGGGACTCTGCTCTCCCCGCTCCAAGACCAGCCACTGCTTCCTGGGGACTTCTCCCACCGGCTGCGCTGCTACGCCGCCTGCGTGAACCAGCTGGGACCCCCCCCCGGGCTCAATTCAGGGGGGTGGAGCTTCTCCCCGCGCTCACGCCACGCCCGCCAAAATCCCGGCGGGACGACTCCCCAGCTGGTACGCTGCTCTTCCCCCTCCAAGACCAGTCACTGCCTCCCGGGGACTTCTCCCACCGGCTGCGCTGCCTCGCCGCCCGCGCGAACTGACTGGGCCCCCTCCCAGAATGAGATCGGGGGCTAGGGCTGGGCCTCTTGTCTGTGCCGTCTGCCCCCCTGGGCTCTGCCCCAAATCGGGCTCTGAAGGTCACCTGACTGGTACGCTGGCTCCAGGCTCTGAAAACAATCGCTGTCTCCCCGTATCTGTTCGTTCTCCATCTCTAAATCTGTGTTTGTTGTTCAGAGTTTGTAGATTGTTATGTATGTGATCGATTCACTTGTTTTTCCGAGTCTTTGTTGCAAGAGGGATCCGCGGTAGCGTCCACCTAGTCCGCCATCTTCGCCCCACCATCCTTAGTTATAGTTCTTAATTCAGCTCTGGTCCCAGGTGTAAATTCTACAGCTGCCAGCCTACCTGGCTGGTTGAAGACAGGTATCTGCTATGGATTGAATTGTGCCCCTCCAAAACGTGTGTCAAGTGGCTAGGCCATGATTCCCAGTAATGTGTGTTTGTCCTCCATTTTGTGATCTGATGTAATTATCCTATGTGCTGTAAATCCTAACCTCTATGATGTTAATGAGGCAGGATTAGAGGCAGTTATGTTAATGAGGCAGGACATAATCTACAGGATTAAGTTGTACCTTGAGTCGATCTCTTTTGAGATATGAAAGAGAGAAGCAAACAGAGAGGAGGGGGACCCCATTACCACCAAGCAAGAAGAGCCAGGAGCAGAGCGTGTCCTTTGGACTTGGGCTTCCTGCCAGTGAGAAGCTCCTAGATCAGGGAAAGATTGATGACAAGGATCTTCTCCCAGAGCTGGCAGAGACAGAGAAAGCCTTCCCCTGGATCTGGCACCTTGAATTCATACTTCTAGCCTCTTAAATTGTTAGAGAATAAATTTCTGTTTGTTAAAGCCAGCCATTTGTGGTATTTCTGTTACAGCAGCACTAGATAACTAAGGCAGTATCTTTAGAAGCAACTGAGATTTTTAGGGTCTTAGGAGAGTTGCCAGAAAAGTGTAGGGAGCTGAACGAGGGGAAGAGGAGGGAGGAACAAGCTGATGTATGGAAGGAGAGAGATCAGAAGGGTAAGGGGGGGCGGGGCTGGATATAAAGAGGCAACTGAAGGTCAAGAAAGGGGAGGATTTACTAGGAAGATGAGTCTAGTTTGTTGTTGTTTAAGTTTTTCAAATTGCTCATTAGTTTTGGCTGAAGAACCTTTTAGTGAAGCAATTTTTAAATCAGAATTTTGCTTGGAGGCCTCTGTATACCAATGAAAAAATGCTGTCCACTGGGCCTGAGAAATCTCATTTCCTTTGTATCTCTCAAGTGAACAATTTTGTTCAAGCCAAATGTTGCCCGGAGTGGCAATTGAAGGCCCAAATAATCCTTGTTGAAGTTATGCCATTTAGAGAAATAGGTACAAAAATGAGAATTCTAATCAGACTATGTATAAGCAGCAGAAGTTTTTCTTGGGGGAGAGCTGGCAATGGTCAGTGGAAATGCAATGTCTCAGACCCCTAACATGATGGTTGGCTGCCTCCAAATGCAGACCTGACAGTCTGCACTTCCCAGCAGGCAGAAAACCAGAGAGAACAAACACTCTTTCTGGACAAAGGAGTGAGCTGGAAGGAGAAACCTACCCAGTTTGATTAGTGACCCACTGTAAAATTTGTCTGAATGGATGCTGGTCTGATGAGAAACACAAATTCACTGATCTGTGAGGCTGGCTCATAGAGTCTATACCTGTGTTCTACTCTATGGTTCTCCTTCTTATGACAAAGAACACTGCTAACAGCATAGCATGAAATGGAAGCACAAAAGTGGGTAAATGAAAAGAAATGGCCCGATTCTACCAAGGGCGCCAGACAAATGAGAACCAATAACAAAACCTGGCTACCAAACTGATAATAAATAGGGGAGAACTCAATATAAGAAGAGCAGTTCAGACCCAGTTCAGATTTACCACATTGGCACGGATCTGACAAGCCACGAGCAGCAAGGCATGAGAGGTCTTGTGAGTTCTGTACCTGGCTGAAAGCTGGGGTGTGCATCAACGCGCAGCGCAGGCCACATCTCAGTAGGATCTGGAAAAGCTGGAAATAAATGAAGCCCACCCAAATAAGAACAAACAGAAGCTATTTATTCAGAGCTTGCTATAGCAAGGGGGTCAGGCACCATCACTTGCGTTTGGCAATGGCTCACAGGCAGGCATTGAAAAGGGAAAGTTTTATAGTGAATAAAAGGGAAGCCTTCAGGTGCACTCTGATTGGAGGTTGTTGGCATGAGGAAGCTGGAGGCAGGCTAACTAGAAGCAGGAACATCTTATGTAATTGGTTTGGGGAGCATATTGGTTGGTCCTGAATTGGAAACAGGGACAAAATACACCAAAGCTGGCAGTCATTGATCAAGTCCTGACCATTCTGGACTGATCATTGCAAGGCTGTGTTTTCACTTCCTGGATTGGTCGCTGTAGGGGTTGTGGTTCAGAGTTGTATCGTCATGTATGGTCTGGCCATTGCTGTTTGTATATCCATTCTCTCAGGAGGTATTTGGTGTCTTGCCTCCGGAGAGTTCATAGTCTGAGTAAGGAAATAAAATATATGTTTGAGGAGCAATGAAAGAATAAGACAATGGTTAAGAGCTTGGCTGCTAACCAAAAGGTTGACAGTTTGAATCCACCAGCTGCTCCTTGGAAACCCTATGGGGCAATTCTACTCTGTCCTATAGGGTTGTTATGAGTCAGAATAGACTCGACAGCAACAGGTTTGTTTTGTGTGTGTGTGTGTGTGTGTGTAGGATTAGGGAGTCCATCTGAGGCCAATTGAGGGGTCAGACTGTGGAAAAGGCGAGGGTTAGTCTGTGGGAAGGGTGAAGGTCAGGCTATGGACAAAGAAGCGGTCAAACTGTGAGAAGGGTGAGGGTCAGGCTGTGGACAGTGTGAGGGATCAGGCAGTGGTCAGGGTGAGGGTCAACCTGTGTCAGGGTGAGGGTTGGTCTGTGGGTAGGGTGAGGGCCCGGTTGTTGGTTGGATAAGAGTCATGTGTTAGGCAGATTGTGGGCAGGGTGAGGGCAGCCTGTGAACAGGATGAGGGTCAGGGTCAGGCAGTGGACAGAGTGAGGGTCAACCTGTCGGCTGAGTAGGGTCAGTCTGTATTCAATGTGAGAGTCACACTGCAGGCAGGATGAGGGTTGGGCTGTGGGCAGGATCAAGGTTGGGCTGTAGACAGGTATGTGGCTAGGCAGTGGGTACGTGAGAGGTCAAAACAAGGCAAGGAGGTTGGCCAGAAGCATATTTCAGAAGGTAGGTCTCCAACATAGAGCCAATTCAATGACACTGGCCTAATTAGTCCCATTTCTGACCAGCTGATTTAAGGTCATGCTCCTTCTAGTTTCTAAAAATCTCCTTTGGCACTAAGAGGCCTCTCCAGCTGCACCTGGCACCTTTGGTGTGTGTGTGTGTGGAGGGGGTACTTTTAGGTATGTTCTAAAGCTAGGGAGGAAGTGGCGTGGGTTTGAGAATAGGGGATAAGGGAGAAATTAGAGCCCGCAGTCTCTCCCTGCTGTGTGGTGGAAGCATCATCACACCTGCACACAATGACGCACCAGAAGTCATATCCTCTGACAAGCCAGCATTGCCCCTGTGCCACTGTGTTAAGAATAAAGATGCTGTGATGCCACAGATCTCCCAGCAGTTGGTAGAGGGGTGATGAGACGATAGGAGTGATAGTGGCTTTGTTCCTTTCACTGCGCTGTTTAATGCAGTTCCTTTTCCTTAAAATGTCTTCTCTGGGGGGTCACTGTAATCCATGATTTCTAGTCATCGTCTGACAACTCATTGCCGCTCAGTCGATTCCAATTCATAGCAACCCTAGAGGACAGAGTAGAACTGCCCCATAGGGTTTCCCTTTAAGGCTGTAATGTTTATGGAAGCAGACTGCCTCATCTTTCTCCCGTCAGAGCAACTGGTAGGTTCGAACAGCCAACCTTTCAGTTAGCAGCTGAGAGCTTAACCATTGCACTACCAGGACTCCTTCCAATGGAAGACAATGCTCAACCCAAAAGAGTGGAGCACTATTGTGGCCTTTCAGGCAAGACGGTAAGTGAAGTTTTGTTGACAGAATCTTGTCATTCAATCACAATCGCCAGACTAGGGTGATTCATTCCACCAACATTTATTATAGGAGTAAACTGTGTATTAAGCGCTTTGCTGGTCACTGGGGTTAAAACATGGAGCAAGGCACAGCCTTGACCTTCATGGATCTTATAGTCTATTATGGGAGACAGACAATGAAAAGAAAAGTGTAATGACTCTACTGCAATAAATAACACACATGGCATTGTGACAGAATAAAGGAGGGGCCTGGGCAACTTCAGTGGAGTGGTGAGGGCAGGCATCCTACGAGGGTGACATTTCAAGTGAGATTGAATTTTGAGAAAATGTCAGGTTAGTGAAGAGCAGACAAAAGCTTCTCAGGCAGAAGGAAAGCACGTGGAAAAGTCTTAGGGCAGGAAAGTCTTGGCATTTCTAGTACCAAATGAAGACTGGTGAGCTTAGAGCACACAGAATGGGGACTGAGAGCAATGAGGTGCAGCCAGAGAGGAAGCTTGGGGTCACATAAGGATAACATTGTGTTATCTGTGTTTAATTTCAAATATAATAGGAAGCTAAAGAGGGATTTTAAGTAGGAGTCCCTGGAGAAGGACATCATGGTAGGTACAGTAGAGGGTCAGCAAAAAAGAGGAAGACCCTAAATGAAATGGATTGGTACAGTGGCTGTAACAATGGACTCGAACATAACAATGATTGTGAAGATAGGCAGGAACTGGCAGTGTTTCTTTTTGTTGTACATAGGGTCGCTATGAGTCGCAATCAACTCAATGGCACCTAACAACAACAATAACAGCAATGATTTACTAATTCAAAGAAGAAACCAGCCTATAGGACAAACTGTCTACATGAACCACTCTACTCTGAGGCCAGAAGAACTAGATGGTGCGTGGCTGCCGCTACTGACCATTCACATCAGGGCCATAATAGATGGATCCCGATAGAATGGGAGAAAAATGTGGAATTGAACCTCAAATTCCTAAAAAAACAAAACAAAACAAGGCAAACAAACAAACAGCCTACAGACTTGTTGAGCCTAGAAGACTCCTCAAGACTATTGCTCTGAGATACTTTTCAAAACTTGAACCAAAACTAACCCCAGCCTGTGAGCCACCATCTAGGCTACTCCACTGTTGTCAATGCTTCGGGAGCAAGGAAGAATGAAGGAAACTAAAGATATAAGGGAAAGATCAGTCCAAAGGACTAATGGACCACATCTACCACAGCCTCCACCAGACTGACTCCAGTACAACTAGATGGTGTCCAGCTACCACCATTGAGTGCTCTGACAAGGATCACAATAATGGGTGCCAGACAGAGCTGGAGAAAAATGTAGGACAAAATTCCAACTCAAAAAGAAAGACCAGACTTACTGGCCTGACAGAGACTGAAGAAACCCTGAGAGTATGGCCCCTGCACATCCTTTCAGCTCAGTAATGAGGCCACTCCTGAGGTTCACCCTTCAGCCAAAGATTGAACAGGCCAATGGAACAAAACAAGACTAAAGGAGCACACCAGCCCCGGAGCAGGGACTGGAAGGTAGGAGAGAACAGGACAGCTGGTAACAGGGAACCCAGAGTTGAGAATGGAGAATATTGACATGTTGTGGGGTTGTTAACCAATGTCATACAACAATGTGTGTACTGTTTGAAGAGAAACTAGTTAGTTCTGTGAGCCTTCATCCAAAGTTCAATAAAAAATAAAATGAAAAAGCACAAAGAAAAACAAAATGAAACAAAAAACTAACCCCAGAGGTCACCTCATAGCTAAATAACCAAATTGGCTAAAAAAATAATGAATATCACCCGTAGATACTGTGCTCCTTTAAGAAATCACCTATACAAGACCAAATGGTCAACAATTACTTTAAAACAAAGACGAGAATGTAAGCAGGCAGGGAAACCAGATTAACGGAAATGGAACAACCAGAACGGAAATCATGAAATTGTTTACGCATTGTGAGGAATGTAAGCAGTATCACTGAGCAACTTATGTAGAAATTATTGAATGGGAACCAAAACTGTTGTAACGTACAAACCTTCATGGACAACACAACAAAATATTATTCAAAAAAGTAATTACTATTGTTTTTATAAATATGATATGTATCCTTATAAACATTTCATGAAATGGAGAAAAATATCCAAAGAGGGGCAACAACTCACTTTGATGTCTTTTTTTAAACCACCCCTTTGGGTGCTGGATTGAGAATGGCAAGAATAAAAGTGGGAACTTGATTAGTCATTCATTTATTCAACACATATTTGTGAAGCATTTGCTCTGTGTCACATACTCTTTTCTGCTTTATATATTCTGGATACTAATCCTTTGCCAAATACATATATTGCAGTCATCTTCTCTCTCTCTCTGACTTGGCTTTTTTTACTCTATTAACAGTGTCTCTGACGAATAGAACATCTAATTTAAAGGAGTACGGTTTACGCTTAGTGTTTTTTTGGGGTGGGCCTTATTTAAGAAATTTTTGCATACCTCAAACCAAAAATAAGTCAAACTGATGGCCATTGAGTCGATTCTGACTGATAGTGACCCTATAGGACAGAGTAGAACTGCCCCGTAGAGTTTCCAAGGAGCGCCTTGGTGGATTTGAACTGCCAACCTTTTGGTTAGCAGCCGTAGCATTTAACCTCTATGCCATCAGGGTTTCCTTGCATACTCCAAGGTCATGAAAATTTTTCTATATTATTTTCTAGAAGTGTCAGCACTTTACATTTTAGGTGGAGCTGCATTCTACCTGTAATTTATTTTTGCGTATTGCAAAGTATGGTACTGGTTCTTGTTCTTTTTCTTCTTTCTAATATGGATATTGGATATTCAATCGATTCAGCACTATTTGTTGTAAAGACCATTTCCTCCATGGCACTGCAGTGGGACCTTTGACTCTTTTCTCATTTCTGAAGGGAAGCTTTAAATCTGTCAGCATTACATTTGATACTTGTCTTAGTTATCTAGTCCTCCTATAACAGAAATACCACAAATAGGTGGCTTTAACAAACAGAGGTTTATTTGCTCATAGTCTAGAAGGTGAGAGGTCCAAATTCAGAGAGCCAGCTCTAGAGGAAGGCGCTCTCTCTCTGTTGGCTCTGAGGGAAGATCTCTGTCATCAGTCTTCCTCTGGTCTAGGAACTTCTCAGTGCAAGGACCCCGGGTCCAAAAGACGCACTCCCCTCCTGGCACTTCTTTCTTGGTGGTATGAGGTCCCTCTCCTCTCTGCTCAATTCTCTCTTATATATGTTGAAAGAGATTGACCCAAGATTCAGCCTAATCCTGTAGATTGAGTCCTGTCTCATTAACATAACTGCCTCTAATCCATTAACATCATAGAGGTTAGGATTTACAACACACAGGATAATCACATCAGATCACAAAATGGTGGACAACCACACAGTACTGGAAATCATGGCCTAGCAAAGTTGACACACATTTTTGGGGGACATAATTCAATCTATAACAATGTTTAATACACGGTTTTTGTTGATACCATTTTTTTTTTTTAGATTAAGGAAATTACTTTGTACTGCTAGTTTGCTAAATATGTGTGTGTGTAAGTTTTAAGTCATCAACAGATGCTGAATTTTGTCATGTGTTTTTTGGGTATATACTGAGGCTCTGACTATGAGACTAAGCAGAGCCTTTGGAAGTCTGCTGATGTTGTGGGGACAAAAATTTGGTATTCAAATCCTGCCAACAGGGAGGGACTCCAGTGAACACCCAGACTTTCAGCTGAGACCCCTGAAGGTCCACACCCTGGGAAAAAGGGTGAACTGAAATTGGTCAGATATTATCACAGAGACTTAAACCCCACCTTACCAAACCCAAACCAAACCTGTTGCCATGGGGTCGATTCCGACTCATAGCGACCCTATAGAACAGAGTAGAACTGCCCCAAAAAGTTTCCAAGAAGCGGCTGGTGGATTCCAACTGCCGACATTTTGGGTATCAGCTGAGCTCTTACTTGCTGTGTTACCAGGGCTCCAAATGCCACCTTGGAGCATCTCAACCTCTGATTGGATTAAAATGAATTGCTTCTGCTGTCTGTCATAAACAAAAGCATATAACATAATCTAGAACCCCCCTATCATTTTTCCTGAACAATGGTTGATATTCAAGTCAAATATTACCAGGCACACCAAGAGGACAAAGCGGTTGACTGAAAACCAAAGGGAATGGGGGGTGGGGGTGGGAGGTAGACCTGGCGGAAATCAAAATACTGGTGTTATCAGACAGGTTTTAGAATAACCATGGTTAATATGTTTGTAAGTGTAGATGACAGGATGGAGAATTACATCAGAGAACTGGAACTGGAATCCATTAAAAAAAAAATAGAAATTATTTTCTGAGCTTATCTGGATGTTTTATTTATACCCCCTCACCTGTTCTTTTTGCCAGAGCACTTTAAAGAAAATCTTGGATATTAAATCAATTCATCTGTAAATATGCCATGATATCTTTCTAAAAGATAAAAAAAGTAAAAACATAAAATGGTATTATTACCAACCCCTCCAATATTGGCCATAAGTTTTTAATATTATCACTCAGTTTTTAAAAATTTTCTTCTATTGTCTCAAAAATATCTTTTTTTTGCACTTGATTTGTTTTAGTCAGTTATCAAGCGATATCTACCTACATATTGCGTTTAGATTGTGTATATGCCTCTTAAGCCAACTTTTGTCTGTAACAGCACCCCCTCCCCCATCTCTGTTTAATGGCATTAAGAAACTATGTGGTTGTAAGATTTCCCACATTCTGTATTTGGCTGATTGTAGCCTCATGATTTTTTAAGATTAAAACTTAAAAAATTGAGATATAATTCAAATACTGTAAATATCGCCATTTTAACGTATACTGGCACTGGGTGGGTAAAGTATACAACTTAGTGAGTTTTACTGTATACCCAAGGTTGTGTAACCATCAACACTTAGTCTAGAATATCTTCATCACCCAAACAGAAACTTTCTTCCTAGTAGTGGTCACTGCCCATCCTGCCCTTCCCCTAGCCTCTGGCACCACTAGTCTACTTTCTGTCTCCGTGAATTTGCCTATTTTGGACATTTCATTGGTGTCTGGCTTATTTCGGTTAGCATAATATTTTCAAGGTTCATCCATGCTGTAGTGTGTGTCAGTACATATGCCACATTTTGTTTATCCGTTTATCAGTTGATGGACATTTGGCTTGTTTTCACTACTATAAATAATGCTACTGTGAAAGTTTGAGCACCAGGTTTTTGGTAAATGTATGTTTTCAATTTTCTTGACTATACACCTAAGAGCAGAATTAGTCGGTCATATGGTTTTAACATTTTGAGGAACTTGGAAATTATTTCCGAAGTGGCTGTACCATTTTACGTTTCCACCAGCAATGTATGAGTTTTTCCACATCTTTGTCAACATTTGTTATTTTCTGTGTTTTTTTTTTTTTTTAAATAGTCTTCCTACTGGGCATGAAGTGGTATCTCGTAGCTTTAATTTGCATTTTCTTTATGACGAATCATGTTGAGCATCTTTCTTCTGCTTATTGGTCGTTTGTCTACCTTCTCTGGAGAGATAGATATTCAAATGCCCTGTGCATTAAAAATTCTTTTTATTTTTGCCTTTCTTTTACTGAGTTGTGAGAGTTCTTTACATATTTTTAGTACTAGGCCCTTATCTGATATATGACTTGCAAAAATTTTCTCATTCTGTTGGTTGTCTTTTCACTTTCTTGATAGCGTACTTTGAAGGACAAAGTTTAATTATGATGAAGTCCAATTTACCTGACTTCTGGTGATGGGTCAGGTGGAAATGAGAAACATGTTATTGGAAATGGCAGGAAAGAAGATCCTTTTTATAGAGTGGCTGAGTGTTTCGCTGAATTGTATCCTGCAGTTACGTGGAAAGCAAAAATTGTAAACAGCAAACTTAGATATTTAGCTGAGGAAATTCCAAGCAAAGTGTTGAAAAAGTGGCCTGATTTCTTCTCGCTGCTTATAGTAAATGCAAGCGGAAAGAGCTAAGTTGAGGAAAGAATTATTAAGCAAAAATAAATGAGGACATGATTTTTTTAAATTCTCAGCCCGTACAGGTTTCAGGAGACACTAAAATGAGGCGATTCACTGTTGGGACTGCATTCTTTGGAAGGAAACCCAAGTGTGTGGATGGACAACTTTTTGTTAGTGAGTATTCCCTCACACAGAGGGATTGTTGAAATCAGCCATGTGCAGAAGCTAGAAAACAAAGAGATAGATAGGATTATCCAGGAAATATCTGTGGAGAAGCCTCTTGTATAATGGAGTAAATCTCTAAGACAGACACAGAAGACCCACACTGTCGTTGCTATTGGGTGCCATCCAGTCAATTACAACTCTTGCAACCCCATGTCACAGAGCAGAACTGCCTTAAAGGGTTTTCTTGGCAGTAATTCTTATAGAAACAGATCCCTAGGTCTTTCTTCCACAGAGTGGCTGGGTGGATTGAGACCACCAGCCTTTCAGTTAACAGCCAGGGCTTTACTATTGTGCCACCAGGGCTCCTTAAAGGGGGCAGAGAAAGAGTACAAAATGAAAGAACACTGTCAGAACCCCAAGATTCTACAGGTAAGAAGCAAACTGATAAAACCACTCAGCTGCAAACCCATGCTACCTTTCCTAGAAAATGATGACGCCAAGAGTGGAGTCACAAGCCACAGACGATTATTCTCAGGCCTGAAAACCAAATGGAGTTTGACCAGAGGGATTTAGAAATTGCTTGGGACCTGCGACTCCTTTTTACCTTCTATTTTCTCCCCTTTGAGCTGAATAATATAACTGGCATTCTACACTTGTCCCAACATTGTCTTTTGGGAGCAGATAGCTTGTTTTTTGAGTTCCAGTAGGTTCACAGAGAGAAATTGTATCCCAGGATGGCTTATACCCAGAGCCTTCCTCATACCTGATTTAGAAGATTTAGATGATGAGATTTGGAACTTTAGGGCTGAAGAGTCTTAGATGCAACTTGAGTTGATTTTGAACTTGAGTTGATGCTGCAGTGGGTTGAGATCTTTGGGGGCCTTGGAACTGGGTGAATGTATTTGCTTGCGGGACGGACATGAATATTTGGGGACCAGAGGCAAGACTATGGTAGATAGAATAATGGCCCCCTAAAGATGCCCAGGAAACCCTGGTAGTGTAGTGGTTAAGAGGTACGGCTGCTAACCAAAAGATCAGCAGTTTAAATCCAACAGGTGCTCCTTAGAAACTCTATGGGGCAGTTCTACTCTGTCATATAGGGTTGCTATGAGTCAGAATCGACTCGATGGCAGTGGATTTGGTTTTTTTTTTTTTATGTGCTAATCCCCAGAATCTATAAATATGTGGTGTTACATATCAATGGGAAATTAAAGTTGCAGATGGAATTAAACTTGGTAATCAACTGACCTTATAACAAGGAGATCATCCTCGATTTTCTGAGAGGGTTCAATGTAATCACAAAAAGTCTTTAAATGGTGAAGAGGTAGGCAAAGGAGTCAGAACCAGAGCGACAGCATAGTGAAAAAGACTAGACTGGTTATTGCTGGCTTTGAATATGTAAAGGAACTACGCGTCCAGAAAACTGGGGAGCCTCTAGGAGCTGGAAAAACAAGAAAACAGAGTCTCCCTAGAACCTTCAGAAGTGGACGGAGTCCTGCGAACACTTTGATTTTTCCCATTAAGATCCATTTTGGACTTCTCACCTCCAGAGCTGTGAGATGATAATTTATGTTTCAGGCCATTAAGTTTGTAGCAATTTGCCACAGCATCAACAGCAAACTAATGAGACAGCTTTATTACCACAATAAAACCACTGTACGCAGTTTAAGGTTTCATTGTGGTTCCTTTTGTTGTTAGGGTGCAGTTCACTATGAAAGCTAGGCCAAAAGTAGTGATCCTCTGTATGGCTGTGTCTGCCACCAACTTGATATTCAATAGGCTCACTTATTTCCGCTTATTTTTTATTTTTCTTTTTGAATTAACTTATTTCTGTAAAACATTATATGAAACATGATTTCAAAATCCCATACCCTCTCCCAAGCTCTCTCTTTCTCCTTATCAGTAACCGTTTTAAAATTTAGTTTTTGGCTTTCTTTCCTTTTGGACACACACACAAACATACTTCCATTCCTTTCTTATAGATAAGATAGCAAACTATACACGTTCTCTTGCAACTTGTTTGTTTTTTTCTCTTAAAATAGCTCTGAGATAATTTTTTAATTGTATATAGAAATCTTCCTCATTGCTTTTTACAGTGGCATAGTACTCCATTAGAGGAATGACCCCTAACTAATTTAACCACTCCCGTATTGCTGAGTATCTGAGTTGTTTCTAGCCTTTCGCTATTGCAAATACTGCTGTCATGACCGTCTTAGTCATCTAGTGCTGCTGTAACAGAAATACCGCAAGTGGATGGCTTTAACAAAAGAACTTTATTCTCTCACTGTCCAGTAGGCTAAAAGTCCGAATTCAGGGCACCAGCTCCAGGGGAAGGCTTTCTCTCTCTGTTGGCTCCAGAGGAAGGTCCGTGTCATCAACTTTCCCTTGGCCTGGGAGCATCTCAGCACAGGAACCTCAGGTCCAAAGGACGCGCTCTGCTCCCGGCGCTGCTTTCTTGGTGCTATGAGGTTCCCATGTCTCTCTGCTCACTTGTCTCTTTTATATGTCAAAAGAGATTGGCTTAAGACACTATCTAATCTTGGAGACCTCATCAATAAAATTGCTGCTAATCCTTCTTCTTACATCATAGTGACAGGATTTACGACATACAGGGAAATCACATCAGAAGATAAAATGATAGACAATCATACAATCCTACAAGGGAATCATGACCTAGTTGACAGATATTTTTGGGGGGACCCAATTCAATCCATGACACTAACTTTGCCCATATACGTTCTTATATTTTTGCTGGTGTAGCATTGGGATAGATTTCTAGAAGTGAGATGTAAATATCAAAGGGTAAATGCATATGTGAATTTTCCAAGATATTGTCAACTGGGAGAGCTTTCTTAAAATAGGCAGTTATCTGAGGTTATTTACGTGATGCCAACCTACAGAATGTGACCTTATGGATGGTCACGGGACATAAGAGGAGAAGAAAGTGTTATGGTCAAGGTTAGGATTTCGGGTGGAGTGGTACATGTGGACATGGAAATGACAAGCGTTGGAGGTGAGAGGAAGATTATAGGTTCTATAATTTGTACAAATGCAGAGGACTGACTAGGAGGTTGCCTGATGGCAGCGGTGAGGAGCACTGTTAACTGATAGAATTGAAACCAGGATGTGACTTGGCTTTTCACTCGTATGCATTCCCATTTTCATCCAGAAATTTCATTTTAGAGGCAAAAGCTGCCTGATTGTTTATGAGAATGATGTGTTGGGAGGCCTGCATAAATAATACCTGTGGAAGATAGCCAAGCCTCTTCTTAAAAATGAGATTCCATTTCTCCCCCAGCAAAACACTTAGTGAAACTGCTCACATGGAACAAAATTACCTGGCTTGAGTTTCTCCTTCTCCCACTCTGAATCAATACCCTTGGAATATTTATTTCTCAAAATATCTTACCTCTGAACCTTTTCTCTTCCCAGATGCTGACCGCTCATGCCCCTGGCCCCGTCTTCCATCTGTCAGCACCTGTGGGCAGGGCCAAGACTCGTACAGCCTTTGCTGCTTTGGTTGACTGTCCAGGTATCTTCTCCTTTCTCCCTAACCCATGTGGGGACTTTCCAATGTTGCTTCTCAGCTGTAGAAGGTGACCTCCTCAAGAGGACAGAGCCCACTGCCCTAAGGCCTGCTGTGAGTGAGGGGTCCAGGAATTTTTGTCTTCCCCTCCCTCCCCTAAGCCTGGCACCTTGAAGTCTTACTAACAGCTGGGAGACAGTTGAGAGGCTTGAGCTTTTCATGGTCACTTTTATGGTTCATGGGAGGTGAAAGCCCTAGAAAAGCTCAAAACAGTGCCTAGAACAACCCACTGCAAGTTCTCAAAAAACACCAGTGATCTGCTGGTGGCTTTATTTTTTGATACCACACAACAGAGCTGCCTGCATTTTTTCCCACTCCACTGAGTGACTTTTTGATGCATTTGACTGGTTGTTTTCGCATCGTGTGGGCACAAACTCGAACTGGGGCTCCACTGAGGCGGCAAAATCAGACATGAATAATAATCATAATAAACCTTCACAACAATGGAAAGTTTCCAAAGCGCTTTCTCGTATGGTTACCTCATCCCATCCTGAAGCACCCTATGATGTAGGCAGGATCCTGAATTTTGTGGCCTGGGATGGTAACCTGATGGAGGAAATAGAGGTCCAGGGATAGGTGCTGGCTTGTCCCTGGCCCAGACCAGACCTGGACTCCTTGTCTGGGGCCTTTTCCACATTGGGAGGCAAGGAGGGAGATAGAGAGAGAGAGAGAGTAAGATACTGCTTGGTGGGACATCCATGGCAAGAGGTTGGGCAGAGACTCTCAGGGTCAGAGCAGCTGGGGCTCAGGGAATCAGGTTCTGAGGAGGAAACCAAACATCGAGACACTGGAACCCAGCCTGGCACCAAGACCCTGATTCAATATGAGCTAGACATAGGACTCATGGGGACCTGAAGACCTCAAGGTGCATTTAGAAGCCTGCAGGGCACTTTGCCTGCTCACCTCCAAGGCTAGTGCCAGGTGGGCACTCTTGGTCTTTGGTATCCCTTCTAGGCTCCCTCTTCTGCCACACCAACCCTCCCAATAGCTCCCATTGCCCCAGGCACATCGCACCTCCTTGGCCCTGGGACTCTCTTGCCCTGGCATCACCTTGCTGGCTTCTTCCTTTGGCTGGCTTATTATTTCCATCTACCTTGTCCCTCGGGGGAGTTCCTTGACCTCCCTTCCTGGGATCCAGCTCTCTACACTCATGATGTAATCGATATTTTGCAGGACATCACTTTCCCGGCCTCTCTCTTGGGTTAGATGCATTTGTTTTTACAGGAGCCCTCTCTAGACAGGCTGTCTCTCCCCTGGGCCCAAGGTTAGCCCAAGATGGTTGCTTCCTGTTGATTTTTCCTTGGAGGACCCACTCATATGTTGCCTTCTTTAGGAACCTTTTCTTGGCTGCTTGGATCCCTGGGCTTCTCTGACCTACTGTAAAGCTGGGTTGATTTGGGGTTGAGGTCCCCTATCTTTTTCTTGCTACTTCTTTGGAGCTTCCCTTCCTCTACCTTTTCTCCACCCACCTCCCTGCCCTCCTTCTCCCTCACCCCCGGCCCCATCATCACACACAGTCGATGCCATTGTCCTCATGATCACCTCCTACTCTTTCTACCAAAACCTTCCGGAGAACTGACACAGCCTTCCCTCCAGGTTTTTCATGCCTTGGGTCAGTGATGTGGTGCTCTAAGGTGGAGCTTCAGGCATCAGGCAGGGCAGGGTTGGGTGAGGTGGTAAGCCTCTTGGGGAGCTCCTGAAATTTACCAGAGGGGAGCAGGTGTGTGGCACTGAATTGACTGCCTTTTTGTCATTCTGAAATATCTTGTGTTCCCAGTAGGCAGAGAACCCTCCCCTGACTTGTAGGGACCTCACAACAACTATCTAAATGGAATTGGGTGGTGTGTGGTGCGAGCTGGGAGGAGGGAGCAGACAGGGGCAGAGGAGCTCTTGCAGCTCCAGCCAGTGCCGCCTGCATGGGGCTCAGGGGGCTCCTCTGTTTGGGACCCTGTGCTCCCGGACTGCAGCACCCCCACCCCAACACACATGCTCAAGATGTAGGCAGCCAGGTGTGAGGTCAGTGCTGGCGCCCGACCAGGAAGCTGAGGCCAGATGGACTGGCCACTGTAGCTGGGCGCAGGGCACAGGCTCCGGGGACCACTGGGGATGTGCCCTTGTCCCAGGGACTCCCCCCATCCCACTGCAATTTCCTTCTGAGGGGCTTTTCTAAGGCTCCCCACTCCACTATGGCAAATGTTAATCATGTTTCGTTTATGGCATTTTCTCACCGTGAAAAACATGTAGTTCAACCAATGAAAGCCTCTTTTGGACTAAGCCCCAGACAGAATTGGAGAGGCAGAGGAAAAGGACACCCTGTTCTGTAGTTTTCTCTCTATCACAGCTCAGATTCAGAGGGGAGCGGTGATGGGAATAAACTGTGTTGACTCTAGCCTCTTGGAGGCTGTGCAGTCAGGGCCCCGGGAGCCGAAGCCCTACCCCAGACGCAGAAATGTACTTGGGGAGGTCTCGGTGGGTCCGGGAGTCCATGCAGGCTGGGAGAGGAAGGGGGAAGAAGGGGCCACCAGGAGCCGGATGGTGGCCCCTGCTGGGGGTGCGAGCCGGCTCTGTGCCCACTGGCGGAGGGAGCAGTATGGTCTAGGGTACCCTTCACTGGTTCTGCCTCATGTCTGTGCGTGTACCTGGTGGAGTGAGGGAGGGCCTCAGAGTATAAATTAAGGAGGATAGCAGCAGCACTTTGGGCAAGGCCACCAACCGGGTCCTCTGAGCCCTGGACACAGCAGCTTTGTGGGTCCTGAACATGGGGCTGGGGCTGGAGAGGAAAAACATGGCAGATGTGAGGCAGTGAAGGAAGCCAATGGGTTAGTCTGTGAGACATCCTCTGGGAGCCCTCAGAATCACTAAGCAGACTGGGAGTGGGGAGCCCTTCATGAGCAGCGGGAGACAAATGCCAGCAACAGATGCATTCTGACTCTCAAGGGGATCCCAGCTGTACCCACAGGCTGGAAAGACTGGGGGAAATTGGGCACAGGGAAGTGATGGAAGGAGTGAAAGTGAATTTGTTGAGCATCTGTGTACCTGGCATAAAAAAAAAAAAAAGAAAAAAAACCAAACCTATTGCCATCGAGTTGACTCCAACTCATAGCAAACTGCCCCACAGAGTTTCCAAGGAGCGTCCAGTGTATTCAAACTGCTGACCTTTCCGGTTAGCAGATGTAGCTCTTAACCACTATAATACCAGGGTTTCCGAACCCAGCATGGTGTCTGGTAATGGTGTCTCCTAATTCACCTATGACTGTCTTTATTGCGGCAAGGACCCATTCATTCATTCATTCGTTTATGTGAACATTTAATAAATATTTACTGAGAGCCATTCGTGTACTAGGCATATTCCTAGGCAC
The DNA here is from genome assembly GCF_024166365.1 of Elephas maximus indicus. Classification (NCBI taxonomy): domain Eukaryota; kingdom Metazoa; phylum Chordata; class Mammalia; order Proboscidea; family Elephantidae; genus Elephas; species Elephas maximus. The sequence goes on from NC_064843.1 coordinate 42,930,099, forward strand.
CAGGGATGTAAGTCAAATGAAATATGCTCCTCCATCCATGAGCTCACTGTCCAGAGGGGAGACAGTGATGGGAGGGGAACCTCTTCTTGGGAGGCTGGTCTCCTCTGAGACTTCTCTTAATGGGTAGTCATCGGTTACTTCCTGGAGGAGGTAACCTTTGGGCTAAATTGTAAGTATTTAACTAAAAGAGAAAATTAAAGGATAAGGGTGGGAAATAGTGACCATGTTCCATGTCAAGGAAGGAATGTGTATAAAAGGCACAGAGATTGGAAGCTATGACATTTTTGAGGAAGAACTTGATTCCATGTGGCTGAGGCAAAGGTTTTGTGATGGGTTCAGAGGTGTGAGGTGGGGATGGGAGTACCTTGCAGGGGCTCTGGGGCTATAATGGTGTCTGAATGCAACAGTGAGCTTTTATAATACTTATTTCTTTATCTACTTCTGGGGGGTGACACGACAAGATCACCATGTTAAATATTCCATTCTGATGTCAGGGTTAATGTCTTGCTGTCAAGTCCATTCCTACTCATGATAACTCCATTTGTTTCAGAGTAGAACTGTATTTCACAGGATTTTCAATAGCTGTAATCTTTCAGAATTAGATGGCCAGGACTTTATTCTGAGGCACTTCTGGGTGGATTAGAACTGACAACCTTTTGGCTAGTAGCCAAGCACTTAACCATTTACCTGACAGAGGGACATCAGGGTTACCAAACCAAAAAAACCAAACCCATTGCTGTTGAGTAAATTCCAACTCGTAGTGACCATACAGGGCAGAGTAAAATTGCCCCACAGGGTTTCCAAGGAGTGGCTGGTGGATTTAAATTGCTGACCTTTTGGTTAGCAACCAAGCTTTTAATCACTGTATCACCAGGGGGCTAAACTGGGCTTAGGTAGTCCAGGGGAGGGGCTATGGCTCTAATTCAGGGGAGAAATGATGAAGCTTGTATTAGGACAGTGGCTTTGGAGATGGAAAGAAGTGAATGGTTTCAGGGGCTAGTGGGGAAGTTAAATGAACGAGACATGATTGGATGGGTGGATACGTGAGAAGATGGCCACATTTTTTAGTGTGTGTAATTGGCCCATGATCCCTGCTATCAGATCCTGCTGACAACACGAAGAATTTAGCAAAGACACAAAAGTGGTACCTCTTTTCGTGGGGATTCCAGGCTCATAAGGAAGACAGTGAACAAGAAAATGAGTGTGGTGTATGCCACAGAGGGGCGAGGACAGGGCCTTGGGGGTCCATAATGGGGTTTGGGCATCTGACTGAGTTCTTGGAAGATCCTGAATACTGCAGGGTCTCCAGAGAAACCAGATGGGAGATAGGAGGTTTGAGGCAGAGGGTAGAAAGCAGGATTTGGAGAAATTCCTTCTTCTCACAGAGGGCAGAGCTGCTCAGTGAGTGGGCATTGCTGTCTGAGGCTGGTCCACTTCACCCAGAACACAGTGGAGGCGCAGGACCACAGGTTTGGACACGTTGAGTCTGAGTGCCTATGGCCCTCCATATTGTGATGTCCAGTGAATGGCTGGGTGCATAAATGTCCAGTTCACCGGCGGGCTCATGACTAAGTATTCAGGGTTGGGTCCTTTAACATGTACGTGGCAGTTGAGGCCATGGGATGAGGTCACCCAGGGAAAAGAACGAGTCCAGAAAACCACTCACTTTCTCTCTTTTCCCTCTTTTTTTTTTCTGCAATAAAGGAGTAAGGTCTTAATGAACAAATTTTGGGGAAGATAAAATATGCACATGGCTAATATTCAAATAATATAAGGGACTATACAGTGAATAGTGAGTACCCTATCAACCCTGATTCCCAGCCCCTTAGATCCCATCCCTAGGGGCACACTAGTTTCTTGTGTATTCTTCTGGAGCTGTTCTATGCCTGTAAATCAATTTTACATAAATGCTAGCACACTATGTATGCCTTTCTACATTTTTCTTTTAAAACTCAACTAAATGTCTTGGAGACTTCTTATCAGTACTAAAAATCAACCTCATTTTTTATACAGCTGCATGATATTCCATCAAAAGCATGTCCCATAATTTAATTAACTAGTTTAAGTGGAAATTCGGTATGTTTCCAGGCTTTTGCTATCTAAACAGTACTGCAAAAATATCCTGTATATACATATATTATTTAGGGATTGATTTAGGCTGCACATAACAGAAAAACTGAAACAACAGGGATTTAAACAAAAGCATGGTTGTTTTTTTCACATGTAACGAGAAGTCTGGGAATAGGCAAATGTTGGCGTTGATTCAGTGGCTTAGTGAGGTTTCCATGGCCTTTTCCTTATGGTTACAAGATGGCTGCTGCAGATCCAGCCATCAAATCCACATTCTAGACAGAAGGCAGGAGAGAAGAGAACAAAGGGAATAAAGAGTGTATGATCATCTGAGTCTGTTATTCTTTTAAGAGATTTCCTGGAAGCCTTCCAAATTATTTCTGCTTACATCTCATTGGTCTGTCAATCTACTGTGCCCGACCTGTGTCAAGTAGCCATTCCTATCTCAAGGGAGGCTGAAAATGTCCTTTAGTTCGGTTCATTGCTGCTGCCAACAAAATCAGTTTCTGCTGCAAAGAAGGAGAAAATGTGCATTGAGTAGGTGTCTAGTAGATTTTATCTCTGGTATAAATTCTTGTAAGTAGAATTGCTGGGTTAAATCCCCTCATGCATCTAAAATTTTGATTGTGCCAAATTGCCTTCCATCAGGGATTTTACCAATTACACTTCTACAATGAATGTGTGTTCCTTTTTCCCTACATCATTGCCCACAGACTGTGTTGCCAAACTCCTCATGATTTGCTAATCTGATGGGTAAAAAATGTTTTCTCTTTGGTTTGATTTGCATTTCAGTTATTATGAGTGCAGTTGAACGTCTTTTCATATGCTTAAAAACACTGGCATTTAAAGCATGGTTGGAGAAGAGAATCCCATAAGAGAGGATAAGAAGTTGTGGGGAAGGAGGAGGAAAGCAGGAGAGGATGGGGTCAAAGAAGGAGAGGACAGGAGGAACTTCAGCCTGGAGAAGTGGCAGTGAGGAACACTACCAGATGTGCAAAGAGGTAAGATAAGGACAAAGGAGTGCCCATTAGGTTTGTCAGCATGGAGCCCGCTTGGAACCCCAGAAAGAGTAGTTTTAGCTGGAGTGCTGGGGTAGAAACCAGGTAAGCTTCCTTCTCCGTGAGGTATTATTTTTTTTGCTATTTAGATAAGGAATGGATTCAGAGGGATTAAGTAACTTGGCCAAGGCCACAGAGCTTGTAATGGGGGACCTGGCGTTTGAATTTTGGTGTGTTGGGTCCCCCTCAGTCCATTTGCATCGAATTGATTCTGACCCATGGTGATTCCATGTGCTTCAGAGTAGAACCGTGCTCCATGGGCTTTTCAATGGCTGTGATCTTTTGGAAGTAGATTGATAGGGTTTTCTTCTGAGGTGCCTCCTGATAGATTCGAACCTCTAACCTTTTGGTTAGTAGTCGAGGGCTTCTGCTGGGCCCCCGGAGTCTAAGAAAATGTATCCTACAGAGGGAGGGAGAACGTTGTTTAGAACTGCTGCCTCACAGGCCTGGAGACTTTAAAATAATGGATCTACCTGCCCCATATTTCAAATGAGACAACTGAGTTCTGTTAAGGCAAAGAGACTTACTAGAAAGTGTGACAGCCCAGCAGGTCCTGCCCCCATCCCAGGACATTTTGTGGAATCACATCTTTCTCCAACAGGGAGGTCCAGTCAGTGGCTTGGGCTGAGTACAAATCACCTGAGCCAGTCGGCTTACCTGGGCCCTGGGAGAGCTCCCAATCCCCTGAAGAAAGAGGAATGGCCTAACTCATGTCCTCCAAAAAGGTCAAGCTCTTGGTAAATTCTAGGTCTTAACTTGCAGCCCTTCAGGAAGGATACTGGACTGGGAGCTTAACAGAGCCAGGGCCCCTCTTAGAATTGCTGTTTCATCTTCTGTCTTGGTGGATCCTCTAAATTATCCCCACCTGGAGTCATTAACCTGAGCTATCGTATCCTTGGTGCTCAATAGAGTCAACCAGATGGCCGTGTCTCCAGCCTGATGGTTTGTTCACTCACTCATTTTAAACATTTTTACAATTAGGCTTAAAATAATTTATTGTTTTTCTTATAAAACATGGATTGTCACCCAGATAATCCCTGTTGAGGAGTTTGTTTAGAGTGGCAATGTGCCTTGCCTCGGAAGACAGATTATGGTTGCCTCAGCCAATCGTGGTAATATGTTCTTTTCGCCGGATACCCACTTTCCCTGCAACTCTTGCAGCTGGATAGTGGGGCTGGGGAGGGGGGCATTGACACAGTTTTGGCCAATGAGATGTAAGAGACAGGCCTGAGAAAAACACTGGCTGACATTAAAACTTCCACCTTCTTCTTGTCTTGAATGTGGAGTGGATAGGGTGCCTAAGGCAGAGGCAGCCATCTTGAAACATGAAGTGGCAAGAGGGCAAATAGTCTGAGGATGGAAGGGCAGAAAGATCGGCCCTTGATGACATTGTTACCAACCTTGGGTTCCCAAACCCCAGGTTTCTTCTTATGTGAGATAATTAAACATCTTTATTGCTTTTTAATTATACGAAGATTTACTCATTCATTGTTCAGTGAGTTGCATTCTTTACTTAATGTACTTGGAGATTTGTTTATGTCGTTACACAGATCTGCCCAATTCTTTTCTTATAACCCAAACCCGAAAAACAAACCCACTGCTGTTGAGTCAATTCAGACTCATAGAGACCCCACAGGGTTTCCAAGGCTGTACATCTCTACAGAGGCAGACGGCCACATCTTTCTCCCTTGGAGACATTGATGGTTTTGAACAGCTGACCTTTTTAGTTAGCAGTCAATTGCTTTAACCACGTGCCAACAGGGCTACTAATTCTTTTTGCTAGGTGCGTAGCATTCCGTTAGATAGATGTGCCACAATTTTTGCCCACTTCCTTATTGATTAGAATTCAGATTGCTTCTTGTTCTTTGCTACTACAGTATAGAGCTGTGATGAGCAACTTCAGCCACCGTATTGGCCACTTTTGTCAGTCCATCTGGAGGTTAAATCACTAACAGTGGAACTCCTGGCCAAAAGCTGTATAAATTGTAAAATTTGGTGGTGTCACTGAATTTTTCCCCAGAAGGATTCCATCAGTATTACACCTAATAGTGTACACATATGCCTTTTCCCCCAGACTCTTATTACAGTGGCTTTTGTTAAATGTGTTTATATTCTTGAATATACAGTCTATTTTCAAAAGATATCTTATTGCTTTAATTTGCATTTCCTAATTTATCGTCAAGGCTGAGCTTTTCTCCTGTTCTTACCTTTTTCCTATTTTTAAAAATAGGGCCTTTCTAACTGGCTCCTAAGAACTTTTTTTGTGAATTTGAAAGTTAGCCCTTCGACATATGTGTTGCAAAGTTTACTCCCAGGAGGAAGAAACTGGGGAGCGGAAGGTCTGTCTAGCTTCCTGAATCTATGACCTTCAAGGTGATGACTCTGTTTTGAAGAATCTGCACTGAGAAGCCTCCTAGAGGGACCCTGACATGAGGCCATGCTGGGCTTGCAGCTGAGGATTTCCTTCTCATCTAAGGCTGGCCAGGACTGTCAGTGAGGAAGTCAGACAACCTCCTCTTCTAAGCCCTGTCTGACAGGTTCAAACAGAGCCTTCATTCCTCAGGTGTCCAGAAATAACTCTTTTAACTGCACCCCAATCGACTCGATGGCACACAACAACAACAACCACCACCACCACCCACCCTCCTAGCTCCCTTGGTGGGTTATTTACTGTCCCAGGGCCTCCCCCTGTTTCTCATGCTGTGCCAGTCTCAACTTCTGGAGGCTTACCTCTAAATAGCCCAAGACTGGGGTTTTCCTCCTTGATCAAGAGTGGGATGGAGACAGAGGACCAGAGTTCCTGGCACAAAGGAAATTGGATTTATATGGTAAATGCTTTCCACAATTCTCAGAAGCATAGATTTTGCAGAGAGACTTGCTTTGAAACCATCTTTGAGATTCTTTGAGAGGCTAAAATAAAAAGAACTGATAACACCAGTGTTGGCAAAGGTGTGTAACAATTAGACCTCTCATATGTTGCAGGTAAAACAATACTGTGCAACCTCATTGGAAAACTGCTTGGTGGTATCTTGGTGGTAAGCTAAGCATACCTTATGATACAGCAATTCTGCTCCTGGGTATAGACCTCCCAGAAAGAAGCACATATATTCACTAATAGATGGGTAGTGGTGGTGCAGTGGTTAAGGGCTCAGCTGTTAACCAAAAGGTCAGCAGTTCAAATCCACCAGCTGCTCTTTGGAAACTCTATGGGGCAGTTTTACTCTGTCCTATAGGGTCAGTACGAGTCAGAATCAACTGGATGACAACGAGTTATTTATTTACGTATTTATTTTATTGTTGTTGTTAGTTGCCATCAAGTTGGCTCTGACTCATGGTAACCCCATGTACAATAGAATGAAACGTTGCCTGGTCCTGCACTATCTTCATAATCATTGGTATGTTTGAGTCCATTGCTGAGTGCCTTCCAACCTAGCGGGCTCATCTTCCACCACTATATTGGTCAATATTCTGTGTGATCCATAGGGTTTTCACTGGCTAATTTTCTTAAGTAGATCACCAGGCCTTTCTTCCTAGTCTGTATTAGTCTGGAAGCTCCTCTGAGACTTGTCCATCATTGATGATGCCATTGGTATATGGAATGCCAGTGGCATAGCTTCCACCCTCATAGCAACACACGAGCCACCACAGTATAGCAAAGTGACAGAAAGATGGTGGAGACATGTACTAGAGATGCTGATATCAACAATTGTCTTAGTTGTCTAGTGCTGCTATAACAGAAATATCACAAGTGAGTGGCTTTAACAAATAGAAGCTTATTCTCTCACAGCCTAATAGGCTAGATGTTCGAACTCAGGGTGTCAGCTTCAGGGGTAGAGTTTCGCTCTCTGTTGGCTCTGGGGGAAGGTCCTTCTCATCAATCTTTCTCGGTCGAGGAGCTTCTCAGCGCAGGGACCCTGAGTCCAAAGGATGCACACTCCTGGCTCTGCTTTTTTGGTGGTATGAGGTCCCCCATCTCTCTGGTTGCTTCTCTCTTATATCTCAAAAGAGATTGGCTCAAGACACAATCTAATCTTGAAGTCTGAGTCCTGCCTCATTAACATAACTGCCATTAATCCCGTCTCATTAATATCATAGAGATAGGATTTACAACACATAGGAAAAGCACAAAATGGTGGACAATTACACAATACTAAAAATCATGGCCTAGCCAAATTGATACACATATTTTTGGGGGACTCATTTCAATGTATGACAGCAATATTTGTATTAGCCCCAAACTGGAAACTATCCAAATGTCCATTGACAAATGAATGCATAAATAAATTGTGGTAGAACCACACAGTGGAATACAATTCAGCTATAAAAAAGAACAAACCATTGTTATATGCAGAACATGGATAAATCTCATAGATATTATGATGAGTGAAAGAAGCCAAACACAAAAGCGTATGTACCATATGATTTCATTTAAATGAAATTTCAGAACAGGCAAAACTAATCGGTTACCTCTGGGGGTGGGAGTGAGTATTGCCCAGGAAGGGCATAAGGGAACCTTCTGGGGTACTGGAAATGTCCTGTATCTTTATCTGGGAGGCAGTTACATCGGTATGTACTTGTGTAAAAATCCATGAAGCTGTGTACTTAAGACTCATACATCTTATTATATGTAAGTTATACCTGAATACAAGAATTGAAAAAAAAAAAAAAGATTCTTGAGAAGCAACATAAACTTTGTGTTTTCCAAACCGGGGTCGGCATCACCCTTGGGTGGCTGGTTCCATCCACAGTCACAAACAAAGCAATGGAAATCGAGGCCACTCTCCAAGCCAGTCTTTTTGAATCTGAGACAAAAATAACCACGTCTCAAGTATGTTCTGTCCTTTTTTTCCAAATGGGAAAGGCACAGGCTTTTTTCACTTTCCCAGCCAGAGGGAATCTTTCTCAAACATTCCGTAGAGATTCTCCTTTGGGCAGACACCAAACATGGACATGTTCCACCAGGGAAAAACATGCTGGCAATTACAAATTTCTGAAAAGCGAGGGTTGGGAAGGAGATGATGGCAAGTCACCCCCTCCTCCTCCTAGTTCTCCTGGAGCCACGCAGCAGTGGCTCTGTGCTGTTACTGCCATGGCACTGATCAAAGGGGCTGCAATGAGTGGTTCTGGGGACAAGGGTGGGAGAATGGACTGAGTCAGGGTGGTGAGGCTCCAGCCCTCGAGCACCAGGCTGTCCCGCCTTGTGGAAGTGAAAGCTTTGACTCCCCATCCCCTACACAAGGGGAAGGAAGTCACGAATATTAAAAAAAAAGAGAAAGAAACGCAGCATATAAAATGTGGGGCAGCGGATGGAAGATTCCAATTCTGTCTGACTGTGTTCATCTGTCAACTCTGAGTTTTCTGGGTGCACTTTCTGTCTCCCCTATCCAGGCTCCTCACTGTCTCCTTCTCCTCTGTCAAGTGCTTGGGGGAAGGTAACAAATCTTTAGGAGCCACCTGGGTAGGACAGGCCCTATGCCAACTTTCTCAGGAAGGTGTTATTTTTTCAGATGGGAAAACCAAGTTTAGGGAAATGAAGTGATTTGCCTAAGGTCACACACTTAAGAGATGTGAGAACCAGCCTTTGAATCTGGGACCTTTGGACCCAGCATTTGGGCTCTGTCCAATGGACTCAGCTGCCTTGGTTCTCCTTTCCTTGAGAAAGATGTTGCTGAACTGTTAGCTCATTTTCTCATTTGCTTCCCTAACCCACGCATGGACTTGCTATTCTTTTCTGCCCACCATCTTGTCTTTAGAACCCTCATATGGATAATATTGTATGCCCTCAATTTTCATCTCAGTGTGGATGGCTCCAAGTTCTACTTGTCCAGCTCTGGGCATATACTTTTCTTTTGGGTTCATGTCTTATATTTCCACTGACCTATTGGAAATTTCCCCTTGAACACTGTTGACCTCCCAAAGTCAACTTGCCTTGAACTTAACTCACCCATATTTCTCCATCCATCCTACCCTGAGCTCCCCTTTCAAATATCCCCTCAGTGTCAGCAGCAGCCTTCTGGTCACCTGACTCCTCCCTCGTCTATATCTGTAGTTTGTCTGCTATCATGGTTTAAAATCAGAAAAGGTATGCTTCAGGGTTGTATCCTTTCACCATACTTATTTAATCTGTCTGCTGAGCAAATAATCCACGAAGCTGGACTATATGAAGAAGAACAGGGCATCAGGATTGGAGGAAGACTCATTAACAACCTGCATTATGCAGATGACTCAACCTTGCTTGCTGAAAGTGAAGAGAACTTGAAGCACTTACTAATGAAGATCAAAGACCACAGCCTTCAGTATGGATTACACCTCAACATAAAAAAAAAAAAAAAAAAAATCCTCACAACTGGACCAATATGCAACATCATTATAAATGGAGAAAATACCGAAGTTGTCAAGAAGTTCATTTTACTTTGATCCACGATCATGCTCATAGAAGCAGCAGTCAAGAAATCAAAAAACGTATCACATTGGTCAAATCTGCTGCAAAAGACTTCTAAGTGTTAAAAAGCAAAAATATTAATGACTAAGGTGTGCCTGACCCAAGCCATGGTATTTTCAGTTGCCTCATATGCATGGGAAAGCTGGACAATGAATAAGGAAGACCAAAGAAGAATTGATGCCTTTGAATTGTGGTGTTGGTGAAGAATATTGAATATACCATGGACTTCTAGAAGAATGAACAAATCTGTCTTGGAAGATGTACAGCCAGAATGCTCCTTAGAAGCAAGGGTGGTGAGATTTCATCTCATGTACTTTAGACATGTTATCAGGAGAAACCAGTCCCTGGAGAAGGACATCATGCTTGATAAAGCAGAGGGTTAGCAAAAAAGAGGAAGACCCTCAGCGAGATGGATTCACAATAGGCTCAAACATGGCAACGATTATGAGGATGGCGCAGGACTGGGCAGTGTTTCATTCTGCTGTACATAGAATCACGATGAGTCGAAATTTACTTGCCAATACCAAATGGTAACAACAACATCTGCTATTAAGCCTTGTTGGGATTTATTCTCAAATACCTCCTACAGCTGTCCCTTCTTCTCCAATAACTTAGAAAGGCCATACCTTGAACTGGCCAAATCCTGGGGGTGCGAAGATGCAGAAGAGGAAACACAGGCAAAATGTCTTGCCTGAGGACACTGACCATTGTGGGGAATTTGGGGAGGAAGGGATAAGTTCACATAGACTTGTGTAGACAGGGCAGGTGGAAGCTGGAGGCAGAACTGATCTTCATGTTGTCAGCACATCTTCTTACTCCATCTGTCATTCTGTAAGTGGGTATTGAGAAAGTACTATGTTCCACGCCCTTACTGAATGCTAGGGAGAAAAAGACTGAAAATCTGTTCAGTGACCAAGAAGCTCACAGCCTGGTGGGAGAGACAGACCCACAAATAAACCAAGCATGCCATTTTGGAGGACTGAGGAAGGAACAACTCACTGTGCCTGAATGCATGGGCTGGGAAATTTTCCCAGAAGAGGTGACATTGAGCTGGGTGGGATGAGGAAGATGACTGATGTCATTGGTGTTGATGTCATAGTGACTCACTATGGTGATGACATCACTCACAGAGGTGATGATGATGAGCAAGAGATCCCATCAGGATGGGGCTGAGGAAGGCACCTTGGTGATACTAATGGTAATAGCGATTAGGCAGTGATGTTGGCCATCTTGAGCCAACCAATAGAGCCTGATTTCAGATCCCCTTTCACCATCATGGCTTATGATTCAAGGCATAGCTTGCCTGTGTCTTCTTCTGCTTGAATGAAGAAGCAAGCATTCAGAATCCAGACATTCGCTCAGCCTGCAAGCAGAACGTGAAGATAATTAATTCATTTTTTATGGTTTAGTCATTCAGAGGAACTTGCATGTTCTGGGGGCATAAAAAGATATTCTTGCAACTGGCTTTGACTTGATTTTAATGAATGAAAGTCACTGAGAACTGAGGAAAGGGAATTTTCACACTAATCACTAGTTTACAAGCTGGCACAGATTTGGCATCTGCCTCCTCCCCTGGCAGAATCATTGGATTCAGCATCCCTAGCCTGTTGGGCCTGGGTCCCAGGGAAGCATCTGCACTGTGTCCAGAGCCCATGGGGAAGGTTAAAAAGGAATCTGTGCCTCTTATGTTCTTCCAGTCCTAGAAGCTCTGGCCCTGCTAACAGGTAACTCCAGAGAGACCTCCTCACCCCCAAATCCTTCTCCTACTGGCCTGTCACATGCTTGACGTTCTGTCGTTAACACACCATCTCCTTCGTTTAGGTCTTGCATCTTCAGTGAAGGATAGAAGGAGGAATATACCAAGACATTATCACTTCCTAACATCTGAGTGCAACACTCACTGTCTCCTGGGCCACTGTGTTTTAATGGTGGGGAGAAGGGAAGAACTGTTGAGAGTCTGGGCCAATCACTAATGAGTAGGATTGGGTGAGGATGTGTGGCAGAAGTCGGAAGCTCTGAGACCTCAGAGGCCTGAAGGTGAGGGCTGAAGAGGTGATGGGAGGTGGGAGTAAAGCTCTAAAGGTAGCCCAGATCCTTGGGTTGAGCCAGGTTTGGAAGGGAAAGCAAGGGGCTCAGTTTGCTTGAAGGCACCAGTTGGGAGACCTGATGGGGGAAAAAGGAGATTAGGGACCCTGTGGACATGCTTGGCATCCCTGCCCCTCTCCTGTGCCTTGCTGCTACTCTCCACAGCTGACTTTGTAGGAGGTGGAACCTCCCAGATGCAGCCAGCCATGGCAGGTGAGTGAGGCCTCTCATTCTCATTGCAGAGATTCCAACCAGTCCCAGGTATGTCCCTTCCAGTGGCCCAGCTCCCCAGCTCCCCAGCTCCCCAGCTCTCCTTCTTCTGTGAGGCCCTCAGAGTGAAGATACCAGGAGGTTTTGCACCCAAGAGACTGATGTTCTGAAAAACCTAGAGGAAGCCCAGACATTTGTTTGGTTTTAATGATTTTTAGAAAAGTTTTTATAAGACCCACTCTTCTGCCATCACAAAGTCAGTCTCAACAATTTCTTCAATGATTAGCCACTCTCCTTAACTGCATCTCCACTTAAAACAGCTTGTTCTGTTGCCCTTTCCAGTGGTAAGAAGCCAGGCCCTGGGGACTTCACACAACTGAAAATTCAGGGGCCCGAAAGTTCTCAGGGGCACACCACCTCACCAACCCAGCTGTCCTGGTGCAGAGGGTGGCAGTTATGTTGGAATCTTATTCGCACATGTAGCCTTGTTAAATTCAGGGAATTCTGGGAACTCATTGGGTAACTCTGAGTTATCTTTTAAACGTATGAAATAGAAATTGGGAACCAGATTTCAAGCATTTTGATTCTCAGACCAAGTCTTTTAAGTTTCCAGGCTTGCCAGTCATTTGTTTGCTCTCAGATCCATTGCATGCCCTTTTCCCTGCTCTGTTCTGCGTTGTAAAGAACTCGATTTCCCAGGGTTCTTTGTGATGAAACCCAGAGACAGAGAGAGAGAGGGAGGTTGAGAAAGAGAGAAAGAGACAGAGAGAGAGAGAGAGAGAGGGAGAGAGAGAGACAGAGAGGAGGAGATCAAGGAGAGAACTTGGCAATTTATAAGTCGGAAGCGACTTGGCGGCAATGGGTCTGGTTTTGGTTTTTTGGTTTTGGGCAGCTTTAACTAATGACTGACAGGTGTGGGAGTATAAATGCCTTCCTCACCTGTTCCTGGTCAATATGACTCTGGGGTGTGGCCTCCTACAGCATTGACTCAAAGTACCCCCTTGGCATGTTGATTGGTGTCGATCACCATTTGCATCCAGGATAGGCTGCATTTATGATGACCTTCTTCCCTTCCTAGTCCCACTTCCTCACTCCCCTGCCATCCCACCCCCTGAACGTTCTAATAAACCATGTTTATAGGAAGCCAGTAAGGAAGTAGCTCTGGTTCATTCTCTTTTTCCTGGCTTCCTCCGTCTGAATCAACCAAACACCTGGCCCATACTGTCATTTGGACCATGTCTGTGAGCCTTGCCTTCCCAATATTAGTGTAAGTAAGCCCCTGGAGGGTAAAGGACAACCTTATACTCCTTTCCCTCCCCTAATGGTGTCCAGGAAGCACTGGGACATCCCAGAATCACTCCCTATTAGACATGGAGAGCTCAAGGCCTTCATTTCTAGCAAATGAGGAAACAGAGGCCCAGAAAAGAAAAGGGGCATGTTGGCTAATTGGCACGTTCCTTTTGTCTTCTAAGATGCACAGGGAAACATTGTGTCCTCATGATAATTACTTCCTGGTTTATTGATATTTTATTTATTTTTATTGTTATTATTGCTCTTGCTATATGGTGTCCTGAAGGATTCCAGGCCTTTTACACATATGGTTAGGAACCTCCCAGAAGCCTTTCCGAGGGAGAGACCCTTCTCAAGTGTGTCAGGCAAGCTATGGTCCAGCCTTAGGGATAAAATGTTGGGTGGGGAGGTGAGGGGGTGGCTGCTAAGTAATAAGGGAATCACAGCAGAGTTTGGGGCATATGGGTGGGACCCTGTCGGGGCCTTGAGAATTTTATTCCAGCCTTGGGTTGGGGAAGAGGCACAGAGAATGGTTCCATGATGGACTGAAGCCTGAGCTGAGTGCGAATAGGAATTTCCTGGGTAGGAAAGTAGGAAAAGGTAACTGCCTTCAAAAGCAGGAAATTAACAACATCTAATATAAAGATGTTACTTTTTGGTTTGAAAGACAGTTTTGTGCAGGGTTGTGAGAACAGAGTTTGGGGTCAAAAGGGATTTGAATCTTGGCCCCATCACTTTCTTTCTTTGTGACCTTGATGAAGTTACTTAAACTCTCTGAGCCTCAGTATCTTTATCTGTGAATTGGGATAATAAATTCCACCTCATTGGGTGGTCGCTCAGAATGAATGAGACTAACAAATTCCTGCCTTTGGATTCCAGAAACAATTGCTATAACATTTGCATATCAGCTTCTAACTTTTCAGAACATAATATTGTCTTCGTCATCATCAAATAAATATTGTTTTCTTACTTTGTACAAGTGTTGAAGGCCAGGTTAAGGAATATGAACTTCCTTGTGTCTCAGGCACCCCATTTGAAAGGACAGGAGATGTTATGTCCTGTACTAGAGAGTCTGAGAGGAGAGGATACCTGACAACTGTTAAGTTGAGTTTCCCAGGAAGCAGACACTGAGACAAGGATATGAGTGGAAGCAGTTTAACTGGGAGGTGATCCCAAGTACACTAGTTGGGGAATGGGAAGTGAGATAAGGAAAAGAAAGCAGCCAATTCAGGGTATGTTGTCAATCCAGGTACTGCTGTGGGCTACTGGGGTTCAATCCGAGTGGGGAGCTCTGGGAGAGCACTTGCCTCAGGGTTATCCCCATGTGAGGGGTGAGGGAGATGCATATTAATCCCCCAACTCTCAACGGGCATTGGTTGAGAGCTGATTCCAAGAGGCATTGATTCTTTGGCACTCACATCTCATGCTGCTGGCAGGCAAAGCAGACTCTGGTGGCCAGAGAGGAGGGTGCTGGCAGCTGGGTGTTGGGATGTTGCAGTGGTAAGAACGAGGGCTTGGGCTGGGCACTGTGAGCACTGGCTTCAATGATCTTGCAGCAGCAGGTCAGACCCTCGATGTCCTGGCTTTAGACCTTCTCTCAAAGAGCATCGTGCGCAGATTCCTGGGGAGGGATGGTGGATGTTGGTTGACTGTGAAGCACAGTGGGAGTGGCTGCAGACAGAGAGTGGGGGAACAGAGCAGATTGCAGACGCAGGGGTGGGCGCCGGGGGCGGCAGGATTGGAGTCTGAGGACAGACAGAATGCGGCAGGTGTTAAATCTCTGTCTAGCAATTTATGCTGTGCCCCAATTAACACTCTGGTTTGGTGCCCAGGACAAGTTCTACTTAAAGACAGTCTCCCTTAACGTGTTGATTTATGGTTGGGTTTGAGTTGCTTTTACCATCGCTACTGATGCATAAAAGAGGATAATGAAATCATTTGACCACTCCTGCTAATATTCTATGCCTTCAGTCCCCATCAACCTGCTCCTAAAATCCCTCCAGTCAACCTCCTGAGATCCAGAACAGAGGTTATGAGACGCTTCTGCTACCAGGTAATTCTCACATTTGAGCTTTGCACACATATTATCTTTGGCACTCCTAGCCCTCGTTGCAGACAGACAAAGTAGACTCTGGGGCAGAAACTTGACCCTGAGATAACAAGTAGTTTATTTGGGAGGTAATCCCAAGAGTCCTGTAAGGAGTGAGCAGGTGAGACAAGGAAGGGAGGACAACCTATAAAGAGTGCATTAAATGGGCAGGTTTCCACTGTGGGCAACTGGGGTTCTTTCCTGCTGGGTACCCCTATGAGAATGCATGGATCATGCCTCAGAACTGTTCTATGGAGGTGTGAGGAAGTGAGGACATTTCTACCAGTTCCTGTCCCTAATTAACTGAGGGCTACGCCTGAGGAGTTAATTCCTAGGCACTTCTGGCCTGTCCTGTGCTCAGGTGAGCCCTTCCCCAGCTAAGGCACTACACTCAGGTCGAGAGGCAGGGGTGGGCTAGGGGAACCAACTGTGAATGTTCACAGGAGGAAGGAAGGAGACACCTATCAGGAAAGAAAAAGCACTGGGAGATGGGCTTTATTTCCTTCTAGTAGGGGCACAATCACAAATTTAAATAACTCTTACGTTATGCCACTCTCCAGCTCAGCAAGCTTCAGGGGATTCCTATTACTTAGTTCATGAAATCTAACTTCCCAAATTCCTGCCATTCAAGCTCTATCTGATGAAGGAATGGATAATTTATCGAACCAACATCTGGGATTTTGGCATCATGCCTGCAATGGGAGTTCATACATGTTTGGCTGTATGAGTAAATTATTTCTGACCTGCTTTGCCAACCTTACACACAGGTAGTCATGCGCTCACCCGCAGCCTGGTTGGAGTCCTTGCCACTCACGCAACCCTTTGGCCTCCTCTGTGCCTGCATCCTTCTTGTCTCCCACTTGTGGCTACAATCCACTGGGATTTCTGCCTGTTCTTGATCCACTATAACGCATAACTGTAGGTGCCACTTCTTAGAACAGGGACCATTGACCATGTGATAACGTGCTGGCTCTTCCTGCACGTGAGAGCTTTGTTGATGCATTGCAGGGTCAAAATGCCCAAGGCTGGGGCCCGAGTCTTCCTTCTGTCCACTGTGACATAGCCCTGCATAGGGTTACATGGACCAAGCCTTAGATAAGTCCTCAGTGAACACTGGGGTGATGGGTGTTAACAATATTGTTAATGGGTACTGTAGCAATATTGATGCTGTTGGCACACTGCTCACATCCTTGAAGCATTCACCTCTATACCCTGAAATCTGCTTACAGTGGACAATTGTGACTCTTTTTTTTCCGGGGGGGGGGATTCTTTTATTTCTTTTTTTAATTTTGTTGTTGTGTAGAGAATATACACAGCAAAACATATACCAATTCAACAGTTTCTACATGCACAATTCAGTGACGTTGATTACATTTTTCTAGTTGTTTAACCATTCTTACCCTCCTGTTCTGAGTTGTTCCTCCCCCATTAACATAAATTTGCTGTCCCCTAAGGTTTCTGTCTAATCTTTCAAGTTGCTGTTGTCAATGTGATCCCATGTGGATAGTTCTTAAAAGAGCATAATGCTCAAGGCAGACATTCTTTACCAGTGGAGCTCAACTTTTGTTTGGTTTTAAGAAGACTTCAGGAGATACTTTGGTTTAAGTTTTAAAGATTATCTGAGCGCAGTAGTTTCAGGGGTTCATCTAAACTTCATGGCTTCAGGATGTCTGAAGTTGACGAGAATTTGAAATTCTGTTCTGCATTTTCCCCCTTTGATCAGGGTTCTTCCGTAGAATCTTTGATCAAAATGTTCCGTAAGTACTTGGGCACTTACCATCTGGTTCTGGTCTCATGTCAAAGGAGGCAGTTGTTCATGGAGACAATTAACCACACTTTCCATTTCCTCCTCCTATTCCTGACTCTCTTGTTCCTCTGTTGTTCAGGTGAATAGAGAGCAATTGTTGTGCCTTGGATGGTTGTTTGCAAGCTTTTAAGACCCCAGGCACTACGCATTGAACTAGGAAGTAGAACAGAATCACTAAACATGTTGTTAGGCCAATTAGCTGGGATGCCCCATGAAACCATGACCCTGAACGTTCAAACGAAGAAACCAAATCCCATGAGGTTTGTGGTTGTACATAATACATGAGCAGCCTCAGTAGCTACTTTTTCTTTTTTTGGTTGTTGTTGTAAATATACTTGGGACATTTAAGGTTGTGTGTCAACTTGGCTGGGCCATGAGTCTCAGTGGTTTGGCAGTTACGTAGTGATGTAATTTGGCAGTTGTGTAATGATATAGTCATCCTCTATTTTGTGATTTGATATAAGCACCGAATCAGTTGCAAAGGAAGTTTCCTTGGGGGTGTAGCCTGCATCCAATATATATGATGTTTTGGAAAAGCCCACTCACTCGCTGTGGATTCTGTATTTGGCTTGTCATCATCTGACTTCCGGTTCTTGGAACTTGAGCCAGTGGCCTGCCATATTGTCTGCCAATCTTGGGATTTGTCAGCCTCCACAGGCCGTGAGTCAGCAGCCTGCTGTCTGACTTGTCAATCTTGGGTTCATCATCTCCTGCAGTTACGTGGGTCAGGAGACCTTCAGCCTGATGCCTGACCCACTAACCTGGGACTTGTTAGCCTTTACAACCACGTGAACCATTTCCTTGAGATAAATCTCTCTTTTTATATTTATATATACATATGTACTTATATATACATACATACGTATATATATATGTATATACTTCACTGATTTTTTAACCCAGCCTAAGACATCTATCACACAACTTTTGCCAGTTCAACTTTTTACAGATATACAAGTTGTTGACAGTAATCACAATAATTGTCTGTGTAGCACTACTCTTAATCAATGTGATTTTTCCATCACCATTAACCCCTCTTCCTCTCTCCCTCCTGCCCCTGGTTCCCACTAATAAACTTTGTTCTCTATACATTGTCTTTTCATAGAAGTGAGGTCATACAACACGTGTCCTTTTGTAACTGACCTATTTCACTCAGCATATTGTCCTCCAGCTCTCTCTATGCTGTAGCATGCATGTGTAAGACTTCATTTCTCTTACTCACTGAGTAGTATTCCACTGTACGTATTTACCACATTTTGTTTATCCATTCATCTGTTGATGGGCACTTAGGTTGTCTCCATCTTTGGGCTATTGTGAATAGTGCTGCAGTGAACATTGGTGTACAAGTTTCTTTCGGAGTCTCTGTTTTCAAGTCCTTTGGGTATATACCTAGGAGTGGAATTGCTGGGTCATATGGTAGTTCTATTTTTAGTTTTTGGAGGAACCACCACATCGTTTTCCAAAACGGCTGCACTATTTTGCATTCCTACCAGCAATGGGTTAGCGTTCCAATTTTCCCTCCAGTATTTCAAAAGCTTCACCAACATTTGTTATTTTCAGTTTTTTTTTTTTTTTTTTTTATCTTAGACATCCTAGTGAAATTGTGCCTCATTGTGGTTTTGATTTGCAACTCTCTAATGGCTTTTTTTTTTAATGGCTAATGGTGCTGAGCTTCTTCTTTTGTGTGTGTGTGTGTGTGTGTTTGGTCGCCATTTGAATGTCCTTTTCGGTGAAATGTATATTCAAATCCATTGGCCCTATTATGATTGGGTTGTCTTTTTGTTGTTAAATTGTTGAAGTTTTATATATATTTTGGTTATTAGATTCTTATCAGATGTATGGTTTCCAAAGATATTCTCCCAAGTGGTAGCTTGACTTTTCACTTCTTTGGTAAAGTCTTTTGATGAACAAAACTTTTTAATTTTTATGAGGTCCCATTTATTTATTTTGTGTTTTGCTGCTTGTGCTTTTGTTATTATATTAGACAATCCACTGTTAAAAGCTAGGCCTGACAGCGTTGCCCCTGCTTTTTCTTCTAAGAATTTTATGGTTTTAGTTTGCTCCTTTAAGCCCTTAATCCATTTTTAATTTGTTGTTGTGTATGGTGTGAGGTATGGATCTTGTTTCATTTTTCTGCATGTGGAAATTCAGCCTTTCCAGCACCATTTATTGAAGAGACTCCTTTTTCCCCATCAAATGGACTTAGCATCCTTGACAAAAAATCAGTTGTCCATAGATGTGTGGGTTTACTTCTGGACTCTCAATTCTATTCCATTGGTCTGTGTGTCTATTGTTACACCAGCACCAGGTTGTTTTGATTACTGTAGCTGTATAGTATGTTTTCAAATAAGAAAGAGTGTTCATTCTACTTTGTTCTTCTTTTTCAACATTTTTTTTTTTTTAGGTATTCAGTCTCTTACCATTCTGCATAAAGTTGAGAATTGTTTTTTCCCTGTAAAGAAGGCTGTGGGAATTTTGATCAAGATTGCATCAAATTTATAGATCACTTAGAGTAGTACTGACTTCTTAACAATATGAAGTCTTCCAATCCATGACATGGAACATCTGTCCATTTATTTAAGCCTTCTTTAATCTCTTCCAGCAGTGCTTTATAGTTTTCATTGTATAAGTCCTTCAAGTACCTGGTTAGATTTATTCCTAGGTATTTTATTATCCTGGGTGCTATCGTAAATGGAATTGTTTCCTTGATCTCCCTTTCAGATTTCTATTTCTGGTGTATAGAAACCCAAATGATTTTCGTTTGTTGACCTTGTACCCTGCGACTTTACGAAATTCCTCTATTAGCTCTAAAAGTTTTCTTGTGGACTATTTGGGATTTTCTATAAACCAAACAAGGTAAACCCACCAGTGCTGAGTCAATTCTGACTCAAAGCGACCATATAGGACAGAGGAGACTTGCTCCATAGGATTCCCAAGCCTGTAAATCTTTATAGAAGCAGGCTATCACATCTTTCTCCCACAGAGTGACAGGAGGGTTCGTACTGTGGACCTTTAGGTTGGCAGCCAGGTACCATAACCACTATGCCACCAGGGTGCCTAGAGATTTTCTATATATAGGATCATATCGTCTGTGAATAGAGTTAATTTTACTTCTTTTCCAATCTGGATACCTTTTATTTCTTTTTCTTCCTTATTAGTCTGGCTAGGACTTCTAATACAATATTGAATAGAAGTGGTGAGAGCGGGCACCCTTGTCTTGTTCCTGATCTTAAGGGGAAAGCTCTCATTCTTCTCCATTAAGTACAATGTTAACTATTCATATATACCCTGAATCATATTGAGGAATTTCCCTTCCATTCCAATCTTCTTTAGGGTTAATTGTGACTTTCTTACTGAGAGCTTCTTTTCCTGGTCCAGGAAGCATGCGTGGTCTGTATGGAGAACAATCCAGAAGTGCCTGAGAACTCATGAGAAAGAAATGGGTCCAAACTATGGACAGTTTCTTCATCCTCAGTTGGAGATAATCGTAAAGTGTGTTCTACATACCAGTTGCCGTCAAGTTGACTCCAACTCACGGCGACCCCAAGCAGAGTAGAACTGTGCTCCATGGGGTTTTCAGTGGCTGATTTTTTAGAAGTAAAGCACTAAAATTTTCTCCTGAGGTACTTTTGGGTGGGCTTGCACTGCCAACTTTTTTTTTTTTTTTTAATAACTTTTATTAAGCTTCAAGTGAACGTTTACAAATCCAATCAGTCTGTCACATATAAGTTTACATACATCTTACTCCCTACTCCCACTTACTCTCCCCCTCTTGAGTCAGCCATTTCAGTCTCTCCTTTCTTGACAATTTTGCCTGCTTCCCTCTCTCTCTATCCTCCCATCCCCCCTCCAGACAAGAGTTGCCAACACAATCTCAAGTGTCCACCTGATATAATTAGCTCACTCTTCATCAGCGTCTCTCTCCCACCCGCTGACCAGTCCCTTTCATTTCTGATGAGTTGTCTTCGGGGATGGTTCCTGTCCTGGGTCAACAGAAGGTCTGGGGAGCATGGCCGCCGGGATTCCTCCAGCCTCAGTCAGACCATTAAGTTTGGTCTTTTTATGAGAATTTGGGGTCTGCATCCCACTGATCTCCTGCTCCCTCAGGAGTTCTCTGTTGTGCTCCCTGACAGGGCAGTCATCGATTGTGGCCGGGCACCAACTAGTTCTTCTGGTCTCAGGATGATGTAGGTCTCTGGTTCATGTGGCCCTTTTTTTCTCTTGGGCTCTTAGTTGTCGTGTGGCCTTGGTGTTCTTCATTTTCCTTTGCTCCAGGTGGGTTGAGACCAATTGCTGCATCTTAGATGGCCACTTGTTAGCATTTAAGACCCCAGACGCCACATTTCAAAGTGGGATGCAGAATGATTTCATAATAGAATTATTTTGCCAATTGACTTAGAAGTCCCCGCAAACCATGTTCCCCAGACCCCCGCGCTTGCTCCGCTGACCTTTGAAGCATTCATTTTATCCCGGAAACTGCTTTGCTTTTGGTCCAGTCCAATTGAGCTGACCTTCCATGTATTGAGTGTTGTCTTTCCCTTCACCTAAAGCAGTTCTTATCTACTGATTAATCAATAAAAAACCCTCTCCCACCCTCCCTCCTTCCCCACCTCGTAACCACAAAAGTATGTGTTCTTCTCAGGTTTACTATTTCTCAAGATCTTATAATAGTGGTCTTATACAATATTTGTCCTTTTGCCTCTGACTAATTTCGCTCAGCATAATGCCTTCCAGGTTCCTCCATGTTATGAAATGTTTCAGAGATTCGTCACTGTTCTTTATCGATGCGTAGTATTCCATTGTGTGAATATACCACAATTTATTTACCCATTCATCCATTGATGGACACCTTGGTTGCTTCCAACTTTTTGCTATTGTAAACAGAGCTGCAATAAACATGGGTGTGCATATATCTGTTTGTATGAAGGCTCTTGTATCTCTAGGGTATATTCCTAGGAGTGGGATTTCTGGGTTGTATGGTAGTTCTATTTCTAACTGTTTAAGATAACGCCAGATAGATTTCCAAAGTGGTTGTACCATTTTACATTCCCACCAGCAGTGTATGAGAGTTCCAATCTCTCCACAGCCTCTCCAACATTTATTATTTTGTGTTTTTTGGATTAATGCCAGCCTTGCTGGTGTGAGATGGAATCTCAT
Source organism: Elephas maximus indicus (assembly GCF_024166365.1). Classification (NCBI taxonomy): domain Eukaryota; kingdom Metazoa; phylum Chordata; class Mammalia; order Proboscidea; family Elephantidae; genus Elephas; species Elephas maximus. The sequence goes on from NC_064843.1 coordinate 42,952,307, forward strand.
CGTAGTTTTAATTTGCATTTCTCTAATGGCTAATGATCGAGAGCATTTTCTCATGTATCTGTTGGCTGCCTGAATATCTTCTTTAGTGAAATGTGTGTTCATATCCTTTGCCCACTTCTTGATTGGGTTGTTTGTCTTTTTGTGGTTGAGTTTTGACAGAATCATGTAGATTTTAGAGATCAGGCGCTGGTCGGAGATGTCATAGCTGAAAATTCTTTCCCAGTCTGTAGGTGGTCTTTTTACTCTTTTGGTGAAGTCTTTAGATGAGCATAGGTGTTTGATTTTTAGGAGCTCCCAGTTATCTGGTTTCTCTTCATCATTTTTGGTAATGTTTTATATTCTGTTTATACCTTGTACTAGGGCTCCTAGGGTTGTCCCAATTTTTTCTTCCATGATCTTTATCGTTTTAGTCTTTATGTTTAGGTCTTTGATCCACTTGGAGTTAGTTTTTGTGCATGGTGTGAGGTATGGGTCCTGTTTCCTTTTTTTGCAAATGGATATCCAGTTATGCCAGCACCATTTGTTAAAAAGGCTATCTTTTCCCCAGTTAATTGACACTGGTCCTTTGTCAAATATCAGCTGCTCATACGTGGATGGATCTATGTCTGGGTTCTCAATTCTGTTCCATTGGTCTATGTGTCTGTTGTTGTACCAATACCAGGCTGTTTTGACTACTGTGGCTACTGCCAACTTTTTGATTAGTAGCTGAGCATATTAACTGTTTGCACCACCCAGAGACCTGTGTTCTACTTAAAAAAACCAAACCAAACCAACCAAACAAAAAAACAAACCAAGCCCTTTACCATTGAGTCGATTTCGACTCATAGCAACACTATAGGACAGAGTAGGACTGCCTCATAGGGTTTCTAAAGAGCAGCTGGTGGCTTGGAACTGCTGATGTTTTGGTTAGCAGCCAAACGCTTAACCACTGCGTAGTGTTCTACTTAGTCTCCCAGAATTCCTCACCAGGGCTAAGCTCTAGTTGCGCACAGTGGTAACTCGCTTGCTAACACACCCCTTCTCTTCGTTTTTCAGTTCCAAACTCACCCCCTGGTGATCATTGCGATAACTTCCCAAAAATTAAACTTGCGCTCAAATTCTTGCCTTATAGTGTGCCTCTGGTGGACCCAAGCCCAGCCAGTGACTCTGGCATGAGAACCAGTGGATTTATGATTCCAGAGGTTAGAGCATCATGAGATCGCTGGGGCCCGTTCTGCCTGTGACCAGGGGTGGGAGTCAATGAGTGTTGAGGCAAGCTGAAACTGATGGGGTGGACTATGAGGTAGGTGTGAGGCTGAGGGAAGGCACAGACTGTTCTGGGGAGCCAGGTTTCTCAGTATAAGCACTTTGACTAAAGATGGAGTGACCCTGAAGTTTGTTAGGTATTGACTATTGCAGAAAGACATGCTTTGATTTGAAAGTTTACTACGAAGTGGTTTGGATATTGGGAGAAAGTGCCACTTCCACCAGCCAAAACTCACAACTTTTTTCACTTTGAGTCAGAGCGGCAGTAAAGTGTATTTTGCCAGGGTATCTGCATAGCTTTGACCTGATACAATACTTCATCTGCTTTTCACTGAGGGAAATTTAGGTGGGTGGTTATGAGCCAAATCTTGGCTCACATGTTGAGGCCATGGATGGACCTTAGATCCCATCTCAGACTGATCCCCCAGTCTTGGCCTCAGAGGACCCCTGGCTCTGGCTGTGAATTGATTTCCTGCCCTGGCCATTAGACTAGTCTGTAAGCCCAATGTCAAATATTGTTCCATAAGCAAGTGTCACCACCTCAAGGAGACCAGCAAAGAAGTGATGGGTCTCTGGTTGCAGAACACCCCATAGCTGGTGCTCTGAGGGTATATGACCCCATATAACTTTTGAGGCAGGGGGTCTCCTATAGCCTGAATTATAGGGGGTTTTGTAATCTGATGTTGGTGATAAGCACCAAGTGTCCTTAATAATTATGTGAATTTCCTTTCTTAAGTATTCATCTGTTCATCCTGAATCTGGAACAATTTTACCCATTGAAGGACTTAAACAGGAGTTGGAAAGAGCTCAGTAAGACTGGCCAAAGACTCAAAGACCGTTTGGCTCAAATCCCAGAAGAAAAAGACCTGGTGAAAAGGGAGGCTGAAATCCTGGCAGCCACCACTTACCCAGAGCAGGGAGAGCAGAAAGGGCTGCCACAGGAATGATCCAGGTCAGCCTGTGGGCTGCCTTCGCACACTGGTGTGGATAGAAAGACACCATGAGGCTCTAATCTCTAATAGACTAAGCCACAGGAGCAATTGGCTTTGGTTGCGGCTAGTTAAAGGGGATCCTGAAAGTGTGCTGAGTAATTTGTTTGGTGGAAAACCTTCTGGTCGAGAGATAAAGGCCTTGGTTTTATTAGTTCCAGCTCTTCCATTAATGGGATGGATGATTTCTTTAATCTTTCATTAAATTTTTGTTGTTGTTGAACTATATCATAAATTCAGAAAAGTGGACGTAAGCGTACCCCTTAACGCATTTTTACAAACTGAACTCAACCATGTAATGAGCACCCAGTTAAAGAAACATATGATTAGCACTTCAAAGTCTCCTTGACCCTCTGTATCTGCTTCCCAGCCACCACCTTCCTCTCAAGGTAACCACTATCCTGAGTTCTAACAGGAGAGATTAATTTTATCTGGTCCTGAAGTTCATACAAATGGAATCATTCAGTGCTTACTATTTTGCCTGACATCTTTTCCTTAATACTATCTATGAGATCTATCCATATTGTGTATAGCAACAGTTCATTCTTTTTCATTGCTGTATTGCATTCCATTTCATGAACGTACCATGGTTTATTTATCCATCCTGCTTTTGATGGACATGTGAAGTGTTTCCAGGTTTTGGCTATTATGAGTAAAGCTGCTGTGGCATTTTTGTACATGTCTTGATGAATGTATGTTTGCATTTCTATTGGTCATATGCCAAGGAGTGGGATTCCTGGGTCACAGGATAGGCATCCATTTATTTTTTATAGACACTGTGAAGTAGTTTCCCCAAATGTTTTTTACCCACTTACGTTCTCACCAGCAATGCATGGAGGTTCCAATAGCCCCACATCTTTACCAACACTTGGCATTTTTTTTTTTGGTCTTGTTCATCTTAGCCATTCAGTGGTTGTGAAGTGATATCACCTTCTGGTTTTAATCTGCATTTTGCTGGTGACTGATAAGATTGGGCACCTTTTCAGATGTTTATCAGCCATTTGGATATCTTCTTTTGTGAAGTGCTTGTTCAAAATTCCTCCCTATTTTTCTGGTAGGTTGTCTTTCTTTTAATGATTTGCTCACAAAGGCTGCGTAATTCTGAGCAGATCTCTACCCATTTCTAGTGATTGCTTAGGAGGTACCGAGTTTCTCATTGCTTAAGGGTAATGGCTGCACAGCCAATTAATGTAATTGATGCCAATAAATTGTACATCTGTAAAAAGTTGAATTGGCAGAAAAAAAAAATCTCTACCCTTTCTACACCTTTGTTTCCTCACCTTGTCTATGGTACTATAGTGGCGTTAACTCTAACCTCCAAGGTTCTGGGGTGGGCATACAACCTAGGACTTTCAAATCAGTTTAGCTCCTCTTTATGGCCCCTATTCAAGCATGGGCAGGTAACCGAGCTGGTACAATGAGACATTTGCTAAAAGTTTTGGGAAAGCAAACCTCTTTCTCCTGGGATTACTGCCTGTGAAGACGATGTAAAGCTGAAGGTGCCCTTGTGTTGCCACCGGCCCGTGATTTGCTGCTCAGAGTGAAGCCAACACCAAGGAAAACAGAGTGGAGAGAGAGATGCAGGAGAGAGGTGTGGTGGGGGGGGGGGGAGGTGGGGTGGGGTGGGGAGAGAGATAGCAGAGAGAGAGAGAGAGAGAGAATATGAATTGTTGAGCCTCTGCATGCAGCCATGCCTTTTGGTTATTTCGTGAGCCAGTATTTTCTTTATCTTTTAAAAATAAAATAAAAGAGAAATGAGTTTAGCAATTGCTGTTGGTGCCCTGCCCATGTTCCCTTGGCGCTCACTATTCCCTTACCCATTTAAGGCTTTCTCCTGCAAGCACCTGAGACTCTCTGAGGGCATTCTCTGGTCTTTGGAGCCTGCTTGGCACACGGGCAGGCTGGAATGCCGGGGAGTCAACCATCCTGGGAGTGGCCCTGAATTAATGAGAGATGTGAGTTAATGGATAAATGTTCCAGCTTCCTCTCCCTCATAGCAGACAACCCTGGGGTGTGTTCTTTACTATCCCAAAGGGTCACCCAGCAGAACTGAGTCCCCAGTTGTTCACAGTGGTAACCTGTTCACAAAGCCCTCTCTATTGGCTGCCTTCCCCGCCCTACCTCACTTCTCCATTTCTGTCCTGGTTCTTCCTGAGATCACCTCCCAAATAAACTACTTACATGTGAATCCTTGTCTCAGGGTCTGCCTCTGGGGGACTTCAAACTAAGATAATGTAGGAGCTGGACTAAGAGCTAAAATACCCATGAATTTTATGAAATCCAATTTATTTTAATCCTATATGATTCAGTTTGATAGTCCTTTATGGAGCATGTGTAAATCCTGAATTCTAAAAAGGCATAATGCCATCTCTGTCTTCAAGAGCCCTCACAGGTAAAACACTTAAATAACTATATCTTAGAACTCTAATGTTGGTGGGCAGGGGCCCTACTCTGGGGGTATCTGGCTAACTGTGGCCTGTTGTTGTATGCTCTTGAGTTGATTCCGACTCATAGCAATCTTATAGGACAGAGTAGAACTGCGCCATAGGGTTTCCTAGGCTATCATCTTTATGGGAGAAGATCACCAGGTCTCTTCTCCCGTGGAGTGGTTGGTGGGTTAGAATCAACAAACTTTTGGTTAACCACTGATCACTTTAACCATTGCCCCACCATGGCTCCTAAATGTGACTTGAATCCCCAATTTGATGGCTCCGGAGAGTCCCAAAACGTCCTACCAATCTCTTCAAATTCTCAACTACAGATTGGGCACAAAATCCATGTCCACAGAAATCCGATCACACACGTTTTGAAACGTTAGCCATTTTAGAGGAGCTTTGCAATAGCATGCAAAGAATCACATCACTCACAACTCTTCCCAGCACTGCTGAAGACACACCTCCTAGAGCTCCATCTCTTCCGTGGGCCTCTTTCATTGTGGGCTGTCCACAAGCCCTTGGCTCAGCTTCATCCTGATCGCTTTCCTTCTGGTGAAAAGCTGGCCAGGCTGGCCAACCTTCCCCAGGGCTCTTTAGAAACTAGACTGAATAACACTTTCTCCTTCTTAAAAACCGAAGTTCACCCTGACCTTGAAGTTATCCTAAACTCTCCTCTTTCTCTTATCTTTCAAATCCAATATGGCAACAAAACATATTGGCTCAACTTTCATAATACATCAGACCACCCCTCACCTTCTCCACTGCTACTATCCTGGCTCGAGCCACCATCATCTCTTGTCTTGATTAGTGCAATGGCCTCCTGACAGGTCTCATTACTTCCAACCTTGTTCCCACACAGGAGGAAAATTATCTTTCTAACATTGTAGGCCAGGTCAGTTTATAAACTCCTCTTTTCTCAAAACCTTCCAGAATCTCCCATCTCATTCAGAGTAAAGTGTAGAACCTTTCTATGGTATGCAAGGTTGTGGTCTAGCCCCCATTAAGACTTTGACTTTAGGATCTACTGTTCTTCCCCTAACTCATTTTGATCCAGCCCTAAGCAAGCTCATACCTCAGGGCCTTCATATTTGCCTTTCCCTCTACCTGGAATGCTTTTCCTCAACATGGCTCATTCCTCCTGTACTTGGGATTCCTACTCAGAGAGACCTACCCTGACCACTCACTGTCACACCCTAGTGCCTTACTCTGCTTTATTCGTCCACCTGATATATTGAATATATATGTATTTTCTTTAATTGGTTCATTCTTTTTCTCACCGTACCAGCTAGTAAACTTCTTGTGATCAAGGACTTTGTTTTTCTTAGTTTAGTAACTCTAGTGTCGAACACATGGAAAGTGTTATATAAAATATTTGCTGAGTGAATGAATGAATTTCAACCTCGAGGAAGTGTGGGGCTCCCAGGGCTGCTCCTGGGCCTTGGCCTGCTGAGACAAGACAATAATATTACAATTGTGTTGCCGATGGTAAAGTTGAAACTAGTAAGACCCATTGCTTGAGCTGGGGGCACAGGTGAGATCACATCTCTTGCATATAAATCAATCCTTTTAGCCCTGACCTGCTCAGATTAATGGTAATTCGGTATATTTCTTTGGACTGAATTATCTGTGACTCCCGGGGATTTACACAGTCCAGTGATGACTGTGTTGCTTCCAGAATCCTACGGAGAGAGCTGAGGAGACTGACTAGCCACTAGCCCTTGACCCTACACCTGCCACATAGATGGTGTTATTGAAAAAAGTTCCTGACACTGTCCAAGGGCCCTTTGTTCAACGCTGCAGGGTCCCAGACTGTGGGGCCAGAAACAGAGGAGGCATCTCTTGCCAGTGTTGCCCTCAGCGGTGATCACTGTGGGTCTGGTGCCCTGAAGGGCTGTCTTTGCCTTTTGTAGGTATCTCATTTAAGTGAAATCATACAATATTTGTCATTTTGTGTCTGACTTATTTCACTCAGTATAGTGTTAACAGGGTTCATCCACATCATAGCATATATCAGAACTCCATTTCTCTTTATGGCTGAATAATATTCTATCGTATATATATGTCATATTTTGTTTATCCATTCATCTGTTGACAGACTAGAATTTCTTTTGACCACACTGTAGTTTTCCTTCAAGGTTTGTGTTTTGGCTGGATGTTTTTATTGGCAGACATCAATGCCACATTATCCGTCACTTTTCAGTCTTCTTCGAGCTGTTGTGAGACTGTAGAAAGTATAGCATTACCTGTGCTGGGTTGGGACTGCTCCTTCACCACAGGGTGGAAGTGTAGGTGCCCATGCATCTTCAGCATTCTGTCTGCTGATGGTCTATCACAGACATTTGTCCGGAAGATCAAGGGTCTCAGGCCTGACAAAGTGTCTGTTGCCACGATGGATAAAGTTTCCCCAGCATTTCCATGAGTGGTGTTCCAGGCTATTGTTGAAGCATGGATCTAGGACTATACAACACTTCTTCAGATTTCCATCTGTACCCAGAACGCTGGCAATGTGAACAAGCTGGTTGTAGTTATTCTATCCCTAGAAAAAATATTCCTTTTGAAAGACCATGTGTGCCAATGTACAGTCCTAACTCCACACGTCTGTAATCATACGCCAATGGTCCACAGGGAGCTCTAGCCATCTGAGGCTACACATCATAGTCCTGAGCAGTATGCCAGAACCCTACCAGCCCCCAGTCTACCAGTCGCAGCCTTTTCTGTTGGTGACGTTGGGCGGGTTTTCATCTCTGTGCATGACCCCCTTGCTTTGACAGGAATCTAGAGCCTCAACTGATATCAAAGTCTGCCAGTGTCAATCAGCCTAATGACGTTTGTTCCACTCTGAAGGTTCTCCAGAATTTTAACTTCTCACGCTATCTTCTTTTTCTTCACTGGCTTGAGAATTTTTACAACCATTCTCTTACTGTTGGTGATGTTGAAGGCCTCAAATACTATCCTGCACTGTAACCAGGCCTTGGCAGGCCAGAGGAGGGACGCTGGGGGGCACAAAAGGAAGTGGAATCAGGCAGCAGCTCTGAGTCTGAATCCCAGCTCCATCACCTGAGAGTTGTGTGGCCTTGGGCAAGTCATTTAGCCTCTCTAGCTTCAGTTTCCTTATCTGTAAAATGAGGGTGAAATGACACTGAGTGCTCAATACATGTTTGTTGAATGGATGAGTGAATGAATGAACTAACAAACCAGCTGATGGCTTGAATTTTGCCAGTTGACTTGTGAGCATTGCAATATTAAGGTAAACACTCTCTGTCAGGACTGCCTGGTCTCTCCTCTCTGCCACTGCCAGGCAAAAGTCCCTGGTAGCCTATGATTGCTTTTCTCTTTATTGGTGGTTGGCTTCATCTCCATTTAAAATGGTGAGCTCTCTGAGGATGGCGACTAGATCATCTCCTCCTGTCTCCCCCTCAGTTTGTCAGATACTCACTAAATGGTCACTAACCAACTTGTCCTATTTAACCAAAGTGACCACTGAATGCTTATGTGGAGAGAGCAGAGGCCAGGTCTGAGAGGAGCCCTTGAGAGTTGGACTGTGGACACAGCTTCTGCCCTCCCCAGCCACCTGGGAAGTTCACTCTTGTGTCCTTGATCTGGAAGAGCTTGGAGTGGCTGAAGTATTAACTTACATGTGGAGTAAAGACAGGAGAGCTGCAGGGAGTGGACTCACAGGGGCAGGAGAGAAAGGCCAACGAAAAGGAAATACGGTAGTCCCCGACTTATGACATATTTGACTTACGAAGAACCACACTTATGACCGTCCTTTTTTTTTTTTGGTACATCTTATCATCAGTGGAGCCCTGTGGCGCAGTGGTTAACAACTCCGGTGTTAACTAAAAGGCCAGCAGTTGAAACCCACCAGCCACTCTTTGGAAACCCCTATGGGGCAGTTCTTCTCTGTCCTATAGGGTTGCTATCAGTTGGAGCCAACTCGGTGATGGCACCCAACAACAACAACAACATGTTTCCAGGTGATGTCAACACTGCTGGTCCAAGAACCACACTTTGAGTAGCAAGGACTTAAGCAGTACCACCCCTTCATACCTCCCAACACACGCACTTATGCGTGTGCATGCGCTCGCGCGCACACACACACACACACACACACACACACTGTACATACATCACCAGTGAAAAAAATTTCACGTAAGAAGTTATTTGAGATCCCATGGAAAACCATTAACCGATTGGCTAAACTTGTCATTTTCACTTAGCTCCACTATGGAGCTGAAAAACAAAACCAAACCAAAAAAGACGACTTCAAAAATCCAAATGCTTCTAATTTATTTTTGGCATGGGGATCTAGGTTATGTCAAAAATTAATAATAAAGACCTTTAGACTTTGTAAATAATTTTCTGTATTTCAGAACAAAAAAATTTAGTATTTAAAACACTGTAAGAGTTTATTTATCCTCCTGAAGTTGTACCTTAAAATGTCTCCCTGGCTAGAGGGTCCAGGACAGAGTTGGATTGAAAAATGTAGAACAAAATTCCAACTCAAAAAGAAAGACCAGCCTTGCTGGCCTGACAGAGACTGGAGAAACCCTGAGAGTATGGCCCCCGAACACCCTTTTAGCTCAGTAATGAGGCCACTCCTGAGGTTCACCCTTCAGCCAAAGATTGAACAGGCCCATGGAACAAAACAAGACTAAAGGGACACATCAGCCCTGGGGCAGAGACTGGAACGCAGGACGGAACAGGAAAGCTGGTAATAGGGAACCCAGGGATGAGCAGGGAGAGTGCTGACGTGTCATGGGGTTGTTAACTGATGTCATACAACAATGTGTGTACTAATTGTTTGATGAGAAACTAGTTTGTTCAGTAAACCTTCATCTAAAGTTCAATTAAAAAAAAAAAGTCTCCCTGGGGAGGAATCACAATACCCTGGGGAAGAAATGGATTATTCAGTAAATGATGCTGGGACAATTGTTTAGTGACTTGAAAAAAGAAATCAATTTATAGTCTCATCTCACTGTACACCAAAATAAATTTCAAATGCATCAAAGAACCAAATATAATATAAAAAAGACTATAAAAGCAAAAAATAATCTCTAGATAGGGAATACTTGATAAGATTAAAAGAATTAGAAGGAATCATAAAAGAAAAATTATGAATTTTATAAGACAACATTTAAAATTTGTAGTTCTCCCTGCTCCCACCCTATCATAATTAAACAGAAATGAACGTTGTTATGGAAGAATATAATTATCAATGCAATCAAGATACAGAACTGTTCTATCAACTCTATGCATTTGTCAAAACTTATAGAACTATATCCCCACATCAGCAAGTTCCCAGAGGCACCTCAGAAGAAAGGCCTGGTGATCTGCTTCTGAAAGATCACAGCCTTGAAAATCTTACAGAGTGCAGTTCTACTCTGAAACATATGGTGTCTCCATGAGTCGGAACCGACTCAACAATAACTGGCTTGGTTCAGTTTAGCCTCCGCAAGCTAGAAAGGCAAGGAAATGGATTCCTAGAGCCTTTACAAGCAACCAGGTCTGTTGACATTTTGACAGTCAGTAAAAATAATTTCAGTTGTTGGGCCTCCAGAACCTCAAGAGAGCTCATTTGTTTTGTTTTAAGTCACCAAATTTGTGGTAATTTGTTACAGCAGCAATAGGAAACTAATACAGGCAGCAAAACAGTCTTCCTGACAAACGAGAGTATCAATAGTGCAACTTCTTTTGCCACATTTTTACAATTTGTCAAAAAGCTATAAAAACTGTACAGCTGTTGATTTAGTGATTTCATATCTAGAATTCTATCACAAGGAGATAATTTGACAAAGGAAAAGGTTCTTGCACGAAAATGCTCATCACTATCATAATAGCAACAAACTGGAAACAAAAATTTCAACAGAAAGAGCAAGATTGAATAAACTACAGACTATCTTAAACTAGATCATCATTAAGCTATAAAATATTTTATTAAAATATTGAGAAACACTATATTATATAAATAGTATACTAAGAGCTAGAATCAGGATATAAAAGAATATATGCACTATGATCTCAACTGTGTAAAAATATACAGATAAAAGATTTGAAAGATAGAGGCTAAAATATTTATAGGGTGTAGATGATTATTTTTATTCACTTGACTGCTCTGTCTTTTCCAGATTTTCTATTATGAGTGGGTATTAGTTTCACAGTAAAATAATTAATAAGATCAATTAGTGGGCCCGTTGGAAATGGAGGGCAGGGACCCCTGTGTCTTGGGGCTGGTGGCCTCACATCCCTAAGGAAATAGGAGATCTAAGGAGGCTGTTTAGGGACAAAGGCAGAGAAAAAGGGAGAAGGGAGTGCAGGGGTCTCAAGGGCCGCATGGTAAAACCAGGTGGTAGCAGAAGGGTAGTGAAGGGTGACCTTCTGTCAAGGAGGGACATTTGACTTTGATTTAAGAGATATCTATGGCAACTGATTAGCAAATTTGGGAGAAAATCAGTTTAGATCTTCACATACTTCACAAAATAAATTTCATGAGGAAGAAAAGTAGAGTGGGCACCTTTGACTGCCCATCCAATATCCACTTCCCCTGCCATTTTCTGACAGAACCCTAGCATTGTACTGATATCCCCCCTGCCCCCACTCACTCCATGTATGTAAGGTAAGCACATCCTAGCCCCAGCTGGAGGTGGGTTGTGGGGTGGCTCTCACTAGTCTAAGCCATTCATGAAAAACCCATTCCACTTCTATCACTTACTAATGAAGATCAAAGATCACAGTATGGATTACGCTTCAACATAAAGAAAACAAAAATCCTCACAACGGGACCAATAAGCAACATCATGATAAATGGAGAAAAGATTGAAGTTATCAAAGATTTCATTTTACTCGGATCCACAATCAATACCCATGGAAGCAGAAGTCAATAAATCAAATGACGCATTGCATTGGGCAAACCTGCTGCAAAAGACCTCTTTAAAGTGTTAAAAACCAAGAATGTCACCTTCAGGACTAGAATGCACCTGACCCAAGCTTTTCAATCATCTCATATGCATGCAAAAGCTGGATGATGAATAAGGAAGACCAAAGAAGAATTGATGCCTTTGAATTGTTGGCAAAGAATATTGAATATACCGTGGACTGCCAAAAGAACAAACAAACCTGTTTTGGAAGAAGTACAGCCAGAATGGTCCTTAGAAGTGAGGATGGCAACACTTAGCCTCCTATAATTTGGACATGTTATCAGGAAGGACCAGTCCCTGGAGAAGGACATCATGCTTGGTAAAGTAGAGGGTTAGCGAAAAAGAGGAAGACGCTCAACGAGATGGATTGACACGGTGGCTGCAACGATGGGCTTAAGCAGAACAACAATTGTGAGGATGGGGCAGGACTGGGCAGTGTTCCGTTCTGTTGTACATAGGGTCGCTATGAGTTGGAACCAACTGAATGGCACCTAACAACAACAACAACAACAACAACAACAACAACTCCTATCAATGTATGTTTCCAGAACTCAGATTTAACTCCTGTGATCACAGAGCCTAAAACAATGCTCTATCATAAGGAGATTATTTGACAAAAGAAAAGTTCTTACATGAAAATGTTATCATCATAGTAGCAACAGACTGGAAACAAAATTTTCGACAAAAAGAAAAACATTGAATGAACTACAGATGATCTTAGGGTAGATTATCATTAAGCTATAAAATATTTAGGAATATTTTATAAAAATATTGGGAAACACTATATTATCAATAGCGTCATTGGCAGGGTGCTGGGGGATATGGACTGCACCGGGTGACACTGTCAGAGGGAGCGACACTGAAATGACTGTCTATAAAAATATCCCTGCGGTTAGTTATAACAATAAAAACATTTTTCATGCAAGCCCAGCTTACATGTATTAATATACCCACAAGGCGAAAACTCTATGCTAATTTCCTATTTGAACCTTCTAACGCCCTCCGACAGAGCTGTCATTATTATCCAATTACAATGACCCGTCAAATCGCATGGTTTTGTCTGCACTCGGTCCAAGCACCTGCTGTTGTTTTCGTTACTGCCCGTGTTTTTACAGTCCCTGATTTTGTCAAATTTTCTGGCGTTTTAGCTACAGTATTGTGGTAATTATTATTTGTGAACCTATATCAATAACTTCTTTTTGTGGATGAAGGAGTAATTAAAGGGAAAGAGGAGTGATATATGGGAATTACGACTTATGAGTAATATTAGTACAAAAAACATTACTAAGGATTCTCTATGGTCTGGTACGGGAGGAGGCCCACAGGGTGGGGGGTGACACTATGAGTTACTGCACTGGGTGACACCACCCTAGCGACATCCATGCATATTATATAAATATTATAAATAGTAAGAGCCAGGATATAAAATTCAATAAATATTGATGAATGAGGCAATCAACACTTGACATTCCCCTAGTGATTGTTATAGGTCTAGGGTGGACACATGACCTAGCTTGGTCCAATCAAACAAAAAAGAGGGACTTATATGGTTAGAGGAACTTTCTCTGTGTCCTGCAGACTTTGAACAAGAAAGCATGCTGGTCTAGTTGCTGTTGGGCGCCATCTTGCCACCTTGAGAAGCCAGCATGAGAGCAAAGCCCTCACTCAGAAGAGGGCAGAGCTGAGGGAATCTTCAAGAAAAGGAACCAGAGCTTGCCCTACCTCTGTACTTCTAGTTACGTGAGTTAATAGATTTAGATTTCCTTTTTGTTTAGGACCATTTGTGTTGGAATTTCTAATGTAGAGTATAACAACAGTCCAAGCATTTTTAACGGAAAACGTCAAAATATTTGGAATATACAGAATTCCAATTATTGAGGGCTTACCCTGGGTCAGGCACTGTGGTGAGCATTTTAGTAAAATTACACAGGTGGTTCATAACTGGGTACAGATTTTTACCCAGAGAAGGGGCCAGCTGCTTGGTAAGAAAAGGCAGCCACCTTCTTGGTCCTGAAAAGGTTATACGAGTGGCTGTCTTACCTTATATGGTGAATAGAACCTATTGTCTTGGGTTAGGGTGTGCATCAATCAGGATGGGGTACTTTATGCTGCAATAACAAACAACTCCAAAAACAAAGGTTGATTTCTTGCTATGCTACATGTCCATCAAGAAGAGGCAAGAGACTATACATTGTGTCTCTCAGGGACCTACGCTGATGAAGCAGCCACAAACTCAAACTCAAATTGCTAGAGTTAAAGAAAGAGCTCTGGAGAGTGTCACATAGGCAATTAAAGCACAAAACCACAAGATAGGGGTTCATGGACTTGCAACTTGTCAATTCACAGGCCCCCATACTCAGAAAGGCCCCATGCTTGGTTTAATGCTCTTGAAATTATTCTTTTTGAGAAAAGGTCTCCATGTTTTCATTTTGTACCAGGCCCTGTTGTTCTTAGATGCCGTCGAGTCAGTTCTGACTCATGGTGATCCTAAGTACAACAGAATGAAACGCTGCCTGGTCCTGCACCATCCTCACAATCATTGTTATGCTTGAGCCCATTGTTGCAGTCACTGTGTCAATCCATCTTATTGAGGATCTTCCTCTTTTTTGCTGACCCTCTACTTTTCCAAGCATGATGTCCTTTAGGGACCGATCCCTCCTGATACCATGTCCGAAGTATGTAAGACAAAGTCTTGCCATCCTCGCTTCTAAGGCGGTACTTCTTCCAAGACAGATTTATTTGTTCTTTTGGCAGTCCATGGTATATTCAATATTCTTTGCCAACATTGTAATTCAAAGGCATCAATTCTTCTTTGGTCTTCCTTATTCATTGTCCATCTTTCACATGCTGGGCCCTACTGGGATAATTATGTAGTCAGTCTTGGTGATATATGTTACTTCTACCCACATCTCATTGGCCAGAACTGGTCACATGGTCCCACCCAAACACGAGGGGGCATAGCAGTGCATTTCTACTTTATGCTGGACAAGAGAAAGGACCAGAAATACATGAACAGCACAATAGACAACAAGCCTCTTGTCGTAAGTCTTTTGTTTTGTGAGATGGAGGGGAAGCTCTCTTTGCTCTTGGTATGCAGAGCTCTGGTTAGCAAGGGATTTATAGACCAAGGGTTCTTTCCAGAGCCCATGAAACTTTTCCCTGGAGGTGGGCCTTGCCTAGTTGCTGTGCCGTTGCTGTCCTTCCATGCTCCTGCCAGCCAAATCCCTTGCCTTGGATTCTAAGGCAGGCTCCAAAAAGTAAATTCATTTTAGTGAAGTCTCCACTTTCCAGTATGATGCTCTGGTACTCATCCCATTTAAGAGGATGAATGTGTAGTCCCTTTGTCAAACAACGAATTCTTCAGAAAATGGAAAAATTATCCTGAATTTACTCTTTGGTTCTGTCAAACTTGTCAAATAGGTTTGCTTCAAGGAGCCTGCCCGCATTTGGCCAGGCCTAAAAACTTCTGCAAACTATCTCGGAGCGTATGATCTTTTCGTCCTCACAGAGCAGTGACGTGTAGGGTAGGGGCCCCAGGGGATGCAGAAGGACCAGAATGGTCTGTAGTCTGGATGTCCTTCATCACTCAGCCCCAGACGGGTTTTTTTTTTTTTTTTTTTTTAATAAACTCCAAAGAAATAAATGATAAGGGGTTTTAAAAAGAAAAGCCAGTGGGGCAGCCTGCAGCATCCCACTCCCTGGCACCTCATTCTCCCCACCCTTGGCTCTCAGCACATGGCAGGACCCAAGGCCTAGTCCCCAGGGACCTGATCTCCAGCCTCCTTAGCCACTTTGGACCCAAGGGTTCTGCCCCAAGGTCCAGCCAGGCCAAGAGTGGTCAGCAGAGCACAAGAGTCCAAATGACCCACATTCTCAGAGATAAGGTCCTGATTTGTTGACTCAAGGGCTTGGTTTTTCTCTAAATAAACTTTCCTGCTTCAAAAAGTTTTCTTTCAACTGGAGCTGAGTGTTTCCTTGTTACTGTTTCCCGGAGAGAAGCTTGTCTTTGGCTTTTTATACATTTCTATAAACTGTTCCCACACTCGCACCCGCAACAGACCGACCTCCTCCAACTCCCCTTGGACTGGCCACGGGAGGGTGGATGCCGGGGCTACGATGGAAATGGCACGTTCTTTTGGAGTCAAATGCGGTTCAGTAGGGGTGAGAGAAAGAGGGGGTCCTTTTACAAATACAGGAAACTTGGGGAATTGAGGATGGACAATGTTCTGAGTTTATAATGAATAGGCAACTCAACTGTAAGAGGGTCAGTCACACTGACTCCATTTTAAAGATGAGGAAATGGAAGCTCAGTGGGAGGTGGGAGGAAACCCCGGTGGTGTAGTGGTTAAGAGTGTGGCTGCTAAAGCAAAAGGTTGGCAGATTGAATCTACCAGGTGCTCCTTGGAAACCCTATGGGGGCAGTTCTACTCTGTCCCATAGGGTTGCTATGAGTCAGAATTGACTTTAAGGCAAAGGGTTTGGTCTGTTTTTTTTTTTTTTTTGGGCAGGGGAGTGACCCATCTAAGACTGTGCTCTGACTGAGAGAGGAATAGAGTTCAGTACAAGGACTCAGCCCCATGCTTCTCTGACTCTCTGATTGACAGTGCAAGCTGATTGCTCTATCAGTTAGCTATCGCCACATAACAAACTACCCCACAACTTAGTGGCTTAAAACAACAGCTATTTACTTAGTTTATGATTTCTATGAGTTGATCATGTTGGCTAGGCTCAGCTGGGCAGCTCCTCTGCTGGTCTTGCCTGGCCTCCCCTCTGAGTCTGGAGTCAGCTAAGATTTGATGACCTCACTCACATGATTAGCGATTGGCTGTCTGTTGGCGGGTGTGATGGGGGTAGCTGAACTACGTGTCTTTTCATGCTCTGGAGGCTAGCTTGGGCTTGTGCACGGGGTGGGAGTTGTAGGTTTCCCAAGATCAGCAAGAGAGAAAAATTCAACGCACAAGCACTTTTCAAGTCCCTGCTTGCATTGTGTTTACTACTGTTTGGTTAGTCGAAGCAAGTCACATGGCCAAGCTCAGATCCAAGGGGGTGGAGAAAGATTCTACCTCTTGATGGGAGGAACTGCAAAGTCACTTGGCAAGGGTGTAGAGACAGGGAGGGGAAGAACTTTTGGTCATTTTTGAAGCTACCACAGTTACAAACAGTGCAATGGCCCACCAGACCACTTGATGGAGGGAAGAGAGCCCTAGCGTGACCTGCAGTTCAGTGTCCAGCTCTCTGTTGCTGCCCTGCACTTCGGTGTATGCAATATCTTGGTTCAATCCATTCCTGCAAGAATCTTGGGTTGTTGGGACATCGGACAGGTAAGTTTTGATGTGGGGGAAAAGGATGGGAGGAAAGGAACAGAGGCTAGAGTAATGCCCTGGGCTACCAGAGCAGCTCTGCTGCAAACAGGCTTGTGTAACGTGGTGGGAATTGGGCTGAAAACAATGCTCCATGACTTACGTTCTGCCATAGACCCTTGAACTGAACCACACTGTCCCCACCCTTCAAGGTGGGACTGCCCGTCAATAACATTTCTTCAGCCCTGTCTAATTATCCTTCAACTGGTTCCCAGGACCCTCCAACTGTGGAGCAACTTGCTGACCCCCTCCTTTTTTTCACTGAGACATCACATGCTGTATACACTACCCCCAGTGGTTAAGAGTTCAGCTGCTAACCAAAAGATCGGCAGTTCGAATCTACCAGCTGCTCCTCGGAAACCCTGTGGGGCAGTTCTACTCTGTCCTGTGGGATTGCTATGAGTTGGAATGGAATCTATGGCAACTGGTTTGGGGGCTCAAAGACATTTGAAGTATAAATGAACATGGAGAGGTCAGACCTAACAAAAAGAATGAAGCTCTAAGGATGGAAAATTAAATATAGTGGGTGGCCTGCCTGTGAGAACATAACATAATTTGGGACAAGTAGGTTGTGGTAGGCGATATTCCTTGAGGCCTCCTGTATTATCTGAAAGTTTTCATTGCATTTCTTGGTATATTAAATCTGGGCAATTAGGAGGTCCTAAAACAGTGCTTTCAATCCAGAAGCACATAGTGCCTTGAATTCTGAATTTGACCATTGGAAGGGAGCTTGGAGAGAAAAAATGAGATCCCTTCCCATTCATAGGGAGCTTTAGGGCAAGGGGTCTGAAAGGAAAAGGTACCAGAGGAGAACACGGCACAGCCAATATTAGGATCTTGATCTCATGACACAATGCAACCAGCATTTATTTAGTACCAACTGTATGTAGGCATTGCTGTGCTCATGTGTATCATCTCACTTAGTTCATACAAGAACCTGTAGTGGACGCTGTTGGTGCCCAGGCTAAAAGACCCAGCCCAGTTGCTGCAGGCA
This sequence comes from Elephas maximus indicus, assembly GCF_024166365.1. Classification (NCBI taxonomy): domain Eukaryota; kingdom Metazoa; phylum Chordata; class Mammalia; order Proboscidea; family Elephantidae; genus Elephas; species Elephas maximus. The sequence goes on from NC_064843.1 coordinate 42,970,247, forward strand.
TTGGTTACAAACAGCTCACCCCTGGTGTCTTCTCTGGAGGGCTGCCCTTGGCTGATGGGAGCTGCCTTGCAGAAGAAGCCTGGGAGATTATGGCTACCCCTGGGGGCATTAATTACTCACTAACTGGGGGTATAACAGCTCAGCTCCCTTGCTCTGGGAGAGACAACTTTGAGGTACCATTCGTGTTCTAGAGCTCCTGTGGATTAGGCTGAGGCCGGATTCCAGTTGAGAACAAATCCTTTCTTAGCTCCTCCCCCTGCCCTGCCAGGCATCCTCCGCCCCTTTTAACCTGAGAGTCCCCTCCTCCAAGCCAGTGAGCCACATACAACTGAATCCTTGTCTCAGGCTCCGCTTCAGGGAAACTGACCCAAGAAAAACCCTAGATAGTGTTAGCCTGAAGTCACACAGCTTGTGAAGGAGAGAGTCAGGACTGGGACCCAGATCTTCTATCTTCAAGTTTACTGCTCTTGCCAGTTCAACCCCACTCCCCCTCTCCATTTCTGGGTTTGGTATCTTATGGACACTCTAGTAATATTCCCAGGATTTTTTTGCTCCTGGGCTCAGCATTTGGGAAACATTAAATATCCATATTCCGTATGGCTACCCTCCCTGCCTCTATGAAGACTCACAGGAACCCCTGGGCAGTGACTCTGGGTGGGGGTCTCCCCACACAGCTGTTGAACAGGCCCTGAGGCTGCAGGGATCCCAGAGACTGGTAGGGGCTGAGGAGTCACCAGAGCTCAGGTTTGCAGGAGAAAGGCATGTGGTGGACGTCTGGCCTATCGATGTCTGCTTCCCTATCTGGTGTCCCTCCTGTTATCCTGGGTGCAAACATGTGGTGGGAAGCCCTGTTTTGAGTTGACTGCCTCCTAAGGCCTTTGCAAGTATTATCTTGTTTAATCCTTACGCCATTTTACAGATGGGGAAACGGGGGCTCAGAGAGGGACGGTGTCTTGGTCAAGGTCATCCAGCTGGAAAGTGGCTCAGCAGATACGCAAGTCTATAGAAATGCACTGTGTAAACTAGTGGACGCCATCTTCCGAAGTGTTCTTCCTGTCTCCCTGTGAGAGCTTTTGCCCCTAGGTGGTTCTTTCCGGAGGGCCCAGGACACACCCCTCAGTGCCCTGCTGCGCTTGCCCCGAAGGACTGGCTGGTCCAGTGGTGAGCCTCCGAATATCCAGAGGTGTGGCCTGGGCCTCATGTTTCCCAGACACACCCCTGCCAAGTGTTGCCCTGAGGCCTGGGCAGTTGGGGGCTGTGACTCACGTCCAGTGTTTTAGAGCAGAGCTCTCAAACTATCTGTGCTGAAGGACCAGTTTCTTTTTTTTTTTTTTTTAATTTCCAGTCTGTCATGGACTGATGCCTTTGTGAAATACAATAAAATATGAATTACTAGGAAAATGAAATGTTAAAAAAAGACACAAAATAAAACCCAAATATATATATATTTTAAATTGGATTCAAAGACATAAAATTAGGCTATCAAATTGCTATTGAATTTCCTAAACAGTTGCTCTCAGTTTCTGTGCTAACCTTGTCATGGACCCACAACACTCAGCTTCTGCAATGGCACTGCTGGGTGACCGCATTTGTGTCGCCTGCATTAGAGGACACCTCTTCCACCACACTGTGCTGAGAAGACCAGCCCACGGAGTTCACACCATGCCCCTCCGCCCAGCCCCACGCCACGCTCAGCTTGAGCGTAAGCAGGTCCTTGGAATACCCCGTTTAAATGGCCACTGCCCACTTCTATAGCCTGTGTGTGCATCGTCTCTGTTCTGTCCTCCCAAGGATAACCAGACCAGGACTGAGCATCCCTATAGGAGAGGAGGGAAGGCTGTGTGCTTGGACTTGAAGACTTTATCATCCACTTATGTGTGTGTGTGTGCACAAGGCCCCTCATGGTGCAGGGCAGAGCCATGGGTGATGCAAGAGGGTGTTGGACTGCAAGCCACGGCCTCCCTTTGTCCTCTCGTCTTACCACCCCACAAATACCAGGGGCTGAGCTGCCCCTAGGCTTGTGGTTTTTTCTGCTAGGCTGGAACTGATGGGAAGCAGAGGTGGGAGCTGACAACTGGCTCAGGCAGGTGGTGCTGCCCACCGGAAGCAGATCTCCGTGCCCTGGTGCCTACTTCTGGTGGAGACTGGGCCCATGGACAGCTGCCTGCCAGCCCTTTCAGCCAGCCCTCTCCCTGCCCCTCCAGCCCTTGTGGTACCTCATTCCCTCCCCCAAGGAGCACTTGGTTTGGTCCCATTTGGTACTCCTGATTACTGTCCTGTTTGCTCCCTCATCAGCTCAGGCATGGGCAGACCCAGCAGTAGCCTGAAGTCCCTGGCAAGCATGACAACTTCTCCCACATCCCTCCAGCCTGGCAGGGGCCTGAGGTCACAAGGACAATCTTGCTTTTGAAAGTTCTGCCATTGCTCTGACTCTGGCTCTGAACTAGAAAGAACAGTCCCTACAACCTCCAGGATTGAGTTACTTGGTGTGTACCCACTCACTTCACAGGGCAATGCTCTCTGAGGGCAAGGACCATGCTGGCTTACCCTGGCATGACCCAGTGCCTCACCAAGGGCCTGGCCCACTCCCTTAAAGGTGGGAGGGACCATCCTCTGGTTTCTTTATAAGTGATACCAACTGGGTTTTCAAGTCTCAGGTGTGCTTTGCGTTGGCCTTCTGGGGCCTTTACAAGTACACACACATGCACATACACACACACACATGCAACTCACAAATACTTATACACATACACTCACATACAAACTTGCACACATCCACCCACTCATGACACTCACAAATATATACACATTTGTGTGCACACACTCATGTATATGCACACACACACACAACCACAGCTATGCCTGTGCTACCCCCACTGTCCGTTTGACTCTGGTGGGGCTCAGTAGATGGTGGTCTCAGGGTACCCAGATGTTGTCTTGCTGGCTGAGAGGCTGAGCTGCTGCCATATTTTCCTAAGTCCATTTCATTGTTTCTTGATAACTGCGGGAGCTGTGTTCTCAAAGCTGTAGACCATATCAACCAGCATGGCCTTTCTAGGCAAAAACTGCAGAATGGGGGCTGGGGCATTGCTGGCTCTTGACCACCAAGTCTGGGCTGGCAGGCTGGGGACATCTTTGATGTTGGAGATTGGGAGCTGCAGGGAGACTCCAAGGTTGCAGCCTCCAAGCCTAACCATGCTTTCCTGCCAGCTCGAGCAAGCACAGTTGCGGTGGGGGGAGGCAGTCGGTTGGCCAGCCAGCAAGGGAGATCTGGAAAATTCTACCCTTGGCTGCCATAGGCAGCAATAGAGACCAGAAGAAATACTTTTCTCACACCCTTTGGGAAGGATCACATTGATAATGAACGTGAAACTGCTTTGCAAACTGTAAAGTGCTGAGTGTACGTGAGAGGGGGTGTTCATTTCCTTTCAATCATTTCATATGCATGTGAAAGCTGGACGGTGGAAAAGGAAGATAGAAGAATTGATGCATTCAAAATGTGGTATTAGTGAAGAATATTGAATATACTTTGGACTGCCAGAAGAATGAACAAATCAGTCTTAGAAGAAATACAACCAGAATACTCCTTAGAAGTGAGGATGGTGAGATTTTGTCTTGATTACTCTGGACACATGTCATCAAGAAAGACCAATCGCTAGAAAAGGACATCATGGTTGGTAAAGTAAAGGGTCAGTGAAAACTAGGGAAAATCTCAGTGAGACGGATTGACACACTAGCTGCAACAATGGACTCAAACATACCAATGAGCATGAAGGTGGCACAGGACCAAACAACATTTTGATCTGTTATACTTAAGGTCACCATGAATCTGAGCCAACTCAACAGTAACTAATAACTGCAACGACAATGGAAGATTTGCTGTCCTCTCAAGGAGAAGTAGTTGTACCTTCTGCTGGGACCCTTCATATGACCAGGCTGGGAAGGGGCACCTCGTGAACATCAGCAAGATCCTGTGCGCCCATCCCCAAATTTGGCTCTGTGAGGTCTGCTAGAAAAAAAAGAGCCATGGACTTAACACATGGGGCTTCCCTCTAGGAAAAGGAAATTCTCTCCACAAAGTTGCAGGCTGGGCTGTAGATACCAGCGGTCAGGTGGGGAAGAAATGACCTCTTCTTTGGCTGCTGTGCCTCCCACAGTCCCTTGCAGCAGCTCAGAACTTAGAGGATCAGTGCTGATTGATTACACTTACCATGGTGGCCGCAAGTTCAAATTGGCAATCAAACTCATGAGACACAACTGACTTAGATCTATGTTTAATTAGCTTTGTAAAAGGATACAGTAAATGAATTCCCACCATCTTCTTTTCAGGGAGGCCAGCAGTGCTCCACAGCTTTTTTGGTCTCCTCAACCACATGGTGCATGTATAGCTACAGCGGGGAGTCACTGTGCTTGTGGCTCACCCCAACACAGAGAAACCACCCTTTGCTTCCCACCAATTTTTATACCATTTTAGTTATGTAGGCCTAAGGCCTGCATGCTGATTCACTTTTCGTGCTTACTTTGTAGTTCCCAGGAAACAAAGAAGTGAGAATATCAATGTCACTTCCAGGCAGGCCTACATCAACCCAGATCTGATGTTAACCCTTCATACACATGCATGTGATCCTTGTTGCTGGTAATTCTTATTCCACTCACCATGAGTGATGAATGAAGGTAGAATCCAGAGTAAGACAAAGGAGTTGGAGCTTAGCTTTTGATGCTCAATAGGAAGCTCAAGGAAGTCCTTTTAAGAGCAATGTTTGCCAGAGCCAGGCTTTGTTGAGACATAAAAGGGCTTTCTAAATTCTCCAAAACTTCTCTTTACATGTTGGGCAGGCTCAATGGCATCCCATTTTAAGTCATGGGATAGAGACAAGCAGACTGTATGTCACATGGTAGGGGTGGGGCTCAGGGAAAGGAGCTATGGGGGAGGTATGGAAACTGGAGAGTTGAGACCAGCTTCCTGGCCTCCCTCTAGGTCAAAGTCCAGGATGTGAGGGATGGATGTGGCTGATCTAGACAGGTTTGGAAACTCCAGAGCAGAGGGGTGTACCCTGCTTCACACCTGGTAGAGGAGGTAGAGCTTTCCTCATAGAGTGGTCTGTACGAATAGGGAAAGGTCACCTCAGAGGAGAAATAGTGGTGAGCTTGCTTACGTTAAGAGGTCCTGAGATAGCTCTGCTCACCCTCAAGACCCCTGCAAGGCTCAGAGGAGATTCAGCAAAATGCCTGTAGTCCCTAGAAAGGGGCAGGTAAGGGACTGAGAAGTAGCTTGTCTGTCAAGGGTCACTGAGGTGCTAGGCAAGGGGACTCCCTGACATCAGCCCTGACAGAAGCTGAGGAATGGGCAGACCAATGTCAGGGGCCAGGCAGCATGAACGGTTGAGCCTCTGAGGGCCTGTAGCCCCACAACGGCTAAGACAGCTAGGTGATAGCAGCCCCAGTTGCAGGGCCTGGCTCAGCCCAGGAGTGGCTGATATTGGGCTTAGCAGCAGCCACGTCCCAGTGGTCTGGCATCTCTTATTTGGGTCCAGACTAACCTCTCATTACCTTACTAATTTCCCATAAGCCAGCAGAGTCTGAGCCAATTCCCCGTGACAGCTGATTTGGAGAGAAGCCTAATAGCCCATGTGTTTTTTTTCTCAACAATAAATTAAAGAGCAAACTGTGGCCGTTCATCTCCATGCTGCTGCCTTCTTGCCATTTGGGCGGTGGGAGGCCATGGTGCTGTCACGAATGACAACTAATGTCTCGGCTCTTGTTTTCCTCTCTGATCAAAACAATATGCTCATCCCTCTCCATCTTAGCACTGGGAAGGGAGGACCACCACTGCTGTGGGGAATAGACCACCCTTAAAGTCCTCAAAGGCTCAAGTTTGATGAAGAGAAATGAATCAATCTTGGCGTCATGACAAGTTAATAAGAGAATTCCATCTGTTCTTCCAGTAGAAGCCCCTCAATGCCCAAGTGTATGTGGTCCTCTCTGAGGCACGGTAGGAGGAACTCTAGATCCCCTCATTTTTCCCAGTTTTGAGTGTGGCAATGCACCTGCCTCTGGCAAGCCCCCAGAACTGGCCCCTCTCCTGGCTGGGTTAACCAGACCAAGAAGAACATAAGTAAAGGACTGGAGGGAAAAAGGAGACTCCAGGGGCCCAGTGTTGAAGATCTCCAGTAGATAGACAATGGCTCTGGCTACACATTGAGGGGGAAGCCAAAAGGCTCTGGAAGATGCTTGGGGGGCGGGGTGGAGGGTGTAGGATGACTATGTCTCCAACCAAGCCTTCCCTTGGGTTGGGTTCCCCCTAAAACGGACCAGACACAATAATTTGGGTATAAGCAGCATATCTGAGACATGAAGGAAACTCCAGTAGACAAAGAAAGGAAGGCAGCCAATAAAGAATGTGCTATCAAACCAGCCACCACTGTGGGCAACTGGGAGTCAATCCTGGTGAAGAAATTCGGGAGAGAGCGTAAGGAAAGTGCCTCAGAGTTTTCCCACCTAAGTGGTGAAGGAACTGGAGTATTTATCCACCATGTCTGTCCATTATGGGTTGAGGGCTGCTGGGGTCATTAACTCTTTAGGCTTGTCCTATGTGTGAACTGAGTTCCCAGGTAGCAAGTTGCAGATGTTCCTAGAGAGCAGCTTTCAATGTGTGAGCTGAGTGTTGAGGAGAGGTGGATGGTATTAAGAAATGTCTACTCTACCACCCAAGCTAATTCTTCAGCCAGATGTCCCTTTCTGGGACTTGTTCCCCATTCTCTCAGTCTCTCTCTGTGTCTCACCTTAACAACCTTCCTCCTTCCCCATGCCCAGTCAGTAACCATCTTCTCTGGATTGGCCTTTTGTTGGGTTTCACCCACCAGCTCCCTGGGTTCCTCCTCTCCTGCTGTAACCCCAGAGGCTAGACCCAGGGGAACTCAAATTCAGACCACAGAAATCTTCTATATAAACAAGCTCTTCCTCACCCGGACTGATTTAAACTGATCTTACACCTTCCATGTGTTCCATTTTCTTCAGGATGACATTTAACTCTTTTTTTCTGGCACCCTTATTTGGATGCTACCTTCCCTCTTCAGATTTATGTTTCAGGCTCTCTTGTGCCCCATTCCAGAGAATGGGTCCTGAGCACTAAATTTGTAGTTAGCTGCCTTGGTGTGCTAACTCACGCTGCCCCCTGCCAAGGATGTCTTTCTTCTCTGCTATCAGAGACTAGGAATCAGAGACTAGGAATCAGGAACCACACAAGCCCATGCTGAGCACTCAGGTTCTGTTCCGTTTCAGAGAGAAAAGTGGAGCATTGGGGGTGGAGGGGTGGAGAGAGAGAGAGGTCAAAGACAAACGAATATCACTCTGAAATTCACAGATTTCCTGGGGGCCAGCTGGTCAACCCTGCCTGGCTGGACACAACAAAAGATAGTAGAGAAGATGCTAAAAAATAAGATTGGAAATTACAGGGGTGCAACAAAGCAGGCAGTTGTTGGAAGTTGGGCACAAAATATTCCAAACAGAACATGGAACAGCATAACTTTTGGAGAGTGGGTAGTTGAGGGGACAAAACTGCTGGGTGATGTTGATAAATTTTCCTTACAGTTTTTCAAGACCCAGACTCTGGCACAAATTCATAACCTGGATCAGGACAGAAGGCAGTTTCTGGAAGAGAGAAATTAAGCATCTGGACAGGTTTTATAAACACCCCCGCTGGGACCAGGCTGGTGTGCTTGCTTCTCATGTGTTTTGGCCAGGCCACGAGCAGTCTACAGAGAAGCTGGGTATGAGGACAAGGCTTGCCAGGGGTCCTGACTCAGTAGGGAAGGAGGGAAAATGTTTTTTTTTTTTTTTTGCTTCCTACCAAATTCTGAAGCAAAAGAATTATCAGTTTGTTTAAGTGAGAAAAGGAGCCCGGGTGGTTCAGTGGTTAAAGCGCCTGGCCGCTAATCAAAAGGTCGGTGGTTCAAACCCACCAGCTGCTCTGCAGGAGAGAGATGTGGCATTCTGCTCCTGTAAAGATTTACAGCTTTGGAAACCCTATGGGGCAGTTCTACGCTGTCCTACAGGGTCGCTATGTGTTGGAATTGACTTGACGGCAGCGAGTTTTCGATTTTGGTTTGAGTGAGAAAACTCAGAGGCGGTATAAAAGTTGTAAAGATTGTCCAACCTTCTCTCAGTGGAGAAAACAAGTTCCAACTTTGGGTTCTTTCAGTTGAAAATAAATGCAATCCTCCCCAGTATGGCATCCTGTTAATGGCTAGAGGTCCTGGCCCATTAGACAAGAGTTTGACAACAAACATGGCAACTGCTTTCAGGGAGTCTGAGGTCAGATGAGGCAGAGCTCTCACTGTTCTCTGGGACTTCTGGGAATTGGAAATGTGGTTGGAATTATCATTTGGGGAAAAGAGTTTTGGGGGGAAGCCAGAAATTGCCTGCTTTCGGAAAACAAACCCAAGTTAAGCCTATGTCTTCCAGGCCATGGTAGGGACCTATCCCATCTCCAGCAATTTGGGGAAGTAAGACGTTTAACCCATTGGTTGGCTAAGGTATCCTTGGCCCTATTGATAAAAATAAACTTGACTCTAACCCCAGTTTTATGGCCTCTGATGGGCCAAATCATACCCTAAGCGATCCCTGTAGTTTCTTGAAGGCTCCCTTTCTCATGTTCCTCTTGGTTCCAATCTCTGCATCCAAACATCAAATCTCTACTTTGTCTTTATGTTGAAACCTGGGCACACTCAGACTTTTCACTTGTTCCCCACTCCCCACCCTACAACTGCCCTCACACCATGCAGCCCATTGGTGTATCAACCTTATGGAAAGTTTGAGCATCATGCACCATCTTCAACTGACCTTGAAAGTTCTTACCCTCTTCTCCTCCTCTTCCTTTCTACCTTCCTCTTCTCTCTCCCCACCCCTCTCGGGAGCCAACAACTCCTTTCCTTGCTTGGCAGAATGGTTTCCCTCCTTCTCTCAACTCTCGGCACCTGCTGACAGCCCAGCCCATGGGACTCTGTTCTATCCCAGCAGGCTTCTCCAGGCAAACATCATGTCTCCCCAAGAGGACTTCTGATAAATTCAACTTTTCCATCTCCTTAATTAGAAACAATTTATTGACCTGAGAAAGAGACTCTTTTTTTTCATGAGTTAGTCATTAATATAGGTCACCACTTGTCTGTCGGTTTGTCATGCTGTAGTGGCTTGTGTATTGTTATAAGGCTGGAAGGTATGCCATTGGTATTTCAAACACCAACAGGGTCTCCCATGGTGGACAGGTTTCAGTGGAGTTTCCAGACTAAGACAGACTAGGAAGAAAGATCCAGTGATCTACTTCTGAAAATGGGCCAATGAAAACCTTATGGCTAACAACAGAACATTTTCTGATATATTGCTGGAAGAGAAGTCCCTCAGATTGGAGGATTCAAAATATGACGGGGTAAAAGCTGCCTCTTCAAAGTAGAGTCAACTTTAATGACACAGTAAAGCTTACGAGACCTTCATTTGCTAATGTGGCATGACTCAAAAAAAGAAGTAACAGCTGCAAACATGCATAAGTATGGACTGACACAATAGGCCACAACCATGGACTCAGACACACCAATGAGCACGAATGTGGCACAGGACCGGGCAGTATTTCATTGTCATACATGGGGTTGCCGTGAGTCAGAGCCAACTCCATGGCGACCAGCAACAACGACAACCACTGATGGAAGATAAAAAAGAGCAGAAGTGATTAACCACGCAGATATTGGAGATGCAGAAGCCTGAAATAAGCAAATCATAGTTAAAAACAAATAGAAAAACCAGTATAAAAAGGTTAAAATGAAAAACATCAAAGTAGATTGCAAACCAGCTCTCCACAAATTTTGACGTGCGTACAAATCACCTGAGGGTCTTGTTCAATGCAGATTCTGGTTCCGTGTGTCTGGAATGGGGTCCGAGGTTCCACATTTCTCACAAGCTCCCAGGTCATGCCGATGCTCCTGGTCCGTGGGTCTCTCTTGGAACAGCAAAATTACAGACCAATGGTTTCCAAAGTTGACAGCTATTAGAATTAACTGGAGGGCTTAAAAATACTAATGTCTGGGCCCCATCCCCCAGATTCGGATGTAATTGGTCTGGGATATGGCCTGGAAATTGTTATTTTTTAAAAAGTTTCTAGGTGATTATGATGAGTAGGTAATGTTGAGAAACACTGCAACAGAGTACAGCGTAAAGTGAATGGATGGAGATTTGATCTTTTCTTAATTGCAGCGCCTGAGACTGCAGGTCAGCAAGAGACAGAGATCAGCAAGAGGAAAGAAAAACTACTTCCTAAAAGGAGACCAGTTGCCACATTCCAGGCAGTCCTCCAGGGTTCTGGGGAGAACAGCAGAGGAGCTCAGCTCTTTGTCTCGGTGGCACTAAATGCTCTGTTATCGAAGGCAAACTTAAGAGGATATGTTCATCAATAAAATGACAAATTGAACTAGAATAAAAAGAATAAAGGATAAAGTGGTAAAATGGTGTAAATTAATATAATAAAAGAGCAAATGTTAGGATAAATTATATACAATAAGAATATATTTTTATTATTAAAAATTAAGCTAAGATGATACTACTTCTTGTTAGGTGCTGTTGAGTTGTTTCTGACTCACAGTTCCCCATGTGCAACAAAACAAAACACAGCCCTGTCCTGTGCCATCCTCACAATCATTATGCTTGAGCCCATGTGGGAAACACTGTGTCACTCCATCTTGTTGAGAGTCTTCCTCTTTTTCTCTGACTCTCTACATTACCAAGCATGATGTCCTTCTCTAGGAACTGATCCCTCCTCATAACATGTCCAAAGTATATGAGACTAAGTGCTCACTTCTAAGGAGCATTCTGGCTGTACTTCTTCCAAGAAGGATTTGTTCATTCTTCTGACAGTCCATGGTCTATTTGATATTCTTCACCAACACCAATAAAAATGGCTACTTCATATGACTCAACCTAGTCAAATAACAAAATGATTTAAAACTAGAAGATTTAATGATATAGCAAAATAAGATGAAAAGTTAAAAATCAGCTTTAGGTGTCTGGGGTCTTAAATGCCAGTAAGCGGCCATCTAAAATGCATCAATTGATCACAACCCACCTGAAGCAAAGGAGGATGAAGAACACCAAAGACACAAGGTAAATATGACCCCAAGTGACAGAAAGGGCCACATAAACCAGAGACTATATCAGCCTGAGACTGAAAGAACTGGATGGTTCCTGGCTACAACCGATGACTGCCCTGACAGGAAACAAAATGGAGAATCCCTGAAGGAGCAGGAGAACAGTGGAATGCGGGCCTCAAATTCTCATAAAAAGGCCACACTTAATGGTCTGACTGAGACTAGAGGGACCCTGGAGTTCCCCTGACATTCTGTCAACCCAAGACTGGAACCATTCCCCAAGCCAATTCATCAGACAGGGCTTGGACTGGACTATAAGACAGAAAATGATACTGGTGGAGAGTGAGCTTCCTGGCTCAAGCAGACACATGAGACTATGTGGGCAGCTCCTGTCTGGAAGCAAGATGAGAAGGCAGAGGGGGACAGGAGCTGGTTGAATGGACCTGGGGAATACAGGGTGGAGAGGAGTATGCTGTGTCATTAGGGGGAGAGCAGCTAGGAGTACATAGCAAGGTACATAAGTTTCTGTATGAGAGGCTGACTTAATTTGTAAACTTTCACTTAAAGCACAATTAAAAAAAAAATCAGCCTTAGGGAGAGGGTAGTCCCTTGGGCTGCATTTCTGTAAGTACAGGGCTACAGTGCCTTGGGTTGGGGGCCCACTTGTTTATTCTTCTAAGTGGGGTCTCACTGAGGCCTGGAATCTGGGATGGCAGGGACCCCAGGGCAGAAAGCTCTTGGCATTGGCCATCCAATCCTTGGCTATGTGTCCTGTGGTACCTGCCAGGACCTTTAACTGCTCTCAGCGAGCATCTACAGGTGGCTGTTCCCCAGCAGGTAGCCAGTTGTTCTGTTCGACCCACTGGCAAACAGCCCACAGGCTGCCAGGATTCTTATTAGAGACCCAGAGGAGAACACTGTTGGCAGGCTGGACAAATTTGCAGATTAAATTCAATTTGTTGAACATTTATTAAATTTCTACTCTGTGCCAGGCCCTGTAGTAGGTGTTGGAGATTTCAACAGTAAAGAGGAAATGAGAGACTGGTGTATTTAAGGTCTGGTGAGGTGAGGGTCCTGGGATGGGACGAGGGAGTGTTGCAGGTAGGGTTCCTGAGAAGCCCACTCTGAGATGAAATTCCGAGTGCGGATTTATCGGAGAGTTTGGAATTAATCTCTGAGGAAGGGCAGGAAGCAGAACCGGGCAGCTGGACTGCAGTGCAGTCTTAACAAAGACCTCAGGTGCCGCCTGGGAAGTGTAAAGCTGGGTGGCCCTTCAGAGTTGTCTTGTGTTGCACGGAGAGTGCTGGGCCTTTATAATCCCCAATCGATGTGGATTGCTGTCTTGGGTGAGGAAGCTGCCATCAGCCAAGGGAGGATGACAACTGAGGGCCATCAGCCAACAGCACTGCCAGCCTCTGGGATGATAAGGTCTGATGGGGAATCTGTGTTGAATCACAGCACCTGTTACAGGGAGTGATGAAAACTGTAGCTGCCCAGGGTCAGTCTGTGAGTGATCCTGAATATGAGTGACCAGGTAAATGGTTAGTGGATTGGATGATCCCCACTGGTCATTGATGAAGCGCCTGCACAGCTAACGCATCTTCACCTGCCTAAACGGTCACGACAAATGCACGGAGAAGAAACGTCCTGATGCAGGTGGCGCTGGGAAGATGCTCAATGCCTCAATGCATCAGGCAGGCCTGGCCATGGGTGAGAAGTCAGTGGCTGTTTGGTGTAGAGGAGAAAAGACCGTGGAGGGACATGGAAACCATCTTTAAATGGGCTTGGGGGATGGGGGATAATGGAGGAGAAAATAAACTCAACCTCAGTGGGGGAAGATTTCTTCTCAGTATCAGGCAATTGTTTCCAAAATTACTAATAGTTGCTAGACAAGGGAGTGGGGTGAAATTCCCATTTGTGGCAATGGTTTAAGAGAGGTAACATAATCAGAGGAAAATCTAAAAGTTCAACAATTACCAAAATATCAGAAAAACAAATTTGTGATGTAGTACTTCTTATGCTTCTTTATAACCCATTAAAGAACTAGAACTAGCAATGGATCTAATAACATCTTCATTTTTGAAGTAGTGATGAGCACAACGATATTTCATGACATCTACAGGAGTTAGGTGTTGTGAAAATAGCTATGATTTCTATTGGTGACAAGGCCACAGATCCTCTTAACACCACTGTGGATAAGTGAAGGACGTGCTAAACATTTGTAAACTTTCATTACACTAAATGTTAGCTTGGTTAAATGGCAGTTAACTTTTTTCTTCTCAAGTTCATGGATCCCCTAAATTCTATCTTCGATCCGTTTGAGGGTCCCTTAAGTTTTTTTTTTTTTTAAGTGACCAGGGAACGGAGCCAGCAGCCAATACAGCCAAGGAACCACTTGGGTAAGTCAGATGTCTGGGCACTTATACTCTGGGTGGGGATCTGGTTCTCACCTCTAATACTTTCCAACGCTCCACGACTCTATAATCCTCCCTTCTGACATTCAAGACACCTTTTATTCTGGCCTGGAACCATCTTCCCAGCCAGAATGAAGATAGTAAATAAAATTTTTTGAGTTAACATCTTTTTGTGCAATTTACTTACTGTTATTAACCTGGAGGATCGTTCTACTGAGAGGGTCTCCCAATGGACAGAGGTGAAAATTTGGGAAAGGATGGAGTTAGGCCTGAGATCTGGAACATGTTAGGTAGGGAGCGGGTGTGAACTAAAGGCAAGTCTTCACCACCTTTCCCCAGCATGTGTTGTTCATTCAGAAACCAGAGGAATGTTTTTCAGACTTCAGGGCTCTTAAGTTCAGGAGACTTCATATTCCACCTCCCTTTCCCCTGAAAATATACACTACTTAATAGAGTAAGATACCAGAAAACGTTCCACTGCTATTCATAAGGTTTTCTCTGGCTAATTTTTTTCAGAAGTAGGCTGCTGAGTCCTTCTTCCTAGTCTGTCTTAGTCTGGAAGCTCAGCTGAAACCTGTCCTCCCTGGGTGACCCTGCTGCTATCTGAATGCCAGTGGCATAGATTCTGGCATCACAACAACACACAAGTCCCCACAGTATGACAAACTGACAGACACGTGGGGGATATACTTTGGACATGTTGTCAGGAGGGATCAGTCCCTGGAGAAGGACATCATGCTTGGCAAAGTACAGGGTCAGTGGAAAACAGGAAGACCCTCAACAAGGTGGATTGACACAGTGGCTGCAACAATGAGCTCAAGCATAACCATGATTGTAAGGATGGTGCAGGACCAGGCCACGTTTCGTTCTGTTGTGCGTACGGTCGCTTTGAGTCGGAACTGACTTGATGGTACCTAACAATAACAACAACAGCAACAACAACCAGAAAACGACCCAATTTTACATCTGATATTTTTCAACCTGGTGTGGAACATGGAAACACTGGTTTCAATTCTTTCCTCCCTTGTTTTATACACCCACCCCATTGTTGTGTCATCATGGTGAGTGTACTCCCTGATCTTTGACTTTTGGCATGACCATGTGATGAGCTTTGGCCAATGGGATGTTAGCAGACTGGAAGCAAGCAGAGGCTTGAAAGGTATTTGCATAGTTGGACTTGCCTTCTTGTGATCCTGCCTTTTGCCGTGAGAAGAACATTCCCTGGGTAACCACTGACCCAAGGAAGATATAGAGACATGTAGAGCAGACCTGGACTCAACCTTGTACTTTGGAACCAAGCCAAGATGAACCTGGCTTAGATTAGCCAAACTGGCTAACCTGTACATGAATGAACTTGACAATAAATACTTATTGTTATATACCACTCGTGGTGGTTAAGGTTGTGTGTCAACTTGGCAGGGCCATGATTCTCAGTAGTTTGGCAGTTATGATGCAGTTTGGCGGTGGTATGATGTTGTGATCACGCCCATGATGAGATCTGATATAACGTGATCACCTCCATGATGGGATCTGCTGTGAGTAGCCATCCGTTGAACAAGGAAGTTTCCTTGGATGTGTGGCCTGCATCAAATATAAATGGACATTCTGGCAAGGCTTGTGGGCTGTTGCTCACTCTGGGTCCTGCAGCTGGCTCCTGTCTGTCTGACCTCTGGTTCTTGGGACTTGAGTTAGCAGCTTACCTGCAGCCTTGCCTGCCAATCTAGGGATTTATCAATCTTTGTAGTCTGTGAGCAAGAGCCCTGCTCTCTGACCTGCCAATCTTGGGCTAGCCAGCCATAGTGGCTGCAAGAATCAGGAGAGGCCTCTATCCGGACCCACAGCTTGGGATGTTCCAACCTTTACAACCATGCGAGCCATTTTCTTGATAACCCTGGCAGCGTAGTGGTTAAGTGCTACAGCTGCTAGCCAAGAGGTTGGCAATTCATATCTGCCAGGTGCTTCTTGGAAACACTATGGGACAGTTCTACTCTGTCCTATAGTGTTGCTATGAGTCAGAATCGACTCAATGGCAGTGGGTTTGGTTTTGTTTTGGTCTATATGTTTATGTTGCCCTGGTGGCACAGTAGTTAAGAGCTATGCCAGTTAACTAAAAGGTCAGCAGTTCAAATCCACCAGCCACTCCTTAGAAACCCTATGGGGCAGTTCTACGCTGTTCTATAGGTTTGCTATGAGTTAGAATCGACTCGACAGCAACAGGTTTGGTTGTTTTGTCCTTTTTATATACATTTACATGCTTTACTGGCTTTTCTTCTCTAGTAAACCCAGCCTAAGGCACCATTGAATTTAGGAGCATAGTTTTTATTACAACACGATTATAGATATAGCTGACTATATATATGTATAGACTATACACCGGGTTTTTTGGTTTTTGTTTATACACCTAGAAATATCATATTTTCAAAGTTTTTGTGGTTTATAATAAACTGATATTTTAGTCATTGCTTAATTTACTTACAAAGATATGCTTATTTATTTAAGATTAGTAAAATTTTTTTTATGGGCAGGTGACACTTAGGATATTACTGTACATTGAACACACGCAAGCTGATATAACTCAGGGGTAAATGGTGGGGGTGGCAGTGAGCTTAAATAGGGAAGGCTACTGGATTTTCAATTTAATTCAGTTGAGTGAATATTTATAGAGATCCTACTATGCCCAAAATCAGAGGATCTAACACAATGGAAGAAAAGGTAGATATAGCGGATGAATCGGTCAGAGTAGATTAGGCTATGCTGTGGTAGAAATAAACCCTGATATCTTGGACTCTCTGGATGGAAGAGAGAGCATGGGGGTAGAACATCAATTTCTAAATGTCTCAGCCCACAAATGACATGCGTCATTTCTGCTCTCAGCCCATTGGCCAGAACTAGTCACATGGCCCCCACCTAAATGCAAGGGCAGCTGGGAAATGTGGAGGAGCATTTGGTTATTATTATAAATAAGTAAATAAATAAATATCTCGGCCACATTGGTTAAAACAATTGAATTCAGTTAAAAATTTTTATGTGTGCGTGTGCGTACGCGTATGCAACAATTACTAGCCAACAGCAAGTTGAAGTTTTAACATTCCTTTCTTCCTCATACTGGAGTCCCTGGGTGGTGGCAAAGGATTAACACAGCTCTGCTACTAACTGAAAGGTTGGAGGTTTGAGTTCACCCAGAAGTGCCTCAGAAGAAAGGCCTGGCAATCTACTTCTGAAAAATCAGCCTACGAAGCCCAAATCTATTCTGACACACAAGGGGTCACCATGAGTCAGAACTGACTCAATGGCGACTGGTTTTCTGCCACAAACTGGCCTGTGTGTGGCTTGGGACCTCAGTTTCCTTCTAGGCCTGACTGTCCTTGTGCACATTTCAGTCTCAAAGACACGCGTCCTAGAAAAAGCTGAGACTAGATTTTCCCATCTGACATGGAGGGGGCCTCCCTTCAAACAGCGATAGAAACAGCCTCCATTTTGGTCCACGTTTCTCCCCCTTCGTCTCTCCTACTGAAGGAGCCAATTAAACAGCGCATGCTTTTGGCGCCTGTTCTGGGCTCTCTTTAAGATCTACTCAGCCCCCCGAACCTGCAGCCTAACTGCCTCATAATGTCACGTTAATATATTGAGAGCTCAAACCCACGGTTCCCAAGGGTGGTTTTGTCTAAAGGAGAGTTGTGATTGAATTTCTAAACAACCGCCAAGCTTTCAAGGTACAAAAACAAACCTTATCCCAACAGAAACTTACCCCCGAGTCTTTGATTAACTTACACATGCTTTAAAAAAATAGAGGTTTTTAGTTTAGCTTTGTTTTGTTTTCTCAAGTGAGATAAACTCTTTGATGTCCCTTTACAAATGAGTGACCATCATCCCCCATCGCTCAGGTCATTCCCCTCGTGGTCTATTATGAGGTAGGGGAAAGGGTCCACCTTAATTCTTTCATATGTGAGTATCCAGTTGTCTCAGCATAATTTGTTGAAGACACTATGCTTTCTCCATTGAATGGCCCTGGCACCCTCGTTGAAAATCAACTGGCCATAGATGTATGGACTTAGTTTTGGACTTTCAGTTTTGTTCCATTGACTCTTGCTATTCCAACTGAGGTACAGTAGATTTTCTTGAATGAATGTTTCTCCATTTACTCTATACCCTTAGATTAATTTCCAAAGTCTTTAAATGATATATTTCGCCAATTACATCGTTGTTTCACTGGGGAAAGAATCTACCAACCTCCTCACTCTGTCATTCTAGAAGTCCCCAAAATCAGGTTTTTTTTTTAATGTTAGAATACAGTCTAATTGCAAGAATGACCATGGAATCCTTGACTCTCTTCCTTCTTCCAACCTACCAAGAAACGCTGTTGGTGCGCCCTTAAAAATTTATCCATGATTCAACCTCTTCTGACCTTTGACCTTCTGACCTCTTCTGACTACTGCTATCGCCCTGGTCCTAACAGTCCATCCTGTTTTGCCTGCAAAAGCCTCTCTCTTGGTGTCTCCCTTTCCACTCTCGCTTCCTTGTTTTCTATTCTCAACCCAGCAGCCAGACTGACCCTTGAATAGAATAAATCAGATCCTGTTAATCTTCTAGACGGGCAGCTGATTACCCAGCCCTGCATTACCTCTCTGACCTCACCTCCTCTTTGTTGTCTCTACTCCAGCCAATCTGTTCCTTGCACAGGCCAAGTTCACTCCCACCTCAGGGCATTTGCAATGATTATGTCCTTTACAGGAGACACATTTCTCCAATCATCTGAATTGCTAACATCTCACTTCAAGTCATCGCTCAAAAGTAACCTTCACAAGTGACCTACACTGACTACCCTTTTGTAATCTCAACATGCTGCTACCTCCCACCAGCACTTCTGACCCCACATCCCTGTTCTACTTTTTCTTTTTTCCATGTTGTTGCTCACCTTCAAACATGTAATATCACGTACCTGTTTATTATGGGTTTTGTTCCTTGCCTGGCTCCCCTCATTGGAACATGAACCGTATCAGGGCAGGAATGTTCACCTGTCTTCTTTGTTCATTGACGGCATCTTCAGGACTTACAACACTGCCTGGCACATAGTGGATGCTCAGTGAATATTTGTTGAATGAGTGTATGAGTAAATAATTTATTCACAACTTCTGACGAGTCATGTGGCAACATGGCTGGATATAATTTGGGAAAGAAACAGACTAGGGCATGACTTCTTGGCCTTGGTTATACAATAACTTTGGAGTTCAATTAATATACTCTTCTGACGCCTTTCAGACCTTTGTGGAGGACAAATGGAAACTGCCCACTGGCGTTTCCAGGAAAATAAAAAAGGCAAAAAAAAAAAAAGGTTGTTGCAGGCTCTCATAGTCATCTAGTGCTGCCATAACAGAAATACCACAAGTGGGTGGCTTTAACAAAGAGAAATTTGTTTTCTCACAGTCTAGTAGATTACAAGTCCAAATTCAGGGCATCGATTCCAAGGGAAAGCTTTCTCTCTCTGTCGGCTCTGAGGAAGGTCCTTGTCCTCAATCTTCCCATGGTCAAGGAGCTTCTCAGGCACAGGGACCCCGGGCCCAAAGGATGTGCTCTGCTCCTGGTGCTGCTTTCTTGGTGGTATGAGGTCCCCAACTCTCTGTTTGCTTCCCTTTCATTTTATCTCTCGAGAGATTCATCTCTCGAGAGATAAATCCCCTTTACCTTGGATCAGGGAGTTGACTTGAGTAAGGGTGGTGTTACAATCCCACTCTGATCCTCTCAACATAAAATTACGATCACAGAATGGAGGACAACCACACAATACTGGGAATTATGGCCTAACGAAGTTGATGTACACATTTTTGGGGGGACATAATTCAGTCCATGACACAGGCTTATAAAGGTGGGTGTGAGGTTGCCCTTATATACTATGTACCTCCCCTCCTTGGGAGGATCCCTGCACCCCTATTTGACCACAGGCTTAATAGTTACATCCAGTGTGTTAAGAGAACAAAAAGCTGGAGATGGTTGCGGAAGGGAAGTTACATCTGTCCTACTTCTAATGATTTCCTTCCTTGTGATGGGTACATTCTTCCAGATTCTCTCTGCCTCTTTACTTACCCTACACCAGGGGAGGTGGAATGATGTAGCTGGTTGCTAAATTCAGGAAGAGAAACTGGGCTTGCTCAGCTCAGCGACTCTCATTTTCCTCTAGGGAGAGAGCCTGCCTACAGGATTCCAGTTCTCTGCACCTGCAGGCCGTCAGCCTGAACCCCATCTCTTTACCCAGATGAGGAGACCTTCCCAGTGAAACTAGAGTACATAAATCTGCCTTCTTTTGCTATATTCAGTGACTAGGCTCGTTTTACTCTCACATGGTGTTCCCCAATAACTCAGTCTTTATCCGTAATAAAGGTGTTATTTTAGACCTCTCGATGCCACGCCTTTGTCTTAATTCTCAAATTGTTGAGAACTCAGGAAGGAGAGAAGTGTGCAATTCATGGGCCTCTTGGGAGGCCCCCAGGATTTTGCTTCATTGCATTGGCCAGAGCTGTGTCATAAGGCCACCCTGGCTGCAAGGGAAGATGAGAAAGGGCTTATTTTGCTTTTCCAGCCTTTATATCGAAAGGCAGCATAGCAACCACCCATCTGTTAGTGGAAGTTTGCATGTTGCTATGATGCTGAACAGGTCGCAGCAGAGTTTCCAGACTAAGATGGACTAGGAAGAAAGGCCTGGTGATCTATTTCTGAAAATCAGCCAGTAAAAACCCTGCAGATCACAGTGGCCTGATTTGCAACTGATCATGGAGATGGCACAGGATCGAGCAGTGTTTCGTTCTGTTGTGCATGGGGTCACCATGGCGAGGGCCAACTCAACGGCAGGTAACAATAACAACAACAAAGGAAAAGAGGTTTAGAATGGCAGTCGAGTTAGCTGTGTCTGTCATGGAAGTCATCCAGCTCCTTGCTCTTAAGATCAGGAGCTTTGGCGTTACCTGGGAGCTTGTTAGAAATGCAGACTATTGGGCCTACTCCAGGCTACTGAATCAGAGTCTGTATTTCACAAGCTCCCAGGTAATTCTGGTGCACATGAATGTTTAAGAGGCACTGTGGATCAGGGGTTCGCAAACTACAACCTATAGGCCAAATCCAGACTGTGTCCGGAAATAGAGTTTTGTTGGAACACAGTCACGCCCATGTGTTTACATATTGCTTTTTATGGCCTCTTTTGCACTACGGTGACAGAGCTGAGTAGTTGTGACAGAGACCTTATGGCCTGCATGACCAAAAGCCAAACCAAACCCATTGCTGTTGAGTGGATTCCAACTCACGGCGACCTCATGTGTTACAGAGTAAAACTGCTCCACAGGACTTTCTTGGCTGTAATCTGTACAGAAGCAGATTGCCAGAACTTTTTTCTGCAGTGCACACTGGGTGGGTTCAAACCACCAACCTTTTGATAAGTAGCCTATAATACCCACTATCTGACCCTTTACAGAAAACCATTTGCCAGCTCCTTGTCTGTATTTTACAGGAACCCTGGCAGTGCAGTGGTTAAGAGCTCGGCTTGGCTGCTAACCAAAAGATCAGCAGTTCAAATCCACCAGCTGCTACTTGGAAACCCTATGGGACAGTTCTATTCTGTCTTAGAAAGTCTCTGTAAGTCGGAATCGACTCCATGGCAATGGGTGGTTTTTTGGTCTAGATCAAGTTAAGAGTTGAAAGCATGGCTTGGATAAGAGAGATTTGAAAGAGAGGATAAGTTGATGTTTTCTGAAGAGTGAAAAAAATATGAGACTACTTCAGGGTAACAGGTAAGAGCCAGTACAGTGGGGGACATCGGTAGGAAGAAAGACAGGATGAGATCTTGCAGGAGGGGTGGGGTGGATTCCAGGATGTGGGTTATAGGAAAGGACGGGCATATGGAGGTGGGTTGAGGATCTAGGTAATTGTTCAGGTGGAAAGAGGGGCAGTGACTGACTCCCGGTTGGGTAGCCTTGGCATTTTGAATATCCCACAATTCCTAGCATACGACCTCATACAGGGTGGGGACTAATGAGTGTTTTTGGACTTGAACATGGCTCCCACACAGTATAGATGCTGAAGTTCCCCACTGAGCACTTTGCTTTCAAAACTCCAAGACAGTGTGTCTTTCCGCAGCCCTGAGGGATACGGAGGGGGCCGGAGAGTCTTATTCTCACAACACATCTGGGGAATTGTGGTCAAGAGAGGGCCGGTGACTACCCAAGACCACCAAGCCAGAAGGCAGTCCTCCGCTGGGCTAGAACGGAAGACTCTCCACCAAGACTTTTCTTGCATGGACACTGCATGAGAACTGCAGGCCTCGGGTGAGGAGAGGCCGGGAGCAGGGGTTTCCACCCAGGAGGGGTTTCTGTTAGTTTATGTTGGCTGCCAAGGGACTCCAGTTATCTTTGTCAACAAATCAAAACAAGATTTGAGGTTTTTCGAGGAGGCCTCTGATTTAGAGATACCTGTGCCCAAAAGCGAGGATTGCATTTCTACACTGCATTGAGCTCTGGCTGGAATGCAGGCCGGATGGGAGCCAGAGGAGAGCGGGGTGAGAGTTTCTGCCAAACGCTGGGGCCTCAGGGGGCCCAGACTGGACAGGAGTGGAGGACGCCAGCAGCAGTCTTTATGGGCCTCTCATTTCTGGAGGCTCATCCTTCTCCCCCTTCCTTTCTCCGAAATATCCTTCGACTTCAACAGCTTCCCCAGCTGCCTGAGGTCTGTTCCCAAGGGCCTAGGCTCCTGTGCAAGCTCTGGAGGCCTCAATTCCTGTTCCCAGGCCCTTTGAAACTTTCCTAGGCTGTGTCCCAGCCCCCAGCAGCATTTCCTAAAACACCCATCCATGTTGCCTTTGCCTGCCTGGGTTCCCCGAAAGCAGAGGCTGAACAAGCTTGGATGCATGTGGTTTAATTTTGGAGGTGATCCTAGAAGCAGAACTTGGGGGGTGGGGGGTGCATTAAGGAAGAAGGAAAAAGCAATATACAGTTGTGTTGTTAAGGTTGTTTTTGTGGGCAGTGGGGCTCGATTCCACCAAAGCCAAACCTGTTGTCTTTGAGTCAATGCTGACTCACGGCAGCCCCATGTGTGACAGAGTAGAACTGCTCCATAGGAGTTTCTTGGCTGTAGTCTTTATGGAAGCAGATTGCCAGGCCTTTTTTCTGTAGTGTCACTGGGTGGGTTCGAACTTCCAACCTTTAGGTATAAATTAAACCTAAATCAAAGATGTGATGAAACCCATGTGAAGTTGTTTACTATGGATTAGTAAGTAAACACAATCAAGCCCATGTGTACTTGCTTACTGTAAGCCTTTGTGTACCTTGCTTACTCGTTAACCCATGCCTGGGTTTAATAGTCGAGCACAAACTGTTTTTGCCACCCAGGGACCTTGACCCCTGAGAAGAATGAGATAATTTGTTACAGTGGCTGGGTGTGCTTCCATAATCAACTTCCCTTCTAGCCCCACTCAAGATTTGCATTCTAAAATACTCTTACAAGAAGTGAGAGAACTTATTCCTGCTTCTTATTCATTACCCCTCCTCGTCTTCTTCACTTTTCTCATCTTCTTTCAAGCCCTGCCGACAGATGTTCGGGTGACCCCCGAGCAAAGCTGCACTGTCTGAGGAGGTAACTGTCTGCTGGATGGGGCTTGGGGCCATCAAACCCTCCATTGACTTGAAGAGCCCTCGAGTGATGGAAGAGGATGAGTTTGGAAGTCAGACTCCTCAAGGTTCAAATCCTGGCTCTGCTGTTTACTTGCTTGGTGGACTTGCACAATTTGACTAATGTCTTTGAGCCTCAGTTTCTTCTTCCGTATAATGGGGATAAGCATTCCTATATGTAGACTTGTTATGAAGAGTAAGCAACATAACAGCTGCAAAGCACATAAGGCAGTGTATTTATTTACGCATTTACTTATTCACTCATTCATCCATTCAGAATACGTTTATGGAAAATCTGCTATGTGTTAGGTTCTGGGAATCCAAAGATAAATAACATATGATTTCTGCTCATGACATTCTCAAAGTCCAGTGGCGGAGACACACAAACGTGCCCCAATTCCAAGGGTCATGTGTCAAGGGCTCAGGCAAAGGAGTGTACAAAGTGCTTGTCCACATGGGGAAAGGGGTGCTCATGGGGTGCTTCGCTTGAGAGATCTATCTGGAAAGCTGACATCTGAAAGACAAAGGTGGTGTTTTTAGGTGGTTGACAGGGAGAAGCAGCCACCAAAGCCAGAGGTAGAGTTTTTCCTTCGCTGAGTTGCAGTGTTGTCTCGTGGGAAATGTTAATTTCTGCTTTGCCTCGTTTCTGGGGGCTTGGAATTTGAACTATCCCTGAAGGATCTAAGGAATGGTGTTATCTGCAGAACAAGATAAAGCGACAGCACGTTGGCAGTTGACAGAACCCATCCTCCTTCACCCCTGAGCCCTGGGGACTGATCCCCAGAGGCTATCTCTGAAGACAGAGAAGGCAGGGGGCCCAGGGACACAGCTCCATCCAGGGAAGAAGGAGAAACACGGCCAGGGCCTCCCTGAAGAAGCCTGCTGGTGCCCGTTTATATTTAGCCAATAAAATGAAATGTGCCTGTGACGGTGAGTGTAAATTTTTATTTATTACTTTGTGAGAAAACTCCCACACAGGCTTCTCTAGCAAAGGAAGATTTGCAAAGAATTTCTGGCAGAAGTAAGGTATGGGTTTTATTTCCAGTGGGCTAAATGGGACGCTTTGTCGCCAGTGTTTGTCAACGTGTCACCATTCAGAAGGAAAACAAAATTGGAGGATCCATTTCTGGCTGAACATGTTCACTAGTTAACATATATTCACTGAACAGCCACTTGGTGCTAGGTGCTAGGGGTATAGTTGTAGCCAAGTCAGATGTAGGATCCCCTTTACGGAAGAGGCAAGGCAGATAATAAACAGTTAACATGGTTCCACGATGATGGAGGATCATGAAACAAATGAAGACCAAAGTATCAGCCTTATCAATGGCTATGAAAGACCCGATAGTCCACTAAATTCAGAACTCTTTGGTATCAGGGAGACTGAGGAAGCTGGATGAGATTTGAGGGCAACTTAGAGCCTTTTCTGTCTCCCCAAGTCTAGACCTTGGGACCCATCTGTGCAGAAAAAGCCCTGGCTCTCTTACCCAGGCAGCCTCAGTCCTATTGCCAACTAGAGAGAGACTGAGAGAGAGGTCAGTGTAGAAAATGGGATGTGTTGGAAAGACATTGGGTAGTGTATCAGTCAGGGTTTGGTCAGCACAGAGAGGCAAAGTGATCATGATGGCATAGGGTAAGATAATAGGGATTAGAACTCACACAGTTGTAGGAGGAGCTGGGAAAGCAAGGTCCAGTGAGAGGAGTGAGAGATTCAGAGAAAAGTCATTGACCAGCCGTCTTAAAGGCCTAATGTGGGTGGAC
The DNA here is from genome assembly GCF_024166365.1 of Elephas maximus indicus. Lineage (NCBI taxonomy): Eukaryota > Metazoa > Chordata > Mammalia > Proboscidea > Elephantidae > Elephas > Elephas maximus. Next base: position 42,995,195 of record NC_064843.1, read on the forward strand.
AATGTGGAGCTTTTAGGGAAATCAGGGAAGCCAGGCACGCCCAGGGCTGGAGAGAGAGACCATGAAGGGGAGCTGGCAGAGAAGTCTAAGGAGGGCCACTGCTGCTGTGCCTAGTGGTAAGCTTGGATTTGCTGTTGGTCAGCAGGGCTGATAGCTGAGGAAAAACCTAGTTAGGGTAGAGTGACGACCAGCTGGGAGCAGGGACACCTGTGTGGTGTGTTGCTTGCTGTATCTAACCATGAGGACCTGCTACCAGTACTAACTTCAATTCTGCTTTTCATATCTTGTGCAAATTCTTCTTTTCATCAATTCTAACTTGAAAACATACAGAGAATGAGATTCTGTCATAGTTCCAGCTTAGCCAAATTTACACGGAAACTTGCAGAAACAGAGGAAAAAGCATATGATCCAGCCCTGGAGGGAAGAGTCCCCGGTGCAGCTGGGTCTCAGCCTTGGGAACTTGGGATTAGTTTAAGGCATGATTCAGCTCCAGATACCTTCTGTCAAGAGTGTGTTCACTCAAAATCCAGGTTCCTGGGATAGTGGCTGCAGTTGACCTAGTCTGAGCAGAACCAATTCTTTTGTCTTGTAATTTGCAACCCACTAGAACTACTTAGGAAACCCTGGTGGCATAGTGGTTAACAGCTACGGCTGCCAACCAAAAGGCTGGCAGTTCGAAACCACCAGGCGCCCCTTGGAAACTCAATGGGGCAGTTCTACTCTGTCCCATAGGGTCGCTATGAGATGGAATTGACTCAATTGCAACGGGTTTGTTTGTTTGTTTTTAGAACTACTTAAGAAAATAAAAATCCTCACAACTGGGCCCATAAATCACATCACGATAAACAGTGAAGGAAATGAAGTTGTCAAGGATTTCATTCTACTTCAATCAAAAATTAACTCCCATGGAAGTCAATTCCGATTCATAGCAACCCTCTAGGGCAGAGTAGAACCTCCCCATAGGGTTTCCAAGGCTGTAACCTTTACGGAAGCAGACTGCCACATCTTTCTCCTGTGGAACGTCTGGTAAGTTCAGAAGCTGACCTTTCAATTAGCAGCCGAGTGCCCTGCACTACCAGGGCTCTTTCCCATAGATGCAACAGTCAAGAAACCAAAGGACACACTTCACTGAGCAAATCTGCGGTAAAAGACCTCTTTGAAATCTTTAAAAGCAAAGATGTCACTTTGATGACTAAGGTGCACCTGACCCAAGCCATGGTGGTTTCAACAGCTTCATATGCAAGTGAGATGAAAAACGAAGACTGAAGAAGAATTGATGCATTTGAATTGTGGTGTTGGCAAAGAATATTGAACATACCATGGACTGCTAGAAGGATGCACAAATCAGTCTTAGAGGAAGTACAGAGAGAATGATCCTTAGAAGCAAGGATGGAGAGACTTCATCTCACTTACTTTGGACATGTTATCAGGAGGGACCAGTTGATGGAGGAAGACATCATGCTGGGTAAAGTAGAGGGTCAGTGGAAATGAGAGAGATTTTTTAAAAAAATAATAATTTTTATTGTGCTTTTTTTTTTAAGTGAAAGTTTACAAATCAAGTCAGTCTCTCACACAAAAACTCATATACACCTTGCTACACACTCCCAATTACTCTCCCCCTAATGAGACAGCCTGCTGTCTCCCTCCACTCTCTCTTTTCGTGTCCTTTTCGGCAGCTTCTAACCCCCTCTACCCTCTCATCTCCCCTCCAGGCAGGAGATGCCAACATAGTCTCAAGTGTCCACCTGATCCAAGAAGCTCACTCCTCACCAGCATCCCTCTCCAACCCATTTTCCAGTCCAATCCAAGTCTGAAGAGTTGGCTTCAGGAATGGTTCCTGTCCTGTGGCAACAGACAGTCTGGGGGCCATGACCACCGGGGTCCTTCTAGTCTCAGTCAGACCATTAAGTCTGGTCTTATGAGAATTTGGGGTCTGCATTTTTTTTTATCCCACTGCTCTCCTGCTCCCTCAGGGGTTCTCTGTTGTGTTCCCTGTCAGGGCAGTCATCGGTTGTAGCCAGGCACCATCTAGTTCTTCTGGTCTCAGGATGATGTAGTCGCTGGTTCATGTGGCCCTTTCTGTGAGAGAGATTCTTAATGAGATGGATTGCCACAGTGGCTGCAAACCTGGGCTCAAACACAGCAAGGATCGTGAGGATGACGCAGGACTGGGCAATGTTTCTTTCTGTTATACATAAGGTCGCTATGAGTTGAAGCCCACTGGACAGCACCTAACAACAACAACAGACGTACTTGGGGTTGATAGAGGGGGTGTCCTCAGGGAAGCTGTGCTGGGCCGACCAAAAGAAAAGGAGTCAATCCCAGCTTTGTGGATTTTTCCACCATTGTTTCTAGAGAAAGCTCACTCAAATTTCAAGTTTTCTTAGAATACAGCTCCTGCAGCAAGACCACTTAAGAGTTCTCCTCTCCTTCTTCAGAAACCACAGCCAAGGAGTACCACTGGATGACAGAGTTAGGATTTAAAATGGTTTTGACAGGCTAGACAATTTGAATGGAGAGAAAATAAACACAAGCTACAGAAATCAACTGTGCAAAACCCAGTTTGTGTGGATAATATCCTAGGAGCTTTGGTTTCGGGAGCTCCATTGAGTCAACAGGAGGATGAGGCTCTAGAAGTTTGACATCATCCAAAGTCCTCTTACCAAAAGCTGGACTCCAGGACCAGACTGTGGGCAGCCATCTTGCACTGCACAGGTCAGACCACATGCAGAGGAGGAGGTGATGTGGGGCAAACTGGACCTGGAGCTGGAAGCCAGCCCTGCCTTAGGCCTGGGACCATGCGCAGGGCATCCCAGCACCCTTGTCTGGCTCTTGTCTGTAAAGCAAGTGGTTGACATGTCTCGCTCTGATGTTCTGTGATTCTGTGAGCCCCTTGGCCTTCACCTCTGGTACCACAAGGGAGGCATCAAAAGAGGGAAACTAGCAAGGAGAGAGGACTAGAAAATGTATCCTAGATTTAGGAATTGGGGCAGGAAAGGCTTGGGGAGGACAAACACCTCACTCAAAAGGTTTCTGCATTGACTCAAGAGAACACTGATTCTAATTCTTGCACAGATGGACTCAGGGTTTCAGCTCAACATAGCAAAGAATATTCTAATTGAATGGGCCCCCTCTGAAGTGGTAAGAGCTTCCCCTCTGGGGGTGTTCAAACAAAGGCTTACCCCTGCCCCTAGGAATGCCCATGTAGGGAATTACACCAGGTGGTCTTCTTAGATGAACCATTTTCTCAGGAGGTACCTTCAGCACTGAATATGCCAGCTCACAGCAAATCGGCCAACATTGATTAACTCCTACCGTGTGCCTAGGAGTCCCTAGGTGGTGTGAATGGTTAACACGCTAGGCTGCTAACCGAAAGATCGATGGTTTGAGTTCACCTTGAGGTACCTCGGAAGAAAGGCCTGGTGATCTGCTGAAAAATCAGCTATTGTAAGCTCCGTGGAGCACAGTTGTACTCTGACACACATGGGTTCGCCATGAGTCAGAATCGACTAGATGGCAACTGTACTGGTGGTGTGGCATTGCTGATGTTTCTGAAACTATTGCAAATGAAATGCCTGTGGCTTGGGAAGGAACATATCAACCTGGGAGAATATAAAACACACACATACGTACATGCATGTGTGTGCACACACACAAATTTCACATCTCCTTTTGCAGATTACGTTTCCAGGGAAATAGACTCTGAGATGGAGATTTATGTGCTGAAAGTTGATTGGGGAGTGTTCTGGGGCTCAGCACCTGGAGGGAGTGAGGGGAGCAGGTCTGGTGGGAGGGAGGAGTTGGATTGTGATGTGGTTGCAACAAAGGGGTGCCCCAACTCCATGGTGAGCTCTGGGGTCAGAATGACCCTTCAGAAAATTTCCAAATTGAGGCAAGGGGCCAGCCCTAGAGCTCCTGCCTTGGCCCATCCTTGGACTCGGCTATCCGCAGGGAAGGGTGTAACCTTTGAGGCAGCTCCCTTCCCGGGGGACCACCACAGAGGACGATTCCCAGGGAGGGACTCAGCTGTGAGATCTCTTCAGCAATGCTCTTGGCAGCTGCGGGATTGAGTGCCTTGGTCTTGAAGGGGGATCTGGAACACATACCCCAACACCCACTAAAACCAGCTGCTATCAGGTCAACTCTGATTCATGGTGACCCCATGTGTGTCAGAGCAGAGCTGTGCTCCGTAGGGTTTTCAATGGCTGAGTTTTCAGAAGTAGCTAGCCAGGGCTTTCTTCTGGGTAGACCTGAACTACCAATATTTGGCTAGCAGCCCAGTGTGTTAACCATTTACACCACCCAGGGACTACCCAACACTCACCACACTTCCTTAAGGCTTAATCCAGTCCCTCCCCCCTTGAGGTCATCTACTCTGCCTTTGGCAGGAGCTCTGCCTCCTGATGGTATCCATTCCGTGTCTCTGCCACAGCATTCAACCAGGCCGGGACGCTATGGTCTCCACTCAATTCATTTGTAGCTTTTTGCAGAAATTTCCTAGAAGCATATTTCCTCTTTCCCAGCTCTCTAGTCAATATGAGAACGTGACTACTTCTTAAAAACAGGAGGACATTCTGTCTTATCTCTGGCCTGCCAACGGTTTTGCTTTTTTCAAAAGAAGACTTAAAGTATTTTTGACTATGGAGAGTTTAATCTTTCTGAAAGAACCACTGTTAGTAACAAACTTCCCATAAAGAAGTGATCCCTGACCTCAGTTGTTTTGTTGACAGGCCTCAGCTGGGTCCTCTCCTCCCCGCGGTGGAAGTTGCTGAAGAACTGCAGAATTCCAGAAAGGGATGTGGTAGTGTCTCCTTCCTCTGTCCCTCCCCCTCCCACTTCTTCCTTCCTTCCCTTTTCCTCAACTGTCTGAAATCAAACAAGTGAGTTTCTAGCCAAGGGAGGGCAGAAAAAGGAGGAGAGAGAGAGCACACAAGAGTCTGCTAAAGAGGTAGCCAAAACTATCTAGTTGTAAGCAATTTCCTAAGTCCCTATTCTAGCTCCGCTCACTGTGGTTCCCGGACCAGCAGCTCAGTGAAGCTGAGGATTTGAAGTGCAGATCTAAGCCCCATCCTCTCTGTGGCTGGGGTCCGGGAATCCCAGTTTTCACACGCCTTCAAGTGTTTTTTGAGAAACACTGTAAACCTATTTCATCCCAGCCAGAGTTTAGAATTAGGTTGGGCAGAATGGGCGACTGACTGGTGGTCCTGCAGAGACTTTGAGGGAGCAGCAAACTATGCCCCCCCACCCCCATCCCCCCCTGCAGAAATCCTCTATCTGCCCCTCCCACCTGCCACCTGTGCCTAAAAAACTGGCAGTTGTCATTCTGTCTTTGTTTAAATGAAAACTCTAAAATAGGCAAGTGTATTGTCTTGTCTTAGTTACCTAGTGCTGCTGTAACAGATATACCATAAGTGGGTGACTGTTACAAATAGAAATTTATTTTCTCACAGTTTAGGGGGCTAGAAGTCTGAATTCAGGATGCCAGCTCAAGGAGAAGGCTTGCTCTCTTGTTATCAGCTCTGGAGGAAGGTCCTTGTCTCTTTTGAGCTTCTGCCACTGGGCGATCTTCATGTGGTTTGGCATCTTTCTTCCCTCATCTCTGCTTTTCTTGCTTGCTTGTTTAATTTTTTTATATCTCAAAAGAGATTGACTCAAGATATAAAAAACCCTACACTAATTCTGTCTCATTAATATAACAAACATAACCCATTCCCAGATGGGATTATAACCACAGTCATAGAGGTTAGGATTGAGAATAAAAATTTTGGGGGGACACAATTCAATCCATAACATGTATGAAGACCATAGTTTGTTGGTGGTTACCAGAAGCAGGTGGGAGTGAGGGGGAAAGGAAAACACAAGGCTTGGGGGACACTAAGCTTCTGTTAATGTTGATGGAAAAATGGTCAATGGTCATGGTTATATAACATGATGAATGTAATTAATGTCATTGAACCGGACAAGTGACGATTGTAGAAATCGCGAATGTTCCGTTACCTGTATACTTACCACAATTAAAAAAAAAATGCAACCATTCCAACACTTCTCAGCACACCATCTATCTCCACTCTTTGCTTCACCTTTCCCTCCCCAAGGAAAGGTTTTTGAAGAGAGTGTTTAAAGATATAATGAAAACACCTGGGACTCCAGGAACTGGGGTGGGTGGTAACCAACGTGGTGGTGGGAGCTATTTTAGGACTCAGGAGACTCTGCTCCCAAGGTACTGGTTGTAGGTGACAAATGGCCTTAGTTTATTGATCATAAACCAAGGGCCAAAGGACCAACTCATTGTTTTACACCTGGCTCTGCTACCTACTTCTAGCACCTGTCTAAACCCAGAAGACACTGGAGCCTATGACCCTGCATTAATGACAGTAGTCTATTGCTTAACAGTAATGTAATTAGCTGAAAAACTCATTGTATCTCTTTTAAGGGGAAAACCGCTGATGTATGCTTAGGTCTCCATAAGCATTTTAAGAGCACGCTGGGAACACACAGAGTCTTGTATGCCTAAGGATTTTTTTTTTTTTAATTAACTTTTATTGAGCTTCAAGTGAACATTTACCAATCAAGTCAGACTGTCACATATAAGTTTATATACATCTTACTCCATACACCCACTTGCTCTCCCCCTAATGAGTCAGCCCGCTCCCTCCTTCCAGTCTCTCCGTTCTTGACATTTTTGCCAGCTTCCAACGCTCTCTGTCCTCCCATCCCCGCTCCAGACAGGAGATGCCAACACAGTCTCAAGTGTCCGCCTGGTATAATTAGCTTGCTCTTCATCAGCATCTCTCTCCTACCCACTGTCCAGTGCCTTTCATGTCTGATGAGTTGTCTTCGGGGATGGTTCCTGTCCTGGGCCAACAGGAGGTTTGGGGACCATGACCGCCGGGATTCCTCTAGTCTCAGTCAGACCATTAAGTATGGTCTTTTTATGAGAATTTGGGGTCTGCATCCCACTGATCTCCTGCTCCCTCAGGGGTTCTCTGTTGTGCTCCCTGTCAGGGCAGTCATCGGTTGTGGCCGGGCACCAACTAGTTTTTCTGGTCTCAGGATGATGTAGGTCTCTGGTTCATGTGGCCCTTTCTGTCTCTTGGGCTCTTAGTTGTCGTGTGACCTTGGTGTTCTTCATTCTCCTTTGCTCCAGGTGGGTTGAGACCAATTGATGCATCTTAGATGGCCGCTTGTTAGCATTTAAGACCCCAGACGCCACATTTCAAAGTGGGATGCAGAATGTTTTCATAATAGAATTATTTTGCCAATTGACTTAGAAGTCCCCTTAAACCATGGTCCCCAAACCCAAAAAGAAAATGACCTGGAGATTGAGAACTCCTTCCCCAGAGCCTCCTGGTGCCAGCCTCCTTAGAGCTGCCCTTTCCGGGAGGGCGGGGCTGTGAGCAGGACTGTGAGAGCCACCCCCCTTGCCTCTGCCATTGCCCAGGTGTAGCCATTGTCCACCGGGCCTCAATGAACACGCAGCATGACTTTGGCACTCAAGAATGGCAATTTCTAGGATTGTCATTATTTCCCCTATACAGCACAAACTGAATAGGAAAACTACTGCCCACCAAGGGAGAACAGAGAAGCTTTGTGTTTCCAGAGTTCCCTCTGCAGTTCACTGGAGTTGGTAAACCAAGGGATGCACAAACCATTCAATAAAGCTATGAACCGAGCTTGTCCGGAATAATGCATCCAGGTCAGGTGCTTCAAATTCGGAACTGGGAGCTGGGAATTAGGCCTTGAAGATTCTCTTCTTGCCGCCCACTCTATGTATTCCTGGAAAATGTCCCTCTGGTTTCCCTTTGATCAAAATGACAATTATTAGGTAGTTTGGGAGGATAATTCTGTAATGTTGCTATGAAACTTCTTTAAAGCTCTGTTCAAAAATAGTCGAAATGGTGCTTTATACTGTTATGGGGAAAGATGATTCAGACTCTTTGAGAAAATAGTTTCTGGGAAGATAGTACAGGAGAAACAAACAAACAAATACCCAAAGCAAACCAAACAGTTGCCATTGCAGCTCCTTGTGTGTCAGAGAACTGTGTTCCATGGGGACTTTCGATAGGCGATCTTTTGGAAGTAGATCTCCAGGCCTTTCTTCCGAGGTGCTCTGGGTGGACTTGAACCTCGATCTTTTGGGTTAGTAGCTGAGTGTGTCAACTGTCTGCATCATTCAGGGACTTCAAAGGCCTGATTACTGCCACCTTAAACTGAGACCTGCTGCTTGATCAGCCTTCACCACAAACACAGGACTCTGAATCAGGTTCCTGGGTCTGAGACAGCCTAAGCTGGAAAACCGGTGGTCATCTATGACAACAGAGGAGACTCATGCCAATTACCTGGAAACGAATTCATTTTCTCATCTTTCTTATGAGGGTGAAAACCAAAACTAAACCAGTAACCATTGAGTCAATTCTGACTCATGCATACTCATATATGTGCAGAGTAAAACTGTACACCATTGGGTTTTCGAGGCTGTGACCTTTCAGAAAGGAGCCCTGATGGTGCAGTGACTAAAGCATGTGGCTGCTAACCAGAAGGTCGGCTGTTCCAACCCACCAGCTACTCTGCAGGAGAAAGATGTGGCAGTCTGTTTCAGTCTGCTTATAGCCTTGGAAATCCTATGGGGCAGTTCTACTCTGTCCTATAGGGTAGCTATGAGTTGGAATTGACTTGATGACGTGTTTGATTTTTTGTTTTTAACCCTTTAGAAGCAGATTGCCAGGCCTTTCTTCTGAGGTACCTTGGGTAAGTTTGTACCTCCAACCTTTTGGTTGGTAGTCAAGTTCTTGATTATTTGCACCACCCAGGGACTCCTTATATGAAAGTACAGCTGAACAGATTGTAGTAGACACTGTTAGTGCCTTTAAACTCCTCCTTCAGTGCCTATCAACAGACTCCCAATGGCCAGTGCTTGCATTTCTTTGCCTGAGGACTTTCTCTGGCCAAGAAGGCTTTCTCTGGCCCATTGTCTTGGCTGCCTGTTTGGCAGGCTGGAACATCAGAAAATTAATGCCCTGCCCTGCCCCCCCCCACCCCAACTCTGAGCAGCCCTCAGTAATGACTGGCAGGAGTTGATGTAACAACACCCCAGCTTCTGGCCTCTTCAGGTGAGATATGTGGTCTGAGGTGTGTGTTCTATGTTAGCTACCAGAGCTCCTCAGTGGGAGTGAGCTTCAGTTACCCACAGTGGTAAGGGGTTATTCAACACACTGTTTAGGCTGCTTTCCCCAGCCACTCCCCTACCTTTCACCTCCCAAATGAACTGCAAGTAGTCACTGACTTACGAAGTATTCGAGTTACAACAAAATGCCCTAAGACCATCTTTTTTTTTTTTTTTTAATACATTTTACCTCTAATAACAGGTACCACATACAAGTTGCAGTACATAATTCGTTGGTGTTATTCTCAGATGTTCACTCGCAGGTGTTCGATTTTATGATTTACTGTTTGTTATGGATTGAATTGTGTCCCCCCAAAATGTGTTGTAAATCCTAACCTCTACGCCAGTGGTTATAATTCCGTCTGGGAATGGGTTGACTTTGTTGTTAATGAAGCGGGATTAGTGTAGGGTGTATTTTGGGTCAATATCTTTTGATATATAAAGGAGATTAAACACATGAGAAACAGAGATGGCAGAAGAGAGATGCCAAGCCCCATGAAGACCAGCCAGCAGCTCAAAGAGACAAGGGCTTCCTCCAGAACTGACAGAGAGAAAGCCTTCCCTTAGGGCCAGCACCGTGAATTCAGACTTCTAGCCTCCTAAACTGTGAGAAAATAAATTTCAATTTGTTAAAGCTGCCCAATTGTGGTATTTCTGTTACAGCAGCACTAGATAACTAAGACACTGTTCAAAAGACTGCCCTATATCATGCTACGGCCTGGTCTACAATGAAGTTGGTGTCAGTGTTGGGAGTTGTAATGGGCAGAAAATTCCAATCATTTGATCAGGATAATACAATGGAAGAGATCGGTGGAAAAATCATCCGTATGGCAAAAACGCTGAATTTAGAACTTGAAATGGCTGATGTGGAACAACTCATAGATCACGAAGAAGGGGAATTGACAGATCAGGTCTTAATGGATTTTGAAGAGGAAAGAAATACTGAAGAAGAAAGGAATAATGAGGAAGAGGAAGGAGAGAAGTTGTCAAAAAATTTAACAGTGAAAGGATTAGCTGGAATTTTTTCTAAACTAAATCAGGGTCTTCAGGTGCTTGAAAACATGAAGCCAAATGCTGATAACTTTGCTAAAGACGATAAGCAGATTTGGGAGGTAGTGAGATGTTACAGCAAAATACAACAAAAAAAGAAAAGGACTATACAGATAATTCTCACTAATTTTCTGACTAGAAGTGCCATCCCCAATCCCAGGGATACTCCAAATGATCCAGAACCTTCCACAAGGGGAGTCAGAACCACAAACGACAAAATGCCAGCGTTGTCCAACTCTCCTTCCTCATTGGAGTAAATTTTTATGATTTGTGCATTTTTTATGTGTGCATTTGTCCAGGCATGGAACAGTAACATGAAATTTGCCTCCAAGAATTGGAGGGTACTGAGAGACTGAAGAAAGAGGAGGGCAACTCCAGGGTAGCAGCAAAGAAGTTTATTAGGGAGACTTACATATGAGGCAGGTCCTGGGCAGCAGCAGGACCAAAGCAGATCTCTGTGTCCCACAGCGGGAGGGCAGAGGTTCAATAGTGGTGGTGGACAATAGTGGCTTCATGCCAATGGCTTGCATTAAGAATGCAAACTATAGTAAAGTAGTGGACTGCATGAAGGCACTCGTTTGGCCTCACAAACCTTTTCTCCTTCAGCCCATCCCTCGATGCCAGCTCCTATAATGTGGTGTGCCCCCTCTTGTGCCGTGGAATGAGAGATCCTGTTCCCTCCCCACTGGGAACAGATACAGGAGTGGGGTTGGCCAGGTGCTGTGTGGTGCCCGCATATGTGTGAGACACAGTGAAAGTTACCATATTCCCAGAACAAGGGGAAGGCTTCCAACTCCCAAAGACAAATAAAGATTGGATTTATAAAGAAACTGGTAATAAAAGGCAATAATAATGAAAACTAAAAAAAAATGTGGCATTTGATTTACTTCAGAACCAACTTATGACAGAGTTGTTGGAACAGAACCCTGTCATAAGTCAGGGGCTGCCAGCAATTGACAGGATAAAAAATCCAATAGATGATCTAGAAGTTAATGTCAAGATAATTTCCCAAAATGGAGAGGAAAAAGACATCTCCTTCTACCCTTTGGTGAAGAGGACAGGTAATCATAACAGAGAATCAGTCAAGGAGTTCCAACTCTTCAATTACTACTTTTACTGAATCTCACAAGGTTTGCTTTATTTCATTGTCATTCACTCGTAATTATTTCATCATTTTTCGTGGTGAATTTTTCTTTAGTCAATGAGTCATTTAGAACTGTGTCTTTTAGTGTAAAACATAAAGACTTTCTTTGTTTTTGTGTACTGCCAGGGATATGAGAATCCCAAATTTATGCCCACCCTTGGCACAAATTCATGTCCTAATCACTCATTTAAAAAACAAAAAACAAAAAACCCTCTGCCGTTGAGTTGATTCTGATGCATAGTGATCCTATAAGACAGAGTAGAACTGCCCCATGGGGTTTTCAAGGAGCACCTGGTGGATTTGAACTGCCAACCTTTTGGTTAGCAGCTGTAGCTCTTAACCAGTACTCCGCTAGGGTTTCCAAATCACCCATAACTGACTCTATTTCCACATATGGATTGAGAAGAATGAGCAGGCAGACATTTTTTTGTCATCATTCATGGAAAGAACATTATTTTCTTGACTCCCTGTGATGCACAGCACTTGAAGCCTCAACTCTCAAAGCTGTATGATCATAAATCCCCGTCTCCTTCCTTGTATATTCAGTCTCTGTTTCCCCCTACACACCTTCAATTCGTACAGGCACTGTGTGGTTCAAATTCCACTCTTTGCTTTGACCATAGCATCCCTCTTCATTTTTGGCACGTGTGGGGTTTCCTTTTTTTACCTTTGAACTGAGCGGTGCTTGTTTAAACATCACACTTCATTAATAGCATGTCTGCACGTTGGAGGAGTTTAGGTGATTCTTGCATGGAGCCTGTGTGACATCTTTACCAGAAGGTCTGTTGGCTCTTGCTCCCAGTTCACTAATGTGCTATGTAACTGTGTTCATTCTATTATCTGATTTACTGAATTTTTTATTTCATCACATTTTTCATTTCCAGGACCCCTAATTGGCTCTTTTTTTGGAGAGCATGTTCTTGTTTGATAAATGTTTGTTATCCCTCTCTATTTCTTCAGGTGCTGGTTTTTCTTCTTTGTTGAATTGGGTGCCTTTTGAGAATGGTGCTAAGTTTTCCCCAAGTGTTTTGTTATTTTTGCTTGTGTACTTATTTTTGTTTTCCCCTTTTGCCTGCAAAGGCTGCATTTGTTATCTCCCCTGGCTTGCCTCCAGTGGGGGCATGGATGGATATGCTGCCAGCTGTAGTGAACTACCAGATCTCACCTGGGCTTGGTGGCTCCCTGCTCCTTTGAGGAATCACCAGACTCTCAGACAAAAAATACCGGTGCTCAGGGCTGCAGTGCCCTGGAAAGGGAGAGGAAGAAGGAAGAAGATGGAGATGATCCCCAACCAGTTTCCCTACGTGTGTTTCTCAGATGCCACTGACTTCACATATTCATTGACTCTTAGCTCAGAGCATCTCTGAATTCACTCCCACCTTTTGCAGCAAGTTTCTCCTGCGTGTGTTCTGGGCTGTGGTTTCCTCCTTCACTCCAATTTAAACTATCTTTCATAACTCAGATATTTCTCATAATTTCTGGCCCACCAACGGCACTCCTTGTTCCCTGGCACTTCCACGAATTTACCTTTCAAAAATACCTTTTTTGGGGTCATGTCTAATGCTCTTGCAAAGGAAGATGAGGCTAGCATAAGTTCTTAACCTGCCATTTTCTGAGTATCTTTGCTATTATTTGAACTTTAAAAAAAACATGTACTATTTTTTGGGAAAAATACTAGTAAAATATTATTCTGGAAGAAAATAATGATATCTACTATATGAGAATGTCAAGACAATTTTAAAAGAAGAAGAAAATTGTCCTGCCAGATATTAAGAGATATTTTAAAGCCAAATGACTGATAATGCTGTGGTGTTGGCATAGGACAAAATGGACAGATCAGGGGGGTAAATTAGGAAATCCAGCCATAGAACTACGGTATAATAATGCTGGTCTTTCAAATCACTAGACAAAATACCATGTTCACACAAATGGCTGGCCATTTCTACCTTGGAGTAGAAAAGATCTTTTATAAGAAGATATCAAGTCCAGAAACCCCCCCCAAAAAAAAAAACTGATAAGATTTTATGAATTAAAAATAAAAATTTCGGTACAGGAACAGAAATCATAAGCTTAAAAGATAGCAAACTAGAAATGTTCTTGCAATATGGATGATAAACAATGAGTTAGCAACATTAATTATGAATACCTTGATGAGCATTCCAAAAGAAAAATGGATAAACGCCATAAACAGCCAATTCAAAAAAGAAGAAACACAAAAAATCAATACATGTGAAAAATGTCATCCTTTATATGGAAAATCATATCTATATGCCATTTTTAAATACTTTGGTGGCAAACATTAAAAAGAATCATAAGGGTGACCAAAGGTGATGTGGGTGTGGTGTCTTTATACCTGTAGATATAGCCTATAAAGAGAGCAATTGGTACAATATATCAAAATTCTTTAAAATTTGTCCAGCATATTTGTTCAATTTTTAGGAATATAGTCTGTTTTAGTTACCTAGTAACTAAGACAATAATCCTAAAAAAAAAAGGTTATCTAGTAGCTATTTTTCATCTAGTAGGAGCCCTGGTATCGAAGTGGTTAAGTGCTATGACTGCTAACCAAAGGGTTGGCAGTTCAAATCCACCAGCCACTCCTAGGAAACCCTATGGGGCAGTTCTACTCTGTCCTATGGTGTATAGGGTTGCTGTGAGTCAGAATCAACTTGACAGCAATGGGTAGTTAGCTAGTGCAGCTATAACAGAAATACTACAAGTGGATGGCTTTAATAAACTGAAGTTTATTCTCTCACAGTTTAGGAGTCTACAAGTCCAAATTCATGGTGTCAGCTCCAGCGGAAGGCTCTCTCTCTCTCTTTCAGCTCTGGTCCTTTTCATCAATCTTCTCCTGGTCTAGGAGCTTCTCAGTGCAGGGACCCTGGGTCCAAAGGACGTGCTCTGCTCCCAGCTCTTATATTTTGGTGGTAGGAGGCCCCTTGTCTCTCTGCTTGCTTCTCTTTTTTGTATCTCAAAAGAAATTGACTCAAGATACAGCCTAATCTTGCAGATAGAGTCTTACCTTACTAATATAACTGGATCTAATCCTGCCTTATTAACATCATAGAGGTAGAATTTACAAGACGTAGGAAAATCACATCAGATGACAAAATGGTAGACAATCACACAATACTGGGAATCATGGCTTAGCCAAGTTGACACGTATTTTGGGGGGATACAATTCAATCCATATACATAGTCTAAGAAAATAATCAGACAAATGGACAAAGGTGTATAGATACAAAGTTGGCTTATCATCACATTGTTTGTTAGAGGGAAAAGCACAACAAGCTGTAAATCCACCTTTAGGGACATAGTTAAAGCAGTAGTTCTCAATGTGTGGGGCGAAGGAAGAGGGGTGATTTTTCTTGCCAGGGACATTTGATAACGTCTGGAGACATTTTTTTTTTTTTTTCACCCAGCTCAGGGGAGGAGTGCGCTACTGGCATCTAGTGGGTAGAGGCCAGGGACACTACTGAACTTCCTTCCCTCTGTGGCCCTTCCCCCTGCCCCTGCCCGCCGTGGCACACACAACAAATAAATATCTGGTCCCAAATGCCAATAGTTTCGAGGTTTATAAACCCTAAAATAAATAATGGTACATTCATAGAACGGGAAAGTTTTTGTCTATTAAAAATGAGGCCATATATCTCCATTTATTGAAATATAAAGGTGGTCACAAAATATGAAGGGAAACGTTGCTGGTTATAATTCAGAGACAGAGGCCAAAGTTAGGCTGAGCAGTGGTTAATAACAGTTACAGTATCTGGTTGTATCCAAACATTTATATGTCTCCAGAATTGCTCTAAATGGTGTATTGTGTTTTTCTAAGTAATTAGTAACCACCAAACATTTACACATAGTTGTTTAATGGCATCTATTTCTGGAGTGCCTATTACATACCAGGTTGCTATGAGTCGGAATCGACTTGATGGCAGTAGGTTTGGTTTTTTTGGTTTATTATTCTGGACAGTTAATTTCTCTCTCTCTTTTTTAAAATAGTCTTTCCTTCGTACCAAAGTAGTACACGTAAATTGTACAAAGTTAGAAAATATAAACAAGCAAAAATTGAAAAACAAATGCATTCCCATCGCTTAGAATCTAAGACCCCAGTGCAGCACGTTGGTGCAGCTCCTTCTGCTCCTTCCCTGTGTGTGTCGTACTTATAGTTAATAAATGAGATCATGGTGTTTTGTAATGTGTTTTCTTGTTGTTCACAATCTGCAGCTTTCCATTGCAGTACATTTTGTCTCGTCAATATGCAGACGATATTCAAATTTCCCCAAATGACCCAATAATGTCCTCTACAGGTGGTTTGTCTTCAAGACAGAGAGACAGAGAGAGAGAGAGAACAGGCAAAACCAAACCTCACTCATCACGATTTGAAACAGCTATTTAAACAATTCCTGTTTTGAAAATGGGTAATTAAAGGGGAAGAATCAAGCAGTTATGCTGCCTTTCCATTAGGAACTGAATTTTAGGGTAACTCCAGTTAATGAAAGAAAACCCTACTTCGCCTGTGCACCCTTAGAGTCTTATTCCAATCTGAATCTCTAGCATACAGTAGGCGCTCAAAACATGTGTATTGATTAGGAACAAATGCTGACCACTTGGTAGCAATAGCCAGGAATAACTTACTTCCTGAGTGGTGGCCTTGGAAAAGCAAACCTGTTATGGCAAATTCATTCTGTAAAGAAGCAAACTGTCCACTTCCTATCTGGCCTACAACTAAGAAGAATTCATGTTTAAGTATTAGGTTTTCTGCGTCTTCAGACTACAGCATTTGAGGCAGTCTATAGTTGGTAAAGTAGAGGGTCAACAAAAACCAGCAAAACCTTCAATGAGATAGATTGACACGTTAGCCTCAATGATGGACTCAAACATAGCAATGATCATAAATATGAAGGGGTGGATTACCCGGTAAGCAAGGTAAGCATGGGCTTACTTGTACTTACTTATTAATCTGTTGTGACCAATTTCATATGGGTTTCACCACATCTTTCATACGTGGGTCACTATAGATTAATAAGTAAGCACAAGTAAACCTGTGCTTACCTTGCTTACTGGGTAACCTGTCCCTGTCAAGGATTGTAAATTTGAAAACAGGCTTTGATTCTGTAGGAAGGTGCTGTGGGGTTGGGAGAGAGACAGATGCCAGCCATACCTAGAAGTGGAATCTTTGATGTGGTGAAAAAACGTGACATTGTTCACTACAGATGAACTGGTAAGCAAGGTAGGTAAGCACCGCGCTTCCCTTGCCTATTGGATGATCTGTTCCTGTGAAGATGGCACATGACTGGACAACATTTTCTTTTGTTTTACGTGAGGTCACCATGAGTCAGAGCTGGCTGGACAGCAACAAACAACAACAGCAACAACAACGAGTCAGAACTGCTGCCTGTAAGGAACATGAAATTTCCTACATGAAATTTATCAGAAGGGTTTTGGGCAGCTCACAGAAAGATTGGAAACCAGAAGCCAACAGAAGGGACAGTCTGCTCATTAGGCCCCAGTCGCTGGACACCCTGCCCTCAGCCATGGCTAACCACTCCCATGACACATGCCAGGGGGCCTTGGTACTGCCATGTCCCCTTTGATGTCAGGAAGTCCTGCTTCTCCAGACACAACTGTAAGCTCATGAACTCAAACGCAAGCTTGTCTCCACCTTCTCGATGCTCTGCCTGGGGTCAGACAGCAAAGCTTGGCACAGGGAGAGCGCCATCTCCTTTGTTGACTTGAAACTGGATGTCAGGCTGGATATAAAAGGTAATTTATAGTAGTAAACACACCTTCAGGTCATCTTTCACAGTTCCTCTTGAACCATTTAAGTAGACGGCCTTACCTGTAAGGTGCACGAGATCAGAGGGACGCCAGTGACAGAGAAGAAAGCAGGGTGTATTATTCCACTGACCTGGGTTTGCATCGCAGTGCACATGTAAACTGTGTGGGTGACCCTGGGCAAACTGTTTCCCTTCCCCAAGTCTCAGCTTCCTCACCAGTAAAAGGAGGATCGGCACATAGCTGTCCCCATGGGTTTGCATGAGCACCAGTGCCTGGCATTTGTGACCGAGTGCTTAGTAAAACAAACGTGTCTGTATTTAACAGAGAGAAGGAAAGAGTGATTTAAAATCAACACTGACTTAGCAACTGCTGCCTTTTAAGGGAAGGGGCACAGGATGGCAGCGATAGCCTCATCCGTAGACACATAAATCTCTATAGTGCTTCCTTCTACTCACTTCCAGGGCTAGAGGTGGGGGAGGAACAACTGGAATGTCAGAGCCTCTGCCTGTTCTTCTGAGCTGCTCAAGACCCACAGTGGGTGGTTCTTGGTTTTGTTTAGAGGACCCCTCATGTGTCTCTACTTGCATATGTGCCTGGGGCCAAGAAGAGGTTAGAGAGTTGTGTTACTGCCCCTGATAAAGAGTTAGTAGGAAGAAAGTTGTTCTGGCAATCATCTTCCAAAAATTAGCCAATGAACCCCTATGGCTCACACCGGAACACTGTCTGACATGGCTGGAAGATGAGCCTCCCTTCCTCCCAGGTTGGAAAGCACTACGCAATAGGCGCAACAGTGGACGCTAACACACCAATGTTCATGAAGCTGCTGCAGGACCAGGCAACATTTCGTTGTTGTGAGTTAGAGCCGACTTGATGGCAGCTAACAACAACAGAAGTTGGCGAGAGAGGGGATACGCAATGGTGAGGGGTTTTTCACCTGCAGTAGAAATTCGTCTAAGCCAGGTAGCCAAAAGCCTCAGGAGAACAGGAAAATCTGAGGTCGTATGTGCTGCTGTGATGTAAACCTCCCCATCCAAACCTCCAGTGAAGTCTGCTCCTCACATAGGTGCTTTGTGTGAGGAAATCAAGGGAAATCAAGGGAAAAGGTGCTACGTTTTGTGTCAGAACAGAGCAGGGAACAGAAAAACACCATTGGAAGTGGTATACAAGCAAGGACCAAATTTGCTGGAGGTGAGCCTGGAGGTGACCCCAGGGATTTGCAGAATGCCAGTGGGAGGGCATTGGCTTCCCACAGGATGAGAGGGGAGGATTCAAGCCAGTTGTATTTAAATCTCAAAGACGGGGTGACCTCAGACAGTAGTATCTAGGTTACACGTACTTGATTGTGAAGCCACAACGTAAAAGAAGTCGAAGAAGGGACAGAATTGATGATTGCATCTGGAAAAAGGGAATATTTCATATTTTTTAACATTTAAAAGAAATCAAACTGCATAGGAGAACATAGCGGTCATCAGGGCTGTTTGCGAATGTTCTGATTCCCCTCCTTCCAGGCACACGGTAAGATTGCACCTCCCTGCCCATGAAAAGTGAGTGGAAATGTGTCCCAGGCCACAACTGTAAGAGTCAGTGCACACTTTCCTGCCTGCTCCCCCCCCACCCCCCCACCCCCCGCCCTTTTCCCTCTGCCTTGGTGGCTGGCAATGATTCAGCAAGTCACCCTGGGTCTTCGGTGAGGACAGCAATGTTGTTTTCGTGTGCCATCGAGTTGATTCTGACTCATAGCAACCCCATGTGACAGTAGGTCTGCCCATAATCTGTAATCTTTACAGAAGCCAATTGCCAAGTCTTTATCCTGCAGGGGCGCTGGAGGAATTTGAACCAAGCGGCTTGTGGGGTTGATAGGTTTGTGAGCAGGAACAGAGCATGTGAGGCCCAGCCTCTCTCTTTGGGATCCCCAAAGTATTTACATATACACTTGGTGTACAACTGTCTGTTTGCATTCCTGCTTGCAATTCTTTTGAGTCTCAAGTGAAATACCACTTCCTCAGAGAACATTTCCTTGTACCCCCAATCTTAGTTACATTTTTCCTCTGTACTAAGGTGGCGCAGTGGCTAAGAGCTACGGCTGCTAACCAAAAGGTCGGCAGTTCCAGTCCACCAGCCACTCCTTGGAAACCCTATGGGGCAGTTCTACTCCGTCTTATAAGGCTGCTACGAATCAGAATTGACTCGATGGAACAGGTTTGGTTTTTTTGTTTGTTTGTTTAAGCTTTCTTATAGCATACTATATTTTCTCCCCTTATTATACATAATGTAATTTGTAATTTAACTTTATTTTCACAATTACTTGTTAAAAATACATCTCCTAGTGTAAACTGTTGCTCCGTGAGGGCAAATCCTTGTTTTTTCATTACTGCATATGCCAGCACCAAACATAATACCTGGCATATAGTAGGTGCTCAATAAATGTATTATCATTTATTGAACAAGTATACATTCTGTTAAAGGAAAATTATTCAACTATTAAAATTTTTGTGTTTGAAGGATTTTCAACGGCATGACCAGATGCTCACCCTATACCTGTAGCTGTACGATTATAATCTAAATCGTATGAGTGAATGTGAATGTATTCATGCAAAAACCCTCAGAGGAAACACGCCCAAGTGTTAACAATGTTTTTTTTTTTTTTATCTCTATGTGGAGGCATTAACATTTATTGTTATTTTTTTTCCTATATTTTACATATTTCTTCCAATGATCACATATTACTTTTATAATCAGAAAAAAACAAAGTTTTTAAAAAGAGAGAGATTAGTGCTTAATTGTGCTTCTCTTCATGACGTAATGAGAAGATTCTAAAGAACATCAGAGATCAGAACAAAGCCTGGGCAGCTGCCCAGAGCATTCTATGTTGGAAATAGCTTCTCCTGGGTTCCTCTGTTCTCAGGGCTCCCTAGGGTCTGTTCCCTGCCTGCAGGGAGGGTGTCTGACAAATACAACGGAGGCCGGGGTCAAGGGGAAGGAGCAGTCCCTGGAGGTTGGGCTGCTGGGAGGATCCACAGCACAATGAGAACAGATGTTAGGTGGATAGTTCAGGCCAAGGCCCTCTTGATGGGTGGACCAGGTGAGCAGCTTGAACAAACGCTTAAGGTGGGACTGCACTTGAGGATTTGTCTCTCTGGAGAAGAGACCAGTGGGCACCTTGATTGGCTATTTGGATTTCACAGGCCCGAAGTTTTCCAGCTGAACTCCTTGGAGCCCAGGGTTCAATAGAGTTGCCTCTTGGGAGGGCAAGAAGGACAAGGGGGAAGCTAGAAGGAACTCCCTAACCTCCATGTCCCATACTCGGACTTTTACCAAAGCAGATCCTCTATTACGGGAGCAGTGGTGGTTCAGTGTTAAAATTCTTGCCTTCCATGTGGGAGGCTTCAGTTCGATTCCTGAGCTATGCTCCTCAAGTACAGCCACTACCCTTCTGTCAGTAGGGGCTTGGGTGCTGCTATGAACAGGTTTCAGTGGAGCTTCCAGACTAAGACAGACTAGGAAGAAAGGGTTGGTGATCTATTTCTGAAAATCAGCCAATGAGAACTTTATGGGTCACAATGAGCCCATCTGCGAATGATCAAGGGGATGGCCCGGGCAGCATTTCCTTCCATTGTGCATGGGGTCACCATGAGTAGGAGCTGACTTGCTGGCAGCTAACAACAACAACAACAGACCCTGTATTATCTATGAGAGTCCATTAGAAGCAACGGGTTCTATTGCTTAAAAAAAAAAGTTTTAAAACCAAAGATGATAATGGGAAAGGAGAACCACTGAAAACGCTTGAGGAGGGGAACAAACTGTTGAGCATGAAGGTGCTATGGTCACAATGTCCAGTGGGCCAAGTTGCAAGATGGGCAGTTCAGTGAAGAGAGACTGGCGGGCAGGAGACTGTTGCAAAAGGTGGAATAATGTAATACTGTTACTAGTACTTCTTGTTGTTATGTGGTGCCTTCGAGTTGGTTCCAACTCCTAGCTATCCTATAGGGTTTCCAAGGAGTGGCTGGTAGATTCGAACTGCTGACCTTTGTTTAGCCGCCGAGCTCTCAACCATTGCGCCACCAGGGATCTGATAATAATACCAGTACTAATAACAATATTTGTTGTCTTAAGTGCTTTACTTGTATTAATTCATTCTTCCCCACAACACTACGAGGTAAGTGCCATTATTAGCCCCATTTATAGCCGAGGGAACTGTAGCACAGAGGTGTTAAGTAACTTACCCAAAGTCACACAGCTAGAAAGAAAAGCCAGGCTGTGAGCCTTGCCCTGAGGGAGGCTGAGGAATCAAAGGTCCATATGGCTGAAGACACTGACACACTCTTCATTCCCTCTATCCACTGTCACCTCATTTCTTGACTTTTTTTTTTTTTTTTGCCTTACTCCTGTTTATTTACTTGTTTGTTTATTTTTATTGTGGTAAAAAATACATAAGAAAACACAGTCCATCTCAACAACTTCTACACATTCACTTCTGGAACTTTCATCCATGTCTAATGTGTCCAGGCTATTAGTCAGACTAACAAGCTCCCAGGGCCTGAGGACAGATGGGATGTGTGTGTGGTGGGGGAGGAAAGTCAAAAGTCATGCTGAAACATGGAGTTGAAAATCCTGGGAGGCTCACACATAGATGGAGTCAGGTAAATCAGGAGGAGGGGTGCTGGGTGGAGTGGGGAAAATGCTGCGTCCACTTTGGAACGATGAAGGTGCCCAGGCCAGGGTACATATACTATCTACTACTACCCATTGCTGTCGAGTCGATTCCGACTCAGAACGACCCTATAGGCACATATAGCTGGAATCAATGACTGCAACAACATAGGCTAGGATTTCAGAGTAGGGCTTCTGGAAGCTTTAGCACAAGTTAGCATCACCTGGTTGCATGCTAAAACACAGGTACCTGGGCCTCATACCTAGAGCGTCTCAGAATTTGTGTTAATAATAAGTTCCTGAATAATTTGCATTTCTAACTAGCTCCCAGATGATGTCGATGCTGCTGGTCCACAGGCCACACTTTGAATAGCACTGTTTTAGAGCATCTCTCAGCCTGCAAAGCACTTCCACACGTACAATATCATGTTTTCTTCTAAAACGCTGCTATACTTTTGTGACATTAGCGTTCTGAGAGATACACATGAAAAGCTCATTTCCTGTTGTTTCTATCTCATTCCCTTCGCTTCAGTCATCAAAACTGCTGGTTTGCTCTTGTACACAAGTGTTTCGGCACAAGTTGCTCCTACTCTTTGCAGGAGAAAGATGTGGCAGTCTGGTTCCCTTAAAGATTTACAGCATTGCAAACCCTATGGGACTGTTCTGCTCTGTCCTATAGGGTCACTGTAAGCTGGAAGCGACTGGACGGCAGTGGGATTTGTGGCTCCGACTGTTGCCGCGGTTCTGTGCTCCCCTGGCACTTCCCACCTCCCTGTGCTATGTACTCAGCACACAGTGTCAGTTGCCACTGAGTTGATTCCTACTCATGGTGACCCCATGTGTGTCAAAGTAGAACTGTGCTACGTAGGATTTTCAATGGCTGATTTTCGGAAGTAGATTGCCAGGGCTTTCTTCTGATGTATCTCTGGGTGGACTTGAACCTCCAGTCTTTCAGTTAGTAGCAGAATGTGTTAACGGCTAGCTCTACCCAGGGACTCCCAGCACAGAGTACTACATCATTAATTACTTATCTTTGTATCACATGGTGCCTGGCATAGAACCCAAAACCAAACCCACTGCTGTCGAGTTGGTTCTGACTCATAGAAACCCTTCAGGACAGAATAGAACTGACCCATGGGTTTTCTGAGGGGTGGCTGGTGAATTCAAACTGCCAACCTTTAGATTAGCAGCTGAACACTTAACCACTGTGCCACCAGGGCTCCCTGGCATATAAAACCCAGAATCCAGTGCCGTCGAGTAGGTGCTTAATAAATAGCCGATGTATTTAATGAATGAATAAAGTAATTTCTCCCTCCTTAGAACTACCATAACCAGTATCTGTTTCATTCTTAATCCCACACTCCAATCTCTAGAACAGGCATGGACATGTGTCTCATCCTAGATGCCAACTTTTATCAGTTACTGTGCAGAAGGATTTTGAGGCCACATCTGGGCTCAGCAGAAAAGAGCAAGTGATTGATATTGTCTGTCACAGACAAGGGTGTGGGGAGTGGAGGTAATAGAGCCGTATACATGTGACTCCTGCTGTAGAGTGAGTTTACTCTCCTCCCCACTTGTTCTCACCAGGAGTGGCATCTTTGGAGGAAAGAGCAAACCAAAATACCAAACTCGTTGCCATCAAGTCAATTTTGACTCATAGCGACCATATAGGACAAAGTGCCCCATACAGTTTCTGAAGAGCACCTGGTGGATTTGAACTGCCGACCTTTTGGTTAGCAGCCATAGCTCTTAACCACTCTACCACCAGGGTTTCCTTTGTTTCTCCTCTTTGGAAAACCTTTTTGGGGTGCTACTGTTCCTTGGAACTCCAGATAGATAGTGTAGTGAGGTGACTTGGCCTCATCCTACCTTGTGGACAGCATTCTATTCTCTCTTGCTCTGTTTGTTAGGATCAGGGAGGCCAGGAGAAAGTGGATAGTGGTCATTGCTCACACATAGAACAGCCGTATTCACTGAGGTGAGACTTGAAGAGGCTAAGAGTATTGGTGAGGATGTGGGAAACTGGAATCCTTATCCATTGGTGGTGGGAATGTGTCTTAGGCTGGGTTCTCTAGAGAAGCAAAACCAGTAAAGGGTATAAATATGTATATATAGAGAGAGATTTATATCAAGGAAATGGCTCACGTGATTATAGAGGCTGGAATGTCCCAAGTCTGTGAATCAGGATAGAGGCTTCTTTTGATTCACGTAGCTGCAGGGGCTGGTGAACCCAAGCCCAGCAAGTCAGAGAGCAGGGCTCTTGCTCACAGGCTGTGAAAATAGATGAATCCCCAAATCAGCAGATAAGCTGATAGCTCAAATCCCAAGAACCAGAGGCCAGATGAACAGGAGACAGCCACAGGATCCAGAAAGAACAAAAAAAGTCTGCTTATATTAGGATGCAGGCCATACCCTTAGGGAAACTCCCTTTCAACTGATTGGCTACTCACAGCAGATTCAATCATGGCAGTGATCACATATAAACACTGAGGATCATGGCCCAGCCAAGGTGACATACAATCTTAACCATCACGAAATGCAAAATGGTACAGCTGTTCTGAAAAACAGTGTGGCGGTTCCTCAAAAAGTTAAATATAGGACTACCATATGACCCAACAATTCTACTCCTAGGTATATACCCAAGAGACTTATAAGCAGTAATGCAAACAGGCTCAAGTACACCAATGTTCACTGCATCACTATTCACAATAGCGAAAAGGTGGAAGCAACGAAAATGTCCGCCATCAATGAAAGAATGGGTAAACAAAACGTCATGCACACATACAATGGAATACTACTCGGCCATAAAGAGAAATGAAGTCCTGATACATGCCACAGCATGGATGAACCCTGAAAACATGCTGAGGAACATAAATCGATCACAGAAGGACAAATATTGTATGCTCTCACTTATATGACAAAAAAGGGACTTATATGACAAAAAAGGGGGGCAGGGGCTAAGAGTAAGGGTCCCAGCTATTAATAAAGCGAGCACTTTCTGCAGGGAAACTACCCCCGGGGAATCTGTTGCAGTGATAGACAATAAGACGGGTTTGAAGGACCTGGGAATCCTGAGCCTGATCTTAGCTTACCTCAGTTAACACGTCTCACTTACAGGTTGGATGAATGTCAGTGAAGAAATATGTTTCTTAAAAGAAGTAAGCCAATTGTAAGCTGACTATGCCCCAAAGTTTCTACATAGAAACACAGAAACCCCAAAGTAACAACAGCAAATCAGTGTAGGAACCTCCTACATGCTCCTAGCAAACACTTATGCCCTCGTGAAGAATGGTGGTGCCCAGTGCCTTCTGAGGGGCTTTGAGAAGGGGGTAGTGTGGAGCTGGGATAATCATGGAGGGCTCTCTGGAGAGAATGCTCTCAGCAAAGGAAGATCTTGGCCTTTGGGAGAGATGTTAAGGCACCAAAACTGATTCTCCTCAAATGGAAATCAGGTTGGCTGAGGGAATTTAGGGTGTATGGCTTCAGTGCGATGTGACTAGTGTATAACCCAAGCTTCTTTCTGTTGCTTGAACTTCCCAGGTTAGAGAGGCCAAATTGGATATGCTGGCCCTATGCAGAGTTAACAGCTCTTGGCACATTTTTGGACCAGGGGCAGTTTCCAAATAAAGATCTGCATATCCTGACTGGATGTCAAATGGAATTGGAGACTTTGAGTTCAGCCTGTTCCCCACCAGAGTTACCACATACAGAGAATGCTCTGGGACCAGAGGGAATACCAGTGGGTCAGGGAAGGACCAGGGGAGCAGAGTGGTGAACAGTACAAACATGGCTGCTGGGTTGGACTGGTGGGGGCTCCAGGGAATTCAACTTCCTCTGAGGGTGTTTTTAACTAAATAAGTTTGCTTTTCCTTTGTAGGCCTCAGTTAAGTTTTTAAGTTGATTGGTTATTTTTCTAGATAAAAGATTTCCTACATGTTGCCCAAGTGGATACTTTCTTAAAATCCAGTGGTAGGGGCAGCTGAGGTACCCAGAAGAAATTTAAGAAAGGAACTTTCCTTCTAGCCTCTAGACTATGTAATATGGGAAATGTCTTCTTGGGCTCAGACTTGAGGTCTCTACAACCTTGCTCTCACTTTACAAATGCCCCACCCAACTCTCCAGACATGCTGCCTGCATGGGTCCTTTGGCAAGGACTTCTCCCATTCTTCCTGATCCTGCTTCTTCTCCAGCCTAGATTAGTTCTGGGTCATATGTAAGGCAACATCTGGGAGACTCTCGTTATATCTTTGTTGTTAACTCTTCAAATACATGTTTGATGTTAAGGGACACAGGCCAGTAAGACAATCTCATTCAAATCCATACCATCTTAAGGGTCATTGTGGACCTTTAGGGTTGCACCTGGGTGGAGGTGATGTGTGAGTTGTCCTCAGGCAAAGTGTTAATAAAGAACATTTCATAAATATAAAAAAGAGTGTTCAGTCTAGGGAATTTGTCAAAGGGAATAGCGATTTGTCACTTAGGCTCCTGAAAGGGAGTGATACAGACAGTAGCATTCTATGACATCAGTCCTGTGGTCAAATAAAGGAGCCCTGGTGGCACAATGGTTAAGCACTCAGCTGCCACTGAAAGGCTGGCTGTTGGAACTTACCCAGCAGTTCTGAGGGAGAAAGACCCAGTGATTTGCTCCCATAAAGATTACAGCCTCGAAAACCCTATAGGGCAGTCCTACTCTGTCACACGGTATCACTATGAGTCAGCATCAACTTGATGGCACCTAACAACAATGACAACAATGGTCAAGTAAGTTTGGGAAATTCGACACACCATGCCCCCTCTTGGGAACCACAGAATAGATCTATCAAAGGCTCCAAGATTTCCTATAGTAGGGGACATATCTCCATTTGACAATTTGACTGGCTTTGTTGTTTTTGTCTTAATTACTTAAGTAGACTGAAAGCTTCTTGAGAGAAAGAGTTTTGAATTAGAACAAATGCATATCAACATTAAGCCCACACTCGGAAAATTCTGAGAGCTCAATCCCCACAGTCTATAACCTCCTTGAAGTGTCCAAGATGCCCTCCTTTCCCACACAGGTCCCCTGGTGGGTTGAATCCCAAGACAGAGCCCTAATTCTAGCCTCCCCTGGCCTCCTCCAGTTGATGTAAGAATGGGCAGCCTGGCCCTCCTTTTCAGGTCTGCAGAAGTTTGAAAGAAAAGCTATTTCAAGAAAGAGGCCAGTCAGGGTGCCAAAAGAAGATGTGTTACCATGGTGACAAGATAAGTCTCTGTCACTTTGAAAACTAATGGCATTTTTTTTCCCTATAAGAAAAAATTCACTCAGTGGATAGAGAATTTGGCTGTGACTGAGACTTTTGTTATCTACATTCCTTTATCCCCGTGGTTGTTGGTCCACGTGTTAGATAATGCTGAATGTTTCTTTGGGAGGGTGCTTCACCAAGTAAACAGGGCTGGGAGATGGGAGACCTGGAACTACCACGGCCCTGATTTAACTCTGTGGCCTCAGGCAAGCTGCAAGGTTTTCTCTAGGCCTCAGTTTCACCATTCACTAAATGCATAGCTAAAAATTTGGAGCAGGAATTTTGACACACTCACTAAAAATATTGTGTCAGTCAGCCGGTTTTTCTGGGCAGAAATTATCAAACTGATTCTAAGATGTATATGGAAATACAAAGGGCCTAGAATACCCAAAGCAATATTGAAAGAGTACAAAGTGGAAGACTCAAGATGAATTATTACACAACCATAACGTTTAATGCACTTAACTGCTAACTGAAAGGTTGGAGGTTTGAGACCACCCAGGGGTGCCTCAGAAGAAAGGTCCGGCATACTTATGTTCACTGCAGCATTATTCACAATAGCAAAAGGATGGAAACAATTTACGTGCCCAACAACAGACTAAAGGATAAACAAAATGAGGTGCACACACACAATGGAATACTACACAGCCATAAAGAAGAATGGTGAGTCCTCAAAACATAACATGGATGCATCTGGAGGATGTTCTGCTGAGTGAAATAAGTCAATCATGAAAGGACAAATGTTGTATGATTGGACTTTTATAAGAAAACAAGAATAGATATACATACAGAGACCAGTGCTCATTGGTGGTTGCCAGGAATGGGGGGTGGTAAAGGGAGAGCATTGTTGAGATAGTAGACACTTGTTATTTTTGGTGATGGGAAAGGTAGCTTCAAATGTGGGTCTTTGCACACAGCTTGACCACAATAAATGATGTCACTAAGAAGTGCACAAGAGAAAAAACCTTTTCGGTAAAGGATATGACAAATATAGTTTTGCAACAACACCAGCAACAACCAAGAACAACCAAAAAATATGTGTGTGGGTACACAAATATGTATATAGGCGTATATGTGCATGGGATGCCAGAGATCACATGCTAGAATTTTGTAAGACCAATGACTTATTCACTGGAAATGCCTTTTTCAACAACATAAATAGTGACAATACATATGGACCTCATTGGATGGAATACAAAGGAATCAAACTGATCTGTGGAAAGAGACAGTGGAGAAACTAAATTTCGTCAGTCAGAACAAGGCCAGGGGCTGACTGTGGGACAGACTATTAGTTGCTCATATGCAAGTTCAAGGTGAAGCTGAAGAAAATTAAAACAAGTCCATGAGAGCCAAAGTACAACCTGGAATATATCCCACCTGAATTTAGAGACCATCTCAGGAATAGATTTGATGCATTGAACACTATTGACGGAAGACCAGATGAGTGTGGGATGACATCAAGGATACACTACATGAAGAAAGTCATTAAAAAGACAGGAAAGAAAAAAGAGACCAAAATGGATGTCAGAAGAAACTCTGAAATTGTTTTTGTACATAGAGTAGCTAAACCAAATGGAAGCAATGATGAAGTAAAAGAGCTGAACAGAAGATTTCAAAGGGCAGTTGGAGAAGACAAAGTGAAGTACTATAATAAAATGTGCAAAGACCTGGAGTTAGAAAACTAAAAGGGAAACTGTCAGCTTTTCTCAAGCTGAAAGAACCTATGAAAAATTCAAGACCCGAGTTGCAAAATTGAAGGATTCAATGGGCAAAATGCTGAAGAACACAGGAAGCATCAAAAGATGGAAGGAATACGCAGAGTCACCGTACCAAAAAGAATTGGCTGATGGCGTTCAGTCATTTCAGGAGGTAGCACATGATCAAGAACTCAGGATAATGGAAGAAGAAGTCCAAGCTGCACTGAAGGCACTGGCGAAAAACAAGTCTCCAGGAACTGACAGAATACCAACTGAGATGTTTCAACGAATGAATGCATGCTGGAAGTGCTCACTTTTCCATGCCAAAAAATTTAGAAGACAGCTACCTGGCCAACTGACTGGAAGAGATTGATATTTGTGCCCATTCCAAACAAAGGTGATCCAACAGAATGTGGAAATTATTGCACAATATCATTAATATCACACACAAGTAAAATTCTTCTGAAGATCATTAAAAAATGGTTGCATCTTTACATTGACAGAGAGCTGCTGGAAATTCAAGCCAGATTCAGAAGAGGACAAGGAATGAAGGATATCATTGCTGATGTCAGACAGATCTTGGCTGAAAGCAGAGGATACCAGAAAGATGTTTGCCTGTGTTTTATTGACTATGCAAAGACATTCGACCATGTGGGTCATAATAAATTATAGGTAACACTGTGAAGAAAAGGAATTCCGGAGCACTTAATTGTACATAGGCCAAGAGGCAGTTGTTTGAACAGAACAAGGGGATACTGCGTGGTTTAAAGTCAGAAAAGGCGTGCATCAGAGTTGTATCCTTCCACCATATTTATTCAGTCTGTATGCTGATTGTAAGCTGGAAAAGAATGAGACAACAGGATAGGAGGAAGACTCATTAACAATCTGTGATATGCAGATGGCACAACCTTGCTGGAAGTGAAGAAGGCGCGAAGCAATGACCACAGCCTTCAGTATGGATTATACCTCAACTGAAAGAAAACAAAAATCCTCACAACTGGACTAATAAGCAACATCATGATAAACAGAGAAAATATTGAAATTGTCAGGGATTTCATTGTACTTGGATCCACAATCAACACCCATGGAAGCAGCAGTCAAGAAATCAAATGACGTATTACACGGGCAAAGCTGCTGCAAAAGACCTCTTTAAAGTGTTAAAAAGCTAAGGTGTCACTTTGGGGACTAATGTGCATCCAACCAAAGCCGTGATATTTTCCATCCCCTCATATGCATGTGAAAGGTGGACAATGACTAAGGAAGACCTAAGAGGAACTGAAGCCTTTGCATTGTGCTGTTAGTGAAGAATATTGAACATATCAAGGACTTCCAGAAGAAGGGACAAATTTGTCTTGGAAGAAATACAGCCAGAATGCTCCTGAGAAGCGAGGATAGTAAAACTTTGTCTTGTGTACTTTGGACATGTTATCAGGGGGGACCAGTCCCTGGAGAAGGACACCATGTTGGGTAAAGTACAGGATCAGCGAAAAAGAGGAAGACCCTCAATGGGATGGATTGACACAGTAGCTGCAACAATGGGCTCAAACATGAAAACAATTGTGAGGATGACATAGGACCAGGCAGTGTTTCATTCTGTTGTACATGGGTTGCTATGGGTCAGAACCGACTTGATGGCACTTGGTAACAACAGCAATGCACAATTTTTTTTTTCCCTGCAAGGAATCATAATAAATTGCTAATGGGGATAGGAATATGGGACAAGGAAGTGTTTACTTTTCATTTTGTAAATTCATGTATTACTTGAGCTTTCTTAACTTATGCAAGTAATTCTTTTATTTATTATTTTTTAAATGTCAACAGGAGTTAACTGAATAGAGAGATTAGAGGCCAGTTTTTATTTTCTCCTTTGCACTTCTGTCTACTGAGAAATACTAATGAAAATAGAATACAAGAAATAGATCCAAAGAATATGAACTACATAAAAAGATTTTGAATTTTAACATACAGGTCCCTGGTCCTAAAACTTCTAGCCTTCAGCTCCGAGAAGTTAGTATAGCTTTGGTGCTACCTTGCCCAGCCTCCTTCTTCCTACGTTCCAGGCCTATCTCTCACGTTTGTGACTCTCACCTAAACTTCCATTTCCAAAGAGTTAAGTATGAAAACCCCAACAAGCAAGAAAGTCCTGGGGGTGGGAAGGGGGGTAGCAGTTTCTCAGTAACACAATTCTCCTGTTTGAGGATCTGAGCACGTTCTTATAGTCTGCTCAGCTGCCCAGCTGCTAGCTGATTTGCAGTGGACATCCAGCTCATGCTCTGGCTTCGGGGCCCTCGCTGTCGCAGAAAAAAACTTAGTTCACAGACAGGAAGGAGGGTCATTCTGCTTCCTGTCTGCTATAACCACAATGACCCTGGACTCAGCTTTATGAATTTTAGCCCAGGAAAAGTACAATTTCTGTGTTAATTACAAAGACTGGACAGAAGGAAGGGTGAAGGAAAAGAAAATAAAAAGTGACAAATAGCTAGAGGAAGTAAAGGAAGGATAAAGAGAGAGAGTGAGGGAGTGGGAGGAAGAAAAATCCTGGAAAAAAATAACAGGAAAGAGCGAAAAGTCAGGAAGCAGGAAAGCAAAAGACCACAGAGGAGAGAGTAAGAGAGAAGAGCGACAGGGAAGAAAGGAGAAGGTGAGAAGAAGAAAGAGAAAGGGGAAAAGAAGGAGAGTTTTATCCAAGAGGCTATAAAACTTTCATAGACAATAAGTGTCTCCCATAAACAAGATTAAGATTAGTTAAATTAATCGGAATTCAAACATGTGGATTGTATTTCCCTTCAAAACCACGAGTTTCTAAAAGAAACAAGCCAGGCCCTGGGGGCAAAACACAAAGCAGGGTTTTTCCAAACTCATCATTTGAAAAGAAAACAAAAACAAGTATTTGGGCTTAGAGGACTTTAACATGCTTTTAAATTCAGGTACTTCTATGTTCTTCTCAGACCACAAACACCTCCGCTCTCTAACCCCTACTTCTGATGATTCGAAGAGATACAGCTTCTGAGAGAATAAAATCTGTGTCATTTGGAAAAGGCCGAAAGCCAAACCTACTGCCATCGAGTCGATTCCTACTCAGCAATCCTATAGGACAGAGCAGAACTGCCCCATGTGGCCTCAATGGCGGATTTGAACTGCCAACCTTTTGATAAACAGCCGAACTCTTAACCACTGTGCCACCAGGGCTCCTTGGGAAAAGAAACAGGGGGAAAATGAGAGTCTGGACATGACTTGGGTGTGAGGGGCTCATGACTCATTAGTCTGTGGACAGAGATGTTGGTCCTCCAGGGAGATTGAGAAACGTGGGTTTTACTCTTGGGAGACCAGGCCTGCTCTTATAAATAGAACAGCTTTGCACGGGCACTGGGGGACACGTCTGCCTTCACCCTTACATGCTAGCTTTCCCTGGACCCAGTGAGAATTTTCCTCCTGAATCAGGTATCCCAAAGACACCAGGGAGAGAGGTAGTGGGGAGGTGCTCACTTTCTATCACTCTTTGAGTTGCCTGCCCAGCTATTTCATGCTGCTTCTAACCTTTTTTTTTTTTTTTTTCTTTTCTAACCTGTTGTTACTAGCTGCCATTGAGTTGGCTGTGACTTGTGGCTACTCCAAGCACGATGGAACGAAGCACTGCCCAGTCCTGCGCCACCCTCATGATCAGCTGAGAATCAGACTGTTGTGATCTATAAGTTTTCACTGAGACCTTTCTTCCTTGTCCATGTTACCCTGGAAGCTCCGCTGAAACTTATTCAATATCATAGCAACACACAAGCTTCCACTGACTGACAGGTGGTGGCTACAAGTGAGATATATTGGCCAGAAATTGAACCTGGATCTTCCACACCGAAGGCAAGAATTCTAGCTGAACCACCATGCCTCTAACCTGATTATAAGCTGGCCAAAATTGCACCCAGACCTCTTATAGGAACTGGGTGATGAAGTGTGAATAACTCCATGTATCACCTACTGATTACATAGTTGTAGTTCAGAGCTTACTGTGAACCCGTGGAATAGCCCAGAGAAATTGCCTTTATGTGTTACAAGCCATGAGAAGGTAATTTCACTTACCTGGGCCCTACTTTTGCTGATATTCAACCCCACTGAAGCCTCAGGATTCAGATGCTGTATACAAAATGCCAAACCATCCGAAAAAGGTAAGAGTTTATGTAACCATCTGGATATTTCCAAAAGAAAACCATCAGTGATTTAATAGGAAGCCAAAGGGCAACTGTGATGTGCCTGCCACGACAGATGCTGCCATTGCTCTAACCAAGTTCCCTGGATGCATCCCCCTTAAGGATCTGCACACCCATCACCTGCTTGTGTGTGCCTGGGTCCTAGTGGCCTGAACCCCTGACTTTCTTCAAAGGACTGGCCAGATTCCTGGACCATGCTACCCAGACTTGCTGACTGCCTGAGGTGCCTGGGAGTTTCCATCTCTCTGTAGCTAAGGGTAGCATAGCGATTAAGTGTTTGGCTGCTAACCAAAAAGTCGGCAGCTCAAATCCACCAGCCACTCCCTGGAAACACTATGGGGCAGTTCTACTCTGTCCCATAGGGTTGCAATGAGTTGGAATTGACTCGAAGGCAACTGGTTTGGTTTTTTGGTAGGTAAGGGCTGATGGGGCAGGAGGCTGAAAGCCCTTGGCCTCAAGGGAAGACAAATCTGAGATGTGATCAGCACTCTAGATCAGGCTGAGGCTAGGGCAGCCCTGGAGATCACCCCCTTGCTTGGCTTCTTCTTCTTTTCGGTCCTGCTTCTCTACTCTCTTACTGTCTCCCCTGGGAGCGGTTCCTTCATAAATCACTTGCTCATGTGCCCCCATCTCAGGGAAACGTTTCTGGAGAACCCGACCTAGGACACCTGCCCTGAGCTAGGCACAATGGAAGAGGAAAAGAAACCCAAGCCTCTTCCTTCAGTGCTCCCTTAGGTGGACATAACCCACACGTAAAGCAATTAAGAAAAATGTTTCTTAAGCAGTAACAAATGCTAAGGCCCAATTATATTCCACCTATATCATCAATGGAGTGCCTGGGTGGTGTAAACCATTAATGCACTCGGCTGCTAACTGAAAGGTTGGTGGTTCAAGTCCACCCAGAGGCACCTCAAAAGAGAAGCTTGGTGATCCACTTCTGAAAAACCAGCCATGGTAAGCTCTATGGAGCACAGTTCTACCCTGACACGCATGGGGTTGCCATGAATCCACTCCATGACAACTGGTGGTGGTGGTGGGTATCATCGAACGCCTGTTGTCATGGATTGAATTACATCCCCCCCAAATGTGTGTATTAACTTGGTTAGGCCATAATTTCCGGTATTCTGTGGTTGTACTCCATTTTGTGATTGTAATTTTATGTTAAAGAGAATAAGGGTGGGATTGTAAAACCCTTACCAGGTCACATCCCTGATCCAATGTAAAAGCAGTTTCCCTGGGGTGTGGCCTGCACTGCCTTTTATCTCTTTTAAGTCCTTTGGACCTGAGATTCCTGCACTGAGATGCTCCCTGACCAAGGGAAGACTGATGACAAGGACCTTCCTCCAGAGCCAACACAGAGAGAAAGCCTTCCTTAGGAGCCAAGGCCCTGAATTTGGACTTCTAGCCTACTGGACTGTGAAAGAATAAACTTCTCTTTGTTAAAGCCATCCACTTGTGGTCGTTCTGTTACAGCAAAGCTAGCTGACTAAGACACCTGTCATGGTCGCAGCCCAGAGTAAGTACCCGTTAATGCTCATCAGAAGGAAGAATGAACAGAGAGGAAGGGACAAAGAGAGAAACAACTTCCCTAAGAGGTGGCTTCTGAGGAATGAGGAGAATTGAAGCATTTTGTGTGATGTTGGCAATAACATTGAACATGGACTTTATCCCTCCCTCATTTGTTCTAGAATTCTACTCAGAAACAGACTCAGGGGCTGAGAGAGAAACTTCCCCAGGGACCCATCTGCTCTTTTCAAGGCTGGCTCATCCAGGAACAGCCAGAATCTCCCAGCAGGATGCAAGCTGCCTGCCAGAGCTCTGTTTCTTGTGAATTATTTGTGTCCAGACCGGCTTTCACCCACTTTGATTATCAGCCTTTTCCCAAGATCTTGTGATTTAAATTATCTTTGGGAAATAAGGGCACAATATAGGTCTCACCGACAGGAGAATTCTTACCCAGGAAGGTGTAAAAAGTGTCCGAGTTCTCAGCTTCTGAGGAAATAACTCTATCT
Source organism: Elephas maximus indicus (assembly GCF_024166365.1). Taxonomy (NCBI): domain Eukaryota; kingdom Metazoa; phylum Chordata; class Mammalia; order Proboscidea; family Elephantidae; genus Elephas; species Elephas maximus. Next base: position 43,030,170 of record NC_064843.1, read on the forward strand.
TGCTTTCAATTTTCTGTGTCCTGGTTGATTCATTTGTTCTTTTATTTGGCAATCATTATGGAGCCTACTGTGTGCCAGGCAATGACGTTGTAACCTCCAGGAGCTTACCTCTAACAGAGGGACCAAAACCAGTTGCTGCGGAATTTACTGCGACTCATGGCGACTCCATGTATGTCAGAGCAGAACTGTGTCCCATAGGGTTTTTAATGGCTACTTTTGGGGAAGCAGATCACAAGACCTGTCTTCCAAGGTGTCTCTGGGTGGACTCAAACTTCTAATTTTTCTGTTAGCAGCTATTATGGATTGAATTATCCCCCCCCCCCATATGTGTTTGTAAATCCTAGCCTCTATCTATGCCTTTGGTTTTAATCCCATTAGGGAATGAGTTGTTTTTGTTATGTTAATGAGGCAGGACTAGTGTAGGATGTATCACCAGTCAATCGGGTCCGAGATATAAAAGAGGTTAAACAAGTGAGAAGCAGAGATGGGGGAAGAAAAATGCCGGGCCACGTGAAGATTGCCCGGGAGTAGAAGCTCAAAGAGACGAGGACCTTTCTTCAGAGCTGACAAAGAGAGGAAGCCTTCCCCTAGAGCCTGCACCCTGAATTTGGACTTCTAGCCTCCTAAACTGTGAGAAAACAAACTTCTGTTTGTTAAAGCCACCCACCTGTGATATTTATGTTATAGCAGCACTAGATAATTAAGATAGAATTTGGTACCGGAAGAGTGGGGTGCGGCTCTAATAAACCTGTTGCTGTTGAGTTGATTCCAACTCATAGTGACCCTATAGGACAGAGTAGAACTGCCCCATAGGGTTTCCAAGGAACAACAGGTAGATTTGAGCTGCTGACCTTTTGGTTAGCAGCCAAGCTCTTAACCACTGCACCACCAAGTCTCCGCTGCTCTAATACCAAGGAAAAGCCAAACCCGTTGCTGTTGAGTCAATTCCAGCTCATAGCGACCCTATAGAACTGAGTACAACTGCCCCATAGGGTTTCTAAGGAGCAACTGGTGGATTTGAATTGCCAACTTTTTAGTTAGCAGCCAAACTCTTAACCACTGAGGCACCAGGGCTCCTATAGACACCTAAAATGTGGAAGCGATTTTGGAATTGGGTAACAGGTAGAGGCTGCAAGAATTTTAAGGTGACTAATAGTAAAAGCAGAAACCCTGGTGGCATAGTGGTTAAGAGCTACAGCTGATAATCCAAAGGTCAGCAGTTGGAATTCACCAGGCACTCCTTGGACACCTTATGGGGGAGTTCTACTCTGTCCTATAGGGTCGCTATGAGTCAGAATTGACTTGAAGGCAATGGGTTAATAGTAAAAGCCTAAATTGCCTTGAAGGGACTGTTGGTAGAATTATTCTAGCGAGGGCTCAGAAGGAAGTGAGGGGAGCTATGGAGAAAATCACTATTGTCTTAGAGAATCCACATGGCACCAGCAGAAGAGTGTTGTTAGAAATGTTCATGTTAAAGTGCTTCTGGGGAGGCTTTAAAAGAAAATGATGAACATGGGATTGGACAATGGAGGAAAGGCGATGCTTTTTATGCAGTGGCAAAGAACTTGTCTGAATTATGTTCAAATGTTTGGTGGAAGGTAGAACTTTTAAGCGATGAACTTGGATATCTGGCTAATGAGATTTCTAAGCAAGATCTTAAAGAGCCCATGTGGTTTCTCCTTGCTGCTTTTAGTAAAATACAAGAGGAAAGAAACAGACTTAAAAATGAACTGTGCAAAATGAAAACACAACTGAAAGGTATGGAAAATTCTGTTGTACAAACTAAGGACACGTGTCCTAGAATGTTCACCAAGCATGTGGCTACACACTCTTTTGTTAAAGAGATTAAGCCTGTGGCTGATGGATCTAACCAACTACCAGAGCAGAAAACTCATCAGTTCAGACCGAAGTGGACAGAGAAAGAACAAAAGGAAAGAATGCTGTCTGCCTCTTGGAACTCTACAGGCAGGAAACAAGCCAAAGGAGCTACATCTGTTGTACTCCAAGAAAAGAAAAGGACCATCCCTGGAGAAGCTCAGAAAGCAGGAGAACTCTTGGAAGAAGCATGGGAAGCAGGGCCTTCTGGGTTTCAAAGGGTGGGACCACGGTCTCCTGGATCTCAAAGGGTGGGGCCAAAGACTCCTAGGTTTCAAAGAGTCAGATCTTCACCAACTCAGTTCCAGAGTGTGGGGCTGCTGTTAAGGTGTGCCACGGGGATGGGGCCACACTCAAAATGGGGGTGGGGCTGCCATGGCCAAGGGGCAGAAGAACAGGGCTGCCTGGGCCAAGGGGGTGGGGTTGCCAATTACCTGTACTAGGAGAATGGGGCTGCTTAAAGCCAAGAGAGCAGATTTGCCATTCCAGAGGGCCTGAAAAGTGGAGCTGAAGCCCAAAGCCGAGGGGCCTCCACCCAGAATCCAGAGGGTGTGGCCAAAACCCAGAATTTGGAGGGCAGGATCGTTGCCCAGGTGGTTCCAAAGAACAGAGGATTATTTTCGAGTCTTGAGAAGTAATGAAAATTGTTCTGCTGGGTTTTGGACTTGTTTGGTGCCTGTTATCCCTTCTTTCCCTCCAATTTCTCCCATCTGTAATGGAAATGTCTACTTTGTGCCTGTTCTACCATTGTACTTTGGAAACAGATAATTTGTATTCTAGATTTCACAGGTTCCCAAATGAAGAGGACTTTTCCCCAGGATGGAATATGTCTAAAGTCTCACCGGTATTTCATTTAGATGATTCAGAAGATGAGATTTTGGACTTGCAGTTGATTTAAGACTTTTGAGATAATGTGATGGGGTGAATGTGTTTTGCATGTGGTAAGGACATGAATTTTGGGGGGCCAAAGGGTAGAATGTTATGGATTGACTTATGATCCCCCAAAATATGTGTAGTAAATCCTAACCTCTATGCCTGTGGTTATAAACCCATTGGGGAATGAGTTGTCTTTATTATGTTAAGAAAGCAGCATTAGTGTAGGATGTATCTTGATTCAATCTCTTTCAAGATATAAAAGAGATTAAACAAGTGAGAAGCACAGATGGGGGAATAAAGATGCAAAGTCACATAAAGGTCACCTAGAGCAGAATCTCAAAGAGACAAGGACCTTCCCCTAGAGCTGACAAACAGAGAAAGCCTTCCCCTAGAGCCAGCACCCTGAATTTGGACTTCCAGTCTCCTGAACTGTAAGAAAATAAATTTCTGTTTGTTAAAGTCATCCACTTGTGGTATTTCTGTTATAGCGCACTAGATAACTAAGACAACACCAGGGACTCCTAATAAAGAGACACATAAAATTTTAATTCAGTGTGATGACCGCAATGATATAGGAGATGAAAAGGGGTCATGGGAGTACAGAGAGGGTACTCTAATTCACCACGTCCTACCACACTCAGTCACAGCCAACTGTTCTCCAAGAGTAAAGCCATGTGTGGATCAGTGGTTGAGGGCATTCTTTGTGTCTGCACTATTTCTTGCTGCACAGTTGACTGATTCTAGTCTACATCATGGCTCCCAAAGTAATCATTTACCATATGAAAAATTCTCTTCTCTCTTAACCTAGTTTTGAGGGTAAAGAGTATGAAATGTTATCTAAATTATCTTCCTAATGTGGATACCAGGAACTTGCAAGGTGCACATTTATGCTCTGTATATGCACTGTTGGTTAGATCTAAAAGAAAAACAAGATGTCAGCCAGCACACACACAGGTGATATAATTTCATCCCATGACATTGTGTGATACCCACGTGACACTTGGTAAAACTCATTCTACTCCCTATCTGAGCACCATCTCTATAAATTGGCATCTAGTTTTATAAGCTTCTTGGTAATTATGTGACCTTTAAAAAATTTTTTTTCATAAAGGATGCAATTTTGAATATTGCTTCTGTAGATTTGATCTCTTCTCTTTCTGGTTGGGAGTGGGGCAACCATTTAGTTTACCAGAGAGGTTACTGTACTGTGTTTGAAAAATCTTATGTTTAGATGCCTTCACGCCACTGTTTAGCCATGGTTTTGAGGAAGTCAAATTGATAGAAGCCAGTGATTAGATGCAGAGAGTGAGGAAGATGAGGGGCTCAGGGGTGACCTTCAGGCTTCTAATTTGTTGACGGGGTATGTGGATGTCTTGGTCATCTAGTGCTGCTATAACAGAAAAACCACAAGTGGATGGCTTTCGCAAAGACAGATTTATTCTCTCACAGTGTAGTAGGCTACAAGTCTAAATTCAGGGCATCAACTCCAAGGGAATGCTTTCTCTGCCACCTCTGGAGGAACGTTCTTGTCATCAATTTTCCCCTGGACTAGGTGCTTCTCTGCATAGGAACCCTGGGTCTGAAGGATGCACTCTGTTCCTGGCACTGCTTTCTTGGTGGTATGAGGTCCCTATGTCTCTCTGCTTGCTCCTCTCTTTCATATCTCAAAAGAGATTGGCTTAAGACACTATCTAATCTTGTAGATCTCATCAATACCACTGCCACTAATCTATCTCATTACATCATAGCGATAAGATTTACAACACATAGGGAGATCACATCAGATAACAAAATGGTAGACAATCATACAATACTGGGCCTCATGAGCCTGCCAAGTTGACAGATATTTTGGGGGGACACAATTCAGTCCATGACAGTGGTGGAGCCACCAATTGAGATAGAGAATGCAGAATCAGGAGGCGTTTAAAGGTGGGGAAGATACTAAGCTCCCTTTTAGAATCATTGAATTTAAGGTGCCCATGGGGCATCCAAGTGATAATGTTCAGTGAGTGTGCTGTGAGTTCAGGGTCAGGATTGGGGGATGCATCTGGACGGTATTATTCCATGAGTGGAGTCCCTGGGTGGTGCAAATGGTAACATGCTCTGCTGCTACCCAAAAGGTTGGAGGTTCAAGTCCACCCAGAGGAGGCCTGGAAATCTACTTGTGAAAAATCAGCCATTGGAAACTATGGAGCACAGTTCTACTCTAACACACATTGGGTTGCCATGAGTTGGTATCAACCCAATGAAAACTGGTTTCTGGTGGTTGTCAGTTAAAAATGAAACAAGATAAGGTCCTTGTGGGAGTTGGAGAGCAGTGAATTATGGGTGGCTCTTTGAGGGTAGGCAGAGGGTGGCGTCAACCCGATGAAAATTGGTTTCTGGTGGTTGTCAATTAAAAACAAAAGAGGATAAGTTCCTTGTGGGAGTTGGAGAGCAGTGAATTATGGGTGGACTTTTGAGAGCAGGAAGTTGGAGAGGGCCCCAAACACACTGAGAGGGCAGGGCCAGAGGGACAGCAGGAGAGTGCACTCCTATAGAAGGGAAAAAAATAGAGTGTTTCAAGGAGGAGGGAGGGCTAAATAATTTTCAGTGAAGCAGAGAAATCCAACAAGATTAGGACTGAGCACAACATAGTGGTGATATTTGACTTCTGTGGGAGAATAGTTGGGGTAAATTGGTAAAGGCAGGATCTTGATTTCCTGGGTCAAGCAGTGGCAAATCTTCTGGGAGGTATGGATGGGAAGGAATGGAGAGATTACAGCAAAGTCAGAGGGCAACCTGAGGTGAACATTGTTGTTTAAGACGGGAGAGATGTTAGCTTGTTTAGAGCCTGAGAGGAGGTAGCCAGTGAGAAAGACAAGTGGTAAGTGTAAGGGAAAGAGGACAACTGGATCAAGAGGCTTGCCTTGTGCAGGGGAGGGGAAGAAGATGGCAATGGGTGTAGTAAGTATGTAAGGGCATGGAGGGGAGGAATTTGGTGTTTGTGTGGGATGGCCCAGTTTTTCTTCATGAAGTAGGAGGGATGGCCATGTGAGAGAGAAACAGGGTAAGGGTTGAGAAGGGGGATTATGGGGGTCAATAAATGTTAGAACAGTTGTTGAGGATAATGGAAGATAAATCCTCTCCCTCAAGGTTATGTAACACGAGGTATTGGGGGTTTGATGGCACAACTCTCACCTTCCATGTGGGAGACCTGGGTTCTAGTCCCTCTCTATGCACCTGATGTGCAGCCATCACTCATCTGTCAGCGGAGGTTTGCATGTTGCTATGGTATTGAACAGGGTTCAGAGAAGCTTCCTGACTAAGACAGACCAAGAAGAGATGTCTGACGATTTACTTCTAAAAATCATCAGTGAAAACTCTATGGATCACAATGGTTCAATCTGCAATCCATCACTGGAATGGTGTGGGGTGGGCAAGGTTTTGTTCCATTGTGCATAGGGTCGTCATGAGTTGGGGGTTGACTCAATGGCAGCTGAGAACAACCTATAAGCTTAGTAACAGAATTTTTTAACTCAGGACATCAAGGGCCAAGCTAAGTTGGGAGAACTTGAATTTGTAATGATCTGGTTTTCTCTACTACCTCAGCTCTTTGGCTTCAGAAATGGTGAAAGTACATTGGGATATTGACCATGGGCAAGCATTTTGCAGGACAGGTAAGGCAGAAGGATGAGTGTACAAAAAAACTGAGGGTCTGGTTTGGCTTTGGAAGTGAGAGGCTAAGGCAAAGGGGAAGCGACAGGGTGAGAAAGGAGGTGAACACAAACTGTGAGGAAGGGCCACCTCCCTGGACATTGGAATCTCCCAGAACAACATCAGGAAACTGAGTGAAGAGGAAGATCAAAGGGCCTCATTTGTGGTAACTTGTTATAGCAACCCTAGGAAACTAATACACAGTGGTTGGGTCTGATCTGCCATAAAAGCCTGGATCCACCACTCACTCTCCCTGAGAAGAACTTACAGGCAAATTCTCAACTCTAAGTTTGTTTTCTCATGTGTATAAAATAGGGCTGTTTCAGCGCTAAGTTACCAAATGAAAAACCCAAATCCATCGCCTTCAGGCTGATTCCGACTCCTAACGACCCTATAGGACAGAGTAGAACTGCCACATAGAGTTTCCAAGGAGAGCCTGGTGGATTTGAACTGCCGACCTTTTGGTTAGCAGCTGTAGCACTTAACCACTATGCCACCAGGGTTTCCATGTTAAGTAAAGTAATACACTTATAGTTCCTAGCACATGGTTCCCCACGTGTCTGTCAGTTTGTCGTACTGTGGGAGCTTGTGTGTTGCTGTGATGCTGGAAGCTATGCCACAGGTATGTAAATACCAGCAGGGTCACCCATGGCAGACAGGTTTTAGGTGAGTTTTCAGACTAAGACAGACTAGGAAGAAGGATCTGGCGGTCTACTTCTGAAAAGAATTATCCAGTGAAAACCTTATGAATAGCAGCAGAACATTGTCTAATACAGCACAGAAAGATGAGCCCCTCAGGTTGGCAACAATGGGCTCAAGCCTAACAATCATTGTGAGAATGGTGCAGGACTGGGCAGTGTTTCATTCTGTTGTACATAGGGTTGCTATGAGTCAGAACCAACTCAATAGGACCTGACAACAACAACAGCACATGGTAGGTGTGAAATTAAACAATTCTCTCATGTCCTATTCTGGTTACCCAGATGCACCTTGTCTATGAAGCCCTGACCAGCTTCCCTGGCTTTATCATGGATTATTTCCAAAAGGTCCCAGTTCAAATCTCTGCCCCACCTGGAATGAAGCGTGGGAGGAAGTGTCTGGGGTTGATGTGGCCCAAACGAGCTATTTCTGCCCTTTGTGTTTCCTACTCACTGGCCACACCAGGCCGTGGGGAGACCCATGCAGGTTTAATGAGTACTTGTACTTTACAGGGTTTAGCTCCCACTATAAATAGAATCTACATTTCGCCAGTGAGATTTATAGGCTGTTGGTGGTAGGTGGAAAGAGGATTGGACTGGCTGTAGGATTTATCTAAAACCCCAAGTGAGTGAGTGACAAAAACAGCAGCCCAGGAACCTGTCTGACCCAGGAAACAATCAGTTTGCAGGAGCTTTGCTCCAGCATTGCCCTGGGGCTCAGCAGGGCTGATACAAGGAGTGGATACTTTTAGGATATAAAGTGACCTGGTGCCAGGGTTGGGAATGGCATTCCTCATTAATGGGCCTTCTCGTCCCTGGGTCAGACAAGGATTCCCTGGGTGGTGCAAATGTTTAAATGGTTAATTATGAACCAAAAAGTTGATAGTTTGAACCCACCCAGAGGCACCTTGAAAGAAGGGCCTGGTAATCTGCCTCTGAAAGGTTACAGCCTTGAAAACCCTATGGAGCACAGTTGTACTCTGCAACACACGGGGTTGCTATGAGAAGGAATTGACTTGGCAGCAACTTTTTTTTTTTTTTTTTGGAGGGGAGGGTCAGGCAAAGGGGAAGTGAAGGGTTTTTCTTCTGTGGGGGCTACTGACCCAACACAACCCCACAAACCAAAATCTCACCAAGAACAAGTATGACTGAATGAAGAGTGAGATTCCAAGGTTATAAAATTTTTAAAAATCTTATAAGCAGTAAATAAAGCTCATTTATGAAACCACAGCAGCTAGGATCAAGGCCCCTGGAGCCAGGAGAGGCTGTGTAGTTCAGACCCCGGGTCTCATTTTCTCCCTAACATGGAGAGACTATGGGGAGATACCACTGCCACAAGGAGGACCTGGTCAGGGCATGGAAACAGGAGCTTTGGAGAAATGCTCTCAGGGCAATGTGAAGTCATCGCTGCCCCATGAGGTGGCCATAAGCTCCCAAACCACCCTCAGGGCTGCTCCTAGAGCCAGGACTGAGAGGAGAGAGATGACAGCTCAGACCCTGGGATCCCAACAAACTACCTGCCATACTTGTGGGCTTCTGAGGCTCTGCCTCCCCTCTGGCCAAGTCTGCTGGCTTTTTTGTGGGGGAGGGGGTAGCTGTGCCTGCTGCCTTGCCCACTGTAGGCAGTACAGGAAAGGAGACTACTAACAGGTCATGAAGGATAGGATCTTAGACAAGATCCCCAGAGGGATGGGCTGAAATAGGCCACACGGCTCTCCCAGATAAGGACTTATAGATAGCCATGTGTAGGTTGCTGTCCTCAGATACCTTTCCTACTACTCAGCCCCCCCAGTAGACTGTCATCCACCTTCAGAAATTCACTCCTTTGGAGCTTGGCATGGTAAGACTCGAAAGCCTCTTAGGAAAGGTGACATCACTGAGAAGGAGCCCTGGTGGTGCAATGGTTAAGCGCTCAGCTATTAAAGCCCACCAGCTGTTCAAACTCACACTCGGCTGTTCAAAACATTGGGGGTTTGAATCCACCAGCCGTTCCATGGGAGAAAGATGTGGCAATCTGCTTCTATAAAGATTACAGCTTTGAAAACCCTATGGGTCAATTCTACTCTGTCCTATGGGGCTGCTATGAGTCAGAATTGATTCGACTGCAAAATGTTTTTTAACATTACCCAGAGGTCCCTGGGTGGTGTAAATGGTCTATACTCAGCTACTAACCAAAAGGTTGGTGGCAAGGGGTGGTGGAGCCAACATGGCACCATAGACAGAAGCTCCATGCAGACCATCTGCAGCAAAGTCCCCCAAAACTAAGTAAACAGATAGAAACCTTAATCCTGGAACTCTAAGCATCAAATGAAGGTATAAAGAACTAGGTCAAATGCAGAATGGAAGGAGAAACTGATGGAAAAAAGAATGGGGAGAGATGCAGAGTGGAGGTCCCCTGCCAACTAACATGGCACAGTGTCATCATCTTGGAACACAAAAAGCAATGACCCTGGTCATGGAGTACAGGAAAGCAACTTCATGGAGACCCCAACAGGAAACAGAGTACCTGCTCCATATGCCACCCCCCTTGCCTGCTGGCTACCACCTTGCTGCCGTGGCTAGAGCATCTCCAGCACTCAGGCCCACAGCCACACTGGGCCCACACCACCCTTCCCCTCATGCCACTTGACCAGCTGCTGAATGGTGGGACGTGAGCCCATAACACTCACTGTCCAACTCAGTCCACCCTCAGTCACCTTGCCAAACCAGTGGAAAGCAAAGCGGGCTCACCCTGCCTGCTGCTGCCCTACCCACCCAGACAAAGTGGTGAGAATTACCATGCCCACAGACTAGCAATCAGCAAAGCACTCCTGGGCCATTCACCCTGACAAAACAAAAAAGTTACCAAACATATCATAATCACACTTGCCAAAACCAAAGACAAAGAATCCTGAAAGCATCTTGAGAAAAACAAGAAGTGACTTACAATGAGGAAACAATAAGAATAAACTCTGATTACTCGGCAGAAACTATGCAGGCAAGAAGACAACAGGATGACACATATAAAACCTTGAAAGAAAAAAACTGCCAATCAAGAATAACATATCCTGCAAAACTTTCTAATATGATGGTGAAATTTGGAGATTTCCAGATAAAGCAAAATTAAGAGAATTCATAAAAACCAAACCAAACTTACAAGAAATATTAAAGGGAATACTTTGGTTAGAGAACTAATACATAAGACAGTATCAGCCAGATACCAACCCAGGTAAAAAAACTCTCAATAATAAAACACAGCTAAAAGATTTAAAACAGGGAAACAGACATCAATCTGTAAATGATAACAATGTCGAAACAATAAAAGGAGGAATAAACAGTGTAGGTATAGAAATTTTAAATGGAGAGGAAGTCAAGGTGATATCAAGTAGTAAAAAACTGGTTCAAACTTAGAAAGATAAGGGTGGATTTCAAGATAACCACAAAGAAAGTTAACAAACCTACTTATGAAAATAAAAAGAAGAAAAACATAAAGACCGAGTAAACACAAAATCTATAATAATGAAAGAAAAGAAAAGAAAACCCACAAACAAAGGGAACTCAGCACAGGAAAATAAGAGGAAGAAAGAAAACGTCAGTACCACAAAAAAAAAAAAAAAAAAAAAACACAACAATTTGATAGCAATAAGCTCATACCTATTGATAATCACACTGAATGTAAGTGGCTTAAATGCACGTGTAAAGAGACAGAGAGTGGCAGAATGGATTAAAAAAAAAAACCCATCAATATGTTGTCTACAAGAGACACAACTTAGACACAAAGACATGAATATGTTAAAAATCAGAGGATGGAAAAAAATGTATCCAGCAAACAAGAGCAGGAGTGGCAATACTAATCTCAGATAAAATAGGCTTCAAGGGAAAAGCAACCATAAAAGACAAGGAAGGATATCACATAATGATTAAAGGGACAATCCACCAAGAAGACATAACCCTAATAAACATCAACGCACCCAATGACAAGGCTCCAAAACACATGAAACAAACTTTAACAGCACTGAAAAGAGAAATTGAGAGCTCCACAATAATAGTAGGAGACTTCAGCACACCACTCTCAGTCAAGAACAGAACACCCAGAAGGAAACACAACAAAGATACAGAAGATGTAAAGGCCACAATCAACCAACTTGACCTCATAGACATATAGAACACGCCACACAACAGCAGCAAAGTATACATTCTTTTCCAACACACATGGAATATTCTCCAGAATAGACCACATTTTAGGCAACAAAACAACCCTCGATAAAATTCAAAACATCAAAATAATACAAAGCATTGTCTCTGACTGCAATGTCATAAAAGTAGAAAGCAATAACAGGAAGAGCAAGGAAAAAAAAGTCAAACGCATGGAAACTGAATAACATTTTGCTTAAAAAAAAAAAAAAACTAGGTAATAGAAGAAATCAAAGAGCAAACAGAAAATTCCTAGAATCAAATGAGAATGAAAACACATCATACCAAAACCTTTGGAACAGAGCAAAGGCAGTGCTCGGAGGCCAATTTATAGCAATAAACGCACACATCAAAAAAGAACAGACCAAAATCAAAATGTTAGCCCTACAATTCAAACAAATAGAAAGAGAATAGCAAAAGAAGTCCACAGGCACCAGAAGAAAGGAAATAATAGAGATTAGAGCAGAAATAAATGGAATAGAGAACAGAAAAACAATAGAAAGAATCGACAAGACCGAAAGTTCATTCTTCAAAAAGATCAATGAAATCGACAAACCATTGGCCAAACTGACAAAAGAAAAACAGGAGAGGAAGCAAATAATTCAAAAAAGAGATGAGATGGGGAACATTACAACAGACTCAACTGAAATAAAAAGGATCATAACAGAATACTATGAAAAGTTGTACTGCAACAAATTTGAGAACCTAGAGGAAATGGACAAATTTCTAGAAACATACTAGAAACATACCTAACACAAACTAACATGAACTGAGATAGAAAATCTGAGTAGACCCATAACAAGAGAAGAGATTGAAAAAGTAATTAAAAAAAAAAAATTCCCAACCAAAAATGCCCTGGCCCTAATGTCTTCACTAGAGAATTCTACCAAACATTCAGAGAAGAGCTCACACCAATACTACTCAAACTATTTCAGAGCATATAAAAGGAAGGAGTGCTTCCAAGGTCATTCTATGAAGCCAGCATAACCCTGATACCAAACGAGGCAAAGACACACACAAAAAAGAAAATTACAGACCAATATCTGTCATGAATATAGGTGCAAAAATTCTCAACAAAATTCTAGCCAATAGAATCCAGCATCATATCAAAAAAAAAATGCACCATGACCAAGTGGGATCCATACCAGGTATGCAAGAATGGTTCAGCATTAGAAAATCAATCAATGTAATCCACCACATAGACAGAGCAAAAGAATCACATGATCACTCAGTCAATGCAGAAAAGGCATTTGATAAAGCCCAACACCTATTCTTGATAAAAACTCTCAATAAAATATGAATATAAGGGAAATTCCTTTAGATAATAAAGGGCATCTATATAAAACCAACAGCCAACATCGTTCTCAACAAAGAGAGGCTAAAAAATGGAAACAAGACAAGGATGCCCTTTACGACCACTCCTATTTAACATTGTGCTAGAAGTCCTAGCTACAGCATTAAGGCAAGAAAAAGAAATAAAGGGCATCAAAATTGGAAAGGAAGAAGTAAAATTATCCCTGTTCACAGATGATAGGATCCTACATGTAGAGAACCCCAAAGATTCCACAAGAAAACTCTTGGAACTAATAGAAATGTTCAGCAGAGTGGCAGGATCCAAGATCAACACACAAAATCAATTGTATTCCTATATACCAACAAAGAGAACTTTGAAAAGGAAATCAGGAAAATAATACCGTTTATAATAGCCCCTAAAAAAATAAAATACTTAGATATAAACCTAACCAGGGATATAAGAGACCTACTCAAAGAAAACTACAAAACACCATCCCAAGAAACCAAAAGAGACCTACACAAATGGAAAAATATACCATGCTCATGGATATGAGGACACAACATTGTGAAAATGTCAATTCTATCCAAAGCGATCTACAGATATAATGCAGTCCTGGTCCAAATACCCACAACATTCTTTAAAGAAATGGAAAAACTAATCACCCACTCTATATGGAAAGGAAAGAGGCCTCGGATATGCAAAGCACAACTGAAGAAAAAGAACAAAGCAGGAGGCCTCACTCTACCTGATCTCAGTCAAAACAGCCTGCCTGGTACAGGTACAATGACGCATAGACCAATGGAAGAGAATTCGAGAACCCAGACATAAATCTACCCACTTATGGTGCGTTGAACTTTGACAAAGAATTAAAGTCCATTAAAAGGGGAAAGACAGTCTTTTTACAAATGGTGCTGGCAAAACTGGGTGTCCATCCATAAAAAATGAAACAGGACCCGTATCTTACACCATACACAAAAACTAATTCAAAATGGAACAAAGACCTAAATACAAATCTGAAATGATGAAGATCATGGAAGAAAAAATACGAGCAATGCCAGGGGGCCTAATACATGACAAAAATGCAATACAAACCATAAACAACAATGCACAAACACCAGCAGACAAACTAGATAACTGAGAGCTCCTAAAAATTAAACGCTTAAGCTCATCAAAAAATTCACCAAGAGAGTAAAAAGAGAACTTAGAGACTAAAATCTATAGATCACTTCAATACCTCAATAACAAAAAGACAAATCATCCAATTAAAAAACAGGCAAAGTGTATGAACAGACACTTCACCAAAGAAGACATTCAGGCAGCTAATAGACACACAAGGAAATGCTCCCAACAGTAAGCCATTGTTGTTGTTGTTAGGTATCATCGAGTCAGTTCCAACTCACAGTGACCCTATGTACAACAGAATGAAACACTGCCCAGTCCTGTGCCATTCTCATGATCTTTGGTGTGCTTGAGCCTGTTGTTGAAGCCACTGTGTCAATCCATCTCACTGAAGGCCTTCCCCTTTTTCATTGACCGTCTACCAAGCATGATGTCCTTCTCCAGGACTGATCCCTCCTGATTACATGTCCCAAATATGCTTCTAAGGAACATTCTGGCTGTGTTTCTTCCAAGACAGATTTGTTCATTCTTTTGGCAGTCCGTGGTATATTCGATATTCTTCACCAACACCGTAATTCAAAGGCATCAATTGTTCTTTGGTCTTCCTATTCGTTGTCCTACTTTTGCATTTATGTGAGGCAACTGAAAACACTATGGCTTGGGTCACATGCACCTTAGTCTTCAAGGTGACATCTTTGCTTTTTAACACTTTAAAAAAGGGCCTTTTTTTTTTTTCTCCCAGCAGATTTGCCCATCGCGAGGCATCGTTTGATTTCTTGACTGCTGCTTCCATGGGCGTTGATTGTGCATCCAAGTAAAATGAAATCCTTTACAACGTCAATCTTTCTCCGTTTATCATGATGTTGCTTATTGGTCTAGTTGTGAGGATTTTGGTTTTCTTTATGTTGAGGTGTAATCCATACTGAAGGCTGTGGTCTTTGATCTTCATTAGTAAGTGCTTCAAGTTCTCTTCAATTTCAGTAAGCAAGGTTGTGTCATCTGCATAACGCAGGCTATTGAGTCTTCCTCCAAACCTGATGCTGAGTTCTTCTTCATATAGTCCAGCTTCTCGGATTATTTGCTCAGCATACAGATTGAATAAGTATGGTGAAAGGATACAATTCTGACGCACACCTTTCCTGACTTTAAGCCACGCAGTATCCCCTTGTTCTGTCTGAGCGACTGGCTCTTGATCTATGTACAGGTTCCTCATGAGCTCAACTGAGTGTTCCAGAATTCCCGTTCTTTGCGATGTTATCCGTAATTTGTTATAATGCATATAGTTGAATGCCTTTGCATAGTCAATAAAACACAGGTAAACATCTTTCTGGTATTCTCTGCTTTCAGCCAGGACCCATCTAACATTAGCAATGATAGCCCTCGTCCCACGTCCTCTTCTGAATCTGGTTTGAATTTCTGTTGCAGCTGCTTTTGAATGATCTTCGGCAAAATTTTACTTGCATGTGATATTAATGATATTGTTTGATAATTTCCACATTAGGCTGGATCATCTTTCTTTGGAATAGGCATAAATATGGGCCTCTTCCAGTCGGTTGGCCAGGTAGCTGTCTTTCAAATTTCATGGCATAGACGAGTGAGTACTTCCAGGGCTGACAGATGCATGGGGGCATTAGCCATTAGAGAAATGCAAATTGAAACTACGATGAGATACTATCTCAGCCCAACATTACTGGCACT
The DNA here is from genome assembly GCF_024166365.1 of Elephas maximus indicus. NCBI lineage: Eukaryota > Metazoa > Chordata > Mammalia > Proboscidea > Elephantidae > Elephas > Elephas maximus. The sequence continues at coordinate 43,045,599 of NC_064843.1, forward strand.
AATAAAAAAGAGAAAATAACAAATGCTGGAGAGGTTCTGGGGAGTTTGGAACTCTTAGCCACTTACGCACTGCTGGTGGGAATGTAAAATGCTAAAACCACTATGGAAAACAATATGGTGGCCCTTTAAAAAGCTAGAAATAGAAATACCATATGATCCAGCAATCCCACTCCTAGGAATACATCCTGGAGAAATAAGAGCCATCACACAAATAGGCATATATATACCCATGTTCATTACAGCATTATCCACAATAGCAAAAAGATGGAAACAACCTAAGTGCCCATCGACAGATGAATGGATAAACAAATTATGGTGCAAACACACAATGCCATGCTGTGCAACAATGAAGAACGCTGACGAATCTGTGAAACATCTCACAACGTGGAGGAATCTGGGGGGCGTGACGCTGCATGAAATAAGTCGATCATAAAAGGACAAATATTGTATATGACCACCAGTATAAAAACTCAAGAAAAGGTTTGCACACAGGAAAAAACAATCTTTGATGGTTGGGAGGGAGGGGAGGGGTAGGAAGAGAAAATCACTCACTAGATAGTAGTCAAGTATAATTTTGTTGAAGAGAAAGACAATACACAATATAGGGGAAGTCAGCACAAACGGACCAAGGCAAAGCCATAAAAGCTTCCTGGACACATCCAAACATCTTGAAGGACTGGATTACTGGGGCTGGGACCATGGTCTCAGGGGACATCTAGGTCAATTGGCATAACAGAGTTCATAAAGAAAATATTCTACATATTAAAAAAGCAAACAAAAAAAAATGGATGGCAGCTTGAACCCACCCAGCAGCACTGCAGACAGAAGGCCTGGCAATCTACTTCCATAAGATTATAGCCTCTGAAAACCCTGTGGCGTGAAGTTGTACTCTGGAACAAGTGGGGTCACCGGAACTTGGAATCGACTTGACAGCAACGGGTTTAACATCTCCCAGGATGAGCATCCATGCATAAGCTGACCAGTTACGTAGTCTCCTTGGGGAAGAAATGGAACCCATAATGACTTGGGCTTGGACAGTGTGTTGGGGTAGAGACTATTAGTAGATTTATCACTGGTACTCCATGAATGTTGGCTAAGTATGTGTTACGATTTGTGTAATGAAGGGTTTCTTTCTTTTTTCCTTACTTTCTATTCTTGGCCTGTTCACATGAAATATTTAATTGAACTTGGATTTCTGGTCTAACATAAAAACTCAGGCTCAAACAAATTTCTGGAGATGAATCACATGCACTCAGGTAATTCTTACCTAGGATGGTTGACCACAGGAAGCAATCGCCCCACAGGAACACAATTGAAAGTCACAATTCATTATTTTTCTTTGGTTCCAACCCAGTCATGACGGCCCTTGTTCCTAGAGAAAAGGCCATTGTGGTGTTTCCCACCAATTCTGGCCTTCTATTCCTCTCTGGTCACTCATATTTAGGAACCCCGAAGTCTGTTTGGTGGGAGCACCAAAGGTTGTTTTTGACACTTCACACCACACATGGTATAACCTAACGACTTTTTCCTGAAATCAAGGGTTTCCAAGAAGTCTTGGACAGAGAGAAGTGGGCTGGGGGAGGAGAGAACCACGCAGTGGCCAGTGAGCCCTGTCATGCTCAATAGATCAGCTCTATTTTTCTTGGTTGTGGGAGTGGGGTCATTGAGAGGGTCTGTCACAAACCACATTGGACAGCTGGTGGGGGTGGTTATTTTTAGTGGTGAGAGAGAGAGAGAACTTCCAAAGATAGAACTCCTGCCCATGCTCTGCTGTGCAAGTTCAGACTTGGGGGCGACTGGAGAAATGGCCTAGGGGTTCTGAGCCAGAACAAACAAGTTAGCAGGGCCAATGTGGTGAAGGGCTGGAGGCAGGAGGTAGGCCCACTCCACTGCGATGCACATGAGTGAACTGTAAGGGTTCTGGAGCCCTTGCTCTTCACTTCTCATCCAATGGGATTTATAGCAGCAAAGACAGATTTCCTCTCTTATTTTGTATTCTTTCTCCCTCTCCCTCCTTCCAGTGACTTTGATAACTTTTTGGGTCCATCTAGCTGCTAACGGTAACCTCTGGCTCCACAACGCAGGATGGGGTGGGCTGGGAGGAATTCATGTTTGAAACCAGCTACCCATAAACAGAGTAGCCGGCCCTTATGGGATGTGGCTTTAAAATCACAGAAAGACTACATTCCCCAAACTTGGCTGCCCTGTTTGGCATGCTGTCTGCAATTCCCAACATAAGAAGGGAACGTTCCCACAGAAAGCTCAGGTGAACGTGTAGATCTGAGATCTGGAAGAGACAGTGGAGAGCTGGGATCTAGGGGGATTAGCCTTGGTTAGTCAAAAGGTTCCTGGGTGGTGCAAATGGTTAAAATGCCTAGCTGCTAATTGGAAGTTTGGAGGTTCAAGTCTACCCAGAGGCACCTCGGAAGAAAGGCCTGGTGATCTACTTCAGGAAAATCAGCCAGTGAAAACCCTATGGCGCACAGCTCTACCATGACACACATGGGGTCATCGTGAGTCGGAAATGACCCCATAGCAACTGATTTCTTAGTCAAAGGTTTACATGCCTGGTGCTGTGTGATCTGTTCTGAAGGCCTGTTCGGGTGCTCTCTGCCCATCTCTCTGCTTCCTGTTTTCAGGGGAGGCTCTGACAAACTCATTCACACGGAGGGGTAATGACTGTGAAGCCCCCTCCCCGGGGTCTCTGTATCTCAGAAGATGCTCAGTGACATACCAAATGCTCTTCTGTGGGGTTCTTCAGATCATCAATGAGGCAGGGAAATACTTTTTTTAATGTGGTTTTTGTGTGTGGCGGGGGGACTTCAGCCAGAGTGTTATAGACTGAACCATGCGCTCCAGAAATATTTGCTGAAGTCCTAACCCCTGTACCTGTGATATCTTTGAAGAGATCATTGATTTAACTTAACGAGGTCATACTTACTATCAGTTTAACTGATATTACCAGTTTAACTTAATGGAGCAGGTTGGGTCCTAAACCTATATGACTGGTGTCTTATAAAAGGGGAGAACAGACATGAGGACAGGGTCACGCACAAGGGGAAGGTGCCATGTGAAGACGCTTCTGTAAGCAGCAAAGGACCACCAAGGACGGCCAGCAGGACTAGAAGCTAGGAGAGAGGCATGGACCAGTTGTTCTCAAAGAGCCCTCAAGAGGACTTGACGCAGCCAATACCCTGATTTGGACTTCTAGCTCCAGGACTGTGAAAAAATTAATTTCTGTTCTTTAAAACCACCCGTTCTGTGTTATTTTCTTACGTCAGACCTAGGAAACCGAAACAGTGGAACCCCGAATTCTTTGCTTTGATTTAAAGGTTTTTTTTTTTTTATTTTGGGTCCTCAGGCATGATGGCCCCTGGGAGGCAGATCTGAGCAGGGCTCTGTCCAGTGTGTTTTTTATTAGAGGAAAGAGGGGAAACAGAAAGATCCTGAAGCCTCGGCGATTCTGCCTTACAGAGAAATTGATCCCAGGGCCTCTCAAGATAAAGCAATTATTTCTGGAAGGAGAAATGGGTTTCTTCATTGTGACTTTTGTCAGCACCCAGCCATGGCCCCCTGGCCCGTTTCTGATAACCAATGGCCACTTTGGTGAAAGGAGTCTGCCTGGTCCATTAATTCTGTAGAACAAAGGTTCTGATGAGTACTGCTATGTGGCAGGCATTCAAATGGTGCTATGGTTCTCCGAGCAGCTACATAAATACATGAACACTGATGCTGTAAAAACCAGAGTAGGGCCTCCTTGGTGGGTAGTGGCAGCAAAGAGAATCTGGGATTTGCACCAATCTCTTATGTTTTTATTCTGGCTCTGCTTTTTGTTCTCATGTCTGGATATTTTAAAATATGCTTCTAAATAATTTACAGATCAAAGAAGTCATAGTAGAAATTAGAAGAGATTTAAAAATCTGAACCATAACAACAACAACAACAAAATCACATATTGATACTTGCAAAGCAGCTGAAGAGGTACATTTAGTTTATAGCAGAAAAGGAGAAAGGCTAGAACTTGAACTAAGCATGCAACCTAAGAAGTTATAAACAGGACAGCTAAATAAATCCAAAGAAGGGGAAGGAAGGAAATAATAAAGATAAAAGCCAAACTTAAAAAATCTAGGGCATATTATACAATAGAGAGAATTAGCAACACTAAAAGTTGGCTCTTTGAAAATATTAATAGACAAGCCTCTGGCAAGATTAATCAATAAAAAAGGCAAAAAGCAAAATTAAATAATATTAACAGGAAAGGGGGCCAAAACTATAGATGCAGGAAAAATTAAAAAGATAATAAGTTTTTTTTTTTCGGTAATAAATTAGAAAACATATGAAACAGATAATTGCTATAAAAATAAAGTTTAACAAAATGGATTCAAGAGGAAATAGAAAGCAATGAATTCAGGAGGAAATAAATAACAAATGGAGCCCTGGTAGTGCAGTGGTTAAGAGCTCTGCTGCTCACCAAAAAAGTTGGCAGTTAAGAGCTTGGCTGTTAACCAAGAAAAAAAAAAGTCAGCAGTTCGAATCCACCAGCTGCTCCTTGGAAACCATATGGGGCAGTTCTACTCTATAATTCTACTCTGTAAGTTGGAATCAACTCCATGGCAATGGATTTGGTTTTGGTTATTCTATAACCTTTGAAGAAATGTAATGAGTAGTTTAAAAGTTTCCTAAAAGAATATACTATACCCTGATGTTTTTAAAGGCAAGACTATCAAACCATTCAAGTAGTAGATAATTCCAATCTTAGGCAAACTCTTCCAGAGAACAGAAAAATACAGAACACTTCCCAATGAACTTCACAGTGCTAGTATAACTTTCATACCCAAACCAGTCAAAGACAATAAAAGAAAGGAAAATTATTGCCTAATCTCACCTATAACCTTATTTTCACAAACTTAAGCAAAAAATTATCAATCCAAATTCAGGAAAGTATCATCACAATGAGTTGGATTTATTTCAGGAAGGCAAGGAAGTTTAATATTAGAAAATTCATTAATGTAATCAACCTCTTTAACAGATTAAAAGATAAAGACCATATGATCATCTCAATAGGTACAGGGAAGGTATTTGATAAAACTAAAAATTAGCTCACAATGAAAAATGCTTAGCAAACTTGAAATATAAGGGAACTTCCTTAATTTGATAAAAAGCGCCTATAAAATGGCAAAACAAGGATGTCCCCCTCACCCCTGTATTCACTATTTCCTGAAGGTCTTAACTAGGGAAATAACTCAAGGGGAAAAAAAAAAAATACAGCAATTGGAATGGAAGAAACAAAATACTGTATGTAAGATTGTCTATGTTGACAAAATAAAAGGGTCTTCGGGTAAATTACTAGAAACAATAAAAGCATTTGGAAAGGTTATAGATATAAAGTAACAATACCAAAGATATCATTTATCAATGTAATAACAACAAAACAAAAACCCACGTGTCTGGGAATAGATCTAAAAATGATGTGCAAAACCTTCAGAGAAATAAGTATAAAATCTTATTGAAAGACATTAAGGAAGACCTAGATAAAAGCAGAGTAAATCATGTTTATAGATAGAAAGACTTAGTGTTAAGAAGACAAAAATCACAAACTGATCGGTGGATTCAACGCAGTTTTAATTAATGAAATTTGGTAAGGTGTTTCTAAAATCTATATGTAAAAACAAAGGGCCAAAAATAGCCTCTATACCCCTGAAAAAGAATAAATGGCGAGGAGGTCTGCTACACAATGTATCAAGATTTATTCCTGCACCATAGGCAGTTCGAATCCACCAGGCGCTCCTTGGAAACCCAATGGGGCAGTTCTACTCTGTCCTATAGGATTGCTATGAGTTGGAATTGACTCGACAGCAATGGCTTTTTTTTTTTTTTAATAGTAATAAAGGCAGGGTGACGTTGGTTTGGGGTTAGACAAACTAAAAGATCAGAACAGAGGACTGAGAAGCAGGCCCACAGTTACATGGACTCTAATTTAAACTAGAGTGGGTACTTCAGAGCACAAAGAAGAGGCTGGATTACTAAACACTCCACAGCTTCCATGTGAAAAACATTAAATTGAATTTCTACCCTAACACCATAGACAAAAAACAGTTCCAAGGAGAATAAAACCTTAAACATGAAAGGTAAACTGCACAACTTTTAGAAACAATGTAGGAAAAATATTATGACTGGCATGGATTGAACTGTGTCCCCCAAAATATCTGTCAACTTAGTCCCAGTATTGTGTGACTGTCCACCATTTTATGTGATTTCCACGTGTTGTAAATCCTATCACTATGATGTAATGAGATGGATTAGTGACAGTTACACTGATGAGCTGTACAAGATTAGATAGTGTCTTAAGCCAATCTCTTCAAGATATAAAAGGGAGAATTGAGCAGAGAGAAAGGGGGACCTCATACCACCAAGAAAGCAGCACCAGGAGCAGAGCGCATCCTTTGGACCTGGGGTCCCTGCACCTGAGAAGCTCCTCAGCCAGGGGAAGATTGATGACAAGGAATCTTCCTCCAGAGCCGATAGAGAAAGCCGTCCCCTGAAGCTGACAACACCCTGAATCTGGACTTGTAACCTACTAGACTGTGAGAGAATAAATTTCCCTTTGTTAAAGCCATCCGCTTGTGGTAGTTGTGTTATAGCAGCACTAGATGACTAAACTAAGACCCGGGAGTAGAGAATAATTTTTAAAATTCACACACACACACAACACAAACACTAAAAGAAAAGACTGATGGCTTAATCTATATCAAATATAAGAACTTTCGTTCATCAAAAGAGAATAAAAAGCCAAAGTGTACTGCCATCTATGTACCCTTATCTCGTTTATCCACCCAATCTTTGATAAATATATTACTTTTCACTTAATAGGCCATTTATTTTTTTCTACTAATAAACATAGCTCAAAGGAAATACATGAAGAATTTTAAAAGCATGTTATTTAGATTTATAGAGTTTGGCACCGTAAAATCTACGAACTGTTAAAAGTTTTTGCTCCTGGGGAGTGGGGCTGAGGAATCTAAATTCTTCCATATTCTTTTAAAAAATTACTTTGCTTCAAAATTATATATATATATAAAACCAAACCATTGCCATCGAGTCAATTCCAACTCATAGCGACCCTATAGGACAGAGTAGAACTACCCCGTAGAGTTTCCAAGGAGCACCTGGTGGATTTGAACTGCCGGCCTTTTGGTTAACAGCTGTAACACTTAACCACTACACCACCAGGGTTTCCATATATATATATATATATATATATATACACACATAAAATATTCCACTTAAAACAGCAGCAAAATATTAAATACTCCAGAAAAAGGTGCCAAAAATAGGCTACATCTAAACATAAATATATCTTCAAAACCTTTTCCAAAGGATATAAAAGAAGCCTGTAAATAAATAAAGGGATAGATAATGCTCTGGGATGGGAAGACAGTGCTGTAAGGATGCCCGTTCCCCCCATTTAATCTATACGTTTAACATCTCTCCAATCAAAACACAAAAAATAATTTCTTTAGACCTCAACAAAATGATCTTAAGGTCCTTTAGAAGACTATTGAGAAAAACAGCCAAGACAAAATGTTATGAGTTAGGAAGATTTCACTTATCCTACAGATTAAGGTAAATCTAGATGAATGACAGATCAATAGAGTAAAATAAAATGATCAAATTGGCTCATCAAAGAGCGTAAAAGGTGATACCCATATTTGTGGTGGTATTCAATATTGTGATATCCGTATTTGTGGTGGTATTCAATATTGTGATATCCGTATTTGTGGTGGTATTCAATATTGTGATATCCGTATTTGTGGTGGTATTCAATATTGTGATATCCGTATTTGTGGTGGTATTCAATATTGTGATATCCGTATTTGTGGTGGCAATACATAGTTTGAGAACATAAATCAACACCGAAGCCTTACTTGACACGATATGTTATTAAGGAAAAAGAAAGTTATAAAATAATTTGTAGAATAAAGTTATGAAATAATTTGTAGAGTATCTCATTTTGTAAAAATAACTAAAGTTCAGTTTATACACACACACGCAGAGATTAAGGATAAAAGCTCATGGTAACACTGGTTACCCCTGGCTAGTCGGTCATGGGCGGTTTTTGTTTCTACCCTTTATCAGTACTTTCTTTTTTTTTTTTTAAAGAAACTTACGTTATTTCAGGAAATAGAAAGTAAGCCTAAATATTTCTATCACCTATATTGAAAGATTTTGTATAAACTTTCCAGTGCTTTGGAATTCCACTGCCTGTATTTGTTTGCCATTTGTATGACAAAGACATTGAGCATGAAATTGTAGTCCTCAAATTTATTTAACTATCCTTTTAAAAATCCTTGCACGGAATTATTTTAAACAGGTAATAACAAAAACAATAATGAATTTCCCTGCAAAACAATAATGATTTTGCCTTCGGTTATACAGAAATTTCTTTATTCCAAACAGCCTGTTCTGAAACCATGTCTGAACAGGCAGTATTACTACAGCTAGCTACACAAGCTTTCTTTCCACCACCTTCTCTAAATTGCTCCATGGTTTTACGAAATCGTTCTTTCGAGCTAACATTTTCCATGCTTGGTTCTCTACCAGAGGTGACTTCATTTGGGAAGGTTGAAAAAATGTATAGTCCAAAGTGTTCTGTCATTTTCAAAGTTACATAAGGATGAAGAAAAACACTCTATTTGAAAACCAATTTAAAAGGCTTTTCTTCTTACCAAACAGTAACTCAAAGTGGCTTGTTCAGGAGGCTTAACAGTTGCGTCCCACCAGCCCCCAAATGGCAGTTTTATCTTTAGAAATAGCCTGCTGTTGATCTCAATATCCTGCTTGCTTTCTTCCTTCCTTTTTGCATTTTTTTTTATGTAAGAGACAGCGTGGTGTGGTGAACAGTGTGCTGGCCTGGTGAAGCCAGGTCTGAGGTGGAGTGATAAAATATCCTGCCAGCACATGCCACTTAATGTCTGGAATGTCTTTTCCTGTTTATGGAAAGTGGTGATAACACTGCCCTGCTGTTCGAGCGTCATGGGTGACCTGTTCTAGAAAGCTCGTTGGAGCTGACGGAGCTCTGTGAAATGCAAGCTAGTCACACTGTGAGGCAAACCTTCTGAAAAGTGTTTCAGTCTCTGTATGACTGTGGGCTTATGCTGAAAAGCCTGTGCTTGCAGCATTTGCCTGGCATTATGAAAAACAACAAAGACCAGTAAAGTGAGCTCCTCAAGAATATTGTACAGTGAGCATGGCATTAGAGGTTGCTCTTAATTAGTGGTTCTCAAATTTATTTGACCAAAGCTCACCTAGAGTGAGACAGTTCCTGAGCTGTCGTGTATAGCCACACAGGTTGCGCACTGCACAATTCATTCCAACAGGTGCTTTTCACAAACTCTTTGGCCAGTCTGGAAACCCTGGTGGCGTAGTGGTTAAGTGCTACAGCTGCTAACCAAAAGGTCGGCAGCTCAAATCCACCAGGTGCTCCTCTGAAATTCTATGGGGCAGTTCTACTCTGTCCTACAGGGTCACTATGAGTCAGCATTGACTAGATGGCAATGTTTTTTTTTTTTTTTTGACCAATCTGCCCCTCTCAATCCCATTTGCCAGTGGTGAAGAGAACTGAAACAAACAAATGAACAAACACCACAACCAAAACTGCATTTGAGCTTGTACAAGATTTTACATTGCAGAGCTATGCTTGAAAGTAGCCACCCAAGGTACGACAATTGATCTCTATTTGCCTGGAGCAACAGATGAAGAAGGAGGGTCAGGAATAGGAGGAGGATATGGAACTTGTGGCTAATTGCCTCCATGAACAACTGCCTCCTTTACCATGAGACCAAAAGAAGTGGATAGTGCCTGGCTACCATTAACTGAGTATTTTGATCAAAGATGTTACAGGAGAATCCTGATCAAAAGGGGGAAAATGCAGAGCAGAATTTCAAATTTCTCATAGACTCCAGACTTTCTGGAGCCATGCGGGCAGGGCGAACCCCTGAAACTGCTGCCCTGAGATAATCTTTAAAACTCACACTAAAATATCCTTCGAAGTCTTCTTAAAACGAAACAATAGTTTAGTCTAACTAGTAAAAAATGTCTGCCTTGAGCATTATGCGTTATATCTATATGAGATCAACGTGACAATAGCAACTCAAAAGGTTAGCTAGGAACTGAGTTCATGTTAATGGGGGCGGAACAACTCAGAAAAGGAGGGTGACAATGGTTGCTCAACTTGAAAAATGTAATCAATGTCCCTGAACTGTACATGTAGAAACTGTTGAATTGGTGTATGTTTTGCTGTGCATATTCTCAACAGCAGCAAAATTTAAAAAAAAAATTTTTATCACACATACCTTGAGATTTTGTGCCAAGTTATTCAAATAATATAAGATAGGGGGCAGCATATCTAATAAAGTGATACTGAAGGAGAAAATCAGGAGAGATTATGTTTACATCTGCTTAGCAATACAGAAATGAATGATTTATATGAGTCTAAATGCATGTATAGCTAAAGCTTTGATTGTTGAAAACAGCTAAAAACACTACCAGTGAAAGTATACATCACTACCCACTCTAGAGTTAACCAAGCAACCCACAAAAATAGACAATTAAGCAAAACTAAGAAAAATGTATAATTAAAAGGCCAGTTACAAGACCAGTTTTCAGAATGGGTAGAGATCACAAATTCGAAACTACCCTTAATTTGAAATTACAACCAACTCAAGACAATAATAATAAGCAACCACTTATATAGTGTCCACTATATGAAGAATATATATTCACCATATATTAACCCATTGAGATCTGACAATAACTCTTTGAGGTAGGTCTTATTTTCTCCATTTTACAGATGAAGACACTGAGACACAGAGAGGTTAATAGATAGTATTAATGGCTTTAATTCCATGCCTTTTGCCCTATAACTTTGTAGTCTCCACCGAAAGGGGGCTGGTCTTGTGACTCGCTTTGGCTAATAGAACATAGGCAGTGAGGAAAAGTCTGGGATAGCCTGCTGGAAGATGAGCGCCCAGGTGGAGGTGAGCTGAGACACCCCAGCCAGCAGAAAACCAAGCCATTTCAGAATATTGAATTCCCAGAAAACTCTGTAACACACTAGAATATTAGTAGGTCAATTACTGGTAATTAGTCCTTGTTCATACCTACAAGTAAGTCTATGGAATTGTATAGTAGTTGCTTATAATAACTAGAGGAATGACTTGCCTTTCAAGATGCCAAAGCCCATCGGGCAAAGACCACCAGGAATGGACCTGTAGTCAAAGGTAGGTTTGTTAAGCTTGTTGTAGCAAGGGAGAAGACACACAAGAGGACCAACAGGACATCTTGTTAAGAGGCCTTTTTATAGGTTTTAAGCTTGTAGTGAGTGATTCTTAGGCAGGTTGAAAAAACTTTGGGATCGTGTTTAGGTTGAGTGTGTTAGGAAGGGGGAAGCCAGTCTTGGGGCCAGTTCTGTCAGGAAGTGTGGACAACTTGGTGATTGGGTGTCCTGGGTAATTTTTATCTAGGTGGTGAGAGGATTGAAGCAGTAAGCAGGATCACGCCTATCAGCCAGAAAAGGGGGATGTCTAATAATTTTTATGGTTGTGTTATGGTCTTGTTTCTGCTTGTTTCAGGCATGGTCTGAGAGTGACCTTGTCTGATTACTGCTTATAATCTGAGAAAAAGCTATTTATGTTCAACAGGAAACACTTTGCGTCAGATTAGTCGCTAGCTGCTAACTGCCAGCTGTCAGCATCATGTTTTTGCTTTCTTGGGAATCACTTGGAGACCCATTGGGAAGAGGCCCGAGAGCAGTGCATCATGGGGCCTGCAGCTTTATGTTGGTCTTGCCTCAGAGGTCTAGAGGATCACCGAGTGGAAGTGGAGGATGAACAGCTGTGGGAGGGAGGCACATGGGGAAAATGAGTACCGGGAATGGGGAATTTGATTAGGAGTATACATACCAACCTTACCCCTAGCTGGCGTTCTGGGAGGGGGACTTTACCAAAGAAGTGAGTGGATAGAATTAACCAGACTGTCTGTAGATAAAGGTGGAATCAAGCCAGCCAGGAAGGCGGGAAAACGGGATCTGTGGAAAAAGTAGAGCAGAACTAAGGATAACCCCATTGCCGTTGAGTCAATTCCAACTCATAGCCACGCTATAGGGACAGAGTAGATCTGCCCCATAGGGTTTCCGAGGAGAGCTAAGAATAGGGAGAAGTATACCCAGAAAACGGCTCTGAAAATGATCACCAACAGGATCCTGAAGAAAATCCCCAGAAATGGTGTGACATTCTGAGAAGCATGTATAAAGACAGGGCTTTTGAGTATCAAGGGACAAAACTCAGGAGGAAATTATAGGCAATTAAGCAAAGACGGCTGGGTGAGAAAGGTGGAAAAGTACCAGATCAGGAAGAATTAAAGGAAAGGAATAATTCTAAAAATGCTGAATTTAAAATCAGACTTGAAGTTAATAAAGAGCTGAATTGATGATACAGGAACATGAATAATTAGTGACACACACTCTACAAATATGAGAATGCAGAATAGAGACAATGAGCTGAAAAATGACAAAAGAGAATATGATAGAGATAGAGGATTGGGAATGGAAAACCCAAACACAGGAAACCCTAAAGGGAAGACGAAAACGAGTTGCCTTGAAATCAGTTCCTACTCTTGGCAACCCCATGTTTGTCAGAGCAGAACTGTGTTCCGTAGGGTTTTCAGTGGTTAATTTTTTAGAAGTAAATCACCAGCCTTTCTTCTGAAGCACTTCTGGGTGGACTTGAACCTCCAACCTTTTGGTTAGTAGCCAAGCATGTTTACCATTTACATCGCCCATATAAAAAAAATACTATGACCAAAACAAACGCAGCTAAAATCAATGCCTCACATTTCATCAGTTGCACTTTTTCCCATTTAGATTCTCTTGAAATTGAGATGTACTTTATAACTTATAATTTGTCTGTCATTCCTTTCTGTTTTTCCAAAAAAATAGTCAGTGGTGTACCTTTTTAATTGATGCCATCTTAGAATCAAGAAAACATGTTAATAGGGGAAAATTGCTTTAGCTAAAGAAAATCCAAGTAATGCAAATTGGAAAGGCTCACTTGGGTTCTAGGGAATATTAATGGAAAAATACTCTGAAGTAAAGACTTCTTGGCAAAAATTTTTTAACTCTTAGAGAAAAAAAAAAAAAAAATCCTACAAGGCTCCAGGCCTAAATATCAGATTATCCACCAAAGAGCAAATATCAGGCTGCCTTACAACTGTTCCCCAAAACCAACGCTGGCAAGTTTACAGAGTTTGAAAGTTGTGGCCCAGGAACTTTTGCTCAGCCAAGTTGCTCAGATTTGATAGCTGTAAAAACACATTCCTGGGACATACAAGGATTCACAGAATGTGTCACCCTTCTTTAAAACAAGCTTCTTGAAGATATCTCCTAAATAACAAACAACACTTAATACATTCAGTTGAGAAAACCAAAGTAAAAAGACTGTTGTGATAAAGAAACGAATTAAAGTAAAAGCCTGAAAGCTACGTATGTTTATAAAATTGAATGAAAAAGCCAAAAGTATCCTTGAAATAAAAGAGTGCTAGTGTTAATAATAGTGTAGTGATACTATTTAGATAGAAAACCCTAGGTTATATTAACAAAGGAAAAGGAGAGAAAAGAAAGTGAAGGTTTTTATCTAAAGTTGAGGGAATAAAAGGTACCAATCTACGTGCTTGACTTTCAGAGCTGATAAGACTATTTACATACTTATTTCAAACAACTAGTAGAATTTTTTCAAATGATGTATTATCTCCCAAACACCAAAGAAAGTATAATCTTGCCCTTTGGATCTTGAAGGCCCTAGGTAGTGCAAATGGTTTGCGCTCAACTACTGACCTAAACTTTGGTGGTTCAAACCCACCTAGCGGCACCAGGAAGAAAGGCCTGGTGATTTCCTTCCATTAAGATTACAGCCCAGAAAACTCTATGGAGCTTATCTACTCTGTAACACCTGGGGTCACCATGAGTTGGAACTGACTTGACAGCAATGGACTCGTGCGTGTGTGTGTGTGTTGGTGGATCCTGGCAATGCTAACTGTCACTCAAGACCTATGTCCCTGCATCAGTAATTCACATCTGGTAGGACCTAAGTAGGACCTAAGTATATAGGACCTAAGTCGCGGTCCTCAACCTGGCTTCACATTAGAATTACCCAGAGAGCTTCTTAACATGCTGATGCCCAAGTAGCCCCCCGGAGCAATTACATCAGACTCTCTTGGGTTGAGGATAGTATCACTAGTGGTTTTAAGAGCATCGCAGGTGATTCCACGTTTGTGCAGCCGAGTTTGAGAAGCCCTCATCTAGACCTCTGTCCCTTCTTGTGTTTCTTTGGAAGGGGCATGCTACTTTAGCATATAATTCACACAGCTACTTGCCCCTCTATCTTTTCTCTGAGCCACATTTTCAGTTATTCTTGGCTCTCCTAGTTATAATCTACAGCCTCGCTACTCAGTAAGGTCCAAGGACCATCAGCATCACTTGGGAGCTTGCTGGAAATGCACCTGCTCTATGGTCCTAGCTCCCTGCGTGGCCATGTTGCCTCTTAATCTTCCTTTCCCAAAACTTCTGCTAGAGTGTTCCTTCAAAAGCACAAATCTAATCATGCCATTACCCCCTCAATAAACAATTAGAAACTCCATATGTCCTCTGTACTAAAATCTAAGGTGCTGGGACGGAATTTGAGGATCTCCGAGGATTTGGTCTCTTTAGCTTGTCCCAAACTCTCTTCAGTCTCATTTCCCACTCTCCTACTACATACATCAAGCCATTAGTCATTTGCCAAATGGGACATGCTATTTCACAACTAAGTTTTTGGGCTAATGTTTTCTTCATGAATGTTCCTTACCTCCTTTCCCACTAAGTCTTTCCTTGAGTTCCAATGTAGATACCACCTCCGCTGCAATGCCTTCCTCCATCTCCCAGGCAGAATGAATTTCTGTTCTTTCACGTAGTCCTGGTTTCGTTCAATCTTACGTTTGCTAACTTGTCTGTTTTTCCTCTTAGATTGTTAATTCTTTGAGGGGAGGAACTATGCACTTTAGATCCACCAGTGAATGCTTGTAGAACAAAGGCCATGGGTCAAATGCCTGTAGGGGAATTCTATCAGCAGGGTCAATCCACCCCAGCATTCCGGGGGAACTTCAGAGGGCAGGCCCAGCCCACATTTTATTTCAGCATGAATGAATATTTATGGCAAAGAGTTTCTAACCTCGGCCTATTAAGCAACTCCTTGACATTTTGTGAAATTTCTGTGCTTTCTCATCATCTTCATCTTTTATTCTGCACAGGTGGAGTGCTGGCCCTGTCCTGACAAATTTTTTCATTGAACTCACATTTATACTTCCTTTCCGAGGGCTCAGACTATCCAAGTCAGGATCAAGGAATGAATCAAATTTCTTAGGACAATGACTCAACTTCTTTTAAATGTGGGGACAATATAGGAAGCTCAAAACAAATATCTAAACAATTGCCCAGGAACATTTCTTGGGTGGGGTGATGGTACTGGTGGTGTGTTGTGGTGTGGGGAATTTCAACGTCAACTGATGAAAACATCCGTGCCTTTTGGCAATTTCCATAGAGAATAAGGTGGTCTGCCTGCCTGCAGGTGTGCTCAAAAGACAATTAAGAAATGTAACAGCAGAGCAGGGCCTAATGACACAGTCACAGGTTCCTGCAAGCACCGCTGCAGCCCGGGGCTCTGAAAAACAGCACACTGTCTATGCAATTTATTTGTGACTGCTAGGTGCCTACTATCTGGACTATACACACCGAAAGGTGACAGAGGATGACTAAAATCCAGGTGAAAGCCATTTATGAGAACAATATATTTTCACAAATGTTATTGCCTGTCTGTGTAACCTTAACACAGAGGTCCCCAGGCTGCAGAAAATTCCACTGCTGCTTGCTTGGCTGGCCTCACCATTTCCAGTTCCATTGCTTGGCTGGCCTTGCAATCTGCATCAGAATTACAGTTCCTTGCTTGGCCTGCCCTGTGAAAATCCTGGCGCCTGCGTGGTATGATTAAGAATGTTGCTGACGTGATTTGTATGAACTCCATACTTGTAACCCCCTTAAAAATAACTTTTTTTCCCTTGCCCACTCAAAGCACTATTGGAGGCAACAGCCCCAATTGCTTCCTTCCTTGCACAATGAAATAAAGGCACCTTTATACTCTCCCACCTCTGTCTTTGTTTATTAGCCAATACGCTTCACGCTGAGCAAAACCTGGGGTTTCCACCCAGTAACAACCTGATCCAAATACTCTACTCATGTCACCTTCTCTCCGTTTTGCAGATATCATTGTGGTATAATGATGCTATTTTATTTGTGTGGAGTCCCCAGACCAATTTTGCAAACACTAGAAGCCAGATTCTATTCTTGTCTGCTTGATCAAGACCCCACGCTGTTCCCCATCAAAACAAGAGAATAAACCAAGAAAGGGGAAGAGTTAAGATCCTGGAACAGCGATTCCAACCCAGGAGAAAAGCAAAGGGAATTCCAAGGTGACAATTAAGAGAGGTCTCAGGATTACAGCACAGAGATTCATCACACCTAAAAAAAAAAAAAAAAAAAGCACCACCAAATCAGAGAAAAGGAGAATGGAGGTTTCCAGAGGGCACAGCTCTAAGGAAAAGTAGAATCTGTAGATCACTTGATGTGATTGACCTTGTGGAGTATTATGCTGAGAGGCTATTGGAAGCTGCAGAAAGTGTTAGCAAAAGGGAAAAAAAAGAGGCGCCTACAGCAAACTAAAAGCAAGGCAATTATTAACTTCAAGAAAAACAAAAAGTAAGAAAAGAAACATAATTACAGTATGCTACAATGTTCAGCTGTGAATACTATTTGTATAGGCATAATCGTGTGAACACAGGATAGTATTTAACCAAAAGTAGTACTATTATATTAAGAGAAAAGAGGATGAGAAACAGAAGGGATGGCATTGAAGAGAGCTAAGTCCTCATTTTCCATAATACAAAGTCAATAGATAATGCTTAAAATCAATGAATCAGAAGATAACAGTATACACAGACTGTTTTAAAGTATACAGGTATGTTAACTTCAGGAGGCATCTCTGAAATTCGCCCAATTTCTCCTCTTAGGGAAATTGAGGGAAAGAGAGGTGGGGGACAAAGAACCACTGAACTTACTATAAGCCTAATAGTTTTACATGACCTTTTAAACAACATGCACGTTTTATTTTGATAGAGTCAAACTTATCTTAAAAACTTCTACCTCAGACTTCCAGTGAGAAGCTCAATAGAGACACGGAAGACCTAATTACAAAATCAACCAACTTGACCTCATTGACTTATACAGAACTCTCCATCCAACTGCTGCAAAGTATACTTTTTTTTCTAGCACACATGGAACATTCCCTAGAATAGACCACATATTAGGTCATAAAACAAACCTTTGCAGAATCTAAAACATCGAAATATTACAAAGCATCTTCTCAGACCACAAGGCAATAAAACTAGAGATCAATAACAGAAAAACTAGGGAAAAGAAATCAAATACTTGGAAACTGAACAATACCCTCCTGCAAAAAGACTGGGTTATAGAAGACATCAAGGAGGAAATAAGGAAATTCATAGAATGCAATGAGAATGAAAATACTTCCTATCAAAACCTCTGGGACACAGCAAAAGCAGTGCTCAGAGGCCAATTTATATCGATAAATGCACACATACAAAAAGAAGAAAGAGCCAAAATCAGAGAACTGTCCCGACAACTTGAACAAATAGAAAGTGTGCAACAAAGGAATCCATCAGGCACCAGAAGAAAACAAATAATAAAAATTAGAGCTGAACTAAATGAATTAGAGAACAGAAAAACAATTGAAAGAATTAACAAAGCCAAAAGCTGGTTCTTTGAAAAAATTAACAAAATTGATAAACCATTGGCCAGACTGACTAAAGAAATACAGGAAAGGAAACAAAT
This sequence comes from Elephas maximus indicus, assembly GCF_024166365.1. Classification (NCBI taxonomy): domain Eukaryota; kingdom Metazoa; phylum Chordata; class Mammalia; order Proboscidea; family Elephantidae; genus Elephas; species Elephas maximus. The sequence continues at coordinate 43,063,591 of NC_064843.1, forward strand.
AACCCAAATAAGAAACGAGTTGGGCCACATCACAACAGACCCAACTGAAATTAAAAGAATCATATCAGATTATTACGAAAAATTGTACTCTAACAAATTTGCAAATCTAGAAGAAATGGATGAATTCCTAGAAAAACACTACCTACCTAAACTAACATATTCAGAAGTAGAACAACTAAACAGACCCATAACAAAAAAAGAGATTGAAAAGGTAATCAAAAAACTTCCAACAAAAAAAAGCCCTGGCCCGGACGGCTTTACTGCAGAGTTCTACCAAACTTTCAAAGACAAGTTAACACCACTACTACTAAAGGTATTTCAAAGCGTAGAAAATGACAGAATACTACCCAACTCATTCTATGAAGCCACCATATCCCTGATACCAAACCCAGGTAAAAATAAATTTTTTTTTTTTTTTTTATTAAGACACCACAAAAAAAGAAAATTATGGACCTATATCCCTCAGGAACATAGATGCAAAAATCCTCAACAAAATTCTAGCCAATAGAATTCAACAACGTATCAAAAAAATAATCCACCACAACCAAGTGGGATTTATACCAGATGGCTGGTTTAATATTAGAAAAACCATTAATGCAATCCACCATATAAATAAAACAAAAGACAAAAACCACATGATCTTATCAATTGATGCAGAAAAGGCATTTGACAAAGTCCAACACCTATTTATGATAAAAATTCTCAGCAAAATAGAAATAGACGGAAAATTCCTCAACATAATAAAGGGCATCTATACAAAGCCAACAGCCAACATCACTCTAAATGGAGAGAGCCTGAAAACATTTCCCTTGAGAACGGAAACCAGACAAGGGTGTCCTTTATCACCGCTCTTATTCAACATTGTGCTAGAGGTCCTAGCCAGAGCAATTAGGGTAGACAAAGAAATAAACGGCATCCGGATTGGCAAGGAAGAAGTAAAATTATCTCTATTTGCAGATGACATGATCTTATACACAGAAAACCCTAAGGAATCCTCCAGAAAACTACTGAAACTAATCGAAGAGCTTGGCAGAGTCTCAGGTTATAAAATAAACATACAAAAATCACTTGGATTCCTCTACATCAACAAAAAGAACATCGAAGAGGAAATCACCAAATCAATACCATTCACAGTAGCCCCCAAGAAGATAAAATACTTAGGAATAAACCTTACCAAAGTTGTAAAAGACCTATACAAAGAAAACTACAAAGTACTAGTGCAAGAAACTAAAAAGGACCTACATAAGTGGAAAAACGTACCTTGCTCATGGATAGGAAGACTTAACATAGTAAAAATATCTATTCTACCAAAAGCCATCTATACATACAATGCACTTCCGATCCAAATTCCAATGACATATTTTAACATGTTGGAGAAACAAATCACCAACTTCATATGGAAGGGAAAGAAGCCCCGGATAAGTAAAGCATTACTGAAAAAGAAGAAGAAAGTGGGAGGCCTCACTCTACCTGATTTTAGAACATATTATACAGCCACAGTAGTTAAAACAGCCTGGTACTGGTACAACAACAGGCACATAGACCAATGGAACAGAACTGAGAACCCAGATATAAATCCAGCCACATATGAGCAGCTGATTTTGACAAAGGCCCAGTGTCAGTTAACTGGGGAAAGGATAGTCTTTTTAACAAATGGTGCTGGCATAACTGGATATCCATTTGCAAAAAAATGACACAGGACCCATACCTCACACCATGCACAAAAACTAACTGCAAGTGGATCAAAGACCTAAACATAAAGACTAAAACGATAAAGATCATGGAAGAAAAAATAGGGACAACCTTAGGAGCCCTAATACAAGGCATAAATAGAATACAAAACATTACCAAAAATGACGAAGAGAAACCAGATAACTGGGAGCTCCTAAAAATCAAACACCTATGCTCATCTAAAGACTTCACCCAAAGAGTAAAAAGACCACCTACAGATTGGGAAAGAATTTTCAGCTATGACATCTCCGACCAGCGCCTGATCTCTAAAATCTATATGATTCTGTTAAACTCAACCACAAAAAGACAAACAACCCAATCAAAAAGTGGGCAAAGGATATGAACACGCACTTCACTAAAGAAGATATTCAGGCAGCCAACAGATACATGAGAAAATGCTCTCGATCATTAGCCATTAGAGAAATGCAAATTTAAACCACGATGAGATTCCATCTCACTCCAACAAGGCTGGCATTAATCCAAAAAACACAAAATAATAAATGTTGGAGAGGCTGTGGAGAGATTGGAACTTACACACTGCTGGTGGGAAATGGTACAACCACTTTGGAAATCTATCTGGCTTTTTCTTAAAAAGTTAGAAATAGAACTACCATACAACCCAGAAATCCCACTCCTCGGAATATACCCTAGAGAAAAAAGAGCCTTTACACGAACAGATAAATGCACACCCATGTTTATTGCAGCACAGTTTACAATAGCAAAAAGCTGGAAGCAACCAAGGTGTCCATCAACAGATGAATGGTTAATTAAATTGTGGTATAGTCACACAATGGAATACTACGCATCGATAAAGAACAGTGACGAATCTGTGAAACATTTCGTAACATGGAGGAACCTGGAAGGCATTATGCTGAGTGAAATTAGTCAGAGGCAAAAGGACAAATATTGTATAAGACAACTATTATAAGATCTTGAGAAATAGTATAAACCGAGAAGAACACAAACTTTTGTGGTTACGAGAGGGGGAGGGAGGGTGGGAGAGGGTTATTTACTGATTAGTTAGTAGATAAGAACTACTTTAGGTGAAGGGAAGGACAATACTCAATACACGGAAGGTCAGCTCAACTGGACTGGACCAAAAGCAAAGAAGTTTCCAGGATAAACTGAATGCTTCAAAGGTCAGCAGAGCAAGGGCGGAGGTTTGGGGACTATGGCTTAAGGGGACTTCTAAGTCAATTGGCAAAATAATTCTATTTTGAAAACATTCTGCATCCCACTTTGAAATGTGGCTTCTGGGGTCTTAAATGCTAACAAGCGGCCATCTAAGATGCATCATTGGTCTCAACCCACCTGGAGCAAAGGAGAATGAAGAACACCAAGGTCACATGTAACTATGAGCCCAAGAGACAGAAAGGGCCACATGAACCAGAGACTTACATCATCCTGAGACCAGAAGAACTAGATGGTGCCTGGCCACAACCGATGACTGCCCTGACAGGGAGCACAACAGAGAACCCCTGAGGGAGCAGGAGAACAGTGGGATGCAGACCCCAAATTCTCATAAAAAGACCAGACTTAATGGTTTGACTGAGACTAGAGGAATCCCGGCAGTCATGGTCCCCAAACCTTCTGTTGGCCCAGGACAGGAACCATTCCCGAAGACTACTCATCAGACATGGAAGGAACTGGTTAGTGGGTGGGAGAGAGATGCTGATGAAGAGTGAGCTACTTGTATCAGGCGGACACTTGAGACTGTGTTGGCAGCTCCTGTCTAGAGGGGAGATAGGAGGGTAGAGAGGGTTAGAAACTGGCAAAATCGTCACGAAAGGAGAGACTGGAAGGAGGGAGCGGGCTGACTCATTAGGGGGAGAGTAAGTGGGAGTATGGAGTAAGGTGTATATAAGCTTATATGTGACAGGCTGACTTGATTTGTAAACTTTCACTTAAAGCACAATAAAAATTATTAAAAAAAAAAAAAACTTCTGCATCTTACTTTTGAGTCTTTTCAAATTTTCTCGCTATATGGATATATCACCCTACTGCTGGATGTTCAGATAACCTCTAGGTCTTTGTTACCCTGCAATAAGCTTCCCTGTGTTTACAGCTTTTAATACTTGAGGGAATTTATCTGTAAGATAAAATCCTGATATTTATAATCACTGGGTTAAAGGTTATGTGCATTTAAACTTTTGATTAAAAAAAAAAAAAAAAAAACCCAAACCAAACCCATTGCCTGGAGTCAGCTCCGATTCATAGAGACCCTATAGGACAGAGTCGAACTGTCCCACAGGTTTCCAAGGAGCCACTGGTGGATTTGAACTGCTGACCATTTGGCTTGCAGCCAAATGCTTAACCACTTCACTGCTGCACCAATGTATACTCATCAAACAGTACATGACGGTCTCTATTTCCCCACCAAACCAAAATACCAAATCAGTTGCCATAAAGTCAATTTTGACTCATAGCAACCCCACAGGGCAGAGTAGAGCTGCCCCTTAGGGTTTTCAAGGCCGTAGTCTTCACAGAAGCAGACTGTCACATCTTTCTCCCTTAGTACGGTTGGTGGGTTCGAACCGCCAATCTTTCGGTTTCCTAGCAAGCTCTTAACCACTGCACCACCAGGGCCCCTTTTCCCCACATCTCTCTTCAATTACCTCAGAAAAAAAAAATTGATAAAAATGAAAAGTTATTAATTAAACCTTTAAATTTACATTTTTGTTTTTTTTTAATTCATTATTGTTTTAATTTGACTTTTTTTTTAATACCAGAGAGGTTGAATTATTTTATTATTTTTGGTTATTTCTGTCTTTCTTCCTTTCCTCCCTCCTTCTTTACTCCTCTCCTCCTTTCTCCCTCTCCCTTTCTTTCTTTTTTAGAAAACTGCCTGTTCATATTTTCATTTTTCAATTGATATGCTTGCCTTTATAAATAACTTGTAAGAACTCTTTGTAGATAAACAAAATTGGTCTTTTTTCTAAAATATTATCAATATTTTCCTTCATCTTTAATTTCTCTTTCTGCCTTATTTCCACTTTTTAACTTGCTTATCCAATTTTTCTTTTTTGATATCTGAGTTTTTTGTTTTTTTTTTTTTTGATTTATGCTTAAAAAATCTTCCCCACACCAAGACAAGAGTTTAAAAACCATCGCATTTGCTCCAGGTCTTCTTTTGACTTCAGAGCTTATATTTCTGTCTGTTTACAAAACAGTAGCACATTGTTTAGTTAATGAACCATTTCAGTTAATGAAGCTTTTTTGTACTTCTAATTAAATAGACCACCTCATTGCTTTCCTTTTTCAGAATTTTCTGGGCTCCTCTTGCTTATTTATTTTTCCACATGAACTTTAGAACCAGCTTTATCTAGTCCCCTCCCCGCCACAAAAAAAACTATTAGTATTTTCACTGGGATCACATTAAATTTATAAATTAATTTAGGAGAAACGACATTTAGAGGTTGAATATTTCTATCAAATTACATAGTACATCATTCCAAGAAGGTTACAATTGCTGCAAAAGATATAATAGTTTGCATATTTACATACCTATGTATCAAATAACGCAGCTTTGATAAAGCAAAAAGTATAGGAGATATAAAGAGAAATAAACAGAAAAACACTAATAATAAAAAAAAATTTTTTTTTTTTTTATAATAGGAGATTTTAAATTCAGCACTCTTGTACCAAGACAGATCAAGTGGTCAAAAATAACTAAAGATAGAGACATAAACAAAATACCTGACAAAATAGAACAGATGGAGCTCGGTACCCTAGTAACAGTACGTCTTTTTGTCAAATGCATATGATCATTGATAATAACTGACCACATATTAGCCCCAAAGAAAAGCTTAATATATGCCGAGAAGCAGAAATAATCTGAAAGTTTTCTGATCACATTACAATAAAACTAGAAATTAATAACATCAAATAAACTGAAAAAAACAAAACCAAAGCCTTTTCTTAAACCCTCGTGACTCAAATTGCACTCTCTAGGCTGGGTTTAGGCAGCAGCATGCTCCTTAGAGGCCAGGATGGCAAGACTTGTCTCATCTACTTTGGACATGTTACCAGTCCCTGGAGAAGGACATCATGCCTAGTAAAGCAGAGGGTCAGCGAAAACGAGGAAGACCCTCGAGGAGATGGATTGACACAGTGGCTGCAACAATGGGCTCAAATATAGCAACGACTATAAAGATGGTGGAGGACCAGGCAGTGTTTCATTCTGTTGTATATAGGATTGCTGTGGGCATCTATGAATTGGGTCTGACTCAACGGCACTCAACAACAATGACAACATTGAACAAAAATCGAAACAAAACCAAATACATTTCAGGTATAAACAATGGAAAAAGAGGAGGTTAACCTACCATTCTTTATGGATGGTATGACTTTTACCTGGAAAATCCAAGAGAATTGACTGAAAACCTCTACAAAGACACTGCAGAAAGTCAATGAGCTATAAAAATTAATACATAGAAATCCATAGCTTTCATATACAGCAACAACAATGGATTAGAAGATATAATGACAGAGACGATTTTGTTTATAGGAGCAACAGAAAATGTAAGTATCTAAATATAAATTTACAAGAAATACGTAGACTCTATATGAGGAAAAGATCAAAATGCTCCTGAAACACTCAAAAGTAGACATGGATTCTTTAGTCGAAGAACCTGTGTACTGGTTGACTACCCAGCATCCGTGATGACCCAACCACGATCAATGCATTCCCTTGCCGGTGATTGGTTTAGGGATAGACTTGTGATCCCCTGCTGGCTGGTTTTCACATCCTTGAATCTCTGAGGGTGTGGACAAATGTTTTCTTATTCTTTAAAGGAGACCCAAGGAAGATGCAACCTCTTCCTTTCTCCAGGTCTTGTCATGTCTGTAACCTGAAATGGCTGCAGGTACCTTGCAAACATACAAGGGCCAGACTGAGTACAAAGCCAGCCCAGCCAGGATACAGAGAGGAGATCTGATAAGAATTTGGCTCCCTGAGTGTGTCATTGAAGCATGACCAGGCTATGCTCAGATCCACAGATCTGTGGACTTTCCATTATATGTCATCATTGTTAGCTGCCCAACAGAAGGAAATGCTGCCCAGTCCTGCTCTATCCGCATGATCGTTTGAGGATCAGACCATTGTGATCCATAGGGTTTCCACTGGCTGATTTTCGGAAGTAGATCACCAGGCCTTTTGTCCTAGTCCATCTTAGCCTGGAAGCTCTAGGGAAACCCGTTCAGCATCATAGCAACACACAAGCCTCCACTGACAGACGAGTGGTGCCTGAGTGGTAGCTGCATGTGGCCAGGAATTGCACTCAGGTCTCCCACATGAAAGGCAAGACGTCTACCATTGAACCGCCAATGCTGTATTCCTGTTATAGAAGCTAATAAGTTTTCTTAATGTTTGATTCTATTTAAAGCAGGTTTTTCTGTTACTTGCTGCCAAAGAGTTCTAGCTGACACAATCTATTTACTCCCCAGAACCAAACCGTTTTATTACTGTTGCTTTATAATATTTTAATAATAGTGGGCTAGTCTGGGGTGAAAGGATAATTATTTAACAATTTTCTAAATTTCTTCCTTTGTTGTTGTTGTTAGGTGCCGTCGAGTCGGTTCTGACTCATAGCGACCCTATGCACAACAGAACGATACATTGCCCGGTCCTGTGCCGCCCTTACAATCGTTGTTACGCTTGAGCTCATTGTTGCAGCCACTGTGTCAATCCACCCCACTGAGGGTCTTTCTCTTTTCCGCTGACCCTGTACTCTGCCAAGCATGATGTCCTTCTCCAGGGACTGATCCCTCCTGACAACGTGTCCAAAGCACGTAAGACGCAGTCTCCCCATCCTTGCCTCTAAGGAGCATTCTGGCTGCACTTCTTCCAAGATAGATATGTTCGTTCTTTTGGCAGTCCATGGTATATTCAATATTCTTCGCCAACACCACAATTCAAAGGCGTCAACTCTTCTTCTGTCTTCCTTATTCATTGCTTTCACATGCATATGATGTAATTGAAAATACCATGGCTTGGGTCAGGCGCACCTTAGTCTTCAGGGTGACATCTTTGCTCTTCAACACTTTGAAGAGGTCCTTTGCAGCAGATTTGCCCAATGCAATGCATCTTTTGATTTCTTGACTGCTGCTTCCATGGCTGTTGATTGTGGATCCAAGTAAAATGAAATCCTTGACAACTTCAATCTTTTCTCCATTTATCATGATGTTGCTCATTGGTCCAGTTGTGAGGATTTTTGTTTTCTTTATGTTGAGGTGTAATCCATACTGAAGGCTGTGGTCTTTGATCTTCATTAGTAAGTGCTTCAAGTCCTCTTCACTTTCAGCTAGCAAGGTTGTGTCATCTGCATAATGCAGGTTGTTAATAAGTCTTCCTGCAATCCTGATGCCCCATTCTTCTTCATATAGTCCAGCTTCTCGTTTTATTTGTTCAGCATACAGATTAAATACGTATGGTGAAAGAATACAACCCTGACGCACACTTTCCTGACTTTAAACCAATCAGTATCCCGTTGTTCTGTCCGAACAACTGCCTCTTGATCTATGTAAAGGTTCCTCATGAGCACAATCAAGTGTTCTGGAATTCCCATTCTTCGCAGTGTTATGCATAGTTTGTTATGATCCACACAGTTGAATACCTTTGCATAGTCAATAAAACACCTTTGCATAGTCAATAAAACACAGGTAAACATCCTTCTGGTATTCTCTGCTTTCAGCCAGGATCCATCTGACATCAGCAATGATATCCCTCGTTCCACGTCCTCTTCTGAATCTGGCCTGAATTTCTGGCAATTCCCTGTCGATACACTGCTGCAGCCGTTTCTGAATGATCGTCAGCAAAATTTTGCTTGCATGTGATATTAATGATATTGTTCTATAATTTCCACATTCGGTTGGATCAGCTTTCTTGGGAATAGGCATAAATATGGATCTCTTCCAGTCAGTTGGTCAGGAAGCTGCCTTCCATATTTCTTGGCATAGAGAAGTGAGCTCCTCCAGTGCTGCATCTGTTTGTTGAAACATCTCAATTGATATCCCATCAATTCCTGGAGCCTTGTTTTTCACCAATGCCTTCAGAGCAGCTTGGACTTCTTCCTTCAGTACCATTGATTCCTGATCATATGCCACCTCTTGAAATGGTTGAACATCGACTAATTCTTTTTGGTATAATGACTCTGTGTATTCCTTCCATCTTCTTTTGATGCTTCCTGCTTCATTTAATATTTTCCCCATAGAATCCTTCACTATTGCAACTAGAAGCTTGAATTTTTTCTTCAGTTCTTTCAGCTTGAGAAACGCTGAGCATGTTCTTCTCTTTTGGTTTTCCATCTCCAACTCTCTGCACATGTCATTATAATACTTTGTCTTCTCGAGAGGCCCTTTGAAATCTTCTGTTCAGTTCTTTTACTTCATCAATTCTTCCTTTTGCTTTAGCTGCTTGATGCTCAAGAGCAAGTTTCAGAGTCTCCTCTGACATCCATCTTGGTCTTTTCTTTCTTTTCAGTAACCTCTTGCTTTCTTCATGGATGATGTCCTTGATGTCATTCCACAACTCATCTGGTCTTCGGTCACTAGTGTTCAGTGCATCAAATCTATTCTTGAGATGGTCTCTAAATTCAGGTGGGATATATTCGAGGTCATATTTTGGCTCTCGTGGACTTACTCTGATTTTCTTGTTTCTTCCTTAGTTATTGAATTAATAAGTGATTCCTACTGAGTTGATGCTGATAATTTAAACTTCTTAATAAAATTTCCATTTCAGTGATCTTTGAGTTAATTAGAAATCAAATGTACATTTTATTATATCATAATTTTTAACAGCTATATACGTTCTATTCCTTTTTATCTTTTTTCACTTTGATTATTGGATTTTTTAATTTGGCTTGTAGCGTTTGGTCCATTGTATTAATTCTTTCAAATTAACTTTTCTAGGCTTCATTATTTATGCCATTGTTTGTCTGCTTCTGATTTATTTATTTATTCCTTTCTTGATTTTAATTTATTTCTTTCCGCTTCCATGGCTACTTTGTTCTTACTTTTTTAGTTGAAATAATTTGCTTGAACATTTTTACCTGCTCTCCCTCGTTATATTGTAACATATTTAGTACTATGAGTTACTGGAGAACAAATTTTTGTGTGTTCCGTAATTTTAACTCTAATTCTCACTATTTTTCCGTTAACTATTTTCACATCCTTGATTTTCTCCTTAATCCAATAATCATTCTAAAGAGTATGCATAAAATTTGCTTAATCTTTTGTTATTATTGTCTAGCCATATTGTAGTTTTGCTTGAGTATGTGGCTTGAATATATTCCTTCCGACATGACTTTTGTTATTTTTTCATGAGTGGCTATTTTAGATTTAAAAAAATGTGTTTTATGTAAAAGTTTACAGTGCGAATCAGTTTCTCATTAAAAAATTTATACACAGATTGTTTTGTGACATTGGTTGCAATCCCTGCAATGTGTCAGCACCTTCCCCCTTTCCCTTTGCACCCTGGGTTCCCCGTGCCCACTAGACCAGACCTCCTGCCCCTTCCTGCCTTCTTGTCTTTTCTTTTGGGCAGGTGTTGTCCATTTGGTCTCGTATACTTGATTGAACTAAGACGCACATTCCTCATGCATGTTACTGTTTGTTTTATAAGCCTGGCTAATCTTTGGTTGAAAGGTGGGCTTCGGGAGTGGCTTCAGTTCTGAGTTTAGCAGGGTGTTATTTTAGATTTTTAAATGTTTTTTTTTTTTTAAAGTTTGGTGGTCATTTAGCAAGAAGATTCCTTTTTCAATAATGTAAATACGGTATATTTTATAAAACAATATAATTTTAATGACAAGGCTTCAAATAGTCATGGATTCTATTCTATGAATTATATTGTTCCAATCATTTATTTTTATGTATTTTAGGATGGCAAATATGACAATTCGAGGGCTTGCTGCTGAGGAACTCTAGGGGTGGCGTAAAAGTAGTGGGGTGAGAGTCCACGTCCATGGAATTGTTGAGCTAGGAATCTGCAGAGGGGATGAGGCTGTTTGTCAATGGAGAAAGAACACAGAGTGCTGTAAATATACCGTATTTGACTACCCTTCTGGGAGCAATAATCAGTGCCTGGCACAGAGGAGCTGCTCAATAATTGTTTTTTACATGAAAGAATGGATTTTTCCCCCCCGAAATGTTTGCAGAGGGACAGGAGAAGCCAAGTAGGTAAGAAGAGATGACTCCAGGGACCATCTTGAATTGCTCCTGAATTGCTGTATAATCCAGAAGGGCAGAAGTGACAATAGCTTGGGCTTGTCGGACATGATTCCCCCGCCACCCCCACAAGGATCCAAAAAGCAGGATGAATTTTTTAAGATCCTGTTCTATGTGGGAGACCTGGACTCGATTCCCAGTCAACACACCTCATGCACAGCCACAACCTGTCTGTCAGTGGAGGTTTGCTATCATGCTGAGCAGCTTTCTGCAGAGCTTCCAGATAAGACAGCCTAGGAAGAAAAGCCTGGTGATCTACTTCCAAAAATCAGCTAATGAAAATCCTGTGGATCACAACAGTCCGATCTATCACCATATTGGGGATGGTGCAGAACTGGGCAGCGTTTCACTCTGTTGTGCATGGGGTTACCATGAGTCGGGGCTGATTTGATGGTAGCTAACAATGGCATTCTATGAGAAGTAGTGTGGGCTGCGCACAGAGCTTGAAGAACCAGGAACAGACACTGGTCTTATCCATATTCCTCATGCCTCACCACTTCAGAGAGCTCCCAGCCTACTCCTAGCTGCCGGCATCTGCATTCTTCTGTCTGGGAGCTTTCTCCAAATTCCCTAAAGGCCACTCTGCCCACCCCCATGTAGGCCAACTAAGAGGAGGCCAGCTCTTGAGAGCAGCCCTCAACCACTGACTGTCAGGAGTTAAGGCATAAATACCCCAGATCTCCTGTTCCCTGGTGAGATGACTCTGAGCCACTAGCTCTACCCTTGCTACCAGAGTTCCCATTAAGATGTAGCTCCAGTTGCCTGTGGTGGAAGCTGTTCTAATAATGCTCCCTTTATTGGCTGCCTTCCCTTCCTTGTCTCACTGCTGTACTCCCCTGCTGGTGTTCCCTGCACCTTCCAAATTTACAACTTGCACAGGAAACCTTGTCTCAAGGCCTGCTTCTGGGAAAACCCAAATTAAAACAACCAGTCATTTGTATTATTTGCCTTAGCTTCATCAATCTTTGCAAACAAGCTTTGCTGAGAGAGGAAGGCAGGAACTGTGAAGCAAAGAAGTCACACTTGACCATCTCTAAGAGTATTTGGAGATGTCATACAAGTTGTTTATCACATTCCGGTTGATCAGGTCATAGAAATGTGTTTCAACAAATCCTTGGAGCATGGATAGGACACTGCACAGTTCTGAAGCTCTGACACTGTGGTCACCAGGCTGTACTGAGGCCAGTGAACAACTGTTTGGTCATTAACTGACACAAATAATATTAAACTGCAACTCCTCCTGCAGCTGTAACTTGGAGATTCCACCCCCTCCCCCACCCACTGAGCTAATGGGCTCAGAAGACAAGCTATCTCAGGTTGACTGGGAAGGAGCACCAATCATGGGCACAAAAGAAATACAGTCAGGATCAGGGTGTCTGCCAGAGAGGTAGATGCTAGATTTATGAAAGAAAAAAATTATGTCCAGAAATCATTGTGCTTTAGAAAAAGATCTTAGGTGTCCTCCAGGAAGCCATATCTGAGACCCCCATCTGGGCTTCCTATTCTTCTCCGGAGCTCCCACAGTGCCCTATCTTCCCCATATCAAGATCCTTAATGTGTTAAATTGTAATGAATATTTTCCTTATCTATCTCCCAAGTACACACTTTTATTATACTCCTTGACAGCAGTAATTTTATCTTTCACTTTTGTATCCTTGGCACCCAGGATAAAGCTTACCATTTAAAAGGCACTCGATAAATAAATGAATGAAGAGAGAACTGTAACAAGTAAAATCAATGAGAAGAGATCCCCTCTTAGACATAAACTTGCAAACGTTTCTGCTACAATAAAGAAAAAGTCCTGTAAGCCTCAAGATTAAAAACAAACAAAATCATATTATCCAGAAGGGGTAAAATTTTGGAGCTTCACATTTCAAATTCAGGTAAGTTGTCATTCATGCGAGAAGGCAAAAGAAGACCAATTTTAGACATTCAGAGGCTCAGAAAACATACCAGTCAGAAACCCTTGAAAAAATTGCTTGAACTTGCATGCCAAATAACTGAAAAGTGAAGCAAACATAAGCACATAAAAGGAAGTGATGTCATAAAATGATTAGTGATAAGAATAAAAATACAGATAAGTCTAAGTATTTTTGAGAACTTGGTCTATAAAACAGAATACAGAAGAGTAAACGGAGTCAAAGTGTTCTAAGGCCCTTGAATCATCTGGGTAGTGGTAAAATACTAATTTGTATTGGATTCTAAGTCAAGAATAAGTGTTGTGATTTTGAGGACAACATTCAAAAATAGTGACTGTATAACTAATAAGCCAATAGAGGGAGAAAATGGAATCATAAAAATACTTGATTGATCAAAAAGAAGTCAAGAAAAGATAAAAAGGGAACAAAAAAATTGGGATAAAATGGAGAATAAATCATAGGATAGCAGATTTAAATGCAAATACAGCATTTAATGCAATGTAGACTCAATACTCTAATCAAAAAACAAAGATTTTAGACTCGATAAAAAAGAAGAAAACAAAACGAAGTAACATATTGCTCACAAGAGACACACTTTTAAGTATAAAGGCACAGAAAGATTAGGAGTATGGAAAAAAAAAAGTAGAAGGATAAAAAAATGTAATCATGCATACCCTAAATTAAAGAAAGCAGATGTGGGCATATGATTATGACACAAGATAGACTTTAAGACAAGAGCATTGCTAGAGATAAAGAGAAATATAATGATAAAAGGGTCAATCCACCAGCAATACAAAACAATTCTAAATGTCTGCGTACCCCCCAATAACATAACTTCAAATTATCTAAACAAAAAAGGAGATCTAAAAGGAGAAAAAGATAAATTCACAATTAGTGGGAGATTTTAGCACCACATCCAACAAATGAGATTACACCTTTTTTTTAAGGTGCCTAAGGAACATTTGTGAAAATTAACCGTATGCTAGAACATAAAGCAATTTTCAACACAATTCAAAGTACCAATATCTTAGAGAGTATGTTCTCTAAGCACAGGGGAATTAAACTAGGAAACAATATTTGGCCCCTTGGCTGGATTTCGACTATAAGTTGGGAAAAAGTAGCAGGAGCAACTGGCTGGTGTGTGACACAGAAGAGTCATATCAGAGAATAGAACAGTTTTTGACATGCAAGTACCAGACTTCAGTGCCCTGTAGACTGGAAGTAGGGGATGGATCAGAGGGTTGGACTGAAGATCCCAAACCACTGTTGAGAAATACTAGACATACTTCCAAACAGCTGGATTTGCCTAGCAGATACTCTCTTTCTACCACAAAGCAAATATCTGGTCTATTCAATGTCCATTTGCGGAATGGAAAGCATCACAATATTGAATTCCTCAGCTACCTAAGCTAGGCTTTGTTGAGTAGTTCCAATGGTCACCAGTATACAGCCTTTTGAATCAACTGATCTTAGGCTACCGAAGAAATATGTGCATCTTTCAATGTGGTAAACAGTCAAGAAGTGCCTTAGAAACCAAGAGAAGCTGGGTTGGAGTATAATTTCATCCATCAGGGCTGCTCATTTTAGGAAAAAAGGATTGCAGAGAATATCACCGTAGATTTCTACATGTTTTCGTATTTAACTGTTAAATCTCAGCTTTTCCCTGATTTTTCAGGCTAAAAATGAACTACCACAAATGGAAAGATATCAGCCCTGTATCCAGGCTCCCTCTGCCCTATGTCCCTCACTAGAGAGTTTTGTTGAAATTCTTTTCACAAAATGCCTGCACATGGTAGGGAGTTAAGAATTATTTCCTGTGTTGACTTAAAGAATGCAGAATATATTTGCTCATTTCACTGACGCACTGGAGGCACATTATACCCAAAGAAGCATCAACTTTGCAATTTGAGCTTGTACCCTGTTTGACAGTGTTTATCATTATTGAGTTAACGAGCAATTTCAAAATAGGTCTTCTAGTGTAAGAAAGAAATAACCCAATGCTTACTTTTCTTCTCAAAGGTGGCTGGAAGATAAATTATGGCTCTAGATTTTCCCTACTCAAGACAGAGAAGCCCTGGATGGTCAAATCGCACTTAATGGCATGTTGGTTTGCCCAGAGGCAAAGGGGCCATGAGATAACAGGTGCATCAGAGCTGCTGGTGGGCGGCCATGCTACCATACTGCTTACAGAATTATTGCAATTAGCAACACCCAGCCTATTTTTAGCCTGGTTTAATTCAAGTGTGAGTCCTACGGCAAATTCCAGGGCTAAGGATGTGCCCTCTTGGCCCTGAGATGCCCCACCCATCCCCAGGACCCAGGATCCAGGCCCAGGAGACCATGTCCAGTGATCCTGCCGTGGGCCAGGATCTCACTTAAACACTGCAACCACCCATAACGGGGTTTTATTCTCCTCCATTGGCCCACGAACACATGGAGGCCCCAAGAACTGAGCAACGCACTCAGGGTTACACAGCAGGTCAGTGGCAGCTCTTCAATTTGATCCCAGTGACAGCGGACTCCAAAGAATGTGCTATAAACAACTGCCCTAGACTGCATAGATGTAGCAGGCATGTGGCCCGAAGTCGATATTGGGAGTCTTAGGCGCAGGGATAAACATTCCAAGAAAGCCAGAGATTGGACAAGTGAGAGGAATGTGATGCTAGATAACCCTGCTGCTTAAGGTTTATTTTTTTTTTAATTTACCTAATATTATTAAAATTGCTGTGCATTAGTTTATTTTAGGTGGCTAAACACAAAATGGAGCCCTGGAGGTGCAATGGTTAAAGTGCTCGGCTGCTAACTGAAAGTTTGGCGGTTCAATTCCACCAGGTGCTCCTTGGAAATCTTATGGGGCAGTTCTACTCTGTCCCATAGGATTGCTGTGAGTCAGAATCGACTCGACGGCAATGAATTTGGAGTTTTTGGGTGAACACAAAGCTCCAAGAGCTAACAGGATGTAAAAGAAATAGATCGTCTGAGTATAACATGTTGTTGTTAGCTGCCATCATCAGCTAACAGAATGAAATACTGCCTGGTCCTGCGCCATCCCCATGATTGGTTGGTGATGGGACTGTTGTGATTCCATAGGGTTTTCATTGTTTGACTTTCAAAAGTAGAACACCAAGCCTTTCTTCCTAGTCTATCTTAGTCTGGAAGCTCTGCTGAAATCTGGTCAGTATCATATCAGCAGGTAAGCTTCCGCTGACAGATGGGTGGTGGCTATCTGTGAGGTGCATTGGCCAGGAATTGAACTCAGGTTTCCCGCAAGGAAGAGGAGAATTCTACCACCGAACCATCACTGCCTCCATGAGTATGACATAATACCTTTTACTTTCCATCTGCCTTTTTGTGAGTACAGCCTCACTACTCACAGTGTGGTCCCCGCTCAGCAGCTCTGGTCTCACCTCCGTACTTGATTGGAAATGCAGAGCCTAAGGCCCTGCCCCAGACCTGCTGAATCGGAATCTGCATTTTTAACTAACATTTTTAATTTGTGTGTACATCAAGGTTGAGATAGAGAATCTCTGAGCTAGGAGACACAAATCAGAAAATAAAATTAAAAAAAAGAATATAAAATTTCAAAAGAATCTGCTCAGGCCAAGAAAATAAGGTGAAAAAAAACAAAACAAAACTATGCGACCATAAAGAACAATAACGAGTCTGCAAAACATATTACGACATGGACGGGTCTGGAGGACAGAATGCTAGTGAAATAAGTCAGTCATATAAAGACTAGTATTATAGGACCCCACTTTTATAAGAAGAATAGGTATATATAACAGAGAAGGGGGAAAAAAAAGGCCAAAAAAAGTTTGTTTTTTTTCTCTGAAAAAGAAAAAAGGGCATTTTAGAGTTTTAGCTTAGATAGATCATTTTTTTCCCGGTAAAATTATAAGCAGGATCTGCTCATTTGTGACGGAATAAAAAAAGACTGCAGACCTATGACAGTGGTTGTCACATCTGGTGGGCACAAAATTGGAGATGAACTAAATAATAATCTCGCGTTCCTTTGTTCATGAACTATGCTCAATGGCTTCAGGGTAGTTTTCTTCCTTGGTGACAGCCCAAACCTAAAGAGGTGCATGCTATTAAAAAATATAAAATGTCCTCAATGTCTTGTGAGATGGGAGCAGGGGAGTTGTGGAGATGGGGGGAAGAGGGGAAAGAAATTCCACTATCCAGCCTAGATAAACTGAGGGAAACCCTGGGCTGCACAGGGGCTCAGGCGTTTCTATTGACCCTTGGCCCAACTACATTTAAATCTCGGCTACCCATAAACACAGATCTCAGAAGTGACAATAAAGAATAGTTTTGTTAGCCAGGAAGTTGCCGTCTATTTTTTTCAAAATGGCAATAGCTTTATTGTTTTTTCCTGATTATGAAAGTGATACTTATTGCAAAAATTTGAGATGGTAATGTAAAATGAAAATCACTTAAAACCCTGGAGATAGCGATGGCTATGTATGAATAGTACACACACATGCACACATGTGTTCACGCACATGCACACACAGCCATGCCCACCCTTTTACAGATGAAGCATCACACTAAATGGTTTCATCAATGTTGTCTCCAACGTAGTCCTTAAAACCAAAAACACAAACAAATGCATTGCTGTTGAGTCGATTCGACTCAGCGCGACACTATAGGACAGAGTAGAACTGCCACATAGGGTTTCCAAGAAGTGGACGGTGGATTAACTCTTAACCACAGGGCTCCCAAGGGAAGGGATAGAGGGTGCTTAACCAACAACAAAAAAACCAAACCCATTGCCATTGATTCGATTCTGACTCACAGAGATCCTATAGGGCTAAGTAGAACTGCCCCATAGGGTTTCCAAGGTGTGCTGGTGGATTCGAACTGCCAACCTTTTGGTTAGCAGCCGAGCTCTTATCGCTGCACCACCAGTGCTCCAGGAGGTGCTTAGTGCTCTTAAAACCCAAGGGATGGATGGTTAAGATGATCCTTTCTAGCTTGAGGGTTAGGAGAAGCAGGTGCAGGTAATTAATGTTGATCTTTAAAAATGTCAAGCTTTGTTTTAATGAAAGTCTTCATGCTGAAACATCAATATTCCTCCTATAAAATGCACCTAGAGCAAGATTAATTCATACAGCTAAAAAAAAAAAAAACAAATCATGCCAAGTCAATTTGCCCCCATTTAACTAGGGTCTATCTGTTGTTGTAAATTACTATTGAGTGGATTCTGACACATGACAACCCAAAGTCTATAGCAATCTGTTATCCTGCCCACTCTGAGAAAAACAGGAATAAGGAGGTGGGAGTGACAGTGCCAGCATGGCTGGGGGAAGCTGCTCTCACTCCTTTGTCCCCATGGCCACAGCACTGAGCTGGCAAGGGTCAAAGGCTTTAGTCCGATGCCTTTGGCACAGTCCGGGATGACAGGCCAGTCTACTTTAGCTCCTCAAGGAGTGGCCTGACTGAATGCTGAAGGCCTCAGAGCAGTCCCCTCCTCCCTCTGGGGCCCAGCTAGGCCCCTGCCCTGCAGACCGAGCAGTCACTTGATATTGAGACTGAAACCCAATCAATGAGCAGTCACATGATATTGAGACTGAAACCCAATCGATGCATGCATTGAACCCCCACTACTGGCCAAACATCAGTGGAGCAGTTGCGGCCTCACCCAGGCCCGAGGCTTCTCTCCCTGCCCTGGCCCCTGAGGTCCTGCCCACCAGAAGTCCCCACCTTGGGTTTCCTCTCTGCCTCCTGAGGGGAACCCAGACCATTTACTTTGCCCGGTGATTGCAATCCTTCCCCTCTTCAGACCTTGATATCCATGCTTCTGACCCTGCTCGGGCATTCGCTTTGTCTCCACATTGCTTTTTTTTTTTGCCATTCCACAGTTGGGTGTCCTGTTGTTGCAAGAGCTCTCAGCAAGAGGGCGGTCCCAACGGTTCCTCCTTCCTTTGCAGCCAAAGCGTTTGAGGCTAAGTTTCCCTGGGCCACTGGAGCTATGCCTGAGGCTTCGATAGACACACCAAACAAACCAAACCAGTTGCCATCGGGTCAATTCCAATGGCAACCCCATGCATGTCAGAGTAGAATCATGCTCCATAGGGTTTTCAATGGCTGATTTTTTTGTAGATCACCAGGCCTTTCTTCCAAGGTGCTTCTGGGTGGACTCGAACTGTCCACCTTTTGGTTAGTAGTTGAGCACTTAACCATTTGTACCATGCAGGGACTTCTGACACACACACACACACACTTCTACTGGCAAAACCAACGTATCTGTGTTGCACCAGGAAAGGTAGTGATTTAAGGACAGGAGAGAAAGTAAAAGATGTTTCATTACACCCAGAGGAGCAGGAGGGGATGAGAGACAAATCCTCCACGTGGAAACCCCACAGACATGAAAATGGATGAGAAGGTGGCATTCTTATGCCTCACTCACCAGAGGATGAAATCGATTTGGGACAAATTGTCCTTCAGTGTCATTTTCATGTGTTGTGAGAACTAGGTTTGAGATGCCCCATTAGGAAAAGTTTTTTTTTTTTTTTTTTTTTTAAATAGAGTTCTTGGTTGCTTTCCCAGATTCTTTTTGAAAAAACAAAAACTAACCCAAAAGCTCTGGAGGCAAAACACACGCACACACACACTGTTAATTTGAGCTGATTCTAAGCGACCCAGACATGTCTGGTTATCTACTCCCTCGGGGTCAGAGGCAGGCACTCAGCTCCACCTGCCTTTTCTTAGCCAAAGGATGATTGCATTGGGCCACCAGAGCAGAGGTATTGGCAAATGGCAGCCCAATTCACAGGGCTCGTTGGCAGAGGAGGCACTTGGCACACCATGGGAACCAAGAAGGGAAAAAACAATAATTGAGCTCTGGGCATAATTTATGGGCGCCTGGGGCTGACTGGATGTGGATGCCGAACAAGTAGTCTATTTGGTTTTAAAAAAATCTAAGAAAATATCTTGTGTTGAGTCATTGCAAGAACCCCTCAGTGTGGGTGACTCTTACCTCTTCTTTTTCTGCTTTGGTCAAATTTCAGGTTACTTGTGACCCTTAGCTTTTTCCTGTGGTTCCACAAATCTGAAGGTCTACCTGAACTCATGTTCACCTTCTACTGAGTGATGATGGCTTTACATTTCACTTGCTCTTCAGAATGGTCCTTTGAGGAATATAGTTGGAAAGAAGGTGACGTAAGAGGTGAGATGACATGCCCAAGGTCACTAGGAGCGGGCAGAGGAGCTGGAACCACCTCTTGCCCTGCTTTTCCCACCAAGCCCCTGCCTTGCCAGCCTCACTGTGCAGAGCTGCTGGGGCTCCTGTGTGCCGCGCTGATGCCTGGGTAACTGGCTGTTATGGTCTACCCCGAACCCTGGGTCTCAGGCCATCCAGAGCAGTCTCGACTATCGATAGGTCACCTTTGTCTCTTGTTATGTTTTCTTTTTTATTATTACTGTGGTAAAATACTCATAGGATAAAATTTGCCAGTTTAGCCATTTTCAAGTGCGTATCCAGTGGCATTAATCACATGCACGGTGTGGTGCAAAGGTCATGCATGTGGTGTTGCTCCCGGCTCTCCATGGTTATGCTGAACCGCGTGAAACTGGGCTTCAAAACTGAGTGGAATAATATTAAGAGTTCCTTCATTCAATGAATACTTACTAGCCACCAACTGGGAGACACGGACTGTGCCAGGCACTGAGGATCTGAGAGTGTTCATATCCTCTGTCCCAACCGCTGCAGAGAGTCATTAGAAAGAGTGGAAGGAATTGGAATATCACAGATGAGTCTACCATTGTAAGCCAAGGCGGGTGCCATGGAGGAAAGGAATGTGGTGCTATGAGGGCGAATAGTGGAGGACTGCATAGCCTATCCAGAGTCAGGGAGGATCCCTTCCGGTGAAGCCGAGACCTGGACATGAGAGGGAGTCAGCAGACAGGGTGGGGAGGCCCTGAGGACACCTGAGCCCTGGAGGAATTGAAAGTGGGCCAGAGTGTTCAAGGCTGGGCTGGGTCTCCCTTGGGATCTCTTCCAGGGGCGTTACAAAGGCCTCCCTCAGTTAGATGTTCCTTACTGCCAGGGAGTCAGTCCATCACATCCTAGAAGAAGTATTTAAGCTTAGAGAAGGTAACAGCGAAGAAGGAAGGCAAACTGTCTAAACCAAAGCAAATCTGTTGCCGTCGAATCAATTCCGACTGTGCCTACTACTAAGTGCCAGGTAGGGGGGTAGGCGCAGGCACACAGTGGGTGTGAAAGCACAGCCTTCGTCCTGCCTGCAGAGTTTCCAGGCAAGTGGCTTCTCTAGAAACAAAATGAGTACACTTCCAAATATTTGGTTAAAACTTAAGGTAAGCACAGCAGGTTTAGCAAACAAAGTATTCTGAGGAAGAAGAAAAGGCAGACTTGATTTAGATTGAGAAGGGTAAGGAAAGGTCTTTCTGAGAAACCCAATGGGGAGTAGGAATTAGCCTGGGGAAGATCAGAGGGAATGGGGTTCCAGGTGGGGGAATAACAAGTACAGAGACCATGGTGAGGGGGTTGTGTTTTATCCTGATCCAGAGAGGGACAGATCAGGCATGAAAGGGGGGAAGAGGAGAGGATGAGGGAGGGTGGGAGTGAGAAAAGGAGCAAAGCAGATGATGGGAAAGGAAATGAAAGAAAAGGCTCTGAGAAGCACCAAGTGTCATCGGGGGTCACTATTACTGGCCTTATATGGCATTGAAGAGGGCTGGGACATTTGAGGCTGAGAACTGCCTCCTGCAAGGACAGTCCTGTGGGGGACAACCACACCCCAAGAGCTGACTCAGGGCTGGGATTCTAGATGGGGGACCATGGGGTCAGCCCCTGAGGCCTTTGCTGATCTTCTGAGCTAGAAATCAAGAATCCTCCCTCAGGGCAGTCATATGGGCTCAGTTCCAGGCAGCTCCAGGTTCAGACAATGAAAGAGGCCCCTCTCTGCTTTGCCAAACAGAGGACCCGAGTCCCTACCCCCAGGGACAATGAGACCGGAAGCCTGAGCACATACAGATTCCCAAGGAGCCCGGACCCACACAGGGCCTGGCTTTGCAGATTGAACAAAACCCACTACTTCAGAGTCTAAGCTCTGACACTAGTTCACTGCCACAAGCACGATCAGTACACAACTACAGACTTCGTCCTGCCGTAATTACAATCCTTGACTTTGCAAATAAAGGATAAGAACTTGACTAAAAGCTATTATGAAAAATTACCCCAAACTTGGAAATGAGGCAAAAGAATGACTTTCATATTACATGGTCTAACAGGCTTTCCCAAAGATTATTTAGGGGAAGGCACCTTGGTTGGACTTACTATTTACTGCTATGTATGGCACAGCCCCTGTGAAAGATGGGCCCGTTTGTCCTGTGAAGAAGCTCCATGTCCTGCTGGGCAGTTCTGTGGTCCCCTCCCGCGCCTCGACGTAGCATTTCACTGTCCCTTAACACCATCAGCCCCGTGTGTTTAACCTTCCACTGAATCTCTCTGGAGGATTTTTTGCCCTTTTATATTAGGCCCTATTTCTATTCAAATACTTGATGTCAAGTTTAATTATTGTTTGGATTGTTACTCAGCTAAAAGGATCTGTTTCTTGCCTGTAAGGTAATTATGAGAATGAAATCATTCTCCCAAAGACAAATTATTTACTTGAATCTCTTTATAAAACAAACCAGTTGCCATCAAGTCAGTTCTGACTCATGGTGACCCCATGTGTTGCAGAGTAGAACTGTGCTCCGTGGGGTTTTCAAGACTGTGACCTTTCAGAAGCAGATCACCAGGCCTTTTTTCAGAGGTATCTCTGGGTGGATTCAAACCATCAACCTTTTGGCTAGCTGTGGAGCACTTAACCGCTTGTACCACCCAAGGATTCTAATCTCTTTATAAGGCTGCCACAAAGATACAAGGGCGAGAGTAGAATCTCTTTGTTGCATGCAAAAGGAAAAGTGGAAAGGCGCAAGAAATAAACCTCACTAAATTCACAACTTTCCCTCAAATAAGGTCTGCCCAGGACCATCCATTTGAACTGCCACTGGGAAAGGATAAGAGAGCAATGTTTTCCCCAGGCACAAGCAGAAACTAGGGGTGAAATTTAATTTGACTAAGCCTTACTCCCACCAAACTGATAGATTTGGGGAACGAATTGAGCAAATTGACCATTGGCTTGGAGGTTCTGTATATACTCTGCATCTTGGATCACAATGCCAAGGCTCCTGGAGGCAAATCAATGCAGTGAATTCTGTCCAAGGGACAGCCAGTCAGCCCCCTGGGTGTTTTGGTGGCATTGTTGGGGGTGTCACTGAATCACTGCCTGAATTAGAGCTGGTTAACTGTAATGAACATTCCCATTTGATAAAGGAAGGACTAGAAAAAGCTCAGTAGTTACTGGTACACAGCTTTGATGGGATCCTCCCAGACAGGCTTTGTGAAGACTCTCCACACGGGAGGTGGTAGGAGTTTCTTCCCGGATCATCTTCCTCTGTGGCCTCATGTGCAGTGGACACTGGGAAGGATGCACTTCTTGGGGGTAGCACAGCTTTTACAGAACTCACCCTACTACTGCCAGTTTGGGACCCCGAATGTAGTTTTACCAACATCGGCTTTTCTGTTGTTGTTATTTGCAGTTGAGTCAACTCTGACTCATGACGACTCCATGTACAACAGAACAAAATCTTGCCCAGTCCTGATGCCATCTTCACAATCATTGGTGTGCTCCAGTCCATTATTGCGGCCACTGTGTATTTGAAGCACTTTCCAATCTAGGGCCTCATCTTCTAGCACTACATCAGACAGTATTCTCTTGTGATCCATAGGGTTTTCATTGGCTAATTTTCAGACGTAGATCAACAGGCCTTTCTTCCTAGCCTGTCTTAGGGTAGAAGCTCCTCTGAATCCTGTCCTCCATGGGTGACCCTGCTGGGATTTGACATACTGTTAGCATAGCTTCATAACGACATGCAAGCCACCACAGTACAACAAACTGATGGATGGGTGGTAGACAGGCTTTAGGCCAGGCTTACGATTCCTTCAGAAATGTGGTAGGCTTCTCTTAAATTTGCTTCCCTTTGGTTCCTTGTGAATATAGAAACGATACCCCATATTCATTCCCAAACATGTTCCTCAAGCCTACTTTATTTCTTTGCTTCCTTCCCCATATCTTTTTTTTTCCCTTTCTGTGTGATGTACCAATATTGAGACCAATTGAATCAATAGGTTTAGGAAGACAACATCCTTAATCTGACTCTTGCCACAGGTCAGAGCCCTTTTGTTTTACTGAAAAGTCCTAATGAGTTTTTGCTGTTCAAAGCCTGGTTTTGGTCTTACCCCTCGCAATTTAGGGTCCAAAAGCAGTGAGGCTTCCCAACCTTCTAAGGCCCTTTGTCTCTCCACTCTGTTCCTCTCACCCTCTGCTTGGAAACCAGGCACACTTGATTGAGTTTGTCTCTTTCTTATAAAACTGTAATACCTTGCTAAACCCAGGAACTGCCAATACACACGATCATTCTGGATTCTTCCAACAACTTTTTTAGAGCCACATACTCAGCAGCCATGTGCTCTGGTTTCCAAGTTATTGAAATTTTTATTTTAACAAATGTTTTGCCACCACGTCTCTGCGTCTTTCCTCGTCCTGTATGAGTTACCCCTCCCACTGCCTGATTAAGCCAGTGCCACACAGTTTTAGTCTTCTGAATATGGAAGCACCCTGCTTCATGGTACATATTTGGGTGATAGTTAGAATAGGTAAGGCTGAGGTAACCAGCAGACTTGAACGT
The DNA here is from genome assembly GCF_024166365.1 of Elephas maximus indicus. Lineage (NCBI taxonomy): Eukaryota > Metazoa > Chordata > Mammalia > Proboscidea > Elephantidae > Elephas > Elephas maximus. Next base: position 43,088,220 of record NC_064843.1, read on the forward strand.
GTAATGGCTCAACACTTAGTCATTTATTTCTCACAGAACATCCAGGAAGAGCCCAGATCAGCAGGGTGATGTGTGTGTGTGTGTGTGTGTGTGCGCGTGTGTGTGCATGTTTCTGCTCCACACAGTATTTTAGGAACTGACGTTTAATATGTGGCTTCCAAGTTTGCCCAGGGGGGAGGGAGCACCATCCTGTCAGCTGGAAGGGAAAAAGAGCATAGAGGATCACAAGTGGGAGATTTTTATGCACCAAGACTGGAACGGGCACACATTCCATTGGCTAGATCTCAGCCACATGACCACAACTAACTGCAAGGGAGCCTGGGAAATGTAGTCTAGCTGTGTGCCCAAGAAGAAGAAGTAGATTTTTATAAACAGTGAGCGTGCCTATCAGCCCCCTTTTCTGAGATACCTGATCTGTAACGTGGGAAGGAGTGCTGGCCTCCCAGGTCTACAAGGGAGGAGGAAGTGAGGCAGTGTTGTGGGAAAGCACTTGAAAAGGCTAATGCATGGGTTAAACGTGAAACTTCCAGTAAAATATTATTGATTCTACCCTAAAGAGAAATGAAGATCTGATACATGCTATGACATGAATAAACCTTGACAACATTACGCTGAGTGAAATAAGCCAGACACAGAAGGACAAATAGTGTATGATGCCACTGATATAAAATATCTAGAGTTGGCAAATGCATAGAGACAAAAGTTTCTAGTGGTTACCAGGAGCTGGAGGAAGGCAGGAAGGAGAGTTATCGTTAGGAGCGTACTGAGTTTCTGTTGAGATGGTAGAAAACTCTTGGAAATGGACAGTGGTGATGGTTGTACAACATGGTGGCTATAATTAATGCCACTGAATCGGACTCTTCAAAATGGTTAAGATGGGAAAATTTTTGTTATATGTATTTCATCACAATACAATGAAATATGCATGTGTGTGTGTCTATCAGAACAGAAAAGCTATCTCCACGTGTTCTACACTCTCCCCCTGCCACCCTTGTTTTAGAGTATCCCTCTATCAAAAAGGATGCTTCTCTATTATCAGAAATAATCTCTGGACATATTTTTATATGCATCATGGCAAAATATGCCTGGCCACAATTTTCTGCTTTCATAAATTGTCATGTATGAGGAAGTGTCAGTCCTTTATAAAGAGCTTCAAGAGTGCCGTGATGCCTGAGCCATTTCCAGATACTTCATCGACACCAAGTACCAGCAAAATGAGCCATCACGTTTGCATCAAGGCGTGTACACAAGCCCCACGCCTACGCCAATTTGGGCCATGTATCCTAATAAGAAGACGGCTGATGAAGTGAAACCCTGCAGGGAAATGTTTTCAGAGTGAATACTGAGGAGTACATGAATCATAGGACTCTTCGATCTTAGCAAGTGTTCTTGGTTGGGGATGCAGACACGAAGGAAAGTCTATGGTTTCCTGGGAATAGAGAAGGAGGCAACACTTGTCCTTTGGAAACACCTGAAGAGTTAAGGAGCCCTAGTGGTGCAGTGGTTAAGGACTTGGCTGCTAATCAAAAGGTTGGGGGTTCAAACCCACCCAGTGGCTCCAGAAAAGAAAGACCTAGCAATCTACTCCCACAAAGACAACAGCCAAGAAAGCCCCATGGGGCAGCTCTACTTGTTACATGAGTCAAAATCGACTTGACGGCACCTAATAACGACAACAGTGGTGGTGGAGAGAAGCCTTCTGGGAAAAACTCCAAGTAGTTAAATGGCACGTGGACAAGTAAGAATTTAATGGAATCTCTTCGTGTTGTGAATTTTATGGCATGCAAGGTCACATATAAAAGGTGGGTCTCACTTTATTCTTTTGGTTACAAAACCATGCCTTCGCTAAGAACCCTGGCACTCTGCCCCTCCTTCCTGGGCCACATTAGCACAAAAACTGAGAGATTTTTGGCTACTGTCCCAGAACAAAATGAGGTGTGTGTGTATGTTTCTTTTCCTCAAGGTCATCCAGGAGCACAGGCAAATAGTGACTATTTTCAATTCCTTCTCTTTTTATTTAAAGTCAAAATGAACTATGCAACCTTAGTCTGACACTAATTTTCTTTGTCTAAATATGTGCATAACGTGTGTGTGAGAAGTAACTTTCCTACAAAAAAAAAAGTAGATGGGCCAGATCAGTCTTCAAGGGGATGCGGTTACTCATGCTAGTAATATTGGTAATATTGGTATTAATGTTATCGTTGGTATTAATTGCTCTCGATACTTGGAGTGAAAGATCGCTGAGGAGCAGACCAACCCTAAGGTTTTATAGGAAAATTCGGAAATGGATAAAGGTAATGGTTGAACCACGTGGCAAGGGGTTCAGCTCTTTTGGAAACTCTGGTGGCATAGTGGTTAAGCGCTATGGCTGCTAACCAAGAGGTCAGCAGTTCGAATCCGCCAGGCACTCCTTGGAAACTCTATGGGGCAGTTCTACTCTGTCCAATAGGGTCGCTATGAGTCAGAAACAACTCGACGGCACTGGGTTTTTTAATGTCACTGAATTATACATGTGAAGAACATTGAAAAGGCAAACAATTTGTTACATATGTATTTACCACAATAAAAAAAAAGATTTTAAGATTTTATTTTATTCATACTGAACTGCCCTAGGCCCAGTACATCACATTCACTCAAAGCACTTTGCTTATGTTTATACCCATTCCTTCGCATTTTTACTCACATTCAGAATGGCAGGCAATATTTCAGGGGGAAGGGATAGTCTGTGCAAAGACCTGGAAGCAGAAATGAGCCTATGATGGCAAGCGGACTCCTGTGGAATTTGGTTCCTCCAATCATTGCTTACCTCAGAGCCTGGGTTGAAATCAGGATTGAGGGGTAACCCAGCAGTGCCCTGTGTGAAACTCTTTGGGAGCCTTTATGGATTGAATTGTCTCTCCCCCACCTCTCCCCCCATACCTGTGAATGTGACCTTGTTTGGAAATGGGGACTTTGAAGATGTTTTCAGTTAAGCTAACATGAGGTCATACTGGAGTAGTTGTTGTTATTGTTAGGTGCCATCAAGTCGATTCTGACTCATAGCGACCCTATATATAACAGAACAAAACACTGCCCTGGTCCTTTGCCATCCTCACAATCGTTGCTATGTTTGAGCCCATTGTTGCAACCACAGTGTCAATCCATCTCGTTGAGTGTCTTCCTCTTTTTCGCTAACCTTCCACCAAGAATGATGTCCCTCTCCGGGGACTGGTCCCTCTCCGGGGACTAGTCCCTCCTGATAGCATGGCCAAAGTATGTGAGACAAAGTCTCTCCATCCTCACTCCTAAGGAGCATCCTGGCTATACTTCTTCCAAGACAACTTTGTTCTTTCTTCTGGCAGTCCATGGTATATTCAATATTCTTTGCCAACAGCATAATTCAAATGCACCAATTCTTCTCTGATCTTCCTTATTCATCATCCAGCTTTCGCATGCATATGAGGCAATTGAAAATACCGTGGCTTGGGTCAGTCCTCCAAGTGACACCTTTGCTTTTTAACACTTTAGAGGGGTCTTTTGCAGCAGATTTGCCCAGTGCAATATGTCATTTAGTTTCTGGAATGCTGCTTCCATGGGCATTGATTGTGGATCCAGGTAAAATGAAATCCTTAACAACTTCAGTATATGGTCTTAATTCAATTTGAGTGATGCCATTATAAAAGAGAATAGACACAGGGAGACACACAGAAGGTACCTTAGAGGCATGGAACAGAGTATCTCTCAGAGCCCTCAGAAGGAATCAACATGGCAGATGCCTTGATTTCAAAATTCTAGCCTCTGGAACTGTGGAACAGTAAATATTTTTTCTTATAAGTCATCCAGTTTATGGTACCTTGTTACAGTAGCCCTAGGAAATTAACAACAGAGCTAAAGTTGGAAATGGCTCAGTAAAAATAGGAATCCTTAAGAGAAGGTGGGGTTTTCGCTTAGGCCAAACCTGAGGGCGTGCTCAGAACTCACTGCCTCCTAGCACATGAACATTCTAGCACATTAGCACACTTACAAACTATCAATAAGGTCAGCCGTATCTTGGTGGATGAAATTAGTGCCATCAGCCAAACTATGTAACACCTTAGTGTCCTTCATCAAAACCCGGCCATTCAGTGAACAACTCAGAAATCCTGCACAGGAATCTTGCTAGAAAGACGAATAGGAATGGGTTTTGCACTTTTGGAGCTTACAGCCTAGTTCAGGGTTTCTAACCCAACATTCTACACCTGGACTTCCAGGTGCAGAATTTCATGGACAAGTGCATGTGCATATTTTCCTCCTGGGAGAAGGATTCTCTGGCTTTCATAAGATGCTCAAAAGGGTTCATGACCTTAGAAAGGTTAAACAACACTGGTTTGATTCAGAGGCTAGGACATAAACAGTTCAATCTTGGGTTACATCACTGCCTGTTCCCGCATAAAAACGGTCTACCCAGGCACTTCTTCCGTGCCCTCTCTCTAAAGAAGCCTACTAGATCTTGTCCTCCAGGCTGGCTAAGACCTGCACATCATACGCCTCCATTTCCTTTCTGCCCTCCTTGCTCACTGTCCAATCTCTCCTTCTCCTTCAGCTAGACACCAAAAGCCCCCATGCCTAATTTTCCCCTCGGCTCACCACCATGGCTGTGGTTAGAAAGCAACATTCACAAGGACAAAACCAGCCCTTTCCACTGCTTTAAACTCTGTCCCCATCTCTACATTACTTAAAGTGCTTCTTCTGTCAGTAACACATTTCTATTTCATGCTATCCTGGAACCCAATAGATACCAAGCCTGGCTGACTTCCACAGATGCTGCAGTGATACCCAGACAATATTTTTGCAGCTATTGCCAACCCCATTACCATTAATAACCAGCATCTGTTATTATAACCATACTACACCACATTTGTAAAATACTCTGTGATGATTAAGATTGTGTGTCAACTTGGCTGGGCCATGATTCTCAGTGGCTGTACATGATCATCCCATGATAGGATCTGCTGTGAGTAGCCAATCAGTTGAAAGGGAGTTTCCTTGGGCTTGTAGCCTGCATCCAGACATGAGTGGACATTCTGGCTTTTGAACTGTCTGGATCCTGCAGCTGCCTCCTGTTCATCTGACCTCTGGTTATTGGGACTTGAGCTAGCATCATACCTGCCAATCTTGGGGTTCGTCAATCTTCATAGCCTGCAAGCAAAGTCCTGCTCTCCAACTTGCTGATCTGGGGTTCACCAGCTCCTACAGCTACGTGAATCAGGGAAGCCTTGCAGTCTTGCCTGCTGATCTGGGGATTCATCAATATTCACGGCCTGTGAGCAAGAGCCCTGCTCTCTGACCTGTTGATCCTGGGTTCGCCAGCCCCTGTGGCTACAGGAATCAGGAGAAGCCTCTATCCTGATCCACGGACATGGGACATTCTAGCCTCTACAATCCTGTGAGTTGGTTCCTAGATATAAATCTCTCTCTCCCTCTCTCTCTCTCTATGTATATATTTATATGCTTTACTAGTTTTGCTTCTCTAAAGAACCCAGCTTAAGACATACTCTGTTTTGTTTCTGTATATTTCCATATATCTCAGCTGAGTCTTGCAATGTTGCTGGAGGAAGGCAGGAAAGGCACTCCTAATTTTTTCAGATATGAGAAAACAGAGCAGGCCTAAAGGATTAACTGGTTCTCTTAGCTTCAGTAAGTCAGAAGGATGACCAAGAATAGAACAGAGATCTGTATATCCCTTCCTGCTTCCTGCCATACTATACCTTTGTGTACATTTTTTGATGAGGAGTCAGGCTTTATTTGAAGCCACCCTAAAGCCATAACTGGCATCTTGTTTTAATTATGCCACTTGCATACTGAATTTATTGTGGTTGCCATGAGGTGATTTGACCTCTTAAGTCACCCTGGAGGAAAGCTCTGGAACTTGGCTTTTAATTGGATTGACTAAAGATAAATCAAGCGTAACCACATGTGAATTTTAAAAATGATCCTATTTTATTAAGCGGATAGAGCTACCGTTTATCTCTGCACATTATAATTATTGATTGTCTCCTTTTCCCAGTATTTTTATATTCTTTTCTTTTCCTTCTGCTTGCGTGCTCTCCTGGAGGTGCAGTCCTTCATAGGGTGGAAACTGGGATTGTTGTGTGGATCTTATTATGCAAAAATGTTGAACTTGCTTTACTTAGAGCACAGGAGCAGGGTCTTCGCACTTCTGCATCCTTCCTCTTTCCCATTCCCTCCACAGAAAACCAAACCCAGGAAACTAGGCAGAGCTCCAGCTGGTCTGGAATGTGGATTAAGAGCTGTGTGTATAGCCCAGTGCCAGCCCAGAGGGAAGGTGAGACATAATCCCCAGTCTTGAGAATACCAAACTCTGGAATAATCCACAGCTCTGCAGAGCTCCTGGTTTGATGGAGACGACAAAGACTGTTCCTCAATTTGATTCATGCCCCTTACCTGTCTGCTCATTTTAGGCTCGTGCCAAATCTCCCCAGTATAAACTAAATCCGGTTGCAGTTGAGACGACTCCAACTCTTGGTGACGCTGTGTGTCAGAGTAGAGCTGTGCTCCTTAGGGTTTTCAGTGGCTGAGTGTTCAGAAGTAGACCTCCAGGCATTTTTTCTGAAGCACTTCTAGGAGGAGTAATTTTTTTTTTTTTTATGAAAACACCTCTTAGCGGGGAGGGCATGGCAGGCATCAAATGCAGAAGGTGCACGTTATTTGCATAATCCTTCTGCTGAAGAAGAACTGAACCTGGTATTGCCCCAGATATGAGGAGCACACCTTGAGAACAGTAGCACATGCCCAACAGATTCATTCTCTTGTTTATTTTTTAATACATACTTTCTTCATCTTGCAAATAACCAGTTGGAAGAGCACTGAAGAGAAGTACCAACAGTGGCCTTGATAGTCTTTCAACTCTGAGGCTTTATTTGATTTTGTCAACAGTGTCGTCTTTGGGGTACAAATATGTATATGTACATACCTACATACATACACACATGCACGTATATGTACATATGTGTGTCTGCACGTATCCACCTATCCCCACTCCTTCCTCCCTAACACTGGCACTCAGGTATGACTTATTCCCCGCAGTCTTCCTGAGTACTTCCTAGGTCTGTGAAGCTCCTATGCAAATTCTTCTCTTTGAGTAGCTGGTTCAGGACCTTGGAACCCGATGGCCTCTGACTCTTTCCCTCACTGCAACCTGCTTTATTTTCTAACTTGATTTTTATCCGAAATCCCTTAAAATAGCCAGAAAATTTTCCCTGAAACACTTTAAATTACCTTAAATAGGACATCCCTCGTGCACTGCACCCCTAGCCCGGCAGCTCTGTCACACACTCACTGTGCTTCCTCTGCCCCAGCACCCCTGCACAGACCACTCACTCTGCCTAGAAGGCTTCCTCACTGGCCCACTACCCTTCTAAAACCACCACTTGCCCTTGAGTCAGTTCTGACTCATGGTGACCCCGTGTGTGTTGGAGTAAAACTGTCCTCCCCAGGGTTTTCTTTCTTTCTTTCTCTTTAGGATTTTCAGTGGCTGATATTTTCAAAGCAGATCACCAGGCCTTCCTTCCAAAGTCACCCCGGGTGGACTCAAACTTCCAACCTCTCGGTTAGCAGCTGAGCACGTTAACTGCTTGCACCACCCAAGGACTCCACTACCCCTCTAGAAAAAAAATAAATAAACCCCTCTACCCCTAGTTAATTCCTTCTCTTCCAGGTCAGTTCAATCACTTCCTCAAGGAAGTCTTTCCTGACCTCCCTAAGTCATATCTTTCTATTAAACAATCTCACAGCACTGTGTATCTCCCCATTGTACAATTTCCCATGTCATGGATGATTATTTGATTGATGTCTCTGCCCATCGTTGACTTCACTCCCCATAGGTGGGGTTTGTCTCCGATTTTGCTCCCAACTGGATTCCCAGCATCTAGCACATTTCCCAGTGTGCAGTAACTATTTGTTGAATGAAAACAGGGGGAAAAAAATTCCACTTGCCAAAAACCATCGTGAACTAAATTACAATGGAACAATGCTATATTGTTCCATTAAAACTGGGAGAATTTGGAACGCTGTAATGATGGTTAGAATAGAAGAAGGAAGGTCCTCTCTCACATTGCTGATGGGAGCTAAGTTGGTTACAGCTTTCATTATGGAAGTGCTGTAGTTATCTAGTGCTCCTCTAACAGAAATACCACAAGTGGATGGCTTTAACAAAGAGAAGTTTATCCTCTCACAGTCCAGTAGGCTAGAAGTCTGAATTCAGGGCGCCAGCTCCAGGGAAAGGTTTTCTCTCTGTCAGCTCCAGAGGAGGGCCCTTGTCATCAGTCTTCCCTTGGTCTGGGAGCACCTCAGTGCAGGAACCTCAGGTCCAAAGGATGCGCTGTGCTCCCGGTGCTGTTTTCTTGGTGGTATGAGGTCCCTAAGTCTCTCTGCTTGCTTCTCTCTTTTATATCTCAAAAGAGATTGGCTTAAGGCGCTACCTAATCTTGTAGATCTCATCAATATGACTGCCACTAATCCATCTCTTTACACCAGAGTGATAGAATTTACAACACATAGGGAAATCACATAAAATGATGGACAATCACACAATACTGGGACTCATGGCCCAGCTAAGTTGACAGATATTTTGGGGGGGGACACAATTCAATCCGTGACAGGAAACAATCTGACAATACACACTAAGAGTCTTGAAATGTTTATACCCTTCCCCAATAATCCCATGATTTGCTATCTATGATCAAGAGACATTCAGAAATATATAGAGATTTACTTGCAAGGATGTTCATCACAGTGCTATTTATTATATTTTTAAAAATTAGAAAATATTGAAGTTCACTGATGGGGGATAGGGTGAATAAATTACGGCAAATTCCCACAATGAAATAATATACATCCATTAAATGTGTTTCCAAAGAATGATTAAAGGCAGAGAAAAATGTTCAAGCACACTATTAAGTGAAAAGAACAGGATTTAAAAAATCCATATCATTTTATTAGTAGTTATAGTTATTCCTGGGAGATAAAATCGTGGATGACTATTATTTTTAATATTTTTCTGTGAATTTTATTAGTTTGAAGATGAGAAAAATATCATAGAAAAGTCTCTTTAAACCACTTAGGACCTAGTTGAGCACAACACATAAATGACAATCACAAATTATTCCTTTTCATTCATTAAAGTACATCTGGCAAGACCTTTACTTGGCACCAGCTTCTTCGATATTAATTTAAGAGAGCAGTTTATAGCTGAGAACAATCAAGCTTCCAACCTTTCCAAATCTCATATACATTTTCACAAGCTGTCCTCCATAATTTGTTCGGAATTAAGGCACCGTTGCCTGCCATCATTTCTGGCAGGCTCAGAGGAATACGTGACAGCTGCTGTGTGGCAGAACATGCCTTCTGCACCGAGGTGCCTTCCTTCCCACTCAGCACTAAGCAGGCTATGAAAGGGTGAATTAATGCTTAGCCTGCATCTTTCATTGCCTGCTTGTGATCCCCCACGAGCTGTGGAGCTGCATTTAGGAATTGCATTCAGTGTGCTACTGTGTTGTTGTTAGCTGTTGTCAAGTTGGTCCTGACTCATGGCAACCCCGTGTATGTCAGAACAAAATGCTGCCCAGTCCTGAGCCATCCCCACGATGGCTTGGGGATTGGACCATTGTGATTCATAAGGTTTTCACTGGTTGGTTTTGGAAGTAGATTAACCAAAAAACTCATTGCTGTCAAGTCAATTCCGACTCATAGCAACCCTATAGGACAGAGTAGAACTGCCACATGGGTTTCCAAGGAGCAGCTGGTGGGTTTGAACTGCTGACCTTTTGGTTAGCAGCCGAATTCTTAACCACTGTGCCACCAGGGCTCCAAGAAGTAGATTGCTAGGCCTGATTCCTAGTCTGTCTTAATCTGGACGCTCCGCTAAAATCTACTCCGCATCATAGCAACACACGGCCTCCACTGACAGATGGGTGGTGGCTGCGCTTGAGGTGCATTGACTGGGAACCGAACTGGGGTATCCCTCATGGGAGGCAAGCATTCTACCACTGAACCACCAATGCTACAGTCTATCTGCTTTAAAAAGCACGCTCCTGCTGATGACAGCCACCCCTGTCATGTGGCTTCATTTCTGAACATACACAGTTCCAAACTAGATGCCATTTCTCAAGGACAGTCACCCTGTTCAGTCAGCCTCAACTCTCTCTAAAGAGATGAACTATATCTCCCCCAAACAGAATTTTTTTTTGTAAGTAGGAACTTTGCAAGTGTTCCTCGTAGAGTAGGCACTTTCTAAGGGAACAGAAGCCCCTGAACCAGACTGTGACCTGCAAAGCAGTGGAGAACCAAGGGTAGGGTGGTGGGAGTGGTCTGCCCCAGGTGTAGGCAGTAAGATAATTTCAAATCAATCTTTAAAACGAGTAAAAGTTGGTTTGCTTTTTATTATCATGTATGCCAGCAATTCTAAACAATATCTGTGATAGAATTCTCCTCTCCCCCCAAAATCTTTGTTAGACTAAGTTCCAAACAATTGCAATGATGACTCTTGAGTTTTAATAATGTACGTGTAAGCATCATAGCCACCACCCATCTGTCAGTTTGTTGTACAGTGGCAGCTATGATACTGGAAGCTATGCCTCCACCATTTCAAATACCAGCAAGGTCACCCATGATGGACAGATTTCGGTGGTGCTTCCAGACTAAGACAGACTAGGAAGAAAGGGCTGGTGATCTACTTCTGCAAATTAGCCAAAGAAAACCTTATGGATCACAACAGAACATTGTCCGGTATGGTGCTGCAAGATGAGTTCCCTAGGCTGGAAGGCAAATACACAGTGGCCGCAACAATGGACTCCTCAGACAAGTGAGAGCCTCAGTTCTTTCTAGAATCATGCCTCAGTTTTAACTAGCTTTCTAGAGTGCAAAGATGCTTGCCCGTCCTGGCCATAAGAAGGCATCCTGACTTTTCAGCTGTCTCCAGGACGACCTGCAAGTCAGCTCTGCTCCACCTTGTTCCTGGTACCGTTACATACCACAGTAGACACCCTCTCTGCCTTTGCTGCACTGCTGAGCTCAAAACTCTTCTCTGTATCACATTACTCAATGTCTCTTGAGATGTTCTGATAAAGGTCCCTAAGATAAACGCATTTCAGAAAACTCCTTTTTGTAGACTGACAATGCAGATGGCAAAAAGCTCTGAGAAGAACTTCAAGAAAGAAGCACATTTAATTTTATAGCCCAGTGTTTCCATACTTTTGACCAGGCATCCCCCATTTTTTCTGTAATACCTAATATCCCCAATATTCCATTTGGGCAATAATTCTGCCCTAATTCTCTTTCATCTGATAATTTTGATTAAAATAGAATCACTATCCAGCTGCTATAGCTGTTTCTAGCCTCTGACAAAACCAGGGGTCTCTTAACCTTTTGTTCTAAGAGAGCATTTTTTAGGAAAATCCACATGAACACTGCCCTTTCCTGGAACCTATCGGTATCACAGTTGCTGCTGCCAACACCCAGACTTCCTGTATCTTCCTTTTTCTGCCATGAAAAGATTTGGGTTGGCAGGAGAGTGAGACCTAAGACAGAAAAACAACTCCCCTAGCAGGAAGCAGGAGCTTGGGGCACGGTGAGGAGAGGGAAGCCAGTTGTGAAAGCAGAGAGTAATTTATAAAGTGAAGGCAGTCTAGAGTAATGGGGGGTGGGGGGGAGTCCACAAGCCTAACACAGCAGCGAGTAAACAATATTGTTTTTGTATTACTCGTACCCTCAGCTCGTAGCTACGGCAATGGGCAGTACAGGACATTTCCATTTCAGAAACCAGACGTTGGCAACAGAGCTCCAGTAACCCAAAGGGATGGAGAGAATGTGAACCCTGAGAACCAGGAGAGGGTCAGAGCTGCACGAATCTGGGACCAAAGCAGGGCTTAGTCACAAGGAACAAGATGAGAACTAGGTAAGAGCACAGAAGAGACCCTGTGGCAAAGTAGCCTTAAGGTTGAACTTCTGAACTATGAACTAGTACTGTCAGACCTTGACTCATGGTGGCCCCATTCACAATGAGATGGGACTGTTGTGATCCACCGCAGGGCTCCCCAAGCCCTAACAGAATTGGAAAAGGACTGGCCCAGGTCTGAGGCAAGCCGGGGCCTAAGGTGGAGTTGAAGACCTCGTCTTTTTGAGAATTGAAAACTTGCAGAGGCAGAAAGGGATTACAAATTTAAAGTCAGCACTTGTTTCTAGAAAAGCTACCCAAATCTCATTGTCCTCAGAGAGATGTAGCCTGCTCTCGGTTTACTCTCAATACTAAGAAGGGGTCAGAAACCCTGGTGGTGTAATGATTAAGTCCTATGACTGCTAACGAAAAGGTTGGAAGTTTGAATCCATCAGGCGCTCCTAGGAAACTCTAAGGGGTTTTTATAGGGTCACTATGAGTTGGAATCGACTCGATGGCAATGGGGTTTTTGGGGGGAAGAAGGGGCCACCCTTAATTCTACTGGGGGTATCAGGTATCTATTGCTGCAGTAATGACACATAACAACCAGCCACAAAACCTAGGTGGCACTCCATGGTAAACATTTACTGTTCATGCCTTTGGGCCAGTTGGGGTCAGCTAGGCAGCTCTGCTGATCTTGGCAGGACTTGCTGTCAACCGTTATAGGCTGGCCTTGGCTAAGACGACTAGGGCAACTGACTCTGCTCCACCAGCTCTAACCCTCCAGCAGGCTAGCCCAGGCAAGTTCTCATAGCACTATGCCAGCAAGCAGAAACATGCAAAGCCTCTTGAGACACAGGCTGGAAACTGTTAAGCTGTCACTTCTGGAACGTTCTGTTGGCCAAAGCAAGTCACATGGCTGAGCTCACATCCAAAGGGTGGGGAAATAGACTCCAGCAGCTCTTTGGTGAGAGAAACTGAAAGGTTGTACGGCAGAAGTGTAGCTAGGTGAAGACTTCAGACCATTAATGAATGCCGTTGGTCTACCCCAGGGGTGACACCCCCTAATTATTGTTGTTGGTTGCCTTCCAGTTGGCTCCAATTCATGGCGACCTTATGTATAAGAGAACAAAGTGTTGTTCAGTCCTGCATCATCTTCATCATCATCGGTATGTCTGAGGCCGTTGCTGTGGCTACTGTGTCACTCCATCTCATTGATGGCTTCCCTCATTTTCGCTGACCCTCTACTTCATCAAACATGATGTCCTTTTCTAGCAACATTCCCCCAATACCCCTCGCTAATTCTGATGCTCCAATTTTTGTAATTAACCAGAGCCTTCCTTCCACAATTAGAGATAAAAGAAAATGTATAAATATTTGAGTAACTCCATTTACCAGTGTGGCCATAAAGAATGTAAAGCAAGATTTAAGTGGGGTAACTAAGAAATGAAGAGTTTGGGAGAACATTCATCAGGCGTAGGGCTCTCGTGCGTCCTTCAGGTCCACCCCAGAAACCAGGGGAGAAGGGTGGTGCTTCTCTACAACACACACCCAATAAATGCTGTTTACAATTTCAGAAGCACAATTAAGCGTCTGCCTCATTTCAGCATCACAATCCCAGAAGGTTGCCAGTGATCTCCATTTCATCTTGCAGCTGAGGGAGGTTAAAGCACTGCCCAAGGTCACTTGGCAGAAGTGGCAGTTATCCTCCCATCACCTGGTCCTGGGCTCTCTCTGCCCTTCTGAGCTGTCTTTCTTAGGCTCCACGCTATGGTTCCTGAAGCATTCTTGGCCACCCCATTCCAAGACAAGCTCACAGACATCCAAAGAATCCAAGTCAGCCATCTCTAGGCACCGATAGCTTTCTTTTCTCTGCCAGCTGGGACTGCAGATCCTCACAGAGTGAATCCACACCTGGAGTCCCACTGCCTGAGATAACAGCTTTAGGAGTAGAACAAATGGACAGGTGAAGACGTTGCTTATGAATTGAGGAGGCACCTACTTTTTTCCTACGTGTTTTTCTGCCACCTCCTTGGGCAGTTGTTATGACCACTCTGGTGCATTTCTGAGAGATGCTAGTAGCACACCCAAGGCAAGAAGCCAAAAAGGAAGTGAACAGCAATAGTGCAGCAGCTGCTGGTGTTGCAGAGAGGGCACGGGGGGATGCCCTCAAGCTCCCGCTCCAGCTACAGAAGCTCCGAAACATACCACTCGTACCCCAGGGGAAGAAACCCAAGAACGAGAAAATCTGAGAACTGCTGGGCAGCAAAATAAAAATGTCACCACGTTCTGTCGATGGCCTATGAAGAGGGAAGCAGACTGAGGAAGTCAGAGATGAGCAGATCACTAAAAAAGGCTTGCAGTAGTAACAGCCTGCCTTTGCCACCCACAGAAGCTTCTCCCTGCCCGAATTTGAGGTATAAAGACATGTACAGGGCTTCTGCTAAAAAACTGAAGGTTGATCTTCTAAGCCTGTTCTCTACTCATGTGGTAATTTATTAAATAGGGAAATAAACTTGTTCCTTGAAGAGGAGTGCCTGGACTTTTCCATCACATACTCATATGTGTCTGCATTTAAACCTACTGGCTTTTCAATGCTTGCAACTAACTGCGCACATTCTCATTTTAGCAGATCTACGAGCCCTGGTGGCACAATGGTTAAGCGCCCAGCTGCTATCTAAGAAGTTGGTGGCTCTAATCCACCCAGCAGCTCTGCAGGAGAAAGACCTGGCTATCTGCTTCCATAAAGATTGTTGCTGTGTGCTGTCCAGTCTATTCCGACTGATAGTGACCCTATAGAACAGAAGTGAACTCCCCCATACGGCTTCCGAGGCTGTGAATCTTAACAGAAGCAGATGGCCACATCTTTCTCCCACAGTGCTGGTGGTTTAGAACCGCCGGCCTTTCCATTAGCAGCCATGCACTTAGCCATTGTGTCACTAGGGCTCCTTCCCGTAAAGATTACAGCCTAGAAAATACTATGGGACAGTTCTACTCTGTCACATGGAGTTGTTATTAGTAGAAATCGACTTGACAGCATCCAACAACAATAACAACTGAGAATCAAAATGCAAATTCCCCTTGGGAATTTGGAAATAAAATTCTCTATCAAAATATGTGACTTGAGACACATCAGTGAAAACAACACTCATAGCCTTCCAGAGGACAAAACAGTAGAAACAGTGTTAATCACAAAAGGGAGCCAGTGACTTTCCCAAGATGACCCAGCAGCGCCGGGATCCAGGTCTCCAGGTGAACCAAGGAGGGCTGATTGCAGAGCGGTGCTGTCCATGGAGCTTTCTGTGATGATGGAAATGTCTACACCTTTGCTGGCCAACATGGAAGCCAAGGCTAGAGCAACCGAGGAGCTGGCTTGTTAGCTTTTTTTTTTTTTTTTTTTTAGTTTGAACTAAAAAATAACCGTGTGTGGCTAGTGGCTACCATATGGAACAGCGCAGATCTGGAGTCTTGCTTGCTCTAAAAAACTGTCCTTTGTTGTGTTTTGTTCACCAGTATTTCTTGTGTCAACTTAAACTGCTAGTAGTATTTGGCTGTGTTCCGTTTACCCTGTGGCAGGGGCTCAGGAATGCAGGGTTGATGGAATAGTTGTCACTTGGGGGCAACCAGCCGGAGGGGGCAAACCTCAGCATGGGAAAATTTGGGACTAAGCATGTGAGTGGCTAAGGGCCAAAGTGGTTGGACTCCTAGAGCAGAGGTAAGGGAGAGAAGCTGGAAAAGAGAGATTTCTAGATTTTTGGAGTCTGCCCTCATTGGAATGTGTCCTTCACAGGCAGAAAAAGGAGTTGCCCTTTTGAGTAATGAGTAAGGAGGCTGTCATAAGTTATCCTCACAGCCAGAAAAGGGGCAGAAATAAAGAGCAAATGGCAATTACAGGGCCTAGGCAAGCCCTTTGAGAACCCAAACTGGATGGGTCAGAAAACCCATTTTCTCCCATGACTTTCTACTCAGAAGAGAAGTGACCCTCTAGCTTCTAGATGATTCTTGTGCAAATATGCATAATGTGCTTTTGATTAAGTATCAAAACAAAACAATGGAATGGTGGGAAAGACTTGGCCACTGCCTGTGTGAATTCCTGGGTCCCTTGGCTATGTCTCCAATAAGGACATGGCCAGAAGACACTGTTGGACTAGGGATGCAGAGACAATTTTGATCTCTCAATAAAACATTCAAGGAGGGGAACATGTGTAGTAATGGGAGACTTGGAAAATGAAGCTGACACATGTCAGCAAAACAAGGGCTCTGGGGTAGGTCCCCCACCATGGTGATGGTTCTACAGTGTCATCTAAAGGAGTCTAATCAGTCTCCTTTTTAATGTGGTCCCAAGAAGCACCCCAAAAGCACATCCTATCAATCTCAAACCAACCACAAACTTCCTTAAGCAGTTTAGTCTCATATTTAAACTGATCAACACCTTATTTCTAAACTATTCCCCCAAGTTTAGCATACAGCACAGCTCTCCTTCCAAACTGGTGGAGAGAGGAGTTGACAAGGTTGGTTGTCCATTTGGAAAAAGAGAGGAAAATGTGCTAAATTCCTACCTTTTCTCACACATAACGATAAATTCCAGGCAACTTGAGGATCTAAATATGAAACAAAGAACCAGAATAAAATACAAATGAGAGTTTTACAAGCCTATGGGTGTGGAAGTTCTGTCTAAATGTGTCATTCAGTCGATAAGCCATAAAGGAAAAGATTGGATGCGTAAAAATAAGAAATTTATGAAGTCAAAAGGCACCACGAACAAAGTTAAAAGATAAGCAACAAGATTAAAGGACACATTCACATTATACCTACCAGTTAAACAGTTGGTACAGAAAGACAAACAACGCACTAGAAAAATAGACATAACCCACAAGTCACAGGAGATTACATACGCTGCCGAAGAACATGCAGATGAGGTCAAACTTTTGGGGAGACAATTTGCTTACAGCTATGTCTTAGTCATCTAGTGCTTCTATAACAGATATACCACAAGTGGACAGCTTTAACAAAAAGGAGTTTATTCTAGTCCAGTAGGCTAGAAGTCTGAATTCAGGGCTGGGAGCATCTCAGCACAGGAACCTCAGGTCCAAAGGAGCACTCTGCTCCCTGTGCTGCTTTTTTGCTGGTAGGAGGTCCCTACTCTCTGCTTGCTTCCCTTTCCTTTTTATCTCTTGAGAGATAAAAGGTGGTGCAGACCATACCCCAGGGAAACTCCCTTTACATTGGATCAGGGAGGTGACCAGAGCAAGAGTGTTACATCCCACCCTAATCCTTTTAACCACAGGCAGAGATTATGATTTTTAACACATAAGAAAATCACAAAACGGAGGACAACCACACATGGCCTAACCAAGTTGATGCATATTTTTGGGGACACAATTCAACCCATTAAAAAAAAAAAAAAAACCATTACAAGCTATTAAAATGTAAAATTTTAAATGATATTTTATCTCTAGGAAAATGGGTCTCAAAAATACCAAAGCTTGTGCACAAGCTAGCAGATACACACACATTTCTCAGATGTTTGTTGTAGCTTTATTTGTAATAGACAGAGATAGGAAATACTCAAAATCTCCCATCCATATAAACACATGCTAGGCTATGCAGTCTATAAACCCAGTGAGGTAGATCTCTATGTACTGATGTGGAAAGGAGTCCCTGAGACAGTCACTGAATAGGCAAGTTGCGAAAGAGACACTTATAACCTGTGTTATGAATTGAATTATGTCTCCACCCCAAAAAAGATATGTTGAAGCCCTAACCCCTGTACCTGTGAATGTGATCCTGTTTGGAATAAGGCTTTTCTTTTGTTATGTTAATAAGGACATTCCAGAGTAGGGTGACCCTAAACCTAATCCCTCCTGAGTGGCATCTTATAAAAAAAGCAGACAAGACACAGACACACACAGGGAAAGAAACCATGTGAGTATCTATCTACAAGCCAAGGAATGCCAAGAAACACCTGGGGCTGCCAGAGCTGAAAGAGACAAGGAATGATCTTCTCCTAGAGTGGACAGAGCGTAGCCCTGCCAATGTCCCCATTCAGATTCCTAGCCTCCAAAACTGAGAGAAAATACATTTCTGTTTTTTAAAGCCACTGGTGTATTTTTGTTATAGCAGCACTAAGTAACTAAGACAGTCTGATTCTGTTTTTGTACATAAAAAAGTATGTAAATATATATAATCTGTACACGTATAACAATGAATGCACACATACATCTTGTATATATGCACAAGGGAATAACAGACTTTTAAGGTGTCCCCCAAAATGAGAAGGAAATGATGACTTTCCCCTTTTAATATCGTAAGGTGTTATTTGAATTTGTCTCAGCAAGCAGAAATGCATGTGTGAATTTGGTAATTAAATACACACACACGAACATTGATTTTGTACTGCATCAGCCTGACTATGCTGGAGCTGCTTCCCACAGTCCCCTTATATGTATGGTTCTGGGTTAGAGTTGGCCAAGAAAGAAGTTTGCAGTAAGTCAGCATTTTTTTTTTTTTTGTCTGAAAGCCATTGAGGTCAGATAGTGATGAAGACGTGCTAGTGGGTTCTAGCTTGTTCTAACTCTCCCCTGATGGGCATACCACTCTTCTTTACAACTTCTAGCCCCGCTGAGCAACCACAAGAGCAGACCTTCCCCCAGGTGTGTCCGCAGTCTCACAGAGGAAATAGCTGTTATAGGCAACAGCCTTCCCTGGCTCTGCCGCTCCAGGCTCTGCCTGGCAGATGTGCCTGACTGGCTCCCCCTGCAAACCCTGACTCACCCTCCCACTCCAGTGCTTCAGAATGTTGGCAGAAGACTTTTCTCCAATTTTCCAACTCGCCTTCCTGGACTTTTACTTCCCAATCTCCTCCCACATTTGTGCCAGCTTATTTCTGATGTAAATCCCTTATTTCATAATACTCATAATGTTACCAGTTGCCGATCTGACCCCAAGGGTCCTTGTCTTTTCCTGAGTAAGAATACACATGAAAGATAAACTTTATCTTCAGCAAGCTTTATTTTGCTTGAGTCAAGCAAAAGGAGTCAGTGGGGGACTAAGCCTCTCCAGGAGGCTGACACAAAAAGGGAAGCAAGGCTAGGGTTTATATGGGTTTGGTGGAGACAATAGAGTAATGAATATTTAGCGGACCTCTTTCAAGAATGGCAGTGCACGTTAATTAGGTCGTGTGTGCATCTGGAATCCAAGATGGAACCTGCTGATATTCAAGACGGAGTCCTCTTGGCAGCCCTTGACATCACTTATTATGGGATATAGCACTACATTGCCAGCTTCAGAGGGCTAAGAAAGGTTAAATGGCAGTCATGCTTTGTTCTTCTGCACATGCGGGAGCCTGTAAAGGGGGAAATGACTATAAAAACACTAAGAAGGAGATAGTAATTCACAGGTTGTTTCAACCTTATCTCATGCTGGCAGGGTATGTTTACCCAACTTCTAGATGGTAATCTTCTAACAGCTCTTTTGTTCCACCAGCAGAGTTAAACCTATCTGTCCCAACAATAGCGGGGCAGCTGCCCTGATTGGATGTTGAGGGACTCTCTGAATGTATGTGTACAGACACATACGTGTCATGTGCCATGTGAGGAAAACTTTCTGATGGGAAAGTTGAGTTTTAGTTTCCCGTAGAGTCTCTCGTGTGATCAGCCCCAGGGCTAGGATGTTCTCCTGCTACTCCCCGGCCCACTTGGGAACAAAATCCCCTCCTCTCAGACTTCTCATCATGGCTTGGATAGCCAGAAACATTACAAAACAAAAAAGCTAAATCCTAAGGGAAATGAGCAGACAACTTACAGAGTCAAAACAAGGACGTTTCCAGAGAAGGGTGGGATTCCACCAGTGCTAACTTGATTTGGGGAGATTCTCAGATGCCTTCCCACATCCTGGATTTGGTAGATGCCACTTTTACACCCCTTGGGTGGAAATGCCTTCCCAGACTTTTAGACCCTTCAGAATTCCAGTGGGAATCAAAGTGGAGAAGAAAAGGGGACAAATAGTTCAGCTTTGCCTGACATGTGCTGGGCACTTAACTTGCAAACATCATCTTACTTTGTGCTCATAATGTCCTGTGATGTAGATTTCATATCACCATTCCACGAAGAGAAAACTGAAGCTCAGAGATGGCAATCTCCCAGTCACATAGCTGGCCAGTAGCAAAATCAGGACTCAGAGCGGTTCAGTTTGATTATTAACCTTATACTCATCTGTAATGACATGCTCTCTGAGAGGGAATTTTACATCAACTGCCTCCTGTAGGGAAACCCTGGTGGTGTAGTAGTTAAGTGCTATGGCTGCTAACCAAGAGTTCGGCGATTCAGATTCACCAGGTGCTTCTTGGAAACTCTATGGGACAGCTCTACTTTGTCCTATAGGGTCACTATGAGTCGGAAATCGACTTGATGGCAGTGGGTTTTTTGGGTTTCGGCCTCCTGTAGTTGTTGACCAAATCTGTTCTCATGGAGTTGAAGGCTGAAATCTTAGAGGAGCCAACTCCACCCCACACCCCAACACAGATACAAGATCTAACTTGCCCTGAATCAGAGGGCTGAACAGACTCAGTGAGCAAAGGCTTAAATTCAGTAGGCCCACCTGGCTGCCCACTGCCTCATCATACCCTGCACCACCTCCCAGCCTTCTAAACCAAGACAGGGTTGTAACAATATCTACCCGTCTTCCTGTCCCAAGGGGTCTATACAAGCAGGCTCTGGATAAACTTGAAGGCAAATAAGAGTAGAAATGGCATAACCCTGCTTCATGGACTGAGGGCTTTGGGTGGGATTAGAAAACCGAGCAGGGCTAGAAAATCATAGATCTTTCCCCAGGAATTTTTGGAGAATTCAATGTACGACTCCAAATTGTTTTATGGTTAGTATGGGAGGAAAAAATGGAAATCCTGGTGGCGTAGTGGTTAAGTGCTATGGCTGGTAACCAAAGGGTTGGCAGTTGGAATCCGCCAGGTGCTCCTTGGAAACTCTATGCGGCAGTTCTACTCTGTCCTATAGGGTCACTATGAGTCGGAATCGACTTAATGGCACTGGGTTTGGTGTTTGTTTTTTTTTAATGGATGAAAAAAGTATTTGTGAACTGTTTCCTATGAGCCAAGCACTCTGCTCCAAACTTTACATGTGCTACTTTGTTTAAACCTTCTTGTCGGCATTATCCCAGGAAGGCATTATTCCCATTTTATGGATGGTGGAATCGAGGACGGAGAGATTGAGTAGCTTTCTCAAGACCGTACATCTATTAAGTGGCAGAGCTACTATATGACCTCAGAGTGTCCGTATACTGAAGAAAGGGTGAATATGGCAAACTCTTCAATATTCTCTGTCTTGGAAAAAGCCATATTCACAACACTGAGGAAAAAAACATGTCAGTCTTACAGGTAAGCAGATGGTGGAGATGACAGTTAGACAGAGAGAGGGGAACTTTGCCACCTGCACACAGAACTTGTTGGAGAATTCTACTCCAATCTAGCAGCTTGTCAAGTAACTAGCGACCTAGGACAGTTGCTCACCACAGAGTCAGGTTTCACAACAGGGCCACATCAACCTGTTCTACAAACTGTTCTGTGATTCTGCTCATGTTTGGAGGTGGGAAGAGGGAAAGCCCAAGAGAACTCAGCACGTCAAAGATGGACCAGTCCATCTCCTCCATTTCCCAGATCTTTCAGAAAATAAGAGAAGGAGATTTTTTTTTAAATCCTGATGCCCATGTGACACTCCAAATTAATTGAATCAGAATCTCTGCAGCATCAGGATGTTTTAAAACTCTCCAGGTGATTGCAAGTTTGAGAACCTTGCTCTAGTTATAATTAATGTGTGTAAGAGCCAGAGTGTCCAACAAACAATGCCAGCCATTACGAGAAAACTGCGCCATTCCTCACTCTTTATAGTCCCTTGTGTTCCACCCTTCACTGGGCTTTTTATAGTCAGGATAAACAGGAAGTCCCTCCCTCCACTCCCCTTACCAGTCACTATCAAGTCAATTCTGACTCATGGTGGCCCCATGTGTATCAAAGTAGAACTGGGCTCCATAGGGTTTTCAATAGGTGATTTTTCTTTGAAAGATCTCAGGCACTTCCTCTGAGGCATCTCTGGGTGGACTTGAACCTCCAACCTTTGGGTTAGCAGCCAAGCGTGTTTAGCATTTACAACACCCAGGGATTTCCCCATTCCCCTTACTCCACCTTTTTTTTTTTTTTTTTTGTAGCACTTACATAGCACCTTATATGACATTCTATAGTTACTTCTTGTCTACCCATTTATTATCTGTCTTCTCCACTAGAGTATGAGGGCCATCAGGTCAGTGGCACAATGTTACACAGCTCCAAGAGACACCATTCATATATATATATATATAAAAAATAATAATAAATGGTGCTTACAGGAGTTGTGCACGTGGTAGCCGTGCATGAGAGTAGAAACTTTGCATTGTTCGCTGTTGTTTCCCAAGTGCCTAGAAGAGTACCTGGAACATAGGAATGCTCAATAAATATCTTTTCAGGTGAATGAATAATGAATGAACATAAGAACTTAATAAGAATTTTCTCTATAGGAAGGGCTCTCCAGGTTAGGACCTTGGCACTAATGCCTATAGTCATCATCACCATCACCATCATCTTCAACATTGTAACCAACATCATCGTCGGCATCATCGTCAGTGTTATTAGGCTTCCACATAAAATTTCATTTAAAGACAGGAATCAAAGACTAAAAACAAAGTTTGTAAACGAATGCCTTCTGAACATAATGCTCACCTTGCCCAAGATCCTGCCCATCTCCTTGCCAACTGACTTTGGAGGCAGACAGGCTTGGGTTTAGATTCTGCCTTCATCACTTACTGGCAATGGGCCTCAGGGCAAATGATCTATCTTCAAATAGTTATAAATATAACTAACTTAATAGAATTTTGTAGATTCAATGAGTTCATATAGAAAGGTCCTGTGACAAATAAATATATGAAAACATGCTCAACCTCACTAGCATCCAGGGAAATGCAAATTAAAATGAAATAATTTTTACCCACGAGATTTGTAAAAATGCTAAAGTGTGGTAATTATTAATATTTTGAAATCTAAAAATTACTGTCACATTGTTTTTCAAGGGGCCTGTAGCCAATTCATATTTCTATCAGTTGCACATAAGAGAACCCATTTACCTATATCCTCACCAATGCTAATGTTACCTGTGACAGAGGCGGCCAGCTCTCCACTACAGAGTCATGCTCTCATTCTGTAGTGCAGAGGTGTTGCTGAGAAGCACTTGCTGCTTAGGTGAGGTAATGCTAGTTGCTGTTAACAGATGAATCCCAACCCTCAATGACCTTTAAAATAGACTATTTTCTCTTCATTAAATATCAATCAGCAGTGATGAGGAGGGGTGTTCTGTTCCATGAAGCCATTCAGGGACCCAAGCTGATTTCTTCTTGTGGCTCTGCTGCCCCCTATGGGCCTTGGAGCTCTCCACTATATCTTCTGTTTCCCTTTAGAAAAAAACGATCGAGTCACACAGAAAGGAACAATCTTTGATGCTTACAAGAGAGGAGGAGGGTGGAGAGGAAAAAAAACACTAACTACACAATAGATAGGCAGTAACTTTGGCGAAGGGTAAGACAGTATACAACACTGGGGAAGTTAATGCATCTTGAGCAAGGCAAAGTCATAGAATCTTCCCTAGACACATCCATACTCCCTGAGGGACTGCATTACTGGGCTGAGGGCTGGGGACTATGGTCTTGGAGAACATCTAGCTCAATTGGCATAACATAATTTTTAAAGAAAATGTTCTATATCTTACTTTGGTGAGTAGCATCTGAAGTCTTAAAAGCTTGTGAGTGGCCATCTAAGGTACTCCACTGGTACCACCCAGTCTGGAGCAAGGGAGAATGAAGAAAACCAAAGACACAAGGGAAAGATTAGAGCAAAGGACTAATGGACCACAACTACCACAGCCTCCACTGGACCGAGTTTAAGACAACTAGATGGTTCCCGGCTACCACCACCAACTGCTCTGACAGGGATCACAATAGAGGGTCCTGAACAGAGCTGGAGAAAAATGTAGAACAAAATTCAAACTCACAAAAAAGGACCAGACTTATTAGTCTGACAGAGACTGGAGAAATCCCAAGAGTATGATCCCTGGGCACCCTTTTACCTCAGTACTGAGGTCACTCCTGAGGTTCACCCTTAAGCCAAAGATTAGACAGGCCCATTAAACAAACAATAATATGTACGGCTCAACCATGTATCTGAGACTAAATGGGCACACCAGCCCAGGGGCAAAGATGAGAAGGCAGGAGGGGACAGGGAAGCTGGACGAATGGAAATGGGGAACCCAAAGTCAAGAAGGGGAGAGTGTTGACACCTCATGGGGTTGGTAACCAATGTCACAAAGCAGTATGTGTATTCATTGTTTAATGAGAAACTAATTTGCTCTGTAAACCTTCATCTAAAGCACAATAAGAAAAAAAAGAAAAGAACTAGCAACTGCTTATTAGCACCAACTCTGAACTACAGAATGAGCATGACTCTGTAGTAGACAGCTGGCCACCTCTACCACAGGTAACATCAGTGTTGCTGAGGATGTGGGTAAGCGGATTCTCTTCTGTGCAACTGGTAGAAATGTGGCAGTAATTCTTAAAATTCAGAACATGATTATCATGCGACCCAGCAATAACCCTTTCTTGGTACCAATCCAAGAGGCACCAGCAAATGGGTCTCAAAAGGCATATGCCAGATGTTGATTACAACACTGTTGGAGTAATGAACACAACCTTAACGTCTATCAATAGGGGAAAGGCCAAGGAAATTATGTTCTAGCCATACTATGGAATACTATGCAGCAGTTTTAAGTGAGGTAGATCTACACATATTGGCCCAGAAAGTATGCCAAGAGACATTGTTCAGTGAAGACAATGATCTTCAAAACAACACTTATAGTATGATAGTGTTCACAGAAAGACAGTTATAAAAATACCACCTATACGGTTGTTAATTTAGGTAACGCATAAAGGCTCCAGACTGAAGGGAAATAAGGTTAACTCTGGGAAAAAGTAGGAAGGAGAAGATGGAAGGATGGAGAGAGGGGCCTGATAATAACAGGAATGTGAAGATCTTATGACAAAGCTGAGCAGGTCTGCACTCTTATGGAAAGATGGTGAATTAATATATTCACAACTTGCCTCCAGAGAGAATCAAATAGGCTCTTCCTGAATGAAGAGGAATGAGGATTATGATGGCCCAAGAACCAGACATATTTCTAGAAACCAGATTTTCCACCCTGCTGCCCAGCACATTTAAAGGTCTACTTTTGCCGTAGGCTGTTTAAAAACGTCAAAGGCTTGTGTAAGAAAAAGGAGGAATGTAATTAAGTCTGATAAAGGTGTGTGCTATTTAAATCTCTGTAATAGGGCTGTTATGAGTTGAAGTCGACTCAATGGCAACGGGTTTGAGTTTTTATTTTAATAGGAAATCTGATGAAATTAGTCGTGTACTATGAGAAGCCGATAATAGAAGTAGAAAATGGGAGGTGAGTTGTAGGAAGTTTGAATCAGATGAATGAAAACCATCTCTTCCTCCTTGGACTAATTATTGATGCAAGTCTCCGTAGTGTCATGTGTGTTTTGAGGGGGTGGAGGGGATAGGTGATTAAATGATTTATGTGTTTCATTTCCCTCAATGTTTAGAAGGCTGCTGTCCTTTTAACACAGGGAAATTGATTAAAATAACAATTGTCCAGGGCAAAACCACTAGCAATCAGCAAGGAGGAGTTGTTTTTCTCTCTTGGAATTAGGATCATGATCTCTGCAGCCACTAGGGATCATTTCTTTGGTCCTTAGAGGCCAGAGTGGAATTTTCAAAGCTAACAAGATGTCCAGGTCAGTAGAAAAAAAGAAAGTAGGAAAAATAAATTCTGCAAGGTTCAAAGAGCACAGCAAAGTTTGTCTCTGACTGCCCTCTGCTTTG
This sequence comes from Elephas maximus indicus, assembly GCF_024166365.1. Lineage (NCBI taxonomy): Eukaryota > Metazoa > Chordata > Mammalia > Proboscidea > Elephantidae > Elephas > Elephas maximus. The sequence continues at coordinate 43,114,103 of NC_064843.1, forward strand.
CTTCTGCTCTTCGGGGGCTCTGGTTCTTAAATAAATACATTGGTATCAAACAAAAACTAACAAATCTTTACTGAAATGGTGAAGGGGTTTGGGAGGACATGGTTCCTGGAAAGGCACAGGGGTCATAAGGGATGACAGGAGAGGCAGAGGAGGCCGGTTTGGGAGACAAGGTGGCACCTAGAAGGGCACCAGTGTAGTGCCAGCAGGCTTGCTACTTACTGACATCTGTGACTTTGGGCAAGTGACTTTTCCTCTCTAAGCCATGTCTTCCTTGTCTGCAAAATAGGGACAATAGGAATATCTACCACATACAAGGCAGAGATGTTTAAAGGTCTGGCAGAGAGTAAGAGCTTACCAAATGGTTGGCATTATCAATGGCATTGACTGGGGATCACAAAAGCGGACAGCCCAGGCCTGAATACTCAGAAGAGGAGACTTAGTGGGGAGGTAAGGGAAAGGGCACCGAGTCAGCACAGAAGTTTGGAATTCCTACTACCTACCACCAGTTGCAGTTGAGTGGTTTCCAACTCACGGCGACCCCGTGTGTGTCGGAGTAGACCTGTGCCCCATAGGGTTTGCAACTGCTGGTTTTTTCAGAAGTAAATCATCAGGCCTTTCTTCTGGGTCATCTCTGGGGGGACTTGAACTTCCAACCTTTCAGTTAGCAGCTAGTGCATTAACTGTTGGCACTACCCAGGAACACCAAGTTAGGAATAGGAGAGAAGAAAGTGGTTGGAGTTGGAAGGACTGGGCTTGAGTCCCACCTGATTTGGCCAGAGGTGGTTTCAATTTATTTCTGTCCAGCTGGGCTTCAGTATCTCCCTCTATAATTGAAAGTATTCTTGTATTACCTTTAACAGTTTACGATTCAGTAAAGAAAATAATATACGTGTAGAACAAAACACTGGAAAGACATATATCAACATGGGTAAAGGTGGCTGTCTCTAGAAGAATTTTTCCTTCTTTATAATTTCTGAAATATAATATCCTTATTTCCTATACTTTTTAAAACTTCAAAATGCCCTATGGCTGGTTCTATGATGCAACAAACCTCATAACTTTAAAAAATTGAAGCACATAATTTACATATTTAAAAATACAGGTTTAAGAGAGAATGAAGAAAACCAAAGACAAGGGAAGGATTAGTCCAAATGGACCACAAGTACCATAGCCTCCACCTACTGAGTCCAGCCCAATTAGATGGTGCCGGGCTACCACCACAGACTGCTGTGACAGGGATCACAGAGGATCCCAGACAGAGCAGGAGAAAAATACAGAACAAAATTCCAACTCACAAAAAAAGATCAGACTTACTGGTCTGACAGAGACTAGAGAAACCCTGAAACTATGGCCCCTGGACTCCTTTTTAACTCACAGTACTGAAGTCACTCTGGAGGGTCACCTTTCAGCCTAAGATTAGGCAGGCCCATAAAACAAAACAAGACTAAAGAGGCACAACAGCCCAGGGGCAAGAACTAGAAGGCAGGAGGAGACGGGAAAGCTGGTAATGGGGAACCCAAGGTTGAGAAGGGGAGAGTATTGATGTGTGTGGGAGTGGCAAACAATGTCACAAAAAAATACATGTATTAATTGTTTAATGAGAAACTCATTTGCTCTGTAAACCTTAATCTAAAATACAATAAAAAGAAAAAAAAACACAGGTTTTAAGTACACAGTTTGATGGGTTTTGACGAATGTATGTATCTGTGTAGCCAACAGCCAAATCAAAATGTAGAACAATTCCATTACCCTAGAAGTTTCTTCTGTACCTTTCCAGTCTATCTCACCCCAAAGCCAGCCCCAACTCTGATTTTTGGCACCATAGATGAGTTTAATCTGTTCTTGAATTTCACAGAAAGGGAATTATACAGTATGTACTCCATTGTATCACTTTTTTCTCTCAACATCACGTTTGTGAAATACATCCATGCATTTCAGAAATTCATTCTTGTATATTGGTGTATAATATTCCATTGTATGAACATGTCACCAATTGTACATTTTCCTGTTGATCTTTCAGTACAGCATTTTTATGAATAAAGCTGCTATGAAAATTACTGTACAAGTGTTTTCGTGAACATAAGAATTTATTTCTCTTGGATATATACCCAGGAGTTGGATTGCTGGGTCAAAAGCATATATTTAACTTTTTAAGAAACTGCCAAACACTTCTCCAAAGGGGCACCATCAAAAGTTCCATTAGCAATATATGACAGTTAAAGCTGCCCTGCCTCCTTGTTAATGGTTGCTATCGTCAGTCTTGTTAATTTAGGCACACTAGTGCATTTAAGGTGTTATTTGTGGTTTTAGTTTGTATTTCCTCAATGACTAATCATGTTGAGTATCTTTTCATTTACTTTTTTGGCCACTCATATATTTTCTTTTGTGAAATGTCTGTTAAGTAATTTGCCCATTTTTTTTTAGTTGGAAAAATGTTTAACTTTTAGCAGGTGTTTTCATGTAAGTTTTCTCATTTTATCCACCCCAAAAGCCTGAAAGGTGGGTGGGGCAGCAACGATTCCTTATTAGAGATGAGGGTTCTGAAGTTCAGAGAATGTGAACAGAATGTTTTGCAGCTAGATGATGGAATGGCTGGAACTAAGGGTTGGGAACCTCTCATTCTGTTCTCTCGTAGATCATGGTCTCCTTCACCATGAAAGGCATCTATGCTGGGAGGCTGAGACAACAAGCAAAAGAGCCCAAGTGGATTTGAGTAGATATTTCACCAAAGAGGACATTCACATGGTCACCAAACACATGAAAAGATGCTCAACATCATTAGCCATCAGACAGACACAAATCAAAACACGATGAGATACCATTTCACTCCCACTAAGATGGCTAAGATTTAAAAAAACAGAAAATAACAAATGTTGGCAAAGATGTGGGAAAATTAGAACGCTTATTCACTGCTGGTAGGAATGCAAAATGGTACTGCCGTTGTGGAAAACAAAGTAGTCGTTCCTCAAAAAACTAGAAAGAGAACTAACATATGATCGTGCAATTCTACCCCCAGGTATATATCAAGAAGACTTGAAGGCTTAGATTCAAAGAGATACTTGTATACCAGTGTTCATTGCAGCATTATTCATGATAGCCAAAAGATGGAAACAACCTAAATGCCTATCAGTGGATGGATGGATAAACAAAATTTGGTACATACACACAGTCAGTAAGAGAAATAAAGTCTTAATGCATGCTACACTATGGATGGAGCTTGATGACATTGTGCTGAGTGAAATAAGCCAATCACAAAAGGACAAATATTGGATGACCTCTAATATATAAAAAATCAGGAATAGGCATGCGTATAGAGACCAAAGTTTATTAATGGTTACTAGGAGTGGGAGGGAGTGGGAAAGGGGGGATTATTGCTTACGGAGTACTGAGTTTCATTTTTTGGTGATGGAAAAATAGCATTGATTAAGGGTAGGGTTGCACAACTAATTAACGTAATTGCTGTCAATAAGTTGTACACTTATAAAAAGTTGAATTCGCAAAAGTTATAGTTACAACAATGGAAAAAAAAAAGAGTAGTTGCTGAGCCTGGTTATGTAAAACCAAACACCTCTCGAGATTTGGTTTCTTATTTGAAGGTTTATGGTCATGGTTTCATGGTTTCCCAGGAAATTGGCCTAATATCATGTTTAGTGCTTCTGTTCAACCTCCTAGGTTGTCATGTAATGCCTAGTGTCTTAAAAGATTTCAAGCTGCCATCCAAGCACAACAACTGGTCTCTATTCATCTGGAGCAACAGAGGAAGAAGGAGAGTCAGGAACAGGAGGAAAATATGGAATGTGTGGCTAATTTCTTCCATGAACAACTGCTTCCTCTGCCATGAGACCAGAACTGAACAGTGTCCGGCTACCATTACTGAATGTTTTGATCAAAGATTCTATAGAAGGATCCAGATCAAAAGGGAGAAATGCAGAACAGAATTTCAAATTCTCATGGACTCCAGACTTTCTGGAGCCATGGAGGCTGGATGAACTCCTGAAACTATGACCATAAGATAATCTTTAAACCTTAAACCAAAAATATCCCCTGAAGTTTCTTAAAACCAAGTAATAGTTTAGCTTCACTAGTAATGAACATCTGTCTTGACCATTATGCTCTTTTAAGAACTATCTATATGGGATCAAATTGACAACAGCCACTCCAAAGATTAGATAGGAACCTTAGGGGGCAGTGAGTTTATGTTAATGCGGGAGGAACAACTCAGAAAAAGAGGGTAAGAATGGTTGCACAACTCAAAGAATATAATCAATGTCACTAAATTACACTAGAAACAAATTGGTGTATGTTTTTGCTGCGGATGTTCTCAAAGATAACAAAATAAATTATTTTTTAAAAAAGAGTCTAAGTAATATACGTAAAGCTTCTACAGAGTGTGAGGAACCTTGAAACAGGGACAGCCTTGCTTCTCTGATCGGACCTTGCCACAACTGTCACACATATCTGCCTTCTACCAGCCAACATGGCGACTGCGTGAGACCAAGGTGGGCTTTGCAGGTACGTCCAGACAGAGCATTCCTCAAGAGCTACTTGACTGCCCCTCAGAAGAAATAGTGGGCAACCTCTACTTCCAAGGGCCATAGTTTCCCAAACATAGGTTTCACCACAACCCTGGGGCCATGTGGCCACCAAGTAAGGGGCAGTCTTGGGACTATCCAAAGTGGGTACCCAGATCAGCCACACTCCTAACATGGAGGCCAGAATACATTTCCCACCTCTTTGTGCCATGCTCACACCCTATAAATGCTCGTCTTAGAAATTTTCCAGTACATTTAGGAAAGAAGAAAATTCCTGAGATGATCCAAGTTCTATCACTGACCTTAACCACTCACTTTTTCCTGCCCACCCCACCACCCACACTCTGTGCCTCCCTTGACACTGATTGCTGCCTGGAGTCTGAGGGTAGGTCAATTACTTAATGCACATTTACTGATCTCCTACTACATTCTTGGAATGGTTGCGGCTACTTTAACTTACTTTATTTCATCACCATTTTGTTTTATTTCATTGTTCCTTTTGAAATTCACCTGCCTACCAACTCATGCCTTTAATAAGCCTCTACTTTAAAAGTGGTAAGAGTAACCCGATAACCTAGTCGATTCTCCTATGCTAATGTATACTGACTAGAGGAGAAGGCTCTATCTTTTTGGCATTTTCACTGTGACATGCTGGAGAAGATCTTTCATTCCTCTTGTTTAGCTTAGGAGGATGATTTTAACCAGGGCAATTCCAAGCAATAGCTTAAAAATCTACCTCTTTGTGGTGTTGCTTCTGGATTGTGGAATGTCCCAGGTCTAATACTTTTTCATCTGTAAATGACAGCGGTGGGGAAAGGTGGAGGAGGAGAAGGGGTGGGAATACCAGACCAGAGTTGATGTGAGCATCAAATTTGAAAGAAAGGGAAGAGCTAAGTGTAGAGTCTAGCGCTATGCAGTGCCTACACTTGTCATTTTATCTAATATAAGTGGGCCATAGGATTTGGGCAATTGAATGGAGGGGTGGTTAGTGCTGTGGCAGGGTGGTGGGGTCTTTGGGGACCCCTCAAATGGAGCCTGTCAGCTGCCTTCAGTGACCGTGCACAGGGAACAAAGTGTGAATTACAATAGGACCAATTGCTTCTGTTTTATTCATTTTTAAATCCTTTAGTTAGGAGATAACTTACACGCAATAAAGTTCGCCAATTTTAAATATACAGCTCAATAAATTTTTACATTATGTGTATGCCTTTGTAATCCATCACCCAGATCAAGATCTAGAACATTCCCAGCACTGCAGAAGGTGTCCTCATATCTCCTCCCAGTGTGCTATAAAAGTAACCACTATTCTGAGTTCTATCTTCATCCCTTTGTTTCTCCTGCACTTGAACTTCATATAAATGGAATTCCGTAGCATATATTCTTTTGTGTCTGGCTGCTTCTGCTTGATGTTCACCTATGTTGTTGCATGTAGCCGTAGTGTGTGTGTGTGTGTGTGTGTGTGTGTGTTCTTCCTGAGTGATTGTCCATCGTAGGAACATATCCCAATTTGTTCACATATTCTACTGTTGGTGAATGTTTGGGTTATTTTGAGATTGGAATATTATGAACAATGTTGCTATAGACATTTTTGATAAAAATACACACTCATTTCTGTTGGACATATATAAGAAACCACAGCACAATTTTCTGAAGTCAGTGCACCAATTTTTACTCCTCTCAAAAATATATGAGAATTCCAGCTGCCCCACATCCTGGTCAACCTTTGATATTTTCAGACTTTTCATTTTATTCATTCTATATTTTGGTGGGTATATAGTGATACTTCTTTGTGGTTTTAATTTGCATTTCCTTTAAAACTTTTTCTTAAAAAATGATTGTTTGGTAAATATGACACTCAGAATTAGTCTTAAAAACAGAAACACTGAATTAATGTTGCTGTTTTTAAATTTTTATTCCCTTGGATTTGTAGTGCTGCATTTGATGGATGGAATGAGATCATTTATTATTCAAGTTTACAAAACCATAGCAATTAAAGTAATGGACTCAAGCAGCCATTAGCATTCCCATTTCAAGGGACCCTTTCAAAACCTTCAGTTTCCTCTTTGTATTTGGACCTTTGGAAACCTGACGGGGTTTGATTGTCATCACGTATACTATGGATAAAAGAGTTCACTAGAGAACCATTTAAAGAAGTCTTTTCTTAAAAGGCTCAATATGGCAAGAAGGATTGGAATTGAAATGACCCAGTTGATTCCCACTGAAGATCTCCTATATGAAATCTTCATTTGATTTTGAAATAATCATGTGTTTGATTTTGAAATAACTATTTAATGTACACATCTCCTCTGCAGGAGGCAAAGAGCAAACTGCGGTCTTGAACAGTTACTGACGTGTTTCATCAGTTTGTGTCTTATATTCTAAGATGATTTTAAATTCTTTCTGAGATGGGGCTGTGTTTGTTAAGAACACTAGTGTATACCTACTGGACAGTGCCTGGCACATAGTAGGTGCTCAATAAAATGTTTGTTAAATGAGTGAGTTAAAACTGTTCCTGCCCATATATATTCAGTGCTTAGCACAAAACTCCAAAAATGATAGACAACCCAGAAATGTTTGTGGATGGAAAGTAGAGAAGCTGGAGAGAAAGAAGACTGAACAAGAGGAAGATAAGGAGGAAAACTAATTTGGCAAGATTCCCTTACATAACCCAGTTATTTTTAGTTTTCTTAATATACCTTCTCCACAACAAACATCCAGATAGTTGCTTTGAGGTCCCACAGACTCCTCAACTCGACATGTTCAAAGCTGAACTCACCACTTATACTCACCCACACTCACCTTCAAAGCCTTGTCCTCTATGTATTCTTTTTAAGCTAATACTACCCCAAGCCCTGGGTACAAGCAGTTAATATGCTTGGCTGCTAACCAAAAGGCTGGAGGCTTGAATCCACCCAGAGGCGTCTCTGAAGAAAGACTTGGCAATTTACTTCAGAAAAACCAGCTACTGAAAATTTTATGGGGCACAGTTATATTCTGACACACACGGGGTCACCATGAGTTGGGATTAAGTCAATGGCAACTGGTACTGATACCCCAAATCGACACCGTTCCCCCAAGTCAGAAACTTAAGAGTAATTCTTAACTCCTCTTTCTTCCTCACCGAAATACTCATTCATAAATTAGTTTGTGCAATAAATATTTATTGGGGGTCTTTTATGCATCTGACTTTGTTCTTGGTATTGAGGACATGCCTTTTGAACAATCTCTTCCTGTGAAGAATTTTTTTTTTAATTCAAGAGCCCAACTATTATCATCTTGATTGCCTAGGCAACAACCTAACATTGGAGACATGTTCCAGACTTGAGAACAAGGGGTGGAACCTTCATTGTGTGGCTGAATTTTCCACTCATCAAGGATGACTCATCTGATAACCGCTTCTGTCGAATTGTCGTGTCTAGCTGAGAGCAATAGCTCCATTCACAAATTCTTCCCTCCTCTTTCTTACCACTGCAGTAGAGAGACATTGTGTGTTTCACTGATTTATCAATCGTACCAGGACTCATTAATTCAACTTAGAGATGCACTTTGGTGTAGAACAAGAGAATTGGTAATGCCCAGTTTGAGGTCATTTGTATAGATGCATGAAGTCTTGGAACACACTGACCAAGGGGAGGGTGTGAGCGTGTACCTCAGACCCAGAAGTCTCACTTGTTGACCATGTCAAACTCGGTGGGAATGAAAACGGAGCGAGAAGTTACAAAAACATTCGACTTAATAATCTTTTGATGAACAGTTATTACGGGAAAGGCAAAAGCAACCACTCCCTGGGTTAGAAATATCTGACTCTCCAAAGACTTAAACATGCAAAATGTTATTTTGATGCAGCCTCCCCTTTCCTCCACTTCGAAATCCCTTCCACGCTCTGTCTCAGCCCTCGCCTCCAGCTCCAGACAGCAACCAGGTGGGAAGCTGATATAAGGACGTACCTGCTCTGATATTTGTTTCTAAATATTCGCTTTCCTGTTGCCTTTCTCATTCACAACACACTTCTCATCTGTAAACCTTCTTTAAATATTCCTCGTTCTCTTCTTTCTTTTTCCTCTCTTGCTTTCTCTCTCCCTCCCTCTGGTCTAAATGTGACACAGAAGCAACCTTAATCAAGGGCGAGATGAGTAATGCTTGGGCTGCACTTCAAGGAAAATGGAAACATTTAATGCTATCTACAAGTGTCCAGGCATTATAAACACTTTTATCCATCTTCTTTTCCTCCTCTAATGAGTTTTCTTGTTATTAACCACTAGTATTCCAGAACAAAAAAAAAAATGCCTTGTTCACATTCAATATTAGCATTTTGTGTTCCGTTTATGAATATTGAAAGAGTGAAACTTTGTATTTTTATTGTGAATGCATCTCATTTCGGCCACATGGAGTGATATCAGCTCTTACGGAGATGCAACCACCATAAGAATATTACTACGATGAAAATTTTCAATAGGAATTTCCAACCATCAAACTTGAAACATTCTTTTGGAACCCAATCTGCAAACTGGGACTTCCAGTTTTGGAAATGTCTCCGTGTTCTGAGTCTACAAGGCTGTGTTGATTTACACATACGTCATCAACCAGGCTTTGGGAGAATAGGCATCAATACCTTCTGTACATGACAAGTCTATACAAATATTGTGTGTGAGAGTGTGTGTGCGTGTGTGTGTGTGTAGGAGGGGATGGGAGAGTTGAAAAAGATAGTTACTTTCTTTCCCCCAAGCCCATCTCCCTGACCACTTAAAGGAGTGAATATGTGGGAGAGATCATCCCAATTGACCCATAAGAGCCCAGAAGACAAAGAAGGCATAGGTGTGTGTGGGGGGAGGGAACCCCTTCTTTCCTGAGGCTCCCAAGGGTAAACAATGCAAATGTAGGATCCAAGACGGAGTGCTATAGGGGGAGCCTGAGTAGCAGGGTGGACTTCACCAGACTTCTAGTTGCACCCATTCCCCAGATTCCCACACCCAAACTCAGGACATGGACTTCTAACTCCTGATCCAGGGCATGTTGGAAATCACGGCCATGTATCTCTTGTGACCTTCTGGACCAAAGTTTCACTCTTCAGATTCAACCAGCTCTTAAAGTAATCATTCAAGTGTCGTAATATTTTTTCCTAATTTACAATTGAGCCACATCATTTACTTGTAAGAAGCTTCTTTTTTTAACCATATTTAACCCTGCCAGTTTTCCTTCCTTTCTTTTGTATTTTCAGCACAGCAGTCATTAAAGAGCTTAGCTTTGGAATTAAACTTACATGGAGTTTCAATCCAAGCTCTACCACTTCTGACTGTGAAATCTTAGGCACTAGGTAGGCGCTACATTATCCCTAGTTGTAGATGAGGGAATTAAAGCTTATTTAGTTTAAGTAACTGGCCTATAGTTTCCTGGGTAATAAATACCAGAGCAAGATTTGAAGCCCAGTCCTCTGACTCCAGAGCCTGAGTTCTTAACCATCATGCTATACATCCCCTCCAACAGAGACAGAGAACGGTATAATAATAGTGTGTATCTCATAGGGAGGTTGAGAGGATTAAATGAAATCATTTCAGTTCAGTGCCTGGCACCATAGTAAGGTGTGACAAATGTTAATGACAGTAATTACAGTGATCGTGATGATGATAATAAAGAAGGAAGTGGTGGTAGAGGAGGAGGAATATCAAAAGTTCTACCATCTGCTTTCTTAATAGTAATCCTAACTGCTTGTTATGGAAGGTGGGTAGTTGTCATGGTGGGAGGGAGCAGAGTTAGGAGGTGATTGGAGAAGACACTATAATTTAGAGAAAAGGCTTGGCTTAATTATAATTTGTGGAATGGTTTACTTCTTGAGCTTGAGATGTCACGTTGCTCATCTCCTTGCTTCCAACTAATATCCCAAGGGTTATTTAGACCCCTTCTTGTTAGTTGCCCTTGAGTCTATTCTGACTCATGGCAAGCCCATGTGTGCAGAATAGAACTACTACATACGGTTTTCAAGGCTGTGACCTTTTGGAAGCAGGTTGACAGGACTCATTTCTGAGATGCCTCTGGGTAGGTTTGAACCACCAGCCTCTGGATAGCAGTCCAAAGCTTAGCCATTTGGACCACCCAGGGGCACCATTTTGTTTTGTTGTACATAGGGTCTCTATGAATTGAAAACCGACTCAATGGCACCTAACAAGAACAGGGCACAATTTTGTTCTCTAAGACTCTGTAAGTCAGACTGATCTTGTGGTCATTTTCTTTCCCTGGAATTCCAGTGAGACCTTGACTACAGAAGGTGGTAAGATGTGAAAGTGGAGGGTGTATGAGGGGTGGGGAGGGCACAGTACCGTGATAACCACAGCAAGTCTCCTAATCCAGGCCCTGATCTCAGACCAAATGAGGCCAATTGGCCTTATCCTAAATGCCACCCTGTTAGTCCCAAGCATTACGGTGCATGAGTAACCTGCCCCCACTGTTGGAGGCCTCTCCTGAGGAAGGGTATGGCTGGAGGTTAGGGAAAGGAGTACAAATCTAGCTACCAGAGGACAACCAATCGAATGTGTTCAACTCTGCATTGGGGTGGAGTTGTTGGATATTAATTAGCACAGGCCTCCTAAAGCATGGAGAATGCAAATCAACCTCTTCTAAATCGAAAGCAAAGATCAACAAGCTCACTTGTGCCTGCAATGGCTGGGGAGTGGGGCCCAGGCTCATATTATCAATCCCACCACTTGAGCGGAAAAGAAGGCCAGAAAAGGATACCCAAGCATGGGTGGGGATTTAATGCCAGGGATTCTGGCCCACAGGTGGGTGAACAACTCTGCTTTGTTAACAGAAAATTTACTAAGCCAGAAGTGAAGCAAGAAGATAGATGTTTCCCTCCTCTATGGGCTACATCTGTTGGTACTGCTAATTCCTCATCTATAAAACGGAGATTTTATTTAACGGACACTTATCTAGTAATAGGCTCTATTCTATACATTTACGAATACTAATTCATGTAATCCTCATTCAGCTCCATGAGGTAGGGACTGTTACTACCCCAATTTTGTGGACAAATGAACTGAGGAACTTGCCCAAGATCACACAGCTGAAAAGTAGAAGATTCAGGATTTGAACACATCTGTCATCAGTCCTTAAATCAGTTTTGAAATGCATAGTATTATTATTATTCATATGACATAAATATACAGGTAGTCCCCAATTTATGACCGGTTCCATTCCAATGACCCTGTCCTAAGTCGGTTCTGACCTAAGTTGAATACCTCTTTTTAGTTTTCATTGTTATTGCCTTTTTATTACCAGTATCTTTATAAATCTGATCTTTATCTTTGGGGTTGAAAACATCACATATAAATTTACAGCTATGTTTTAATACATACATACACACATAAAAAATATACAAATCATAAAAATTTATGATGAAGAAGACTTGGGCAATGTCGACATTTTGTCAGTTTCGGTAATAACTCCACTTGTGGAAAGTTCTGGATCATTTGGACCACCCCTGGGAATGGGGATGGTGTTTCTAGTCAGAAAATTAGTGAGAGCTCACTGTATGGGCCTTTTCTTTTTTTCTTCATATATTTCGCTGTAACATCTCACTGCTTCCCGAGTCTGCCCATCGACTTTAACAAAGCGATCAGCATTTGGGTCCATGTTTTCAAGCAAATGAAGCCCCTGACTTAGTTTGGAAAACTAAATCTATATGGTAGTGTTTTGAACGTAAATCATGAAATCGAACATGTGCGAGTGAACATCTGAGAATGAAAACATCAATTACTAAAGATGAGATGTACAAAAACAAAACAAAGCATTCGTAAGTGTTGCTCATCATAATACTTCATAAGTCAGGAACTACCTGTATATAATACGTATATATATATTTTATAAGGAGCCCTGGTGGCACAGTGCTTAAGTGCTCAGCTACTAACCAAAAGGTCAGTGGTTTGAACCTATCAGCCACTCCATGGGAGAAAGATGCGGCAGTCTGCTTCCATAAAGATTACAGCCTTGGAAACCGTATGGGGCAGTTCTACTCTGTCCTATAGAGTCACTATAGCCAATGGGCTTGGCTAATATGAGTTTATTACATTTTATAAAAATAGAATGTAAATAAATTTTATGTATTTATGAAGAAAATTTCCTGGACTTTTAAAAGATGCATTCTGTCTTAGGCTGGGTTCTCTAGAGGGGCAAAACCAGTGAAGCATATATATGAGTGTGCATAAAAAAAGGGGGGGGGCATTTATTTCAAGGAAATGGCTCATGCAATTATGGAGGCTGGCAAATCCCAAATCCGTGGGCCAGGCAGCAGGCTGGAGGCCTCTCCCAACTCACATGGTAGCAGGGGCTGATGAACCCAAAATCTGCAGGTCAGGCAGAAGGCCGTTAACTCATGTCCCAAGAACTGGAGGTCAGAGGATGACGAGGCAAATGCAGAATTGAATGTAGGATCGAGACAGGGTGAAGTTTGCCAGAACATCCATATATATTGGATGCAGGCCACACCCCAAGGAAACTCAACTTTCAATTGATTGGCTACTCACATCACAGCACAAAATGGAGGATGACAACATAGTATCTGCCAAACCACTGAGAATCATAGCCTAACCAAGTTGACACAGGAACATAACCAACACGCCTTCCTATGCCAGACAGTAATTTGACTTTAAAACTTTCATAGTGAAGTATCTCTGTTTTTGCTACTTACCCCCACATCTCCAGCAACCCACATCTCCAACATAACTTAACCTGCTGTGTAACATTGTATCGACTCAGCAAAAATTAATTAACTGACCACTTTGTTCTAGGCACTGTATAAATTCTACATTCACCTGCCCAAAACTTGGCATGGTTTGACGTTGCTTGGTAACTTGTTCCCTCCACCAGGCTGCTGTAGTTGTTCCTCCTCCAGGTAGAGTAGCTGCTGTTAGCTAGGAATCCCAGAAATTCTGCCACCTGCCCCCACTTCCTGTCCAGTCTTCTGCCCCACCACGCCAGGTCATGCCAAATTAGGAGCTCAGAGAAGAAAGCGATGCGCATGGGATGGACACGTCTGCTTGGTCTCCTTTGAGAAGGATGGACTTTAGCAGGGTCTTTAAACAGGGGCTGGATTCAGATAAGTAAAAATTCCAGGACAGATCATCCCTAATTTGGGAAATGGCTAAGTAAGCATATGGTTGATGTGATGAGGAGCCCAGGGAGATGGAGGACCCATCTGCAGATGTAGGATGGCGAATCTGGCTGGACTGGAAATAAGGTACCAGGGGAAGGACAGGAGGGAAGCTGAAGCTCCTGGACATGTGGCCTCTTACCATGGCCAGGAGGGGTAGGAGAAGGAAGGTTCACTCACGCCGCAGGGCTGAGATGAAAGCTAAGCCTGTCCCCACTCTGAGATTTAGGAGCAAGCCCATTTGAGTCCCAGGGCCCCTACTCAGGCATTCCTGATCTTTTTTATGTCATGGACTCCTTTGGGAGTCTGGTAAAGCTAGCTGACTCCATCTCAGAGTGGTGTTTTAGATAAGATAGTATAATGTCTGTCAACAGATGAATGGATAAACAAAATGTGGTACGGACGTACAAGGGAGTATTACTCAGCCATAAAGAGAAGTCCTGATACAGGCTACGACATGCGTGAACCTTGAAAACATTATGCTGAGTTGAATAAGTGAGTCACCAAAGGACAAATTCTATGTAATCTCACTTACATGGAATATATAGAACAGGCAGTTTTATTAGTGGTTACCAGGGGCAGGAGGGTGGGGGGAGGCAGAGCCACCATTAAGCAGTGAATTTCAGTTTATGTGACGGAAAATTTGGCAATGATTATTGGTGATGGTTGCACAACATAATTAATATAATTGATAGCACTAAATTGAACACATGAAAAACATTGAACTGGCAAACATTGTCTAATATATATCTTTACAACAATAAAAGATATTAAAAAATAATATGCTATAGGAATACAAAAGAAACCAATTATATTGAAAAATAGTTATCAAAATATTTTTTAAAAATCTGTGTACTTCCTTGTTAACCAGTTAAATCAGGGTTTTTTGAACTCTCTGTATTGAAGGGCCAATTTTTTTCTAATCCATCCTGGACTGGGAACTCATAAAATATGAAATAAAAAAAGAATGCGAAATACAAACCCTGATTTTTTATTATTTGATTCAACAGACATAAAATTATCCTGTCAAACTGCTATCCAAGTTTCTTAAAGCTGGTCCTTGATTCTTGTACTTCCCTAGTCAGTTCACCTACTGGCACCCATATGCGGACCATACCTAGTCACATTGCGTTAAACACAAGGCCTAGTTGTGGGTTTAATACTGACTCTAATTTCGAAGTCATGATGAGTAAAGACAGTCCATCACTGGCATGTGACATGAAAATATTTCTGAATTCTTGTTGGTGCCAAAGCCACCAAAAAAAAAAAAAAAAAAAACAACCCCAGTGCCGTCGAGTCAATTCTGACTCACAGTGGCCCTGTAGGACAGAGTAGAACTGCCCCACAGAGTTTCCAAGGAGCGCCTGGCAGATTCGAACTGCCAACCCCTTTGGTTAGTAGCTGTAGCACTTAACCACTGTGCCACCAGGGTTTCCACCAAAGCCACAGTTACTGCTAGTTCCACTACAGCACATTGTCTACTTTCACAACAGAAGGACATGCTAAACTTGAGCCACCAATACCAGCTGCTGTCCAGCCTATCCGACCCATGGTGACCCCACGTGTGTCCGAGTAGAACTACGCTCCACAGGGTTTTCAATGGCTGATTTTTCAGAAGCAGATCACCGGGCCTTTCTTCCAAGGCACTTCTGGCTAGACTTGAACCTTCAATCTTTACGGTTAGCAGCTAAACACATTAACTCTTTATACTACCCAGGGTGAAAATGAAGATGTGATTTTTCCTGTCCAAGTTCACAGGCTCCCTGTATTCCATCCCCAGGCCCTCTTGGATTTCCATGTGTCCCAGCTTAAGGCCCCCTTCCCTTGCTTAGGCAGGTTTGTGGTTTAGTATTCTGAGGAGGAAATGACCCACTGCTGCAGGGAGGTTTCCCCCAAATCCTTGGCCAGGCAATGCCTTCCTGCATCTTGGGTCACAAGGTTCTGATGAGGGGGGGAAGCAGCCTGCATATGGAGTAGCATGGGTGAGCTCAAGGTAAGGGGAAGTTCAGAACTTCAGAACTGGACTCCTGTTGGGAAGCCCCGACAGGAAAGGAAAGCGAAGTGGCAGCCACAAGGGCAGAAGGAGGAAGCCATCGTCCTGAACAGAGGCGCATCAGCTGCCTTGGCCTCTGCCAAGCTGAGGAGCGTGGAGACCTGGGCTCCACTAGGGCCACTCTTTTGTTTTCAGAATTGTATTTTTTACCATTGCACTCGCCCAGGCTTATCCTCAGGGCCATCCTTCATGGCCTTCCATTATTGAAGCTTAGTTTGTGCCAAGCATGGAGATAAGCAAGTCCCTTCTCATTCAAGCCTAAACCCAGTGTACGGAATACGTGCTATCATTACCCCCACTTTACAGACAGGCTGAAGGCCATCCAGCTAATCGGACAGTAAATGGCACATCTGGGACTTAAATCAGGCCTCTCTGAAGGCAGAGCAGGCGGTGACTGCCTCCCTTTAGGTGCCAAGTCCTTGATCACTCAGAGTGGTTCCAGGTAAGCATGCTTGGGGGCAGAGGATCTATCAGTTGAGAAGTGCAAAGAAAAAAATAGTCTTTGGCTTTCAACATTTCTTATATAGTTGACAAGCTACAATAACACGCATTTCACTTTATTAAAGGAAGAAATACCTTCACGAGGCAGAGAGCATGAGCTGGCTACGTCCAGGATGGCCATGTACTGGCATCCAGTCCCACACTTGGCACTGGAATGTTTCCAAGGTCTTATAAGGACTTGGTGTGGTTTAGTGCTCTGAGAGCGGGGCTAACAGTGCCCCCTAGAGGGCGCGGGGCTGCACTGCCAAGGAAGAGTGGTGGCTCAGCCTCCTGGCCCTCTGGCTTTTCCTAGGGAGCCGGCTTTGAGGGCAATTGAGGTGGGCAGGGTTTTGTTTTACAGGAAACGGGGCAGAGCCTAGAAGGAGCCACCCAGAAACCAAACAGCAGAGACAACCAAGATTTAATTCACACCAGTAAGTTGGCAGGTAGTTCATGGGCTCCCTTGACAAGAGAGGCGCAGAGAAAAAAGTGAAGACAAGGAAAGGATGTCCAAGGGCTCTCCTGGAACCATGCTTGGAGAATGATGTCCAAGTCAGTGGCTTCAGGGCCAAGCAGAGGCCTGAGGGACAAGGTTCAGGATGAGCTGCCTCAGTCATGGGGACTTGGACAGCCACTGCCTCTGTACGCTCAGATCCACATTTGCAAACCAGGAACCACTGAGAGGATTAAAGTGAAAGGGCTTTGTCGTGATGACCCCAAATGTGTCAGAGTAGAAATGTGCTCCACAGGATTTTTAATGACTGTGATCTTTCAGGAGTCAATCGCCAAGCTTTTCTTCTGAAGCACCTCTTGGTGGACTCAAACAGGCAAGCTTTGGTTAGCAGCCTAGTGTGTTAACCACTAGTACCACCCAGAGACTCCATCTTATTGGCCATAGATAAAGCACAGCCCAGTCTCTAGGCCCTGTCTCTTTCTCTGCTCACTGAGCACCAGGAATAGGCATGATTGGGCTGTATAAAGGCTTGTTATTATTAGCTACCGCCAAGTCAGAGTAGAACTACCCCATAGAGTTCCCCAGGTTGTAATCTTTAAGGGACTCATGGCAACCCAATGCACAACTGAATGAAACCATCCCCATGACAGATTGCAGATTAGCCCATTGTGATTCATAAGGTTTTCATTGGCTGATTTTGAGAAGTAGATCACCAGTTCTTTGTCCTTAAACCCACTGCCATTGAGTCGATTCCAACTCACAGCAACCCTACAGGACAGAGTAGAACTGCCCTTAGGGTTTCCAAGGCTGTAAATATTTATGGAAGTGGACTGTCATATCTTTCTCTTGCCTAGTGGCTGTTGGATTCAAACTGCTGACCAGTTAGCAGCCAATCATTTAACCATTGCAGCCCCAGGGCTCCTTCTAAAAAGGCTCAGAGGTTCTTTATTCCAAGATGCAGCAGTGGAGACCCACATAGCTACAAAACTTGATTTCAGAGGGAGCCACTGCCCTCTTTTTGGGAAATCAGAGACCTGGGGTCAGGAGCCCATTAAAACAAGAACTAAGGACGCTGGGGTTGCTGAGTCATCAACACCTATTGTATAATAAGAAATAATTTTTTAATGCGCAAAACAACAATGGCTAGTGAAAAATTGGTGAACTTCCTTGATTTTATAGCGGTAATGAGCATAAACAATATTTCTGAATATCTGTAAGACCTATAACATTATCAAAGATCTGTGATTTCTATTGGTGACAAAGTCACAGATACTGTCAACACTAGTATGGTTTGTTGCCTACATTCATCATAAAGGGAAGTGCGAAATTTTAGTTAGAGGTTAATGAAAATAAAGACAGAATTTCTTTTTCTCTTCTTAGAGACTTGCAGGCTAAGAACCCTTACTGTGGGGTGGTAAAAACTGGAAAAAGGTAAAAGGAACTCACCAGAGAAGAAAGGTAACTTCTATTACCAACTGGGACTGATCTCTTAGATCCAGGGTTGGCAAACTACAACCTGTGGGCCAAATCCAGCCCACCACTTTTGTGGAATACCACCTATTCATTTATGTATTGTCTATGGCTTCTTTTGCATAACAATGGCACAGTTGAGTAGTTGTGAGAGAAATTGTATGGCCTGAAAAGTCTGAAATATTTTCCGTCTGATCCCTTCAGAATAAGATCGCTGACCCTGGCCTTAGTGGCCACCACATGTGGTTGGGCAGGTTGTATATTACACAATATCATAGGGTTCCACAGGCACACAAGTGAATAGTCTTGCTACTCAATGTGCCTCTGATTGAAGATGGCAAAAGTTGATGAAGACAAAAAATTAAAATTAAAAATTTATCTTTCACGGTTCCAGGCAACACAGAGTAAGTGCATACCAGTGTGTCCCTTCCACTGAATACAACTGTAAAACCTGAACAGAATTCATGGAGCAACTATTTGAGAACTCCAAAAAGTAAACAGTAGCAGGCAGATGGGAAAGACAAGCATTTGAAAGAACAGTGAACTGGCAGTGAGTTTACCGTTTCCCCCCATCCGTTATCCCCTGGCCAGAATGTAATGCAGCCTGCAACCCTAAAGTAGGCATCAATGCCAATAGAGAAAGATCGTGGAAAAGTCCTCTAGTTCTGGCTAGGGCAGTGTGAAAGGTCTCCAGATGCTTGGAGAGAGTTCAGAAATTCCCTGTTATTGTTGTTGTTGTTTCTCCATCCTTTCATGACCAAAGACCCAAGAAATCTTCCATGGTGGCAGTGGTAGTGACAGTAGTGGCAACAGGGCCCCAAAGGAACCTAAAACTCTGAGGGAGGGTCAAAGAGCCTGTGGTCACAAAATGGTGGAGTAAAACTCAGTTGCTTTTATCCTTTCTCTATTCTCCCACTGCTCGCTCCCAGACACATGCTCTGTTGCAAGAAGCAAACAACAAAAGAGGGTAAACAAAGCCCTAGCTTTCTGGCCAGAGAACTGAAAAGGAGAACCCCAGGCAACCAGAAAGAACCAGGGAGATCACAGAGGGAAAAAATCTTGGGAAAGTGATCCCCCAAATTATAAATTGTTCTTTGATCATAATGAATTACACTAGAAATCAATATCAGAAAGACAACAGGGAATTTTCTAAAAATTAAGTAACACGGTACTAAATAATCCATGGGTCAAAGAAAAAGTCTCAAAGGAAATGTTTTGAATTGAACAAAAGTGAAAAAAAGTCATATAAAAATTTGTGGGATGCAGCCAAAGCAATGCTTTGAGGGAAATTTATAGCATTTAAATGCTTATACTAGAAAGGAATAAAGTTCTGAAATTAATAACTCAAATTCCACCTTAAGAAACTAGAAAAAGAAAAGCAAAGTAAACCCAAAACAAGCCAAAGGGAGGAAATAATAAAGATAGGAGGATAAATCAATAAACGGGAAACAGAATAACGGTAGAGAAAAGGCAATGAAACCAAAAGCTCATTCTTTGAAAAGACAGATAAAATTGATAAACCTCTAGCAAGACTGGCAAATAAAAAAAAGAGAGAAGAGAAATGGAAAGGGGATATCACTAAAGACACACAAGTATTAAAAGGATAACAAGGGAACCCTACTGATAATCTGTGCACATTAATTTAACAACAAAAATAAATGAACCAAATCCCCCCAAACCACAAACCACCAAAACTCAGCCAAGGTGAAATCAACAATCTGGATGATCCTAGAAATAAAAAATAAATTAAATTTATAGTTAAAACTCTTCTTAAAAATATCCAAGCCTACATGGCTCATTAGTTGCTGTCAGTCTGTTCCAACTCATGGATGACCTTTCGGAAGCAGATCACCAGACCTGCCTTCTGAGGTGCCACTGAGTGTCTTTGAACAGACAACCTTTCAGTCAGTAGTAGAGCATTTAACCATTTGCACCACCCACAGACCCAAGCCATGGTATTTTCAATTGCCTCATATGCATGCAAAAGTTGGACAGTTAAAAAGGAAGACCAAGAAGAACTGATGCATTTGAGTTGTGGTGGTGGTGAAGAATACAGAATATACCATGAACTGCCAGAAGAATGAACAAATTTGTCTTGGAAGAAGTACAGCCAGAATGCGTCTTAGAAGCAAGGATGGTGAGACTTCATCTTGCTTATTCTGGACATATCATCAGGAGAAACCAGTTGCTGGAGAAAGACATCAGGGAAAAAGAGGAAGACCCTCAATGAGATGGCTTGACACAGTGGCTGCAACGATGAGCTCAAACACAGCAAAAATTGTGAGGAAGGTGCAGGACTGGGCAACATTTTGTTCTGCTATACATAAGGTCACTATGGGTTGGAGCCAACTTGACAGCACCTAACAACAACAAAAAACATGGTTTATCTGGAAAATTATATAAATGTTTACAGAGAAAATAACACCAATTTTAGGCAATGTTTTCCCAGAAGATAAGAAATGAAGACAGTACAAGAAAAGAAAACTATAGGCCAATATTCTTCATGAATATAGATACAAAAATTCTCAACAAAATATTAGCAAATCAAATCCAGCAATGTATAAAAGGATGATACAACATAAACAAATGGAATTTATCCTGTGAATGCAAGAGTGGTTCAATATTTGAAAGTCAATCAAAGTAATTCATCATATTAACTTGCTTAAAAAGAAAAAACATATAAATTGATATAGAAAAACAGACAAAATTCAAAATACGTTCATGATAAAAATTCTCAGAAAATTAGAAATAGAAAGGAAGTTCCCCAGTCTGATAAAAACCATTTGCAGACAACATCATACTTAATGAAGAAAGACTGAAGACTTCCAGGTCTCAAAAGGCTACAGTTAAGGTGTTGGCCAGGGCTTGGTCTCATCTGAGGCTTGACTGAGGGAGGATCTGCTTCCGTGCTCACATGGTTGTTGGCAGCATTCAGTCCCCTGTGGGTTGTTGGACTGAGGGTCAGCCAGAGATCACTCTAAGTTCCTTGCCAGCTGGGCATTCCCAACATGACCATCACTTCCTCTAAGCCAGCAAAAGAGAGAGCGTCTGCTAGGGTGGATTACAATCTTATATAATCTTACCATTAAAGTCACATCCCATCACCTTTGCTGCATTCTACTGGTTAGAAGCAAGTCACAGGCCCTGCTCACCCTCAAGGGGAGGGGATTGCACAGGCATGAATACTAGGAGGCAGGGAGGAAGGAGGCCACCTTGGAGTCTACCATAAGTTCACAGGCATGACACCAAAAGCATGGTCCATAAATGAAAAAAATTTGAGAAATTATACTTTATCAAATTAAAAATGTTTTCTCTGTGAAAGACACTGGTAAGATAACAAAAAAAAAACAAGCTGCAAGTTGGGAGAAAATACTTTGCAAATCATATATGTGAAAAAGGACTTATAACCAGAATATATAAAGAACTCTCAAAACTCAACAGTAAGAAAACAACTAATTAAAAAATGGGTGAAGCACTTGAACAGGCACTTCACCAACGAGGATATATGGATAGCCACTAACCACATGAAAAGATGTTCAGCAGCATCAGCCATTAGTTAAATGTTAATTAAAACCACTATGAGATATTACTACATATATATTACACTATCAAAAATAAAAAATACTGACAATATCAAGTGATAGTGAGGATGTTGAAATTGTTAAGTATTTCATTTTACTTGGATCCACAATTAACACCCAAGGATGCAGCAGTCACAAAATCAATACTGACAATATCAAGTGATAGTGAGGATGTTGAAATTGTTAAGTATTTCATTTTACTTGGATCCACAATTAACACCCAAGGATGCAGCAGTCACAAAATCATATGACCTATTGCACTGGGCACATCTGCAAAAGACCTCTTTAAAGTGTTAAAAAGCAAAGATGTCATCTTGAACACTAAGGTGCACCTGACCCAAGCCAAGGTATTTTCAGTTGAAAATTGAATCCATGCATAGCAATTTTCAATTGCAAATACCAAGTGAAAGCTGGACAATGAGTAGGGAAGACTGAAGAACTGGTGCCTTTGAATGATGGTGTTGGCGAAGAATATTACATATACAATGGACTGTCAGAAGAATGAATAAATCTGTCTTGGAAGAAGTACAGCCAGAACTCTCCTTAGAAGGAAGTATGGCGAGACTATGTCTTACATACTTTGGACATGTATTCAGGAGGGACCAGCTTCCGTGACAGTGAACTGCTTGATAATCAGTATTTGGCAATATTTGTTGTGTTGTGTTTGCAAATTTTTCAAAACCTTCTCTTAAATTATGTAAATACCATGTTAATGACAGAGATTTGTGCATGTCTTTAAATTTACTTCTGAATCTTGGAAATCTTCACTCGTCTGATGGAAACGCTGCAATATATTACTCCACATAACCAACATAAATGCACACTCTGGTGTTCACATATTGTTGGCATGTTTTCAGTTTCTCTTTTGGTATCTCCTTTTTGTGTCTGGTCTTCAGCAATATTTTCTAAAGCATCTAGAATCTGAGTGTATGATTCCAGAAATGCACTTGTTGCTACAGCATGTGCTTCCCAATGTGCATTAAAAAGACATTTTAATATTCGATCATTGCCTAAATATGTCTTAAGAACTGCCCATCTGTGAGAAGAGGCAGCAAAAAATGTGCACAGTAACTGAATAATAGAAAAAAAAAATCAACTGCTTCCAGACAATAATATACTGTGCTACTTTCTACAAGATTAAGCGAATGCACAGCACATGGTATGAAAATGGCATATTCATTAGGTTCTAAAATTTTCTATTGCATGTCTTTACAATGCCCTGACATATTGTCAGCGTTGTCATAGGACTAGCCTCTGCACTTAGGAAGATCAACTTTGCAAAATTCACATAGTGAAGTACTTGATTTGCAATTTCTTCACCAGCTAGTAAATGTGATAAAGTGCTCGACAGGTTTTCCATCTGTTGGAGATAAGTGTCTTAAAACAATACTTATCTGATCTGTACGAGAAAGATCAGGAGTGAAATCTACAGATAAACTGAAATATCGAGCTTTACGTATTTCACCGAAAAGTTGATCAAACTTTATCACTTAGTGAGTTTACTAATTCTTCACATGTTGTTTTAGTCATATATGATGGGTTGCCCCCTGTGTGATGTGACCTGCTAAAAATGGATCAAACTGAACAAGTTCAAGTAAACCCCCCAAATTCCCATTTTGGGGAGCCCAAATACTTCATTTCTTCCTCAGCTATTGTTATGACGACAGCAACAACGCATTACCAAACAGCATCCCAATACCGACGTTCTTCATTAATTTGTGTTTCCAGTTCATGAGTTAAGCTAAAACAATGTCTTCAGTTTAAATATGACAACATACAATCTCCGGGAATTGAACTGTTTTCATGTTTATCAATCATTCGAGCTGCACCATTCGCTGAATCGATGTGTAGCAAATCAAGAATTAAATGATTTAGGACTGAACAGTTTGCAAACAAAACAATACACAGAGTTGGCTGTTGGAAAATACAGTAGCCACTCCCTCTTATAATTTTCGCCATTACCTTTTAGCCCTAAAAATATATTTCGACTAAAAACCTTGTTTATTTACCATCCAGAAATTTTTGACACAAATATTCAAATGGTCCACTATGGTGTTGACAATCACTTGGCCTCTTTCAATCCAATAATTTACATTATTAGAAGAAAAATTATTCCACAAAGCAGAATCTGTATCTTTGTTATTTATGGGGTCTGCAGATTTGACAATTTCAAATTCTAAAACATTTCACTTTCTCCACCATTATTAATTTTTTTTTTTAACTGCAGCAAGGAATGGACTCAGAATTTGGAACAAATTTTGTTGTATTCATATTTCTACTAGTAATTTCAGTGCTATCGGTGCTAGTACAATGATTTGCACCCGTTAAACTCAAGCGTACAACAGAAGTCTCTTCTGATTCATTACATTTTAAAAAGGAAGTTAATTTTTGGGTTGTCTTTAGGAATTCACAAATCCTTTTCCTTTCATCTTTTGTGAGCTTTCATTTTTGTGCTCCACTTAATTGCCTTTTCATTTTCCCTGGATATAAAATTATGTCACTTTTAAATATAGTTCTACCATAGCAAATTAATTTGAATCATTGAAAACAAATAACATTTATAAAATCTACATCTGAATTTGCATCTTAAAACAAAAATTTCCATTTGAAAACTAGTAAGTAAAAAAAATTGATCTGGAACGTGTAATTTTGTTCTTCAAGTCTGATAAAGTCAAAAGGAATAGCAGTTACAAGGCAGTCGGAAATAATTGCACTCGTTTGTCATATGATGTTTATTGGTGAGCCCTTCACACCTCTCCACAAGTATTTTTCATCTTGAAATAATGCTTTAAAACTTTCGCGCTCACTTTCCGTCCTTTGATGCTGCATCTTCACAGTTCATTGGACTACTGCTGATACCCAACGGGGGTGAAAGCGATTGCAAAAAGCATGATACAAATTCAAGGGTATGCTCAATCTGAAGATGCATTTTGATTCACATTGCACAGGACCAGACACTTCTCGAGTCATGTTATTATAGTGCCATTGGCACATCCTTATGTGGTCAACGAGAGAGAAATGAATGTGAGGTTATACCCGATCAGTCCAAAACGAAAAGGAAAATACAATTATCATATACAGAATTTATAAAATGGTATCATGTTCATTTAGTGCCCTGCCAGCTCCCTTCCACTGTGGCACTCAGATTTTCCTTGTGTCCTGTCTGCTTGGCATATATGGATCTTTGCTTTAGACAACTGGTGCCCCTGTTTTTTTGATGCCCTAAGCACATGCTTACCTTGATTTTTGGGTAATCTGTTCCTGTGTGGAACTTTCTCCTACTCCACTGTGAGACCTCAAGGAAAGGACTTAGTAAAGTGAGAGTGTGAGTAAGTGAACAAGAGAAGGACTCCTGAGTTCAGGAAGCAAAATCTGTATAGCAACTTGGCTGTTGACTAATTATGTCTTGGAATTGGCCAATAAGAAAGTAGGCATCTGTTTTCTGTTTACTCACTATGACCTTGGACAAGTCCCTCATGTCTCAGTGCCTTTCTTGTCTCTCAAATGATAGAATATCCCAGCCCTGCTGACACCTTAAAATTGAAGTTAGAATCAAATGAGATTAAGGATGTGAGCATACTTCCACAACTGTGTCTACTCTTAAAACAAAACCCATTGCCTTTGAGTTGATTCTGACTCATAGCAACCGTATAGAACAGAGCAGAACTGCCCCATAGGGTTTCCAAGGCTGTAATCTTTATGGAACCAGGCTGCCACATCTTTCTCCCATGGAGTGTCTCTCTGGTGGGTTCAATCCATTGACATTTCGGTTAGCAGCTGAGCACTTAATCACTGAGGCAACAGGCTTCTTTGCTCTACACTCTTGGGAGAGGTTATTATTACAAAGTTCTGAATCACAGTTGGAAACAGAAGGGGCTTGGAGACAACAAAGCTGAAACCCTTTTTTTTTTTTTTTTTTTTTAAATAAAGGAAGTAAGGTCAGAAGTGTGAAGCTACTTATCCAAGATCACACCATGAGGCAGGCCCACAGCTTGCTCAAACCTGGGGCTCCTGGCTCTTCCCAACACCACTTTCTCCTCAGTATCACTGAGAGCATGCTCCAGTTTAACTCTGGGAGAGGGGATTCTTTTTCTTTAACTGGGTCTTGCAACCCTTTTTTTTCTGAAATTGGAGAACAGCCATTTTTAAGTGCCCTGGATTTTTGTTGGTTGAAAAATCTAAACTTGTACATGCATACTCCACATCCCTGAGTGCTATGTACTTGTTTGGGTGGATATTTAACGTGCCAAGAGGCACGTGTTAATGCAGAAAGCCTGTTAAACCATCTACGCCAGCAAGACACAAAGCAAAACAAAACGGGGTTGTCTTTTAAGGATATAGACTTTCAGGGCTTACGTTATCATGGCAAGTGGGACTCTAGTGCGTTGGCTCACCAACTGTTCCCCTGTGAGGTCTTCCACAGGCCAATTGCTCCATAAAACTGTGCTGTTTAATTTCAGGAGAAGGGGTAGAAAATTCCGCAGAACGAAATGCCAGGGAAAGGAAGAAACCCAACACTGAGTTTTCCAGAAGACCAGATTTAAATCTTCCTGGAACATTGTTACTTCTTCATTGTTCAATGAGTCTTTTTGAAAGTCAGGTTGGTGATGGCCACCACAATTTGCAGATGACAGTGTGTGACATTTCATCAGAGGGGCAGCTCGAGCAGGGGACACGGATCAGGAAATTAGAAAATGGATCTCGGCCTGCTCAACAGTGGCTAGCCTCACAGGTTTGGTTTAGATGTGTCCCAGAATTTTAGTCAACCATGGAATTCCTTGGAGCTGAAAATCAATCTGTCAAGCTGTCTTTTCCAAGCATCTGCTAAGTCAAGTACTGTGTCAGATGATGACAGCAACACAATCACTGTCCCCACTCACATGCTTTCCATGCCAGTCATCCTGCTGGGCACTTTGCATACATTTATTAATATTATAATTTGAGATAGATATCGTAATTCCCATTTTACAGATAAGGAAAGGATCCCTCAGATCAAACAAATTTTAGTCATGCAATATGTGGGCTTTTGTATGTGGCTTCTTTCACTTAGCATGATGTTTTCAAGGTTCACCCATGTGGTGGCATGCATCAATACTTCATTCATTTTTATTGCCAAATGATATTCCATTGTATGGGTAGACCACATTTTATTTATCCCTTCAGCAGTTGATGGGTATTGGGTCGTTTCCACTTTTGGGCTATTATGAGTAATGCTTCTATAAATATTAAGGTACAAGTTTTTATGTAGACATATGTTTCCATTTCTCTTGATCATATACCTAGGAGTGGAATTGCTGGGTCATATAGTAAATATATGACTAACATTTTGAGGAACTGCCAAATTGTTGTCCCAAGCTGCTGCACCATTTTACAATCCTACCAACAATGTATGTTGTGTGTTTTTGTTAGGTGCCATCAAGTCAGCTCCAACTCATAGCGACCCTATGTACACCAGAATGAAACACTGCCCCTGTCCTGCACCATCCTCACAATCGTTGTTATATTTGAGTCCATTGTTGCAGCCACTGTGTCTATTGATCTCGTCAAGGGTCTTCCTCTTACTTGCTGACCCTCTGCTTTACCAAGCATGTGACTGTCCCTCCTGATAATATGTCCAAAGTACTTGAGACAAAGTCTTGCCAGCCTGGCTTCAAAGGAGTACTCTGGCTTTACTTCTTCCAAGACAGATTTGTTTGTTCTGGTGATCCATGGTATATTCTATATCCTTCACCAACACCATAATTCAAAGGCATCAATTCTTCTCCAGTCTTACTTATTCCTTGTCCAGCTTTCACATGCATATGAGGCAGTTGAAAATACCATGGCTTGGGTCAGGCCGCTTAGTTCTCAAAGTGACATCTTTGTTTTTTTAACACTTTAAAAAGGTCTTTTGCAGTAGATTTACCCAATGCAATGTGTCTTTTGATTTCTTGGCTGCTGCTTCCATGGGTGTTGATTGTGGATCCAAGTACAATGAAATCCTCGACAACGTTAATCTTTTCTCCATTTATCAGGATATTGCTCATTGGTCCAGTTGTGAGAATTTTTGCTTTCTTTATGTTGAGGTACAATCCATACTGAAGGCTGTGGTCTTTGATCTTCATCAGTAAGTACTTCAAGTCCTCTTCACTTTCAGCAAGCAAGGCTGTGTCATCTGCATATCACAGGTTGTTAATGAATCTTCCACCAATCCTGATGCCGCATTCTTCTTCATATAGTCCAGCTTCTTGGACTATTTGCTCAGCATACAAATTGACTAAGTATAGTGAGAGGATGCAACCCTGACACACACCTGTCCTGATTTTAAACCATACACTATCTCCTTGCTCTATTAGAACAACTGCTCCTTGGTCTATGTACAGGTTCTGCACAAGCACAATTAAATGTTCTGGAATTCCCATTCTTGACAATGTTATCTAAAATTTGTTATGATCTACAGGGTAGAATGCCTTTGCATAGTCAATAAAACAGAGGTAAACATCTTTCTGGTGTTCTCTGCTTTCAGCCAAGATCCATCTGACATCATCAATAATATCCCTCATTCCATGTCCTCTTCTGAATCCAGCTTGAATTTCTATCAGTTCCTTGTCAATGTACTGCTGCAATAGCTTCTGAATGATTTTCAGCAAAATTTTACTTGCATGTATTATTAATGATACTGTTTGATAATCTCCACATTCGGTTGGATCATCTTTCTTTGGAATGGGTACAAATATGGGTCTCTTCCAGTCAGTTGGCCAGGTAGCTGTCTTCCAAATTTCTTGGCATACAGGAGTGAGTACCTCCAGCGCTGCGTCTGTTTGTTGAAACATCTCAATTGGTATTCTGTCAATTCCCTAGCCTTGTTTTTCACCAATGTCTTCAGTACAGTTTGGACCTCTTCCTTCAGTACCTTTGGTTCTAGATCATATGCTACCTCCTGAAATGGTTGAATGTCGACCAATTCTTTTTGGTACAGTGATTCTGTGTATTTCTTCCATCTTCTTTTGATGTTTCCTGCATCATTCAGTATTGTGCCCATAGAATCCCTCAAAACTGCAACTGGAGGCTTGAATTTTTTCTTCAGTTCTTTCAGCTCAAGAAACACTGACTGTGTTCTTCCCTTTTGGTTTCCTAACTCCGGGTCTTTACACATTTCATTCTAATATTTCACTTTGTCTTCCTGAGCTGCCTTTGAAATATTCTGTTCAGTTCTTTTACTTCACCATTTCTTCCATTCGCTTTAGCTATTGTACGTTCAAGAGCAAGTTTCATAATCTCTTCTGACATCCGTTTTGGTCTTTTCTTTTCTGTCTTTTTTAAAGGCTTTTTACTTCCTTCATGTGTGATGTTCTTGATGTCATTCCACAACTCTTCTGGTCTTCGGTCATGAGTGTTCAACGAGTCAAATCTCTTCTTGAGATGGTCTCTAAATTCAAGTGGGAGATACTCAAGGTCATACTTTGGCTCTCGTGGGCTTGTTTTAATTTTCTTCAGCTTCAATTTGAACTTGCATATGAGCAACTGATGATCTGTTCCACAGTCGGCCCCTGGAGCCTTGTTCTGACTGATGATATTGAGTTTTCCATCATCTCTTTCCACAAATGTACTCGATTTGATTCCTGTGTTTTCCATCCAGTAAGGTTAATGTGTATAGTCACTGTTTATGTTGTTCAAAAAAAGTATTTGTGGTGAAGAAGTTGTTGGTCTTGCAAAATTCTATCATGCGATCTCCGGCATCGTTTCTATCACCAAGGTCATATATTCCAACTACCAATTCTTCTTCTTTGTTTCCAACTTTCAAATTCCAATCACCAGTAATTATCAATGTATCTTTATTACATGTTTGGCCAATTTCAGACTGCAGAAGTTGGTAAAAATCTTCAATTTCCTCACCTTTGTCATTAGTGGTTGGTTCGTAAACTTGAATAATAGTTGTATTTCCTGGTCTTCCTTGTAGGCTTATGGATATTATCCTGTCACTGACAGTGCTTTATTTCAGGATAGATCTTGAAATGTTCTTTTTGAAGATGAATATGCCATTCCTCTTCAATTTGTCATTCCCAGCATAGTAGACCATATAAGCAGTGTGTGAAGTTTCAAATTCTCCACATCTTTGCCGACACTTATTATTGTCCTTTTTTTTTATTATTATTATCGCCCCCCTAATGGGTATGAGGAGTCCCCGGGTAGTGCAAATGCTTGGCTACTAACTGAAAGGTTGGAAGTTCGAGTCCACTCAGAGACATCTTGTAAGAATGGCCACCAGATCTACTTCCAAAAAATCAGCCCTTGAAAACCCTATGGAGCACAGTTTTACTCTGACACACACATGGTGTTGCTACGAGTTGGAATCTACTCAACGACAACTGGCTTTAGTGGGTATGAAGTAGTGTTTCATTGTAGTTTCAATGTGCATTTTCCTGATGACTGATAAAAGCTCAGCTGCTAACTGAAAGTTCAGCAGTTTGAATCCACCAGACACTCCTCTAAAACCCCGTGGGGCAGTTCTGCTCTGTCCTATAGGGTCATTATGAGTTGGAATCTACTCAACGGCAACAGCTTGGTTTTTTTATTTTTAAATGACTAAAGACTTTGGACATCTTTTTATGTGCTTCTTGGCCATTTATCTACCTTCTTTGGAGAAATGTTTATTCAATCCTTTGCCCATTTTTAAATTGAGTTATTTATCTTTTTACTGTTGAGTTGTAACAGTTCTTTAGGTATTGTGGATACAAGTCCCTTATCACATACATGATTTGCGAATATTCTCTTGCATTCAGCAGGCAACTCCATAGAGACAGAAAGTAGATTAGTTGTTGCCAGGGACTGGGGGAAGGACAGAATGGGAAATGACTGTTAATGAGTACAAGGTTTCTTTATGCAGTGATGAAAAGTTTCTAAAATTAGTGGTGATTGTTGCAGAATTTGTGAATATACTCAAAATCACTGAGTTACACACTTTAAAAGAGTAAGATTTTGTGGAAGTGAATTATGTCTCCGTAAAGCTGTTATTAAAAAAAAAAAAAAAATTGAACAGCTTAGAAGTGGCAGGCTGGAATTGAAATCCAAGTCCACCTAACTCCAAAGCCTGGCTATATTACACAGGGTTGGGGGGTGGGTAAGGAGAGCAGTGTTGGGTATGAAAGGACAGAAAAGAAAAGAGGTGGAAGATATAGATATCAAGCTGTGCCAAATGACAGTCAATCAAATAGGCAAGTAGACAGGGGTTCTCACACACATAGATGAGCATACAGACACAAATAACCAAAGATGTGCAGAACCAGCATTGTAAAGAGAGGTAACAAATTCAGCAAACGGAAGAACTAACTTGCTCCATAACTCATCCATTAGTGGCGGCCTTCCCTTGCCCACCTCACTTCTTCACTTCCCTACCTGAGCTCTCTGGGATCATCTCCCAAACACAGTATTGGCACTCAAATCATTATTTTAGGCTCTAAGACAGGTATTAAATATACACTTAAGGGCCTTCTATTTAAAACCATGCAATTGGGTTGGAAAGATATGTGTAAATTTACACAGTGCTAGGGATCTAAGTTAGCCCTATCTCTAAACCTTTAATCTAGTTTTACTTTCCCACATATAACATCCTTACCAGCCCAGCTGCAGTGTGAAGAGATTTCTCTTGGACCTCTTGCTTGAGGTCCAAGGACTAATCTGGATCCCCTGACATTGCTCTCTGGCTCTGAACTGTTGATTCCTTGTCTTCTGTCCCACCTACAGAAGCCCCAGTTTGGCATTCCTCATTACTATCCCAACATCTGGACCTTGGTCCTCCCCTAAATACTCTAGTTGAGCCTTTCCTGCTCTAGAACCAGTATTGCCCAGGTCCTGTGTGTAGATTCACAATACAAAGTAAAGTCTGGTAAGCTTAGATGAACAGGAAGGAGATTTATGAGTCAAAGGGAAAGACTGCTGTGGGCTGGGAGGTTGGATAAAGCTTCATGGAGAAGACACAACTTGATCTGTTTCTTTCATTCATTCCCTCATTTGATCATTCAATAAACACTTACTGAGAGAATGTAACATGCCGGACCCCCTGTGGATACAAGAGTGAATTAGAGCCCAGCCCTCGGAAGCTCCAGCATTGAAGGTTAAGAAGTACATGGATAAAAAAAAAAGAGAGGAAAAAAGAGAGCATGTGCATAAGAAAGCCTGAGTGTTAGGGAGGTAAGCCATCTCCTAGTCACTGCCAACACCTGCCAGTCCCACAGCTGGTTCTTCAAGCTGGCTGGTCCTCCTGGTTGTCAAAGTTCATGCAGCACCTAGCTACTCTAAGCATGGTCCACGGACCAGAATGTAGAACCTGATTCAATAAGTCTAAGTGTGGTCCAAGATTCTGCATCTCTCACAAGCTACCAGGTGATGCCCACAGTCGCAAGGTTGTAGAGTTGTGGTGCTCAACCTTGGCTACAAGTGGTGATTTCCTGAGGATCTTTAAAAAATGTCACTGCCTTCAGTCCCTCTGCAGATCAAGAATCAGAATCTCTAGGGGTAGTGCCCGTACATGGTATTTTTTGGTATTCTCCCAGATGGTTCTAATGTGCAGCCAGAATGCAAAGGCTGAAGGTCAGTGTTGGTGAAAAAAAAAAAAACCCAAACCCATTGCCACTGAGTTGATTCTGACTCATAGTGACCTTAAAGGACAGAGTAGAACCTCTCCATAGAATTTCCGAGGAGTGCCTGGTGGATTTGAACTGTCGACCTTTTTCGGTTAGCAGATGTAGTTCTTAACCACTGTGCCACCAGGGTTTCCCAGTGTTAGCGAGGAAACTTTTTTTCCCTACTCCCAATATTTCTTTTTCCTGTGAAGGGAGATTAATTAGTGTAACCCTGGGCCTCTCTCACTGATAACTTCGCCTGGGAGACATAAGCTTGGAAACTACAACTGAAAAAATTCAGCTCACGTCAGCCCTTTTCCATCTTGGAAGCAAGGCTGCTTGTGGGGATTACACATTTCGCCTGGGTTGCTCCAAACCTGCAGTATCTGCATTACCTAGAACTTGTTAGAAATGCAAATTCCAGAGCCCATCCTAAACCTACTAAATCAAAAACTCTGGGGTTGGGGTCCAATAACCTGCGTTTTTAACAAGCCCTCCGGGTGGTTCAAATGCTTGTTCAAGTTTGAGAACCACTGCCGTAAATCCTACTGGGCGTAGGGAAGCCCCTGGTAGAACAGTACTGCGGGGGACCGGTGGGAACATCTGGTCAAGCCTGGGCATTGGCCGTTCTTAGTCAACCTAAAGTCCTTTCCGCCTAATTAGGCTTTAATCAGTGATATACATGATGTTGTGACCTTCATCTTTTTTCCTTGTTTTTCTACCTCTTCAAAACCTGGGTGGGAGTATTTGCCTGGGTCCCTTTAGCAGCAGATCCTGAAAAAGGATTCAAGTGCAATTAGTTTTAGGAGAAGTTTTCCCAAGAAGCAAACATGAGGGAATGAAGAAGTGAGGCAGGGAAGGATGGAAAGCCAAGGAAGGGCATGGTAATGGGTGTGTTACTGTGTGGGGAGCTGGGATCCAAGACAGGCTGTGAAGAACATACCTCAGAACTGTCCCTTTGAGGAGTGAGGAAGCCAGGGTATTTTTCCACCAACTTCCACCCCCTATTGGTTGAGGGTCACCCTAGGACATTTATTCCCAGCATTTCAAGACTGTCCTACCCTCTTCTGTGGTCAAAGAGATACAGGAAGCCATATGTGTATACAAAAACTGTCTGCAGATGACTTTTGGGGTAAGCTAAGTGGACGTGGATGGCCTCAACAGCATCTGCTACATTGCAAGAGGAGGCTGCTACTTATTGGGGTGAGGGCAGTGGTGGTTCAGTGGTAGAACTCTGGCCTTCCATATGGAAGACCTGGGTTGGACTCCCAACCAATGCAGCTCATACGCAGCCACCACCCCCCGTCTGTGGAGGCTTACATGTTGCTATGATGCTGAACAAGTTTCAGCAGAAGCTTCCAGACTAAGAAAGACTGGGAAGAAAGGCCTGGCAATCTACTTCTGAAAATCAGCCAATGAAAATTTTATGGATCACAACGGTCTGATCCACAACCGATCATGGGGATGGCGCACCACAGGCAGCATTTCGTTCAGTGGTACATGGGGTCGCCAAGAGCTGGGGGTGAGTCAACAGCAGCTAACAACATTCGTTCAGAGCATCCTTAGAGAGCCCAACAGACAGATTATGGATGGCTTGGAATGATAAACCTAGAGAGTACAGCTCTGAACACAGCCTGCAGGAAAGAATGTGGATTTTGGAGGCAGTGTATTTGATTTTTAATCCCGGCTAGGTGAGTCGAGCAAGTTTCTTAACCTTTCTCTGCCTATATCCTAGAAGTAATAATACCCACCCATCCATGGTTGTTGGGAAGATAAGAAATAGCATATTTAAAGCACTCCAGGTCCTTTGCCTTCAGTTCAAAAAATTAACCACTGCCCATAAATCAGTACTGACTGGTATATCACCGGCATGCGACACTCCTTGGCATTTATTCACAACAACTCATTCTTATCCAAAAGCACTTCAGAGTCGCCAAGTCGGCTGCTACCAAATTTCCTCTCACCATGCAAGGAGATTCCCGCCTGAGACGGGAGGTGAATGGCAACTCACAAACCCTGAACCCCCGTAATCAGGTTGCCTGTCATCCCTTTACTGCCACTCTTCCACGCAACGGTCAAGCATCCTCACAGACCTCTGACACGGCTTCTTATTGGGGAAGGAGGTGGGCCCCCTCCTAAGAGTGATTCAGAAATACTGATGCCAAATAACCTTGGCAGGTTTCTCCCTTTTGTATGATGCCACTTTCCATCTTCTGAAGACTTGAGCACTTTGAACCTTAATTGGTTTGCATCAGTAGTTAGTTTCATGACAATGTTTTGGGTGTTTAGGTCTTTAATGAATTTTTCTGCTGCCGAGCTCGAAAGAGGCAACTACATAACTTTAATTTTCTTTCTGCCTTAACTTCCCTTTTTCTTCAGAGAAATGCATGTAATCTGGGGGAAAAAATCTTTTTTTAAGATTTTTTTAAAGTATTTTTATTGTGCTTTAAGTGAAAGTTTACAAATCGTCAGTCTCTCACGCAAAAATTTATATACACCTTGCTATGTACTCCTAGTTGCTCTCCTGCTGATGAGACAGCACACTCCTCTCCACCCTGTATTCTCATGTCCATTTAGCCAGCTTCTGTCCCCCTCTGTCTTCTCATCTCCTCTCCAGACAGGAGTTGCCCACATAGTTTCATGTGTCTACTTGAGCTAAGACGCACACTCCTCACCAGTATCATTTTCTAGTGCAATCCCTGTCTGAAAAGTTGGCTTTGGGAATGGTGCCAGTCTTGGGTGGAAATAATCTTACAATTATTTTAAAACAGAGCCACGTATAATTTCTTATCCAGAAAATTTGGCTTTGGCACTCCAGGAACTTTGAATGTCTGCACGAGTTCAGATTGTTTGAAGGTAAAATACTCAAACTGACTCTAATTTTTTATTTTATTGTGTTTTAGGTGTGAGTTGACAGTGCAAATTAGTTTCTCATTAAAAAATTTATGCAGAAATTGTTTTGTGACATTGGTGGCAATCCCTGCAAATGTATCGGCACTCTCCCTCTTTCCCTTTACACCCCGGGTTCCCCATGTGCATTCGTCCAGTCTTCCTGTCCCTTCCTGCTGTCTCATCTTCGCTTTTGGGCAGATATTGCCCATTTGGTCTCATATACTTGATTGAACTAAGAAGCATGTTCCTCGGATATATTATAGTTTGTTATATAGGCCTGGCTAATCTTTGCCTGAAAGGTGGACTTTAGGGGTGGCTTTAGTTCTGAGCTAGCAGAGTGTCTAGGGTCCATGGTCTTGGGGGTTCTTCCAGTCTCTGTCAGACCACTAAGTCTGGTCTTTTTTTGTAAATTTGAATTTTGTTCTATATTTTTGTCCTGCTTTGTCCCTCTATTGTGACCCCTGTCAGAGTGGTAGGTGGTGGTAACCGCCCACCATCTAATTCTTCTGGACTCGAGCTGATAAAACTGACTCTAAGCAAAAAGAGGAGTTTATTAGAAGGGTGGTTGGTAGCTCACAGAGCTGAAGGAACAGTTCACCAAACCAGTCTCTGGGTCTCAGAGAAATTCACAGACTTAATCTTTATGGCATTGCCTTCATATAACTCAGAGCCAATCATCTCCTATCCTTGTACCTTCCCACACAAAGAGATGTTCCCTAAAGAGAGAATTTTATTGCTTAGGCATGTGCTTATGAAGGAGCCCTGGTTGTACAATGGTTAAATGCTCAGCTCTGCAGGAGAAAAGACCTGGCAATCTGCTCCCATAAAAATTACAGCCTAGGAAAACCTATGGGACAGTTCTACTCTGCCATATAGGGTGGCTCTGTGATGGAATTAACTCAAAGGCACACAACAACAACAAGGCATTTGCTCAGAAGAGCATGGTTGGGAGTTATCCTGTGATCAGCTGCCCCACCAGGACAGAATATTCGGGGCAGAAATTTACTCAGAGAAAGAGATGTTCGGTAGATGGAAGCTAACACATTGTCCACTACATTGTTGCCCTGGCTGCTCATTTATCCATATTCCCATTCACAGAATTTCACAAACAATTCCATCCAATACTATGCAATTATGTCACATAAACCGTTAAATACACTCTTTTCTCAATATCTCAGGTAGCTGCTCCCCCTAGAAGAAAGACCTAGAAGAAGGTCTTACAGCCCCCATTCTCCATTTAGAGAATCTCTGGGTATAGCAGGCTACATATTCCCTGCCCATATCTCTTTGGCATGTACTTTTTCTAAGTCACTGAGTATTTTCCATTCACCATCCAGGTCTGTCACAATGCCCTCTGAAAATTCTGCAACCTATGGAATGAAAGACAGATTTAACCATGACCAATGGACTCTTGTTTCTGCAACTAAGCTGTAGCTATTATTTATGAATTCCCTGCTCCCAAACCCATCTGATGTTTGCTGTTCCTTCAGCCAGCCTCTGAGTCAGTAGGATTCCTTCCAGGATGAGTAACCAAGCCCTCATTCCTGAAAGGCTTTAAGCACTCAGAGTCCCTGCTAATGCCTTATCTGCATCTTTAAAAGGCTATTCCACTGTTTTATGAAGCTGATGCTTTTGGGTCATAGGGAATGTGATAACACCAGAGTACCATGGGCTCATTGTATTTCATTTTGCACTGTGAAGTGAGTTCCTTGTTAAAGGCAGTGTTATATGGGATGAACACCATTATGGTGAATAAGACCCTCACTAAATCCATGGGTGGTAGTTCTAGATGGGAAAGGAAAAATCACTGCATCATCTGTGATGAAGGGCCCAGCAGAGTTGGCTGGTTAACAAGATTTGATATGGCCCCATAACATATGAGGGTCTTGAGACAGATTGTTTTGTTGTCAGATTGTGCTGTCTACCATGGCGGTGAAGGAAATTTCCTTCCACTATGGTGGCCCTGGTCCTAGAAAAAGTAAACTGGTGGCTGGAGAACGTGGATAACTGACATCCAAAAATGTAGGACAATCCTCGCTTGATTATTAAAGTATTCTTTTGAAGTAAGGCATTTCTGGTGAATGTTTGGATGGAATACAAATATTCTCACATTTTGAGACCACATATATTTTCTGAACCTCCTTATCACTTGTGGTTCAATCGTTCTCCAATCTTCAGCCAAATATTTTACTGTCAGTTTTTCATTGTAGCTCCTTACCTCAATCCATCTCTCCTTCCAGAAGAAAGTGAGCAATAATAATCATCAAAGTTCCACCCACAGGAAAGTTTCCCAACTTCATTGTCCTTCAAGGCTACCTCTGAGTGGAACTCTAGCACCACAATAAACCATAATAAATTGTGCTCGGTCATCTGTAAACAAGGCTTCAATTTCTTCCTCCTCAGTCAGCCAGTCATAAGGAGCTCTCCATGTGTGCAGGTGCAGATTAAAGGAGGATAGTAGGGTGGTAGGAGTAGGGGCTCTGAGAGGCGTTGTGAGCCACCAACTCCTGGAACTAGCCTGTACCTTGGTTTTGCATATACACTTTCCCCTTGATGACAGAGCCCTGGAAAAGCCTCACTTCATGGTAAATTGGATCAAACAACACCCAGATATAATAGGCTCTTCAGGACTCAGGGCACTTGGTTTCCCAAGGTGAGATCTTGTAGTGGGTTAAATTGTGTCCCCCAAAATGATGTATTCAAGTCCTAACCTGTGACTGTATTTGGAAATAATGTCCTCGCAGATGTAATCAAGTTAGGATGAAGTCATACCAGGTTAGGGTGGGCCCTAAATCCAACAACTATCCTTATAAGAGAACAATGATGGAGATTTGACTATAGAGGCCCAAGGAGACACAGGAAAGAAGGCCATGTGATGGTGGAAGCTGGGATTGGCATAATCCAGCTGCAAGTCAAGGAACATCAAGGATTGCCAGCAAGCACCAGAAGCCAGGAAGAGGCAAGGAAGGATTCTTCCCTCGAGACTTCCACAGGAGCACGGCCTTGCTGACACCTTGATTTCAGACTTGTAGCCTCCAGAACTGTGACAGAATAAATGTCTGTTTTTTTAAGCCACCAGTTGGTGGTACTTTGTTATGGCAACCCTAGGAAACCAACAGAGATTTTCAACCTCAAACTGAGCCCAGTGTCAAGCCAAAAGCTGTTCCTTAAAGGAAAATTGTTACTTGCGGAACATCTAGTTGCTTTGCTCCAAAATTCTATGGGTCTATGCCGTAGTACTCATATTAGGCCTTTCCCAAGGCTCTACTGTTACTAGCCTTTGCGTTCGCTCTGACTCATGGGGACCTTACGTATAACAGAATGGAACATTGCCCGGCCCTGCGCCATTTTCATGATCCTTGGTATATTTTGAGCCCGTTGTTGCAGCCACTGTGTCAATCCATCTCACTGGGGGTTTCTCTTGTTTTCACTGACCCTCTACTGACAATGACATCCTTCTCTAGTGATTTATTCCTCCTGATGATGCATCCAAAGTAAGCTAGACGAAGTCTTGCTGTCCTCAAATCTAAGGAGCGTTCTGACTCTATAAAAGTTCCCAAACTTCTGCAAACACTTTGAAGACCATTGAATTCACCAGGTAATATAGGCTGGATGACAGAGCCCCTGAAGTTACATCCTGGATATTTACTGAGTATTACCCAAAGGTGTTTTTTTTTTTACCCAAAGCTGTTTATGAGAGATAGTATACTTTTTTTTTTTGGTAATGTCTTTGTCATGTTTCGTTGATATCAAGACTATTTTGTCCTTATAACATGAGTTGTGAAGTGTTCCCTTTGTCCAGTTCTCAAGAACAGTTTATGTAAGATTGGTGTTATTTCTTCCTTAAAAAATTGAAGGAAGTGGGAAAAATTTCAGCATCAAAGTAAATACAGTAGTATTGGATTATAACCCAAAGTATAGCACAAATATCCACAAGTCCATACCGATATAAAAAAAAAAATAATTCCAAATACTGACGTAAATTCCAAATGTGATATAAATAAATGAAGAATTCCAAATAATTTATGTACTCCTCTCTCAAGGAGGTGGAGCGTAACTCCTCACCCCTTCAGCATGAGCTGAGCTTAGTGACTTCCTTCCAAAGAGTATCGTATGGAAAGGGGGAAAGAAAAGTAACTTTACAGCGGGTAAACACGACCTCTGCCAAGTGATTAAGCTTAGCCTCTTCAGTGATGTCATGGTGAGGTAACGAGAGTGGCACTTTACCTCTATGCTTTTCTTCCAAAAAAATCTACAACCCCAGTCTAATCATGAGAAAACCATTAAACAAATTCCTTTTGAGAGATGTTCTACAAAATACTTAACAAATACTTCTCAAAACTATCAAGCTCATCAAAAATAAGAAAAATCTGAGTAACTCTCATAGTCTAAAGGAGCCTAAGGAAATGTGATGACTAAGTGTAATGTGGGGTCCTGGATGGAATCTGAGGACAGAAAAAGAATACTAGGTAAGAACTAAGGAAATACCAACAAAGTATGGAGTTTAGTTAATAATAATATATCACATACTAACATGTTTACTATAGGGAAAACTGGATGCAGGGTGTATGAGAACCCACTGTATGATCTTTGCAACTTTTCTGTAAATCTAAAACTATTCTAAAATTAAAATTTTATTTAAAAAACAATTCTATTAAGTGGTGTTTAAGACATAAATATAATGAGTGTTGCATAAAGATGTTATTACATACATCTTTTTTATAATACATTATAGATGTAACTCATGCAAAATGTATATATAAATAACAAGAAATTATTAATGTCAACATTTAAATAAACTCCTAGTCACTTGATAATTACATAAATTAGGGGTTTTTTCAATAACAAAAGTCAATTGATATCATTAGCAAGTATTGAGAAATTGAACATATATCATTTACCTGAAATTCAATAAGCATTTTAAAATGAAATGCACAATTATTACTGTATGTTATGGATTGAATTGTGCCCCTCAAAAACATCTATCAACTTGGCTGGGCCACAATTCCCAGTATCTTGTGACTGTCCACCATTTTGTCATCTGACATGATTTTCTTATGTGTTGTAAATTCTATCTCTACAATGTTGATGAGATAGGATTAGTGGCAGTTACGTTAATGATCCAGGGCTCAATTGACAAAATTGGGTTGTGTCTCGAGCCAAACTCTTTGGAGATATAAAAGAAAGAAGTGAGCAGAAAGACATGGAGACCTCATACCACCAGGAAACAAGAAAATTAAGACACTGTATTTAAACAAAGTATTTAACCCTGGTGGCGTAGTGGTTAAGTGCTATGGCTGCTAACCAAAAGGTCAGCAGTTTGAATCCACCAGGGGCTCCCTGGAAATTCTGTGGGGCAGTTCTGCTTTGTCCTATAGGGCAGCTGTGAGTCAGAATCAACTTGACTGGAATGGGTTTGGTTTTTGGTTTGGGCACAAATTAGTCTATGGGCTTAGTTGAGATATTTTCCTATTCATGTTAAAATTGAGACTGTGTTTTACTAATTCATTGAGGTAGAAAATTCATCTAAAGCTGTGCAATTTTTTTTTCTTATTGTGCTTCAAGTGAAAGTTTACAAATCAAGTCAGTATCTCATACAAAAACTTACACCTTGTTATGTACTCCTAGCTGCTCTCCCTATAATGAGACAGTGCACTCCTCCTCTCCACCCTATATTCCCTGTGTCTGTTCTACCAGCTACTGTCCTGCTGTGCATTCTCATCTAGCCTCCAGACAGGAGTTGCCCACGTAGTGTCATGTGTCTACTTCAGCCAAGAAGCTCATTCCTCACTAGTATCGTTTTGTGTCTTGTGGTCCAGTCCAATCCCTGTCTAAAGAATTGGCTTCAGGAATGTTTCCAGTCTTGGGCTAACAGAGGGTCCAGGGACCAGGATCTCTGGAGTCCCTCTAGTCTCAGTCAGACCATTAAGTCTGGCCTTTTTATGAGAATTTGAGATCTGCATCCCACTGTCCTGCTGCTCCTTCAGGGATTCCCTGTTGTGTTCCCTGTCAGGGCAGTGATTGGTGGTAGCCGGGCACCATCTAGTTCTTCCAGTCTCAGGCTGATGGAGTCTCTGGTTTATCTGGCCCTTTCTGTCTCTTGGGCTCATCTTTACCTTATGTCTTTGGTGTTCTTCATTCTCCTCTGCTCCAGGGAGGTTGAGACCAATTGATGCATCTTAGATGGCCTCCTGCTGTCATTGAAGACCCCAGACGCCACTCACCAAAGTGGAATGCAAAACATTTTAATACATTTCGTTACGCCAATTGACCTAGATGTCCCCTGAAACCATGGTCCCCAGACCCCTGTCCCTGCTACTCTGGCCTTCGAAGTGCTTTGGTTGTACTCAGGAAACTTCCTTGCTTTTGGTTTAGTCCAGTTGTGCTGACCTCTCCTGTATTGTGTGTTGTCTTGCCCTCCACCTAAAATAGTTCTTGTCTACTGTCTAATTAGTGAATACCTCTCTCCTACCCTCATAATCATCAGAGAATATTTTCTTCTGTGTTTAAATTTTTTCTTGAATTCTTATTATAGTGGTCTCATACAATATTTGTCCTTTTGCAACTGACTAATTTCACTCAGCATAATACCTTCCAGATTCCTCCAAGTTATGAGATGTTTCACAGATTCATCATTATTCTTTATCATTGTGTAGTATTCCATTAAGTGAATATACCATAATTTATTTATCCATTCATCCCTTGATGGGCACCTTGGTTGTAAAGCTGTGTAAATTTTTTAAAAAACTTTTATTAAATTACTCTGCTTATGCCTCTGTTACAACAAAATTTGAAGTCAATAATTTATTATGTTCACTAATTATTAATTTATAGTAGTTTTGCTTTAAAGCTTTACTTTCATAGAAATAGCTAACTCATATATCGGTAATAGAAAATTAAGTATCATCTCTTGCACTGATTCTGGAGACCGGTTTACAACTGGAAGAATTCAACAGTAAAGCCATTTGTGGCTGGAGTTGTTTTATGGGAAGGTTTTTTAATTATACAATCAACTTCTTTGATTTGATATAAGTATGATTGAGATTTTTTTTAATTTCTTTTGTGTCAATCTTCATAAATTATGTTTTTTTCAGAATTTGTTCATTTTACCTCAGTTTTCAAATTTATAAGTATAAAGCTGTTCATTATAGCTTCTTACATTTTTATGCCTGTTAGATCTGTAGTGACATCCTCTTTTTTATTCCATATTGGTATTTGTGCCATTTGTCTTTTTTTTCTTGACTTTTCTTGCTGTCATTCAGTTTTATTTCTCTTCTCAAAGAACCAACATCTGACTGTACACCAATATGTTCCCAACTCTCTGTAACATTAATGACTACCTAAAATTCTGCCTGGTTGAATTTGAATTCTAGTACCAGTGAGGAATATATAGGTTGGGCCATCACTGAGTTACTCATTCTGGGTATTACTGTGTGCAGGGCACTGCAGTGATTTCTATGTGGGCCGTGGAAGCATAGGTAACTCCTTCTCCACGTCTCAAAGACACCCAGAACCTTAAGGAATCTGTCCATGCCTAAGGCAATGTCTTCAAAGAGTGAATCAGCTGGGGATCTTATCAAAAACTTAGATTCTAAGTTGCCACCCCAGACCTACCAAATCAAAGATGCATGCAGTAATATGTATTTTTGAAAAACATCTTAGTGAATCTTTTGTACAATAAAAGCTTTAGAACCACAAAATTTGAGAATATCTGGTCTAAAGGCAAACACATATC
Source organism: Elephas maximus indicus (assembly GCF_024166365.1). Lineage (NCBI taxonomy): Eukaryota > Metazoa > Chordata > Mammalia > Proboscidea > Elephantidae > Elephas > Elephas maximus. The sequence continues at coordinate 43,157,043 of NC_064843.1, forward strand.
TTAGGCTGGGTTCTCTAGAGAAACAAAACCAGTAAGCATATATACATAAATATATAGAGAGAGAGATTTATGTCAAGGAAATAGCTCACTCATTTGTGGAAGCTGGCAGGTCCCAAATCCATGGGCCAGGCATCAGGCTGGAGGCTTCTCCTGACTGACATGGTTGTAGGGGCTAATGAACTCAAAATTGGCAGGTCAAGCAGAAGGCTGGCAAATCCCAAGATCTGAAGCTCAAGCAAATGTCCCAAGAATTGAAGGTCAGAGGATGACGAGTCAGATGCAGGATCTTGAGTGCATGAGCTCTGCTAGATCTGTGTATACTGGCTGCAGACCACACCCCCAAGGAAACTTCTTTTTCAACTGATTGGCTGCTCATATCAGATCACACAATGGGGGATGACTACATCATTACATAACTGCCAAACCACTGAGAATCATGGCCCGTCCAAGTTGACACATAACCTTAACCATGCACACATAGTCTCCAATGTTAGAGACTGCCTTATCTAAATGGGAAGCACAGGACATTGCCACATAAGAGGATGCTCAAGAAGAAACTAGTACATGCAGAAATCCAGTTGTCAGGAACATTATTCTGCATCTATTGCCAGCACTTTAACCTTGGCCACCTTGCTGGCCTTAACACCCCTGCAGTGCTTGATATGAATCTCATTTCTCATGCTCAAGTGGCTGAGGTTTTAAAAACTGTGCCCTGCAATCAGAAAGTTAATACTGTTAGGTCTGCTTTAAGTTATCCAATCAACAACTTCATTTGGATCCCTGGAAGCAATTAATGACAAAGAAGTTTAACTAGGCCTGACTTGTAGTGGCCACCATTAATTACCTAAATGGAGGGTGAAATTTCACTTGGATGAGGCCTGGCACCAAATCCTGCTGCATCCTTTTACAGCTGGCCCATAAATCAGAGACTGAGTCCAAGAAGAATTTTTAAATTGGATGGAGTCGTGATTCTATCCAATGGCAATTTTTATGAAATCTCATCCCTGCTTGTAATTACCAGGCTATGACAATTAATTTCTTGCTTTGGATTAAAATCCATTCAGTGCTAGATGGATATTTTGGTCAGGCATGATGAATTGTACTTCATTTTACCTGTGTGGAGCTATCAGGAAATGGAAAATTATAAGCTGAACCAAAATGGTTTATTAAAAATAGTCCAGGTACAATTAGTACCCAAACAGCTTAGAGTCTTTTTTAAAACAGGTTTTTACTGCGTCACAGAGCACTGGAGTTCCTAAAATTCTTACAAAAGAGCAGCTTCAACAAGCTTCTATATTGAGAACATAGAAGTAATAGTTGGTTCAAGCAAGCCCAGTTTTCAGAAAACTTAAATTTGCAGAGTAGATTTGCAAGCCTTTTAAACAAAGAGATGTTGTTTTTAGGTGCGGTAGAGTCAATTGTCTACTCATAGCTACCCTGTGTGACAGAGTAGAACTGCCCCATAGGGTTTTCTAGGCTGTAATCTTTACGGGCCCGGATTGCCAGGTCTTTCTCCTGAAGAGTGGGTGGGTGGGTCCAAACCACCAAAATTTTATTAGCAGCCAAGCACTTAACCATTGTGCCACCAAAAAACTAACCAAACCCACTGCCATAGAGTCAATTCTGACTCATACCGACCCTATAGACAGAGTAGAACTGCCCCATAGGGTTTCGAGGGAAAGCTGGTGGATTTGAACTGCCAACCATTTGGTTAGCAACGGTAGTTCTTAACCACTACACCACCAGGGGCCCTTAAATAAGGGAATAGTTACTCGTCAACAAAGCCTGGCCAGGTTCTTACTCAGCCCTGTTCCCAACAGTGCATTTAGTAAGCCACTTCCCTACAGGCTCTGGGAATAATACATTTGGGGGGATTTTAAGGACCCCTTTGTGCCCTATACCATACCATGCAAACTGCCTCTAACCCCATGCTTCAGTTCTAATAATTATAACAACAAAAACAATATTTACCGAGCACTCGCTAGTTACAAGCACTATTTAAAATTTTTCACAGCGTTAATTTATTAGATCCTCACAATAGCTTCATAAGGCATGCACTATTATCATCTGCATTTTACATAGGGGAAACAGAAGAACAAAGTGGCTAGTTAACTTTCCCTGGATTGCTGTAACATGTAACAAATCACCCTAAACCTAGTGGATTAAAACAATAACCATTTCTTTGGCTTGTGATACTGTGCAGCAGTAATTTCAGCTGGGCTCGGTTGGGTGGTTCTTCTGTCTTGGATGGGCTCTCTCTAGCATCTGTAGTTGGCTGCGCATTAGTTTTGCTGATCTTCATGGGGCTCTCTCTCATGTCTGGGGCCTTGGGTGGGACAACTGGGCTGACTCATCTCTGCTCCAATAGCCTAGCCCAAGCTTGTTCCTATGGCAGCTAGATAACATTTCAAGAGAGGAAACTGAAGTACACAGGCCTCTTGAGCTATAGGCTCAGAACTGGTATGACATCACAATTCTACCACATTCTACTGGCCAAAGCTTGCCTTCAGGCCAGTTCAGATTCAAGGGATGGGAAAATAGATCACCCTCTTGATGGGAAGACTTCAAAGTTACATTCATGGATTGACTTATGTCCCTCCAAAAATGTGTGTATCAATTGGGCTGGGTCATGAGTCCTGGTATTGTGTGATTTTCCTATATGTTGTAAATACTGCCTCTATGATGGTAATGAGTGAGGATGGGCAGCAGTTGTATTAGTGAGGCAGGATGCAATCTACAAGATTGGATTGTGTCTTGAGGCAATCTCTTGAGATATAAAAAAAAAAAGCAAGCAGAGAGATAGGGGGACCTCATACCACCAAGAAAGCAGTGCTGGGAGCAGAGTGCATCCTTTGAACGCTGGGTCTCTGTGCAGAGAAGCTCCTAGTCTGGGGAACATATAGGAGAAGGCCGACAGAGAGAGAAAGCCTTCCCCTGGAGCTGACACCCTGAATTTAGCCTACTTTACTGTGAGGAAATAAAATTCTCTTTGTTAAAACCATCTACTTGTGGTATTTCTGTTACAGCAGCACTAGATGACTAAGACACATTGCAAAGGGGAGATTACAGGGATGGGTGGAGAATGGAAGCTGTTTTTTGCCATCAATCTGCCCAGTTACATAGTTGGTCATTAGTAGAGCCAGCATTCACACTTTGATGCTCTGACTACACATCCAGCATTCTACCAACTTTAACATACTGTCTTCATGACAATAGCTTATCTTCCTTCTGTAACTGGCCCCTGGTCTTATTGTTTGAACTGAATCTCTACCATAGTATCTGATACTACTCCAGTTCCTCCAGGTCTTGAGCTGTGCCTTGCTGTTGCTTTTCACCCCAGTGTTACTCTGCATTTGAACCCAGCTGGACTTTGCTAAAAGGACCTACCCAAAGATGGATGACTCTCCTCCTGCTGAAGGCTATGCCCTGTGATGGTCCCAGACTCCTTATTCTGCCCAGGCTTCTCATGTCTATGTAGGACCAAATTCCCTGCACACACTACTCCATCACCTCCCAGTACCTCCACTATCTGACCCAGCAGCTCAGAGCACATGTTCACTTTTCCCTGGGTCCAGCCATGTCCATTGCTGACCAGCTTCCATAATCTTTCAACAAAACCAATGATTCATTGCAAAATTCTTCTAAGCAACCAGCTCCACCTCTTATTTAACGCAAGGTTATATTTCCTAAAAATCCAATATGCAAAGTTGCATTAACAGCCACTGCTAACTATGGATTCAACTCAATGTTTTTCTCCTCTATTTGAAGCCAGGAATTGTAGAGAACCGTATCTGGCAGGTCCCCATTTATAATTACTACTCCCTTTACACCACACCAGTAAGAGAGGAAATTGCCCCTGCCTTTTGCTTTGAAGCCTTCTGGGATTGAGAATCATGTGGCTGTAACCTCTGGACAAGGGAGGTCAGTATCTTCAAGCTAGTGTATCAAAACAAGATGTTTACCCACAGTTAGTATATTTGATTTTTTTGCAGAGACACTCTTTAGTTTTGGAAACCTGAAGAAGTAAAATGTTACAGACATTGAGAGAGAGCAGAACCATAGATTAACCCACCTCAGTGAGTATTCTCATCTTTGACAAATTACTGCCCTGTTCAGCACTTCAGTTTCTGCATCTGCACACCAAGATCATTAGATTAGATGATAGCTGGTTTCATTCAGTTTTGACATTGTCGGATTCTAAATGTTTATTGAGTTACTATATACATGGAAGGATCGGAGTTAGCAGCAGAGGGGTACTTGAGTATAGAATGGAATGTTGGGTCACCCCAGTAGGGTGAGGAGGATGTTCATAAGACCATTAGCCTCTAGAATGTCTGAGATGTAGGCAATGGGTCTACAAGGTGTTGTCCAGCTGCAAGGTGTTCAGACAAGGACAGGCTGGAAGGTGAGAACAGGCCAGCAGACAGACTCCCTTTCATTGTTCATAACCCAATCAATCATCCATGCCAAAACGATAATGTTCCAGCAGCATCTACAGAACAGCAATTAGTTTTCTCAATGATTTCCATTGATCAGCATCTAGCTGCAGACAACAGAATGCCCTGTTTCTGCATTGTTTAATGGTAGGTAGGGTATGCCTTCCGTTCTTTCCAAGATATGACTAGTTTTAAAAGAATCAATTGGTAGGTTCTTATTTTCCATATGTACTTTCTTAAAATTGATCTGCCTGAGGTTGGGATGTCATGCTGGCTTTCCATTCCTACTTCTCCTTTGAAAATTGACCTTCAACTACTTTTCAGAAAAAGAAGCATAACATCTCATTCACGTATGATGCATTGACCCAGGATCTAGAAAATTCTAGGACATCAAAGGCACAACTCTAAATATTTGTGAGAAAGCCCCCTTAATCTAAGGCATATCAAGACTGATGCCTCCTCTTTTTCCTGTTTTGGGTGCACATCTGTTAAGGGATGACTGTGGCATTAGAAACAGGTATTTGGTCTGTGTTGAGGTGTCCTGATATATTACAGAGTGAGGAGAGGTGTTATAATGACCTCACTCTGACTCTTAGTCAAGAATGTATCAATTCTGATGTAAAGTATCATGAAAACAAAATAAAAAGATTTTAGGTAAAGGTTGTTGAAGGTGGTGGCAATCGATTTCACCTAGGTGGCAAGTTCCCAGAGGGCCTCCCTGCCTTATGCATCTCTCCGTCTATCTTAGAGATAGGAGTTAAATGACTGTCATAGGAATGCATAGTAATATGCTTATTTGAATTGAAAAGTGAAGTCAGAGTATTTCTGACAGAAATTAAGTCTGACTTAGCCGATTAATTTGACCATGAGCATTGGTTGTGCCAATTAGCATATATGGCAGGCATTCTCCACAAATTGAATGAGCTAAATCTGCAGCTCTACAGTTTCGATAAAAATATATTTAAACCACATGATTTTTTAATCCCCCCCAAAATTGTATTGGTAGAAGCATAATGAAAATGAGATTTTTATCCCCAAACTTTTCTGAACTATGAGGCTAAATAGTTTCTTTAAATGAAAGAGAAACGGCTGTAATTAATAGTCATTTGATAAGTCTTAGTAAAGACTTTCTTGATATATTTCCCAGAAATTGAGAAAGTGGCTGAATCTGACGACAAAGCAACAATTTTCTCTATTTTTTTCTTTTGCAAATTTGGACTTTTCCATTTTTGTTGTTGTTGTTTGTTTTAAAAAAATGAAGAAGGGGGAGGGAGGGAGGCTGGGAGAGGGTTTTTTACTGATTAATTAGTAGATAAGAACTGCTTTAGGTGAAGGGAAGGACAATACTCAATACAGGGAAGGTCAGCTCAACTGGACTGGACCAAAAGCAAAGAAGTTGCCGGGATAAACTGAATGCTTCAAAGGTCAGAGGAGCAAGGACGGGGGTTTGGGGACCATGGTTTAAGGGGACTTCTAAGTCAATTGGCAAAATAATTCTATTTTGAAAACATTCTGCATCCCACTTTGAAATGTGGCGTCTGGGGTCTTAAATGCTAACAAGTGGCCATCTAAGATGCATCAATTGGTCTCAACCCACCTGGAGCAAAGGAGAATGAAGAACACCAAGGTCACACGTAACTATGAGCCCGAGACAGAAAGGGCCACATGAACCAGAGACCTACATCATCCTGAGACCAGAAGAACTAGTTGGTGCCCGGCCACAACCGATGACTGCCCTGACAGGGAGCACAACAGAGAACCCCTGAGGGAGCAGGAGATCAGTGGGATGCAGACCCCAAATTCTCACAAAAAGACCATACTTAATGGTCTGACTGAGACTAGAGGAATCCCGGTGGTCATGGTCCCCAAACCTTCTGTTGGCCCAGGACAGGAACCATTCCCGAAGACAACTCATCAGACATGAAAGGGACTAGACAGTGGGTAGGAGAGAGATGCTGATGAAGAGTGAGCTATTTATATCAGGTGGACACTTGAGACTGTGTTGGCATCTCCTGTCTGGAGGGGGATGGGAGGATAGAGAGAGTTGGAAGCTGGCAAAATTGTCACGAAAGGAGAGACTGGAAGGGCTGACTCATTGGGGGAGAGCAAGTGGGAGTATGGAGTAAGGTGTATATAAACTTATATGTAACAGACTGACTTGATTTGTAAACGTTCACTTGAAGCTCAATAAAAGTTAATAAAAAAAATTGAAGAAGGACCATTAGAATTTTATGATTATCATTAAACAATTTTAAGACTATTTTATCTTGGGAAAGAATTCAAAGAGTTCAGCAACATTGCTTTAAAAATACCCCTTCCAGGGACTGGACAATGGGTTGGAGAGAGATGCTGACAAAGAGTGAGCTACTTGTATCAGGTGGACGCTTGAGACTGTGTTGGCATCTCCTGCCTGGAGGGGAGATAGGAGGGTAGAGAGGATTAGAAACTGGCAAAATTGTCACGAAAGGAGAGACTGGAAGGGCTGACTCATTAGGGGGAGAGTAAGTGGGAGTATGGAGTAAGGTGTATATAAGCTTACATGTGACAGACTGACTTGGTTTGTAAACTTTCACTTAAAGCACAATAAAAATTATTTTAAAAAAACCCATTCTCATCTACTTATTCACATGAATAAGGTTGCTTAGTGGTTACATACATAAAATGAAAAATATGAATACAGTTGATATTGAACCCTGTCTCACTCTAGTAAAAAGTAATATCTTCCCACGTGAACATAATCTAGGTGGAAAAAAACTAGCCTCATCCATCTCATTGAGAGAAAAGTTTCCAGTAGAATCTTACTTTTATGTTTAATAATTATTATTTAATGTATAACATATCTACAATGTTTTGATTAATTGTACATTACTAAATAATTATAATAATAACAATTCAGAAAGAAATTCTAGAACTTAAAGACTTCTATGATCACAGGTTTCTATGAAACCAAAAAAATGTAAACTTTATCTTACAAACGTGTTTTTTTTGGTAAAGAAGTATACTGTGGTAAACAATGAAAGATGTTTGGGTGTAAAATAATCCTATTAGGACATAATTCTTGGTGGAAGTGGAATGGAAATACAAATTCCAGGAGAAAAAGTAAACATCGTAAAGTTTCTAACTGTTAGAGAAAACTTTATTTTATAAAGTCAATAATTGAGGGAAGTAAATCACCATGGTAGCTCGATTCCATTGGATACATTCCAAAGAATGATGTGACTTATATTTTGAAATCTCAATATAGTATTTACAGTATACTAGAAATTACTTCCTTAATAGTTATAAATTTAAATTTATAATTAAAAAACCTTTAGATGTTGCAGTGGATTGAATGATGGCCCCGTGAAAAAAATATGTCCATGTCCTAATCCCCCAAACCAGCAAATGTTACTGTATTTGGAAAAGGGGTTTTGTTAGGTGTAATTAAGGATCTTGAGTTGAGGAGATCATGCTGGATTATTCAGGTGGGTTCTAAATCCAATGACAAGTGTACTTATAAGAGGAAGGCTGAAGGAGGTTTGAAATAGACAGAAGACAGAAACACAAAGGAGAAGACAGTATGAAGACGGAGGCTGAGATGGGAGTGAGGCAGCTACAAAGAAGGAAGTCAAGGAGTGCTGGCAGCCACCAGAAGCTCGGGGAGACAAAGAACAAATTCTCCTCTAGAGCCTCCAGAGGCTGTAAGGCCCTGCCAACACCTTGATTTTGGAATTCTGGCCTCCAGAACTAGGAGAAAATTAATTTATGTTGTCTTAAATCTCCAAGTTTGTGGTAATTTGTTATGGTAACATCAGCAAACTATTTCAAATGTCAACCTAAAAATGGGTGTCTTGGTCCTCATTGTCTTCAAACCCAACCGTGTCAGCTCATCAAACCCTGATTCTCGTTGCCTTGAAAACCTGTTGCCTTTGGCTATTTCTGGTACTAATGCCTGAAGTGATCAGTCTGGTCGCCTGCAACAGAATCCACTTTTGCTGGTGTCACCAGAAAGGGATATGATGTGGGAATTAGATGCTCCCAAAATTGTCAGAAAGATCAAAGGAAGAGACTCTAGACTGAATATTCAGGAGTTGTTTCTGCAGAACTACTTACACTGTTGGAGCAGCTGACGGACCAGGAAGCTCCTACCACTGTAACTGAGTGAGTTTGCATGTTACCCTGACATGACCAGGAAAGCCATCACCACTACCGAGACCCTGCTCCAAAATCGTGCTACGTCTGCCACAATCCCCACCAGCAAAAGAGAGCTTCTCCACACCCTTCTTCTCTTCCCATGTCACTTAGTCCTGAGTCAAAGTTTTGTACAAGTTCATCTGATTGGTGGAGCCTAAACATATATGGAATCCTAACTCCAAGGTAGTGTAGAAATTATAGTTTCTAGACTTCCAGACTTTGCATGATAGGAGCAGTTGTAATGGAGGCTGGGCAAGCCACCATAATGTCCACCACAAGTAAAGTCTTTGTTATGCGTGGAAGAAAAGGGGGCTCCCTACATGATGTTATTCAGGGGATATCCTGATCTCAAAGTATCTCTCTGGTTCCTGTTACGGCACTCGTCAGCCCACTATCACAGCATCATTATTGACGCTCTCCATGAGCCCCTTATTAAAATGTGAACATCCCCATGAGATTGAACATATAAAGGTGTAATCCATTATTAACACCTACGCAGATGTCAGTTCACGGTTGACTGAGAGAGAGAGAGCAAGCAAGGTAGTTGTCGGGGAGAGGATAAGAGCCCCAGAAGGCGGTAAGATATCAAAGTTGGAGGCAAAAGGCTACCAAAGGCAGACTGTACACCTACACAAAGAGACTCCAGTATACTCCTGGCTTCTTTTGAAACAGAAAGGGCAGTTGTGCTGTGTTTGTTATGTGGAAATAACAAAGAGGCATGTAACAACCACTACAAAAGTATCTCCTATCTTTCAGCAAGCCCTGGCTCTCAGTCTCTTTCCCAGAAAACAAATACACAGCAGCATTCAGAACACAAATATCTTCTGATGCTCCCTTCTCCAAGGGCAACAAGACTATAGAGATTCAGGTATTGATTGGGAGCTTAACAATGCAATGAAAAATTCCAAGGCCAGCCAATTTCTCAGTGTTTGCAAGGCCTGGCAAGCTTATCAAGGTGATTGATGAAGAAATTAAGAATGCAACGCAGCCTCCTCCAGCCTCAGCCCTCTAATCAAAAACCTGGACCAGCAGCTCTTCTCACATTCCAACAGTGTGCCCAGCCAACGCGTACACTCCTTGTGGCTTTAGCCGCAAGGATGCTGAAGTGACAAGCAACCAGGAGACCTGGGTTCTAGTCCTGCTCTAATACTAGATTGTTTTGCAACCTGAGACATGTCACTTACCCACTCTCAGTCTCCATTGCCTCACAGATGCGGCAGAAATAAGAAGATTAATCATGGCTTCCTCCTAAACAAAATGTTCTTAACTCAAAGTCCACAGATAAGTTTCAAGGGTTCTTGAGTTCCCTGAAGTTGCAAGTAAACTTTTGTGTTTAGGTACATATTCTTAGGAGAGTTTCCTACATAATCATAAATTGGACAATCATGTCCAGAAGCAAAAGGGGTCCACGTCTCAAAAGAAAGTGAATAACAAATGGCCAATAGGACCAACTGAGATAAGTTAAACAATAAACTGCTCCACGCACTCGTGGTGAAAATAAGAACACCTCATTCATTTTTTCCAAATAATAGCCAAAGACCCCACCTGCCTTATTAGCAAGACATCTACCGTCTTTTCCATGGGTCTTTCTGTCCCTGTTTGTGTCCCAAACTTGCAAGTCTTGTTTGCTAATTTTTTTTTTTCATTTTACATATACAACTACCTCCCAGGTCACCAACTGGTTCTAAGAATCAAGACTGGGTTACCCCACTACGTGGACTCCTGATATCCCCCAAAATCTGTACCACTGGTCAGGCCCTATAAATATTCAAGAATTTCAAAATCCAGCTGTCTAACTTGAATGCACCGTTTGTTGCCTGCTGGAACCCTGGCTGATAAACTCTCTGAGCCTCCACTTCTTCAAGTATTAAAAAAGGAGAATATAATCTATTTTGATGCAGAATGGGTACTTATCTACCTCCTTTCTCAAAAGGGGCCAGTACTAGCCCTGTGGGTCTGGTTGGAGGGTGGGTCATCACAGGCTGAAGTTAACACGGAGATTTCTACCTGAGACAATGGTGAGGCTGGGAACTCCGGGGAACAGAAAGCCAGGAATAGGTGGAGGCTGAGTTCAAGAACCTCATAAGGAAAAAGTCAACATTTTTACTCTGACCTGCATGACCCATTCCCACACTCTACCCACAGTACCTCTCGGACCTCAATTTCAGCATGTTTTCCCCCTTGTTCATTTTATCCCACCACACCAACCTCCTTGCTGACCCTCGACTTTTCCAAGCACACTCACAATTCTAGGCCTTTGCTATGGCTATGTCCTTTGCCTGGAATTACCTTCCCCCAGATATCCACATGGCTCATTCCCTCATCTCCGTCAGGTCTTTGCTCAATGCTGTATACTCAGCGAAGCTTTTCTACACAATCTTAAAGAAAATACCAACCACACCCCACATATTTCTTGGCACTATCTGATATGTTATAACATTTGTTCTTAGCTTACTAGAATGTAAGCTCCGTGAGGTCAGTGACTTTGCTGTGTTCACTGTTATGTTCCAAGTGCCTGGAACAATGCATGTAGTGGGCACTGTTAAATATTTGAGGAATGAATGATGAGTGAATGAATGGGCTCTGTTGTTGTTGTTGTGTGCCGTCTAGTCAATTCTGACTCAAATTAAAACTGCCTTATAGGGTTTCCAAGGCTGTAATTTTTTTGGAAGTAGACTGCCACGTCTTTCTTCTGCAGAGCAGCTGGCAGGTTCAAATCGCCAACATTTCAGTTAGCAGCTGAGCACTTAACCATTGTACCACCAAGGCACCTTATATACATATTTATTTGATCATAATTTTATGTAGATAAGGTGTGTCCATCAGTTATGGATGTATAACAAACCACCCTAAAACTCAATAGCTTAGGATGGCCATTATTTGTTCTCAGACACGCATAGCTCAGCTGATGTAGGATGAGCTCAGCTGGACCCAGTTCCAAGCTATGGTAAGATCTAGGTCTGTGTTTCTCATCCTCCTGGGACCATGGGATGTACCAGGACATATTCTTCACTTGGCTGTAGTAGAAGCGCAAGACAGCAAGCCCAAACCTGCAAGTATTTCAAAGCTTCTGTGTGCATCATGTTCACTAACATCCCATTGGCCCACGTAAGCTACCTAGCCAAACTCAGCCTCAGTGGAAGTGGAGGTGTATGCTCTGCCCAGAGCTGGAAGTGGCAGGAGGCTAAATATTTCTTGAGCAATAATCTGAACTATCACATAGGAAAAGTGTTATTTACTCCTTTTATAATCTTTTAGCCCCTTAGTGGCAGTACCTGCCTACTGAAGAGAATTCTTTAATGGGCAGGGCCACCCCATTCTGCCCCTAGCCACTGGCTGTGATATCTTAAACATTCTCCATAGAATATTATCCCTTGGGCTTGCAGTTTTTATCATATCAAAACGGAAGTCCTGAAAATGGATCATATTTATGTAGTCTATTACCAGCTCTTTATTCCCCAGTATAAATATGAAATCTGAGAATAAGGTTTTGGTAGTGGGAGAATAAGATTTTGGTAGTGAGCATTAGAGGCAATGGGGTTATAATGCGAGAAGCGGAAGGCGAAGGAGCATAAGACACAGGGTTAAAAAGGGCTATCTAAACCTCAGTGTCTTAAATCTGCTGAGTCCCCCCTAGCCCTCCGTGTGCACCCACACACACACATGCCAACACCCACTCTTCCTTCACCTCCGCTTCCATTATCCTCCCCTCTGATCCATCTACTCAAACCCTCCTTTCCCTTCAAAACTCAGTCTCAGTTTCCTCCTCTGTCCTCAATCCCTCCTTTCCACAAAAATCAACTGGTCTGAACTCTGCAAATGCTTTTAGAATAAAATCACCTGGCCTTTATCCTCGTTCTGACATGACTGCCGGTGCAATGGGGTCAGGAGGCTCCTACAATTGTCCTTTGATCCCCATAGCCCCCAAGAACTGTACCCAGGATACAACAGAGAGTATATGTCACAAGTAAATGTTTACTGAACTGATTAGGCTTTCCACTTACCAGCAAGTAAAGAACATCCACTGAAAGCAAGAACATACTAGTCATCAATTCTTGGCCCCTGTCTTTCTCCCTTCCTTTTTCTCATTCTCATTTTCACAGTTTGCCCTTAAAATCCTTCTGTTCTTTGGATCTCCAGACATGAATCATGCTATATAATTTGAATAATGATGAATAATGGTAATAATTAAAAAGATGGAGATTCTGAATTCATTTCTTATCTAGAAAGATACTAAAACAGCTGGCAGGAAGCCTTCTGAGCCTTTACGGTCCATTCCATAATTTATGAACGCGTGAATACTCCCCTCGAACAGCCGGGTGAGTCAGACATTTTAATTGGGGTGCCTTAAAATTAGAACCAGAGAAGCTTCATTCTTCCTCCTCTGGGTAGTCTCATGAAGGGTTCCAGAGACGAGCCGGAGTTGATCCTTCACATACACAAGGGGACAAAACAAAGTATAGATGTTGGTAGTGCCTATACGATACTACTTTCTGATTTTCTCTTTGATTTTGAGGTTGAAATTTTCATAGAAACCTTATCATAGAAAACTTCTCTCTTATATGAAACTTACCACATTGTGTCTTTTCTCAGACACCAATGCCTGGAGTGTGAGAATCAGCTGCTATCTGCTTCATTAAACATTTCTGAAAAGGAATTCCATAAAATATCTAAAAGATTTGTTGAAAATGGCCAAATCCACAATCTGTAAAAGTATGGGCAAGTAACACATTCATATTCAAGATACAAAATATAACAGGTTTGTCAACATCAATTCATTAAACAATTTATGGAGCATCCAATGCACCAGGCACTGTCCTTGGTGCTGATGTTAGAGATGTAAGCAAAAGCAGCTCTTGTCTCATGGAATATAGTCTAGTGGAGGAGACAGACATTAACCAAATTAAGTGTAACTGAACATTAAAGTGGAGGTTTCAACTGAGGTATCAAAGTGTATTTGAAAATTAGTTGCCAGATCAACATGAGAGTTTTAAAAAGTTCTATCTAGATTCTTGTACTCCCTTCCATAAAGGGCACAAATAAAGCTCTGGACAGTAGGAGAAAGGGAAAGAATTTGAGAGGAGGCTTTTTTGTAAGTGATCATTAATGTAAGTCACCCCCCCACCCCCTATAGAGAAAGAGTGAGGTGTTTCTCTCTTCTTCCAAGCTCAATGAGAAGATCTTCAGTGGGACTGCTTGGAGAACTGATGTGTATTCCTGCAATTTTGGGATACAGTAAACTGGTGTATGATACAGACCTAAGGACTCTAAGGGCACTATAAGCTAGACATATTGGGGGAAGAGGTAGAAAAGACAGAGAAAGAGAGAGAGAAATTATGCCTCAGAGAAAGTCTAAATCACAATAAGCAGATAGTGGAAATCTTGACCTTGAGGCTGTTGACGGTGATGGCTCAGAAAGAAGTAAGGAACATTCTATTGGAAATAGGAGAAATGGAGATCCTTGTTATGTACTGGTAAAATGCTTACACAATTATGTCCTGCACAACACTCAATACAGGGAAGGTCAGCACAACTGGACTGGACCAAAAGCAAAGAAGTTTCCTGAATAAACTGAATGCTTCGAAGGTCAGCGGAGGAAGGGGGGCACTTTGGGGACTATGGCTTCTGGGGACATCTAAGTCAATTGGTAAAATAAATTCTATTAAGAAAACATTCTTCATCCCACTTTGAAGTGCAGTGTCTGGGGTTTTAAACGCTAACAAGTGGCCATCTAAGATGCATCAATTGGTCTCAACCCACCTGACTCAAAGGAAAATGAAGAACACCAAGGTCACAAGGTAATTATGAGCCCAAGAGACAGAAAGGGCCACATGAACTAGAGACTACATCATCCTGAGACCAGAAGAACTAGATGGTGCCTGGCTACAACCGATGACTGCCCTGACAGGGAACACAACAGGGAACCCCTGAGGGAGCAGGAGAACAGTGGGATGCAGACCCTAAATTCTCATAAAAAGACCAGATTTAATGGTCTGACTAAGATTAGAAGAATCCCAGCGGTAACGGTCCCCAAACCTTCTGTTGGCCCAGGACAGGAACCATTCCCAAAGCCAACTCATCAGACATGGATCGGACTGGACAATGGGTTGGAGAGAGATGCTAATGAGCAGTGAGCTACTTGCATCAGGTGGACACTTGAGACTATGTTGGCATCTCCTGTCTGGAGGGGAGATGGGAGGGCAGAAGGGGCTAGAAACTGGTAAAATGGTCATGAAAGGAGAGACTGGAAGGAGGGAGCGGTCTGACTCATTGGGGGAGAGTAAGTGAGAGTATGTAGTAAGGTGTATATAAGTTTATATGTGAGAGACTGACTTCATTTGTAAACTTTCACTTAAACCACAATAAAAATTATTTTAAATAAATAAATAAATAATGAAATGAAAAAAAAATTACATCCTGCAGTTATGAGGAAAGCACAACTTGTAAGTGATGAACTTCGTTGGATATTTACCTAAGGATATTACGGAGCAAAGTGTTTAAGGTGTTGCCTAGTTTCTTCTGGGTGTTTATAGTAAAATGGGAGAGTAGAAGGATAAGTCATGGGATGAATTTTTAAACAAAAAGGAACCAGGACTGATAATTTGGAAAATTCCCTGCCTCTCCATATGCCAAAAGATGTTAAAAATTCAAAATGGCTGTTGAAGGTGTGTTGTTGTTGTTGTTAGTGCCGTCAAATCGGTTCCAGCTCATAGTGACCCTATCCACAACAGAATGAAACACTGCCCAGTCCTGAGCCATCCTTACAATCATTGTTATGCTTGTGCTCATTGTTGCAGCCACAGTGTCAATCCACCTCACTGAAGGTCTTCCTCTTTTCTGCTGACCCTGTACTTTGCCAAGCATGATGTCCTCCACCAGGACTGACCCCTCCTGACAACATGACCAAAGTATGCAAGACACAGTCTCGCCGTTCTTGCTTCTAAGGAGCATTCTCGTTGTACTTCTTCTGAGACAGATTTGTTCATTCTTTTGGCAGTCCATGGTATATTCAATAGTCTTCGCCAACACCACAATTCAAAGGTGTGAATTCTTCTTTAGTCTTCCTTATTCATTGTCATTGTCCACTCCATGGGTGACCTGCTGGTATCTGAATACCAATGGCATAGCTTCCAGCATCACAACAACACTCAAGCCCCCATAGTATAACAAACTGACAGACATGTGGGGGTTTGCAGGTGTGACATAGGAAAAAAGTTTAATGTGTGACTGTACAACCCCTTGTTGAAGACTCCGGACTCACCTAAAACTTGTTAGCTCAAAAAGATGAGATAAAAAGGTCAGAATACTCTTTCAAGATATTAAGAGTGTTCCACAACGATCTCAATCAAATCAGACAGCCTCTAGGAAGTTTAAGAGCATTGTCCCTCAGCAGCTATCTCAGCTGAAACCAAAAATAAAGGGAAAATTATCATGAAAATGTCTGTGGATTTGGCTCAAGCTTAATGAAATGAACCCTTGTGACATCCACAGGAGATCCACAAGGTTCCTAATAAGATTATGTCAACAGAAACACCACCATCTTGGATCAAAATGAGCATAAAACCAAAAAACCAAACCCGCTGCCATTGAGCAGATTCCAACTCATATACAGAGTACAAAATGAATGGAGGCTTTTAACCCCCTAAAAATACTACCAGTAGGAAGCATACTGTTAAAACTAGTCAGCTTCAAATACCTGTTATCGTTCATGAAAACAGAAGGATGACTTATAGTGCAGAACCAAGATTCCAGAAGGCAGAGCTGAGCGCCCAGAAGGCAGAGCTAAGAGTAAAAAAATGGAGGATTATTCCCATTACTTAAAACCTAATCAAAGAGCTTCCTGGAGTTATCCTCGCTGAATTTCAATGCTGCTTTGGACCAGTGACTCCATTTTTACTTTCCATTCCCTACCACCACCTTTTAACCAGGATACTACTACCAAATGCAACAGAATACGATTTCTCACTTACTCTCTCATTATCTGACATTTTGCATTTATGACAATGGTGAAAAATCTACTATCTATTTTGAGCATTAGTTAGGCTCCTGGGTATGAGGCAAGAGTAAGCATTACTGTGTTGGTTAAGATTATGTGTCAACTTGACTGTGCCATGGTTCTCAGTGTTTTGGCAGTTATGTAATTTGGTAGTTACGTAATGATGTAATTTGGCAGTTATGTAATGACGTAGTCATCCTCCATTTTGTGATCTGATGTTGTCATCCTCTGTTTTCACATAATGCCAATTTCACATAACGACTGGTCTTTGGAACCTAACCATGTAGATAAGTGAGAAGTGGGTATGTAACTATTGTTCTATGCCTGTCTCACCATTGTATGATGAGAGGGTTGGGGGTAGCTAATTTGTCTCTTTAATTTCACAGGTCCACAGATGGATAGAAATCGTGGCCCAGGAGTTTTCATACCCAGGAGCCTCATTATTATCTGATTTATATTACAAGAATT
The DNA here is from genome assembly GCF_024166365.1 of Elephas maximus indicus. Classification (NCBI taxonomy): domain Eukaryota; kingdom Metazoa; phylum Chordata; class Mammalia; order Proboscidea; family Elephantidae; genus Elephas; species Elephas maximus. Next base: position 43,174,116 of record NC_064843.1, read on the forward strand.
TGGACTTTGAGCTAATGAAATTTAGATAAGATTTGTATCTGAGTTGATGCATAATAGGAAGAGACTTTTAGTGACCTTGACAAGGGATAGATACATTTTGCATATGGAAGGAATAGGAATTTGGGGGACTAGATGACAGACTGTGGTAGACAAAAATCCTAAAATGCCCAAGATTTTCCATCCTTATCTTTGGCACTGTGTATATGATGAGATAACACATCATGATTACATAATGTTACATAGAAGAAGGTATTTTGCATATATAATTAAGGTTACTAATCAGTTGACTTTGAGCTCATTAAAAGGAAGATGATCCAGGCTGGCCTATCTAATTGCACAAGCATTGTAAAAGCACAAAATTTTCTTCAGGTGGTAGGAGAAGAGGAAGTCAGGTTCAAGAAATGAGAAGAACTCCACATACCATTTATGATCTGAAGATAGAGCAGGCCATGTGAGAAGGAACATAGGTGGCCCTATGAACAAAGAGCAGCTCCTGGTTGACAGCCAGCAAGGAAACAGAGACCTCAATCCTACAAATGCAAGGAACTGAATTTAGCCAACAACCTAAATGGGCTCAGAAGCCAATTCTTCTCCAGAGCCTCCAGATAAGAGCTTAGCCTTAGACCAAACCAAACCAGTGCTGTTGAGTTGATTCTGACTCAGAGTGACCCTACAGGACAGAATTCAATGGCCCCACAGGGGTTCCAAGGCTGTAATTCTTATGGAAGCAGACTGCCACATCTTTCTCCCATGGAGCAGCTAGTGGGTTCAAACCACTGATCTTTCAGTTAGCAGCTGAGCACTTAACCACTGCACCACCAGAGCCACACCTTAATTTTGGCTTTGTGAGACCCATAGCAGAAGAACCAGCCAAGGCCAGACTTGTGACCCACAGAAGTGTGAGATAACAAATGGGTGCTCTTTTAAGCCTCCTGGGCTCTGATCCTCCTAGGTCTTTCATTCATTTGCTTGTTCCCAGATGGGTCATTGTTACACGGGTGCAATATCACTATGCTTGTTTGATACTTAATACTATGTAACCTAGGTGGCCCCAGTGGCATAGCAAAACATTGTACACAGAACCCAAAAATTACTACTAGGTAGTCTAGATTGCTAAATGCAATTTCTACCACCATATCAGATAGTAAGGTAATTATGCTGGAGTTTCAGGGTGACCAAGTTGAGGTAAGAAAGGCTTGGCAAACCCCAGCCCCTTGATTTGGGCACCTTCCATGACCTGGCAGTCCCCTAACTGGAGGAAGAGACCATTGTACCAACCCTAGTACATTTCCCAAGAATTCAGAAGCTTAGATAAACTATTTCAATGACCACTCCTCAATCAATGTTTCCTGCTGATAATACAGCCTTAGAGAAAACTGTCACTTTTATAATATTTATGTGTAGAGTGCCGCATTTGCCAAGCCACTAACAGTTCTTTGCAGGACAACCTCAAAAGGTCAGAAACAACGTCTAGCTAAGTGGAAAGGTGAGCTGCCTTCTGAATGCAAGCAACAAACAATTCATGACTGTTCACCCCAACAATTAATGTTTAACATGTGTGAAATGATCCATGCACTCAGAATATAAATATTTTTCCTTATTTCTGGAATTAGAACCAACTCCCCCAGGTTGGTAGGAAGAGCAATAATACACTCTTGGAGCTCCACTCTGACCCAGCTTACACAAGAACACCTAAGCTTACACAGCCCAAAAGGGAAGAGCCACAGACTACAGCTTCAGAGCTGGAAGAGCTTATCTGGTGATACTACCTTAATGCCATTAGGGTTTTTTGTTTGGTTGGCTTTTTGAGGATTTTTCATTGTGGTAAAATTACATATAACAAAAGATTTTCCCCTCCAACATTTTTTATGTGTACAATTCAGTGACCTTAATTCCATTCACCATCTTGTACAACCATCACCACTATGGCTGCCATTGTTTTTTGCTACCACATGCTGGATCTCCACCATATATCTAGTGCTACTGTTGAGGGCTGTAGAACCCAGATTTTTCTTTAAAGGTGGGGGGTAACTCTCTTGGTAACTGCACCCTTCCATGCTTAGCTCAGTCATAGATGCTCTTCGTTGAGGCTGCCAAGCCACAGCTACCATTTCTCAACCCTTCCAGGTACCTACAGAGCCATTCTCCAAAACTCTGCCAGCCCAGGGGTGATGGCTGCACCAGAGTGGGCCAGCTGTCTACCTCTCAAAGGATCTACCTCGAAGTCTCTACTGTAGTCTCATGGATATACACTTGTAGGTTGAGCTATTTTCTAGCTCTCCAGATTCAACTTTTAATCCTTCTTCTCAGTCGGTTCAATAAAATTCATTGCCCTGAGGAGCCCAGACCAGCATTTTACACTTGGAAAAAAAAAAAAAAAACTCTCCCAAACTCCCAGGAATAAATTTATGCAAACAAAGGCATGCTGTAAACTTCAGCTATTTGGCTGAAACTGAAGTATTGCTCCCACTATGGTTGTAATCCTGAAGCTAAATCATTTACCCTCTGTTTTAGTTATCTAGTGCTGCTGTAACAAAAATACTACAAGTGGATGACTTTAAGAAACAGAAATTTATTCTCTCACAGTTTCGGAGGCTAGAAGTCTGAATTCAGGATGCCAGCTCCAAAAGAAGGCTTTTTCTCTCTGTCAGCTCTGGGGGAATGTCCTTGTCCTTAATCTTCCCCTGGTCTAGGAGTTCTCCACACAGGAACCCCTGCTCCAAAGGACTAAATCTGCTCCTGGAACTACTTTCTTGGTGGTATGAGGTCCCCTGTCTCTCTGCTCGCTTCTCTCTTTTGTATCTCAAAAGAGATTGACTCAAAATACAACCTAATCTTATAGATTGAGTCTTGCCTCATTAACGTAACTGTCACTAATCCTGTCTCGTTAACATTATAGAGGCAGGATTTACAACACAGGAAAATCACAACAGATGACAAAATGGTGGACAGTCACACAATACTGGGAATCATGGCCTAGCCAAGTTGACACATATTTTGGGGGACATGATTCAGTTCATAGCATCCTTTAAACGAAAACCCAAAATATTTAAATTTTCAAAGGATTTTAATTATCATAGAAATTATCATAGTTAAATCTTGGGCCTATCCTTCCACTCTGTATATGATTACACTGTAATAGTCCCAAGAACAGAAAGTAGAACTGCCCCAAGCTGCCCAAACCCATCTTTCTAAGGCCCTTCTTACCACACCTGGAAGAAAAAGAAAAAAATCTGAGTTCAGAGTCCAGAGGGTGTGTTGGTGAGAGTTTTCCAGTGCAAGCAGTTAACGCTGAATCTGGGTAATTTAGAAAAAAAAAGATGATATATTTTTCATTCACCAGTTACAGGGAGTACACAAAATCAAAGGGAAAGATGCAGAACCAGGTTCAGAAAACGGTAGTTACTTCTGAGGAGTGAAAACTGGGTGATTTTTATTTTCTTCTTTTTGCTTATCGGTATTTTCAATATTGAACTTGTATTTATGTGATGAGAAAACAAACAATAAAAAAGGTTTTTAAAGAAGAACTCTCACATTATTTGTTTAAAATAGAAACTAATTATACACTACTTAGAAGAGACAAACCTTGAAAATTTACACTGCAAAGTTAAAAATAAATGTTAAGAAAAAATAAGAAGAGCCAAGATCTGGCAAACGCAAAAAGAGCAAGGATAGAAAATTAATTTCAGACGAAATAGAATTCAAAGTATTAAATGGAACAAAGAGATTCATTTATAGCAAAGAAAAGTATAACCTGTAATGAAGACATAAAAGATATACCAAGTGCCTGCGGTGGTGATTAAATGTGTTTGGTGTTATCTCTACTCAAGTGAGAACGTGCTGGAGAATTGCTGTGGTGCCTTTAAAAAGACTATTCATCATTGAGACGTAGAAGGTGATCGGAGTAAAATAAAGCCATAAGTAGATCTCATAGTCTTTTAGTAAAAAGCAGACACAAGATAAAAGGCATGTAAGAAAAACAGGCCTCTGAAAAGCAGAACCAAAAAAAACAGGACATTCAAGAAAAACACAGGATCAAGGGTTATGTTTTGGATTGAATTGAGTCCCCAGAGAAGTTATGCTGAAATCATTAATAAATGTGACCCTGTTTGGGCATAGGGTTTTCCTTTTGTTATGTTAATGAGGGTGGATGGCCTGGAGTGAGTTCTAAACCTAATCCCTTTTGAGTGGTGTCTTATAAAACGAGAAAATTCACAGTGAGAGACATGCACACAAGGGGAAGACACCATGTGAGGAACCATCCACAAGCCAAGGAATGCCAAGGAATGCTCAGGGCTACCAACAAGGAAGGTTCTTCCTCTAAATCCAATGCCCTGAATTTGGACTTCTAACCTTCAGAACTGTAAGACAATGATTTCTGTTTCTTTAGCCACCACTTTGTGGTGTTTTGTTAAGGTTTTTTTTTTTTTTGTTAAGGTAGCACTAATGAACTAAGACAAGTAGGTCCAGTGGGAAGGGAACGACTACCAGCGCCCTATTATGATGCCCTAGTAATGGAAGGAACCAAAAGCATTGTCCCCTTCAGATGCCCCAAGGGAAGACAGGCTGAATCTGGGGAGAACATTGAGGAATGAGGGCTTTGGGGTTCTAGATAAATGTCTAAGTACAATCTGTGTGTTTGAGAACTTCCAACATTCTACATTCCTGAAAGAGCTTTCTCAGTCTTACCAGCCAGGCCAAGGAAGGACATAAATCACACACAGCATGTCCACATTGTCTCATGTCTCCTTTAATCAGGCAGCATGGATACAACTAGCTGCATAGTGTCTTGTGGACTAGAAAATTAAGACAAAGAAAGGCTCAGTCTTCTGAACTAATAACACCCATTACGAACTAAATGAGAGCATCCATGTGTTATATATTATGCTGAACCTTATGAACCTGATGTTTTTATATGTCAAAACTATTCAACATCATGAATTTCTTATGACCCAACCTAATTAATGTTAACTTTATTTCTAGAGTTACACTTTCTCTACCACTGCTCCATCAGTCCCCTACCAGGCTCACATTGTTCTATTTACTATAGCTTTGTAGTATGTTTTAATCTAATAGCAAGTTTATCCACAACTTAAAGAAAATATTCTGACTTGTTTGTTCTTCCAGATTATGTGAAGTTAGGATCATTTAATTAATTTCCCATAAAATCCCATTGAGATTTTTCATTAGAACTTGTTTAAAATTATGAATGATTTACAAAAGAATTTATATTGTTACATTTTTCAGATTTCCCATCAACGTCCAGATGGAAGGAATACACACAGTTGCTGCAAGAAAAGCAACTGGCTGACATTCAACCATTTCAAAAAAATCAAACCCATTGTGTTCGAGTGATTCCAACTCATAGCGACCCTATAGGATGGAGTAGAACTGCCCCATAGAGTTTCCAAGGAGTGCCTGGTGGATTCAAACTGCTGACGTTTTGGTTAGCAGCTGTAGCACTTAACCACTACGCCACCACAGTTTCCTTCAACCATTTCAGGAGGTAGCATATAATCAAAAAACTTTGGTATTGAAGGAAGAAGTCCAAGCTGCACTGAAGGCATTGGTGAAAAACAAGGCTCCAGAAATTGACAGAATACCAACTGAGATGTTTCAACAAATGGATGCAGCACTGGAAGTGCTCACTCGTCTATGCCAAGAAATTTGGAAGACTGACTGGAAGAGATCCATATTTGTGCCCATTCCAAAGAATGGTGATCCAACAGAATGTGGAAATTATCAAACAACATCATTAATATCACACACAAGTAAAATTTTGCAGAAAATCATTCAAAAGCTGTTACAGCAGTACATGGGCAGGCAACTGCCAGAAATTCAAGCTGGATTCAGAAGAGGATGTGGAACAAGGGATATCATTGCTGATGTCAGATGGATCCTGGCTGAAAGCAGAGAATACCAGAAAGATGTTCACCTGTGTTTTATTGGCTATGCAAAAGCATTTGACTGTGTGGATCATAACAAATTATGAATAATGTTGCAAAGAATGGGAATTCCAGAGCACTTAATTGTGCTTATGAGGAACCTGTACATAGACCATGAGGCAGTAGTTCAAACAGAACGAGGGGATGCCGCGTGGTTTAAAGTCAGGAAAGGTGTACGTCAGGGTTGTATCCTTTCACCATACCTATTCAATTCACATGCTGAGAAATAATCCATGAAGCTGGGCTATATGAAGAAAAACGGGGCATCAGGATTGGAGGAAGACTCATTTAAAACCTGCGATATGCACATGGCAGAATCTTGCTTGCTGAAAGTGAAGAGGACTTGAAGCACTTACTGATGAAGATCAAAGACCACAGCCTTCAGTATGGATTACACCTCAACATAAAGGAAACAAAATCCTCACAATTGGACCAATAAGCAACATCACGATAAGCAGAGAAAAGATCGAAGTTGTCAAGGATTTCATTTTACTTGGATCTGCAATCAATGCTGAGGCAAGCAGCAGTCAAGAAATCAAACAATGCATTGCATTGGGCAAATCTGCTGCAAAAGATCTTTCAAGTATGAAAAAGCAAAGATGTCACTTTAAGGACTAAGCTGCACCTGACCCAAGCCATAGTGTTTTTAATTGTCTCTTATGCATGCGAAAGCTGGACAATGAATAAGGAAGACCAAAGAAGAATTGATGCCTTTGAATTACAGTGTTGGCGAAGGATATTGAATATACCACGGACTGCCAGAAGAAAGAACAAATCTGTCTTGGAAGAACTGCAGCCAGAATGCTCCTTAGAAATGAGGATGGCAGGACTTTGTCTCCCTGGAGAAGGAAATTATACTTGGCAAAGGGTCAGTGAAAAGAGGAAGACCCTCAACGAGATGGACTGACAGTGGCTGCAACGATGGGCTCAAACATTGCAACGATGGAGAGGATGGCGCAGGACTGGGCGGTATTTTCTCCCGTTGTACATTGGGTTGCTAAGAGTCGGAATCAACTCAATGGCACGTAACAACAACAACACCAACAACAACAACACCATCCAGGTCCACAATTTGATATTTTAATTATTAAAGTTTCCTTTTAAGCTTCTCAGTGAAACTTTCAAACTCTCTCCCCATGAACTCCTATACATTTTCTCTTACATTTATTCTTTGGCTTTTCACGCTTTGTTGTTTACAAATGGGAATTCTCCTTTTCATTTTCCAGCTTGTCATTGTTGGCACATAGAAAAATATTTCTGTAATGTATTTCTTTTGTATCTGCTACCTTGTTCTACTATTTCGTCTTAACAAAATATTTGATTTTCTTCAGTTTCCAGCTACTGAGTCATTAACATCTGCAAGTAAGGAGATAATAATTCTGTCTCCTCCTTTCCAAGTGTTAAAAATTCTTATCTCCAACTGCTTTCTTATGAAAATGGCCAGAACTTCTAAAGCAATCTGCATCCTGGCTTTTGCCTGTTTTAATGAGAATCCCTTTTATTGTTTAAATGTAAAGAATGGCATTGACTGTTAGTATAAACGTTGTTATGATCTTGGGGCGTATACTTCTATTCCTGGCTTATTATGAGTTTCCCTTCTGTTAATGACTGAATTGTTAACTGACTGTGTTCAGATCGGTTATGATTATCGTACATTTCCTAGTATTTTCTATGGTTTTATATACAAAATATTTCAATGTCTTGATATTAAGCAGTTCTAACTCCTAAGGGAAACGCTCTCCAGTCCTAGGAGTCGGTGTCCATTTCCCTATGAGAAAACTGAGGCCCTTAAGTTTCCAGGACTGGGTCTCCTGCAGCATTTTATTGGCCGAGGCAGGTCTGGGCACTCAGATTATTGCTCTTTAATCGCCTCATATTACACCACACACATCACTTCTCCTTTTTACACATGGAGGGCTGGACTCCTCCCCCGTCTAACAGGGCGGACACAGCCGCACAGCCGCCATGACTAAAACCTTTGGACTATTGGTTCAATCGATTTGGCCGTATGTTTTTTAACTATATTTGATTAGGTGTGTGAACCCGGCAAGGTCAACTCTCACTCCAGGACATGAATGCCCCCCTCCTCCCCTGCCAAATGACATAATTTGTTTTAAGCCCCTCTCCTAGTCAAACTAGCTCTGAGATTTCCAGTCCAGGGCTTGGCCATCGGTACTCCAGGTAGACTACGACCTGCATTTCCAAATGGGGGAAGGAAGGGCCATCCCTAATCCAGCAAAGGTAATCTGGAGGCCGTGGTTAGCAGCAAGGGTGGAGGCCATGCGGCCGTGCCCCCTCCATAAGGGCTCCTGGGTACAGACAGGCCTTGGCCTCGGCCTCTGCCAGGTGTGTCTCCCAGGCATTGCCCTCGGCCTGGGTACAGACAGGCCTTGGCCTCGGCCTCTGCCAGGTGTGTCTCCCGGGCATTGCCCTCGGTGGATGGAGGCCCCTGGGCAGGCCGGTGGGCTCCGACTGATGCCGGTGTTCAGAGGGCGCCCTTCAGCAGGGGCCTGCTTTACATGGCGGGGAGGTGGTGAGGGGGGGAGCGGTAATTCCATGCGGAGAACCACTTGGTGTGTGGAGGCAATAGCAAAGCTTGCCTTTAAGGTGCTTGGGGCCTGGGGGAGGGTGGTGCTTTCTTTCACTCTGTGTGGTGACACATCCTTTCGCCTCCCTCCCCCCCAACCGAGTGCATTCAAACCAAAGCAAACAGAGGAAGCACGGCCCAGTTTTCAATTTAAGAAGCCGCCTTCAGATTTTGTTTACTTCTGCCAATTTACGTACTTTAAGGACCCCAGCAGAGCCAATTCCTCACCCCTGCACAGTCAGACTTTTTACCAGGATATGGAGATGGAGCGCCCTATGATCTAAATCTCACCACGGTGCCAGAAAGCAGGAAAAGGGGGTGTTGGGGGGGGAGGGGGCTCTAAAACGTGAGGCTGAGCTGGCAACCTCTGAGGGAACACTCCCGGTGCTGCCACCTCCCGGAGTTTCCAGAGCCGCTTCCCGGAGACAGCCTGGAGGGGGTGGTCCCTTCGTTCGCGCATCCCTCGGATAACGCGACCAGCTTGGTATCCGAGACTGGCGCGCCCTCTGGCGGCCACTTCGGGCACTGTGGCATCTGAGCCTTGCGCATCCTCAAGTCTCTTGATGAATTGGATTCACTGGGTTCATTCCAGCCTAGGTGAAGCCGGCAGCTGCCCAGACCGCATGTTTGAGGGGCGTGAGGAAGACGACCCTCTCCGCGGGATCGTCCCTGCTGCAGTCCCTCCGCAGCTGACTAGACTGGATAACACCCTGGTCAGCACCGACCCCCCCCCCCAAGATTTCTCCTCTGTCTCTTATTTTCAGCTACATTTCCCTGCCTCTCTTGCCCCATCCTTGTCCCATTTTTCAATTAACTCAGCCTAACTGTGATAACTGTGTTGTTATTACTCCCTTTAAGGAGCCCCGGTGGTGCAGTGGTTAAACGCCGAGCTGCTAACTGAAAGGTGGGTGGTTCCAACCCACTAGCCACTCTGGGGGAGAAGGATGTGGCAGTCTGCTTCCATAACAGGTTACCTGTAGCTTAACAGGATATTTCACGTCTTTCTTCCAAAGCCATGGTCAAGACCTCTGAATTGGGGTCAGGCCACCTGCATCTGTATGCCAGTTCAGTTTCCTAACTCTGAGTTACTGTCACTAATTACCTTGTCCTCAGTGTCTTCATCTGGGGGATAATTATAGTACCTGTGTAGTAAGTTTATAATTATCCCTATTTCCTGAATGAGGACACTGAGGACAAGGAGACTAATTATAGTACTTATGTCATAAGTTTAGGAGCCCAAGTGGCGCAGAGGCTAAAGCATTTGGCTGCTAACTGAAAGGTCGGTTGTTCAAGCCCACCAGCTGCTGTGGGGGAGAAAGATGGGACAGCCTGCTTCCATAGATTACAGCCTTGGAGACCCTATGGGCAGTTCTACTCTGTTCTGTAGGGTCACTGTGAATTGAAATAGACTCGACAGCCATGGATTTGGTTTGGGGGGTTTATGTCATAAGTTTGTCATAAGGTTAATGAATTATTACACCTGTAACAGGCCTGTGGAAACCCTGGTGGCATAGTGATCAAGTGCTACGGCTGCTAACCAAGAGATCGGCAGTTTGAATCCACCAGGTGCTCCTTGGAAACTCTATGGGGCAGTTCTACCCTGTCCTATAGGGTCACTATGAGTCGGAATCAACTTGACAGCAGTGGGTTTTTAGCAGACCTGTCACTGTTATTGTTAGCTGCCATTGAATAGGCCCCCACTTCACGGTGACCCTATGCCCAGCGGAACGAAAACCTGCCCAGTCCTGCACCATCCCATAAATAGTTGTGGATCAGACCATTGTGATCCATTTCATTGGCTGGTTTTTGGAAGTAGATTGCCAAGCCTTTATTCCTAGTCAGTTTCAGTCTGGAAGCTCTGCTGAAAACTGTTCCGCCTCATAGCAACATGCAAACCTGACCCTCACACTTGCTGTCTCTTTGTTAGAGGCCTGCCCCCTCCTGCTGGCACCTGCCAAGCGCACACGCGGCAACCTTGCAGTGTAGAGGAATCAAGGAATCTATTTGCTCCTAGGGCAGCTTTTCAGTAACAATGGACAGTTGGGGGGAACTGGGGTACACTCAGCTCAATTCTGTGTGTCTGGTCTTCTTCCCTTCCCAGTCTCATTTCTCCAGCCCCCCCATGGGTTTTTCCTGGGCTTATTTCCTAATAAGTTACTTTCACATTAATCCTTCTCTCAGCAGCGGTTTCGGAACCCCATTCTAGAATATGTAGAGCATTTAGACAAGTGTCTAGGACATAGTGGGTGTGATGGTTAAGGTTGTGTGTCAGCTTGCCTGGGCCATGATTCCCAGTGGTTTGGCAGTTATGATGTAGTTTGGCAGTCATATGATGACATGATCATTTCTGTGATGAGACTTAATATAATATGATCGCCTCCATGATGGGATCTGCTGTGAGTACCGAGTCAGTTGAAAGGGAGTTTCCTTGGGGGTGTGGCCTGCATCCAGTATAGGTGGACTCTCTGACAAAGCTCTCAGGCTTTTGTTCTCTCTGGATCCTGCAGCTGGCTCTTGTTCGTCTGACCTCTGGTTCTTGAGACTTGAGCTAGCAGCTTACCTGCTGTCTTGCCTGCTGATCTTGGGATTTGTTGGTCTTCATGGCCTGTGAGTCAGAGCCCTGCTGTCTGACCTGCCAATCTTGGGTTCACCAGCCCCTGTGAATCAGGAGAAGTCCCCAGGCTGACCCATAGATTTGGGACATTCCAGTCTCTACAACCACATGAGCCATTTCCTTGATATAAATCTCTCTATACAGATATTTATATGCTATACTGGTTTTGCTTCTCTAGAGAACCCAGCCTAAGACAGCAGGCATTCAAGCGTTTTATTGTTATTACTATTATTTCTGTTATGAGGTGCTCAGAGGCCTTGTGCACAAGGTCCCAAGGTCCACTCTGACCCCAGCCTCCCTCCCAAGGCCTGGCCCTGAACTGAGTGCTTCTCCCTACCAGTCCAAGCCTGACATCCATCTCCTGCGTGGACTCACGCAGTTTCTGGACAGCTAATCCAGTCCCACCTGGTGCAGGGATCTGCTCCACTCTACCCCTGCTTCCCAGTCTTTTCACCTTGGCCAGAATGCCTCCTCGTGCTAGAACAGCCCATTCCTTCCCCAGTATTCCCAGAATCATTGCAAAGAGAGGAACTTGACCGGGGAATGTTCTTCAAACTCATGGTCAAGTCAAATCCAATGAAAACTTGGATTTCCACCAAAAAAGAGAAGTTGCACATTTTTCTGCTAATCTCCTGGGCCTGCAGGAGCACACCATAAGCCCAGCTCAGCACATCGCTTCACATAGCAGGCTATTGTGTGTAACAGGAAAGAACCTGGCTGATAACAGGCCTATGTTACCGTAATTAGATGGGTATTTGTGTGTGGATGAGTTTAGTGAATGGGACTCGGTGAATAGGGGCTATAAATACATATATTAGAAAAGGATTTCATTAAAAATGAACTTGAAGCAATTCAAGAGCTTCCGACAGATCATTAGTCATTTAAATATATTTTTGTAGCTAGAGTGTTATTGGCTATTTCCACCTTTTACTGAAAGGCTTCTAAGATGGAATTAAGGCATCTGAAATTATAATGTAAATCAATGGGGGAAAGACACTGAATTTCTAAAAGTTTCGCTTTTATGCAGCTTCCCCTGGACTCATCTGTGGCACGAATTAAAGCTGACCTCATGCATATTGGCATGAATGGGAATCTTTAGAAAGAAATCTCTTGGTAAATCCAAAGTGGCATAGATGCAGATTGAAAAGGGCAGCTAGTTTTACCATTTGGAAATAGGTTGAGTTTTCCAGGGGAAAATCTGAAAGGAGTATCGGATACTGACACTCCTTTAGATCTGAGTTTGCCAAGATGAATATCATTTCATATTGTTTTTTTTCCAGATATCAACTGATCTACATTTGCCTAGAGCTGGCCTGGTAAACAATACACAAAAATGAAGTATCTGAAGTTTGCTGATGATTTATGCCATGAACGGCCATCCGTTGCATTGGATAGGCTTCTGGTCCAGTAATCAGTCTAGAGCAAGACCTCTGAGCAACTACGAGGATTTAAATTTAGTAAAAACACTGTATTTTTTTTTAAAGCATATTTGTTATGGTATACACATATGTATGATATGTGTATTTTATACTCACATGGGAAAAATACTGTAAAGACACACCAAATGTAACAGTGGTTACCATTGGGCATAATCTTTAAAATTACAGAAAAATATAAACAGTTTGATGGACACTCATGCACCCACCATCAGGCTTTAAAAATTTAAACCTTAAACCAGTGCTTTTGACGTTCCTTCCGAAAGCCTCCCAGATCATGGCTGTCCTCTCCACCTTCAGAGCTGGTCATTATCTTGAATTTGTTATTCATCATTCCCAGGCATTTATTTTTATTTCACCGCAAATGTATGTATCTCCAAGCATTATTTTGTATATGTTTAACCTTTAAACAAATGCGTCATTCCACGTAAAACCCTCTGCAACTTGGCTTTTTTGCTTAAGCTATATTTGTGAGATTCTTCTACGGGGAGTCATGCAGCTGAAAGCCATTTTCACACCTAGATAGTTTACATTGTGTGAATATATTACCACATATTGAGGTTCCCCAGAGGTACCCCAGGAGCCATCTCAGTAACACGTACAGGTTCCCTTCCTTAGAAGCAAACGGGTGTGCTGTGTCACAGGGAAAAGGCCTTGAACTGAGTCAGGAGTTGCCTCCTCTCTCAACAATGGACAACCTTGAAAGAGCCATTTCCCTTGTGTCTGCCTCAAGCCTAAAACTGAGATACCACCAGACTGCGAACAAGTTCCTAGCTAAGATCCTTTGGCCCCAAGTGACAGATACCCAATTTGAAGAAGCTTAGGTCAAGAACAGATATCTGTTTGCTGGTGCTAACAAACTCTAAAAATATCAGGAGCCCAAACTCCATCCATTGGCTCTCTCCATCCCTGGCATCTATGTCCTCATCATTGTTTCTCAAGCTGCTTTTCTCAACAGGCCCAGCCCCAAAGCAGCTGCCATCTCTCATCTTCCCAGACTTGGCCCCAGCAAGGCAGGGCCTCATCCACTGGGCTCCAGTTTGGAAAGACCCAGAGAAGAAATGGAATTGTCTCAGCTGTGGAGTTCTCTCCTGGTTTCTGACACCCTCTTGGCTGTTTACTTTTACAGTTTAATTTGCCAATAACTCTGAATTATCAGCATTGCAATCTACTTTATTGGGGTTTTTAATGCAAGTGTGTTGATATAAGTTGATGCTAGATCTTTCTGTTCTTTGTAATCGCCTGTTGGTTGTAAGTGCTCTGTGTGCTCTGGGTAATTCTTCCTTGTCTCAGGTTTTCAATAATGATTTACTTCATTTGTTTTCTTGTCTTCCTCTTTTATAAGACAAGGAGCACCAGCTATGGCTCATCAAACACCTAATGACATTTACCAACTAGGGGATGGTTTTGTTGTTGTTGTTAGGTGCCATCGAGTCGGTTCCAACTCATAGTGACCCTGTGTACAGCAGAACAAAACACTGCCCGGTCCTGAGCTATCCTCACAATCTTCTTTATGCCTGAGCCCATTGCTGCAGCCACTGTGTCAATCCATCTCGCTGAGGGTCTTCCTCTTTTTCACTGACCTTCTGCTTTACCAAGCGTGATATCATTCTGGATGTACTTCTTCTAAGACAGATTTGTTCGTTCTTCTGGCAATCCATGGTATATTCAATATTCTTTCCCAACACCATAATTCAAAGGCATCAATTCTTCTGTGGTCTTCCTTATTCATTGTCCAGCTTTCACATGCATGTGAGGTAAATGAAAATACCATGATTTGGGTCAGACACACACACCTTAGTTCTCAAAGTGACATCTTTGCTTTTTAACATCTAAAAGAGGTCTTTTGCAGGAGATTTGCCCAATGCAATACGTCTGTTTTCTTGACTGCTGCTTCCATGGGTGTTGATCGTGGATCCAAGTAAAATGAAATCCTTGACAACTTCAGTATTTTCTCCATTTATCATGTGTTGCTTATTGGTCCAGTTGTGAGGATTTTTGTTTTCTTTATGTTGAGGTGCAGCCCATACTGAAGGTTGTAGTCTTTGATCTTTATCGGTAAGTTCTTCAAGTCCTCTTCACTTTCAGCAAGCAAGGTTGTATCATGTGCATATTGCAGGTTGTTAGACTTTCTCCAGTCATAATGCCTCATTCTTCTTCATACAGTCCAGTTTCTCAGATTATTTGCTCAGCGTACAGACTGAATAAGTATGGTGAAAGGACACAACCCTGAATACCCGTTTCCTGACGTTGAACCACACAGTATCCCCTTGTTCTGTTCAAACTGTTGCCTCTTGGCCTAAGTACAGGTTCCTCGTGAGCACAATTAAATGTTCTGGAATTCCCATTCTTTGCAATGTTATCCATACTTTGTTATGATCCACATAGTCTAATGCCTTTGCATAGCCAATAAACCACAGATAAGCATCTTTCTGGTATTCTCTGCTTTCAGCCAGGATCCGTCTGACATCAGCAATGATATCCCTTGTTATGTGTGGTCTTCTGAATCTGGCTTGAATTTCTGGAAGTTCCCTGTCAATGTACTGCTGCACCCACTTTTGAATGATCTTCAGCAAAATTTTACTTGTGTGTGGTATTAATGATATTGTTCAATAATTTCTGCATTCTGTTGGATCACCTTTCTTTGGAATGGGTATAAATATAGATCTCCTCTGGTCAGTTGACCAGGAAGCTGTCTTTTGGTTTTGTTAGTACCCAGCATGAAATCCTAACAAAAAACATTTAGATAAACTCTGTGCAGGTGACAGTCCCTGGATAGTATAAACAATTAAGTGATCAGCTACTAAACGGAAGACTGTGGTTCAAACCCGCCCAGAGGCACCTGGGAAGACAGGCCTGGCAACCTACTTCTGAAAAGTCACAGCCTTGAAAACCCTATGGAGCAATTCTACTCTGCACACACGGCGTGGCCATGAGTCAGAATCTATTCAACGGCAACTGGCATTTGTTTGTTTGGGTTTTGGTTTGGTTTGGTTTGGTTTGGTTTGGTTTGGTTTGGTTTGGTTTGGTTTGGTTTGTTGGTATGTCAGTTTCCTTCTATCAATTTTTACCCTCATTTTGAGTCGTCTGTACTTGCTCCCAGCTGCGCCATATGAGATCAACTCTCTTGCTACAAATCATGTTAACAGTGTCATTCTTGTCCTTGTTGTCCCTGCATTTTCATTTCCTGTCTTTGCCTCCCACTTATCGCTGCTGATTGAAATTTGTCAGTGATATTTTATGGCTTCTGGGTTTTGTGTCAGACTTTGAAAGGCCTTTGTCACTCTGAGGTTATAAAAAAATCCTCTCTTGCTTTTTATGGGTTTCTTTTCCCAGATTTAAGTCTTTGATCCATCTAGAATTTATTTTGATATGAGAGGTATAGCTCCAATTTCACTTTTTTTCCAGATTAGCCTCCCAGTTCCCCAAATTCCATTATTTGAATGATCCTCATTTTCCCCCCATTGATTTGAAATTCCATCTTTATTATACAGTAAATTTCCATGTATACTGGATCTATGTTTTTTTTATTTTTATTGTGCTTTAAGTGAAAGTTTACAAATTAAGTCAGTCTCTCATACAATAATTTATATACACCTTGCTATATACCCCTAATTGCTCTCCCCCTAATGAGACAGCCCGCTCCTTCCCTCCACTCTCTCTTTTCGTGTATGTTCTGCCAGCTTCTGACCTCCTCTGCCCTCTGATCTCTCCTACAGATAGGAGCTGGCCACATAGTCTCATGTGTCTACTTGATCCAAGAAGCTCATTCTTCACCAGCATCTTTTTCTATTCCATCGTCCAGTCCAATCCCTGTCTGAAGAGTTGGCATTGGGAATGGTTCCTGTCTTGAGCTAACAGGTCTGGGGGTCATGATCACCAGGGTCCTTCTAGTCTCAGCTAGGCCATTAAGTCTGGTCTTTTTATGAGAATTTGGGTGTCTGCATCCCACTGCTCTTCTGCTCCCTCAGGGGTTCTCTCTTGTGTTCCCTGTCAGGGCAGTCATGGGTTGTAGCTGGGCAACATCTAGTTCTTCTGGTCTCAAGCTGATGTAGTCTCTGGTTTATGTGGCCCTTTCTGACTCTTGGGCTCATAATTACCTTGTGTCCTTGGTGTTCTTCATTCTCCTTTGATCCAGGTGGGTTGAGACCAATTGATGCATCTTAGCTGGCTGCTTGCTAGCATTTAAGACCCCAGACACCATTCTCCAAAGCGGGATGCAGAATGTTTTCTTAATAGATTTTATTATGCCAATTGACTTAGATGTCCCCTTAAACCATGGTCCCCAAACTCCTGCCCCTGCTACGCTGGCCTTTGAAGCATTCAGTTTATTCAGGAAACTTCTTTGCTTTTGGTTTAGTCCAGTTGTGCTGACCTTGCCTGTATTGTCTGTTGTCTTTCCCTTCACCTAAAGTAGTTCTTATCTACTATCTAATTAGTGAATGCTCCTTTCCCTCCCTCGCTCGCTCCCCGCTCTCATTACCATCAAAGAATACTCTCTCTTTAAACTATTTCTCCAGTTCTTATAATAGTAGTCTTATACAATATTTGCCCTTTTGCAACTGACTAACATCACTCAGCATAATGCCTTCCAGATTCTTCCATGTGATGAAATGTTTCACATATTCATCATTGTTCTTTATCTCTGTGTAGTATTCCATTGTGTGAATATCCCATAATTTATTTATCCATTCATCCATTGATGGGCACCTTGGTTGCTTCCATCTTTTTGCTATTATAAACAATGCTGTAATAAACATGGCTGTGCATATATCTGTTCGTATAAAGGCTCTTATTTCTCTAGGATATATTCCAAGGAGTAAGATTCCTGGAGTGTATGGTAGTTCTATTTCTATCTTTTTAAGGAAGCGCTAAATCTATTTCCAAAGTGGTTGTACCATTTGACATTCCCACCAGCAGTGTAAGTGTTCCAGCCTCTCCACAACCTCTCCAACATTTATCATTTTGTGTTTTTTGGATTAATGCCAGCCTTGTTGGAGTGAGATGGAATCTCATTGTAGTTTTGATTTGCTTTTCTCTAATGGCTAATGATTGTGAACATTTCCTCATGTATCTGTTAGCTACCTGAATGTCTTCTTTAGTGAAGTGTCTGTTCATATCTTTTGCCCATTTTTTAATTGGGTTATTTGTCTTTTTGTAGTTGAGTTTTTGCTGTATCATGTAGATTTTAGAGATCAGGCACTGATCAGAAGTCACAGTTAAAAACTTTTTCCTAATCTGTAGGCAATCTTTTTACTCTTTTGATGAAGTCTTTGGATGAGCACAGGTGTTTGATATTTAGGAGCTCCCAGTTATCTAGTTTTTCTTCTGCATTGTTAATAATGTTTTGTATACTGTTTATGCCATGTATTAGGGCTCCTAACGTTGTCTCTATTTTTTCTTCCATGATCTTTATCGTTTTAGATTTTATATTTAGGTTTTTGATCCATTTTGAGTTTGTTTTTGTGCATGGTGTGAGGTATGGGTCTTGTTTCATTTTTTTGCAGATGGATATCCAGTTATGCCAGCACCATTTGTTAAAAAGACTGTCTTTTCCCCCATTTAACTGATTTGGGGCCTTTGTCAAATATCAGCTGCTCATATGTGGATGGATTTATGTCTGGATTCTCAATTCTGTTCCATTGGTTTATGTATCTGTTGTTGTACCAGTACCAGACTGTTTTGACTACTCTGGCAGTATAATAGGTTCTAAAATCAGGTAGAATGAGGCTTCCCACTTTGTTCTTCTTTTTCAGTAATGCTTTACTTATCCAAGGCCTCTTTCCCTTCTATATGAAGTTGGTGATTTGTTTCTCCATCTCATTAAAGAATGTCATTGGAATTTGGATGGAATTGCATTAAATCTATAGATTGCTTCTGGTAGAGTAGACATTTTTATAATGTTAAGTCTTCCTATCCATTAGCAAGGTATGTTTTTCCACTTATGTAGGTCTCTTTTGGTTTCTTGCAAAAGTGTTCTGCAGTTTTCTTTGTATAAGTCTTTTACATCTCTGGTAAGATTTATTCCTTAGTATTTTATCTTTCTGGGGGTACTGTAAATGGTATTGATTTGGTGATTTCCTCTTCAATGTTCTTTTTGGTGTGTAGAGGGTGGATCTACTTCTTGAATTTCTTTTTCAAATACACTCAGTTGATGTTTCTAATCTGTTTAAATAATTGTAGTCTTGTAATATATTTTAAAATTTGGTAGAGTTATTCTCTCCCTCATTATTCTTCTTTGTAGAATTTTCCTAGCTATTCTTTCCTGTTTATTTTTTCACATGAACTTTAAAATCAAAGGGCTAGTTCCAAAAAAAAGTGAGGGTTACCTTAAATTCATAAACGAACCTGGTGAGATTCTTAGGATGTTGAGTTTTCCTATCCAAGAACACAATCTGCCTTTCCACTTGTCTGAGTCTTCTCTGTGCCTCTCAGAATCATTTTAGTCTTTTTCATGTATCTGTTTCACATTAAATTTAAGCGTATATCTTTCATCTTTGTTATTGGTATGGTAAATGCGGTCTCTTCTGCTATTATGTCTCCTAACAAGTTGCTGCCTATTTGGAGGCTATTGGGTTCTACATATTAATTTCGTATTTGCAACTTTACTGATTATCTCTGTGTCTGTAATCTTTTTTTTCATTTGATTTTCTTGGGTTTTCCAGGTATGCAATTATATACCATCTCTAAAATATTGATGATTTACCTCTTTTCCAATCTTTAAACTTCTAGAATCACCCTCTTACCTAATTGCGTAGATTTTCAGAATAACATTAAATACTGATGCTATTGGATGACTTATCTCCTCCTTGAGGTAAACAAGAATGCTTCCAGAAAAAAACAGGAACAAATGCTAGGGGCCTTAATACATGGCATAAATAGTATACAAACCATAACTAATAATATGCAAACACCAGAAGAGAAAACTAGATAAATGGGAGCTACTAAAAACCAAACACTTATGCTCATCAAAAGACTTCATCAAAAGAGTAAAAACAGAACCTACAGACTGGGAAAAAAATTTTGGCTATGACATATCCGATAAGGGCGTAATCTCTAAAATCTAAAACATACTGAAACACCTCAACGACAAAAAGACAAATAATCCAGTTAAAAAATGGGCAAAGGATATGAACACTTTATTCAAGAAGACATTCAGGAGGCTAAAATACACATGAGGAAATGCTCACGATCATTAGCCATTAGAGAAATGCAAATCAAAACTACAATAAAATACCATCTGACTCCAACAAGGCTGGCACTAATCCAAAAAACACAAAATAATAAATGTTGGAGAGGTTGTGGGGAGATTGGAACTCTTATGTGCTGCTGGTGGGAATGTGAAATGGTACAACCATTTTGGAAAAAGATATGACACTTCCTTAAAAAGCTAGAAATAGAAATACAATACCATACCATCCAGCAATCCCACTCCTAGGAATACACCCAAGAGAAATAACAGCCATCACACAAATAGACATATGCATACCCATGTTCATTGCAGCATTGTTCACAATAGCAAAAAGATGGAAACAACCTAAATGCCCATCAACAGAGGAATGGATAAACAAATTATGGTACATACACACACAACTGAATACTATGCAACAATAAAGAACAATGATGAATTCATGAAACATCTCACAACATGGATAAATCTGGAGGGCATTGTGCTGAGCAAAATAAGTCAGTTACAAAAAGACAAATATTGTATGAGACCGCTATTATAAGAACTCATGAAAGTGTTTAAACACTGAAAAAAAAATTCTTTGATGATTACAGGGTTGGGAGGGAGGGAGAGGGGGAATCATTAACTAGATAGTATACAAGGGTCAACTTTTGTGAAGGGAAGGACAACACACAATACAGGGGAAGTCAACACAACTGGACCAAAGCAAAAGCTAAGAAGTTTCCTAGATACATCTAAACACTTTGAGGGTCAGGGTAGCAGGGGCTGGGGCCTGGGGACCATAGTTTTGGGGGGCATCTAGGTCAATTGGCACAACAAAGTTTATGAAGAAAATGTTCTACATCCCACTTTGGTGAGTAGCATCTGGGGTCTTAAAAGCTTGTGAGCTGCCATCTAAGATACATCTACTGGTCCCATCCCACTCAAAGCAAAGAAGAATGAAGAAAACCAAAGACACAAGGAACATACTAGCCCAAAGGACTAAAGGGCCAAATCAACCAGAGACTCCACCAGCCTGAGACCAGAAGAACTAGATGGTGCCCAGCTACCACCAATGACTGTCCTGACTGGGAAAACAACAGAGAGTCTCAGACAAAGCAGAAGAAAAATGTAGAACAGAATTCAAATTCACATTAAAAAAAAAC